>NC_056001.1:4700139-5937554 GCF_018446385.1 Zingiber officinale
ACTTTGTTTATCCAGTAGTATCTGCTATTTATCTTTCTCGAGACTGTATCCTGTTGTACTCTTAGCTGTTTATGATACTCATGCACTGTCTACTCTATTACCCGCTGAGTTTTTATACTCACCACCGTATACATTGGTAATTTCACCAGGTAGCCGTTAGTTGACGCCGTATACTTGGAGGAGGATCCCGACTGCCAGTCCCATGTCGCTTCCGATGACGGATTTCCGGTTTTGTTTAGATTTCTAGTTGTGAGTTGAACTTTTGAATTTGGTATTGTAATAACCCTTCTTGGGACTTGATGTTATTCTGTGAGTTGTTTTGTTTTGTCGAGGAGTCAAGCCGGGCCGGCCCGCGGTTAGTTCTTTTGGTATGTTTCGTACTTGTTATTTCATTTTCCGCTGTGTTTGATTTACCAGCCGAGTGGGCTGCTTATTATCTGCGTGGTTGTGTTTAGTTCTAGCCGTGTTGGCTATATTCTGCATATGTTTATCTGTTAGCTATGTATACTGGTTCATTTGTCACCGCTACAGGGGAGGTGCTGCCCGATTTTCGTCGGGCGACCTTACTCTCGGGGCGTGACACGCCTACTGTTCCCTCTACGGGGAACGCGTCCTCACCTACTCCTCTCAAGAGATTTACCTGCTGCCAGTACGATCCTCCAGATCGACTGGACTTTTGCTCAGCACTCGACGCTTCCGGACTTTCTGCTGGACATCCGCTTCCCGGCTAGTCCAGTCTTTCACCTGGTTCGCGACACCAGGACTTTCCACCTAGGGTTACCACCCCCTAGGACTTTTACCTGAAGTCATCGACCTGCCAAGACTTTCCGTATAGGGTTACCACCCCCTATTACCTAGGGTTACGACCCCCTAGGGTTTTCCCTTTGCCTAACCGCAGCTAGGACTTTCCTGAATCACTCAAGCAGACTTGTTAGATCACAAAACACCTTAACTTTGAATCCTTTGCCATTATCAAAACACGTGTTCGATCATCGGATGCTTCCCGCATCAACAATCTCCTCCTTTTTTATTATGGCAACTCAAATTCAAAGTTAAGTAAACAGATATCAAAAACGAATAGATGAACACATTTAACACAAGCAAATTTGCTAAAGTAAACTCTATGAATTTAAAGTATAGCGCCAAGTATAGGCTCCCCCTTAACTGTTACTCCCCCTTTAATATTCATTATTTTAAATTTGAATTTTATAATTATTTTGAAATTGCTACTCTCCCCCTTTGCCATATATTAAAAATAAGCAAGAATAGTTATTTGATTTAACTAGATTTTGAAAACACTTAATAGTTTTATAATTGTCATTTCTTATTTTTAGCTAAGTGAAAAGATGATGTTAGCTCTTTGGAAACTTAGTTAAAATTATAAAACTACTAGAAAGTGGATCTTTTTGATAGTTTAAAAGGCTAGTAAAACTATAATTTTTACTTAGGAGAAAATATTTTTAAAGTCGCTTTTTAATTTTTGAAGGCAATGAGTTAAGTTTTGCAAAACTGTGCAGGAATTTACAGAGTTGGATTTCAAAGTGAGTTTTGAAATTTTGAAAATTAAGATTGGAACTTAGCTTAGCTTTTTACAGTATTGAAAACTATAGGTTAGGTTAAAAATAAACTTAGCTTAATTTTAAACAATACTTAAATTTTAGGACAAGGAGGGAGTAACGTAGCTAAGAATTTGGTTTAGGTTATTTATTCAAAGTCAGTTGGTCCTTAAGTCCAAGCATGAGTCATGTTTAATAGATTGACTTTAAGAGGTATCAGAGCCCTAAAGATCAAACATGCTTAACTAGAAAATTGAGTATCCTTTACCAACTGTCTAACCTTTAGCTACTTGCTGATTGCCTACAGGGCAACAACTTTCACATGGTTAGTCAAGTCAATTTGGTCAAGTTAGATTTGACTAGAGTTGGAAAACTTGACTTGATTGATGTATATTACGTGTTTAACGCCCAGACTCATATTGATGCACAGATATAAGCATTCTTGAGTCCAGGCTGTACCCTATGCATCTCACACCATTCTATGTCTTTCAAGCACAATCAAGGTATACCTAGGTGTTTGTGAGATGCTCTGGCTTAAGTTTAGGGGAACATGATTTCTAGGGGGTAAGCTTAGGCTAAGTCCAACTTTTGAAAAATCTAATAAATTAGAATTTTGAAAACTATTTTTCTTAGATTTTGAAAAAAACAAGATAACAAAACGAGATACCTACTCTACCCAACACATTCCTATTTGCCTTCTAAGTGCACTGAACTCAAGCTCAGGTAAAGGTTTTGTAAAAATATCAGCTAGGTTTGATTTGGACTCAACATGATTGAGTGCAATTTCACCCTTAGCTACGTGATCCCTTACAAAGTGGTGTTTTACCTCTTTGTGTTTAGTCCTAGAATGGTGAATAGGATTTTTGGTCAGATTAATTGAGTCGATATTATCAATAAAGATTTTTGTATTTTTATATTCTAGTTGATAGTCTTTTAATGTATGCATCATCCACAACAGTTGAGATGCACATTCTCCTAGAGCTATGTATTCAGCTTCTGTAGTGGATAGAGCAACACAATGTTGCTTTCTGCTTGACCAACTTACTAGGCACTGACCTAGAATCTGGCAGCTACCACTTGTACTTTTTTTTTGTCTAATTTGCACCAGGCATAGTCCGAATCAGAGTATCCATAAAGGTCAAAGGTGCAAGTTCTTGGGTACCAAAGTCTTACATTTAGAGTTCCTTTAATATACCTAAGTATTCTTTTAACATATGTTAGGTGTGACTCTTTTGCACAGGATTGGTATCTTGCACACATACCTACTGCAAACAATATATCGGGTCGGCTTGCAGTTAGGTAAAGTAAGCTACCTATGGCACTCCTATAGTACTTTGGATCTACTGGTTTTCCTTCAGGGTCAGAGTCTATGTTAATGTTGGTTGCCATTGGAGTATTTATAATTTTTGAATTTTCCATGCAGAATTTTTTAATTAACTCCTTAGCATATTTAGTTTGATAAATGTAGATTCCATCTTTGGTTTGTTTTATTTGTAAGCCTAAGAAAAATTTGAGTTCCCCAATCATACTCATTTCAAATTCATTTTCCATTAATTTAACAAATTCTTTTAAAAACTTAGAGTTAGTTGAGCCAAAAATTATGTCGTCAACATAGATTTGAGCTATAAAGATGTCTTTTTCTATAGTTTTTACAAATAAGGTCGAATCTATTTGTCCTTGGTTAAAGTCTTTGGATATTAAGTAATTAGATAATCTTTCATACCATGCCCTAGGGGCTTGTTTTAGTCCATATAACGCCTTTTTTTAGTTTAAATACATGGTTTGGGTAGTCTAGGTCTTCAAATCCCGGGGGTTGGCTTACATAGACCTCTGTTGGTGCGGGAAGCATCCGACGATCGAACCTAAGTTTTGATAATGGCAAAGGATTCAAAGTTAAGGTGCTTTGTTATCTGACAGCTTTTGCTGAGTGTTTCAGGAAAGTCCTAACTGCGGTTAGGCAAGGTAAAACCCTAGGGGGTGGTAACCCTAGGTCATAGGGGGTGGTAACCCTATGCGGAAAGTCTTGGCAGGTCGATGGCTTCAGGCAAAAGTCCTAGGGGGTGGTAACCCTAGGTGGAAAGTCCTGGTGTCGCGAACCAGGTGAAAGTCTGAACTGGCCGGTGAAGCGGATGTTCAGCAGAAAGTCCGGAAGCATCGAGTGCCGAGAAAAAGTCCAGTCGATCTGGAGGATCTCCTGAGTGGAGTAGGTGAGGACGCGTTCCCCGTAGAGGGAACAGTAGGCGTCGGGTCGACCTAGGGTTTCCGGTAGGAAACCTGAAGTCAGACTCGGACAGTCCAGAGACTGTTAAATATTTCAATAGTTATATCATTGTTTTGTGCTAACTTTGTGCTACAGGGTATTTTTGGGATTAACATATCTTGCAGGGACCAAAGTGCAAAAAAGACCTTGGATGAACAGTGCCGAGGTGCCTCCATGGAGCTTGGAGGCGCCTCGGGTGCGAGCCAGGAAAAGGCCAGCGCAGCAGACTGGAGGCGCCTTGAATGGAGTCCAAGGCACCTTGGACCGGAGGTTGAAGGCGCCTTGGATAGGCTGAAGGCGCCTTGAACCAGATAGAGTTCGACCAGGTCCGTGCTGATCCACGCGGGTGACTCGGCTCGTTCAAGGCGCCTTGGTGAACAGTATAAGGCGCCTTGAACCCTCTTTATAAGGGGTCTCGACCAGCAACTTCGAAAGACAACTTTCAAGTGATCTTACTGCTACAAGCTGCTCACGAGACGATTTCGAAGTGCTGTTGCGAGACATCGACGACCCGGAGCTCTGAATCTTCAGATTACGATACCGTCGTCGGTATAACTGTATTCTTTTTAATACTTAACTGTAATACTTGTACTCTTGTCGAGCTTATAGTTGTTGCCCACGGAAAGCGATCAAGGATCGCGGGCCTTCGAGTAGGAGTCGTCATAGGCTCCGAACGAAGTAAAAATCCCTTGTCTCTCTGTGTTATTTTATTCCGCTGCATTAACTCTTACGTTTTACGATTCCGATAATCGAACGATTATAGTCACGAGTGCTATTCACCCCCCCTCTAGCGCGTCTCGATCCAACAATTGGTATCAGAGCGGGGTCGTTTTGAATTGGTGCAACCACCTTTCAAAATAAATTTTTCGCAGTTTTTTTTCGTTTTCGGAGTCGAATTAGAATTTAGCCTTATAGCTATATTCTAATTTGTGTTTCCCTTGAATCGACTTTTGCTCGAAGTAGGTGCAACACCACTCGAGTTCGTTTTTATTATTCTTTATTCCAGCACTACTAATCCAAGACTTAGTCTTGGAACATATTCTGTTGTTTTCTTTTGTTACATATTATAAATGGCCCAACAAGAGGGTTTCAGCACTGTACGTCCCCCGCTATTCTCCGGAGAGGATTTTGGCTACTGGAAGGGAAGAATGGAAACGTATCTAAAGATGCAATTCGAAACGTGGATGATCATAAAGACGGGACTGAAACTGCCAATCGATGACGACGGCAAAACTACACCCTGCGAGAAGTGGGACGCTTCTCTAATAAAAAAGGTGGAAGCCGACGCCAAAGCTACCTGCACCCTCCAGTGTGGTCTTACCAAGGAAGAACTCAACAGAGTTGGCCCTTCTCCTCCGCAAAGGAGCTCGGGAAAAGCTAATCGAACTCCACGAAGGCACCTACGACACCAAGGTAAGTAAAAGAGATCTTTTACTTAATAAATTATATAATCTAAAATGCAGGAAGGAGAAACGGCGAGTTCTCTTCACGCGAGAATACAAGACATCCTTAACTCTCTTCACGGAATTGGCCAGAAGATAGAAAATCGGGACGTAATAAGGTATGCCCTAAACTCGTTTCCAAGGAATACATTGTGGGCATCAATGGTAGATGCCTACAAAGTTTCCAAGGATTTATCTTCTTTAAAACTAGATGAACTTTTTAGTGAATTTGAACTTCATGAGCAGACTAATGCACAACCAACCGAGAAAGGTATTGCGTTGGTTGCAGGTACAAGCCGAACCCGGGAACCGAGACCACGACGGAGAACCGAACCAGCATCGGAAGCTGAACCAGACTCTGACGATGAAGAAGGTGACATTACAACCGAGCTGGTAAACCTCGTGAAGAAGCTCTACAAGACGAAAGGATTCGACAAAAGAGATCTAAAGAAGGCAGTAAAATCAAAGGAAGGCCCACAAAATACAAAGATGAAGTTTGAAGTTACATGCTACGGGTGTAACCAAAAAGGGCACATCAAATCCAACTGCCCTAACCTGAAGGAGGTCAAAAAGCAAAGAAGGAAAAAGGTCCTTAAGGCAACATGGGACGAATCTTCATCGGAGGACGACGACGGCGAGCTCGAACAAACGAGTCTACTTGCATTAATGGCCCGGGACCAAGTCGTCGAATACGGATGCGAGAGCGAGTCTGAGGCGGAGTCCGAACAAAGCCACGGATCCGTATCCGTTTCCGAAGGACCAGACCCCGCTGTAAGTATCTCCCGGTTGAACATTTTAGTTAGCTATTTATTGCGCAAATTAGCTAAGTCAAACCTGAAAGTTAAGTCACTTCTAAAGGAAGTAAGTGTCCTTAAAGAAGTGGCTAACACCAAACCCTTACCTGACCAGGATCAGACTGAGTTTCCAACTCAAGTTCAAAAACTTGAGGAAGAAAATTCAAGTCTAACAAATCAGGTTAAAGATTTAGAAAATACCTTAGAACGGTTTACTTTGGGCTCCAAGAATTTGGACTTGATTCTTGGGACACAAAGAGCCGTCTACAATAGAACTGGGCTGGGATACAAAAGTAAATATAGATCTTATTTATCATTAATAAACAAACAAAGTATTAGATCAGTCCAAGCATGGGTCTCCAAGTCTAACTTGGTCAATCAAGTTGGACTTGGCCAATACTGGGTTCCGAAGGATCAAATATACTACCTCGATAGACCATATCGAGGCCGTGATCCAGGGGGAGCAAACAGAAAAACAATCCTAAAAATTTAAAATTTAAAATTCAAAATTCGAAATTGAAATTAAAAATTAAATTTAAAATTCTAAATTCAAAACTCAAATCAACTTCAAAATTTAAAATTAAGTTATAAATTCAAGATTCGAAATTAAAATCAACCTCAAAATTTAAAATTAAAATTAAATTCAAAATTCAAATTTAAAATTAAAATTAAATTCAAAATTCAAAATTAAATTATAAAATTCAAAGCTAAAATCAACTTCAAAATTTAAAATTAAGTTATAAATTCATGATTCAAAATTAAATTAAAACTCAAAATAAAGATGGAGGATCCAGACTCGCTGGCACCCCCAACTAAACTACCCGGCAGGGTAACTGAACCTAATCTACCCGAAATGGGTAAAATAAGAGTAGATTACCCGGCAGGGTAATTAAGGTTAGATTAAAACGGACTAAGGTTAACTTGAACCACAGTACTGGTGAAGTTTTTGGATGATAGTACGTTAGGGAAGCTTGGGCATCGCATGTCTAGGAAGATATGGCTTCGACCTGGTGCATTTGGCCAAGTGGAACTGACCGAAGCTACCCTTAAATGGACCCTAACTAGTTAGACCAAGGATTGATATTAAGTTCAATGGGTAGGACTATTTGGAAAACCTCGAAGGCATGGTTACTTTAATGAGCTCCTTGTGACTCACCATAGCCCAGAAGTTTATCCAAAGAATGCTTACTTGTTGAACCCAAAGCCAAACCTGAATCTAACACAAAGTTAAACCAAACCTTAAAATTGAATTATAATTCATCTCACAACAATTATAGGATTACCTGATTGAAAATATTAGGTCGGGTGAGATGATTAAGAAATTTAAAATTAAAATTCAAAATTATTTTAAAATTAAATTTCAAAATTATTTTAAAACTAAATTTCGAAATTAAACTAAACTTCAAAATTATTTCAAAAAAAAAAAAACTAAAATTCAAAATTATTTAAAATTAAGTTTCAAAAGTATTTAAAATTAAATTTCAAAATTATTTCAAAAATAAATTTCAAAACTCTTTCAAAATTTATATCTAACAAGTTTACTTCAATTTAACTATCGTGAAATCCATTAAAACAATTCAACCACTTCCTATGTAGGAATTGGATCAATGGATGTTGGATAGTGGCTGCTCCAGACACATGACTGGAGATAAATTGAAGTTTACTAAACTCACGTACAAGAACTTAGGATAAATAATATGTATTCAATTAATCTACCGACATCCTCAACAAAGTGTTTTCTAACACAAGAAGAGGAAACTGATTTGTGGCATAGAAGATTGTGTCACACTCACACTAGACTCATTTCAAAAATGAGTCATAATGGTCTAGTTAAAGGTTTACCAAAACTAAAATTCATTGAAAATTCTATCTGTAATGCTTGTCAACAGGGAAAACAAACTAAGTCAACTCACAAATCAACAAATCTTGAAAGAACCAGCTCCTTACTTGAGCTCCTTCACCTTGACTTATTTGATTCACATGGAGCTAAGTCACTAAGCAAGAACCAGTATTGCTTAGTAATAATTGATGACTACTCTAGATTTTCATGGGTAAAATTCCTAAAAACTAAAGATGAAACCTATGAAATATTTAGTAACTTTTGTAAATTAATAGAAAATGAAAAATATACTAAAATTAAAAGAATAAGAAGTGATCACGGAGGGGAATTTGAAAATCATAAATTTACCCAATTTTGTAAAATAAATGGATATCAACATGAATTTTCATGTCCTAGAACCCTCCAACAAAATGGTCTGGTGGAACGTAAAAATAGAACTCTACAAGAAGCCGCTAGAACCATGTTAAATGAATATAATTTAAATCACCAATTTTGGGCAGAAGTAATAAATACTGCAAATCATATTCAAAATCGAATTTTGATCAACAAATTTCACAAGAAAACCCCTTATGAACTATATTATCATAAAATTCCTAACTTAAATTATTTAAAAGTATTTGGACGTAAAGTTCACATTTTAAATACTAAAGATTATTTAAGAAAATTAACACCCTAAAAGTTGAAGAAACAACTAATATAATATTTGATGAAGAAAATAATCTACCAAATATAAATGAGAATGTTGATATTGATCCAAGAAATATAGAAGATGATGAAATTCAACCAAATCTTAATAAACCAGAGGAACCAGCCCCTGACCCACTTATAAGACCAACTAGGGCCAGTACCTCTCACCCATCTGATCAAATTTTGGGTGATCCAAATCTAGGAGTCAGAACTAGATCCTCCTATAGAATCCACAGTCAGATTGCCCTAATTTCTAAAATCGAACCAAAAACAATAGAAGAAGCACTACCTGACCCGGACTGGATCATAGCTATGCAGGAAGAGCTAGCCCAATTTGAGAGAAATCAAGTCTGGGAACTTGTATCTAAACCCTCAAATAAATCAATAATCGATACAAAATGGGTATTTAGAAACAAGCTAGATGATCAAGGCGAAATAATTAGAAATAAGGCTAGGCTTGTAGCTAAAGGATTTAGCCAAGTTGAAGGTTTGGACTATGATGAAACCTATGCCCCAGTAGCTAGACTCAAATCCATTAGAATGTTGTTAGCCTATACAGCAAACAAAGGATTTAAACTATACCAAATGGATGTCAAGTCAGTATTCTTAAATGGATTTATTAAGGAGGAAGTATATGTAAGCCAACCCCCAGGATTTGAGGACTTAGGATATCCTAATCATGTATTTAAGTTAAAAAAGGCCTTGTACGGACTTAAACAAGCCCCTAGGGCATGGTATGAATGATTATCAAATCACTTAATATCCAAAGGTTTCAACCAAGGTCAAATAGATCCAACTCTATTTGTAAAATTAGAAAAAGACATCTTCATAGCTCAAATCTATGTTGATGATATAATTTTTGGATCAAATAACTCTAAATTTTTAAAAGAATTTATTAGATTAATGGAAAATGAATTTGAAATGAGTATGGTTGGTGAACTTAATTTTTTCTTAGGCTTACAAATAAAACAAACTAAAGATGGAATATACATTTATCAAACTAAATATGCAAAGGAATTAATTAAAAAATTCTGCATGGAAAATTCAAAAATAATAAATACTCCAATGGCAACCAACATTAACATAGACTCTGACCCTGAAGGAAAACCAGTAGATCCAAAGTACTATAGGAGTGCCATAGGAAGCTTGCTTTACCTAACTGCAAGCCGACCCGACATATTATTTGCAGTTGGTATGTGCGCAAGATACCAATCTTGTGCAAAAGAGTCACATTTAACCTATGTTAAAAGAATACTTAGGTACATTAAAGGTACTCTAAATATAGGACTCTGGTACCCTAGAACTTGCACCTTTGACCTTCGTGGCTATTCTGACTCGGATTACGCCGGATGCAAGTTAGATAGAAAAAGCACAAGTGGTAGTTATCAATTTCTAGGACAATGCCTAGTAAGTTGGTCAAGTAGAAAGCAACATTGTGTTGCTTTATCTACCACTGAAGCTGAATATATAGCCTTAGGTGAATGCACATCTCAATTGCTTTGGATGATGCACACTCTTAAAGACTATCAACTGAACTATCATAACACAAAAATCTCAATTGATAATATAAGTTCCATAAATTTAACAAAAAACCCAATTCATCACTCAAGGACTAAACATATAGAAGTGAAGCACCATTTTGTAAGGGATCATGTAGCTAAGGGTGATATTATACTCAACTATGTTGAGTCAAAATCAAATCTAGCTGACATCTTCACAAAACCCTTACCTGAACTTGAGTTCAGCTCACTTAGAAGACAAATAGGAATGTGTTGGGTAGAATAGACAATGTTTTTAATTGGTTATCATTTGCTTTTAAAATTTCTAGGAAAATACTTATTTCAAAATTCCAATTTCTTAGATTTTTAAAATTTGGATATAGCTTAGGTTTTCCCCAAGATATCATGTACCCCTAGATTAAAGCCAGAGCATCTCACAATCACCTAGGTATACCTTGCGTGTGTTTGACAAACTTAGAATGGCGTGAGATGCATAGGGTACAGCCTGGACTCAGGAATGCTTATATTTGTGCATCAATTTGAGTCTGAGCGTTAAACACATCATAAATAATAATCAAGTCAAGTCTTCCAGCTCTAGCCAACTCTAACTGGACCAAATGGACTTAATTTAACTAACCATGTGAAAGCTACTGCCCTCTAGGCAATCAGCAAGTAGCTAAAGGTTAGACAATTGGGAAAAGTGTGTTTCAATTTTTTGTTTAAGCATGATTGTACTTACTTTACCTGAGTATTTTAAGGCTCTGATACTTAATCAAATTAAACTCAATAATTTAATTTGACTCATGCTTGGACTAGAAAACAAACTACTGCTACTCCCTCTAAAACTAAATATTTTTCTTTAATATCAAATTTTCTTCAAAATGAGTATTCAAAACTTAATTACAGTTTTTCAAAAAAAAAAAAAAAAAAAAAACTTGTCCATGTAATTGAGTATTCAAATACTCATATTTTCAAACTTAGTTAATTTTAAGACTATTTTAACTAGACTTAGTTAGATTGTACTCTAAACTTAGCTATTTGGCAAAATATTTTCTCAATACAAATCATTTCGAAACTGAATATATAGCTAAGTATTTTCAAATTTGGCAAATCCCAAAATTCAAAAAGCTAAGTCGTTTTGCTAAGAAGAAAATTTATTTTTTTTTTGAAAATTTTCCTTCAGAAAAATACAAATCTACTTTCAAACTGGTTTGTTTTTGATATATGGCAAAGGGGGAGAGTAGGTAAATTAAAGTTAAAGGAAAATTCAAAGTATTTAATAAAAGGAGGGCTTTTATTAAGGGGGAGTCTAATATTACAAAGTTAAAAGAGGGGGAGTCTAATATTACAAAGTTAAAAGTTTCCAGCTTAAATGTTATTGCATTTGAAGTTTATTTACTTAAGCTTGGTTAACTTTATGCAGTTATTACATATGTTGTTTTTCTTAACTTTGAATTACGTGTTGCCATAATCAAAAAGGGGGAGATTGTTGGTGCGGGAAGCATCCGACGATCGAACCTAAGTTTTGATAATGGCAAAGGATTCAAAGTTAAGGTGCTTTGTTATCTGACAGCTTTTGCTGAGTGTTTCAGGAAAGTCCTAACTGTCGTTAGGCAAGGTAAAACCCTAGGGGGTGGTAACCCTATGCGGAAAGTCTTGGCAGGTCGATGGCTTCAGGCAAAAGTTCTAGGGGGTGGTAACCCTAGGTGGAAAGTCCTGGTGTCGCGAACCAGGTGAAAGTCTGAACTGGCCGGTGAAGCGGATGTTCAGCAGAAAGCCCTAGGCGGAAAGTCCAGTCGATCTGGAGGATCGTACTGGCAACAGGTAAATCTCCTGAGTGGAGTAGGTGAGGACGCGTTCCCCGTAGAGGGAACAGTAGGCGTCGGGTCGACCTAGGGTTTCCGGTAGGAAGCCTGAAGTCAGACTCGGACAGTCCAGAGACTGTTAAATATTTCAATAGTTATATCATTGTTTTGTGCTAACTTTGTGCTGCAGGGTATTTTTGGGATTAACATATCTTGCAGGGACCAAAGTGCAAAAAAGACCTCGGATGAACAGTGCCGAGGCGCCTCCATGGAGCTTGGAGGCGCCTCGGGTGCAAGCCAGGAAAAGGCCAGCGCAGCAGACTGGAGGCGCCTTGAATGGAGTCCAAGGCGCCTTGGATAGGCTGAAGGCGCCTTGAACCAGATAGAGTTCGACTAGGTCCGTGCTGATCCACGCGGGTGACTCGGCTCGTTCAAGGCGCCTTGGTGAACAGTATAAGGCGCCTTGAACCCTCTTTATAAGGGGTCTCGACCAGCAGCTTCGAAAGACAACTTTCAAGTGATCTTACTGCTACAAGCTGCTCACGAGACAATTCCGAAGTGCTGTTGCGAGACATCGACGACCCGGAGCTCTGAATCTTCAGATTACGATACCGTCGTCGGTATAACTGTATTCTTTTTAATACTTAACTGTAATACTTGTACTCTTGTCGAGCTTATAGTTGTTGCCCACGGAAAGCGATCAAGGATCGCGGGCCTTCGAGTAGGAGTCGTCATAGGCTCCGAACGAAGTAAAAATCCCTTGTCTCTCTGTGTTATTTTATTCCGCTGCATTAACTCTTACGTTTTACGATTCCGATAATCGAACGATTATAGCCACGAGTGCTATTCACCCCCCCCCCCCTCTAGCGCGTCTCGATCCAACAACCTCTTCCTTGATGAACCCATTTAAAAAAGCTGACTTAACATCCATTTGGTATAACTTAAACCCTTTATTTGCTGCATAGGCTAATAACATCCTAATGGATTCGAGTCTAGCTACCGGAGCATAGGTTTCATCATAGTCTAAGCCTTCGACTTGACTAAACCCTTTGGCTACTAGCCTAGCTTTGTTTCTTATTATATCACCGTGATCATCCGACTTGTTCCTAAAAACCCATTTGGTGTCTATTATTGATTTATCTATGGGTTTAGGTACAAGGTCCCAGACTTGGTTTCTCTCAAATTATGCTAATTCTTCCTGCATTGCAATGATCCAGTCTGGGTCAGATAGGGCTTCTTCTATAGTCTTAGGTTCAATTTTAGAAATAAGGGCAATCTGACTAAGGTTTCTATAGGAGGATCTAGTTCTGACTCCAAGGTTTGGGTCACCCAAAATTTGGTCAGGTGGGTGAGAGGTACTTACTCTAGTTGGTCTAATCTGTGGGTCAGAAACTGGTTCGTCTGGTTTATTAAGGTTAGGTTGGATTTCATCATCTTCTTTAGTTCTTGGATTGATGTCAATATTTTCATTTATATTAGGTGGGTTGTTTTCTTCATTAAAAATTACATTAGTTGTTTCTTCAACTTTCAAGGTATTTTGATTATATACTCTAAAGGCCCTACTGGTTGAGGAGTGTCCTAAAAATATTCCTTGGTTAGACTTGGATGTGAATTTTCCTAAGTAATCTTTAGTATTTAAAATGTGAACTTTACAACCAAATACTTTTAAATAGTTTAGGTTGGGAATTTTATGATAGTAAAGTTCATAAGGTGTTTTATTGTGAGGTTTGTTAATTAAAATTCTGTTTTGAATATAATTTGCAGTATTTATTGCTTCAGCCCAAAATTGATGATTTAAATTATATTCGTTTAACATAGTCCTAGCGGCTTCTTGTAGTGTTCTATTTTTGTGTTCCACTAGACCATTTTGTTGGGGGGTTCTAGGACATGAAAATTCATGTTGGTATCCATTTATTTTACAAAATTGGGTGAACCTATGATTTTCAAATCCGCCCCCCACCCCCCCTCCCCCGTGATCACTTCTTATTCTTTTAATTTTAGTATCTTTTTCATTTTCCGTTAATTTGCAAAAATTACTAAATGTTTTATAGGTTTCATCTTTTGTTTTTAGGAATTTTACCCATGAGTACCTAGAGTAGTCATCAATTATCACTAAACAATATTGGTTTTTGCTTAGTGATTTGGTTCTATGTGAATCAAATAGGTCAAGGTGAAGGAGCTCAAGTAAGGAGTTAGTTCTTTCTAGGTTGGTTGACTTGGTTTGTTTTCCTTTTTGACACGCATCACAGATTGAGTTTTCAATAAATTTTAATTTGGGCAAGCCTCTGACTAGACCATTTTGACTCATTTTTGAAATGAGTCTAGTGTGAGTGTGACCCAGTCTTCTGTGCCACAGTTGAGTTTCCTCTTGTTGTGTCAAGAGACACTTTATTGAAGATATTGATAGGTCAATTGTGTAGATGTTATTCTTCCTAAGTCCCTTAAGTCTAATCTCAGGGTTTTCGATGTTTTTAACTAGACACCCAGATTTATTAAAATTGACTAGATATCCACTGTCACACAATTGACTTATACTTAGTAAATTAAAGTTAAAATTTTCAACCAATAAGACATTTCGAATAATGAAATCGGAATTAAGTTCAATATTACCTTTTCCGATTACTTTAAGTTTACCGTTGTTACTGAATGCAACCGATCCTAAATTCTTGTACTAGAGTTTTGTAAACTTCAATTTATCTCCAGTCATGTGTCTGGAGCAGCCACTATCCAACATCCATTGATCCAATTCCTACACATAAAGTAGTTGAATTGGTTTCTTTTTAATGGATTTAAAGATAGCTTAATTGAAGTAGACTCCTTAGATTTTCTATCTTACCCAATCTAAGTTAGCAAGCAATTAACCCTATGGTTGTTTTTAATTAATGTTTTAAAACGTTTTTTAAGTTAAGTAATTTAATAAAGATTTTTTGAAAATAATTTTAAATTTAATTAATTTTTGAAAAAGAGTTTTAAAGTTAATTAATTTCGAAAGTTAATTAATTTTTGAAAAAGAGTTTTAAAGTTAATTAATTTCGAAATTTAATTAATTTTTGAAAAATAATTTTAGAGTTAATTAATTTTGAAAAATAATTTTAAAGTTAATTAATTTTGAAAAATAATTTTAAAGTTAATTAATTTTTGAAAAATAGTTTTAAAGTTAATTAATTTTGAAAAATAATTTTAAAGTTAATTAATTTTGAAAAATAATTTTAAAAATAATTTTAAGGTTAATTAATTTTAAAAAATAATTTTAAAGTTAATTAATTTTGAAAAATAATTTTAAAGTTAATTAATTTTGAAAAATAATTTTAAAGTTAATTAATTTTGGAAAAATAATTTTAACATTAATTAATTAGATTTAAGTTCAAGTCAATTTTAATTTTAATTTCTTAGTCATCTCACCCGATCTAAATTTTTAATCAGGGAACTCTATAATTATTGTGAGATGAATTATGGTTGAATTTTAGGGTCTGGTTTAATTTTATGTTAAATTCAGGTTTAGCTTTGGGTTCAACAAGTAAGCATTCTTTGGATAAACTTCTGGGCTATGGTGAGTCACAAGGAACTCATTAAAGTAACCATGCCTTCGAGGTTTTCCAAATAGTCCTACCCATTGAACTTAATACTAAACCTTGGTCTAACTAGTTAGGATCCATTTAAGGGTAGCTTCGGTCAGTTCCACTTGGCCAAATGCACCAGGTCGAAGCAATATCTTCCTAGACATGCAATGCCCAAGTTTTCCTAACGTACTATCATCCAAAAATTTCACCAGTACTGTGGGTCAAGTTAAACCTATCTCATTTTAATCTAACCTTAATTACCCTGCCGGGTAATCTACTCTTATTTTACCCATTTCGGGTAGATTAAGTTCAGTTACCCTGTCGGGTAGTTTAGTTGGGGGTGCCAGCTATTCTGGATCCTCCATCTATCTTTTATTTGATTTTAATTTTTGAATTTTGAATTTAAATTTTGAATTTATTTGATTTTGATTTTTTGAATTTTGAATTTAAATTTCGAATTTTTAATTTGATTTTTGATTTTTGATTTTTGATTTTTGAATTTAAATTTCAAATTTTTTATTTTTGAATTTAAATTTCAATTTTTAATTTTATTTTTGATTTTTGAATTTAAATTTCGAATTTTTAATTTTATTTTTTATTTTTGAATTTAAATTTCGAATTTTTAATTTGATTTTTGAATTTTGAATTTAAATTTCGAATTTTTAATTTATTTGATTTTGAATTTTGAATTTTGAATTTAAATTTCGAATTTTTAATTTATTTGATTTTGAATTTTGAATTTTGAATTTAAATTTCGAATTTTTAATTTATTTGATTTTTGAATTTAAATTTTGAATTTTTAATTTATTTGATTTTTGAATTTAAATTTCGAATTTTTAATTTGATTTTTGATTTTTGAATTTTGAATTGATTAGTTTTTTATTTTTGAATTTTGAATTTTTAAATTTCGAATTTTTAATTTATTTGATTTTGATTTTTGAATTTTGAATTTAAATTTTGAATTTTGAATTTATTTGTTTTTTGAATTTTGAATTTTGAATTTCAAATTTTTAAGATCATTTTTCATTTTGCTCCCCCTGGATCATGACCTCGATATGGTCTATCGAGGTAGTGTATTTGATCCTTCGGGACTCAGTATTGACCAAGTCCAACTTGATTGATCAAATTGGACTTGGGGACCCATGCTTGGACTGATTTACTATTTTGTTTGTTTATTAAGGATAAATAAGATTTATATTTCTTTTTACTTTTATATCCTAGCCCAGTTCTATTGTAAACGACTCTTTGTGTCCCAAGGATTAGGTCAAGATTCTTGGAGCCCAAAGAAAACCGTTCTAAGGTATTTTTTAAATCCTTGACCTGATTTTTCAAACTAGAATTTTCTTCCTCAAGTTTTTGAACTTGAGTTGAATTTCCAGTCTGAACTTGATTAGGTAAGGATTTAGTGTTAATCACTTCTTTAAGGACAGCTACTTCCTTTAGAAGTGATTTAATCCTAAGGTTTGACTTAGCTAACTTACGTAATAAATAATTGACTAAATTATTAAGTCTAGGAATACTTACAGTGGAGTCTGGCCCTTCGGAAACGGATGCGGATCCGTGGCTTCGCTCGGACTCGGCCTCCGACTCGCCCTCGCTCTCGGATTCGACGATCTGGTCCCGGGCCATCAATGCGAGTAAACTCGTCTGATCGAGTTCGTCGTCGTCGTCCTCCGAAGAATATTCATCCCACGTCGCCTTCAGGGCCTTCTTTCTTCTTTGCTTTTTGGCTTCCTTTTGGTTAGGGCAGTTGACCTTGATATGCCCTTTCTGGTTGCACCCATAGCAGGTAACTTCAAACTTTACCTTCGAACTCGGTTGGGGCTCCTTGGATTGTACTGTCTTCTTCAGGTCTCTCTTGTTGAAGCCCTTCTTCTTCTTGTAGAGCTTCTTCACGAGGTTCACTGGTCAGTTCGTCTTCTTCATCTTCTGAGTCGGGTTCGTCTTCTGATTCCGATTCAATTTTTCGTCGTACTCTTGGTTCTCGTGTCCGACTAGTACCTGCAACTAAAGAAATACCCTTCTCGGTTGGCTGTGCATTAGTTTGTTCATGAAGTTCAAATTCACTAAATAATTCATCTAACTTTAAAGAAGACAAATCCTTGGAGACTTTGTAGGCATCTATCATTGATGCCCACAATGTACTCATTGGAAACGAATTAAGAGCATACCTTATTATATCCCTATTTTCTATCTTCTGCCTGATTCCGTGAAGGGAGTTAAGGATATCTTGAATTCGAGCGTGTAACTGGCTCGTCGTCTCATTTTCCTGCATTTTTAAGTTATACAATTTATTAAGTAAAAGATCCCTTTTACTTACCTTAGTGTCGGAAGTGCCCTCGTGGAGTTCGATCAGTTTCTCCCACAGCTCCTTTGCGGAAGAGAACAGACCGACTCTGTTGAGCTCCTCCTTGGTAAGACTGCACTGGAGGGTGCAGGTGGCTTTGGCGTCGGCTTCCACCTTTTTGATAAGGGCTGGATCCCAGTTTTCGCAGGATGTAGACTTGCCGTCTGCATCAGTTGGTAGTTGCAGTCCCGTCTTGACTATCATCCAGGTGTCGAACTGGATCTTCAGATATATCTCCATTCGCCCCTTCCAATATTCGAAGTCTTCTTCGGAAAATAGTGGGGGACAAACAGTGCTATATCTTGTTGGGCCATATAAATCTTGCAAAAACAAAAACAGGAAGATCTGTTCCAAGACTGAGTCTTGGATTAGTAATGCGGGAAGAATAAAAAAAACGAGCTCAAGTGGTATTGACCAACTTTGAGCAACACCGATTTGAAAAGAATTAGAATTTTAGCTACTAAGCTAATTTCTAATTAACTCCGAAAAATAAAAAAAAACACCACAAAAAAAAATGTTTTGAATGGTGGTTGCACCAACTCAAAACAACCCCGCTCTGATATCAATTGTTGGATCGAGACGCGCTAGAGGGGGGGTGAATAGCGCTCGCGACTATCGTGTTCGATTATCGGAATCGTAAAAACTCGTTCAGAAATTAAAGCAGCGGAAATGAAATAAATAAAAACAGACACGAAGGATTTTACTTCGTTCGGAGCCTAAGGCGACTCCTACTCGAAGGCCCGCGATCCTTGATCGCTTTCCGTGGGAAACAACTATAAGTTCGTTAAAAGAGTTACAACTTTGAAGTACAAGTAAATGCAAAAACTAATTATACCGACGACAAGAACAGAATCTCGGAGCTTCGGGTCGTCGGAGACTTGTAGCAGTACTTCCGGGCGTCTTTCGGAGCAGCACGTTGAAGAAAGAAGACTTGGAATTCGATTGTTTGAGGTGCTGGTCGAAACCCCCTTGTAAAGGGTGTTCAAGGCGCCTTGAAGGCTATTCAAGGTGTCTCCATGCTGCCGAGTCTCTCGCGTGGATCAAGCTTGAACTGGTCGAAATTCATCTGCTTAAGGCGCCTTATGCCCTACCCAAGGCGCCTTAGACCTCCTTCTAGGCGCCTCCATGGGTGCTTCGCAGCCAGCTCCAGTCTTGCACCCGAGGTGCCTCCAAGCTCCATGGAGGCGCCTCAGACACTGTTCATCTGAGGGAAAACTTCATTATTTTATACCTGCAAGACATGTTAGTCCTAAATAATATCCTGCAGTACAAAGTTAGCATAAAACAACAGTATGAATATGATAATAAGTAATGACAGTCTCCGGACTGTCCGGGTCTGACTTCGGATTTCCGTCCGGAAACCCTAGGTCGACCCGACGCCTACTGTTCCCTCTACGGGGAACGCGTCCTCACCTACTCCACTCAGGAGATTTATCTGCTGCCAGTACGATCCTCCAGATCGACTGGACTTTTGCTCATCACTCGACGCTTCCGGACTTTCTGCTGGACATCCGCTTCCCGGCTAGTCCAGTCTTTCACCTGGTTCGCGACACTAGGACTTTCCACCTAGGGTTACACCCCCTAGGACTTTTGTCTGAAGCCATCGACCTGCCAAGACTTTCCTCATAGGGTTACCACCCCCTATGACCTAGGGTTACCACCCCTTAGGGTTTTCCCTTTGCCTAACCGCAGCTAGGACTTTCCTGAATCACTCAAACAGACTTGTTAGATCACAAAACACCTTAACTTTGAATCCTTTGCCATTATCAAAACACGAGTTCGATCGTTGGATGCTTCCCGCATCAACAGGGGTTAGAGCACGCACCTTACTTACCTCACTTGGTGATGCTCCCCTTTCGTCACAGCTTTCTTCTTCTGATGATCCTCTCCCTTCATCTATGCTTATCTTTGAGCTGGTTTCTTCAAAAAGGTGGTTGGCTATCAGTGCTACTCTCGAGAAGGCTTCGACTTCAGATTCTGAGGATGAAGATTCATCCCATGTAGCCTTCAAACTCTTGCGTTTAGAGGGCGTCGGTCTTCGAGACTTTTCCTGGTCCTTTTTCTTTAATTTGGGGCAGTCATCCTTGATGTGCCCTTCTTCGTTACAGTTGTAGCATTGGATCATCCTTTTGCATTGATTCTTCCTTGACTACGATTGAAATTTATTAGTTTTAAGAAATTTATTGAAACTTCTTACTAGTAACGTCGCTTCGGTTTCGTCGATCAACGCTTCGGAGTCGGGATCTTCCTTTTCAGCTTGTAGGGCAATGTTGCAATCTTCCTTTTCTACTTGTTTAGGCTTTGCAAGTCGAGACTCATGAAGTTTGAAAGTAGAAAATAAACTTTCTACACTACTTACCTCAAAGTCCTTAAAGATGTAGTATGCATCTACTAAGGGCACCTACTCTGGAGTTCTAGGGAAGGCGTTGAGCGCATACCGGATAGAGTTTCGGTTCATTACCGATTCACCGAGATTTGCTAGTTATGTTATCAACTCCTTGATTCTCGCTTGGAGTTGAGCTACCTTCTCGCCGGTGTTCATCCGGAGATTTGTCAACTGAGTCCGGAGGATGTCTCACCTTGCTAACTTCGCTTCTGAGGTGCCTTCGTGGAGCTCTAGGAATTTATCTGAGAGGTCTTTAGCGGAGTCGTAGCTTCCGATCCGACTTACCTCCTGGGCAGCAGAATGCTGAGCAAGTGAAATTCCGCCTTTCCTTTGGCCATGAAATCGGCTTGCTCCTTCTTCGTCCAGTTGTATTCTTCTTTGTCTTTTGGCGCTGCATATCCATATTCATTATTAAAGTATGTCAAATTCAGTCTTAAAGAATACCTCCATTCGACGTTTCCACATAGCAAAGTCTTCGTCAAACTTTGGGGGAAGAATGTTCGCTCTGACCATCGTCTTGATCTTTTTGCTTCAGTTGGCGGTTAGTCCTTCTAAGGCGGTCATACTCTGATACCACTTGTTGGTGCAGCGGGACCGGCAAGAGGGGGGTGAATTGTCTGCAAATAAAGTATACCATCCTCAAGATTTTCAACTCAAAAAGATTGCAACAATAATAAAAGAAATAACAAGAAATAAAAGGGAGACTAGAATTTAACTTGGTTACAACCCAGGGGGTTGTTAATCCAAGGCGGTGGGAAAGCGCACTAGAAAAGTCTCCTTCTCTGAAGGCGGAGAAGCCTTTTACACAATGAGAGAGCATAGAAGTTGCTAGGAAGTTGTTACAGAGTTGAATACTTATTTCCTAGCTCCAGGGGCCTTTATATAGCTCCTGGAAGCTCTATCTCGAGTGTTGAAGGCGCCTCCAAGGAGTTTGACTGAATAAAGCTTTATCTGATTGCAAACGTTCATCTTGACTGGGTATTTGAGACGCTTCCATTGCCCTTGAGGGCACCTCGGACTGTTTGAGGCGCATCAAAGGGAATGGAGGCGCCTCCAAGCCTGCAGGTAGTGCAGGCGCCTTCAGCTCTTCGTTGAAGGTGCCTCCAACTAGCTTCTTCAGCTCCTTTTGGCTCCTTTTCATCTTCCGAAGCTCCGATTGATTGGGTGATTACGGCCAACCGGAATAGGGCTCACCCGAACCCAATTTCCGGCCTTTTCCTCGAGCAGGCTTCCGTCTCAGCTTCTCGTTCCTCGAACGCCGTGCACGTTCTTCTCGTCCACCGGAGTACTCTTCCGCAGCTCTCTTATCCTTCGAACACACTGAGCCCGTCGGCTCCCTTCCCGTGTCGTCCTTCTCGCTAGCTGTGTCTTCTGCTCAACTTCCTGTGCTCCTAAGTGTTGGTGCAATTTCCAATAGGTCAAGGTTGACCTAGTTGACCAAGAGTAAACCTTGGTCATGGTTTCGATGTTTGACAATACAGAAAGACATGTAGACATGGACAATGCAGGTGCAGTTGTCCATGCGGAGAGATACTGATCAGGGTCTGATCAGGTTGGGTGAAGAAGAGTCAAGTAGGTCAAGGTTGACCGGATACTTGACTGGGAAGTCCTAACTGGGATGTTAGGCAGTTCGGAAAGTCCTGGTGAGTGAAGTCAGGCAGTTCGGAAAGTCCTGGTGAGTGAAGTCAGGCAGTGGGAAAAGTCCTGGTGAGTGAAGTCAGGCAGTTCGGAAAGTCCTGGTGAGTGAAGCCAGGCAGTTCGGGAAGTCCTGGTGAGTGAAGTCAGGCAGTGGGAAAAGTCCTGGTGAGTGAAGCCAGGCAGTGGGAAAGTCCTGGTGAGTGAAGCCAGGCAGTTGGAAAGTCCTGGTGAGTGAAGCCGGGCAGTTTGGAAGTCCTGGTGAGTGAAGCCAGGCAAGGGAAATCCAGATGGGTCAAGGTTGACCAGACATCTGGTGAAAAGTCCAAGCAGGGAGCTTGGCACGGGAAAAGTCCAAGTATGGAGACTTGGCACGGAGAAGACCAAGTTGGAAACTTGGCACGGAAAGTCGGAGAGGGCTCGGTAGCTCGTTCTCCGGACTGTGGTCAGAGAGGGCTCAGTAGCTCGTTCTCTGGACCGGATGTTGAAAGTCCTGGTGAGTGAAGCTAGGTCAAGATCCTAGCGAGTGCTCGTGACCATTTAGGGTTTAGGGCTGGAGCTCTAAACCTGGATCGGTCTGGTGACCGATCCAGCAATACGCCTGAGTATCTGATCGGTCTGGTGACCGATCAGATAACAAACAGAAGGGTTCTGTAAGTCATCTGATCGGTCTGGAGACCGATCAGAGGAGTTGAGCCAACCTTCTGTGAGTGAATTGATCGGTCTGGAGACCGATCAGCAGGGAGTCTGATCGGTCTCCACGACCGATCAGAGACGCAGCCACCTCTCTGTAAGAGAGGTGGGATCGGTCCGGGGACCGATCAGACTGGGGCCTGATCGGTCCCCAGGACCGATCAGAGGTTCCCTGGACCGATCAGGCTGAATCCTGATCTGTCCAGCACTAACCGTTGTGAGTAACAACGGCTAGATCTAGATCTCTGTGTCTTCTTCTTCTTCGCAGGTGAATGCAGGTATAAAAGTAGACCGAGGGCTGCTACAGAAAATGCTCTCGGCTTCCTTCTTGCTTCTGCAAGTTCTGGTTCCTTCTGCGAGCGCTTTGCTAAGCTCTCACTGCCGAAGCTTCGGGTGAGCTTCCTGCTGGTTTTCTAGCTGAGCTTGGATCCGAGAAGTTGCTGCTTCATCAGGATTCCAGTTGACAACGAGAAGGCAAGCAAAGGGTTTTACATTTCGATTGTTCTTGTTTGCTTTCTCTACTGTTGTACTCCTTGCTGTTGTAAGTTATTGTGGCGAGGTTTCTCCACCCACAAGGAGTATATATTAGCCGGTTCTCCGGGGACTCATCCACCGACGGATTGATAGGCTTCGTCCACCTTACGGACATGCCGAGGAGTAGGAGTTTCATCTCCGAACCTCGTTACATCGACGCGTATTGAGGTTTGATTTCTTGTCTTCGTTTCTTGTTTTTATTTCCGCTGCGCTAACCCTAGTTTGTAGAAAGAAACGAAACGATTTGGGGTCGGCTATTCACACCCCCCCTCTCTAGTCGCGATCATCGATCCTAACACTAAGTTCCTGCACACTTAGACACAGGGATGAGTTAACTAGCAGAACCTAACCTAACTTGGTTGATCACATCAAAACACCCGCGGGGTTCAACAGATAGCACTTTGATGAGGGAAGAGGAGGAGTCGAACTTATACATAGGTTACAACTTTATTCCTAGTTAATTAATACTTAGGTTAATTAATTCCTACCGTAAGCTAATTGAATCAATTAATTCCCAATTTAATTGAGTATCATGGGCTTTCCATCAAGCATCATACCTCTATCCCCTTGAAAATGTGTCATACCAATTCATTTAAAATCCTAAAAAATTCTCTAAAATTTGTAGAAATTTAGTAAATAAATTCCTTTATTAACACTCATAGGACCTTAATTTATTATTATTTTTTTAATTAAATTCCTTAATTAACACTTGGGAGACCTTACACTCCGACTATCCATGCGACCGATCGATTGTAAGGTTTAAAGTCTCCAACCGTCCATGCGATCGATCGACTATAATAATTCCTTCGGCAATTTTTATTGAATATATTGAGAAAAATACAAAAATAAGTTATAGGCGTACTTGTCAAGCTCTATAAGGTTGGAGATGGTTTGCACTCCAAGGCCGCTCGAAATTGCTCCCCTCTGCGTCTTGAAGATAATAAGAATCTAAGGAGAGTTTTTGCACTACCCCATAGGGTGTTGGTGCAATTGACCTCTAAGGTTTTGATGTTTGACAATACATCCAAGTCTGGTCAGTTTGACCAATGGTTAATCCAAACAGGACTTGATGTTTGGAAGAGAGTAGATGACTAACAAGGAAAAGTCCTGGTGAGTGAAGCCGAACCCTAGTGAGTGAAGCTAGGTGGTGGAAGTCCTGATGAGTGAAGTCCCTAGTGAGTGAAGCTAGGTGGTGGAAGTTCTGGTGAGTGAAGCCGGACCCTAGTGAGTGAAGCTAGGTGGAGGAAGTCTTGGTGAGTGAAGCTAGACAATGGAAGTCCTAGTGAGTGAAGCTAGGCAACCCTAGGGAGGTGACCCTAGGTAATGTGTGATCGACCAACGAATCCTAAAATATATTGACACTGTTTTACTTTACTATTTTATCTATTGTACTAACCTAGTGGGCAGGAGTGGACAGGTCTGAGGAAGTCTAGATAGGTCAACGGGCTGACCGGATAGCTAGCATGAAGTCCAAACAGGTCGACGAGCTGACCGGATATCTGGCAAGTTAGTAAGTTAAGGTAAGTGATCACTAGAGGAGAGTAACCTTGTGAGGATGCGTTTCGGTTGAGGGGGCAATTGGACCTTGACTAATTCCTAGTCCAAGGAAGATAGGAACTAATTACTACTCTTTAACTATAATTATGCTAACACTTATCTTATAGGTTTATTAGACTAACATTATTTTGCAGGACAAAAGAGGAAAATTACCTTCGGGTAAACAATGCTAACACTTATCTTGCTGACCGGATGTGATGGTTGTTGACACATATTTATTATGATTGTGATTTATCTATGTTATAAAATAAAAAATATTATATTACATTTCAAATTTAAGAATTTTTATAAATGTAATTAATAAAATATTATATTTGATCCTGTCCGAAAGCGTGAAGTTGGAAAGCCGAAGATGTGACATCTCTTCTTACTGGATGAAGACTTCGCTCCTCTGCAAAATAAACTGAACCAAGGAAGGGGTCCCTGGTGTTGACCCTCCGACGTTTAAGTTAGAAACAAAAGTAAAAAGAGAAATCGAGAATAATATAGACAGAGATCAATCTTACCTTCTTCATTCTTAGTATACTCTTTTATACCTTTCTTAGTGACCCTCCGTCTTCCCTTGTTTAATGATATTAATTACCGATAGAAGACATTTTTATCTTGGCTTCTCACATTCATGGAACTAGCATTAATCCTTGACAGAAGACTATTTTATCTCGACTTCTTTACATTCAATGATAGATGGAATGTTCTCTTTTATTTTCTCTTCCTTTTATTAAGTATCTCAGTCTTTTCTATTTTATCAGTTCGTTATTAATACATACAATGTCATGCCCCGAGTCGGACGGATAGCTCGCTCGGCCCGTTCTCCTATCAACCTGGCTGACCAGACACTGGTTCATCCGATTGGCCGATCGGACAGTGGTTCATCCAATCGACCGATGTAGCCACCTTCCACTCAGGTTATACGGACGAACCTTGCTTAAATCTTGACGTTGACCGTCCTAATTTTAACCTACACCATGATAATTAACTCATGCTAGATGGACCTTTCTTTTTCGCCGCATCAAT
The DNA here is from genome assembly GCF_018446385.1 of Zingiber officinale. Taxonomy (NCBI): domain Eukaryota; kingdom Viridiplantae; phylum Streptophyta; class Magnoliopsida; order Zingiberales; family Zingiberaceae; genus Zingiber; species Zingiber officinale. Next base: position 4,725,749 of record NC_056001.1, read on the forward strand.
ATTACAATTTTATTTCATCAATGTCACTATACAGGTATTTTGAAAATTAAATGGCCGTTTAATAAATATGAAACTTTGTAGTATCATTCAAACTTCAAAAATGCCCTTGGTAAAATGTTGCATTTGATTTGGTTCACAATTCACACGATACAATAAAAATAACTGAAATAATTATTTTAAAAAAAAAAGTAAAATAGATAACTAATAAAGATTCAATTAGTTTAATTAATAAAATTAATTAGATATAAAATAAATATTATTTCAGTTGACGGTAAATATTTTAGTCATAAATTAAACAACATTTCTTTTGTTAAAGTTTAGGTTCTAATTTTGATTTCTGAAATCATTAACATTTTTAAATTTAAGAATAATTAAAATAACATTAAACCCATAATATACTAATTTTATATTATGTTAATACAAAAATGCGAAATTTGTCCCAAATTATAAGACTATTTCATTTACGAATATGAAAAAAAATTAATCAGTCTACATTTACACCTTTATAAGAGAAAAAAATTATTATGGAAATTAATCTGAAAAAAAAAGTTAGCACTGTTCTAGGTACATATCTTTTTTACATTAAAAAACATTAATATTTTTTATAGAAAAAAATTATGAATACAAAATCATAATATTTAAAAATTATCTTAATATAATTATAATAATAAATAATTATATTTAGTGATCAAAATTTGTTTACTGATATTTTAAAATATTTTATCAGCTAAAGTTTAATATAATTATCAATCAAATTTAATATAATTACTAGTTAAATTTTTATATCTGCAAAATTCATTTCGAGGATAAAAAATTAAAAATATCAGTCAAAATTATTTTTACTATGAATGATTTTAATTATCAATTAAATTTTTTTTTTATTGATAGTTCTAAATATTTCATTGGTTAAAATTATATTTGTTTAGTAAATTACCTGTACAATTTATTTTAGCCCCTAGAATTTTGCCAATAATCATTTCTATTCTAGCAGTGACACCGCGACAACTGACAATGTAATTCATCATGTCCATTGATCCTAAACTCTCCATTAGTTGACATCCATTATAAAATTCCATGTACCTTGATAGAAATTGACAGAAACTCATAGGATCGGAAGAGTAATGACTTCTCTACTTTCGCATCAAATTTCTCTTGCCTTTTTCGTATCCTTTATTCTTTTCTTTGCGTCAACATCTTCAAATGAAGAAAGAAAGGTAATTCCGAAGTTTGTAAATTTGCATTTTGAAAAAGTGTTCTTTAATCTGTATTATTACAATTAATATTACCATACATGAATGCCATCCTGTAGGTATATATTGTGTATATGGGAGCTCAACACTCATCCCAGTACCCAACCTATGAACTCCATCTTAATTTGCTTAAAGAAATTCTTGTGAACTGGTAATAAATTGATGTATATATAAATATTATCTATTTTATCAAATTCTAAGACTAAAACAATTGATAATGCAGCTCGCCTAGTGAGTCTTTGGTGTATAGCTACCAAAGGAGTTTCAGCGGATTTGCGGCCAAACTTTCGATGGATGAGGCAGAAAAATTGAGCGGTATAATTTCCATTGGAGGGAATAGTTTGAATTATAGATATGTTATAAATTAATGATAATTCAACACGAATTAATTGTATTGTAGAAATGGAGGGAATAGTTTCAGTGTTTCGTAGTAAAACGCTAAAGCTTCATACGACGAGATCATGGGATTTCCTCAACTTCCCGCAAAAAGTAAACAAGAATCCCATATTGGAAAGTGATGTCATCATCGGAATGATCGATAGTGGAATTTGGCCGGAATCCAAATCCTTCAACGATCAGGGATTGAGGCCTCCGCCTAGAAAATGGAAGGGTGCTTGTGTAAATATGACATGCAACAAGTATGCTCATAAAATTCGATCATTTGCAATATCTATATATTTGACTCGATTTAAAGTTGTTACTAATATAAATTTTTGATTGATTGAATTATTAATTAAGTAAAATCATCGGGGCGCGCTACTACAATAGATTTTTAGGTGATTACAAGTTGAGCGAGCGATCGCCACGCGACTTTCAAGGTCACGGGACTCACACAGCATCCACTGCCGCTGGTCGGACCGTCTCCCATGCCAGCCTCTACGGCCTCGCCAAGGGCACGGCCCGAGGGGGCGTGCCGTTGGCGAGGCTCGCAATATACAAGGTGTGCTGGTCGTTCGGGTGCACAGATCCAGACATCTTGGCGGCATTTGACGATGCGATCTCCGACGGCGTCGACATCATCTCCCTGTCTGTCGGCCATTCCACCGCCGCGGATTACTTCCGGGACTCGATAGCTATCGGCTCCTTCCACGCCATGGCGAACGGGATTTTGACGTCGACCTCTGCGGGGAATGCAGGGCCATACCATGGCACAGTCGACAACGTGGCACCGTGGATGTTGGTCGCGGCGGCGAGCAGCATCGATAGGCACATCATAGACAAGGTGGTCACCGAAGACCATGTGTCCACTTTGGTGAGTAATCAATTAATGCAAAAAATTAGTACGTAGTCTTATTTATGTGTTATTCGTAGATTATGTTGCATGAAAATAAGTAATTATTATTAATTTCGGTGGGAAAATGCAGGGAGTTTCTGTCAACACATTTGCGAAAAAAATAGGGATGATTATCCCTTGTTCTACTTGCAGGGAAATGCAACTACTTCACCAGGGTATGAAGATAATGCTATATATGCGGAATGATATATTCAATAATTATCAAACTTGTCTATTGCTGTTTCAGGGATTGCACTGCTTTACCAGATATAAACATGGTGAAAGGGAAGATTGTTCTCTGCAAGTACTTCTCTGACGAAATTTTTAGTACAGGCATTAAAGGATTGATATATATAGATGACTCTTCACTTGACGTTTCCTACTTATACCCAGTTCCATTCATTACAGTCAGTTCCTTGAATGGGCTCAACCTTTTGAGCTACATAAACAACACTAAGTGAGTGTTTAGCTATTTTAATTGCCACCGTTTATAATATTTCGTAAATAGAAATCATAGGTAGTAGTATTAATCCATGAATATATATGATCTTGGCCAGAAATCCCGTGGCTAACATCCACAAAAGCGAAGAAGTTTTTGACTCCGAGGCTCCCCTGGTTGCTTCGTTCTCATCGAGAGGCCCAAACACCATCACCCCTGACATCCTCAAGGTCATTAATTCATCATTCAGTTCGATTATTTTGACATATATATATATATATATATATATATATATATTTAAGAGATTTAATTAATTGTATCGCAACTTGGAAATTAAATGTTTGTGTTTGCATATGCAGCCTGATATAAGTGCTCCAGGAATTGACATTTTGGCCGCCTGGTCACGGGTTGCACCAGTGTCAGGCATCATCAACGACACAAGGGTCGTAAAGTACAACATAATCTCCGGCACTTCCATGGCTTGCCCCCACGTAACCGGCGCCGCCGCCTACGTCAAGTCTTTCCACCCAAATTGGTCGCCGGCAGCCATCATGTCGGCGCTCATGACGACAGGTCTCATGACTATGCATTATATATACCTTTGTTCCCCAACCCTGTTTTTTGAAGCTAGCAAAATTTCTCATTTTAATTTTGTCGTGCATGCTTTATACAGCCAAACCGATGTATCCTTCGGCCGGCCAAGACGAATTATCGTATGGAGCTGGGCAACTGAACCCGGTAAAGGCCGTCCACCCAGGTCTTGTCTACGACGCTGGTGCCAGTGACTACGTGCAAATGCTCTGTAACTCGGGCTACAACGAAACCATGATCAGGATCGTCACCGGGGACGCCAGTTCCTGCTCTGCCAGAAACAATGGAACGGCGAGGGATCTTAATTACCCTTCCATGGCCTTACATGTTCAATCCGGCAAAGCCTTTGCCGCGAAGTTCTTGAGAACAGTGACCAACGTCGGCTGCGCCCGACGCTGCAGGTACAAGGCGGAGGTCTGGGCTCATCACAGACTTAATGTGGTGGTGAATCCTAGTAAGTTGAAGTTTTCGGAGTTGAAGGAGAAGAGGCAGTTCACTGTGTCGGTTTCAGGCCGGTCATTGCCAGGGAACTCGACGGTGCCGGCGACGATCATTTGGTCGGACGGGAAGCATCAAGTGAGGAGTGTGATGGTTGTCTACACGGATTATACAGATTTCTTTTCTTGATTGATCAATGACAATGTGTAAGAAAATATTATATTACAATTCTATTTTATCAATGTAAACTATTGTGTATAATTGATAATTATATTAAAATTATATTACAATTCTATGTTCTATTTTGAAAATGACATTTTTTATAAATATGAACACTAAAAAAACAAATTTTAGAAGCGGTTTTAAAACTAACCGGTGGTTTAAACCATCCGGCCACTTCTAATGCATACCTTTAGAAGTGATTATTAACCACTTGTGAATGTTTTATAGAGGTGGTCGATGGTCGTAAACCGATACATGCGCGCATAAGATGACTTGTAGAAGCTGTGATTGATCGTGCGACGTAGATATCGACAGAGGCAAACTTCGGTAAGCTTGCTCGTTGATTTCGATAAAGACTAGCCTTGCAAGGTTGGCAAACACTCTCTATCAAGTTCGATTATGAACTCACGGGTATAATTTCTAAACGAACACTTTGATTTATGGTTATATCTAGCGCATGTGTGCATCTTGTATGTATGTGATGTGTGAGTTATAATAATTTACGAAATTATTAAAGTTCTGTTGTTTGTTTTTTAAAACAAATTTTAAAATACGCATCTGAAACCCCAACAGTGTTTCTTTAGGTTTATCTCAGAAGTGATGATCCATAGTCTTTTTAAATAAATTCTAATAAAAAAATAAATTATTAATAGAATGAAAAAAGTAAAAGTAAACTTAAAAAGTGAAACATATTATTATTGCAGCTCATTTTGCCTCATCATCAAAGGAAGAAAATTCACATATTTCCTCAACTCAATTGTTGTGTTCCAATATACGACTTAGTTTTCTACTTCTCTTGAGATTAATAGGATAAAAAATTCACATTTAATAACAAATATTAGCAACATAAATTTGTATATCTGCGCAACTACTTATATTGCTAATTTACACATTCCACCAAAAGCTAACTATATACATTATATTGATTGTAATCAATATCTAGAATCTCATAAAACCTTAGAACTTCAAGGATAGAGCATTAAAGTGTAAAATAGTAAATGAGCAGTGAGAAGCTAACTGAAAGGAAAAAAAAGAAATAATTTTGATTTTTATAAATTTATATTCTAATGACGGAATACTAGTGTGTCCCTGTGCATGGGTCCCTTTCGTTTTGTTTGCATTTTCTCCATTGATTTTTGAAGTTCTCTGAGATAAAAATTTATAATAAAATTATAACATCTATAAACATATATCGAAAACAATTAATACTAACTGTACCTCGGTAGACTTCCAATAGTTATATAAAACTTCCCAAGTTTGAGGTGTCAGCCCATGAGGAATGGGTCGTATTGCAACAAACTCTTCTAGTGGAGTATTTGAATCATAAATTGTAGCATTCACTTCAATCCTCCACCATCTCCATGTGGCCCTCATCATTTGCATTATAACTCTTCTATGTCAATTGGGGATACGGAAATATACCTGTAAGCATAAAATGAAATATGTTCATGCTTTAAATTCAAAATTGAAATTAAACACTTGTCAACTTATAGTAACAAGTTTTCATGCATCATTTAACTGATTTATCGGCATTTTTATTTAATCTAAAAAGTTTAGAGACAATAGTACAAGTCTATTCCATGCAATAGTCCCAATAAAATTTACAGGTGTCAGGCGAAGATCACCCCATAAGGCTACCCCTTTCATTAAATTTCACTACTAGCACATGATCGGGGGTGTAATGCATGAATATCTCTCATAACAGTCTTGCCACGTCTTCTTTGCTGAGCTTGGGATGAAGACATGACCTCATTTTCATTTGAAAAATATAATTTCCACTTGGCGTTGCAAAAATTATTCACTGTTTATATCTAAAAATATTTTTCACCTTGCTCATTAACCTTTTCATTTTGTATATCATTTTGTATCTTCAATGGTGAATAAAATGTTATCTTGTGATTCATTTTCATCATCATCTCCTCTAGTACTCGTCTTTAGTTATTTTGGATTAGCTTTTGTATTCTTTTGTTTGTCATTTTTGAAAGTTATCTAAAAATAATAATATAGAATTGTATGATGTTAATCACAAAGATACAAAACAAATAAATATTGTAATTGGGGGTGGTACTGATATATTCCGTCTATCTTTGAATAGACATAGGGCACTAAAAAAATGCAAGATATTTTATCCACTCAATCTAAATGCTTATTCAATCTATCCAAATTATGTGTCAACCACTGACTCCATGCACCATTAGTCAAAGAAAATTTGAATATCTCATCTAAAAGAAATTCTAATTTAGATACAAGTATGTTTCCATTCTAAGTACAAGCTGCCAGTATAGATGAAGGAAGAACCTAGCACACAAAAATTTAAAATTATAATACTTCAGATTTATGCCAAAAGGTGCTTCTAAAACTCTATCAACATGCATAAGATGCTAAAATGCTAAAAACTCACATTCAAACAACCACAATACTTGTATTTGATGTTACCACAAAAAGAGAGTTAAAACCCAAAGCAAATCCCCATGATCTTTATAAAAGTAGAAAAGACTCATGTTCAAATCCAAACAAAATTAAATCTTTGAACATGTCCAAAGCAAACCCTCATCCTCTGAACTATAAAATTAAGATGAAAAACTACTCTAAAACTAAGCTAAAAAAACTACCTTGGAAACCTAGAAATCAGCTAGGGTGGAGAAGCAGCAGCATGGGCTTACAAGGCAACACAGAGAAGAGTTGATTATAATGGTTAGATGCGGCGACATAGGCTTGCAAGGAAATTGAGAGACGACCCAATTGCCAGTCGTGGAAACGACGACACAAGCAATGAAGAGAAGAATAGTTAATGAAATAGGGCGGGAGTGTAAGGTAATGTAATGAGGAAGGAGAGTAATCGATGTAAAGTGGGAATGCAAAATTTTGGGGCGGGAGTATGAGGGAAGTAAATATAAGTGCTCATTTATTTTATTTTAATTTATTAATATTAATGTTATTATTTAACCAATTTTAATTTAATTTTTTTATAAAAATTAAAAAATATATATAAATATTATACACTATAAATGTTAACATTAATTAAGGACCATTGAGTTACATCTACGTGAAAGTGTTGTCAAGTAATAATAAGATTGAATTCACAGGGACTGGGGATCAAGTACTAGCTTACCAATCAAACTTAATAGTCTAGATAAAACCAAAAGTGTTGGTTATCATGATCGCAAATCAGAATCTAAATGTGAAAAAGAAGTGAGGGTGAGAGAGAGAGGGAATCCGGAGAGGTCACAAAAGTAAGCCAAAATGTGATCAAAGCAAGTGGATAGAGGAAAGACAATCAAAGAGAATGATCATAGGGCTTCGGTTTTATTTCAATGCAAACAAACACTTGATCTATGTTTTAATTCTTGTCCTCAATATTAGTTCGTGTAGGTAGATAATCCTAAAGTATCCGATGTGAACTTTTGCTTCTACAACGACATACCAACCTTAATCGTCGAACGTATTAGATATGATCTAGTAAGTTCTATGATTGCGTGAGGGTTCTGGCAAAAAGCCAAGTTGCACTTTCGTATCTGACTCTCTGCGTCTCGGTTGTCTATGGGTCGGAGGGTTGGGTTTTCTTTTTGGTTTATCTCCAAACTCTCGTGGGATACGAATATTGTACTTTTGACATTGAGATCATATTAAAACAGTAGATCCGGACCATAATCCAACACATCATAGAAGCAAGATAAAAAGCATGCATAGATCAAAGCAAAGTGTTTACATCACATATAAATTACTCTCTAACACTAGAATCTAGTAAATTATCCCATAATCAAGGGGTTACAGCCAACAAATATGATTAACAATAGCAATCCAACAGTTTTAAAATCAAAGAAAGCAGAGAAAATGCTCAGATTGTTTAAAGAATCCTCCTCCTATATGCTCCCGATGACTCTTTGGTGCGTAGATGGCTTTGGAATAGCTTCAAAGACTCCTTCTCCACCACCTTAGGATCCTTGGATGACCCCAAATTGAACTCCCTGGTTTTGATGAATGAATCGTCATTTATAGTCACTGGGGTCGATTGCTCACCACGGGTCGTGCCGCTGGGCACGACCACCCATGGCGAGGTGTTGCACAATCAGATCCCATGGCCACGAGTACCCATGGTGTGGCGGCAGTGTCTGCCATGGGTTGTGACGCTTGCCACGACCATCCGTGGTTTGGTGGCAGAGCCTGTCATGAGTCGTGGCACTGGCTACAGTTGCCCTTGGCAGGTCGGTAGAGCTTGCCACGAGTCGTGGCGCTGGCCATGGCCGCCCATGGTAAAGCAGGGCTCCATGCCTTGGTCTTTTTGCTCCCCGTATTGCTTTAATCTTTGCTCCTGTCATCCATAATAAATGAGAGCGGTATCTAAGAATAATAAAACATGAAAATGAAGCATAGAATCAAGTTATCTCTTATTATACATGCAAAAGTAGGTCAAATGTAGTGCCAAATCACGATGAAAACCTTATATACTTCATAGTTATCATTAGACTGATAATAAAACTAGAAGTTCTATTTGTTCATCATAATAAAAATCATTCTTTAAATTAAAATACAACTTCACAATTGAGCTAAATCCTTAATCATAATAACCAAAAACTCTTTTATAAAAATCACCATATAATTTTAAAGTAACATTATTTATATATATATATATAAAATTTCTACCTAAATTGACAAACTTCAATTATCATAAGAATAAAAAACAATCATACCGCACAATCAAAATATATTATAGTTTCTAGTGGACCTTTTAAAACCTTACAAATTACACATCATATTTAATTTAAATCTAAATATACCAACTAATTGAGCTAGGAATTTTCTAATTGCCAATAGCCCACTATTGCCCCAAAATAGTTACCTCTATGGTTGAAGAAAACACATGATATTCCTATTGGTCCCTTTGGCGACCGGATAGAGGGGGATGAATAGTCTGCACAATAATAACACAAAAATACCTTTCTTGATTTTATAGTTTAACAATAATCAACACTTGCATAAAAGAAATAAGAAACTAAAAAGGAAGAGGCATAACGGGGTTTACTTGGTTACAACCACGGAGGTTATTAATCCAAGAAAGTTGAAATCTCACTAAACTCTTCTTCAGGCGAAGAAGCCTTTTTGCAGCAATTAAAGCACTAGATCAGAAAGCTAAATCAAAAGAGAAATGATTACAAGTGTTCTATCTAAACTTCTAAGACCGGAGCTGTATTTATAGCTCTGGTCGGGGCAGCTGGAAAGGTTCCGGATGCCTGGGGGGATAAACTTTTATCCCCATCACAACGGAAGGTGCCACGTCGCGTTCTGAATAAAAACCTGCTCTGGACGCTCAGATTTGGAAAGTTAACATTTTGTTGACTTTTCGTCGAGGTCTTCTACTCTAGTTTCGCTCGCATTGGTTTGGGTCTTCCGCTCCAGGTTCGCTCACTTGGGTGATTTCGGCCATCCGGAATAGGGCTCATCCGAACCCAACTTTCGGCCTTTGAGCAATCTTCCGCTCTGACTTCTCATCCCTCAGAAACGTCGGGCGTCTCCTTCTCATCCGCTCGCATACTCTTCCGTAGCATCTCGTCCCTCGGAAGCACCGAGCCCGTCGACTTTCTCCGATGTCGTTCTTCTCTCTAGCTGCGTCTTTCACTCGACTTCCTGTGCTCCTAAGTCCCTACACACTTAAACACAGAGGTTAAATACCAACAGGACCTAACCTGACTTGGTTATTCACATCAAAACTATCTTGGGGTATTAACAATTCCACCTCAAAAGATAGTTTCAACATAATGAAAGAAACACAAAAATTAATCAAAGTTTCATCATCTATTTCATTGTTTACAGCTGGAAGATCATCAACTATTGAACCTTCTACATCAGTTCTAATTAATTCAACATCTACTTTATTTACATCATCTAATATTGATTCCATATTAGAAAAATTATTATGAATAAAATATATCGTATGCATATCATCTTCATCGCCCATGTTGTAGGTATCTCTTAGTGTGTGAGGAATGACACAATACCAATCTTACTCCTTTGGATCACGAGCATAATAAACCATTTGAGCTTGCGTTGCCAAAATAAAAGGTTCATGCTTCTAACGTTCTCCTATATATATATCAAGCATGAAAAATTCAGCATTAAAAATCCAAATGAATCAATTTTCAAACATGTAGTAGTGTTAACCCAATCACATCGAAAAAGAACAATTCGTCCATGACCACCATAATCAAGTGAGATGACATCAGTTAGTCGATCATAATAGATTCACTCGTAATCATCATTATCATGCATCACATGCACCATGCCCCCGCTATTCTACACTTTTTTGTTTTTTTTTTTTCAAATTCCACCGTGCAAAATGAAAAATCATTTATCTTGAACCCATGATAACTAAATGTTGATTTGGACCATGTGAAATTACCCCAAGAAAGAAATCATCCATTCTTTCATTTATCAACATGTAAGGTACACATATAATTTTTAAAGTCATGATAAGATATAAATCTTTTAAAAAGTAGCAAGTTTATTTATTATAAATTTGTAATATAAAATAAATCACATATATTACTTGCTCTTGCAAACCATTTTGGAAATTGTATTCTAACCATATCATTCAACTGAGAATTACATGGGCAATGGTCATATCTATGTCTTCTCTTCAGTTTATTTTTTAATTCACTGTTCAATGTCAACACTAATATATAATTAAAAAAATATTGTTCATAAAATAGTAAAACATTATGCAATTTTTTTTAAAAAAATAGTAAAATAGAATTTGTATTCAACTGGTAATACTTACTCATGATATGGTTGCAACATTATACAATTAGAGAGAATATATCTATGAGCTTGAGTTAGAGTTTTGTCATCCAAGGTAACTACTTGAAATCACCCTACTTGTGGAAACCTCGGGAGTGAGGGAAACTCAACATTTAGTGTCTCTTTATGTCATGTTCCATGATTGTTTAATAAGTTGTAACCATCTACATAACGAGAATAAAACACAACACATTCATCTGCTAAATATGCATATGCAATGTTACCTTTTGTCATGTTTTATTTCTAACCAAATTTTTTAATTTTCATGGATATCTTTCTATTGGGTACATCCACATATATTGTACAAGCCCAACAATTCTTGCTTCATATGCCAAATGTACCATCAAATGAACTATTATTGTGAAAAAAGATAGTGGAAATATTCTCTTTAATTAACATAAAATCAAAACAACCTCTTCTTCAACTTTTTGTAATTCTTCTTCTTGTAAGGACTTTACACGCACTGCCCTAAAATATTCACACAAAATAATAAGTGAAGTAGTTACCTTTCTTGACAACACGCAATGAAGGGAAATTGGAAGGAACTATTCCTTCATGATATAACAATCATGGCTTTTCAAGGCTATAATCATACAACATCTAATATCCGCACACTTTGAAATATTAGATGGCATACCATTAGGGACACAAATATCTTTCAATACTGAACAAAATATATTTTTTTTCAAATTTACACAAACTATAATACTCTCAACCATCTGATTGTGTCCAGGGCCGAAATTATTTTATAATACCCAAAATCTTTTATGTGTGACATAATTATCTTTGCTCTTGTTGGAATTATCTAAAAGTGTTCCAATAATGTTATCACAAACATTTTTAAAATATGCATAAGGTCCAAATTATGTCGAATCAAATTAAATTCCAAGTATGATAGGCTAAAAATATGCTTTGTTTTATCCACATTTGTTCAATTAACCTTGTTTTTTATTTTTATATCTGGTTTTGATGCATTACTCTTACCAAAATCCACATTCTTATTTAAGGTCATTCATAGAATGTCAAATCCAAACAATGTGCCAAATCTAACTCATGTTGCTTTGGTTTGCCGTAACTTGACATTGTTCGAATGTCTAAATCTGGTGGTAGAATGATGATGCCCTTTGGACAATGCATCTATCTTATTGACACAAGTTGGACATGCATTCTGTTGGACCAGTTAGGGCTAACAAGAAGGGGTTGAGTTTATCTGTCAAAAAGTAAAACAAACACCTTTCTCGACCATTCAACTTAGATTAGCAGCAATAGTATAATTAAATAAACAACAAGAAAATGAAGGATGAGGCGCAGGGTTTACTTGGTTACAACCTAGGTGGTTGTTAATTCAAGGACAATGAAAGCTCAAAAAATCTCCTTTGGTGAAGGCGGAGAAGCCTCTTACACTCGTTAATTGCTCAAACTATTGCTAGGAAAAGAATACAAGAGTTGTTATCTATTTCCTAGATCAAAGGGTCTTTTTCTAGCTCCTGGAAAATCTTATTTATGGCTTGAAGGCGCCTTCCATAGGGCTAGAAGATGTCTCCAGTGAGGTGCCAAAGGATAAAGTTTTATCCTTTGGCAACGACTAAAATCAGCCTAGTTGAAGGCGCCTTCCATAGGCTGGAAGGCGCCTTCATACTGTTCATTGAAGGCGCATTCCAGCCATGGAAGGCGCCTTCCATAGTGAAGGTGCAGCGGTGCCTTCAATTCACTTTGAAGGCGCCTCCAGCAACAATTCTAGCCTCCTTTCACTCTTCTGCTACTCCGATTGCCTGGGTGATTGTGACCATTCGAAATAGCACTCACCCAAACCCATTTTTCGGCCTTCTCCTCGAGCAGGCTTCTGCTCCAGCTTCTCGTCCCTTGGTATATCGCATATGTCCTTCTCGTCCACTGGTGTACTCTTCCGTAACACATCGTCTCTCGGATGCACCGAGCCCATCTGCTCCCTTCCCGTGCCATCCTTCTCTCTAGCTGCATCCTCTGCTCGACTTCTTGTGTTCCTAAGCTCCTGTATACTTAGACACAAGGGTCAAACACAATAAGATCTAACTTAATCTAGTTGATCACATCAAAATTGCTGCGGGATTTCAACACATTCTTGGCATATGTATTTCATCCAAACAAACATCCCAAACCAAGAAAGTCACTGACTGTCCAAAGCAATATAGCCCACATTTGAAACATTTCTTTGTTACAACCATCAAATGTGGCAATCTCATTTTCCCAAAAATCTTTCAATTTAGTCAATAGGAGACGTAAATACACATTGATATCATTTTCAGGTGTTTTTGGACTTGAAATAAGGGTGGATAAAAATAATAGAATGAGGTTTCATGCATTCACAAGGTGGCAAATTGTAAGACATCAAGACAATAAGCCAAGTATTATGTACAGTACTTTGAATTTTAAATGGATTAAACCCATCATCGGTGAGTCCCAAGCGTATGTTTCTAGGATCATACGCAAATTCACAATGTCATTCATCAAATTCGTACCATGCTCTAGAGTCAACTGGATGCCTTAGATTTCCATCCGAAATGTTTTTTTTTGAAATGTCACTGCATACTTTTAGAAGTCTTGGATGACATGAATAAATGTTGCAATCTTGGTTTCAATGAAAAATACCAAAATCCTTTGGCTTAAATGTTAACCACAAGATGATTTGTTCCACCTTTATATGATCTCCTAGATGATTTCTACAAAATTTATTCTCACTTTTTCCCTAATAAATCATGAAATCATTTGCACAAGCATGTATTTTTTTTTGTAATGAAGTTCTAAATTAGGAATTAATTTTTTTTTGCTTCATAAAAAGACTTAGGCACATAAGCTTTAGATGGAAGCTAATTACTTGACGAAGGAAGTCTAATAATGACATAAATGCTAATCACTCCATTTTTTACTCACTTCCAATTGAAATAACTCAACAAGGAATGACAGTTTAGGAAACTTTGTGCATCTGGTATAAAATTATTGTTTCCCTTCCTCTATTAGTCAATAAACATATTTTACATTAGACTCCATTGGTGTATGACTCGTTGATGCACCAATGTAGTTTCCATTACTTGTAGATCCTTCATGCATTGCAAATGCATCATGCAACACTTCTTATATCATGGGTTCATGGCTAGTTACTTCAGATACTTGTTACACCGAATCCTGAAGTTTGTTGTTATCATAATCTTGTACAATTAGTTTTTCTCCATGAAAATTCTAGATCTGATAATCTTGTAAGATACCATTTATCATTAGATGTTCATATTTTGTCTCTTGATCATGACTTAATGACTATGCATTTGCAATAAGGACATGATCTCATGACTTCTTGAGTTGCATCACCAAATGCATAACCTAAAACATATAGGATTACCACTCGATATTTATGTAGGAGAATCCATAGATTTTTATTATTATTTTTGATAATTTTTATATTTTTAGTATTTTTTATCTTTTTATTTATTTTTATATTTTGAGTTCATTAGGAATTTAGGATTGTCCATCTTTAATAATTTTTCTTTTCTTTTAGTGTTTTGCCCTGAAAGAGTCCCTGCTCAACAAACGAATAACATCTCTCCCTTATGATAACATATAGAATCTGGATACATAGCCACACAATTGTGTTAGTATAATAGCTACATCCTACATGGCTAGAAACATTCATAACCATACAGGATAATAAGCAACCTATAGAATTGAAGAAAAAAAATACAGCGGAAGATATAAGATAAATCGCCCAAACCAACAACAACAGACTACGAGCCACAAGGCTAAACACCAAATCAAAGTTAAATTATTACAATAACAAGTTCATAAAATCCAAGGAAATGCAAATAAGTAAAAGACAAAATAAAGTTGTTCTCTTATATAACGTGGGACTAACATGCAGGATATTCTAAATAATTAACTCTGCAACATCTACATGTTATATGAGGAATATAAAACATACGAAGGGGTGGTGAGCCCGGGTGACTCAGCGGATAATAAATATGATAGTACATGGTCGACATAGAATATGGAGATCAAAGCATACAGTCTTAATAAGGAAATAAGAATATGATTATATATTACATAATAAATACACATACCCAATCTGGACTAACCCATAAGGTATAATGATTAATTATCACTAGTGACTAATATCAAATCTACTCGCAACACCTGAGCAATGCATGATAGCATATACATGTATAATAAATGAACATGTATAAATTATGGCAACAATATGCAACAATCAAATCACAAGTAAATGCAACATATTGCAAGCATATGTAGAATAGTATCCCCAAGATATGCAATATGCATTATCATTGCATATGATCATGTATGTGTCCAGTGGCGTAGTTAGGATTTTCAATTAGGGGGGGGCGAATTCAACAAATTAAAAAAAATAATACAACACAAAAAATGTATAAAAAAGTTATATATGAACTTCATATGTTTTTTACAATATCACTCTTCGAGATTTCATATTTTGAAAATGCTGAATAATAGCTTCATTATCAATGGTATCAAACACATCTCGCTCAATATATGGTATCAAACAATCATTTACCATATCATCTCCCAACCGATTTCGAAGTGAGGTTTTGATTATTTTCATTGCTGAAAACACTCTCTCTACAGTTGCAGTTGCAACAGGTAATAGCAATGCTAACTTCAAAAGTAAATCCACCAAAGGATACAGACGATGTTTTTTCAATTGAACCATCCTTTTAGCAAGCTAGCTAATCCCCACAACCTCAGAGAATTGATTGCTACTCCGCATATCAAAAATAAAGTTATCAAGTTGGGGCTCAAGATGCATTAACTCCATTGGGGAAAAATCGGATGGATAAAACTGAGCAAACTGAAGTAATTTTCTCTTATCATAAGCAGAGAATGAATTTGATGGATCAAGACAACTCATACACAACAACAACTCCGTGTTCACCTCGTTAAAGCGACTGTTCAACTCCTGAAGTTGCAAATCTATCACTTCATAAAATGTTTCAACACGATAATAGTGAAGATTTGTCCTTCCTTCAATATTTCGTCGTGATCTCCCATGAAAGACGAACAAGTCTTCCATGTGCCGGGTGACTACCTCATACTTAACACAAAATAAAGAAATTTCATTCAGTAACAAATCCCAACCATCATCTCTCATAGTTTGCAGTTGATGTTTGCTTGATCTTACAAGAATCATGGCATTTACAATGTCTTGATCTTTTCTTTGTAAAGCTTGCGACAAATCATTCGTGACTCCCAAGATATTCTTCATTAAGTGCATTTGAAATATAAATTCATATTTTCCAATCAATTCCAACAGATTATTTGCTTGTGCCCTTTGCTTGTGATCTTTTCCCTCCTCTTCAACAAATAAAAGAACATCAATAATTGAAGGATACAAATGTATCAAACTTAACAATGTATTATAATGTGAACCCCAACGTGTGCTCCCAGCTCTTTTTAATGTCATCTCTTGATTCATACCTTGTCCAGTGAAGATATCACCATTGCAAATTCCTTTAATAACTTTTTCAAATTGTTTCTCACGAAGTATATCTCTTCGCTTGCATGACGCTCCAACAATATTGTTCAATTGTGCAACCACATCAAAAAAAGTAGAAATTCTTATATGATTTTTAGCAACAGCTACAAGTGTAAGCTGCAGTTGATGAGCAAAACAATGAACATAATAAGCAGAAGGGTTCTCCATCATAATTAAGCTTTTTAAGCCATTGAATTCTCCTCTCATATTGCTAGCTCCATCGTATCCTTGCCCCCGCAAATTAGATATAGATAATCCATGTTGGCACAACAAATAATCAATAGCAGTTTTAAGTGATAAGGCAGTAGTGTCGCTTACATGTACAAGGCCTAGAAAGCGCTCAACAATATTTCCCCTTTCATCTACAAACCGTAAAGCAACTGCCATTTGTTCTTTAACAGATACATCACGAGCCTCATCAACCAATATAGTAAATAATTCATCACCGAGATCTCCAAGAATAGAATTAGTGGTTAAATAAGCAATGGATCTGATAATATCTTTCTGAATATCAGGCGATGTCAATTTGAGATTTGAGGGAGCATTGTCTAGTGCAACTCTATTGATATCCTCATTATGGTCAGCAAGAAATCTTAACAATTCAAGAAAATTACCATGATTGAGTGAGTTTGTTGATTCATCATGACCACGAAATGCTAATCCTTGACGCACAAGAAATCTTATGCAATCAATTGATGCTGTCAAACGAACACGATAATCGATAGCTACTTGACTAGACTGATTGACCAAACAAGTTTCAATATGTTGTTTTTGATTCATTAAATCATAAGTCGCCATCATGCACCTGTTGTGAATGCTGCTCTGATTTCCAACATGTTCATTAAAATTTTCTTTCTTTCTCTAATTTTTAAATCCCTCAGTAACAAAAGAATCACCACCACTTTGACCACCATGATCCGCTTTGAATAAATAGCAATAAAGACAAAAAGCCGCATCTTTTGCAATGCTGTATTCTAGCCAATTAGGATGAAGACTAAACCATATAGCTCGAAATCTTCGTTTCTCTTTGGGACAAGAACGCCAAGGAAATTCATGATTTTTAGGTTGAAAAGGACCTTTTTGCAAATAGTAACGTCGAACAATCTCCCTTTCATTAACATTATACTCAAGAATGTGCTTTCTTAGCCCAGGATCACTAGGATACTCATTTGAGTCAGCATCAAGAGGAGCTGGTAGAGGAGGCGGAGGAGGAGGAGGTGGTGGAGGGGGAGATGACTTGTTTGAAGTAGGTTCATCTCGTACTTTCTTAAAATACCTCAACATTGTTATTTCACCTAATTTATCATCAACATAATATTTCAGAAACATAATCATCTAATTAATGACTATTTGTTTTCAACAATTTATATTCAAAAACAAATAATAAACGAAATTGATAGAGAGTTAATGATCCCTTGGTAGAGATATAAAGTCAAATGTTTACATTATAAAAACATATTTTTCTAATTATATAACTATCTAATTTTAATTCTTATTATAAAGATGATTCATTTTATATGCATATTATTATTATAAAATATTGGTGTAAATTATATGATAAGTCTATTCATGGAATAAATGATATGATTCAATTGATCAAATTTTTGAATGATCATTAATGACATTCCTCACATTCATATAACAAATCAAACATCAAATGTACTTATCACCTCAATATGTGTAAACATTTAACATACTTATAACAAACAAAAATATGAATATATGCAAAATTAACACTACATATTTTTTTCAATACTTAAATTCGTAATCGAAAGAAATCAAGTAAGAAAATTTTACCTCAATCAAAAGAAATTTATTGTGGAGCGTCGATAGCGTTGTCAGCAAACGATAGTAGCGAAGCAATGATGGCAGCGTTGGCAGCAAACGATAACGGCGTTGGCAGCGGCGTGCGATGACAGGCCGACAATGACGTGGATGGCAACAGCAATGTGCGACAGAGGATTTTGAGGGCAAAATTAAGATTAGGGAAAAATAAGATGAGAATTAGGGGAGGAAGAAGAACATGGGATAACGGAAAAAGGAAAGAGTAATGGTGGAGGAAGAAGAAAATGGAAGAGGAAAAAAAATAATGTTGTGTGGGAAGAAGCTTCGCCGATAGGGAAAAAAATAGTGAAAAGGGAAAAATAAAAGCTTCGGCGGCGGAGAGAGAAATCAAGAGAAAAGAGAGATAACTTGTTTTGGACAAGAGAGAGAGCAATTAAAACACGTTGCAAATTTTGACTTTTGATTGGAGTTTTACATAAAAGCCCATATACTTTTAGATTCGGAGAGAAAAATCAAGAGAAAAGAGAGAGAGCAATTAAAACACGCCGCAAGTTTTGACTTTTAATTGGAGTTTTACATAAAAGCCCACATACTTTTAGATTTATAAATAAATATTTTTTATTTTATTTTTAATCATATTAATTTTTTTTTACTCTAAATCTGAGGGGGTGCGATCGCACACTCCCGCCCTACAGTAACTACGCCCCTGTATGTGTCACTCCTATACTCCACTCCAGATACCATGACATCTGTGTAACCAAGTGGGTAGAACTGTAACAACTGCTCATGACTTCAGCTGCCACTACTCCTGAGTGGCTGGTCGGGCAGGATGATGGGTAGTTATCTAGCTACATAACAAGGAGATCTACTGCATGCACACAACTCTGCCATTGTTACCCTTAAGCAACCAAGTGGGCACTACAGGATAAGCTGCACCCAACCCTAACTATAACTATGAGTGATCTAGTTGGCAGCGAATGTGACTAACAACTCTCTCAACGACAAGGGAGACTTTAGTTGTCAGCATACATAGAATGTGATGATAAATATGATGTAAATAATCATAATGAAGATGTAATCATCATCAATGCACCGCATAATAAACATAAGTACATTCGGTACATGATCTATCAATTACATATATCTATATATATGAAAAGATCCAACAGATATCTACTAAACATCATGTATAGTAAATAGTAACCTCAATAGCACACACCCTCTACTAGTGTTTCCTACAACATATAGGCAGTCAAAAGATTAACTACTATAGTGCACACCATACATGTACACACACTACAACATATGAGTAATCAACATGATAACTCCTATAATACATACCATACATGTGTATATTCTACACAGTATAGATAGTCAAAGCTAAAACTGTATGAGCAATAATTAGATTATTTCCAAGGTCAATCAGGTAAGTATCAAGTATGGATAAATATAAGTAGATTTAAGGAAAAGTAACCTAATTCATCAATTAAAAATCATGTACTAAGTTCAATGAACTATAGAGGTCAAGGAAGAAGTACTTACCTCAAATATAACTCATGTCAGAATAACTCCCTTGTCAAGATGCTCGTCGCAAATCAGAGTCCTACATCACATGTGTAATTTAGCTAATTACATATTTTACAAATAGCTTAATCACATCCCGAAATAAATAGCTAACCCCAAATCATTAGTTAACCTTGGTTAATTTTCCTTATTGATCAATTCAGATCTAATCCCAACTCTAGTTCAATCCATCCAATTGATTAGATTAAATTAGATCTTTAATTAATCTTAATCATTTCACAATCAAACTAGATTAAATAATCCTAACCTTTCCACCCCCACTTATGATAGATTTAAGCATGTATCACCTCCCCAAAACTCACCCAAATTTGGAGGCTCCTCTATTGACTCATGGTCAGAGGTGCTCGCTGTCGAAAATTGTTGCTAGAGCAAGGTGGAGTTATTGATCTCCAAAACAAATACCCTAAAACACAATAAACACGTTCACATCTGAGTGTTAGACCCAAATTCTTAATCTACAACCTTTAAACTAGACAACTTACCCTCAATCGATCCTCGCTTTCTGGCTAGATTGATATCGCTTGGCTGACGTAATGCTATTTGGGGGATTTTGCTCAGAACTTCATGTGGGACCAGGGATGAGGTCTAGCACCAATCCTAGAGGTAGAAGGATAGACAGAGTGGAGAATCTAGTGGTTCTCGCTAGCCACCCATGGCCAAATCCTTGCCAGAGTAAAATCTCTCTATGGGGAGGGAGAGAGCTTAGTCTCCAGCAAAGGTTGGCCGGTATAGATGATTTTGGTGGTCGGATCTGTGGCTCATAAGTGCGGCGATGGGAGATCGAAGCTAGGGCTCGAATTTCCCCCTGTTGGTTGAAGGCCAGCCCATGTAGAGGTGGTGACCCAAGGAGAAGGACAACTGCTGGGTGAACTCAGGAGATTAGTGGAGGAAATAGGTGGCTCAGCAGATGCGACGGATAGAGGAGTCGGGGAGGAGAGGAAGAGAAATGTCGTTTAAAGATTTAGGTCATTGTAGTAATACTTATATAGTTAGAGTTTAATCAACTTAATTAGCGTAAGAGTGATTAATCTCATTTCTCCCTTTAATGAGGTCATATGGGTTCAATTCTAACCCCGAAATATGCCTAAAAATTCCCATAAATTTCTATAACTTTATTTTGTAAGTATCCAAAGGTAGTTTTGATATGGTCAACTAAGTTAAGTTAGGTTTTGTGTATGTTTAATGTCTTATATCTAAGTGTGTAGAAACTTAGGAGCGGAAAAAGTAGAGCGAAAGACACAACTAGCAAGAAGGATGGCGCGGGAGAGAGTAGACAAGCTCGGTGTGACCGAGGGACAAGGTGCTACGAAAGTGTATGCTTAGGGATGTAAATGAACCAAGCTGCTCATGAGCTATTCGAAGCTTGATTTGATAAAAGCTCGTTTGAACTCGTTTAATAAGGCTCGTTAAGATAAACAAAAAAGCTCAAGCTTCATAATACTCGGTTCGTTAGCTCATGAATATGTTCATTAATAAATTCATGAATCGACTTTTAAATGAAAAAATAATAGTTTTGATATTAAATTTATAGATTTTACACTCTACTTATGAAAAATATAGACAAATATATTAAATTCATTTATTAGAATAAAATTATAAATTTTAATAAGAATATTAAATTTTCTCTAAATATATAATTTAGTTTTTAATGAATATTTAAATTTATAATTTATATGTATTAAGCTCATTTAGGTTGGATAAAATCTCAAATAAGTTCATGAGCTATGAATATATTCATTAAATAAAGCTCGAGTTCGGCTCGATTATAAATGAGTCAAACTCAAACATTCAAGAGTTCGGCTCGACTCGGCTCGATTACACCCCTAAACATGTTGGCGGATGAGAAGGAAGAGCGCGACATTTCCAAGGGACGAGAAGCTAGAGTGGAAGATTGCTCGAGGAGAAGGCCAGAAGATGGGTTCGGGTGAGCCCAATTCCGAATGAGACCAAAATCACCCAAGTGAATGGAGCCAGAATGAAGGAGAAATAGGATAGTCAACTCAATGTTGACTGTCCAAGCACCTAGGGGTGCCTCCTTGACAAGTCATTGAGCAGGGGCACGCCAATCGAGTCCGGTTACCTGGACCAGGATAACTTTCTATCCGCTAGTTTGCTAGCCGTTGTCGACCTGGATAAAGTTTTATCCACGTCCAAGTACCCGAACCCCATCCAAGTGCCCAGAGTTGCCACGTCAGCAAATGGTCAGATTCGACCAGCGGGCTATAAATAAAGACCTGGTCTCAATAGTTCACAACAACATTTGTAATCCGATACATTTTTTTTCTTCTACTCTGTGTTTCTATACTTATTGTTGTGAAAGGCTACTCCGCCAGAAGGAGATCTTCTAGTGAGCTTTTCAACGCCTTGGACTAGCAATCTTCTGATTGCAAATCAAGTAATTCCTATGCCTCTTTGATCCTTTCTTTTAATTAGTTTCTTTTTAAACAAGTGTTTCTTAATTTAGTTCAAAAAGTTGAGAAGGATTTTTTGCTTTATATTTTTAGGCCAATTCACCCCCCCCCCCTCTTGTCGGCTGCACGGGTCCTATATATTTCTCCGACAACACTTATTATCTAATTGTCATATCTCACATTTATAATTTCTTTCCTTTTTATAAGATAGAAATTATAATTCAAATATAGGGATTTCTTTACTTTCTTTTTTATACTTACGAATCTCTACAAGGGACTATAAATTCTCAAACATCTTGGACCTCAGAAAATGAGTATCTAGTAGGAACTGAATCACCAAATGGTGCAGTGAAGGTACTAGAGAAGGTGAATGTGATAGTCCTGCATGTATTGGCGAAGGGGAATGTGATGGTCCTACCTATACTGGCATAGGGGAATGTGATGGTTCTGCCTGAACTGGGGAAGGTGAATGTGATGGTCCTGCAGCCATATCAGGGACGGGCGTAGGTACACTGCTAGGTGATGTCTAACCATGAGAACTCAGTCAACACCCACCCTGTTTAAGGATGTTCTGAAAATTCAAAAATAGGATAAAGTTAAAAATATAATGATGCATAATAAATAACATGAAAAAAACTTACCATATTTATTAAGAGAGAGTATGTGAGATTCCTATGACAATAGATATCACCTCTAATGACCTATAATATATAGCAAGAAATTCAGAGCATTAACCGATAATATATATAAGTTTACGAATGAGTTATTAGATATACAAATAATTGAGCTATGATTTTTCTAAAGTTATAGATTAAAACAAAATTTACTCAAAACAAAAAAGCAGTACCATATATGAAAAAAATAAAGTTCATAATTTTTTTACATTAAGATAACAAAACCTACCCATCATCAACAATCAAAGTCCTCATTGTCATTGTCATACTCATCCACGTCACTGTCTTCCTCCTCCTCCTCCTCCTCATCATCAATTTCATTTGCATCCACATTTATCACTACTTCGTTGGGATCTCGTAATAGTGGAATAATATATTCCTTGATCTGAAATATATTCATAACTTTCTCTTGCTGATATGCAATGTCTTCCTAACGTGCTTCAATTTTTTTTTTGTACTTCATTTTACAAACAACCTATCAATCAATTTTGTAACATTTCAAACTAGGATATGAAGCATATAATACTTGAATTACTTGTTGTGTCAGCACAAATGGTTCATATTCCTTATACAATCTCTTATGATTTATTTTAATATTCCTTTGACAGAGTCAAACCAATGACATATAAATATTATAACTCACATTTCTGACCCAAGATATTCTACCTCACATTTTTGACACATAAATTCATTGCATATTCTGCAACGAATTTCAAAATTCATCATAGAATTGACATTTTTTAAAAAAACAAAAACTTTTTGAAGTCGGTTGACGTATATAAAGGGCTCTAAATGAATATGAAACAAGTTCCTATAGGTTCTAATAAATCCCCTAATCATAAAAATACTCTTAAGAATAATTTAACCAACTATATTTTTTCATCAATTGCTAAATTAATTACATGCATGTAAGACTTAGTCAAATTTCTATAAGAAGTTGTAATTTAGCAAATTACACTTATTTTGAAATATTCAAAGATGGTTGAGGTACCTAGAGAGATTGGAATGAGATGACACCAGTTCCTATAGATTTCTATAAATCCCCTGATCATATAAATGCCCTCAAATATTAATTTTACCCAATATATTGAGATTGATAATTTTTTTGAGGGCGATTAACATTTTTCAGACACCTTCGCACCAAAAAAATTATCGGTTGGGTAAAATTAGTATTTGAGGAGATTTATAAAATTAGGAGATTTATAAGAACTCATGAAACTAATTTCATCTCATTCCAATCTCTATAAGTAGCTCAACCATCTTCGGATATTTCAAAATAAGTGTAACCTATTAAATTACAACTTCTTATAGAAATTTGACTAAGTCTTACATACACGTAATTGATTTAGAAATTGAAGAAAAATATAGTTGGTCAAATTATTTTTTAAGGATATTTTTATGATCAGGGGATTTATAGGAACTCATAGGAACTTGTTTCATATCATTCCGAACCCTCTAGGTATGTCAACCGGCTTCGGATTTTTTTTAAAAAAAAAAAGTCAATTCTACTATGAATTTCAAAATTTGTTGTAGATTCTGTGACAAATTTCAAAATTCATTGCAGAATTAATAATTTTATATATATATAAATTTAAACTTTCTGAAGTCAATTGAGGTACCTAGAGAGCTTGGAATGATATGAAACTAGTTCCTATGAGTTCCCATAAATTTCCTGATTTTATAAATCTCCTCAAACATACCCAACTAGTGATTTTTTTGGCACAAAAGTATATGAAAAATATTAATCACATTCAAAAAATTATCAATCTCAATGCATTAGGAAAAATTAATATTTGAGAGCATCTATATGATCAGGTGATTTATAGGAACATATAGGAACTGATTTCATCTTATTCTGAGCTCTCTAGGTATCTCAACCAGCATTGGAAAGTTTTTTTTTAAAAAAAAATGTCAATTTTACAATGAATTTTGAAATTCGTGCAAGAATCTGCAACAAATATTATTGCATGAATTTCAAAATTCATCACAAATCTATGATGAATTATGAAATTCATTGCATATTCTGTGATGAATTTCAAATTTGTTGCAGAATTGATAATTTTTATATATAAATTTAAATTTTCTGAAGTCGGTTGATGTACCAGAGAGCTTAGAATGACGTGAAACTAATTCCTATGAGTTCCTATAAATCCCTTAATTTTATAAATCTCCTCAAACACAAATTTTACCCAACTGGAGATTTTTTTGGCGTGAAGGTGTCTGAAAAATATTAATCGCGCCTAAAAAAATCACTGATCTCAATATATTGGATAAAATTTTTATTTAAGGGCATCTATATGATTAGGGGATTTATAGAAATTCATAGAAACTAGTTTCATCTCATTCCAATCTCTCTAGGTACCTCAATCGGCATTTGAAAGTATATTTTTTTAAAAAAATTGTCGATTCTACAATAAATTTTGAAATTCATCATAGATTTGCAACGAATTTTGAAATTCGTTGTAGATTTGCAACGCATTTTGAAATTCATTGCAGAGTTTAAGACAAATTTCAAAATTCATCGTAGATTCAACAATTATATATATATATATATATATATATATTTTAAATTTTCTGAAGCCGGTTTAGGTACCTAGAGAGCTCAGAATGACATGAAATAGTTCCTATAAATCCTTTGATTTTATAAATCTCCTCAAACACAAATTTTACCTCCAAAATTTGTGATTTTTTTTGTGAGAAGGTGTCTGAAAAATGTTAATTGCCTCCAAAAAATCACTAATTTCAATATATTAGATAAAATCAATATTTAAGAGCACTTGTATGATCAACGGATTTATAAAATTTCATAGGAACTAGTTTCATCTCATTCCAAGCTCTTTAGATACCTCAATCGGCATTTAAAAGTATATTTTTTAAAAAAAAATAATTGTGAATTCTGTAACGAATTTTGAAATTCATTCTAGAGACTGCAACGAATTTCAAAATTCGTCACATATTTGACAAATTTTTTATATATAAATTTAAACTTTTCAAAGCTGGTTTAGGTAGTTCAAAATAATATGAAACTAGCTCCTATGAGTTCCTATAAATCCTCTGATTTATAAATCTCCTCAAAGACTAATTTTACCCAACAAGTGATTTTTTTGGAATCAAGGTGTCCAAAAAATATTAATCACCTTCAAAAAATTATCGATCTCAATATATTAGGTAAAATTGATGTTTCAGGGAGTCTATATGATCAAGGAATTTATAGGAACTCATTGGAACTTATTTCATCTCATTTTGTGCTCTCTAACTACCTCTACAGGCATTGGAAAGTTTAATTTTAAACAAAAAAATTGTCAATTCTGCAACAAATTTTGAAATTCGTCGTAAAATCTGCAATGAATTTTTAAATTCGTCAATTCATCATAGATTCTATAATGAATTTCTAAATTCGTTGCATATTTGACAAATATTTTTGTATATAAATTTAAACTTTCTAAAACTTGTTGAGGCAGAATTACATGAAACCAGTTTCTATTAATTTCTATAAATTTCTTGAATTTATAAATCTCCTCAAATACTAATTTTACTGAACTGCTAATTGTTTTACCATGAAGATGTCCAAAAAAATATTAATCACATTCAAAAAAATCACTGATCTCAATATATTATGTAAAATTAATATTTGAGTACTTTGATCATGAGATTTCTAGTAACCCATAAAAACTAGTTTCAAAAAGTCTAAATTTTTATAAAAAAAAAATTGATTTCTATGATGAATCTTGAATTCATCGTAACATTTATGACTAATCTATTATTCGTTGCAGAATGTGCGACAAATCTATTTTTCGTCACTGAATTAGCGACGAATTTAGGATTCGTCGCAAATTCAGCGACAATATGAAAGTTCATCAATAATTTTCAATGAGTTTTCCGACTAATCATATTTTATTGCTAATTTGAGACAAAAATATTTTTATCGCAAAAATGGTTGTTAAATTATGACAATTTATTTTTTTGTCATAAATTTTGTCGCAAGCAAATTAGTGATGACCAATTTTTGTCGTAAATATTTGTCGCTAAATTATAGTTTTTTTTAGATAGTTCTTAATAAATTATTTGATATCCATCCACTGGTCATGTGATCTTCATGGCAATCAACTCGTCCCCAGGGCGTAGCACAGCTGGAGGCGCATGGTTTCGTGGCCAAAAGGTCCAGGGTTCGATCCTCGGAGTGTCATTGCCTGGGGTTTGATTGGTATATTGTCTCATGGTCCATTGAAAATAGCATTTTGCGTCTTTATATGTTAAAAATAGCACTTACCTCTCTTTGACCAAACGACTGTGCGTGCGCGCAGGATATCAATCAGTTTTTTTTTATTTTTTTAATATTTTAAATTAAAATATCAATTAAAAAAATAAATATTAATATATCCCTCAACATATTACAATCTCAATAAATACTTAAATTTATTTTATTTTATTTTATTTTTAAACCAAACACTATAACCTAATTGGGAAGACTGAACCCTACAGATAAAATCTAAAAAAAATAACTTAAAAACTATAACCCAAAGCCTGAACCCTAGAAATAAAATTTTAAAAAAAATATTTTATTTAATAAAAAAATAAACATTTCTTTATATAAATTTCTAATACATTAATATATCCCCTCAACATATTACAATACTCAATAAATACTTAAATTTATTTTATTTTATTTTTTTTTTAAAACCAATCACTATAACATAATTGAAAAGTCTAAACCCTATAGATAAAATCTAAAAAAAATAACTTAAAAACTATAACGCAAAGTCTGAACCCTAGAAATAAAATTTACAAAAAATATTTTATTTATTTTTTTAATTCAAAATTTTTAAAAAAATAAAAAAAATAAAACGAGTGATATCCTGCGTGTGCGTAGGATATCAAAACTTTAAATATATATATAAGCATCCAGTGATGGTGTCCTTCGTCACTCACTAGGATATGTGGTAGATATTGATTTGTCGATGTGTTCGCTCTCGGTGTCTTGCAAAGCAAAGCTTGTCAGATGAGGGTTGGCATTGTCGGTGTTACCCTCTTTGATGGTCAAGTCTGTTGGGGTTGCAAAGTTGCAAACATAGTCCCACATTGAAAACACATAGGAAGGATCATAACCCAAAGCCTGAACCCTAGAAATAAAATTTAAAAAAAAATATTTTATTTATTAAAAAAATAAACATTTCTTTATATAAATTTCTAATACATTAATATATCCCCTCAACATATTACAATACTCAATAAATACTTAAATTTATTTTATTTTAATTTTTTTTAAAACCAATCACTATAACATAATTGAAAAGTCTGAACCCTATAAACAAAATCTAAAAAAAATAGCTTAAAAACTATAACGCAAAGCCTGAACCCTAGAAATAAAATTTACAAAAAATATTTTATTTATTTTTTTAATTCAAAATTTTTAAAAAAATAAAAATAAATAAAACGAGTGATATCCTACGTATGCGTAGGATATCAAAACTTTAAATATATATATAAGCATCCAGTGATGGTGTCCTTCGTCACTCACTAGGATATGTGGTGGATGTCGATTTGTCGATGTGTTCGCTCTCGGTGTCTTGCAAAGCAAAGCTTGTCAGATGAGGGTTGGCATTGTCGGTGTTACCCTCTTTGATGGTCAAGTCTGTTGGGGTTGCAAAGTTGCAAACATAGTCCCACATTAAAAACACATAGGAAGGATCACGAGTTTATAAGAGAAAGATATCTCCATTGGCATGAGGCCTTTTGGGGAGAGCCCAAGAGCAAAATCATGAGGGTCTAGGCCCAAAGTAGACAATATCATGTCATTGTGAAGATATCTAAATTCTTTTCGATCCTACAATTAGTATCAGAGCCCGGACGAATAAAGGAAGTGGGGGCTCCTATGTTCGGATAGGTCGGGTGGACCGAAGGGCAGGAAGACTTGGTGGATAGATGATCGGACGTGGGAAGCCTGTGGTCTTTTGTTTGAGGGGGAATTGTTGGGGTTGCATGGGAAGAACCTAAGAGCAAAGCCATGAGGGCCTAGGCCAAAAGTAGATAATTTTCGCGTAAGAAGACGAAGAAAATTTGCCTTCGCGTAAGAAAAGAAAATTATACTTTCATATATTGTTAGAGGTTACATACACTTTATTGATTTTAATTACTAAATCAGCAACCATACATATATTGAAAATATCAATAGGGTCTTGAATTGTCTAAAATTAGTTCATAAAACATAAGTGAATGTGAATTATCAATAAATTTAATATAATTTTTTCCTCTAAGATTATCAAAAAGACAATAACATAATTATCTTTTATATTTTTTTTTCACATTTAACTTTGATCAAAGGGGGTTAAATGTTATTTTTAAATATGAGATAAAATGCTACTTGATAGAAAATAGAGAGGGTTAAAAGTATTTTTCCTTTTTAAAGATCAATCACTAATGATAAAAACATAAAATAAATTAAAATGAAAAAATTTAACACCGAATAATTTTTTTTTGTCATTAAAACTAATGACTGAAAGCTAAATCGGTCCTTAAATAGTGACAAAATTTTTACATCCGTCACAAAATAACAATCAATTTTAAAGATTGACCACTAACAATCATTAATTAGCAACCAATTTTATTCGATCATTAAGTATGTTACAAATTGATAGTTTTCTTGTATTGTAACTAAGGGTGTAAATGAATCAAGTTGCTCATGAGCTGTTCGAATCTTGATTCAATAAAAGCTCATTTGAGTTCGTTTAATGAGACTCGTTAAGATAAATAAACCAAGTTCAAGTTTCACAATACTCGGCTAGTTAGCTCATGAACATGTTCATTAGTAAGCTCATGAATCGACTTTTAAATGAAAAAATAATAATTTTAATATTGAATTTATACCTTTTACATTCTACTTATGAAAAATATAAACAAATATATTAAATTTATTTATTAGAATAAAATTATAAATTTTAATAAAAATATTATAATTTTCTCTAAATATATAATTTAGTCTTAATGAATATTTAAATTTATAATTTATATTTATTAAACTCGTTTAGGCTCGATAAAAGCTCGAATAAGCTCGTGAGTCATGAATATATTCGTTAAATAAAGCTTGAGCTCGGCTCGATTATAAATGAGTCAAACTCAAACATTTAAAAATTCGGTTCGGCTTAGCTCGACTCGGCTCGGCTCGATTACATTCCTAATTGTAACATGGGTAAAAATGTAAGACAAACTAAAAAAGGAAAAGTTTTTAAAAGACAAATATCACTCAACTGAAAAGTGTTGCAACTTGATGATCAATTTAATGTTATTAAAAAAAGTAACTATATGAAATTTTTATATAATGAAAAAAAATAAACAAAGATAATTGAGAAATGCCGTCTCTTGTAACGAATTAATAGGTTTAAATCTCTATCTGAATCGTAACAAAGATTAAAGATATATATCTTTGACTCATTCTCTAATAGATAAAATCATAAATATATATATGAATATCTCAACATAAAAAATTTGATCCATATGGTCGTTGCATCAACGTGGTAATGTTTAATAGTTAGTACGTGTTAATCAACTCTTCATTATAGTTGACATCCAATAGATAACTCATAAACAATTTTATCCTTAAAAATTGATCCCTATAAATTAACGTTATTTCACCTACAAAATGTACAGAAATAGGATTTTCCTTAGGAACTATAATGGCTTCTCCACCATCCTATCTAATTCCACTTGCACTTTTCATATCCTTTATTCTTCTTTTTGCATCAGCCTCTTCAAATGAAGAAAGAAAGGTAATTACAATTATAAATTTACTATAAAAATTGTTCTTTAATCTGTATTAAATCAATTAATATTACCATACATGAATGACATATTGCAGGTTTATATTGTGTACATGGGAGCTCAACCCTCATCCCAGTATCCAACTCCTGAGCATCATCTCAATTTGCTTAAAGAAATTCTCGTGAACAAGTAGGCAATAAGTTGATATACGTTATTTTGTGAAAAATTATATATATTTTGTCGAATTTCTTGACTAAAACAATTGATAATGCAGTTCACCAAATGAGTCTCTGGTGTATAGCTATCAGAAGAGTTTCAGCGGATTTGCTGCTAAACTTTCTACTGATGAAGCTGCAAAATTGAGTGGTATATTGAATAGTTTTTATTTTGATGAAAGATACATAATAAATGAATAATACTGGAAACATGAAATAATTGCAGGAAGGAAGGGAATAGTTTCAGTGTTTCCTAGTAAAATCCTGAAGATTCGCACGACGAGGTCATGGGATTTTCTCAACTTCACACAGACAGTTAATAGGAATCCCACACTGGAAAGCGACATCATCATTGGAATGTTAGATACTGGAATTTGGCCAGAATCCAAGTCCTTCAGTGATGGGGGATTGCGGCCGCCGCCGAGGAAATGGAAGGGCACTTGCGTAAATATAACTTGCAACAAGTATGCATATAAAATTTGATGATTTTAATTATAATTATTTGATTGAATTTATTGCTAATTAAGTCAAAACCTAGAATTTATGTTTAAAATTGTGACTAATATAAATTTATGATTGATTGAATAATTAAGCAAAATTATCGGCGCCCGTTACTACAATAGTCTAGGCGATTACACGTTGGACGAACCATCACCGCGCGACTTCGAAGGTCACGGGTCGCACACATCTTCCACCGCCGCTGGCCGGAGCGTATCCCACGCCAGCCTTTATGACCTCGCCCAAGGCACCGCCCGAGGGGCTGTGCCATCGGCGAGGCTCGCGATGTACAAGGTGTGCTGGACGTTCGGGTGCACCGAAGTAGACATCTTGGCGGCATTTGACGATGCGATCTCTGATGGCGTCGACATCATCTCCGCATCAATCGGCTCTCTCTTCCAGATGGATTACTTCGTCGACTCATTAGCAATTGGTTCGTTCCACGCCATGATGAACGGGATTTTAACATCGACTGCCGCCGGAAACATGGGGCCCAGTCATAACACAGTCACCAATGTGGCACCATGGTTGATGTCCGTGGCGGCGAGCAGTATCGATAGACAC
The DNA here is from genome assembly GCF_018446385.1 of Zingiber officinale. Classification (NCBI taxonomy): domain Eukaryota; kingdom Viridiplantae; phylum Streptophyta; class Magnoliopsida; order Zingiberales; family Zingiberaceae; genus Zingiber; species Zingiber officinale. The sequence continues at coordinate 4,757,776 of NC_056001.1, forward strand.
ATAATTGGCAGGGTGGTCACCGGAGATAATGTGTCCACTTTGGTGAGTAATTATACAATTTAAAGATAATGTGATTTTGATCATATGCAAAAGTTCTGTTCATAGTCGCACTCCATTTCCTTATACTAATTAGCCATATTTCTTTCGTACTAATTATTTATAGTTTAGTTATTTTTATCATAACCACATTAAAGTAATGATTTTTTTTTCTCTACTTGCATGAGAATTGGCGTTTAAATATATAAAATCATATTATTATTTATTATTTGAAACAAAAATTACAGGGAGCCGGTGCCAATACGTTTCCCACTGAAAAAAGCAATTACCCCTTCATCTTCCTACATGAAACTCAAGGGTACGAAGATATATAACGCTATCTTCTCTTCATAAATGGAACTAGCTTATATATTGTATTTTCAATTATCAAACTTGTCCACTGTTTGTTGTGTTTCAGGGATTGCACTGACCTATCTAAATATTTGGATGTGGTGAAAGGGAAGATTATTTTCTGCAACTTCTTCTATTACGGAACTTTTAATTATACAGGTTTTGAAGGAATTCTATGTAGCGATGACACTGCACTTGACTATTCCTACTCATATCCAAGGCCAACAATTTTGCTCAGCACCGCGGATGGCCTCAAGCTTAAGCACTATATAAACAACACTGAGTGAGTGTTTATATATATATATATATATATATATATATATATATCCATGAGTATTTATATTTAGTGTACAGAGAGAAAATATAGATACTGATTAAATAATTTATTCAATCAATAAATGAATATATATGATCTTGGTCAGAAATCCAGTGGCTAACATCCACAAAAGTGAACAAGTTTTCGACCCCAGGGCTCCCCTGGTCGCTTCATTCTCATCGAGAGGCCCCAACCTCGTCACCCGAGACATCCTGAAGGTCATTAATCCAATATCCTTGGTTCAATTACGTACCTAATTCACACATTTTTTAAGGGATTTAATTAATATAATTGTTTTGCAGCCTGATATAATCGCTCCAGGAATTGACATTTTGGCCGCTTGGTCAAAGGCTGTACCAGTGTCAGGCATCACCGGCGACCCGAGGTTCGTAGAGTTCAACATAATCTCGGGAACTTCCATGGCTTGCCCGCACGTCACCGGCGCCGCCGCCTACGTCAAGTCCTTCCACCCAAATTGGTCGCCGGCAGCCATCATGTCTGCGCTCATGACGACAGGTCTCCAGCCTTAACATTAATTATTTACCCGTAATTTGTTCTTCAACGTAACCTTGTATAATTTATTTGTGCATGGAAGCAAAATTTATCATCTTATCCATGTTTTATATATATATATATATATATATATATATATACACACAGCTAAACCGATGCATCCCTCGGATAAACAAGACCAATTATCATATGGAGCCGGCCAATTGAACCCGGTGAAGGCCGTCGACCCAGGTCTTGTCTACGACGCTGGTGAAAGTGACTACGTTCAAATGCTCTGCAACACGGGCTACAACGAAACCCTGATTAAGATCATCACCGGCCACAACAGTTCCTGCCCTGCCAAGGCCAAGGGAAACGCGAGGGATCTCAATTATCCTACCATGGGCCTATATGTTAAAGACGGGAAAACCTTCGCTGCGAAGTTCTTGAGAACAGTGACCAACGTGGGCAGCGTCGGCAAGTACAAGGCGAAAGTCACGGCTGATTCCAAACTTAATGTGACGGTGAATCCTAGTGAGTTGGAGTTTTCGGAGTTGAATGAGAAGAGGCAGTTCACAGTGTCGGTTTCAGGCGTTCCATTGCCAGGGAACTCGACGGCGCCGGCGACGGTCATCTGGTCGAACGGAAAGCATCAGGTGAGGAGTGTGATGGTTGTCTACACCGACTTCAGTACAAGCTATGATTGAGGTGGTTGTCTACACCGATTTTTCATTCTTGATTTATCGATGTAAATAAAAAGAATAATTAGATGATTTGGTAGTAAGACTAATCAATTTTATTTCATAAGAATTGTGGATCTGATAATCAGAGGTGTAAATTAGTCTGAACTGCCATAGCTCGATCAGATGCATTCATTTCTTAACAAATCAAGAAAATGGATTTATAAAAATAAAACATAAATTTAATCGAAGGCTAAGTAAGTTGAATAATTAAGACAAGTCAACTAGACATGTTACCTACCCCACTAACATTAACAATTTCTTTATTGGATCTTACTATAAATTAAAAACTTTTAGATGGAAGAATTAAAGGACACGTGCTTGATTCTCCTTCCATGAAAATTATACGACCACTATGCGAAAATTATACATCTCCACCAAACAAGTTGCGAATCGATATGACCACTACAAATTAAGAGTAATTTGTTAAATTATAATTCTAATTAGGAATTAGGTATTAATTAATTATTAACCAAACAAGTTGCGAGGTAGTTGGCCGCCAACACCTTAAATGGCTCGAAGCAGCAATACGACATCTCGACGTGCTTGTCCATCCTTCCGCGCCGTATCAGCGCCGGATTGAGCTTCTTCACGTAGTTGGTCGTGAATATGATGAGCCGCTCACCGCCGCACGCCGACCATATATCCGTTGATGAAGTTAAGAAGTCCCGAGAGGGTCACCTTGCTCTGTTTCTCATTATCCCCAGGTGGTTTCACTGGAGGCTTTCCGTCATTGCTATCCTCCTTGTCGTCGTCCTCCTTGTCATCCTTCTTCTTTTTTCGCTCGCTAGTGAGATCAAGCGAGTAGTCGATGTCTTCAATCACGATGATGGACATGCCGGTTGTTTCGATAAATAGCTTAATGATAATAATATAAATAATCTTTAATTGATTTCAATTAATTAAAATTTATTATATTTGACGCACAGTCAAGATAAATCAAATAGTAAAAATAATATTTTTAAATCTTTTCTACTACTATATTTATAATTATTATGATTGTATGTCTTATTTAATCTTTCTATTATTATTTTAGACAATTTGTATAAATAAGTTTATTGGCTTTAGTAATAAGATTATCAAAAAACTTTATATTATTTCTTTCCTCTACTTATTGATTTCTACATGGTATCAGAGTCATGATCCCTTTCGCTTCTTTATTTTCCCTCAAAATTTAGCTTCTTCCTTTTTTAATTCCTGTTCTCGCACCAGATTTCTACTGCATTAGTCAACAACAACGTGAACATCTTGGAGCACAACAGAAACTTGGAGCAACCCAAAGATCAACGTGCTCCACCAACATCTTGCAGTCCCATCGTCAATGTCCTTCCTTACCAGTATTGTACGGTAACTTCGGGAACTTCGACAGCTATCGTAACAATTTTTTTTCCCCTCTACTAGTTCGATTTTCTACTTTTTTTTCCCTCCTCCATTTGGCATTTTCTAAAAAAAAATAGAAAAAAAAACCGAGAGAAAAAAAAACGTGAACAAAAAATTAGAGAAAAAAAATGTCTTCTCTCGAGTCTATTGAAATATCTTCATCGTCATAAAATACCTCTTTTTCAATTCCTATAGTTTCTTCTTTCTCCGTTAAACTTGACCATGACAATTATTTACTATGAAAATTGCAATTTCTTCATTTACTTTGTGTTTATGATTTACTTGGTCATGTTGATGGTAGTTTATCCCCACCTCAAAAAGATGATCCATCCTATACTATTTGGTTTAAGAAGGATCAACTTGTCTTGACTTGGTTAATTTCATCAATTACTGAGTCTATACTTCCAATGCTCGTTGGGCTCAACACTTCGCGTCAGGTTTGGGAGGCTCTTGATCGTTCTTTTGCATCTCACTCTCAAGCACGAGTTCTCCAGCTTCGTCTACAATTATAGTCTGTACAACGAGAAGATGTCTCCATCAATGTCTATCTGCAATCAGTCAAGAACATTGCCAACAACTTAGCTGCAATTGGGCATCCAATCTCTGATCCAGAACTATTAATGCATGTTCTTGCATGTTTAGGTGCTCAATATGATAGCTTTGTTCCTAGCGTGACAACTCTCATGGATTAAGTGTCACTTGAAACGCTTTATGGTATGTTATCCTCTCATGAAAGGCTTTTACAAATACAATCTCAAAGGATGTCGGATTCTCTATCTTTATCGGCACATATGCTTAGCAAGGCTCCACAACCTGATCAACATAATCAGCCTCCTCCCCAATATGATCAACAAAAACAGTTTGGAGGCTTTCGAGGCCGGGGTCAAGGTCGAGGACGCTGTCAGATTTGCTTTAATTATGGTCATTATGCTCAAAATTGTTATAAAAGATATTATTCAAATTTTTGAGGAGGACCTGTATCATCAAATCGACCCTCTCCCTCATCTTGGCAATCTAGTACTCAATCATCTAATTCTGGAGCATTTTCACTCTCCATCCCTCTTAATGCAACAACATCAGTTCCTGAAACCCCAAGATGGCATCCGGATTCTGGAGCTACTCATTATGTTACACTGAAGTATAATATTCTTACAAAAGTTTCACCTTATCATGGACCCGACATGCTACAAATAGGAAATGACTCAGGTTTGCAAATTTCTCACATTGGAAGCACAACCTTTCATTCATATGGTTGTACTTTTCGCATGTGCAACACTCTTCATGTTCCTTCTATTACTAAAAATTTGCTTTTTGTCTGTCAGTTTGCTCTTGATAATAATGTATTTTTTGAATTTCACCCTAATCATTGTCTTGTGAAGGATCCCGCAATAGGAACTATTCTACTCCAAGGGGACACTAAAAACGGTCTTTATCATCTTCAACCCACCTCGCTCACAACCTTTGTTGGAGAACGCACGGATAAATTCTCGTGACATGCATGTCTTGGTCATCCGTCTCTACGTCTTGTTCATAATATTATTAATCGTTTTGGTTTACCAACTTCTTTAGCGTCATCATCTCATTTATGTGAAGCTTATATGAAAGCGAAATCTAATAAACTACCTTTTGTTTCCTCTACTCACAACTGTAGTTTTCCTTTAGAAATTATTCACTCTGATGTATGGGGTCCTGCTCCTATTCTTTCTAATCAGGGTTTTCTTTATTATGTTATTTTTATTGATAACTTTAGCAAGTTCACTTGGATTTTACCTATGAAAAGAAAATCTAATCTCTTTGATATTTTTTGTCATTTTCAAAAGAATGTTGAGAGCTATTTTGATCGTAAAATACTCTCCATTCATTCTGATTTGGGAGGAGAGTATCAAGGGCTTCATCGTCATCTTACTTCTTCTGGCATCCTCCACCGAGTTTCTTGTCCCCATACTCCTGAACAAAATGGATCCATTGAAAGAAAACATCGTCATGTGGTTGAAATGTCTTAGCTCTTCTTAATCAAGCCACAATTCTACTTAAATTTTGGGATGACGCCGTCCAAATCGTGGTCTACCTTATCAATCGTTTACCCACAACACTACTTCAAAACAAATGTCCCTTGGAAATACTTTATAATTATTCTCCAGATTACTCCTTCCTCCGTATCTTTGGTTGCGCATGTTATCCTTGGCTACGACCTTACTCTAAACACAAGTTAAACCCTCGCTCTCAACAATGTGTTTTTCTTTGTTATAGTAATTTGCATCATGGGTATCATTGCCTCCATGTTTCGACCAAACGGATATATATTTCTCGATATATTACTTTTGATGAGTCTCTTTTTCCGTTTGCAGTTGCTACCTCGGATCTTCCTTCAGATAATCGAGGCATATTTCTAATATCACTGAGTAATATACTTGAATCCTCACAGATTGCTCCATCTGGACATATTGAAAGAATAAGGGGGGATGGTATCTTGGGTCCTACTCCATCTCCACAAATTCCTGAAGACTCAACAGCTAGTGGTGATCCACTCTCTAGTTCTAATTCTGATGCTCCATCTCCACAAATTCCTATGGACTCGGTGACTAGTGGAGATCCACTCTCTAGTTCTAATTCTCGCCCGTCTGACCACTCATCTCCGAGTAGCTCTGATGATGATATTCCTCGGCGGATGCTTCCTCTAAGCGATATTTATGCACGATGTCAATTAGTTTTAACTCGTTATCCTCTTCCACGTGCTCTTCTTGCTTCTTCAAATTTTGTTGAACCTTCTAGTTTTACACAGGCGGTCAAAGATCCAAATTGGCGTGCTACGATGGCTACAGAATTTGATGTTCTTCTTCGTAATGCAACCTGGAGCTTAGTCCCTCGTACTCCATCTATGAATATTGTGGGCTCTAAATGAGTTTACCAAATTAAGTATCGTGCAAATGGTTCTATTGAACATTATAAAGCTTGCCTTGTTGCTAAAGTTTTTAATCAACAGCCGGGTATTGACTTTAATGATACTTTTAGTCCAATCATCAAAATTACAACTATCTGATTGCTACTATCTATAGCTGAAAGTTCTAATTGGCCAATACACCAATTATATGTTTCCAATGCTTTCCTTCATGGACATCTTGAAGAAACTGTTTATATGGAACAACCTCCTGGATTCATCCACCCGTAACTTTCAACACATGTGTGTCAACTTCAGAAGTCTATATATGGTCTTCGACAAGCACCTCGTGCATGGTTTCATCGTCTATCTACCTGGCTTCATTCTTAGGGATTTTCTGGCTCAAAAACAGACTCTTCCTTATTCTACAAATGTAATGAGGAATTTTTTATATTTGTTCTGATTTATATAGATAATATATTAATAACCGGTAGTGATCAAAATGGCATTACTACTTTACTACATCTTCTTCGTCAAGAGTTTCCTATTCGAGATCTTAGTAATGCTCATTTTTTCCTTGCCATAGAGTTTCTCTCACATTCTGAAAGTTGTCTTCTCTCTCAGAGCAAATACATTACTAGGCTCCTACAACAAGCTAAAATGGATGGTGCACGCCCTATCTCGACACTAATCATTGAGGGTGGTTTCACTGCACCTTCATCCACCTCTTCGATGTCTAACCCCCAGATCTACCGTAGTATTGTTGGTGCCCTACAATATGTCACAATTACACGACCAAATATTGCTTTCACTATGAATCATGTCTGTCAATTTATGCATGCTCCTACTGAACATCATTGGGAAGGTGTTAAGAGAATTCTTCGATATCTAAAAGGCACTATTCTACATGGTCTTCTTTTATATCGTCAGTCTTCACGAGAGTTGATTACCTACGGTGATGCAGATTGGGCTGGATCTCCCGAAGATAGACGTTCTACTAGTGGATATGCTATATTTCTTGGGTGAAATCTTATTTCCTAGCTTTCAAAGAAGCAACCTACAGTCTCTCGCTCGAGTACTGAAGCCGAATATAAAGCTATCGCTAACACAACGTCAAAAATTATTTGACTACAATCTCTTCTTTCAAAATTACACTTTTTCCCAACTGCTACGCCTAAAATATGGTGTGATAATATTGGAGTAACTTATCTTGCAGCAAATCCTATTTTTTATGCTCGTACCAAGCATGTAGAGATTGATTTTCATTTTGTTTGCGAGCGTGTGGCGACTCGACAACTTTCAGTTTCTTATATTTCTACAAAAGATCAAATTGCTGATATATTTACCAAGCCATTATCTAGACAATGTTTCATCAAGTTAGCACTCAAACTCAACGTTCAGGCACTCTAGTTGAGTTTGTCAGGGGGTAATGATAATAATGGAAATAATCTCTAATTGATTTTAATCAATTGGGATTATTATATTTGGCGCATAATCAAGATCGACATTAATCAAATAGTAAAAATAATATTTCCAAGTCTATTCTATTACTATGTTTATAATTATTATGATTGTATATCTTATTTAATATTTTCATTATTGTTTTAGACAATTTGTATAAATAAGCCTATTAGCTTTAGTAATAAGATTATCAAAAAGCTTTATATTATTTCTTTCCTCTACTTATTGATTTCTACACAGCTTCCGAAGCTAAGTGTTGCCTTGACGGAGGTGAGCTCGAGGTCGTAGATGTCGTAATCGAGGTAGTTGGCGATGGTGGCGATCATGGTGGACTTGTCGGTTCCTGGTGAGCCAGAGAGGAGGTAGCCGTATTTCCATGGCTTGCCGATCTTGGCGTAAAAGTCCTTCCCACTGCGGAACGCCTCCAGATCGGCCACGATCTCCTTCTTCTTGTCGGGGTCCATCGCCATGGTCGTGAACGCCGAGGGATGGGTGAACGTGACGTGGATCCAGACAGACTTCTTGTAACCGCACCAATTGTTGCTGGGGTTGCTGGTGTAGAGCTTGCGGCGGCGATTGCGGAAGGTGGCCTCTGTGAGCATATAATTCGGACATGATAAGTAGTGGTCACGTTTTTTTTCTCCTTGCATTAGTAGTCTTAATCTTTCCTAGTTTTAAGGGATTAACTAGTGGAATTAGTCATCTTTCCTAGTTTTAAGGGATTAACTAGTGGAATTAGTCTCTCCTATTTTCATGGTTTAGTGATGTTAATCTTTCCTATTAATTAGTTGAATTAGTCTTTTCTTTTATGTATTTAAAGAGTCTCATTGTAAGGTTTCTCAGTAGTGTTGGTGCAATATCCTTCAGGTCAAGGGTGACCTGGTTAACCAAGCTGAGTCTTGGTTAGGGTTTAGATGTTTGACAATAAGATATTGATTGAAGAAAAGTCAAGTAGGTCAAGGTTGACTGGATACTTGACTGGGAAGTCCTAACTGGCAAGTTAGGCAGATGGAAGTCCTAGTGAGTGAAGCTAGGCAGAAGGAAATCCTGGTGAGTGAAGCCAGGTGAAAGTCCTAGTGAGTGAAGCTAGGCAGAAGGAAATCCTGGTGAGTGAAGTCAGGTGAAAGTCCTAGTGAGTGAAGCTAGGCAGAAGGAAATCCTGGTGAGTAAAGCCAGGTGAAAGCCCTAGTGAGTGAAGCTAGGCAGATGGAAAAACCTAGTGAGTGAAGCTAGGTGAAAGTCCTGGTGAGTGAAGCCAGGCAAGGAAGGAAAACCAGATGGATCAAGGATGGTCGGACATCTGGTGTTGGGAAGTCCAAGTAGGTCAAAGGATTGACTGGATACTTTGCAAGGAAGGAAGTCCAGATGGGTCAAGGTTGACCAGACATCCGTGGAAGTCCAAGTAGGTCAATGGAGTGACCGGATACTTGCACGACGAGTAAAAGTCCAAGTGGGTCAAAGGATTGACCGACACTTGGTGGGGAGTCCTGGCGGTCAAGGGAGTGACCGATGCGAGGCATGATGTACCAACAGTCAAGGTTGACCGGATGTTGGTTAGAGGTTTGGGACTTGGTTTTGGGCAAAAGTGCTTGGATCGATCCGTGGATCGATCCAGATGTGGATCGATCGGTGGATCGATCCGATTCTTTCAGCCGATGAGAAGCTTCGGATCGATCCGTGGATCGATTCAGGTGCCGACTGGATCGGATCGACGCGGCTGCTTCGCGCGATAAGCGCCGGATCGATCCGTGGATCGATCCAGCGCTTATCAGGCGCTCCGGATCGATCCGTGGATCGATCCAGCCTCCCGATCGATTCGAACATTTGAATCGATCGGGATCCGACCGCTGCGTCGGGTTTAAGCCGCCGAGCGTGGTCTTCGGCATCTCTTCACGAGCTCTTCTCAGATTCATTCCACCTCCACAGCTCTCTACAAGCACGTGATCGCCAGTTCTTGAAGGTTCTTGGAGGCTTTCCAAGTCAAGAGGCGGATCTATTGCAAGAGGAAGAAGTTAGGGTTAGGGTTTTTACTGCACATCTTGTAAGCTTTTGCTTAACTTGTATTTCCCTTTCTTCTTCTTGTACTGAGAGTCTTGTAGGGCTTCTCCGCCCTCGGTAGTTACCGAAAAGGAGTGTTTCATAGTGGAGGGTGCGTGCGTGGTGTGGATCCTTGGATTAGTCACCTCCTTTGGAGGTGGATACCAAGTAAAATCCTAGTGTTAGCGTGGTTGTATTTGTTTCTGTATTTTCCGCTGCACATCCAAGAAGAAACAAGCAACGCCAAGCAACGAAGCGCACCGAGCGAACGTGACGAGCTATTCACCCCCCCTCTAGCTACTTTTGGTCCTAACAAGTGGTATCAGAGCAAGGCCGCTCTTCACCGGAATCATCGCCGGAAGGGTAAAGCATATCAAGAAAAGCTAGAGGGTGAAGAAGTTGGAGCAAATTCTTTAAGTTCAAGACCTCATCAAGCTCAACTTCAAGATGCAATTCCAAGATGGACTTGGATTTGACACAAGGGTGGCTCCACCATACACTTCCACAAGTTTTGATTCTTGGAGATCAAGAATCGAAAACTTCCTTATGATGGAGATAGAGCAATGGTTTGCTCTAATGGAAGGCTTCAAAGCTCCAACGAACTCCAAGGGCAAGCTTCTAAAGAAAAGCAGATGGAGCTCGGAGCAAATTCAAAGGGGCGAGGCAAATGACAAAGTGACCAAGCTTTTGGTCAACTTATTGCCTAGCCACATCTTGGCTCAAGTTGGAGAATTCGAAGATGCCAAGGAGCTTTGGAGCAAATTGGCCAAGCTTCATGAAGAGATCCCCTCCACTGTACGAGATCAAGAAGAATCCAGAGAGGGAGACTCTTTGGAGCAAGACCAAGAGGAGGATTCCGAGGTTGAGAGATGCTCAACCTCCGAAGAAGAGGAAATCCAAGAAGCTTCATCCTCAAGGGAATGCAACGAAGGGAACAAGGAGGGAGCATACTCCTTGTTTCATATTCAAGATGATGAAGCCTCCACCTCTAGGATTGAGGGGGAGCAATCCTTGATGACACCGGATCAAGAAGAAGAAGAAGCTTCTACATCCGGGTCAAGAGAAGAAGAGGAGGAAGAAGCTTCTACCTCCACAAGTCAAGAAAAATCAAATGGAGGAGAATCAAGGTCCGATCAAGAGGAAGCTTCTACCTCCGGATCCAAAGAAAAAGATGCCACTCCTACAAGCAAAGGTATAAATATTTTAATTAATAATAAAAATCATATTATATGCTTTGAATGTAGGGAACATGGGCACTACAAGAGCAAGTGCCCTAAATTGGCCAAGAAGAAGGGTCAAGTGGCACAAAAGGGCAAGGTGAAGCCCAAGGAGATCATCCCCAACACAAAGAAGAGCAAGGAGCATATTATATGCTTCTCTTGCAATCAAAAGGGGCATTACCGAAGTCAATGCCCCAAGGGGAAGAAGATGGTCAAGGCTCAAGGAGGCACTAGTCAAGGGGGAGCCTCCAAGGTAAAGAAGAAGGTATCTTTTATTGAGCCTATTCCCTTGCAAAATGGTAAAAAGCATGCGAGGTCAAATTTTTATCATTTTAATGCAATTTATCATAAGAATAGAAAGCATGAGGGCTTTAAGGAAAAGCATGTGGCCCTACATGCCAAAACTACACCTAAGGTTAGGAATGTAGGTAAAAATCTAGGCAATAACTCTAAGGATTTTAGATACAAACCTAGAAACAAAAATGCTCATGAACCAAACACTAAGGATTTAATGATAGAAAATCAAGTCTTGAGGTCAAGACTTGATAAAATGGAAAAGACCCTAAAAAGGATGGAAAATATCCTAAAAGGGCAAAATGAGCAATACCTAGGGCTAGGAAAATCAAAGCCATCCAATGGTCATAGAGGTTTGGGATACAAACCAAAGGCTAAGAAGGATATGCCCTCTTACCATAGAGTTCCATATAGTTATGGAACAAACCCTAGTTCTAGTGGTCAAGCCAAGAATACTAGGGAAGTCATCCCTAAGAGTATTTTTGCAATAAAAGTGACTAAGGCTTCTAAGAAGTCTAAGAAAGTCACCAACAAGGTCACAAGGGAGGTTATCCCTAGAGTTGACCTAGAAAATGTGACCAAGGCTTTTAAGAAGCCCAACAAAGTCACTAGGAAGGTATCTAGGGAAGTTATCCCTAGTGAGTACCTAGAGCATCCAAGGAGCACCAATAGGTGTTGGGTTCCTAGGAGCATCTTCTCTACCCCATAAATGGGTTAGAGAGTGTCAACTCCAATTAGAAGGGTAGTTAACCCAACTTTGAGGAAATTGACACTCAAGGAGCATTTTCAAGGTTTTTGTTAACCTTTGAAAATGAAATGGAACTATTATTTACTCCTTGAAAGAGTAAAATGTGCCTAGTGGTGAAAATTTGATTTTAATCTTAAAAAGCACATATTGGGAAATTCATAAGAGCTACCAAGTTGGGATTTTGGTATGTTCTTAGGAAATTTAAGGCAATCCGGGCCTTAATTTAAAAGTGCTACTCTTGTGGAAAAATAAAATATGCCAACATTTGAGGAATATGCTTAATTTCAATTGGCATAAATTAATCAAGGGAATTAGAAATGCCAATTTAGGCTTTGGCATTGTCTTGAAGCACTTTAGGGCAATCTAGGTTTAAGTTGAAACTAGTGGTATTTTGAGTTAGCTAAGTGGTTAAGGATACTTAGATAGTTAATCTAGGTATATTTTATTTATGCTAAATCTTGCCATGATTGTTTGCCCATCATATGCCATGACATCATGTCTACTTTTGCATTCATGACGTATCATGAAAAATACAAAAATACCATGTCATGTCATGCATACATCATGTAGTTATAGGAATATTTCTTTTGAAAGTTATTTTATTTTGATGTATGCCATAACATTATCATGCATTAGTTTAATTCCTTGTAATTAAGGACAAAAGGCATTTAACAACAATTATTAACAAGTGACATCCTTGGTGGATGTCTAGTATATATCTAAAATGCCTAGATAGATATGCATGATCCCTAGAATAGGGCAAAACCAAAATCTTACATCTCACAAGGACTATAAGATGACTTGTATGTGTTTTAGTGCACATTAGATACAAGTGAGATGTTAGGAAGATGAACAAAACTCAAGATGTTGATTTAGTGCATTCTTTTGAGTTTTAGGTTCATCAAAACACATAGTTATGTGTTTTCCCATCATTGGGAAAGCTAATGTACAAGTCATGTGCATTAAGCCCAAGGAATATGGTGGGATATTGGTTTTGAAAAAGTTTTCAAAATGATTTTGGAAAACCTTGGTGAAGGCTATCTGTTGATAGTAATCACCATTGTATAGTTAGACACAAACTTGAAGAAAACACTAAAGTTTTTGCAAGTTTTCAAGTTTGTGTCAATCTTTGAAAATATGATGTATTTTCATAGAAAACTATTTTTCCTTGATAATATATGCCCTAAACATTGTCTACACGAAATTTCATAATTTTTGGATTTTTGTAGAATTTTCTAGGGGTTTCTGAAGTTGACTGAAATGGAATTTCAGCAACTATCAGAGCTCCGATCGATCCATGGATCGATTGGAGTGCCTGAATCGATCCATGGATCAAATCTCCCGCGAGCAGTAGCTCGCTGGATCGATCAGCCGATCGATCCAGGTAGTCTGAATCGATCAGTGGATCGATTCAGAAAGGTTCAATCGATTGGAACCCAACTCCAATCGATTCAAGTTGCTGATTTTGGCTGGGAAAGCCTGATTTCAGCACTTTGAACCTATTTTAGTCAAGGTAACCTTTCCAAACCCTTAAAATACATTTGTATACATAAAAAGGGTGTTTTCGTGTTGAAAACAACGATGGAATGGTAAAGGAAGACTTCATTGAAGTTTAGGTTGAGGTTTGTTTCAAATTTTGAACATTTGAACCTCAAAACTTCTAAATCTGGGTTTCCTAAAGGTTTAGGGATGCCAAGTCATTGTTGGTGCAATGACAGAAGTTATCACCATGTCTTTAGGGGGAGGGACTCTTTAAAGACATGAAAATTATTTTTCATGAACCTTGGAAGGTGGTTAATCTTCTGTTGTGAACTTGCTCAAGGTTGAGCATTTAAACTTGAAATGGGGATAAATGGGGAGTGGATATCCTCATCATTTCAAGTGGCAACTCAAGTGGTTGGAAATGCTCAAGGTTGGGTATTTGTCAACATTGAGGGAGAAGTTAAAGATAATGAAGGGTATGGGACCTTCAATATTGAGTTGATCACAATGAGTGAAATTGTGATCACGATGAGCAACTCTTCAGGGGGAGAGTCTTCAACGAATGGAGTTGTTGAAGTGTGCCCAAAATTGGAGCATAGGTTGATGTGTGTCCAAAGACGGGTTGATGTTTTTTTTGTAAGGAGTTGATGTGTGCCAATAGGGGGAGAATGAAAGGAAGTAAGTTAGGTTTTCATTACCTAGAGGGAGTTTGCCCTCTTAGGGGGAGAATGAAAAGCTTAATTTATGGGTTCATTACCTAGTGGCATGAAGAAGGAGGCTATAGGATTAGCCTAACTTACATGTGGGATTGTAAGTGTTATTGTGGTATTGTCAAACATCAAAAAGGGGGAGATTGTTGGTGCAATATCCTTCAGGTCAAGGGTGACCTGGTTAACCAAGCTGAGTCTTGGTTAGGGTTTAGATGTTTGACAATAAGATATTGATTGAAGAAGAGTCAAGTAGGTCAAGGTTGACTGGATACTTGACTGGGAAGTCCTAACTGGCAAGTTAGGCAGATGGAAGTCCTAGTGAGTGAAGCTAGGCAGAAGGAAATCCTGGTGAGTGAAGCCAGGTGAAAGTCCTAGTGAGTGAAGCTAGGCGAAGGAAATCCTGGAAGTCGGTGAAAGTCCTAGTGAGTGAAGCTAGGCAGAAGGAAATCCTGGTGAGTAAAGCCAGGTGAAAGCCCTAGTGAGTGAAGCTAGGCAGATGGAAAAACCTAGTGAGTGAAGCTAGGTGAAAGTCCTGGTGAGTGAAGCCAGGCAAGGAAGGAAAACCAGATGGATCAAGGATGGTCGGACATCTGGTGTTGGGAAGTCCAAGTAGGTCAAAGGATTGACTGGATACTTGGCAAGGAAGGAAGTCCAGATGGGTCAAGGTTGACCAGACATCTGGTGGAAGTCCAAGTAGGTCAATGGAGTGACCGGATACTTGGCACGACGAGTAAAAGTCCAAGTGGGTCAAAGGGATTGACCGGACACTTGGTGGGGAGTCCTGGCAGGTCAAGGGAGTGACCAGATGCGAGGCATGATGTACCAACAGGTCAAGGTTGACCGGATGTTGGTTAGGGAGGTTTGGGACTTGGTTTTGGGCAAAAACCAAGTGCTGGATCGATCCGTGGATCGATCCAGGATGTGGATCGATCAGTGGATCGATCCAGATACTTCCAGATCGAAGCACGGATCGATCCGTGGATCGATCAGAGGTTCGATTCGCAGCGACGCGGCTGCTTCGCGCGATAAGCGCTGGATCGATCCGTGGATCGATCCAGCGCTTTCCAGAGCACGGAGGCGCTCTGGATCGATCCAAAGCCTCCCGATCGATTCAGAACATTTGAATCGATCGGGATCCGACCGTTGCGTCGGGTTTAAAGCCGCAGGCGAGCGTGGTCTTCGCGATCTCTTCACGAGCTCTTCTCAGATTCATTCCAGCTCCTCCACAGCTCTCTACAAGCACGTGATCGCCAGTTCTTGAAGGTTCTTGGAGGCTTTCCAAGTCAAGAGGCGGATCTATTGCAAGAGGAAGAAGTTAGGGTTAGGGTTTTTACTGCACATCTTGTAAGCTTTTGCTTAACTTGTATTTCCCTTTCTTCTTCTTGTATTGAGAGTGTTGTAGGACTTCTCCGCCTTCGGTAGTTACCGAAAAGGAGTGTTTCATAGTGGAGGGTGTGTGCGTGGTGTGGATCCTTGGATTAGTCACCTCCTTTGGAGGTGGATACCAAGTAAAATCCTAGTGTTAGCGTGGTTGTATTTGTTTCTGTATTTTCCGCTGCACATCCAAGAAGAAACAAGCAACGCCAAGCAACGAAGCGCACCGAGCGAACGCGACGAGCTATTCACCCCCCCCCCCTCTAGCTACTTTTGGTCCTAACAAGTAGAAGGAAAAAATCTCTCTTTGCTCTATTTCTCTTGCATATTAGTGTGTGCCTTGGGTGTGCTATTCATCGATTCTAAGTCAACATCTAGTATCAGAGCCTTGGTGGTATAGAACACCCAAGAATCCATGATTCCACAAAATGTCGGGCATCCCACCAGCTGCTACAAAGGAGAACGGCGAAGTGTCATTTCCCTATATGATGCTAAGTCCTCATAATTATACTGTGTGGGCAATAAAGACAGAGGCGATTCTTGATGCCCAGGGAGTTTGGGAGGCAGTGAAACCAGTGGAAGGAGCCCAGGTGGATGCAAAGAAGGATAAAAAGGCACGTGCATACATCTTGTAGTGTGTCCCTGAAGACATACTTCTCCAGATGGCAAAAAAGAAGACAGCGAAGGAAGTCTGGGACAGCCTCAAGACGAGGTACCTTGGTAGTGATCGAGTGAAGAAGGCACGCGTACAAACGTTGAAGAGCGAGTTTGACGCCCTCCGGATGAAGGAGACCGATACAATTGATGATTTTGCTGGCAAACTCAACGCTATGAGCAGCAAGTTCTCTGCTCTTAGTGCCACGCTTGAAGATTCATCTTTGGTAAAGAAGTTGCTCGATTCTATCCCTGACAAGTTCTTCCATATTGTTGTCGGTATTGAGCAATTTCAAGATCTTAAGATGATACCATTTGAGGAGACTATTGGACGACTGAAGGCGTACGAGGAACAAACACTACGATTACGCGGCAACACCAACAGCACTAAAGGAGAGCTCCTACTTACTCATGTCGCATGGAAAATGCGACAGAAGGGGAACAACATGGACACTTCGTCAGGAGGCAAGGAGTGTGGGTCCAGCAGCCCTAGTCGTGGCAAATGGCGTGGGCGAGGGTGTGGTGTGGCCGTGGTACGCAACGCCAAGACAGTGCAGGAGAGACTAGCTGCAACAACAGTGGCACTCGAGACAAAAGTCATATAAAGTGTTTCAATTGTGAGAAAATAGGGCATTATGCGTCCGAATGCTACAACAAGCATCGTGATAATGAGGCTCACCTCACTTGCGCCACCAATGAAGAGCCAGCACTGATGATGACCGTGTCCCACGAGGAGTCTCACACTAGGCGTGAACGGCAGGATATTATTCTACTCAGTGAAGACAGGTTTCTACTGGAGATGTATCGCAGCATTAACAAAGGAGAAGATAAAGACGTCTGGTACCTTGACAACGGTGCCAGCAACCACATGACTGGCCATCGTGAGAAGTTTCAAGAATTAGATGAAACCATCACCGGGAGGGTGAGGTTTGGCGATGGATCAACCCTTGAGATCATGGACAAGGGGACAGTTGTGTTCGAATGCAAGAACGGCGATCGGAAGGCTCTCCACGAGGTATACTATATTCTGAAACTTTGTAGTAATATCATAAGTCTCGGTCAATTGATAGAAACTGGGAATGAGATGCATATGGAAGGAGATACCATGAAGGTGATTGATAGGAGCGGGAAGCTCTTGATGCTGGTAAAGCGAACACAAAAATCGCTTGTATAAGATAACCTTGAAGACATTTAAGCAAGTATGTCTCCTAGCAAGCCTAGAAGACCTAACCTGGTTGTGGCATGCAAGGCTCGGACATGTCAATTTCCATGACTTGAAGCTGTTAGGGGAGAATAAATTGGCAGTTGATGTGCCACCATTGCCCTGGCCGAACAAGATTTGCAAGGTGTGTGTGATCGCCAAGCATGCAAGGTCGTTATTCCCGTATCAAGCAAATTTTAGAGCGGAGAAGTTATTGGAACTTTTCCATGCTGATATTTGCGGATCAATCTTACCATGTACACTAGCGGTAACAAGTATTTTCTTCTAATTGTTGACGATTTCACAAGGTGGATGTGGGTGTTTATATTGACAGTAAAGAATGATGCATTCCGAGCATTCAAGAAGTTCAAATTCTTGACGGAGAACAAGACTAAATACAAATCATAACACTCCAGACAGACCAGGGTGACGAGTTTCTATCCACGGAGTTCACTCAATTCTGCGAAAATGAAGGGATCGAGCGGCATCTCATGGTTCCTTACACGCCCCCAACAGAATGGTGTTGTGGAGCGCCGGAACCGCACCGTGATGGCTATGATAAGATCTCTCCTCAAGGTTACACACATGCTGGCAAGGTTCTGGGGAGAGGTGGTTAGACATGCTATCTATCTGTTAAACTGTCTCCCAACTAAGGTGCTAGGAGAGCGTACGCCATTTGAAGCTTGGATGGGGAGAAAGCCACATCTCGTCCACTTAAGAGTGTTCGGTTGTGTTGCATATGTGAAAAATACAGCCTCTCACCTCAAGAAACTTGACGACAGTAGCTCACCCATGGTATACTTGGGTGTCGAGGAAAGCTGCAAAGCTCATCGTCTATTTGATCCAAGGCATGGCAAGCTACAAGTAAGTAGAGATGTGATGTTCAAGAAAATTATGAATGGACATGGAATGCAAGTGTCAACAATGAAGAAAATGTACCAGAGTTTATGGTGGTGGATGCATTCGACACCGACGAGGTGATTGTTGCAACAAACATTGAGGCAGGGGCAGAAGATGTCAGAACACTGGCAATAAGTGTGGTACCCATGACAGGAGCTTCAAGTCCATCTACACCATCATCGAACACCCATGCAGCTTCCTCGTCTTCGATAACAAACTCACCCGAGTCTTATGAAGGGCCAGTCCGTTTTAGATCCATTGTTGATATCTACGCCAATACTGAGGAAGTGGTTGGTATTGCTGAAGAAGAGGGTGAGGTGATGACGGCGATATCTGAAGAGCCGACATGTTATCAATAAGTTGCAACCGAGGCTTGCTGGTACGAAGCAATGGAGAAAGAGCTAAAATCTATTGAGATGAACAATACCTGGAACCTAACTGAACTCCCATTAGGCCACAAACCTATCGGCTTAAAGTGGATGTTCAAATTGAAGACAGATTCAGATGAGAAAGTCGTTAAGCACAAAGTAAGATTTGTGGCTAAAGGATATATACAAAGACAATGCATCAACTTTGAAGAAGTATTTGTGCCTGCCGCTAGACTTGACACTATCCAAGTCATTCTTGCACTTGCTGCAAACCAAAGCTGGGAGGTACACCATCTAGAAGTGAAGTCAACATTTCTTAACGGAGAGTTAGAAGAAGAAATATATGTCACTCAACCGGAAGGATTTGAGGTACAAAATCAAAAACATAAGGTGTACAGGTTGTCCAAGGCCCTCTATGGACTGCGGCAAGCTCCACGAGCTTGGAACATGCGACTAAACAGGAGTCTGGAAGAGCTTGGCTTCAAAAAATGTACTCAAGAACATGCAGTATATACAAGATGTGAAGGAGAAGCAAGGATACTTGTTGGAGTGTATGTCGATGATCTCATCGTGATAGGAAGTAGCACAGAAAAAATCAACAAGTTTAAACAACAAATGATGATAAAATTTGAGATGAGTGATTTGGGTCTTCTCTCCTATTACTTAGGGATTGAAGTGGAGCAACAGAAGAGCTAAATTTTACTTAGGCAATCAGCTTATGCCAAGAAAATTCTATCTCAGTTCAAGATGACAGACTGCAATGCCACAAAGCATTCAATGGAACCCAAGACACAATTGCATAAAGACTTGGAAGGGACTCCAGTTGACGCCACGGAGTATAGGTGCATCATTGGTTGTTTGAGATATTTGTTACACACACGGTCGGGCCTGTCATATTATGTCGGAATGGCGAGCAGATACATGGAGAGGCCTACAATCATGCATCACAAGGTGGTCAAACAGACTCTCAGGTATTTGAAAGGTACAATCCATTTTGGACTTGCTTACATAAAGGGACCCTAGGAAATTGGTGTATTCGGCTACTCGGGTAGTGATTTAGCCGGCGACCTCGATGGAAGGAAAGCACAAGTGGAATGACTTTCTATTTTAATGAAAGTTTGGTGTCCTGGAACTCACAGAAGCAGAAGACAGTGGTGTTTTCTGTTGGGGTTGCAAGGTTGCAAACATAGTCCCGTATTAAAAACACATGGAAAAGATCATGAGTTTATAAGAGCAAGATATCTCCATTGGCATGAGGCCTTTTGAGTAGAGCCCAAGAGCAAAACCGTGAGGGCTTAGGCCCAAAGTGGATAATATCATGCTATTGTGGAGATATCTAAATTCTTTTCGATCCTACAATTGGTATCAGAGCCCGGACTGCCAGAAGGTTTAACCGCCGACTGTGCACAAGAGCTATGGTCTGATTGAACCATGTGAGTACAATATTGACCTCGAACAAAGAAAGTGGGGACTCCTATGTTCGATCAAGAGGACCAGACACCAGGCAGGAAGTCCTAGTTGCGGCTAGGCAAGGAAGTCCTAGTAGGTCGGGTAGACCGAGGGGCAGGAAGTCCTAGTTGCGGCTAGGCAAGGAAGTCCTAGTAGGTCGGGTAGACCGAGGGGCAGGAAGTCCTAGTAGGTCAGGTAGACCGAGGGGCAGGAAGACCTGGTGGGTCAACGATCGGACGTGGGAAGCCCATGGTCCTTTGTTTGGGGGGGGGGATTGTTGGGTTGCAAGGTTGCAAACATAGTCCCATATTGAAAACACATGGAAAAGATCATGAGTTTATAAGAGAAAGATATCTCCATTGGCATGAGGTCTTTTGGGTAGAGCCCAAGAGCAAAACCGTGAGGGTTTAGGCCCAAAGTGGACAATATCATGCTATTGTGGAGATATCTAAATTCTTTTCGATCCTACATTTTCATCTTGTGAGGCGGAGTTCATGGTAGCCACAACTGCGGTCTGCCATGCTTTGTGGTTGAGGAGCCTTGCCAGCGAATTAACAAGTGTAAAGCCAAAGTCGGTAACTTTGTTTGTTGACAACAAATCTGTCATAGCTCTCATGAAGAATCTGGTATTCCATTGTCGAAGCAAGCATATAGATACAAGGTTTCATTTTATCAGAGAATACGTTGAGAAGGGACAGATTGTGGTTGAGTTCGTTAATACCGAAGAACAGCGAGCCGATGTATTAACTAAAGCATTGCCAGGAGTGAAGTTAGCTGTCATGCGACAACTTCTCGGTGTCCGTGACTTAGAACCATGTCAGGATTAGGAGGGGTAATGTGAGCATATGATCCGGACATGATAAGTAGTGGTCACGTTTTTTTTCTCCTTGCATTAGTAGTCTTAATCTTTCCTAGTTTTAAGGGATTAACTAGTGGAATTAGTCATCTTTCCTAGTTTTAAGGGATTAACTAGTGGAATTAGTCTCTTCTATTTTCATGGTTTAGTGATTTTAATCTTTCCTATTAATTAGTTGAATTAGTGTTTTCTTTCATGTATTTAAAGAGTCTCATTGTAAGGTTTCTCAATAGAAGGAAAAATCTCTCTTTGCTCTATTCCTCTTGCATATTAGTGTGTGCCTTGGGTGCGCTGTTCATCGATTCTAAGCCAATAGCCTTGCACCCCACAGCGAGGATGTGGTCAAGGTAGGATCCCACGACGAGGTTGCGGTGGCGACGATGGAAGATGAGTCGGAAGTAGCGGCGGAAGTCCGGATGCGGGTAGAAGGACATGGAGTTCTGAGGTGGTGAGTGGGAGACAGAGGTCCACCAGATTCGAGCGCCGCGGAATTCGTCGCCGCGGAATTCGTCGGTGACCTCCTCATGCTCGTCCATGATGAGGGTAAGGGAGGAAGAGTCCTTCCCGAGCTCGGCCTTGAGCTTGGTGGTAGATTGAGTGCAGGAGGCAGCGACGAGGTAAGACTCGATGGCGGCGTAGGCATCGCTGCACTTCATGCGCTTGCCGGAGAACTCGGAAAAGGTGATGTGGATGTAGGGGGAGACGAGGGAGACGAGGCGGTGGGAGTATTTAGCGAGATAGTACTAGATGCCAGCGAAGTACCGGTAAACGAAGGGCCAAAGGAACATAGCACTGGCCGCGATCGACGACAACGTTGCCTCCCACTTCTTGCCATCGCCGATACCGCTTGCAGTCAGTTCCTGATAATCGATCTTTGATTGTTATGCCATAGATATTATGTGCCCACCAACTACGCTAACATCCACGCTAGATGTACCAATTGGATGTTATAATATTTCTTTAGTGTTAAAATAAATAAGAAAGGGGGCATGCGAATTCAGTCTCGGACAGGATGCATTCTTTCAGCTGTCGGACGTTTTCCAAGGGGTGGGCATGTGGTTGATTGGAATCAGTCTAAAATGAGGATGGAATCCATTCCAACAGCGATGTTTTTAAAATTGACGCACGTTTACATGACATTTAACAAGCTATTTAAGTCGGGGAAAGATGACATCGATGAAATGACGTTCGTAGTCTTGGTCGACATATTTGCTGCATCCTTGGAGTTCAAGTAAATATTTATTGATCTTTCTTCAGTCCTGATAGAATACTAGTCAAAGATTTGACTAATTGTTGCTCTCTAATCAGTCATTGCTCTCTAACAGCCTCTCAACGTAGTCCTCTTTGAAAGAGCTCTCTATCAACCTATGATCCTTCTGATAGCTAAGTTATAATATATATCAACTTCTAGTCCTCCTCCGACTCAGAGGATTACACTTTCCAATTATACTTATTAAAGTTTTGACGAGAGCCGGCCCTAGAGTGATCAAGATAGGTCATCACACAGGCCCCACCTCAAGTAGGGATCCACCTATATTGTCATTGTCAAAGTCGCTGCAAACAATCCCAAGTGCTTGGATGTTTTCGCCCATAACAATATTGTTCGTCTCCTCGTTGCCATCTCACATTCGGGACCGTCGAAGAGCACAATAAGTACTCTGTCTCTTCCAAGAACCTGTCCATCCACTCCGTCATGCTCGCCAACAAGGTTGCTGCTACCTCCCCTTCCACCCTCATTGATGGTCTGGAGATGCCCCCACACAATACATCATTAATGGTGTACGATTAAGGCACGTTGTTGCGAATGTTATCTATTGCTCTTAATCGCAGCGTGAGACGTGCGCTACGAATGCTATCAATTGTTCTTAACCATGGCAAGCGACACGTGCTGTGAATTCTCTTAACTGTGATGTGTGGCATGCTACTCATGTTGTCGATTGCTCTTAACTATGGTGTGCACCATGCGCTATCGATTGCTCTTAATTGTAGTGTGTGGCGCGCACTGCGAATGTTGTTCGTCTCCTTTACTTCATACAAACAGGTCACGGGCACCCATGCTCACCGGCACGACCCGTGACCAATTATCCTCTGCAGCTGCCGAACTCGACATGGGCGCCCGTGTTTTCCAGCACGACCCATGTCTTAGCACCTACTAATTTCAACCCCTTGACAGGGATCCCAATTTGGAGTCACCCTAGGGCTCCAAGGTGACTTAAGAAGATGATCTGGAGGGGATCGAACATCGTTTACACTTGGAAGAGATATTGGGAGCATCCGGAGGAGAATTCTCACGACAAGCCTAAGCTTTTCTTCTCGATTTATGAATTTTGAATTTATATTTGAATTGTCGTCATTTTTTAACATGATTTCTGGTTGTAACTTCATATCTATATAGTAGATTCTTAATTTTAAGATTAGGGATTAGCCCTTTGCGATGTGAACATTTTTTTCATTGATCTATTAATATTTGATCTTTTTTATTCAATGATGAGTTGATTTGTGGTCCCGATCTACTATGCAAACATAATCTCCATGTCAAAAGCACAAGATTCATATCCCATGAGAATTTGGAAATGAACCGAAAGGAGAATTCAATCCTCCGACCCGTAGAAAATTGAGACGTGAATAGTCGGCTAGAAAAATAGATCGGTATGCTGCGAGGAACAATAGGTTGCCATTGATCTTAATGGATCAATCCCAATTCATTGTCATAAAGAAGTAGAAGGGTTATTTGGGGTTCGTAGGATCTTGTGACAAGGTCTCCTTATGGAAGCGATCCCTAATTTTAACCGCTCCGACTGTAGGCGATGGTTAGAATTGATATGTCGATGTAATTCTAAAAGTTTACATCTAATACATATGATAGTCTACCAATATTAAAGATAGGAAACTAAATATAGATCAAATGTTTACTAACATAATGGTGAAACCAAAGTCCTAGAATGTCTTCGCCAATCGATTTCTCAAGATTCACTCTGTCTTTCTACTCTCTTCTTGATCAAACCTTCTTTCTCTCTTTTCTCTTCACCCTAATCTTTTGACTTTCTCATTATTGACACTGCATGCCAGTGATTAGTCTAGATAATTAAATTTAGTTAGTAAGCTAGTACTCAATCATCAGTACTTGTGGGTTCGATATCTTTATTACTTGATGATATTACACTTACAAATTTATCACACATCAATAGTATATATAAATGTTATTGAATGTAAATAGGATTGGAATATCTCAATTAGCGACAAAATTTATTTTCATTGCTAAATTATCATAAATTAGTGACAAAAAATCTATTTCTATTGCTAAACATAGCAACAGAACATTGACTTCTCTTGTTAAATTTAACGTCGGATTTTAATTTCTATCTCTAAAGTTAGTCATGGAAATAAATTTTTTATCGTTAATTTATGATAATTTAATGATAGAAATAAATTTTGACAATAATTTTAATATTCCAAATAATTAACACGCGCTATTAATCTGCCTATTAAACTCAAAATTAGAAGCCCACCATGTCATGGAATTGATATGTTGCTATAACACCAATCAAGATCTGGCTATTGATCCAATGGTCTAATAACCCACAGAAAAGGTGAGATGTCTTCATCACCAAAAGAGCCAGGAGGAAGGTGGGAAGGTTGGAGATGCATGTGGAGTTGTAGAAGGGAGGGATGAATTGCTAGGAGAGCCTATGGGGAGTAAAAGAATAAAGGAGAGGGTTAGAATGGAGCCCAGGGTGCCCTGTCTGGTCCACTTAGACATTCAAGTTAGTCTCCGGAGGAGGAGATGAAGAAGAACAGTAGTAGATGTGTGTATGTAATTGTAGATAAAGGAGTACTCATACCTCTGTTTGTGAAAATGACCACCTTTTATAACATGAAGGAGTGGGATGAACAGAGAATTGGGTAGGCGGGGTGGCAACGCGACAATGAAGACTCCGAGGTCGGAGGGCTCCGAGAGGCGGAGCACGATAGCACGACAGCACGATAGCGATGGCTTAGAGGCCAGAGGGCTCCGAGAGGCAGAGCATTACAGCACGGGACACGCGTGTAAATACCCTAGGTTCTGATAGGGTTTGACAGATCTAGATGCTCGGATAGCTTCTAGGCGTCCGGAAGGTGCCACGTCACCAACTATCATATTCGACCAGTAGACCCTTAGTGCTTAAGATTTACAACACACTTTATTTCCATTTCCTAATTGGTGTTTAGAAGCTTGTGTACTCAACTACTGTAAGGGGCTACTTCGCCTCCAACTATTGTCGAAGAATGAGTCACTTAGTGCATATTTCAACGTCTTAGATTAATAACCACCCAGATTGTAACCAAGTAAATCTCGAGTCTCTTACTTTCATTTTATGTTATTCTTTTTATTTAATTAATGTGTGCTTATCTTTGCTAAGTTTAGAAGCAAGAGAACTGGAGAGGTTGCTAATCCAAGGCAATGAAAGCTCCATTAAACAACTCCTTCATGAAGGTGGAGTAGCCTCTTGCAAAAATTGAAGGCTGTTGGAGCAATCCCAATGGTCCGCGGGACCATGTGTTTTGGTGTTTGGGCAAAGGGTTTAAGTTAGGTTTACCCTTGTTATTTGATATGTGTACTTGAGTTGTGCAGGACTGCAGGTGACACATGTGACTCAGGTTGACGGCTTCGGGTCCGGTGAAGGATAGAGCATCCGAGGGACCGTGGACAAGGCAGCGAAGACAAGGGCCGAGGGAAGCGACTTCGAGGCATACGCGAAGGATGGCATTGGGGACGAGCCGCGGGCTTGGATGCATCCGAGGGACGAGAGCCAAAGGAAGTAGGCTTGAAGGCAAGAGGTCAAGGCTGCAAAGAAGAGTCAAATGAGTCGTGAGGGTACGAGTGCATGAGAGATTGTACTCGGAGTAAAATCCTAGTTTTAGGGTTATACTGTAGCGGCACTGTAGCAGTACGTACTGTAGCAGTTACTGTAGCGTACTGTAGCAGTCGACTGGTGTATGGACCAGTCGACTGATGCACTGTAGCAGATAGCCGTTGGGCTGGCATCAGTCGACTGGTGCAAGGACCAGTCGACTGGTAACGGGCAAATCAGGTTCTGATTTGTTCCAAGCTCTATAAGAAGGAGCTTGGTATGGCCGGCCAAGGTGACGAAATTAGACTTGGTTAAGGTCTAATTAGTAGTCTACAAGTGCTCAAGTGTTTGTGGAATCCAAGAGGTCTTGGTGTGTTGTGGTGAGGTTTCTCCACCCACAAGGAGCGACTTGAGATAGCCGGAGTTTGCCGGGGGCTAATCCACCGACGGATAGGGATCGTCCACCTTACGGGCAGCCGTGGAGTAGGAGCATCATCTCCGAACCACGTTAAACGAACGTGTTATTGGTTTGCTAGTTCTTTTCTTTGTCTTTAGCTTTCGTATTCATTGTTTTAGTATTTGTATTTCCGCTTGCGCACTAACGAATACGTAGGAAGCGAGTTTTAGGGGTGCCGTCTATCCAACCCCCCTTCAAGCCGGCCACCGATCCTCCAACAAGTGGTATCAGAGCGAGGACGCTCTCCATTGGACTAACCGCCAAGGAAGCAAGAAGATGGCCTACTTGATAGAACCACCGAAGTTCGAAGGAGGAAGCTTATGGGACATCACCTTTTGGATGGTGAAGATGAAGAACTTCTTCGAAACGGATTGGGACACAATGATGGTGGTGGAGGAACCATTCAAAGTCCCAAAAGACAAGAAAGGGAAGAAGCTCCGACCACGACATTGGACGGAGGAGCAAACCACACGATCGGAGGTAAATTCAAAGGTAATATCTATATTGATTGATATTTTGCCTAATCATGTGATAAATCGTGTAGGTGAATACGAGAACGCCCACGAGTTGTGGAGCAAGGTAAAGAAAGTTCTAGGAGAAGAACTTTTGCCTACACATGATGAGATAGAGCCCAAGGAGATGGGCTTAGTAGCTCAAGAAGAGGAGGAGGAGCAACCGGAAGGTGATGAGCACTCAACTTCCGAGGAGGAGGAGAAGAATGAAGAAATGCCATCCATTAGTGTGGATGAGGAGACATCCTCAAAGGTTGAGGAAGAATCCAAGACAAGTGAAGAAGAGGTCTTGGAAGTGGTTAATCTAGCAAGCACCTCCACCGAAGCAAAGTCAAAGGACCACATTATGTGCTTCGGGTGCAATGAGAAGGGGCACTACAAGAGTAGGTGTCCTTTGGGTAAGAAAGAGGTATATCCTAAACTCAATTCAATTCATTTTGAATCTAATTTGAGTTGTAGGAAGAAGAAAGAGAAGAAGCACATTAGATGCTTCACGTGTGGAGACATGGGACACTACCACACCAAATGCCCAAAGAAGAAAGAGCTCAAGAAGTTGGCGCATTTGAAGATGTGGGAAAAGAAGTGGAGGAAGAATGGAGGCTCATGTCAAGGGGGAGCTCCAAAGGTAAAGGGTAAGGTAAACCCTAATTTAAATTTGAAGTCAAATTTAAACTCCTCCATGCATGCTAGGAAAAATAATGTTAATCATTATATGCCCATGCAAAATTTTGGTTTTAGATATCATGATAGAAATAGGGTAAATGTAGATCATAACCCTAGGAGACCTATACATGATAGACCTAGACACGTTAAATTCTCATTACCTAAGGAGAAGAAGGTAATGGAGAACCAAGGCATTAATCCCAAGAAGGGGAGACACATACCTAAAAAGGGTAGGTCTAGGAATGTCCAAGGTGGACATGTTGACTCTAGGGTTAGGAACTTAGAAAAGGAAAATCAAGCTTTGAAGTCAAAGCTTGATAATTTGGAGAAATTCCTTAAGAGATTCACTATTGGATCTAAGGGATTAAATATGGTGTTGGGTAGTCAAAGACCCAACAATGATAGATCGGGCTTGGGATACCGATCTAGTCCCTCCAAGGTTAAAAGAAGACCATGTGCTAGGGTGGCACATGATAAGTGCAAAGGAGTGTCGTCCAAGGCCAATGAAAAGAAATATGCTAGGGTTGCATATGATTATGGCAAGGATGATGTGTCCAAGGTCAAGAAGATAAGGAGATCTTCTAAGGGACATCATTGTGGTTTAGCCACAATAGATGAGTCACCTAAGGAGGTGGCTAAGGTTAAGAGCTCTAGGGGGAGCTCAAAGAGTCAATTTGGGACCCATGGCCAATGGATCTCAGGTGGGTTCTACTTGGGGGTCTAGAGGAGCCATGGAGTGTGCCAAATGGTTTAGAGACGGATTTGAGTCTCAAACCTAGGGATTTGGCACACATGGATTGTGTTTCATGCAAGAAATATGACATTTGGGGTCATATAGCATGATAATTGGTTTTGGATGTATAGATGCCATATAAACCAATGCTAGGGATGCATTGTGGGTTGGTATGGGCAAATACATCAAGAGGAAGCCAAAACTAGGACTTTAGGTCAAGGTTCAATTGAACCATTGAGCTAGTTTTAGATTTTGTGTCAATCTTGGGATTGGTGATAGATATATTTTGTAATATATTTTTCCCAGGTGGACACTGGTACAATAGACCTCTCCACAAAATTTGGGAATTTTTGGAGGTCTAGGGAATTTCTGGTGTATTTCTGAAGTTGGCCTGAAAAGGCTGATTTTTTCAGAAATAGGGTACCAGTCGACTGGTACAGATACCAGTCGACTGGTAACAGTGTTTTTGAGCACAGAATGTTTCTGTAAGCTCATTTTGACGACACCAGTCGACTGGTACCAACACCAGTCGACTGGTAACAGTAAATTTCGACTACAGAATGTTTCTGTAAGGTTCTGTCGAAGGGGGCAGTCGACTGGCACTTAGGGCAGTCGACTGATACCAGCCTGAAAGTATTTTTCAGCGCTGTTCTTGACCATGTCAACTCGGTTAGATGTATGGGATCCAAGGGGGATTAATACATGAGTTTAGGGTCAATTTGGATGAGAAATTTTCAACAATTGGGATATTATTGGAGAACTTTTTGGATGTTAGGCAAAGGGGGAGAAGTAAGGTTAAAATTGGGAAAACCTTAAGTGCCTTTGCATAGGGGGAGCCTTGGGATAGGTTCTTAAAAAGCCCATGGTAAAATCCTAGCTCATTGGGGAGTTTAGGTGTAGGGGGAGCCTTGGGATAGGTTCTTAAAAAGCCCGTGGTAAAATCCTAGCTCATTGGGGAGCGTAGGTGTAGGGGGAGCCTTGGGATAGGTTCTAATGCATGTTTGCATTTTGATTCGGCGGTTGCCAAGTGTGTAGCCTTGGCAATGTAAGTCCATTCGGCGGTTGCCAAGTGTGTAGCCTTGGCAACGTAAGTCCATTCGGCGGTGTAAGTCCAAGTGTGTAGCCTTGGCAACGTAAGTCCATCTTGTTTTTAGCATGTTTATTTGCTATATGTTTTCCCTAACTTAAACGTATTGCCAAACACCAAAAAGGGGGAGATTGTTGGAGCAATCCCAATGGTCCGCGGGACCATGTGTTTTGGTGTTTGGGCAAAGGGTTTAAGTTAGGTTTACCCTTGTTATTTGATATGTGTACTTGAGTTGTGCAGGACTGCAGGTGACACATGTGACTCAGGTTGACAGCTTCGGGTCCGGTGAAGGATGGAGCATCCGAGGGACCGTGGACAAGGCAGCGAAGACAAGGGCCGAGGGAAGCGACTTCGAGACATACGCGAAGGATGGCATTGGGGACGAGCCGCGGGCTTGGATGCATCCGAGGGACGAGAGCCAAAGGAAGTAGGCTTGAAGGCAAGAGGTCAAGGCTGCAAAGAAGAGTCAAATGAGTCGTGAGGGTACGAGTGCATGAGAGATTGTACCGAGTAAAATCCTAGTTTTAGGGTTATACTGTAGTGGCACTGTAGCAGTTACTGTAGCGTACTGTAGCAGTCGACTGGTGTATGGACCAGTCGACTGATGCACTGTAGCAGATAGCCGTTGAGAGAGCCGTTGGGCTGGCATCAGTCGACTGGTGCAAGGACCAGTCGACTGGTAACGGGCAAATCAGGTTCTGATTTGTTCCAAGCTCTATAAGAAGGAGCTTGGTATGGCCGGCCAAGGTGACGAAATTAGACTTGGTTAAGGTCTAATTAGTAGTCTACAAGTGCTCAAGTGTTTGTGGAATCCAAGAGGTCTTGGTGTGTTGTGGTGAGGTTTCTCCACCCACAAGGAGCGACTTGAGATAGCCGGAGTTTGCCGGGGGCTAATCCACCGACGGATAGGGATCGTCCACCTTACGGACAGCCGTGGAGTAGGAGCATCATCTCCGAACCACGTTAAACGAACGTGTTATTGGTTTGCTAGTTCTTTTCTTTGTCTTTAGCTTTCGTATTCATTGTTTTAGTATTTGTATTTCCGCTTGCGCACTAACGAATACGTAGGAAGCGAGTTTTAGGGGTGCCGTCTATCCAACCCCCCTTCAAGCCGGCCACCGATCCTCCAACAAGCTACCTCAAGGTCCTTGGAGATATAGTAGGACATCCATATAGATGTCCATGTTGGTGTTTGCAAAAATGCATTTAAGGCATATATAGATGTTCATGTTTTTTTAATTACCCTATCTAACATTTAGGATAAAAATTTTGGATAAGGTAACTGATGTGAATGCTTTTACTTGTGGTAGTATCATATGTCTAACCAATAAAGAGGAATAAAAGATGATATAGCGAATAAGGTGGGCCTCCAAGTCGGGTCAAAGTCCAAGAGACTGGTTGATATGGTGGTAAAAGTCAAGGAGGGGCCAACACTTGGGCCAGCACAGTCGGTCGTCTAGGTCAAGAGGTTATCCAAATGTCCCCTTGTGTCGGTCGGACATCGAGTCCCTCAATATTGATGAAACTCTAAGCCGAGTCAATACCATCCAGACCCAAGTCCTCTTCATCACTCGAGGATAGCATGGTTAACTATTTTGAACAAGTAATCTAGTCGATCAGAACTATGATCCAACCAGGCAAACACTTGGTCCGACTGAAATGGTTGAGCGAGGATGAGTCCCTGACAACATTCCTCAAATCCGATATGGTTGCTCTTGCAAACTATAGCCAATCAAACTATAAAGGGGGCTCGGTTGGTTTGCCTGTTAAATATATTAAGGGTCTCTAAATCCAATGATCTTACATTCCTTTTTGATGTTTTATCATGGATGACAGAGAATATTCCATATGCAAGCTGTACTTTAGAAGCTTCCACCCTGTCAACAGTCCATTTTGGAAATATTGTCAAAGCATCTTTATGGTATGTCTTTTTTCAAAAACACTTTAAGATTCATGCGCAGACAAACAGTAACATTATAAAAGAGGGTCTCCATGAAGTACCTACACCAGGGGCTCCTCCCTAACCTGGTTATTGACATTCCTTTTAACACGTAAGACTGTTCGGAGTCATTTTTTCTAGCTAGGAATCTGTTGGTACAATATCCTCTGGGTCAAGATTGGAAAATTTGACTAAGCTTGAGTTGACTCAAGTTTAAGTCTTGATATTTAGGTTTCGATATTTGACAATATATGGATATTGTAATTACAATTGTCCGTGTGTGGAGATTTGTTAAGTAGATCAAGGTTGACCGGATACTTGATTGAAAAGTCTCAACTGGAGGTTAGGCAAGGGCAAGTCCAATGGGAAGGTTAACAGAAGACGAAAATCCAGGTGGGTCAGCGTTGACCGGACACTTAGTGTTAAAAGTCCTAGTGAGTGAAGTCAGGTAGATGGAAAGCCCTAGTGAGTGAAGCCAGGTAAAAGCCCTAGTGAGTGGAGCTAGGCAAATGAAAAATCCTGATGAGTGAAGCCAGGTGAAAGCCCTAGTGAGTGAAACTAGGCAGATGGAAAATCATTGTGAGTGAAGCCAGGTGAAAACCCTAGTGAGTGAAACTAAGTAGAAGGAAAATCTTGGTGAGTGAAGACAGGTAAAAGCCCTAGTGAGTGAAGCTAGGTAGAAGGAAAATCCTGATGAGTGAAGTCAGGTGAAAGCCCTAATGAGTGAAGCTAGGCATAAGAAAAATCCTGGTGAGTGAAGGTAGACATGTGGAGGTCCAGGTGGATCAAGGTTGACCAGACATTTGGCGGGGTAAGTCCAAGTGGGTCAAGGTTGACCGGACACTTAGGGCAAGGAGAAAAATCTAAGTGGGTCAAAGGATTGACCGGACACTTGGTGAAGAAGTCTCAACAGGTCAAGGTTGACTAGATGCTAAGCAATGAGAAGTCCCAACAGGTTAAGGCTAATTGGATGTTGGGTAAGGAAACTTTAGACCTAGGTTTGGTAGTTAGGGCTCGGTAATCAATTAGGCTAATCAATTACCATGCTTAAGTGATTAGGATAATCACTTAAGCTCAGAATCGCGAGAAAGCATGCGTAATCGATTGGTGTAATCAATTAGGACATTGTAAGTGATTAGGGTAATCGCTTATGTTGCCTTTTGGTTCGAACAGAATGTTTATGTTCGAAGCTTATACGATCAGATTAATCGCTTAAGCTATTTCTCGCGATTAAACAAAATGTTGTTGAATCTATCTGGATAATCGATTTAGTAATGCCTAATCGACTAGGGTAGCCGATTAAAACTGAAAATATAGTCGTTTATGTAAGTTGCTGATGTGGTTATAGATTAAGGGAATTCTTAATCGATTAAGGAGCCAACAATAACCCTAGAAAAGAGTTTTTCGAGCAAAGTTCTCAACATCGCTCACAAGTTTTCTTCTCCACTCTCTTCACCGAGCTCGCTAATTCTTGAATCTTCTTGGAGACAAGTGTTGCTGCACTTTCAAGGTCAAAAGATGTTACCAAACAAGAAGAAGAAGTTAGCTAGGGTTTCATTTGTGTAAATCCTGTAAGATTTTTCTTGTGTTTGCTTCTTTCTTCTTCTTGTTATATTGAGAGTTTTGTACGAGGTTTCTCAATCTCCAGAGTGTTTTCGAGAAGGAGTGTATTATTAGTGGATGTGTGAGTAAGGGTCGGATGTTTGGATTAGTCTCCTCTTCTTGAGGTGGATACCAAGTAAATCCATATTATTAGCATTGGAGAGCTTGCTTCGAGTATTCCGTTATAAATCATCATTATCGAAGTGTGAGAAGCTATTCACCTCCCCTCTAGCTCCGAAGTATCCCAACAAGTGATATCAGAGTGAAGCCGCTCTTCACCAGACTCATCGCCACAAGGGCAACGAGCTAGAGGAAAAAGGAGTTGAAGCGAAATTTCAACAAGTCAAAGATTTCATCAAGAGGAGCTAAACTTTAAAATGGAATTTCGAGATGGACTCGAATTCGACACAAAGGTGCCTCCACCATTCACATCAACGAGCTTGGATTCTTGGAAATCAAGAATCAAAAACTTCTTCATGATGGAGATAGACCAATGATTTGCTCTAATGGAAGGATTTCAAGCTCCAACAAATGACAAGGGCAAGAGCATCAAAAGGAGCAAATGGAGTCAGGAGCAAATGGAGTCAAGAGTAAATCCAAAGATCTGAGGTCAATGATAAAGTAACCAAGATTTGGTCACTTTATTGCCTAGTAACATCTTGAACAAGATAGGAGAATTTGAAGATACCAAGGAGCTTTGAAGCAAGTTGGCAAGATTCATGAGGCCCCCTTCACTGCATCAAATCAAGAGAAATTCAAAGAGGACAACTCATTGGATCAAGAGGAGGAAGAAGAAGAGTCCGAAGTTGAGAAATGCTCAATATCGGAAGAAGAAGATCAAGAAGCTTCATCCTTAATGAAGTGTAACGAAAAAGGCAAAGAGGGAGCATACTCTTTGTTTCATGTGCAAGAGGATGAAGAAGAAGAGGCCTCCACCTCTAGAATTGAGGGGGAGCGTCATTCATTGACATCGGAGTAAGAAGAAGCTTCTACTTCCAGGTCAAATGGAGGAGAAGATTGTGTCACCTCCACAAATCAAGCAAAATCAAATGGAGGAACATGTGCCACCCCTACAAGCAAAGATATAGAAATTTCAATTAATAATAATAAAGATCATATTATTTACTTTGAGTGTAGGTAAAAAGGGCACTACAAGAGTAAGTGTCCTAAATTGGCCAAGAAGAAGGGTCAAGTGGCACCAAATGGCAAGAAGAAGCCCAAGGAAGTCGGCCCCATGAAATGAAAAGGCAAGGAACACATTGTGTGCTTCTCTTGCAATCAAAGTGGGCATTACCGGAGCCAATGTCCAAAGGAAAAGAAATCGACCAAGCTCAAAGGAGAAAGCTCAAGTCAAGAGGGATCTTCAAAGGAGAAAACCAAGGTATCATTTATTGAGTCAATTCCTTTGAGTAATGATAGAAAGCATGTTAGAAATAATTTATATCATTTCAATTCTATCTATTATGAGAATAGAAAGCATGATAGGATTAAGGAGAAATATGTAGCATATCATGCTAGGACAACTCAACCTAAGGCTAGAAAGGTAAATAATAACTTAGGCAATAACTCTAAGGACTTTAGATATATGCCTAAAAATAAAAATACTCATGGGAATCAAGAAAAATCTGAATCTATGGATTTATGGAAAGAAAATCAAGCCTTGAGGTCAAAGCTTGATAAATTAGAAAAGTCCCTAAAAAGAATAGAAAATATCTTTAAGGGGCAAAATGAGCATAACCTAGGTTTAAGAAGGCAAGAGTCATCTAATGACCATAGAGGTTTGGGATACAAACCTAAAGCCAAGAAGGATGTGACGTCATACCATAGGATTTTATATAGTTATAGAACCAATTCTAGGTCTAGGGGTACCCAAAGATACAAGAGAAGTTATCCCTAGAAGTATTTTTGAGAAGACCAATGTGACTAAGGCTTCAAAGAAGTCTAAGAAAGTCACTAAGAAGGTCACAAGAGAAGCTATCCCTAGAGTTGATCTTGTTGGTTGCTACTCGGAAAACCTAATGGTTCCACTGTACAAAAATTTTGTACAAAGGTCTGAACCTTTTCCTAGCTACCATGTGTTCTTTTAAATTAAACTTGGATCGCCTGCGGAACTTAACACGTTTGATTCTAAGTTTAATTTATTTGTTCTTTTAGGTTTAGACTTGGATCTCCTGCGGAACTTAACACGTTTGATCCAAATCACCTAGGTTATTAATTTCATTAAATATTAATTTCATTAAATATTAATTTCCAAAATTGGCTTCCAGGACTGCATGGCGAGGCACATGGCCTTCTTGGATATGGGAACAACCACCACCACCTAGACAAAGCCTTTTAAGGAAAGCTAATATTTAATTTCCTTAAATAACTTTAGGTCAACCGAAAAGAACAATCAAATCACAAGGAAAAGAAAAAATAAAAAAAAACACAACATCGAAAACAAATTCGAAATACTAGAATCGCATGCCTCTTGTATTTGGTATTTTTACAAAGAAATAAAACTAGTATGATGCGAAAATTAAATACTAGTATACCTTTTTCTTTTGCAAACAAAGACCTCTAGGTCTTCTACCGTATTCCTCTTCTAACCTCGGACGTTGTGTGGGCAACGACCTTCTGAGATGAGAACCACCAAGCACCTTCTTCTTCCTTGCAAGTTTCGGCCATCAAAACTTCTCCTAGGATGAAGAGGTTCGGCCACCACCACCATGCTCCAAGGGATGCTAGAAACAAAGCTTTCTTTCTCTCCTTCTTCTTCTTCTTCCCTAAACTTGATCCGGCCACCATATGAATCTCCACAAGAAGGATGAGGTTCGGCCATCAAAGAGAAGAGAGGAGGAGAGGATGGCCGGCCACACCAAGGAAGAAAAAGAGAGAGAAAAATAGAATAGAGTTCTTGTCATGAAGGTACCTCTACCCCCTCTTTTATAATCCTTGGTCTTGGCAAATAAGGAAATTTTAATAAAAACTTCCTTAATTCCTTTGCCATGAAAAATAAATTTAATTGATATAAAATCAATTTCTCTTTTATTAATCAACATGGCCGGCCACAATAATCTAAGCAAAGGAAATTTAATTCAATCAAGAATTAAAACCTTCCTAATTTGTTTCCGGAAATTTATAAAAATTTCTCCAATAATTTTTATCCCTTCATGATTGGTTTATAAAAAGGAAATTTAATAAATTAAAATCTTTCTTTTAAACATGTGGATAAAAAGAAAGTTATCTCTAAAAATTAAAATCTCTTTTAATTTACAAATAAGGAAAGATATCAAATCTTTTCTTAATCTTTTGTAGAAACTTATAAAAGAGAATATTTAATTTTTAAACTCTCTTTTAAATCATGAACATGGTTAAAAAGGAAAGTTTTCTTAAAATTTAAAATCCACCTTTTAATCAACAAATAAGGAAAGATTTCAAATTTTAAACTCTCTTTTAAACATGTAGATGATTTACAAATAAGGAAAGTTTTTACCAAAAATTAAAACCATCCTTTTAATCTACAAATAAGGAAAGAGATTAATCTCTTCTCTTAATTTTTTTTGTAGAATGCTATAAAAGAAAATTTTTAATTTTAAAACTCTCTTTTAAAACCATGATATCCACATAAGAAATAATTTTAATAAAAATCCTTTTTAATATTCTAGTGGCAGGTCACCTAAGCTTGGGACTCAAGCTTTGGCCGGCCACCAACTTGACTCATCCACTTGGTCTTGGCCGGCCCCATTGGATGGGTAAGAAGGTGGGTATGTGGTGGGTATAAATCTCTCTATACAAGAGGCTATGATAGGGACCGAGAGGAGGAATTGGTTTTGGTCTCCCGATAAAATTAAGCATCCCGTGTTCGCTCCGAACACACAACTTAATTTTATCAATAATAAATCATTCCACTAGAGAACTATTATTGAACTACCACACCAATCCCAAATTACATTTTGGGCTCCTTCTTATTATGAGTGTGTTAGTCTCCCTGTGTTTAAGATAACAAATGTCCACTAATTAAGTAAGTTACTGACAACTCACTTAATTAATATCTAGCTCCAAGAGTAGTACCACTCAACTTCATCGTTATGTCGGAGTAAGTCCACCTGCAGGGTTTAACATGACAATCCTTATGAGCTCCTCTTGGGGGCATTCTCAACCTAGATTACTAGGACACAGTTTCCTTCTATAATCAACAACACACACTATAAATGATATCATTTCTCAACTTATCGGGCTTATTGATTTATCGAACTAAATCTCACCCATTGATAAATTAAAGAAATAAATATCAAATATATGTGTTTGTTATTATATTAGGATTAAGAGCACACAGTTCCATAATAACTGAGGTCTTTGTTCCTTTATAAAGTCAGTATAAAAAGAAACGACCTCTAATGGTCCTACTCAATACACTCTAAGTGTACTAGTGTAATTATATAGTTAAAATAAACTAATACCTAATTACACTACGACCTTCCAATGATTTGTTCCTTTCCATCTTGGTCGTGAGCTACTGTTTATAATTTATAAGGTACTGATAACATGATCCTCTGTGTGTGACACCACACACCATGTTATCTACAATATAAATTAATTGAACAACTACATTTATCATAAATGTAGACATTTGACGAATGTGATTCTTATTTCTAGATAAATGTTTATACCAAAAGCTAGGATTTTAGTATACATCCTAACAGATCTAGAGGAAAGGAGCATGACCAAGGCCTCTAAGAAGCCTAGGAAGGTCATTATGAAGGTAACTAGGGAAGTTATCCCTAATGAATACCTAGAACACTCAAGGAGTGCCAATAGGTTTTGAGTTCCTAGAAGTATATTCTCTACACCCTAGATGGGTTTAGAGAGTGTCAACTTTAATTAGAAGGGTAGTTAACCCAACCTTGATGAAGATGATGTTGGGATCTTAGATGGCTAGAGGGGGGGTGAATAGCCTCTTAAAAAAAACTTAGACAGAGAGTTCTACACAAAAACTAGTTAGCACGGCGGAAGTGGAAAACTAAAACGAAGGAAGAAAAACACACACACAGCAGACGCAAGGATATACGAGGTTCGGGGATAACTTGCCCCTACTCCTCGGCGTGTCCGTAAGGAGGACGACTCCTTGATCTTCGGTAGATCGCACCCCGGATAACTTCCGGCTACAAATCCTCCTTCTCGGTGGAGTAACCTCCCCACAACGTCTCAAGAAAGATCTAAGTTAAAGCACGAGACTTACAGAAGCTCGGTGGCAAAGGAGAATAGAAATGCTTACAACCACGCGAGGATCGGTAGCAGAAAACAGAGATCGCAGTTCACCCGAGAGCTCAAGAACTTCGCACAACAGCACAGACTTTTCTTTCAAGCTTTCTTCTTTTTGTTCTTGTTCACCTCTCGCTGTTTTTACTGCTTCTCAAAAACTGATCTCTGCTGTCACAGATCTGGTCAAAACTGCGCAAATCAGCGCTGCA
Organism: Zingiber officinale; assembly: GCF_018446385.1. Lineage (NCBI taxonomy): Eukaryota > Viridiplantae > Streptophyta > Magnoliopsida > Zingiberales > Zingiberaceae > Zingiber > Zingiber officinale. The sequence goes on from NC_056001.1 coordinate 4,796,001, forward strand.
GCCAATCCCTCTTCCTCCTTACCTGGTTCTCTGAACTCACACCAATGATATCACAGTCATCACTGGCGTCTTCTGAGCTCGAACCAATCCCCAGGAGTCAAGCAGATCGCAGCCCAATCGCAATCAGAAACCCAGTGAACGTTGATGCCTCAAATGCATCTGTTGCAGCAAATCACAGTGTAAAGAGCACTTGTCTTCTTCTCTTAATGAAGCTCAATTTGAATTCAACCATGAGAATGTGACCTGCAACCTGCAAGCTAAAAAGACTCACAGCAGATGGTTAAAAACAGATGGGCGAAAACAAATACGGCAATCAGAAAAAGTGCATGCAAAACAAACAATACCGTGGATCGGTCTGCAGACCGATCCACGCTTTCTGGATCATCGCTGATCGGTCTGCGGACCGATCAGGTACTAATCTGATCGGTCCCCAGACCGATCAGATGTCGCTGTTTCCAAATACGCGCAGCTTCTGATCGGTCTGCGGACCGATCAGGCACTAATCTGATCGGTCCCGAGACCGATCAGATGTCGCTCTTCCCAAACGCTTACATCTGCTCCCGAGGGGAAACTGAACCTCCCAACTGAGCTACCGACCTGTCGATCGGTCCGCAGATCGATCGAAGCTATGGGGCATTCGGTTCCCAACTGGAAACGTTTCACTGGATCGGTCTGCCGACCGATCCAGCTTCTGGACTCAATCCGGGTTGAGCCCTCTCTGACCTAGTCCGGAGAAACGAGCTCCCTAGCCCTCTCCGACTTCATCTGGTCCTAGAGAACGAGCTACCGAACCCTCTCTGACTCTGCATGCCAAGTTTCCTTCTTGGACTTTTCAACACCAGATGTCCGATCACCCTTGATCCATCTGGATTTTCCCTTGCCTGGCTTCACTCACCAGGACTTGCACCTAGCTTCACTCACTAGGGTTTTCACCTGGCTTCACTCACCAGGACTTTCCAACTGCCTAACATCCCAGTTAGGACTTTCTCAATCAGGTCAACCTAGTCAACCTAGATTAGTAATTAATCTGAGTTAAATATCTGATACAAACTTAAATCAGTGTCAACAGCGAAACAACATCCAGGTCAGACTGTATCAACAATCTCCCCATTTTTGTTGTTTGACAACACGATTTAAGTTTAGATCAGAAATGCTCATATACTCATAATTTTAGGGAAATCAGGATCCTCCCCCTAAGACGGATACACCACCAAGTCAATGACGGATACAGGATCCTTCCCGTTATCCTCTCCCCTATAATCAAGCTTTCATACATTTCTAAACTTAGGTATCCTCTCCCCCTTTGTCAAACACCGAAAAGGTGCAAATGAGGTGACAAAAATTCAAAAGGCTCCCCCTTAACCCATACTGCCTTCTCTTAACTGACCTAGAATTCCCTCTAAGGTCACAATATGATAATAAGAAAGACATAAGATACAATCAAATCATGGCATAGGAACAGCATATTAAAAACCGATAGAAAATGAAGCATAATAAAGAGCAAGCAAATATAAAACTGAGTAGCATAAATACATGAGTAGCATCAGAAGTGCAAACATCCAGGTCCGACATAAAGACTAACAAATAACATCCAAAATACAGACAGTCAACAAACAAACTGTATCAATCAATATCCTCACACTGAGGAACATCACCATCATCGGCAGGAGGGGTGAAATCCTGAGGCGGCACGCTGGAGGATGGATAGCCTGGGTAAGACTGCGGAGGCGGGTAGCGTGCCATCCATCCGAGTAGCAACTGCTGTGTCACCACCTGATGACTGCGCATATCATCGAAGCGCTGGTCAATCTGCCAGCGCAGGTCATCGTAGCGCTGGTCTATCCGAATGCGTAGTCCATCGAACTCAGCAGCCACCATCTCCTCGTGTCGATCAAAGCGACTCTCCAGCTCGGCGATCTGCCAGCGCAGATCAGGATCGGCCTCTCCATCGTCAGCAGCAGGAGGAGCAGCAACAGGAGCAACCTGTCGTCGAGGTAACTCACCTAGTGCCCTCCCATCCTTCCACCTAACCGCCCCAGCCTGTCCTAAGATTCTAGACTTGGAAAATGCACGTTTCCCAAGTCGACAATCCTGCCTAACCATCTTTACTATCCTCCCCTTAGAGACATCAATACCCAGGGTCTCAAGCCAGTCAGTAATCACATGCCCATAAGGCATATAGATGGTGTAACCGCTTGGCTCGCTATGGGATATGATAGAAGTATAGACACTCGACATGACATCAAAGTCAAGACGCCTACGCAACCCGTAAAGCATCAGACAATGATACGGTCGAATCTCTGCCAATGGTTTAGAAGTAATAGGTAGAAGACAGTTTGTGACAATTTTGAAAAGAATGTAATCAGAAGCAGAAAGGCCAAGGGCTGCAAATGTAGGAAAGTCGACATCTAACTCATCTAATCCATCCGGTCTCGGATGTCCAAAGAAGTACTCATAAATCGAGTCAGATGAGACATCAAGAGGATGAGGCACGGGTTCAGGCAAAGAAGGATAAAATGAGAACACCGTCCCCGAACACAAACGACAGCCTAAATAATCAAAGAAGGCAATTAAGCTGAAATCAACGTTTTGCTTAGCCACTCTTGATCTATAACTACCATCAATAGTCTGATGAAGGTTGTTATAGAATTCAGAAACTAGGTCAAAGTTGATATCTCTCTCTAAATATACCAAGGAATCAAGTTTATAGTAGGCTATGGTCTCCGTAATCGCTGGACAAAACTCATTCATGTATTTTTGATCGACTGATCTACATGGGAGCAACTTGAAGGTCCTTTCCTTAAAGGATTGTTCAAAATGTTGGTTGGGAAATCTTCCCGAACTGGATGGTTGAGGTCGGGAAGGAGCAGCAGGAGCTTTGGATTTATCTTTGGACTTGGAAGTACCCTCACCTACTGGTTTCTTCCTAAGGGGACACAATGGGAAAAAGAGGAGCACCGGAGCCAACCGAAACACAAAGCCACAGATATGTGAGAAATGAAATCGAAATGCCAAAATTTTAGAGAAATAGGAGTTACCTTGGTGCCATTGAACTCTTGGCTAGAGCTTCGGAGGGCTAGAACTGGGACTAGTGTTCCGGCGTGCAAAGAGAAGAGAAAGGGTGAGCTGGTGGGAAGAGTCGGCTAGGGTTTCGCGTGAATGAAGAAAAGAAGGGATCGGGAGGTTTTAAGGGTTTAGATCGGTGTATAGTGAAGAAATGATCGGACGGTTGTCCGATCAGAAGGTATCAGAAGCCTCCTGATCGGTCCCTGGACCGATCCAGGAACATCCTGATCGGTCCACGGACCGATCAGGAGACGATGAGTACGATCAGCGAGCTTCCTGATCGGTCGGTAGACCGATCAGAGATTGATCAGTGGCTTTTGTGCCGAATTGATCTGATCGGTCTCCGGACCGATCAGGGATCTCTCTGATCGGTCTGTAGACCGATCAGAAAGGGATCAGTAGCGGGCTCGAGCGTGCCAGGCTGACTTGATCAGTCCGTAGACCGATCAGTGTCTGATTTCTCCCGTAATTTCAGTAACTGAAAGTAGTAATTTCAGTAACTTGTGTTCGATAATTCGTGGAAGTTTCTCTAGGAAAACTCCCAAGTTCAGCACCTAGAACATGGAGGATCTACAAGCATAGCTCTTACCTAAAAGTTATGGTCTGAACATGTTTATAGCCCTAAAGTTTCAGATTCTTATCAAACAAAACCTCACACTAACTCCAACCATATGGAGTTCTGTCTTCTTGGTCCTTAAGAGTTCAAAACATATTTTTGCTAAACTCATCTCTATGATCAGGTTCAAGTTTGTCAAAATATAAACAACTTGTCCTAATTTGCAATCAAGGCATGAAAGCTGAAATTCTTGATCCTTGTTATGTTTAGTTTCAAGTTTGTCAAAATATATCCAAGTTGTTATTATTTCCTTTAATAACCTATCGTTTTATCAATCAAAGTCATGACATGAACCAAACAATAATACCAATCAACACATCAACCATCAACCATGATTAGAAAATTTCTAGGCAAAAGTCCAACCAAGATTCCTTGGTTGGAATATATGAGTAAGATCTAGGAACCAATTACACATGAATTATGTAATGGTGTTCCTCATACTCAATTAATGTCTCTTCAACCTAATTATTCAAGAGATGCATGATACATTTGAATAATTTGGTTGTTCCTAGCATCTCACCCCATTTCTAGCAAACAAAAATATTTTGTTAAACCTTATAGTTTGTGTGAGATGTTCCCAAGTTGCCCAAAATCATTCCCAATTACTCTTGTCATTTACTAGTCCTTATTGATCATGGTGAAGTTCTAATGACCTAAGGAGCCAAACACATTCCTAACTCTCTCCTTAAATGACTAAATTCATTTTCCGGAAGGGGTTTGGTGAAAATATCAGCTAGGTTTGACTTTGACTCAACATATGTGAGTGCAATGTCTCCCCTAGCTACGTGATCTCTTATGAAGTGATGACGCACTTCAATGTGTTTGGTCCTCGAATGATGGACTGGATTTTTAGTTAGGTTAATAGTGCTAATGTTGTCACATAGCACTTGTACACCCTTATAAGAAAATTCATAATCCTCTAGGGTGTGTATCATCCACAACAACTGTGATACACTCTCTCCCATGGCAATATATTCTGCCTCGGTCGTGGAGAGAGCAACACAATGTTGCTTCCGACTTGACCAACTAACTAATGATGAACCTAAGAATTGGCAACCCCCACTAGTGCTTTTCCGATCCAATTTGCACCCAGCATAATCGGAATCGGTATAGCCTATCAAGTCAAAAGACTCTGTACGAGGGTACCATAGACCTATTCGAATTGTGCCCTTAAGGTATCTCAATATTCTCTTAACTGCAATTAAATGAGATTCCTTGGCACAGACTTGATACCTAGCGCACATGCCCACAGCAAAGAGTATGTCCGGTCGACTAGCTGTGAGATATAGAAGACTACCAATCATGCTTCTATATTGCGTTAGATCAATTGGTTTTCCACTCTCATCATTGTCAAGGCGAGTGTTTGTCACCATTGGAGTGGACACTTCCTTAGAGTCACTCATATTGAATTTTCTAAGCATCTCTTGAGTGTATTTTGTCTGATGGACATAAATTCCGTCTCGAGTTTGTTTGATTTCAAGTCCGAGGAAGAATGTCAACTCTCCTACTAGACTCATCTCAAACTCACTTTCCATGTGAGAAATAAATTCATTCAAATAGCCCTTGTTATTTGAGCCACAAATTATGTCATCAACATATACTTGGGCTACAAAAATGTTTTCACCATCTCTACGTAGAAATAGTGTTGGGTCTATTTGGCCTCTTACACAGCCCTTTTCTAATAGGTAAGTTGACAACCTATCGTACCATGCTCGAGGTGCTTGTTTAAGCCCATAAAGAGCTTTCTTGAGCTTGTACACGTGGTTTGGAACTTCGGTATTCACAAACCCCGGTGGTTGTTCAACATAGACCTCTTCTTTAATGAAACCATTTAAGAAGGCAGATTTAACATCCATTTGATAGAGCTTGAAACCTCTATGTGCAGCAAAAGCTAGCATCAAACGAATGGACTCTAATCGGGCCACGGGAGCATAAGTCTCATCATAATCGAGACCTTCGACTTGACTATAGCCCTTGGCTACAAGTCTTGCCTTGTTTCTTACAACTTCTCCCTTTTGATTTAACTTATTTTTGAAGACCCATTTAGTTCCAATAATGGTGGTCTTCTTAGGTCTAGGAACTAAATCACATACTTGGCTCCTTTCAAATTGACCTAATTCGTCTTGCATAGCTATGATCCAATCAGGATCGTGCAATGCTTCATCAACTAGTCTTGGTTCAATTTCTGAGATTAAGGCAACCTCATTGGACTCATTTCTAAAGAATGATCTAGTCCTAACCCCTTGTTGGATGTCTCCCACAATCTGGTCTTGGGGATGACTAGAGGCTATCCTAGATTGTCTTGGTGTTGATGGTGCCTCATGAATGGTCTCACTAAGCATAGGCAAGGACTCAATATCTGGCAAAGGATCAGATTGAGTTCTTTGTTGCCTTTGCTCATCAACATCAGAGTCAACTTCGACTCGTTCTTCATTTTGATCATTCAAACTTAGATTTCTAAGTTCAAATTGAATTTCTCCTACATCCCTTGATTGATCATTTAAGTTAGGGATTTCTTCAAAAGCTACATCAGAGGACTCTTCAATCAATTTAGTCCTCTCATTGTAGACTCGATAGGCTTTGCTGGTAAGAGAGTACCCGACTAGTATCCCTTGATCAGCCTTCGCCGAGAACTTCCCAAGATGGTCCTTGGTGTTCAAAATAAACACCTTACAACCAAACACCCTAAGATGTTTAATTGTAGGTGGTTTCCCAAACCAAAGTTCATGGGGAGTCTTTCCTAAAAACCTATGTATTAAAACTCGATTTTACACATAGCAAGCTGTATTCACAGCTTCAGCCCATAAGTAGCTCGGTAGTGAGTACTCATTGAGCATGCTTCGTGCAGCCTCTTGTAGGACTCGGTTCTTTCTCTCCACAACCCCATTTTGCTGTGGGGTCCTTGGAGTAGAGAACTCATGCCTATATCCCTTTTCTTGACAAAACTCTAAAAACCTATGATTTTGAAATTCCCCACCATGATCACTTCTAATGGTTTTAATTGTTGTCGATTTTTCATTTTCAGTTCTTCTACAAAAGGAAATAAAAATATCTATAGTTTGGTCCTTATGTTTCAAAAAGAAAGTCCATGTGTATCTAGTAAAATCATCAGCGATTACCAAGCAATATCTACTTCCATTCAATGATATTACACTACTGCAATCAAATAGGTCCATGTGCAATAAATCTAAAGCAGTAGATGTACTTACAGTGCTTTTACCTTTATGAACACCTTTTGTTTGCTTACCCTTTTGACATGCATCACATAGTTTGGTCTTGTGGTACTTGATGCTGGGTAAGTCTCGCACTAATCCTTGGTTGGCCAACTTCCGGATGTTCTTCATGTTTACATGTGCCAACCTTCTATGCCATAGCCAAGACTCTTCTTCTTTTGACATGAAACACTTAATCAAAGCATTAGTAGCACTTTTAAACGATACTTGATAAATATTATCAACCCTTGTGCCTACTAGTACCGTGTCAAGTGTGTCAATGTGTTTAACCAAACATTGACTTGAATGAAATTCAATTGTGTAACCCGTATCACACAATTGACTGACACTTAGGAGATTAAAAGTCATCCCCTTGACTAGAAGGACATTCTTGATATGGAGACATTCGGATATATGAATGTCTCCAACTCCTACAACCTTAAGACTACCATTGTTACCAAATGACACATTACCTCTATTTTTGTTTTGAATGGTAGAAAATAGTGACTTGCCCCCGGTCATGTGCTTGGAGCATCCACTATCAACAAACCAAGTTGATAGACGCTCCCCCTTTACCAATGCCTACAAGACACGAAAGATAGATGTTTTAGGTACCCAAATCTTGGGACCTAATGCATCTACAATGAAAGACTTAGGCACCCATGCCTTTGTTACCTTCTTCCTAGTCTCATGAACCCTAGAAACATGCGATCTATGAAATTGGGTTCTTGACACTAAAGAAATAAAGCTAGACTCCTTAGGTTGGTATCCTAATCCAGCCTTGTTGTAGACCGCCCTTTGGGCATTTAGAATCATGTCTAATGTCTTGGAGCTAGTTGAGAATTTCTCAAGCATTTTCTTGAGTTTCTCAACCTCACCCTTCAAGGCTTTGTTTTCATCTTCAAGGAGCTCTAGATGTAGGTCATCAACCTCATCTTCCCTAAGAGCTCTCAAGTTCTCTACTTCTTCTTTTAATGATTTATTTTCTGTTTTTGATTTTTTAAGCAAGGTAGACAAATGTGTAATAGTCTTATAGCATTTTTCTAAGTGAGAAGAGGTTACCTCTTCATCATCCGAAGATGATGAAGCCGCGGCTGATGTGCTTGAGTCATCACTCTCTGATTCGGACTCCTCCCTTGCCATGAGTGCCAATTGCCGAGTACTCTTCTCCTTCTTCTCTTCCTCCTCCGATGAGCTTGAGGAGGATTCATCCCAAGTGGCCTTGAGAGCTTTCTTCTTCTTGGCTCTTTCCTCCTTCTTTTTGGCCCGTTCCTCCTTCTTGAGTTTTGGACACTCACTCCGGTAGTGGCCTTTCTTACTACACTCATAACATGTAACATTAGTCTTATCGATATTTTGATCATTAGGTTTACCTTTTCCTTTATATCTCCTGCTTCTTCTCATGATCCTCCTCACAAAATTTGCCATCTCGCTTGATGATGATCCACCTTCATCATCGGACTCGGAGGAGGATGAAGATGAAGGAATCTCTTTCTCCTTCTTCTTTTCTTTCCTTCTTCTCCCATCCTTGCTCTTTTCTCCTGCAACCAAAGCTATACCTTTCTCCTTTTGACCTTTGTTAGCAAGTTCATGAAGTTCCATTTCACAAAAGAATTCGTCTAATTTAACAATGGAAAGATCCTTGGAAACCTTGTAGGCATCTACCATAGATGACCACAAGGCATTCCTTGGAAAGGATTTAAGAGCGTACCTTACTAGATCGCGATTCTCCACGCGTTCATCCACGGAATGTAAACCATTGATGATTTCCTTGAACCTCCCATGTAGTTCACTTACCGTTTCATTTTCCTTCATGGTGAGATTTTGTAGTTGATTCAAGAATAGGTCCCTCTTGGCTATCTGAGAATCTCGAGTTCCTTCTTGGAGCTCGATAAGCTTGTTCCATAAATCTTTTGCACTCGAGAATGGACCTACCTTGACGAGTTGGTCCTTGGCAATCCCACATTGTAAGGTGACAACCGCCTTGGCATCGGCTTGCCCTTTACGAGTTTGTTCAGTAGACCACCTTGATGAATCGAGTTCCTTACCTTCTTCGTCCTTCGGTGGTGTGAAGCCTTCCTTGACCGAGAACCACATGGAGATATCAGTCTTGAGGTAATACTCCATGCGGCTCTTCCAATACTGGAAATCTGCTCCATCGAAGAAGGGTGGTCTGTTGGTGCTGAATCCTTCCTTCATGGCCATCTTGTTGCTCCTTGGAATGTTAGTCCAGATGAAGATAACCTGGCTCTGATACCACTTGTTGGGATCTTAGATGGCTAGAGGGGGGGTGAATAGCCTCTTAAAAAAAACTTAGACAGAGAGTTCTACACAAAAACTAGTTAGCACGGCAGAAGTGGAAAACTAAAACGAAGGAAGAAAAACACACACACAGCAGACGCAAGGATATACGAGGTTCGGGGATAACTTGCCCCTACTCCTCGGCGTATCCGTAAGGAGGACGACTCCTTGATCTTCGGTAGATCGCACCCCGGATAACTTCCGGCTACAAATCCTCCTTCTCGGTGGAGTAACCTCCCCACAACGTCTCAAGAAAGATCTAAGTTAAAGCACGAGACTTACAGAAGCTCGGTGGCAAAGGAGAATAGAAATGCTTACAACCACGCGAGGATCGGTAGCAGAAAACAGAGATCGCAGTTCACCCGAGAGCTCAAGAACTTCGCACAACAGCACAGACTTTTCTTTCAAGCTTTCTTCTTTTTGTTCTTGTTCACCTCTCGCTGTTTTTACTGCTTCTCAAAAACTGATCTCTGCTGTCACAGATCTGGTCAAAACTGCGCAAATCAGCGCTGCAGCCAATCCCTCTTCCTCCTTACCTGGTTCTCTGAACTCACACCAATGATCCTGAGCTCGAACCAATCCCAGGAGTCAAGTAGATCGCAGCCCAATCGTAATCGAACAGTGAGCGTTGATGCCTCAAATGCATCTGCTGCAAATCACAGTGTAAAGAGCACTTGTCTTCTTCTCTTAATGAAGCTCAATTTGAATTCAACCATGAGAATGTGACTTGCAACCTGCAAGCTAAAAAGACTCACAGCGATGGTTAAAAGCAGATGGGCGAAAACAAATCGGCAATCGAAAAAGTGCATGCAAACAAACAATACCGTGGATCGGTGCACCGATCCACGCCGAATCATCGCTGATCGGTGCGCCGATCGGTACTAATCTGATCGGTCCCGGACCGATCAGATGTCGTATTTCCAAATACGCGCGACTTCGAACGGTGGCTCACTGTAAGGTATCTGATCGGTCCCAGACCGATCGATGTCGCTCTTCCCAAACGCTTACCTCCGATCGGTCTCGGGCCGATCGGTAAAATCCTGATGAGCTCGATCGATTTCGGTGCAGATCGATGTCGTTCGAGCCATCGATCGATTCTCGATCGGTCGGCGACCGATCAGGTGTCAGAGGATCGGTCCGCCGACCGATCCGACTTCCGTCGGTCGAGCTCGAGCCCTCTCGACCTAGTCCGAGAAACGAGCTCCCTAGCCCTCTCCGACTTCATCTGGTCCTAGAGAACGAGCTACCGAACCCTCTCTGACTCCGCATGCCAAGTTTCCTTCTTGGACTTTTCAACACCAGATGTCCGATCACCCTTGATCCATCTGGATTTTCCCTTGCCTGGCTTCACTCACCAGGACTTGCACCTAGCTTCACTCACTAGGGTTTTCACCTGGCTTCACTCACCAGGACTTTCCAACTGCCTAACATCCCAGTTAGGACTTTCTCAATCAGGTCAACCTAGTCAACCTAGATTAGTAATTAATCTGAGTTAAATATCTGATACAAACTTAAATCAGTGTCAACAGCGAAACAACATCCAGGTCAGACTGTATCAACAGATGACACTTGGAGGATATTTTCAAGGTAGTTGTACTCCTTGAAAATGAAAAGGTTTAAGTGTTTACTTTTTGAAAGAGTAAAATGTATCAAAATTTAAAGATTTGAGCTTAATTAAAATTGGCGCAAATAGGAAAGTCAAAGAAATGTCAAGTTGGCAGTTTGACATTTTCTTAATAAGATAAGAGTAATCTAGGAGTAATTTTTAATTTAGCAAATAATTAGGGATACTTAGATAGATAATCTAAGTATATTATATATGTTAAATTGCCATGCTTGTTTGCTCATCATATGTCAAGACATCATATTTTACATTTATTTTTATTATGAAAACAAAACAAATAAATCATGTCATGTCATACATACATCATGTAGCTAAAAGAATTTTTCTTTAGAAAGATATTCTTTTTGATGTATGTCATAAATCATCATGCATTATTTTAAATTCCATGTAATCAAGAACAATGGCATTTACCAACAAGTGTGGTAAAGGAACTTATCAACAAGTGACATCCTAGGTGGGTGATCATAATCTTCAAAATGCCTAAATATATATGCATGATCCCTTAGTTTAGGGCAAAATCAAAATTTACATCTCACGAGAACTATAAGTTAACTTTTATATGTTTTAGTACACATTAGATACAAGTGAGGTGTTAGGATGATGAACAAGACTCAAGATATTGATTAGTGCATCTATTTGAGTCTTAGCTTCATCAAAACATATAGTTATGTGTTATCCAATCATTGGGAAAGCTAATGTACAAGTCATGTGCACTTAGCCCAAGGAACATGGTTGGAAATTAATTTTGAAAATGATTTCAAAATATTTTTTGGAAAACCTTGGTGAAGACTATTTATTGATAGTAATCACTATTGGAAAGTTAAACACAAACTTGGAAGAAAAATTGAAGTTTTCAAGAGTTTCTAACTTTGTGTAAATCTTTGAAAATAAGATATATTTTCTTAGAAAATTATTTTTTCATGATAGTATATGCCTTAAATAACGTCTATAAGGATTTTTTATATTTTTTATATTTTATATAATTTTTGGGGCATTATAAAATTCAGCTGAAATCGATTTCAGAAATCAGAAATGGTAATCGACTAGGCTAGTCGATTACCACATCCTGATCAACTAAGGCAGTCGATTAAGAGACTTTCAATGAGCACAGAAGCTCACGGAATCCATCACTATGATCGATTAAGAGTTTTAATCGATTATAGCAATCGATTAACACCTGGGAATCGATTGAATCCCAACTTTAGTCGATTACGGCTGGTCTTAAGTGATTAAGAGTCTTGTTTAGGCGCTTAAGATCCTGATTTTAGCTTAAATAAGTTTATTTAAGTTGAATAAACCATGTTTAGTCATATTAACCATCCTAAACCCTATGAAATTTAGTTTTGAATATTTAAGGGTAGTTTTCTTGATGAAATAAGATTGGATTGATTAAAGAATACTAAGTTGAAGTTTAGGTTGAGGTTCACATTCAATATTGATTCTTAAACCTCATAACTTCATATTTTGGATTTTCTAAAGATTTAGAAACTCTAAGTCATTGTTGGTGCAATGACAGAAGTTTAGACATATTTCGAAGGAGGAGCTACTCCTTAAAGACATGAAAGCAAATTTTGAAACCATGGAAGGTTGTAAAACCTTCGTTATAGAAAATGCTTAGGGAAGAGCATTGGAAAATAATGGAAGATTCGATATCTTCATTGTTTGAGTGTGAATGCTCTAGGATGAGCATTGTGAAGTGGGTTAATGCTCAAGAATGAGCATTGGAGACAATGAAGGGTATGAGACCTTCATTCTGATGTTGTGAATAACAAGTGAGGTTGTAAATAACGTATGGATAACTCTTCAAGTGGAGAGCTTTTTATGTGTGTCAAAGGGAGATAATGTAGGTTTTAAGTTAGGCCTTCATTACCTAAAGGGGAAGTTTGTCCTTAAGGAAAGGGAGAGAATGAAGGAAACTCTCATTCATGCTTTGACATGAAGAAGAAGTTGAAGCTATGAGATTAACCTAACTTAAATGTATAGTCAAACATTAAAAAGGGAGAGGTTGTTGGTGTAATATCCCCTGGGTCAAGATTGACCAAGTTGACTAAGCTTGAGTTGGCTCAAGTTTGAGTCTTGATGTTTGGGTTTCGATGTTTAACAATATATGGAGATTGCAATTGTAATTGTTCGTGTGTGGAGATTGGTCAAGTAGGTCAAGGTTGACCGGATACTTGATTGAAAAGTGCTAACTAGAGGTTAGGCAAGGGAAAGTCCAATGGGAAGGTTGGTAGAAGGTGAAAATCCAGGTGGGTCATGTAGGATCAGAAAGAACGCTAGTGGGGTGAATAGCGATCGTCGAGAATCGAGAGTGAATTAAATCAAAGTACGCAGCGGAAGAAAAATAAACCAATGCTAACTAACCGAGTTTTACTTGATTCGGAGCCTTCGACGACTCCTACTCCAAGGCTCGCACTTGTCGAGTGCTTTCGTTGGGCAATTCACTATTAGTTTGCAAAAGTTTATAGGAGTTAAGTACAAGAATTAGAAATAAAAGTTACCAACAACAACAAAATGGGAAAGTCTTGATCGTCGGTTGTCAGAGGAGCTTCACAGCATCACAGGAACATTTTTGGAGCACCGAGCAAGAGAAAAACTTGTTGTCATTGTTGTTCTAAAGCTCCGAGTTGAATGCCTTTAAATAGATCCATTTCAGGTGCCTAGAACCCCTCCAGGTGCCTGGAACCCCTCCGGACGCCTGGACCACGTGGCTCGGCTAATCGACGTGCTCCACGTCAGCTTGTAGATGATTTTTCAATTTCGGGCACCTGAACTGAGTCCGAGCACCAGGATTACCTGGGCGCCTGCGACCCGCCTAGGCCAGCCTGCTCCGGGTGCCTAGACCAGCTCTGGACGCCTGAAGTCCTTTTCTTTAGCAGCCTTCTCTCTACAAGAAAAGGTTAGTCAGGGCAATAAAAATTATATCTACCCTACAAAACAGAGTTAGCACAGCATAGCAGATAGGGTAGTAATTCGATTCTATCTTCTTGAGACCAGAATCCAGTCAAGATCTTAACTTAAACTTCCCAAATGGACCTAAGTTGGATCGACGCCTACAGTTTCCTCAATGGGGAACGCGTCCTCACTGGATCTCTCCTCAAGTTGCTTACCTTCACTTACCACTTGCAGCCACTTGACTTGCCTTTGACCCACCAGGTCTTTCCGCCAGTTGTTAGGTCTACTAACCCAATTGAACTCTAGTCGATTGTCAAGTCCCGCGAACCCAATTGGACTTCCTATCAGATATCAGACCCCACTGACCTATCTAGACTTCTCACCAGTTGTCAGGCTCACAGACCTAGTTGGATTTAAACCTGGTGTCAGGTCTCTCAGACTAGTCAACTTTTGTACACTTGGTAGAAAAGGTTAGACAAACATCACATCTAACTTTAACCAATTTGTCATACATTAAAACCAGATTATTAGTGCAACCTACACCAACAGATCAGTGTTAATCGGACACTTAGTGTTGAAAGTCCTGGTGAGTGAAGCCAGACAGATGGAAAGCCCTGGTGAGTGAAGCCAGGTAAAAGCCCTAGTGAGTGAAGCTAGGCAGATGGAAAGCTCTGGTGAGTGAAGTCAGGTAAAAGTCCTAGTGAGTGAAGATAAGCAGATAGAAAATCCTAGTGAGTGAAGCTAAGCAGATGGAAAATTGTGATGAGTGAAGCCAAGTGAAAGTCCTAGTGAGTGAAGCTAGGCAGAAGGAAAATCTTGGTAAGTAAAGTCAGGTGAAAACCTTAGTGAGTGAAGCTATGTAGAAGAAAAATCCTGGTGAGTGAAGTCAGCTGAAAGCCCAAGTGAGTGAAGCTAGGCAGAAGAAAAATCCTGGTGAGTGAAGTCGGGTGAAAGCCCTAGTGAGTGAAGCTACGTAGAAGGAAAGTCCTGGTGAGTGAAGCTAGGTGAAAGCCCTAGTGAGTGAAGCTAGGTAGAAGGAAAGTCCTGGTGAGTGAAGTCAAGCGTGTGGTGTTAGAATTTGAGGGATGTCCTAAGGTAATCGCCTTATATTTTTTTCTATTTATTTGATAAGTATAGATTTACTATTTGAGTACATATTATATGATTGATTGTCTTAAACTCATTTACTGAATGTCTATAATATAATTCATAGTATGAGAGAATTTGTAATTAAATCACAACTAGTGTTTATCTCTACATGTGTAATTATGAATATATTAAAATTTTCCTAGTCGTCGAATTGATGTATTCGGACACCATCAATTCTATAAGACTAGCACGAGTTATACTCCTTGGTTTGTCCAAGTAGTTGTTTTCTCACTAGCTGGAGACATTGGGATGCCGAAAGTTAAACGTGGATGCTGATTATGGTAACTAATTCATTAAGATGACTCACTGTAAGACTTTATATGGTTCTCTACATATATATAGATATGTCTATGAAGTTCTTACTGCAGCACGAGTGCAAGTTTCATTTGACTTGAGGTATACAAGTCATCTTAGTCATGGAGACTTATACTTTGATATCTTAAGCAAGTATCTCATTGAGGTGTGGACCCGAGATGATTGGGTGTAAGTTGAAGTGTCCGAAGATGTTTTGATAGCCCACAGAGGATTCACCGCTCCTTGCGAGAAGACGTATACCCTATGGCCACTCGTTAGAATTATTACTCAAAGTTTTTGGGCAAACCATCACATGTTAAGAGTGCGAGACTCTTGTACACATGTACGAGTAATTTGAATCCGCAAAGGGATGAAGTATTACTTGAGCTAGGTGTGACGTAGTCAGCCTAGTTGGGACAAGACACATAGACCATATTCTAAACCAAGTCGGTATAAGATGAGTGAAAGAATAAGGCACGACTCACTATAGTTGTGAACGATTTAGAATTAATTCTAAGATCAACTATGATTTTTCAACTAATTGGAGATCATGATGTACTACTAGGTGCCACTCATGATCGTTTTATAATTAAGTAGTTAATTATAAATAGCCAAGATAAACCAGGAACCTATTGGGTCACACGCACTAACGAGTTTCTAAAAGACGTAAAATAAGTTAAAGAATAGGATTCTTAGATCAAGAGATAAATATTTGGTTGGACCATACATAAGATAAATTTGAAAATATTTGTCGCAATGAAAGCACGGATGGGCCACATCTCTTATGGAAGCGTTGGATCATATTTGGTTTAATCATGAATTAGTCATGAACCAAACCAAGGGGTTAATGAGCTAATTTTTTGTTAAGAGATAATGGTTGGATTTGGGCTTTCTAATCCAACTCATTAATGAGAGCTATATATTGATATGGTCGAGAGAAAATTATACACATGGGATCATTAATTGACTTGTAAGATTTTTGGAAAACCTTAACCTAATTTCTCTTCTCCTTTCCCTCTCCCCTCTCTCTTTGCCTCCACCAACAAGGGGAAGCCTTTCCCCTTGTTGACGTGGCCACCACAAGGGAGAAAACTCTCCCTTGTGTGCTTTTCTTCCTCTTCCTCTTGATCCCTCTTCTTCACTTGTGACTAATAACTTCCGAAAGAGAGGCTTGTACTCAAGAAGTTATCTTAAGGAACTTGGCGTGGATACGAATAGAGGCGAGGTTCGACAACGTCGCTACGGTTGATGCCCTTTTCCTTACAGGTCATCTGTAGAGTACACCTAGCGTAAATTTACTTTCTGTAAAAATTTAATTATGCATCATGTTTGGCATATTATATCCTTGTATGCGTGTGGTGCGTGTGATGTAATTATTTAGGAATTATTATTATTTTATTTTCTGCTGCGCATGTTTACAAAACATGTTTTAGTACACACCGCATCAGACATATTCCAATAGTGGTATCAGAGTTTGATCGTGCTTCGACATAATCAAAAAATTATTTTACGGTTCGTAATTTGTGTTGTAATTAATTTTAAATTTTTCTGGAATTATTAAGATTTTTCTATTTTTGGAATGTTTCCTAAATTATTAAGAAATTCCATTTTTAGAAAGTTTCTAATATAATTTCAGAAAATTAAATTAATTTAGAAATTATCATTTCTAGAATTTTCTAAAATTTGAAGAAATATTCAATTTTTAGAAAATTTCCTAATTTGTTAGGGAATATCAAATATGGAAAGATTTTGAAATTTAAAAAAAAATCCAAAGATATTCTAAATTATAGAATTAATCTTTTTTAAAATTTTCAGATTTATTAAAATATTTCATTTTTAGAAAGTTTCCTAAATTGTTAGGAAATACTAAATTTGGAAAGATTTAAAAATAATGAAAAATCTATATTTGAGATATTCTAAATTAAATTATAGAATTAATATTTTCTATAATTTTCGGATTTCTTAAAATATTCCATTTTTAGAAAGTTTCTTAAATTGTGAGGTAATACCAAATTTGGAGTGATTTAAAAAATAAAAAAAAATCTATATTTGAATTATTCTGTAATAAATTAAGAAATATTATTATTTATTTCTTAAATGGTTAGGAAATTAATTTGAAAATTTATTTCTAAAATAATTAAAGATTCCTGATTGATAGAAAGATTCTAGATGAGATATGTTAATTAAATTTAGAAATTAATTTCCTAATTTGATTAAATAAATTTTTATTTATTAAAATCATATTTATAACATATTTTTATTTCCAAAATAAAATTATAACATATGTAAATTTATGCCATGAACATGTCATATTCTATGTGTTGGCGCAGCGAGACCGGCAAGAGAGGGTTAAATTGTCTAAAATAGAAAAAAATACACCCTTCCTCGATCCTTAGACTCAAATTAGTAAGACAATTATAAACAAAAATAACAACTTAAAGAATAAGTAAAAGGCTACTATTTACATGGTTACAACCTAGTTGGTTGTTAATCCAAGGCGGTTGCAAAGCTCACTAAGAAACTCCTTCTCTGAAGGCGGAGAAGCCATTTACACACAATGAAAGCTCAGAAAAGACTAGGAAAGTGATTACAATAGTTGTCACCTATTTCCTAGGTCCAGGGGTCTTTTTATAGCCCCTTGAAAATCTTATCCGTAACTTGAGGGAGCCTCCAAAGGGCTTGGAGGGCGCCTCCAACGAGGTGCAATGGATAAAGCTTTATCCACTGCGAACGGCTACTTTGACTGGCCGAAAACGCCTTCCATACTCATGGAGGGCGCTCTCTTGAAGGTGGCAGAGGCACGGGCGCGCCTCGGAGGCGCCTTCAACCCTTGTTGAGGGTGCCTCCGGCAATCTGCAACAGCTTCTTTCGCTCTTCCGCTACTCTGATCGCCTGGGTGATTGCGGCGAACCAAAATAGGGCTCCCCAAACCCAATTTTCGGTCTTCTCCTCGAGCAAGCTTCTGCTCCGGCTTCTCATCCCTCGAACGTCGTATACATTCTTCTCATCCACCGGTGTACTCTTCCGCAGCACTTCGTCCCTCGGATGCACCGAACCCGTCAGCTCCCTTCCCGTGTCATCCTTCTCTCTAGTTGCGTCTTCTGCCCGACTTCCTGTACTCCTAAGTGTTAGAGTATATACTAAAAGCCTAGCTTTTGTATAAACATTTATAAGAATCACATTGGTCAAGTATCTACATTTATATATACTGAGTGTAGTCGTTCAATTAATTTATATTATAGATAACACGGTGTGTGGGGTCACACAGGAGATCATGTTATCGATTCTTTATAAATTATAAACAGTAGCTCACGACTGAGATGGAAAGGAACAAACCATTGGAATAGTCATAGTGTAATTAGGTATTAGTTTATCCTGACTAATAAATTACACTAGTACACTCTAAGTGTATTGAGCAAGACCATTTAAGGAAAGTTCTTTTTATACTAACTTAATAAAAGAACAAGTCCTTAGTTATTATGGAAGTGTGTGCTCTTAATCCTAATATAATAACAAGCACATATATTTAGTATTCATTTTTTTAACTTATCAAAGGGTGAGATTTAGCTTGATAAATCAAAATGCCTGAGAAGTTGGGAAATTGTGTTACCTATAGTGTGTCTTGTTGATTATAGAAGAAAATTGTGTCATAGTAATCTAGGTTGATAATGACCCCAAGAGGAGCTCATAAAGATTGTCATGTTAAACCCTGCAGGTGGACTTAGTCCGATATGACGATAAGGTTGAGTGGTACTACTCTTGGACTAAGACATTAATTAAAATGAGTTGTCAGTAACTCAATTAATTAGTGGGCATCCTACATCTTAAACACAGGGAGACTAACACACTCATAATAAGAAGGAGCCCAAAATGTAATTTGGGATTAGTGCGGTAGTTCAATAATAATTCTTTAGTGGTATGAATTATTATTGATGAAATTAAGTTGTGTGTTTGGGGCGAACACGGGAAGCTTAATTTTATCGGGAGACCAAAACTAATTCCTCCTCTCGGTCCCTATCGTAGTCTCTTGTATATAGAGAATTATACTCACCTATACCTACCTTCTTACCTACTCTTTGGTGGTCGGCCAAGCTAGCTTGAAACCCAAGCTAGGGTCGGCCAAGACCCAAGGATTGAGCCAAGATTAATGGTCGGCCCTAGCTTGGAGTCCAAGCTAGGTGTGACCGGCCACATATAATAAAAGGGATTTTATTTATAAATTTTTTTTATGTGGATAACATGATTTTTTAAAAGAGAGTTTAAAATTTAAATCTTTCCTTTTATAGCTTTCTACAAAAGATTAAGAAAAGATTTGAAATCTTTCCTTATTTGTAGATTGAAAGGTGGATTTTAATTTTAAGAAAACTTTCCTTTTTATAACCATGTTCATGATTTAAAAGAGAGTTTAAAAATAAAATATTTCTTTTATGAGTTTTTGCAAAAGATTAAGAAAAGATTTTATATCTTTCCTTATTTGTAGATTAAAAGGAGATTTTAATTTTTTAGAGATAACTTTCCTTTTGGAAATCATCCACATATTTAAAAGAAAGATTTTAATTTATAAAATTTCCTTTTTACAACCCAACATGAAAGGAAAAATTATTGAAGAATTTTTTATAAATTTCCGGAAACAAATTAGGAAGTTTTAATTCTTGTGTTAATTAAAACTCTCCTTATTTTGGAAGCTTTTAAAGTGGCCGGCCATATGGTTTAAGAAGAGGATTTTAATTTTAATTAATTAAATTTTTCTTTTTCATGGCAAAGAAATTAAGGAAGTTTTTATTTAAATTTCCTTATTTGTCAAGGCCAAGGATTATAAAAGAGAGGGTAGAGGTGTCTTCAAGGCTAACGACTCTATTCTTTTTCTTCCTCTCTTTTTCTTCCTTGGTATGGCCGGCCCTTGAGCCTCTTCTCCTTCTCTTCTCTTCCTCCTTTGTGGCCGGTGGCATCAACACAAGAGAAGTCCATGGTGGCCGGTTCTAGCTAGGAGAAGAATGAGAGAAAGGAGGTTTTGTTTCTAGCATCCCTTGAAGCTTAGTGGTGGTGGCCGAACCTCACATCTCTTGGAGTTTTTGTGGTGGCCGAAATTTGCTTGGAGAAGAAGGGCTTGGGTGGTTCTCATCTCGGAAGATCGCTGCCCACACAACATCCGAGATTAGAAGAGGAATACGGTAGAAGATCAAGAGGTTATTTTTGCTTACAAAGAAAGGTATAACTAGTAATTATTTTCCGCATCATACTAGTTTTTTTTGTATAGTTATTTTTGGAAATACCAAATACAAGAGGCATTAGATTCTAGATTTTCGGATTAGATATTCGAAGTTGTGTTTTTTTCTTTTATTTTTTGAATTTGTGATTCGATTGCTCTTTTTGGTTAAACCTAGAGTTATATAAGGAAATTAAATATTAGCTTTCCTTAAAAGGCTTTGTCTAGGCGGTGGTGGATGCTCCCATATCCAAGAAGGTCATGTGCCTCGCCATGCAGTCCTGGAAGCCAATTTTAGAAATTAATATTTAATTGAATTTATAACATAGGTTGATTTGGATCAATAGTGTTAAGTTCCGCTTGCGATCCAAGTCTAAACCATTAAGAACAGATAAGTTAAATTTGGAATCAATAATGTTAAGTTCCGTTTGTGATTCCTAATTTAACTTCTAAAGAACACAATAGGTTGTTTAGGAAAGATTCGACACTTGTACAAAAAATTTTTACAGTGAAACCGGTACGATCTTCCTAGGACCAACCAACACTAAGCTCTTGCACACTTAGACACAGGGATCAAAACAAAATAAAGTCTAACTTTAACTTGGTTGATCACACCAAAACAACTATGAGGTCCAACAGTATGCCATGTAGATGCATTAGTTATGACATGATTAGTTTTTGTCATGCATGTGATGTGATTAGTGTTGGTTGCTACTCGGAAAGCCTAGAGGTTCCACTGTACAAAAATTTTGTACAAAGGTCTGAACCTTTTCCTAGCTACCATGTGTTCTTTTAAATTAAATTTTGGATCGCCTGCGGAACTTAACACGTTTGATCCAAAACTTAATATATTTGTTCTTTTAGGTTTTGACTTGGATCTCCTGCGGAACTTAACACGTTCGACCCAAATCACCTTAAGTTATTAATTCCATTAAATATTAATTTCCATAATTGGTTCCCAGTACTGACGTGGCGAGGCACATGGCCTTCTTGGATATGGGAGCAACCACCACCGACTAGACAAAAACTTTTATAGAAATCTAATATTTAATTTCCTAAAATAACTTTAGGTTAACCGAAAAGAACAATCAAATCACAAGGAAAAATAAAACAAAAGAACACAACTTCGAAAAACATATTCGAAATACTAGAATCGTAAGCCTCTTGTATTTGGTATTATTTCCAAAAATAACTAGTATGATCGGAAAGAAAAAATACTAGTTATACCTTTTAGAAAGACCTCTTGATCTTCTACCGTATTCTCTTCTAACTTCGGACATTGTGTGGGCAACGATCTTCCGAGATGAGAATCCACCAAAGCACCTTCTTCTCCTTTCTTCAAGTTTCGCCAAGCACAAAGCTTCCAAAAGATGAAGATCTTTTCACCAACCAAGCTCCAAGGGATACAAGCTTTCTCCTTCTTCTTCTTCTCCTCCAAGTAGTATCCGCCACCACAAGAGCTCCAAGCAAATAGAGAAGTTCCGCCACCACCAAGAGGAAGAGAGGAAGAGAGGTTGGCGGCCACAACAAGGAAAAGAGGAGAGAAATAATAGAGGTTGTTTTCATGAAGCCTTCTCTACCCCTCTTTATAATCCTTGGTCTTGGCAAATAAGGAAATTTAATTAAAACTTCCTTAATTCTTTTGCCATGAAAAGGAAAAATTTATTTAATTAAAACAATTTTCCTTTTCTCAATTTACATGGCCAGCCACCATCAAAGCTATAAACAAGGAGAGTTTTAATTAATTAAAACTTCCTAATTTGTCTCCAGAAATTTATAAAATTTCTCCAATAATTTAATCCCTTCATGATTGGTTTATAAAAGGAAATTTAAAAATTAAAATCTTTCTTTTAAACATGTGGATAAAAGAAAGTTATCTCTAAAATTAAAATCTCTTTTAATCTACAAATAAGGAAAGATATCAAATCTTTTCTCAATCTTTTGTAAAACTAATAAAAGAGAATTATTAATTTTAAACTTTCTTTTAAATCATGAACATGGTTAAAAGGAAAGTTTTCTTAAAATTTAAAATCCTCCTTTAATCAACAAATAAGGAAAGATTTCAAATTTTAAACTCTCTTTTAAACATGTAGATGATTTACAAATAAGGAAAGTTTTTACCAAAATTAAAACCATCCTTTTAATCTACAAATAAGGAAAGAGATTAATCTCTTCTCTTAATCTTTTGTAGAAAGTTATAAAGGAAATTTTAATTTTAAACTCTCTTTAAAATCATGATATCCACATAAGAAATAATTTTAATAAAAATCCTTTTAATATTCTAGTGGCCACCTACATGACTCATCCACTTGGTCTTGGCCCAGCTTGGGTTCCAAGCTAGCTTGGCGGCCCCATTGGATGGGTAAGAAGGTGGGTATGTGGGTATAAATCTCTATATACTAGAGGCTACGATAGGGACCGAGGAGGAATTGGTTTGGTCTCCGATGAAATTAAGCATCCGTGTTCGCCTAACACACAACTTAATTTCATCAATAATAATTCATTCCACTAAAGAACTATTATTGAACTACCGCACCAATCCCAAATTACATTTTGGGCTCCTTCTTATTATGAGTGTGTTAGTCTCCCTACGTTTAAGATAACAAATGTCCACTAATTAAGTAAGTTACTGACAACTCACTTAATTAATATCTGGCTCCAAGAGTAGTACCACTCAACTTCATCGTCATGTCGGACTAAGTCCACCTGCAGGGTTTAACATGACAATCCTTATGAGCTCCTCTTGGGGACATTCTCAACCTAGATCACTAGGACACAGTTTCCTTCTATAGTCAACAACACACACTATAAGTGATATCATTTCTCAACTTATCGGGTTTATTGATTCATCGAACTAAATCTCACCCATTGATAAATTAAATAAATAAATATCAAATATATGTGCTTGTTATTATATTAGGATTAAGAGCACACACTTCCATAATAACTGAGGTCTTTGTTTCTTTATAAAGTCAGTATAAAAGAAACGACCTCTAATGGTCCTACTCAATACACTCTAAGTGTACTAGTGTAATTATATAGTTAAGATAAACTAATACCTAATTACACTACGACCTTCCAATGGTTTGTTCCTTTCCATTATGGTCGTGAGCTACTGTTTATAATTTATAAGGTACTGATAACATGATCCTCTGTGTGTGACACCACACACCATGTTATCTACAATATAAATTAATTGAATAACTATATTTATCATAAATGTAGATATTTGACCAATGTGATTCTTATTTCTAGATAAATGTTTATACCAAAAGCTAGGCTTTTAGTATACACTCTAACAATTAGATCTTACCATATGTATGATGTGTCATGCTATGTCATGTGTGTGATATGTCATGTCATCATTTATGTCATGTGTGCGACGTACCATCTCATCACTTATGTCATGCGTGCAATGTCATATAGATAGAATTTTACATGATATAGTAAGATGAGACCTAAATCCTGTGTGCGACCTAAATCCCTTACTCAATATTAAAGCATGCACCTTCCGTTAATATAGTAAGAACCAGAGTTTAAGTTCTTATTTGAGTTGTTGGCCAAAGTCAAGCACAACTTGAAATTAAACATGTTCAAACCATAGAGATGCAATTTCATGATTAACGGGTTGGTTTTAAACTTAAAGCGTTGATTTGTTGAGCAAAGTCATGATCAATGAGGGATAGATGTGAAGTTGGGTGATGTGCATTTGATGTATACTTGTTAATGTGTTAACAACCCGATGTTTATGCAAAGATCAATTAGTTGCTAGCATAATATGATAGTTGCATATAAGTGATATGTACTCGGTAAATATGTCCTCTACCGCTATAGTTAAGAATGACTTGTTGGCCAAAGTCAAGGTTATTCTTATCTATGGTGGATATCAACCCACTTGGAGAAAACCTAGCATCTCCCGAATTCAAAATAAGTATATTTGAATTTGATAAATAAGTGGACTTTTATGTAAATTATTTACATAAATAAAATCATGTCTCTTATACATTCTCATTTTTGTATTTCTAGGTTAATCATTTAATTATAACTTCTATCAATCTGCGTTCAATTTTGGACTTGAACAAACTGACTGGGGCCAAACTTCTTGAACTGGTTTCGAAATTTGAGAATTGTTCTCAAAGCTGAGAAGCTAGCTTATGTCCTTGATCAACCTCTTCCCACTAGACTTGATGTCGATGCAACTGCGGACCAACTTTTAGCCCTTCAGAAACATAAGGATGATTTTGTACTTGCTAGTTGCATTATGCTAGTCGCTGTGAGTGACTCCTGAATTACAGAAACAACATGAGCATTTGGATACTTGTGATATTGTCTATCATCTTCGTGAGCTATTTGATGAGTAAGCTAGATCTGAAAGATTCGAGGTCTCTAAGCTTCTCATTGTTGGTGCAATATCCCTCAGGTCAAGGGTGACCTGGTTAACCAAGCTGAGTCTTGGTTAGGGTTTAGATGTTTGACAATAAGACATCAATCGAAGAAGAGTCAAGTAGGTCAAGGTTGACCGGATACTTGACTGGGAAGTCCTAACTGGCATGTTAGGCAGAAGGAAATCCTGGTGAGTGAAGCCAGGTGAAAGTCCTAGTGAGTGAAGCTAGGCAGAGTGAAAGTCCTAGTGAGTGAAGCTAGGCAGAATGAAAACCCTAGTGAGTGAAGCTAGGTGAAAGTCCTGGTGAGTGAAGCCAGGCAAGGAAGGAAATCCAGATGGATCAAGGATGATCGGACATCTGGTGTTGGGAAGTCCAAGTAGGTCAAAGGGACTGACTGGATACTTGGCAAGGAAGGAAATCCAGATGGATCAAGGATGATCGGACATCTGGTGTTGGGAAGTCCAAGTAGGTCAAAGGGACTGACTGGATACTTGGCAAGGAAGGAAATCCAGATGGATCAAGGATGATCGGACATCTGGTGTTGGGAAGTCCAAGTAGGTCAAAGGGATTGACTGGATACTTGGCAAGGAAGGAAGTCCAGATGGGTCAAGGATGACCGGACATCTAGTGTTGGGAAGTCCAAGTAGGTCAATGGGGTGACCGGATACTTGGCACGACGAGTAAAGTCCAAGTGGGTCAAAGGGATTGACCGGACACTTGGTGGGAGTCCTAGCAGGTCAAGGGTGACCGGATGCGAGGCATGATGTACCAACAGGTCAAGGTTGACCGGATGTTGGTGAGGAGGTTTGGGACTTGGTTTGGGCAAAACCAGCGCTGGATCGATCCGTGGATCGATCAGCTGTGGATCGATCGGTGGATCGATCCGATTCTTCCAATCAGAAGCTCGGATCGATCCGTGGATCGATCGAGGTCCCGATCGATCAGCGATCGGGGCGCGGATGCTTCGCGCGATAGCGCCGGATCGATCCGTGGATCGATCCAGCGCGTTCAGACAGAGGCGCTCTGGATCGATCCGTGGATCGATCCAAAGCCTCCCCGATCGATTCGGAACATTCGAATCGATCGGGATCCGACCGTTGCGTCAGGTTTAAAGCCGCAGGCGAGCGTGGTCTTCGGTAGAACTTTAACGACAACTTCTCAGATTCTCGCCAGCTCCTCCACAGCACTCACAAAGCTCAGATCGCCAGTTCTTGAAGGATCTTGGAAGCTCTCCAAGTCAAGAGGCGGATCAAAGCCAAGAAGAGAAGCTAGGGTTAGGGTTTGTACTCATTGTAAAGCTTGTAAGCTTCTATTTCTTGTACTCCTTCCCTTTCTTCTTGTATTGAGTCTTGTAGGACTTCTCCGCCCTTGGTAGTTACCACAAAGGAGGTTTTATTTAGTGGAGGGTGTGTGCGTTGGTGTGGATCCTTGGATTAGTCACCTCTTGTGAGGTGGATACCAAGTAAAATCCTAGTGTTAGCGTTTTATGTTTGTTTCTGTATTTTCCGCTGCACATCCAAGAAGAAACAAGCAACGCCAAGCAACGAAGCGCACCAAGCGAACGCGACGAGCTATTCACCCCCCCTCTAGCTACTTTTGGTCCTAACAAGTGGTATCAGAGCAAGGCCGCTCTTCACCGGAATCATCGCCGGAAGGGTCAAGCATAACAAGAAAAGCTAGAGGGTGAAGAAGTTGGAGCAAATTCTTCAAGTTCAAGACTTTATCAAGCTCAACTTCAAGATGCAATTCCAAGATGGACTTGGATTTGACACGAGGGTGGCTCCACCATACACCTCCACGAGCTTCGATTCTTGGAAATCAAGAATCGAAAACTTTCTTATGATGGAGATAGAGCAATGGTTTGCTCTTACGGAAGGCTTCGAAGCTCCAACAAATTCCAAGGGCAAAGTTCTAAAGAAAAGCAAATGGAGCCCGGAGCAAGTCCAAAGGTGCGAGGCCAATGACAAAGTGACCAAGCTTTTGGTCAATCTATTGCCAAGCACCATCCTTTGCAAAATTGGAGAATTTGAAGATGCAAGGGAATTATGGAGCAAATTGGCCAAGCTTCATGAAGAGATCCCCTCCACTGTACCAAATCAAGAGGAATCCAAAGAGGGCGACTCATTGGAGCAAGACCAAGAGGAGGACTCCGAGGTTGAGAGATGCTCAACCTCCGAAGAAGAGGAAATCCAAGAAGCTTCATCCTCAAGGGAATGCAACGAAGGGAACAAGGAGGGAGCATACTCCTTGTTTCACATTCAAGATGATGAAGCCTCCACCTCTAGGATTGAGGGGGAGCAACCCTTGGTGACACCGGATCAAGAAGAAGGAGAAGCTTCTACATCCGGGTCAAGAGAAGAAGAGGAGGAAGAAGTTTCTACCTCCACAAGTCAAGAAAGATCAAATGGAGAAGCTTCTACATCCGGAACAAGTGCCACCCCTACACAAAAAGGTATAAATATTTCAATTAATAATAAAAATCATATTATATGCTTTGAATGTAGGGAACATGGGCACTACAAGAGCAAGTGCCCTAAATTGGCCAAGAAGAAGGGCCAAGTGGCACAAAGGGGCAAGGTGAAGCCCAAGGAGACCATCCCCAACACAAAGAAGAGCAAGGAGCATATCATATGTTTCTCTTGCAATCAAAAGGGGCATTACCGTAGTCAATGCCCCAAGGGGAAGAAGATGGTCAAGGCTCAAGGAGGCACTAATCAAGGGGGAGCCTCCAAGGTAAAGAAGAAGGTATCATTTATTGAGCCTACCCCTTTACGTTATGGTAAAAAGCATGCTAGGTCAAATTTATATCATTTCAATGCTATTTACCATGAACATAGGAAGCATGATAGCATTAAGGAAAAACATGTAGCTCTTCATGCTAAGACTACTACACCTAAGGTTAGGAATGTAGGTAGAAATCTAGGCAATAACTCTAAGGATTTTAGATACAAGCCTAGAAACCAAAATGCTCATGGACTTAATGAAAAATCAAATACTAAGGACTTAGTGAGAGAAAATCAAGTCTTAAGGTCAAGACTTGATAAAATGGAAAAGACCCTAAAAGGATGGAAAATATCCTATTAGGGCAAAATGAGCATAGCCTAGGTCTAGGAGCACAAAGGTCATCTAACGGCCATAGAGGTTTGGGATACAAACCAAAGGCTAAGAAGGATGTGCCCTCTTACCATAGAGTTCCATATAGTTATGGAATAAACCCTAGGTCTAGAGGTCAAGTTAAGAATACTAGGGAAGTCATCCCTAAGAGTATCTTTGCAACCAAAGTGACTAAGACATCTAAGAAGTCTAAGAAAGTCACTAACAAGGTCACAAGGGAGGCTATCCCTAGAGTTGACCTAGAAAATGTGACCAAGGCTTCTAAGAAGCCCAACAAGGTCACTAGGAAGGTATCTAGGGAAGTTATCCCTAGTGAGTACCTAGAGCATCCAAGGAGCACCAATAGGTGTTGGGTTCCTAGGAGCATTTTCTCTACCCCATAAATGGGTTAGAGAGTGTCAACTCCGATTAGAAGGGTAGTTAACCCAACTTTGAGGAAATTGACACTCAAGGAGCATTTTCAAGGTTTTTGTTAACCTTTGAAAATGAAATGGAACTATTATTTACTCCTTGAAAGAGTAAAATGTGCCTAGTGGTGAAAAGTTGATTTTAATCTTAAAAGGCACATATTGGGAAATTCATAAGAGCTACCAAGTTGGGATTTTGGTATGTTCTTAGGAAATTTAAGGCAATCCGGGCCTTAACTTTAAAGTGCTACTCTTGTGGAAAAGTGAAATATGCCAACATTTGAGGAATATGCTTAATTTCAATTGGCATAAATTAATCAAGGGAATTAGAAATGCAAATTTAGGTTTTGGCGTTTTCTTGACGCACTTAAGGGCAATCTAGGTTTAAGTTGTAAGTTTAGCTAAGGTTTTAAGGATACTTAGATAGGTAATCTAGGTATATTTTATTTATGCTAAACCTTGCCATGATTGTTTGCTCATAATATGCCATGACATCATATTTTATCTTATGTGTATTTTGCATTCATGACTTATTATGAAAAATACAAGAATACCATGTCATGACATTCATACATCATGTAGTTATAGGATATTTTCTTTTGAAAATTATTTCCTTTTGATGTATGCCATAACATTATCATGCATTAGTTTAATTCCTTGTAATTAAGGATAAATGGCATTTAACAACACTTATTAACAAGTGACATCCTAGGTGGATGTCTAATATCTTTGAAATGTCTAGATAGATATGCATGATCCCTAGATTAGGGCAAAACCAAAATCTACATCTCACAAAGACTATAAGGTGACTTGTATGTGCTTTAGTGCACATTAGATACAAGTGAGATGTTAGGATGATGAACAAAGCTCAAGATGTTGATTTAGTGCATTCATTTGAGTTTTTAAGTTCATCAAAACACATAGTTATGTGGTTTCCCATCATTGGGAAAGCTAATGTACAAGTCATGTGCATTAAGCCCAAGGAATATGGTGGGATATTGGTTTTGAAAAAGTTTTTAAAAATGATTTTGGAAAACCTTGGTGAAGGCTATCTTTTGATAGTAATCACCATTGAATAGTTAGACACAAACTTGAAGAAAACACTAAAGTTTTTGCAAGTTTTCAAGTTTGTGTCAATCTTTGAAAATATGATGTATTCTCATAGAAAACTATTTTTCCTTGATAATATATACCCTAAACAATGTCTACACAAAATTTCATAATTTTTGGATTTTTGTAGAATTTTCTAGGGGTTTCTGAAGTTGACTGAAATGGAATTTCAGCAACTATCAGAGCTCCGATCGATCCATGGATCGATTGGAGTGCCTGAATCGATCCATGGATCGATTCAAACAGAAATTAGAGCTGGATCGATCAGCCGATCGATCCAGGTAGTCTGAATCGATCAGTGGATCGATTCAGAAAGGTTCAATCGATTGGAACCCAACTCCAATCGATCCAAGTTGCTGATTTTGGCTGGGAAAGCCTGATTTCAGCACTTTGAACCTATTTTTAGTCTAGGTACTCATTCCAAACCCTTAAAATACATTTGTATACATAAAAAGGGTGTTTTCGTGTTGAAAACAAGGATGGAATGGTAAAGGAAGGCTAAGTTGAAGTTTAGGTTGAGGTTTGTTTCAAATTTTGAACATTTGAACCTCAAAACTTCTAAATCTGGGTTTCCTAAAGGTTTAGGGATTCCAAGTCATTGTTGGTGCAATGACAGAAGTTTCCACCATGTCTTTAGGGGGAGGGACTCTTTAAAGACATGAAAATTATTTTTCATGAACCTTGGAAGGTGGTTAACCTTCTGTTGTGAACTTGCTCAAGGTTGAGCATTTAAACTTGAAATGGGGATAAATGGGGAGTGGATATCCTCATCATTTCAAGTGGGAACTCAAGATGTTAGAAAATGCTCAAGGTTGGGTATTTGTCTACATTGAGGAAGAAGTTAAGGATAAATGAAGGGTATGGGACCTTCAATATTGAGTTGATCACAATGAGTAAAAGTGTGATCACGATGAGCAACTCTTCAGGGGGAGAGTCTTCAACAAATGGAGTTGTTGAAGTGTGCCCAAAATTGGAGCATAGGTTGATGTGTGTCCAAAGACGGGTTGATGTTTTTTGTAGGGGGTTGATGTGTGCCAATAGGGGGAGAATGAAAGGAAGTAAGTTAGGTTTTCCTTACCTAGAGGGAGGAGTTTGCCCTCTTAGGGGGAGAATGGAAAGCTTAATTTATGGGTTCATTACCTAGTGGCATGAAGAAGGAGGCTATAGGATTAGCCTAACTTACATGTGGGATTGTAAGTGTTATTGTGGTATTGTCAAACATCAAAAAGGGGGAGATTGTTGGTGCAATATCCCTCAGGTCAAGGGTGACCTGGTTAACCAAGCTGAGTCTTGGTTAGGGTTTAGATGTTTGACAATAAGACATCAATCGAAGAAGAGTCAAGTAGGTCAAGGTTGACCGGATACTTGATTGGAAGTCCTAATCGGCATGTTAGGCGTATGAAATCTGGTGAGTGAAGCCGGTGAAAGTCCTAGTGAGTGAAGCTAGGCGGTGAAAGTCCTAGTGAGTGAAGCTAGGCGAATGAAAACCCTAGTGAGTGAAGCTAGGTGAAAGTCCCGTGAGTGAAGCCGCAAGGAAGGAAATCCAGATGGATCAAGGATGATCGGACATCCGGTGTTGGGAAGTCCAAGTAGGTCAAAGGACTGGATACTTGGCAAGGAAGGAAATCCGGATGGATCAAGGATGATCGGACATCGGTGTTGGGAAGTCCAAGTAGGTCAAAGGACCGACGGATACTTGGCAGGAAAAATCCAGATGGATCAAGGATGATCGGACATCCGGTGTTGGGAAGTCCAAGTAGGTCAAAGGGATTGTTGGATACTTGGCAAGGAAGGAAGTCCAGATGGGTCAAGGTTGACCGGACATCTAGTGGAAGTCCAAGTAGGTCAATGGAGTGACCGGATACTTGGCACGACGAGTAAAAGTCCAAGTGGGTCAAAGGGATTGACCGGACACTGGTGGGAGTCCTAGCGGTCAAGGAGTGACCGGATGCGAGGCATGATGTACCAACAGTCAAGGTTGACCGGATGTTGGTGAGGAGGTTTGGGACTTGGTTTTGGGCAAAACCAAGTCGGATCGATCCGTGGATCGATCCAGGTGGATCGATCGGTGGATCGATCCAGTTCTTCCGTCGCGAAGCTCGGATCGATCCGTGGATCGATCCAGGTCCCGATCGATCGCCAGATCGATCGGACGATCTCGCGCGATAGCGCCGGATCGATCCGTGGATCGATCCAGCGCGCTTCAGTGCAGACGCTCGGATCGATCCGTGGATCGATCCAGCCTCCCGATCGATTCGAACATTCGAATCGATCGGGATCCGACCGTTGGCGTCGTTAAAGGCCAGCGAGCGTGGTCTTCGGTAGAACTTTAACGACAACTTCTCAGATTCTCGCCAGCTCCTCCACAGCACTCACAAAGCTCAGATCGCCAGTTCTTGAAGGATCTTGGAAGCTCTCCAAGTCAAGAGGCGGATCAAAGCCAAGAAGAGAAGCTAGGGTTAGGGTTTGTACTCATTGTAAAGCTTGTAAGCTTCTATTTCTTGTACTCCTTCCCTTTCTTCTTGTATTGAGTCTTGTAGGGCTTCTCCGCCCTTGGTAGTTACCACAAAGGAGGTTTTATTTAGTGGAGGGTGTGTGCGTTGGTGTGGATCCTTGGATTAGTCACCTCTTGTGAGGTGGATACCAAGTAAAATCCTAGTGTTAGCGTTTTATGTTTGTTTCTGTATTTTCCGCTGCACATCCAAGAAGAAACAAGCAACGCCAAGCAACGAAGCGCACCAAGCGAACGCGACGAGCTATTCACCCCCCCTCTAGCTACTTTTGGTCCTAACACTCATTTGCTCAAAGATGCAAGAGGGTTGTCTATAGTACAATACGTATTAAAGATGAATAGCTATATAGAGCGTTTAGCATCACTCTGTTTTACGATGGATCATGAGTTAAGTATTGACTTAATTCTACATAGTTTACCAAAAATTCATTCATAATTTATGATGAATTATCAGATGAATAATTTGGAATCGAGCATCCTCGAGATGATAAATACATTCAAGACTGTGGAGTCTTCTATTAAGGGTGAATAGAAAACTGTGATGTTAATAGACTCCTCCAAGAAAGATTCTAAGAGAAAGCTGAAACATCAGGCTAAAGGGAAGAGCAAAAGGCCAAAACATTAGAACCGGTACAAAAGGGCTCATGCCATCATTGTAGCAAGATGGGACACTGGCGAAGAAACTGCAAGATCTATCTTGAGTCCGTGAAGAAGAATAAGGCATTCGATGCCTCATCCTCTTCAGGTATTTTCATTATTGATTGTCATGCTATTTCCTCATACACTTGGATAGTGGATATTGGGTGTGACTCACATATATATAATGACATACAGGGGCAAACGAATAGTAGAAGACTCATTAAGGGAGAAACAAGTCTGTGAGTTAAGAATGGAGCAAAGGTTGTTGCAATCACCTTCGGAACATACATGTTAAAGCTTCCTAGTGGACTTGTCTTAGAACTAGATAATTGTTATTTTGTTTCAGTATTAATAAAAAATATTGTTTCTATTTCTTGCTTAGATAGAAAAGGTTTCCATTTAACTTTTAGTAACAATTATTGTTATGTAACCTTAAATGGCGTTCTTTATGATACTGGAACTTTATGCAATGACATCTATGCATTAGATATATCTAGTGGCATGCTCAATATCGAAAAGAGCAATAAATACGCCCGAATAGATAATCAATTAACCTCTTACTCATGACATTGTTGCCTTGGCCATATAAGCAAGAAACATATGTCTGAATTGTAAAAGATTGCAGTTCTCAAATCATTTGAATTAGATATATTTGATACATATAATTCATGTTTAAAATGTAAGATGACAAAGTTACTTTTTTTTGAAAGGGTAAACGAGTTGATGAGTTACTTGGATTTGTACATGCCAATGTATGTGGACCAATGACAATTCATGCATTAGGAGGTTATAACTACTTCATTGCTTTCATTGATGATCACTCTCATTATGGGTATGTGTATCTAATGAAACACAAGTCTGAATCATTTGAAAAGTTTAGAGAATTCAGAAGTAATGTAGAGAAATAACTTGGTAAAAATATTAAGATACTTTGATTTGATCGAGGTGGTGAATATTTAAGCCAAAAGTTTCTAGATTATCTAAGGGATAATGGTATATTGTCTCAATGGACTTCACCTTATACATCACAACATAATGGTGTATCGAAAAGGCGTAATCGGACCTTGTTAGACATGGTTATATCAATGATGGATCGTGCAAATCTTCCCAAGACCTTTTGGGGTTATTCACTCATGACAACTGTTTACTTGCTAAACAAAGTCCCGATGAAGGCAATCTCAACTACTCCATATGAGGTATGGACTAGTAAGATACCTCTCATATCTTATTTGAAAATATGGGGATGTTCTGGCTTATTTGAAGAGGACTATATCTGACCAATTGGACGTCAAGTCTGATAAGTGTTTTTTTATTGGATACCCTAAGAAAACTAAGGGTTAGCAATTCTATCACCCTTTGGAACAAAAGGTATTTGTTTTAAGGCGTGCTACCTTCCTAGAGAAAGAATTTTTCTTACAGGAAGTTATTGGTGCGGTAAGCATCCGACGATCAAACCTGAATTTTGAGTATGTCAGAGGATCAAAAGTTAAGTTGTTTTGTTGTCTAACAAGTTTGAATGAGATTATAGGAAAGTCCTAAGTGTTCTTAAGCAAAAGTCCTAGCTGCGGTTAGGCAAGTGGGAAACCCTAGGGGGTAGTAACCCTAGGTGAGGAAAAGTCCTAACTACGGTTAGGCAAATGGAAAACCTTAAGGGGTGGTAACCTTAAGTCCTAGGGGGTGGTAACCCTAGGCGGAAAGTCTTATCGGGTCGAGAGCTTCAGGGAAAAATCCTAGAGTCGGGGACTCTAGGTTGAAATTCTGGTGTCGCGAACTGGGTGGAAGTCTGGACAGGTTGTGGAGCGGGCATCCAGCATTAAGACCGGAAGCTTCGGACGTTGAGAAAAAATCCAATTAGTCTGGAGGATTAATCTGGCAACAAGTAAACTCTCTTGAGAGGGGTAGGTGATGACGCGTTCCCCGACGAAGGAACAGTAGGCGTTGGTTCGACCTAAGGTTTCCGAGAAACTTGAAGTCGGAACTAAACAGTCCGAAGACTGTCAAATGCTTTATTATTCATGTCTATATTGTGCTAACTTTGTTTTGTACGGTATAGTTGGTTTCTTGGACTAACATATGTTGCAGGAAGCTAATTGGACATTTTTGTCTCAAATGAACAGTGCTCAAGGCGCCTCCATGGGGCTGGAAGATGCCTTGAGCACGTTGGTCGAAGGATCCGAACGACAACGAGTGAAGGCGCCTTTAAAGGATTTGAAGGCACCTTGGACAGTTGATGGAAGGCGCATTCCATGGATCTTGAAGATGCATTAGGGTGGATAATTAGCAACCACAGCGGAGCTTATCGATGATCGAGATTTGGAGGATAAGAATTCGTTGAAGGCGCCTTCCAAGGAGCTTGAAGGCGCCTTCAACGACCCTATATAAGCAGGTCATGAATTGATGCATAACAAAACTTCCAATTGCGATCTTTCTACTGTGCACTGCTCTACAAGACGAACCTGCTACTCAGTAACACGACTCCAGCAATTGGGCGACGCGACTTTGATGATCGAGCGACTCAACTCCGGCTACCGAGTGACGCGACTCCGACAACCAAAAGCACGACCATCGAGATCTAAAAAGTCGTCGGTATAGTTTTATTGTTGCACTTAAAATATAAACCATTGTACTTGTAATTATGTGAATTCATAGTGATTGCCCATCGAAAGTACTCTTACGTGCGGGTCTTGGAGTAGGAATCGCCACAGGCTCCGAACCAAGTAAATCCTTGGTGTTTATAATTGATTTCTGTTTATTCTGCTGCGTGTTTACTCGAAAAATGAATCAGCCACGAGCATTATTCACCCTCCCCCCTCTAGCGATTTACGATCCTACAGAAGCAAGTGGGAGTATGGTTGAACTTGATGAAGTTCAAGAGACTCTAATAAACACTAATGAGATGCATAGTCAAGAACCACAACCAATTATGACATAACCTCCTCGTAGATCAGGTAAGACACATAATATTCCTTAAAGATATGGATCTCTTGTAAGAGAATCAAATGATGTGTTACTCATTTAGGATGAGGAACCTACTAATTACGAAGAGGTCCTGAATAGTTCAGAAAAGGACAAGTGGCTTACAGCCATGAAGTCGGAAATATATTCCATGTACGAAAACCAAATTTGGAACTTGGTGGACCCACCTGAAGGCATTACACCTATAGGGTGCAAATAGATTTTCAAGAAGAAAATCGACATGAATGGTAATATTATTACCTACAAGGCAAGGTTAGTGGCAAAAGGCTATCGTCAAAGGTAAGACATTGACTATAACAAAACATTCTCACATGTGGTCATGCTTAAATTCATTCAGATATTCCTGGGCATATCAGCTCATCATGATTATGAGATATGACAGATGAATGTGAAAACAGCTTTCCTTAATGGAAATCTGCTCAAATATGTATATATGACACAGCTCGAAGGCTTCACATCTGTCAACAAGAATAAAGTATGTAAACTTTAACAATCCATTTATGGACTAAAACAAACATCCAAGAGTTGGAATATCCATTTTGATAAGACGATCAAATAGTTTGATTTCTCACAAAATCCAGACGAACCTTGTGTGTATCAAAAGGTTAGTGGGAGTGTAGTCGTATTTCTAATATTATATGTTGATGACATATTTCTTATAGGAAACGATGTACTTGTTCTACAGTCAATTAAACTTTGGTTATCCAATACATTCTCCATGAAAGATATGAGAGAAGTAACTTACATCCTCGGGGTGAAAATCTATAGAGATAAATCGAAAAGGTTGCTTGGTCTTTCACAGTCGACATATATAAATAGAGTACTAAAACGATTTAGCATGTCTAAATCCAAGAAAAGTTTCATACCTATGAAGCATGGAATTTAACTTTCAAAGTCTATGTGCCCACGCACAGAAGACAAGAGAATTTGCATGGATAAGATACCTTATGTATCCGTAATAGAATCTATCATGTATGTTATGTTATGTACAAGACCTGATATATCATATGCTCTGAGTGTTACGAGCAGATACCAGTCTGATCCAGGAATGGATCATTGGATGACTGTCAAAATGATCCTTAAGTACTTAAGAAGAACTAAGGATATGTTCTTAGTTTATGAAGATGGTGATATGACCATACGCGAATATACAAATACAAGTTTTCAGACGAACAAGGATGACACCTAGTCCTAGTCTGGATTCATATTCATATTAAATAGAGACACAGTTAGTTGGAAAAGTTTAAAGCAAGACACTGTTGCAGATTCTACCTATGAGGCGAAATACATTGCTGCTTCGAAAGCAGAAAAGGAAGCAATTTGGATCAAGAAGTTCGTTACTGAACTTGGAATGGTTCCATCCATTGTTGAAGCATTACCTGTTTACTGCGACAACACTGGAGCCATTGTGCAAGCAAAGGAACCAAGGTCTCATCAGCGATCAAAACATGTGCTTCACTGTAATCATCTTATCAGGGAGATCGTTAGTAGAAAAGAAATACAACTAGAGAAAATTCCTATTGAAAGGAATCTAGAGGATCCTTTGACAAAGGCTCTACTACAAAGTAAGTTTGAGAGTCATGTCTGTGTTTACGGTTTAGGACACCATGACAATTGGCTTTAAGCCAAGTGGGAGTGTTAGAATTTGAGGGATGTCCTAAGGCAATTTCCTTATATTTTTTTTATTTATTTGATAAGTATAGATTCAATATTTGAGTGCATATTATATATTTGATTGTCTTAAACTCATTTACTGAATGTCCGTAATAAAATTCTTAGCATGAGAGAATTTATGATTGGATCACAACTAGTGATTATTTCTACATGTGCAATTATGAATATATTGAAATTTTCCTAGTCGTCGAATTAAATATGCAGACACGATCAATTCTGTAAGACTAGCACGGGTTATACTCCTTGGTTCAGTCAAGTAGTTGGTTTCTCACTAGCTGGAGACATTGGGATGCCGAGAGTTAAACGTGGATGCTGGTTATGGTAACTAGTTCATTGGAGTGACTCGTTGTATGACTTCATATGATTCTCTACATATATAATATATATAGATATGTCTGTGAAGTTCTTACTGCAGCATAAGTGCAAGTTTCCTTCGACTTGAGGTATACAAATCATCATGGTCATGGAGACTTATACTTTGACATATTAAGCAAGCATCTTATTGAAGTGTGGACCCAGGATGATTGGGTATAAGTTGAAGTGTCTGAAAGTGTTTGGACAGCCCACAGAAGATTCACCGCTCCTTACGAGGAGACGTATACCCTATGGCCACTCGTTAGGATTATTACTCAAAATCTTTGGTCAAAGCATCACATGTTAAGAGTGCAAGACTCTTGTACACATGTACGAGTAATTTGAATCCGCAAAGCGAGGAAGTATTACTTGGGCTAGGTGTGGCATAGTCAGCCTAATGGGGACAAGACACATAGACCATGTCCTGAACTAAGTGGGTATAAGACGAGTGAAAGGAACAAAACAAGACTCACTATAGCTGTTGAAGGGTTTAGAATTAATTTTAATATCAACTATAATTTTTCGGCTAATTGGGAATCATGATGTACTACTAGGTGTCACTTATGATCGTTTTATAATTAAGTAGTTAATTATCGACGGTCAAGATAAATCGGGAACCTATTGGGACACACGCACGAACGAGTCTCTAAAATACATAAAACAAGTTTAAAAAAATAGGTATTTAGATCCAGAGATAAATATTTGATTGGACCATACATAAAACAAATATGAAAATATTTGTCACAATGAAAGCGCGGATGAACCACATCTCTTATGGAAGAGTTGGACTATATTTGGTTTAGTCATGAATTAGTCATGACCCAACTTGATTTAGTTGTAAACTAAACCAAGGGGTTAATGGGCTAATTTTTGGTTAAGGGATAATGGGTTGGATTTGGGCTTTCTAATCCAACTCATTAATAAGGGCTATATATAGATATGGTTGAGAGAAAATTATACACATAAGATCATTAATTGGCTTGTAAGATTTTTGGAAAATTTTAACCTAATTTCTCTTCTCCTCTCCCTCTACCTTCTCTCTATGTCGCCGCCAACAAGGGGAAGCATGTCCCCTTGTTTCCGTGACCACCACAAGGGAGAAAACTCTCTCTTGTGTGCTTCTCTTCCTCTTCCTCTTCCTCTTGATCCCTCTTCTTTGTTTATGGCTAGTAACTTCCGAAGGAGATGCTTGTACTCAAGGAGTTGTCTTGAGGAGCTCAACGTGGATACGAATAGAGGTGAGGTTCGACAACGTCACTACGATTGATGCTCTTCTCGTTACAGGTCATCCGTAGGGTGCACCTAGCGTAAATTTACCTTCTGTAAAAATTTAATTATGCGATCATGTTTGACATGTTGTATCCTTGTATGCGTGTGGTGCATGTGATGTAATAATTTAGGAATTATTATTGTTTTATTTTTTGTTGTGCATGTTTACGAAACGTATTTTAGCACACACCGTATCAGGCATATCCCAACATGTGGAGCTCCACGTGGGTCGAGGTTGACCGGACACTTGGCGCAAGGAGGAAAGTCTAAGTGGGTCAAAGGATTGACCAGACACTTGGTGAAGAAGTCTCAGCAGGTCAAGATTGATCGGATGCTAGGCAATGAGAAGTCTCAATAGGTCAAGGTTGACCGGATGTTGGGTAAGGAAACCCTGAACCTAGGTTTGGTAGTTAGGATTCGGTAATCGATTAGGCTAATCGATTACCATAGCTTAAGCTATTACGCTAATCGCTTAAGCTCGGAATTGCGAGAAAGCATGCGTAATCGATTGGTGTAATCAATTAGCTAGGACACCATAAGCGATTAGGGTAATTGCTTATGGTGTCTTTTGGTTCGAACAGAATGCTTCTATTCGAAGCTTAAGTGATCAGGTTGATCGCTTAAGCTATTTCTCACGATTGGACAGAATGTTGCTAAATCGATTTGGTTAATCGATTCAGCAATGCCTAATCGACTAGGGTAGTCGATTAAGACTGAAAATATAGTCGTTTATCCAAGTTGCTAACATGATAATCAATTAAGGGAATTCTTAATCGATTAATACGCCAATGGTAACCCTAGAAAAGGATTTTTTGAGCACGGTTCTCAGCATCGCTCATAGGTTTTCTTCTCTACTCTCTTCGTCGAGCTCGCCAGTTCTTGAAGCTTCTTGGAGACAAATGTTGCTGCACTTTCAAGGTCAAAAGACGTTCCCAAACAAGAAGAAGAAGCTAGCTAGGATTTTATTTGTGTAAATCTTGTAAGATTTTTCTTGTATTTGCTTCTTTCTTATTATATTGAGAGTTTTGTACGAGACTTCTCCACCTCCGGAGTGTTTTCGAGAAGGAGTGCATTATTAGTGGATGTGTGAGTAAGGACCGGATCCTTGGATTAGTCTCCTCTTCTTGAGATGGATACCAAGTAAATTCATATTATTAGCATTGGAGAGCTTGCTTCGAGTATTCCGTTATAAATCATCATCATTGAAGTGTGAGAAGCTATTCACCTCCCCTCTAACTCCAAAGTATCCCCATAGAATCTTCACCTAGTCAACATCAAAGTCACGTTTTCATCACGCCATCTCCATCAATTTCAGATAGGAAATGATTTCTTTTGTTTGTTTTTTTAAAAAAAAATATTGGTCCATGGAAATATGATACGAGCCAAATTAGTCAAGGAAGTAAACATCACGGATGCAGCACTTGTGCTTTGAATGACATTAATATAGAATCTATAAGTGTAAGAGTCCATGTAATGAATCCATCCGTATAATAAAGAACCAATCCTTACCATAAACCTAAGTGCAATACAAGTAAATGAACAAAGAAGATAAAAAGGAAGGATTTTAGAACAAACTGATTTTTAAGTGGACTTTCAATGATAAAAGCCTGGAGTCAGGTTAAGCCTCACTATCTAAGGAGTTGTAAGAGATAACTAGTTCAGATTGTAACTCAACTTACATCTTTAGGAGGGAATAATTCAATGCTGGTGTTCATCAGGGAATTAACCGCCTCTAACTCCATTGATAGATGTTAAAATAAAACATAGAAAACTATTAGCTTCAAAGTTTCAAATTTAGTAGACTACGCATAGGAAGCTGGGCACTGCATACCTCAACCTGACAGATAGAACAAAACGAGAAAAAAAAAACAAAACGAAACGAAAAACGAAAAACGAAAGGCAAGCGTAAGAACAAAGGAATTCTCGTTTCTCTCATC
Source organism: Zingiber officinale (assembly GCF_018446385.1). Taxonomy (NCBI): domain Eukaryota; kingdom Viridiplantae; phylum Streptophyta; class Magnoliopsida; order Zingiberales; family Zingiberaceae; genus Zingiber; species Zingiber officinale. The sequence goes on from NC_056001.1 coordinate 4,836,741, forward strand.
ATGAATTGACACTGACAGATAGAACAAAAAGACTTGGAAGTTAGCTCCACTAATTATTTAAGCAGAATCGCTAGAATGGCATGTTTATGAAACAAACAGAAGAAATGGCATGATAGAATAAAAATTGTCCATCCATGTTGGAAAATATAGAATAAATTTCTTAGAAAAGGTTATATACATGTTTTGCCTCTTTCAGTCTAGGTAATAGATTGTCCATGTATGTCCACCTCAATGACGGATGTCGAAATTATAAATGTGCAGTTAAGTAGTCAAGCAATAAAAATATCGATTCATATATACTACAAGTTAAGTACTAGCTGAGTTCGCAAAGTAATTTATATAGAAAGTCAAGTTTATACGTGGTCATAAGAATAAGAGAATGAGAGAGAGAGAGAGTTGAGAGAGCAAGAGGAAAGGTTTGAGAGATTGCTTAGAACAAAGTAAGTCAAGGGAAGACAAACAATCGAAGGAAGAAGTTGGATTGGGGGGAACGGTTCTAGGATTTTAGTTTCATTATGATGTTAGTTAATATTTTATGTATTGTCCATCTCCTTATCTCCATGTTTACGCTCTTATAGGGATTCTAGCGAAATTACCGATATGAACCTACGAAGGTTACACCAGAGTGTTTACCCTATTGAATTTCAATACTATTAAGTAAAGAGATAACATACAAAGTGTAATTAAAGGGATACCCCTGTCATATGAGAGTCTCACGGTCATACAGTTTGGAACATCTCTCATACATGGTGGCCAATCATTCACATTCATTCAATCAAACATCTCATACATGTAATCATTCAACACACACATTTAATCAAACAAAAATAAGGCATAAATATATTATAGAGTAGGAAAATGATCAAATATATAGTTCATATATCAATATCACATCATAGTTACTCTCTACTCCTAGAATATGGAGAATCTACTCCATAGCAAAGGAAATACAACCAAGAGACAAAGAAAATAACAATATACAACTCAAAACACAAAATAGAAAGAAAAGAATACTTATCAATGTGTTGTCGGTCATCTCAGATGAAAACCTTGCTCCGGAGGTGGACAGATAGTCTTGATGTAAGAAGATGGTTGCTCTAGGGTTTTCCTTAGGGGTAAAACCCTCTCCCAAGAAAAGGGACGGAGCCCCTAGTCCTAGGATAATTAAGTAAGGGTTTGCTTGACTGTTTTATACCTCTCCAAACTTTATAGATCTATCTCTTTTGTTGGGCTCCGCTAAAATAGCTTTTTCGACCTTTAAATCTAGTTTTCTCAGTTTGTACTTTTTAAATCAAAGTTTAGATCTTGAAATTATCTAATTTTTGATAAATGGCTTGACCCATGGCTCCAACCAAGTAGAAAGTTATAGTCATTTTACTTTTGCTCTGCAGTGCTGTTCTGAATTTGACATGGTCGTGTCATGAAACATTTTGGGCTGCCTTGAATTTTACATGCCCGTGCTTTTTAGCATTGCTTGGTCGTGTGGGAGGTTTTTGGCTCCATTTTAACATCATTTTGGCTCCAATTTCATCAAAGGAACATTGTTGTGTCATGGGACACGACCAGATCGTGATTCTTTAGGCATGGTCATGTCAAAAGACACGGCCATGTCATGAAACAATTTGTGACCAACTTCATTTTCTCCCTTTTTTTAATAACACGGCCGTGTCAGAAGGAACAACCTTGCCATGAGTGCCTTCATTGTCCTTCTCCAAAATTGACACGGTCGTACCTGTGAGGCATGACCCTATCAGGAATTAACTTGATCACGTGTTGCTCAATAATCTTAACACATGACGCGCATATCACAACTCATTTAGCTATGCGTATAGATTTTCAAAAGAATTAACTTGATCACGTGTTGCTCAATAATCCGAACACATGACGCGCATATCACAATTCATTTATATATATATATATATATATATATATATTATATGCTGGATGCATTCAAACCTTCATCTATGAATTTATATGCTTGTAGCGAAATTATGACATAAAATGCCAAAATATAATGACAATATTAAATTATAATTAATTATTTCATTACTTAATAAGATGACGCGGAGCTAGTAGTACGGTTTGAATTAACGTACGTTGCAAGATATGTTTAGCCAGTGAAGCTTCCAATTTATGTTCCACAATTAATTTCTTATTTTCTTTAAAAGATAACAATAAGAAATTCTTAAAATCATCAAATTCTCCCATCTCCGGCCACTTCTAACGTTTTTTCCTCTTTCTTCTAATCCTTTCGATTTTGAAACTAAGCCGGTTCAATTGCTCCATTTACACAAACAGTCCTGAATCGGCCCATTCATCCGGCCATAAGTGGAAGGAAGTCAATGTTTGCACCGGCTAATCATTTATTTCCACAGAAGCCATTTGTTTCCAATTAAACCCCCTTAAATGCAAGAAGAAGATAACCCATTTTCCCAATGAAATGACGACTTTGATCTGATTTCCGTAAAGAAATTGCATCAACATGAAAAGAGAACGGCAATATAAAATTTTTGTTCTCCGCTCTACTTTACAGAGAGTATCAAATGTTCAAAGTTCTGGCAGATATATATAATCATGAAAAAGGGGGGAAAAAGCCAAGTCATGAAAAATTCTGCCTTATTGACCCAAAAGGAAAGTATGGGAACGACAGTGTCGCGCCGTCATCTCTCGATGAATCCGGTCATCTGCAGCACCAGGTTCCTCACACGGCAAAGCCGTCGCCCCTTCTCCCTCCTGACGGTCGACCCCGGCGTCGTCAGCGACGTCGCGGCATCCCTCATCTCCACCATCACGTGCGGAGGATAATCGTCGTCGTCAGAGGCATGGCCGAGTTCGGAAGATCTCCGGCTCGGAGCGGGGATGTTGACAGGGCACGACGACACCATTACGCGCGGGCCCGGGGGTGGCGGGGTCCTCCGTGCTCTGGATGGTGGTGGAGAGTCTGGAGACTCGTTGCGGTCGGCGGCGTCGCGGGTGGCAGTGTCCGGCCAGAGAACGTCAGCTTCGTTGAAGTCCTCTTCCATGTTCATGGATGAGAAAGCGGAGCGGGGGAGGGTTGACTGGATTTATGGTGGGAGAGGGAGGGAGGCAGTGACGTCATATGACGAAAATGGAATTTGGGGTTTGATGAAGTTAATGAACTACTGTGGCAACTACGTTGGCGCACTTAGAAGGCAGTAAAACTCATTGCGAGGATTTCAGTGATTGGATTTGAGCAAGTTTTGGTGATTGGCTCCTTAGAAACTGCTGGAAGGCTAAGAAATGCGAAACGGAGGCAACTTATTTAATGTTGCATTTTTTTTAAGGAAGAAATTCAATAATTTCCAATTTCGAAAAGGGGAAAACTTACCAAGGCATAGTGGTAAAGTTATAGTTTAAAAAAACAAAGTATACAATGCTTCCTAAAAATAAAATCTAAAGCAACCCAATCACAAATAAATTTCCGGGTTTATCAAGAAGAAAACTAAAAGGAATTCTTGATGATGCCATTAAACCTAGCACTAGCAAGATTTTTTTCATTTTTCAAATGGGAAAGCATATACGAGAAAGAATTAGGGTTGAAGTTCAGTAATAAAATAAGAAGAGTCATTTAAAGCATTTGTTTCATAAATTTGTTATAATTAGTATTTTTCAGCGGCCGATTCTGGCAAACTTGGCCAGATGATAAAAATGTTCCATGCGCTCGGCATGCTCAAAGAGATATATTTATTTTAATAAAATCGAGATAAATACATCTTTTATGTATTAATTATTATTTTAAAAGTTAATAAGCATCCATAATTTACTTTCTTTGTGTTAATCCTAAGACAGATTGATAAGGATGTATTCATCTTTTTGTCACCATGAATCCTAGAACAAACTTTCCATGCAACTCATGCAACTCAATATTGTATTAAGTTATAAACATGATGCAAAGGACAACTGATACAAGTACTCCGCTGCCATGTATTCACATTAAACTATTACAAAAACAAGAAAGAGGCTGGATAGGATCGCAAATTTGATTTTTACAAACTTTTCAAATTTGTAGGACAATGCAAGCAAGGACACAAGACATTTCTTGAAGTGCTATAAAAACTGCACGCTAAAGTGATACATTAACTACCAAAACTATGAAAAATAATATGACCGCAATAAGAGTTCGTGTATTTGTAGCAAAATAATTTATTTATGAAAAAAAAATTATGATTTTTTAAAAATAAATTATTTTTTATGCCATTTGAATAAAACATTAATCTCAAATGATGGAAAAGTGTGGCTGCATGAAAGAATGAATTTGCAACAATAAAATAATTACAAATATGATAATGATTGTCAATATTTGCATTATTAGTCATTTGGGGCTTATCTAATTCGAAAGATGGAAGTCATTTCAGCAGACCAACATGATAGTTGTAATGACGAATATGCAATGATATCTCCAGTTCAATGTTATTGTCTACTCCACATCATTAGCTTTAGGCCACAGGCTCCTCATGAGCTCATGGCAATCACGCAAAGAAATTTCGCAGAGTAATGACAACTAAGTTCATAAAGTAAATCAACCACTAGCTTTTATCTTAAAAAACATAGGCATAAATGTTTTTTTCAAGAGTTTGACCAACAATTCTGAAAATGGTATCTTGAAGTAAGAAACCTGAGTGAATATGCTGTAAGAATCTAGAGTCTAAACCTTTTCAGACCACATAAAGCTCCATTTTCTCTTATTTAACAGTAAATAAACATATCAAACACCATTTATACTTATCAAAAGCATCATTGACTGCGACAAGTAAATAAACATATCACTAACCTTTCTATTAACAGACTGACCTTTTGAATCCAGCTATCATCAGAGAGTTTCAAGTGTTAAAATTTTCATTAACATGTTAAAACAAGATCACTGCTACAAGTAGGTGATTTCGTTCACCTTGATGGGCCATCTAAATAACAAAGCATGGTATACACATTAATAATTTAAAAAAAAAAAAACAGCCCGGTGTATGAAATTCCCACCAATACGGGTCCCGGGAAAGGGTCTATTGTACGCAATCTTACTATACTTTGCAAGAGGCTGTTTCCAAGACTCAACCCCAGGTTGCGCCAAGACGCCCCTTCAAAGAAGGCATACAAAGTATACAAGGATGTTTTTTGTTTTTGAAAAGCTATGTGTTTAAGGAAAAAAACAAAATATTGGCAGGAAAACATTTACACAAAGAGCTGCAAGCATAGGAATTACATGTTGGTGAAATTTTGAATCCTCCCAAGAAATGACTTCACATATGAACTTTGTGGAAATACATTATCCAATATTCCACTCCCTCACAGATCAGTTCAATACAACTATCAGTTCCTCCAAATGTTCAAATCACCAACCACTGTACCATATTATACAAGGTGAGATTCCAGTGTGGCTCATATTTTCACATGTGCACTAATTAGTAAATAATCATAACCAAGTTCATACGCATAAATTGTGAGAGGGACCATTTTCCAAGGGAGAATGGCAATCTTAATCATGGATGTTCCCTGGTTGTGGAGAACACATTCATGATAATTAATTCACTAATATGATGTCATAAGATCCACTAGTCACTTGGTTATCCATTCAAGCAGAAGGTTTGCAAGGTCTATGAGAAGAAAAAGAGTAACCACAAAAGGGATTTTTGTGTGAAATAAAGTAGGTACATCTAGTACAAGAACAGACTACAATCCGCCCTGTTTCCTGGTTCCATCTCACATAAATAATATGTCCCCTTCCACCTGTAGGGAGCTATTGAGCAATTTATCTTGCAGTGAATACCTAAATTCCGAGAATGGATCGTAATAAACACAGGAACTTATCTATTATTGTTTGACAGTTAATCAGGTATTTCATGGTTACAGCTGATCATCTAACAACAAGCCAAAGAGATAGATTCCATAAACATGGAAAAAAGAGAAAATTTACTTCGAGAGATTTACGCACAAACAGATCTTAATCATTTTAAGTAGCAGCCGATGCATATCATACAACTAGTTTTATGATGACAAGCAAAGCATGATTTCACCAGAGTCGAAGTCCAGACAAATAAAAATAAACCCGAAATATAGGAGAATCAAGCCATCGTGTTTGTAAGTCATATAAAACCCTAGCAGCCAATTTCACGACATTGCCATTATTGTGATTGCAAAAGGGGAAAACGCACAACCGCTAAAGGACCTTGTCACATGAACTTCCTCGGGGGCCTTCCCCAATCCTCGTCTTGCATGTGCTGCGATCAAAACCAAAACAAGGAAGAGTGTCAGGGACGATGCGGATAATCGGAGGTTTCAAGTGAAGCAGATCAACAAGAAGAAACAAGGCCATTTCTAAAGAGAAATATACGGGAATCGAGGGATCTAAATCTAGGTCATACAAATTCACGGACGATGCCCTTGTAAAGGAGGATAGGGACGGCGATGCCGAATAAGCCGGCGATGGCGATGTTGCGGCGCGTCCAGCGAAAACTGAGCTCGAGGTTCTCCCTGGCCGTTCTCCAGTCTTCAATGAACTTGTTCTTGTTCACCTCCATGCCGCTCCCCATTTCGACTCGTCTCCGATCTCTCTCTCTCCTCTCCCCGATTGGCCTCTCTTTCGCTTCTGCCGGCGCCCATCTGATGCGCGAGTGGAGCCATTGTTATATAATCCAACACCATTACGCGAATCCGACCCGTTCATCGTGACAATTTACTTTCAACCCAATACTTGCATGAGTAGGCCATGGGCCCTTGGCCCAAGTCATATTTCTATAATTGGATCCGCTATAAATTGACTTAGCCTCAGAATATCTAGGGTTGCTAATCGGAGTCGAGAGGAAAAGGAGACGCGATCCATGGCTTCGAAGATCTCTCTCAAGGCCAAGGGGAAGGCCGCCAAGGGGACGGAGGAGCGATCGGCCGAGAAGTGTGTGAAGGAGTGGAGCAACTGGGCGATGAAGAAGGCGAAGGTGATCGCCCACTACGGCTTCATCCCCCTCGTAATCGTCATCGGCATGAACTCGGAGCCCAAACCCCATATCTATCAGCTCCTCAGCCCGGTTTGATCACAGTCTCACAATGGGAATTTCTTAGCTGCTTGATTTAGGGGTTGATTCCTCGGCCGCGCTCCTGGATCAGACGGTGCTAGTAATTCGTGTTCGCTATCTTTCCTGCGTAGGATTATTACTTCGAATATTATTAATTTTTCAACCATATTACACTTGCATCTGATCACTTGGATGTTGTCATGCATAATTGTTTGTGCTAATCCATCTGGAGATGTGGATCTAGTTTCCTTTGTTAATGTGATTGATATTCTTGAATAGTCAAGCCTCATTAACGGATCCAGAATATATTTTGTAGAATGGTTGATATTTATATCACTCAATTTTGATCTGCTTCCAAAAGGATCAAATACTTGAACAAAGAGAATAAGTTTTATTCTTTATTTTTTTTGTTAAGAATATAAATCCATACAAAGGGTGCTTCTTTAGTCAATTTCCAGTTTGCATTATCTCAGCCACTTTTACACTCAAATTCTAGTCATACTGATGATGCATTTGTTTAATTTCAAGAAAGGGGCTTTGTTACAAACCAGTTAATAATTATTAATATTTGATCATGCTTGTGGTTAAAAATAGAGAACGACATTTCCAATCTACAACTGCACCGCTGGTAAATTCATGGCATGCAATTTTGGAATTTGATCTTTGTTTGCCATTTGTACCATAATGATGTTTTTTTTGTAACGCTTGTGTTGAAATTGATCGTGCTGACAATTTGGGCTTGATGACTGCACAACTGAAAATGGGTCAATCCTGAACAAAAACAGATTGATCATGGAGATTATATATTATCCTCACGAAAAAAATTGTAAGCATGTTGATGGAAAAAAAAAAACTCTATTTGTAGTAACAATACTCTTATGCTCCTTAGTTTTAGCTAGTGTTTTTTCATAACCAGACACTCGAATATCATGTGGGTTGCTTGTGTTCTTTGCTATTTCTATTGTTTTATTTTTTTACTTCTCCCCCTACATCAAAATATTATGCTACTTTTGCAAGACTCTGGATTCTTCCCTTCATTTTGGTTACTTTGATGTCAACTTTCTTCAAGGCCTATAAAGGAATACTGACATTATGAATGTCTCTTAGATAATCTGTCTGATATTTGTTAGTGATTCAGTTTGTTCTGCGAAAGTAAAATTACCCTTCAATCAGTGGCTTATTTTAAGTCTTCTCAGTTTCCTTGAAACTCCATTAAAGAATCAGATTAGCATAGGACAAATAAATTCGTAATATGCAGCTTGAATATTTGTCTGGAATCATTTTAAAATGTAAAAATCATATCTGTTGTTTTCAATATCTGATCTTTCTGGATTAAATGTGGTCGGGGTTATTCTATTGTTCATACCTTTGAATTCCCTCAAGTGAAAATTAGTTTGTTTATGCTGACATGTGACTTATTGAAGCTTTCTTATCGTTCTAAATACTATATGATCCGGTTGTAAGGCCGAAGGACCCTCATGAGGGAAAGGTCAACGACGCGTGGAGGTCAACAGTCAAAGGGGGGTCAATCTCATGGGCTCGACGAGCGGGCGGAACAGGCCGATCACTGGGCAATGATTTTCACCCAAGAGAGCAACCAGCTGGCCGTGAGCCCAAATTTCCAAGGGAGAGAGATCATATGGCCGAGCGGATATTCCGCTCGGCCGCATTGCAAATCAAGAGTGAAGGCCGAGCGGTTGTCCGCTCGGCCTAGGTGTCAGGCTATGAGAGCCGGGTCGGCGACGACTCTGAACCTTCTCGGACGGACAACCACCTACGTCGGACCAAAAGTGAACATCTTGGCCGACCGGCTTGAAGGCCGATCCGGGAGGAGGAAGTCAAAAAGTATGGGACAGCAGGTACGTCATCTCAATAACCCCTGTTGCTGACAACCGGCATGTTTGAAGACCAGGTCATACTCGGTATCGTATGACAAAAGGTTCTGCGGTCCCATCAAGGAGACGCTCAGACTGTAGCAGTATGCCGTTAGACATGCTCTTCTGACAATCCCATGTTGCGGTATGGTGTAGGACACGCGTACATCTCGGTTTGTGTGCACCAAGTTCCCGTGGCTCTATATAAAGGTCATTAGACTTCACCGGAGGTATGATGAAAATCTTCAATCCTTGAAGCCACTTTCTTGTTTTTCCCTCACCTGACTTGAGCGTCAGAGGGTCGTCGCCGGGAACCCCTTCCCGGCCCGACTTCTGTGCAGGGTCGCCGGAGCACCTTGCGATCAACCAGAGATCTACGCCAGCAGCTTGGAGAGCGCCACGTGCTCAGCACCCGTTGATTCAGCTTTCGGACAGGATCAATTTGACGTCGTCTGTGGGAATGCTCCTGCATCCGATCGGAAGCAATGGACGAAGCTAGACGACAGCACACGGTGACGCTTTCCACGGAGGAACTCGACGCTCTGATCGAGTCGAGGGCCGCTAAGCTTGTGGAACAAAAACAGAAGGCACAAGTCGAGCGGCCTGAGTAGCAGGCAACATCAGCATCTGGTGGTCGAGCGGAAGCACCACCAGCCACAGTTCCATTCCATCGGGCTCTATTCCGCACTCCTGAAGCCGCAGCAGTTAATCGTGATCGAGGATCATCTTCAAATGAAGTACCAAGACGAGACAGTTGAAAAGGCAAAGCCCCCCGAGTAGACGCCTCGCCCGAACGGATCAACCGTCAATTCTCAGAGGCTATTCTACAAGACCCTCTGCCAAAGCACTATGTGCCCCCGGCGATCGGTGAATACAATGGAACCACCGACCCGGATGATCATTTGGGTAAGTTCGATAACACGGCTACTCTTCACCAATATACAGATGGAGTGAAGTGTCGGGTTTTTCTTACCACCCTCTCGGGATCGGCCCAACGGTGGTTTCGGAGATTGTCGGACGGATCTATCTCAAGTTTCAAAGACTTCCGAACGGCTTTCCTCCACCACTTTGCAAGCAGTCGGCGTTATCAGAAGACTAGTGTCAGTCTGTTTGCCATCAAACAAGAAGCCCGCGAATCGCTCCGAGCCTATATTCAGCGGTTCAACAGGGTGGCCATGGATATTCCTACTGCCACCTCGGAGACTATGATGAATGCCTTCACACAAGGCCTCGTGGACGGGGATTTCTTCCGCTCGCTCATTCGGAAGCCGCCCCGAGACTACGACCATATGTTACACTGAGTTAACGAATACATCAACGTGGAAGAAGCTCAAGCGGCCCGAAGAAAGGAAACTTCAACCGAGCGGGCTCCCCCTGCCGAGCGGAAGCCGCACACCGCTCATCAGCCGCCAAGAGGACCGAGGGCCGAAGCGATCCGCTCCCCCCATGTTAGGTCTCATGTACAAGAAGTGGCTGCAGAGCGGCCTAGACCGAAGAAAAAGGTATTGACCCCTATATTTTGCTCATTCCACCGGACGGACACGCACAACACAAGGGATTGTCGGAGTCTTCCCTTGATCGCTCATCCCGTGCCCCGGAGTGGCCACCGCCGATCGCCATCATCCGACAGGCGACCGAGGTCTCGCGAAGCCGATCGGACAGTAGTCGACAGGTGACAACAGCAGACTCCCGAGCGACATCCCACTCCAAGGCATGAGAATCCCCGGATGTCAAGGGAGCGGCCCCAACCGTCTGCTCGGGAAGAAGAGAATAAAAGTAACACTTCCCGAGGCGAAATCAACATTATAGCGGGCGGGCCAACCGGAGGTGATTCTAACCGAGCAAGAAAAGCGAGCGTCCGGCAGCTTCAGATCCATGCGGTCGGCTGCAGCCAGGAACGAGCAAGCGGACCCGAAATCAGTTTCGGGCCCAGGGACTTGGAAGGAGTTGAAGTTCCTCACGACGACGCTCTTCTCATCAAAACGGTAATAGCCAATTACACAATACACCGTGTTTTTATTGACACAGGAAGCTCAGTCAACATCATGTTTAAAAAGGCCTTCGATCAACTACAAATTGATCGAGCCGAGCTACTGCCCATGACAACCCCCCTTTACGGGTTTACGGGTTTACGGGCAATGAAGTTCAGCCGGTCGGACAGATCCGGCTGGCCATATCGCTGGGAGAGGAGCCGCTCAGAAGGACGCGGATTGCAAACTTCGTCATAGTGGACTCTCCGTCGGCGTACAATGTCATATTGGGACGACCGGCTCTAAGTGAATTCCGAGCGGCCGTCTCCACCTTCCACCAGAAAATCAAGTTCCCAGTAGAAGACAATGTGGGAGAAGTACGAGGAGATCAACTGGCAGCTCGGCGATGCTACGTCGAGATGGTCCGAGCTGAATCCAATGCCGCTCGGAAGGCGCCACGAATCGAGGTGAACGCTGTAACTGAAAAACCTCCCTTTTTGGTTTATGAAGAAAAAGAGGAAGTGCAGATTCACCCGACCCGATCAGAGGCCACAACGTTCATTGCAGCCGATCTGGAGGCCAACCAGAAAAAGGAAGTGATCAAATGCCTCCTGAGAAACCGGGATGTCTTCGTCTGGTCAACGCATGAGCTGCCCGGAATTTCACCGAGTATAGCGTAGCACGAGCTCCACGTCCGACCAGACGCTCGGCCGGTGAAGCAGAGAAAGAGGGACTTCAGCGCCGAACAGAATGCAATCATCAGATCGGAGGTCGAGAAACTCTTGGAGGCCGGCCACATACGCGAGGTCCAGTTCCCTAGCTGGCTGGCGAACGTGGTACTAGTCTCCAAGCCGGGCAATAAATGGAGAGTGTGCATCGATTTCTGGGACCTTAACAAGGCGTGCTCAAAAGATTTTTATCCTCTGTCCCGGATCGATCAACTGGTGGATTCTACGGCCGGCTGCGAATTGATATGCATGCTCGACGCATACCAAGGCTATCATCAAGTGCCGCTCGCCCGAGAGGATCAAGAAAAAGTCAGTTTTGTTACAGCTAACGGCACCTATTGCTATAATGTGATGTCGTTCGGACTGAAGAACGCGGGAGCCACTTATCAGCGCTTGATGAACAAAGTGTTCAAAGAGCAGATCGGGCGAAATCTGGAAGTATACGTGGACGACATTCTCATCAAGTTCGTCCGATCGGCTGATCTCTTTAAAGATATGGAGGAGACTTTCCGAACGCTGAGGAGTTATGGAGTTAAACTAAATCCCCAGAAGTGTCTGTTCGGAGCAAAAGGAGGGCGTTTCTTGGGTTACATAGTGACCGAGCGGGGTATCGAAGCAAATCCCAGCAAGGTGAAAGCTCTACAAGATATGCCGCCTCCAAGAAATCTGAGGGAAGTGCAGCGCTTGACAGGTCGGATAACAGCATTGTCCGGATTCATCTCAAAAACCGCCGATCGGAGTCTCTCATTTTTCAAAATATTGCGCAAAGCCACTAAATTTCACTGGGACGAAGAATGCGATCGGGCGTTCGAAGAACTGAAGGCATATCTGAATTCTCTGCCCGTGCTAGCCAAGCCAGCTGTGGGTGAACCACTTTGTATCTATTTATCTTCAACTGAACAAGCAGTCGGCTCGGCACTAGTGAAGGCAAGCGGAGAAGAACCTGTATATTTTCTAAGTCATATTTTAAAGGAGGCTGAATCTCGCTACACTGGGCTCGAGAAGCTGGCTTTCGCTTTGATCCTCGCCGCTCGACGCCTCCGTCCCTATTTCTTGGCTCATACTATCATTGTCCGGACGAACAGCCCATTGGGAAGAGTGCTGTTGAACCCAGAAGCGTCCGGACGGCTCATCAAATGGACAACGGAGTTGAGCGAATTTGACATTCAATACCAGCCTCGTTTGGCGATAAAAGCGCAGTCCTTGGCTGATTTTATCACTGAAGTACAAAGGTCAGAGCCCGAAGCAATGTGGAAATTATTTGTGGACGGATCGTCCACCCAGTTCGGTAGCGGGATTGGCTTGCTGTTGCTCTCTCCACGAGAAGAAAAGATGTACTTGTCTGTCCGGCTGGATTATAGAGCTACAAATAATGAAGCAGAGTATGAGGCTCTTATAGCAGGCTTGTAGGCCGCCCGGCATGTGGGTGCCGGTCGGGTGACACTACATTCAGATTCACAGCTGGCCGCGCAACAGCTCTCAGGTACTTTTGAAATTAACAACGCTCGGCTCAAACTCTACGCGGAAGCCTTCGAAAAGCTCAAGGTCAATTTCAGAGAGGTCATTATCCAGAAGATACCCCGAGCGAAAAACCAGGCTGCAGATGAGTTAGCCAAACTCGCAAGTTCAATAACGTCGGTCGTCATCCAGCAGCCTATTGAGCAAGTATCTTTGGTGGCGCACGTCGACCGGATGGAGGGTCTCGAGTTTTCGAGCGACTGGAGAACAGCTATCATGGAGTTTCTTCGATCGGGGGCAACACCATCCGATCAAGAAACAGCCAAGCAATTAAGAAGGAGAGCCGGTCGGTTCACGCTTATTGGAGACCAGCTCTACAAGAAGGCTTTCTCCCGCCCGCTGCTGAAATGCGTGAGCTCGGAAGACGCGGCGTACATCCTCCAAGAAGTGCATCAAGGATCGTGGGGAGGACATCCGGGCGGACGATCGCTGGTTAGGAAGATCCTGCTAGCCGGATACTTTTGGCCAACTCTGCAAGCAGACGTCGCTCGGACCGTTGCGACGTGTCTTTCTTGCCAAAAGTATCATAACTTTTCACACTGACCGGCGGAAGAAATGAAAGCAGTTACTGTGTCCTGTCCTTTCGACCAATGGGGAACGGATATTGTAGGTTCGTTTCCTATGGCGACCGGGCAGCGGAAATTTCTACTAGTGGCGGTCGACTATTTTTCTAAGTGGGTGGAGGCCGAGCCGCTAGCCAAGATCACCGAGCAGATGGTCAAGAAGTTTATCTGGCAACATATTATCTGTCGGTTCGGCATCCTCCGTCGACTTGTTTCCGATAACGGGCGACAGTTCGCAGGAAAGTTGCTCGAAGATTGGTGCAAAAGCTATGGCATCGAGCAACACTTCACGTTCGTGGCATATCCCCAAAGCAATGGTCAAGCAAAAGTAGCCAATCGGGAAATTCTTCGCATTTTGCGCGCTCGGCTCGGCCATCTGGGAGGAAGTTGGGTGGATGAAGTGTCGGGCGTCCTATGGGTCATCCGAACGACCCCAAAGGAAGGAACGGGCGTCACGCCTTTCCATCTGGTGTACGGCGGTGAAGTGGTGATTCCTGTCGAAGTCGGCGTCGAATCCGTTCGGATCCAGAATTATGATGATGGCAACGTCGAGCGGAGGAACATGGAGCTGGATTTGGTTGATGAGGAGCGAGCCAAGGCGTCCGTCCGGCTGATGGCGTACCGGCAACGGATGAAGCAAAACTACAACCGGCGAGTCCCCAGATCATTCCAGGTCGGCGACCTTGTCGGGAAGAAAGTAAAGCCGGTCGGCGACGTCGACAAGCTAGAAGCTCCTTGGGCAGGCCCCTTCAAAATCATCGAGAAGCTTCGTTCAGGTGCTTATTATTTGGAGGATGAAGACGGGCGGCAGCTAGATCGACTATGGAGCGCGAATCATCTCCAGCCGTACCGAGCTGGGTGAGAGGAGCGCTGATGTAATTTTATATATGTTTTGGCCGTCTATGTCCTTGTAATGCAGGAAGCAGAAATAATTAAAGGATGGCAAATAGCTTCGCCGAACGACAGTGTCAAAATTAGCCTTAATGGCCGTCGAGCTCCGACGTTAAAAATCGAGAGACGAGCCGGCGTTTATAAAGCTTCCGAGCGGAAGACCGTCGAGCTCCGACGTTAAAAATCGAGAGACGAGCCGGCTATAAACCGCGCGAAAAATCGAGCCCGACGTTAAAATCGAGAGACGAGCCGGCTCTATAAAGCTTCCGAGCGGAAGACCGCCGAGCTCCGACGTTAAAATCGAGAGACGAGCCTATAAACCCTCCGAGCGGAAGATCGCCGAGCTCCGACGTTAAAATCGAGAGACGAACCGGCCTATAAACCCTCCGAGCGGAAGACCGTCGAGCTCCGACGTTAAAAATCGAGAGACGAACCGGCGTCTATAAACCTTCCGAGCGGAAGACCATCGAGCTCCGACGTTAAAAATTGAGAGACGAGCCGGCGCCTATAAACCCTCTGAGCGGAAGACCGTCGAGCTCCGACGTTAAAAATCAAGAGACGAGTCGGTGTCTATAAACCCTCCGAGCGGAAGACCGTCGAGCTCCGACGTTAAAAATCAAGAGACGAGTCGGTGTCTATAAACCCTCCGAGCGGAAGACCGTCGAGCTCCGACGTTAAAAATCGAGAGACGAGCCAGCGTCTATAAACCTTCCGAGCGGAAGACCGTCGAGCTCGAGCCGGCGTCTATAAACCTTCCGAGCGGAAGACCGTCGAGCTCCGACGTTAAAAATCGAGAGACGAGTCGGCGTCTATAAACCCTCCGAGCGGAAGACCGTCGAGCTCCGACGTTAAAAATCGAGAGACGAGCCGGCGTCTATAAACGTCCGAGCGGAAGACCGTCGAGCTCCGACGTTAAAAATCGAGAGATGAGCCGGCGTCTATAAACCCTCCGAGCGGAAGACCGTCGAGCTCCGACGTTAAAAATCGAGAGACGAGCCGGCATCTATAAACCCTCCGAGCGGAAGACCGTCGAGCTCCGACGTTAAAAATCGAGAGACGAGCCGGCGTCTATAAACCCTCCGAGTGGAAGACCGTCGAGCTCCGACGTTAAAAATCGAGAGACGAACCGGCGTCTATAAACCCGCCGGCCGGAAGACCGTCGAGCTCCGACGTTAAAAATCGGGTGACGAACCGGCGTCTATAAACCTTCCGAGCGGAAGACCGTCGAGCTCCGACGTTAAAAATCGAGAGACGAACCGGCTTCTATTAACCCACCGGCCGGAAAACCGTTGAGCGCCGACGTTAAAAATCGAGCGATGAATAGACATTTATAAAGCCGCTGAACGGATAGCAGTTCGCATGACGCGACCCGGTTGTAATCACCGACCCATAATCGGTCCTACTATAAAGACAAGAATAAGGCCATTGTACGGCCGTGCGGCTCCATTATAAAGAATACTTAGCGTGAAAAAATTATTATGACGGAAACAAAGGCTAAAGAGGAATATTGGTCTAGCAAGCAAATAAAAACAGGTTTCGTTTACGCCGAACGGCAGACAGACAAAAATAGTAATAACAAGGGTATTAGCGCCGAACGATGAGCGTACAAAAAACAGCTCAAATACTCCTCACTCATCAAAGTTAAAGAGGGCGTCCGGGATAGAGCTCATCATGACTGCCAGATCTTCGGGGGGGACAGACAGCTCGGCTGGTAGGTGGCCCTTAGTCTTCAGATAATCAACAGCCACCTTGATAGCCTCTTCAAAAGTTAAGGACAGCTTGTCGCTGAACTTTTCGCCAAATTCGTCCGAGCTAACGAAAGCTTTGCGCACTTCCGCCGATCGGCCGGGCTCCCCATCTTGATATTCTTTAAGAGTGGCTTTGGAAGCGTCAAGGGCCGCCGGAAGATCTTTCAAAGCTCCTTCTGATTTAGTCTGGTCAGCCGAGCGGCCTTCCCGTTCGGTGGTCAATAGGGCGTCCAAGTCCTTCACTCGCTGTTCTAGCCCCCGATTTTCCACCTTCATCAGGTCCATGTCGTTGATAGCCTTGAGCTTCTGGGTGGTTGCAGTCTTTATCTCCTTGTCCCGCTGCTTGACCAAAGCCTCAAGTCTAGCCACTTCACCCAACAAGTCGGAGGACTTATTCCGTTCGGCTTCCAGTAGCTTCTTGGCCTTCTCCAGAGCGGCCGTGGACTGTCCTCTGCTTTCTCCCGAAGCTTTGAGTTTTTTCAGCTCGTCCTCCAGCTCGGCTAGGCGGTTGCTGATTGCAATCTGCTCCACCCAGTTCTGCAAATGGATATGATCTAGTTAGAAGTTAAATCAAAGTGACTAGCAAGGCAAAGGATATACCCCGGTCGCCTGCTGCAAATTGTTGTCCCCTAGTTGGTTGGGGGTCATAAGAGCGATGCGAAGTCGAGCGTCCTCCCAATCTTGGGCCAGAGGACCTGTGAGAGTGATTTGCTGTTCGGGAACCGTTGGCCTGTCGGCAGCCAATAAATATTCCTCCGACGGAAATCGCAGAACAGTTTTTATCAACCGCGGTCCGCTCGGATCATCTTGTGGCGCAGTGGCTGTGCCAGACGGCTCGCCGATTGTGGAAGGACGGTCGCCCAATCGTTTCAGGCGACGCAGGGTCCGAGGAGGACTAGTAGGCGGCACCTCGGAGGCAGCCCGGGGGGAGTTGAGCGGCGTATGGGTGCTCTCCGTGGAGATCGCGCCGGAGATCAAGGGAGCATCATCACTTCGCTCGGAATGTTGTTTATCGGATGGGGTTGGCTGAGAGGTCTGCTCTCACCGTCTGCGTTTCCGAGTCGCTAGAGGGGCCTCATCCGCCGAGCGGCCCGCTACCTCGGCTTGAGCAGAGGATGCGATATCGCCCCCAGCCTCGTTGAGAGAGGCAGAAGCAGTTAGGGCTTCAGGGGCAATCTGAGTCCCCTCATCCCCTTCATCCCCTTCAGGTGCCGAGCCCGCCAAGATCAATCCTCGTTCGGCGACCTCCTTCTTCTTCGCTGCCTCAATCTCAGCAGCTCTCAACTTAAGCCGCTCGGTAGCCTTAGCGCGCCACATGACTTCCGCTGCAGAAACGAAGAATAAATCAGTTAGAACTAAGGAAAAAGGAAGAGAAGAATGCTTACTCATGCTGTAGGGCAGGTCGGCGTGGACAGGAGACAAGCCGAATATATATAGCACTCCGGGAAGGAGCAGTTTATCGATGTTGTATCGTTGGTCGACCAGCCGGTTGGCTGCATGAAGATAGGCTGGATCGCTCTTAAATTTGCCAAGCTCCGGTTGGATCGGCACCGCTGTCTGCCACTTGGTCCGGAAAGCCGGCAGCTCGGGAAAGCGCAAGTAGAAGAAATGTTCTTTCCCGTGCTTGTTGGAGCTCGGCATATTATCGAAAAGAACAAAACCTATCCTAGACTGGAAAATGAAAGTGCCCCACTCGGATTGTTTCGGATAGTAGAAGTAGTGGAAAACTTTGGGGTCCAAGGGGATGTTGTTCAGTTTAAAAAGAATTATCACCCTGCTCAGCAGCCTAATGGAGTTCGGAACTAGTTGGCCGAGCGGGATGTGAAAATAGTTGCACACTTGTAAGAAGAATCGGTGCGGAGGAAATCACAGCCCGGCCAAAAATTGGTCTCGGAAAAAGAGAACGGTGTCGGACGGCGGTTCATAGGGTCGGTCGGTGGGGGTGGCTAATACTATATTGTGGTTAGCAGGGAGTTCATACGTCCGAGCGAGGCGCAGGGCGTCCTCCTCGTCAAACCGACTCTCCATGGTCGTGTACCAAAGACCAGGAGCGCCGGCGGTCGGCTGGGAAGTGCTAGTCATAGTCGAAAGCGACAAAGAAATGCGGGGTAAAAAGAAAGGAAAATCAGGCAGGGAAGAAAGGTGTCAGGACGATAAGGGCAGCTAACAGAAAACGTAGAGGAGCGAGGAAGTGAGGAAAGGAGGGGCTTACAAGTAAAAGGATGATCGAAAGGGACTGCAAGGTCGTCGAAGAGCTGAGAAATGAAGTCGTCGGAGCAAAGAGAGTAGCAGGGCTTCGGAGCGCGATAGAGCAGGAATGCGGAGGAGAGAAGGAATCAAGAGCTTTATAGCGTTGGCCTCGGATAGCCTCAGCCGTCCGATTCAAGTCGTAAAGAACAAGGCTGTCATCCAGCCGCTCATTTCAAACGGCGGTTGTCCCATCGGAGGTGAGGCCAGCGCCGTGCGATGACGACAGAGGGAGCGACACGTGTCAACAGGACACGGGGCGCATTTAATTAACGCCCCTTACCGCGCGCAGTGCGCGTGCTTGGCGTTAATGGAGAAGATTCGGCGTGAATTCCGAGGAGATATTGAAGGCGTCAGCATGATAGCGCCGAACGGGCATGAAGAAGAAGGTAAGCCGAGCGGATGAACCTTCTCGGGCCTAACATAGTGGTGGTCACTCAGTCAGACCGTAGGTCTAGTCAGTCGGACTCCGCCTCCTTCGACTAGACTTGAGGGGGAGGCAAGTGATCCAGTGGTAAGGCCGGAGGACCCTCATGAGGGAAAGGTCAACGACGCGTGGAGGTCAACAGTCAAAGGGGGGTCAATCCCATGGGCTCGACGAGCGGGCGGAACAGGTCGATCACTGGGCAATGATTTTCACCCAAGAGAGCAACCAGCTGACCGTGAGCCCAAATTTCCAAGGGAGAGAGATCATATGGCCGAGCAGATATTCCGCTCGGCTGCATTGCAAATCAAGAGTGAAGGCCGAGCGGTTGTCCGCTCGGCCTAGGTGTCAGGCTATGAGAGCCGGGTCGGCGACGACTCTGAACCTTCTCGGACGGACAACCACCTACGTCGGACCAAAAGTGAACATCCTGGCCGAGCGGCCTGAAGGCCGATCCGGGACGAGGAAGTCAAAAAGTATGGAACAGCATGTACGTCATCTCAGTAACCCTTGTTGTTGACAACCGGCATGTTTGAAGACCAGGCCATACTCAGTATCGTATGACAAAAGATTCTGCGGTCCCATCAAGGAGACGCTCAGACTGTAGCAGTATGGCGTCAGACATGCTCTTCTGACAATCTCATGCTGCGGTATGGTGTAGGGCACGCGTACATCTCGGTTTGTGTGCACCAAGTTCCCGTGGCTCTATATAAAGGTCATTAGACTTCACCGGAGGTATGATGAAAATCTTCAATCCTTGAAGCCACTTTCTTGTTTTTCCCTCACCTGACTTGAGCGTCAGAGGGTCGTCGTCGGGAACCCCTTCCCGGCCCGACTTCTGAGCAGGTTCGCCGGAGCACCTTGCGATCAACCGGAGATCTACGCCAGTAACTTGGAGAGCGCCACGTGCCCAGCGTCCGTTGATTCAGCTTTCGGACAGGATCACTATATGAATGAAATATGCTATAGTTTCGAGGTAGCGTCCTAAAGAGAAGCTTTAGTATAGGTTTGATAATTAATAGATATCTGTCTATGCCATAAGCCAATAACTATTGCGTTGTTTCTTGTGTGATCCTTTCAAAAGGGTCTTATTTGACCCTTTCGATAAGCCACTTAGTTCTCTCTGCTGTCTTATTCGGCTGAAAGGGTCTCATCGCTCCCCTCATGTATTCTCCGGTAGCACTGTTGTCCACGCCCTTGTTGGTCGGATGATGGGTTTCCTCCACAATTCCGGCCACTACTGGATGGTGTCCGATCCACCCCTCAATCACTTGGTGCAGATCGTCTCCGGAAACTGCCTCACCAGCATCAGCATTGCATGGTGGAAGCGGAATCACAACGCCCGCCTAAGGAAGATCTCACCTTTTGTGAAGGAGCTACGCAAGAACCACAAGCTGCCCTGCTTCAGTGCCTCGTTCACGGAGGCAAACAAGATGACACTTCGAACTCTTAGAGCTGCTGCTTTGCGAGCTAGGGATTTTACCAAGCCAGTTCAAAAGAATTTGGTATGGGAGGCAGTTAACAATTGTATCGAACATGGCTGAAGGATTGTATCGAACAATTGTATTGGTGTTTCTAATAAGGAGAGAGTGGATGGTGTTTTCGGCTGGATCAATCTCTGTAGCAAGTTGCTCTCTCCCATTTTGCTTTGCCATCGTATTCAGTTCTAGCATTAAGGTTTTGGCATTGAAGTCCACTTTCAAGTTTAAATTTATAGGAGATATTATTAGATTTCATCGTAATTATAAAATTATAGGAGATATTATCAGATAGCATGTGCGAATGGTTTATAGGAAAAACACACTTTAGCGACAAAGGCCATTGCTCCAGTTCTCTCCATTTGCAATTGTTTAAAGTGGAGAAAACCAACGTTTAGTAAATCACATTACTTAAGTTAAATAACTGAACAAGATTCATGTATTCAATCTAACTCGCGATAGTTTAGAAATTCTGTCGAACTATGTAATCAATACATTTATTTAGATCATGCAATAGAGTTTGTGTTCTTATCTAGTGTTTTGATGTACTTACTATCCATGGGAAACTTGAAACTTTGAGATCAGTGATTCACTTGTCCAAATTTTTTGGATTAGAAACAAGATCATGCAACTAATATCGATCGTGTCACCGATTAAATACAACAAACTACCCAACAGGGCCAAGGCATGTTCGACATGAAATTTTAATTACGGTGTAGCGAGGAAGCTACAAGCCCCTCTAACTCATGGCACAATGGATCTGGGGATCACAATGTTCCCGATGTTGTTGTGCCATGGATCAGCCAAATGGCTGGCTAAGTTCTCCAAAGGTCCAGTGCCCGGGTAAGCAGATTGCTGCACGCAAAATCCCACGAATGCCAACATAGCGAGCCGACCTGACAAGAGGGGAATAGATGATGTGTTTGTGTATCGAATTAAGGATTGAGGAGGAGGAGGAGGAGATAGTGTTGTACCATTTTTGATCTCCTTGACCTTGTACTCTTCGAACTTGACAGGGTCCTTGGAGTAGCCCAAGGGGTCGAAGGCCCCGCCGGGGTACTTCTTCTTCTCCGTGTCCTTCTCTATGCTGCGCTGGTGCTCCACGAAGGCGATCGCGAGGAACTCAATGACAAGGATGATCGGCAGCGTACCCCACGGCACCGGGTTGCCAAGGTAGGTGGCCTGGCCGCCGGGCACGGCCGCCCACTCCTGGGCCTTCACCCAGTTGCCCAGTCCCAACGCCTCCGGAATCAAGATCCCCGGCTGAATTAAGGCCCATGACTCAGAGATCAAAACCAATTGTGTTTAAAAAAAATGGTATTGAATTAGAATGGATGGATTGAGTTAATCACCACTGCGGCCATCGCCCACCGGCAGTGGTAGACCTCGGACTCCTTGTACCGTTCCAGGTTCTCCGGAACCTCTCCGAGACGGAGCGGGTCAAACCCGAAGTCACTGGATTGGGGAAGAAAGCGAATCAGCTGGTGGTGATTGCACAAGCGAACTCAACGACGACATGTTCGACGAGACGAAGGACTCACCCGGGGGCTGAGCCGTCTAGGTAGGGCGGCCGGGGCTGGCCGGGCATCCAGTCGGCAGTCATGGAGAAGCGGCCGGCGGAGGCACCATGGGAGGCTGGGAGGGTGAGGGAGCCGGCGGCGAACTTGGACTTGGAAGACGAGAGGAGGCTGGGGAAGAGAACGGCGCAGCTCCGCAGGGCAGTGGACGCCATTTCTCCTTGCTCTTGAATTGCTGCAGCTTCTGCTTTTGGGGGCAAAGGGAGAGGAGTTATAAAAATCACAGGGGGGCGAAGGAAGATAAGGATGCGAATCCTAAAACATGTTGCGATTGGTTGGTACCCGCTTGGGTGGATGCCACTGGATCATGCGCAATCTATGAGGTGGCGATTGTGGGGGTAAGCGTACCGCAAGCCGACATCATTGATTCTTTTCTTCCTTTTTCTTGGACCTCATTTATTTAGCAGAATAGTCACAGATATTAATTTCCAGTGTCTTTACAAGCCTGAATAATTTTTTTATTTAGTGGATTGAAAGAATCAAAGATCTTTGATAACAAGATAAAAATATTAAAAAATAATAATTTAATTGAAAGAATCAAAGATCTTTCAAATAGTTTAATTTTAGATTATTTTTATTTACATTTTTATGAACCAAATTTATAGTTTTCTTTTAAAAACTATTAAATTCTTTGCATTTTATGAGCTAAAAGTATCAAGCAGAGCTGAATAAGTAAATTCAGTAAATTAAACTAAGCCAACTTTTAAAATTAAAAAAAAAAACAATTAAAGGGTCATCTAAAGGCTAACGTTACCCACTATAAATAGTCCATTTTCAAATAGTTTGTTTAAAAAAAAAAAAAAAGAAGTAAGATAAAAGTTTAAAATTTTAAAAATGTAGAGACCATGATGAAATATAAAGTCTGCATACTGTTAATATATCACCAGTAAAAGTTTCACAATAATTAAGATTTGATAGTGTGAGAAACACCCACACTACACTTCGCTAACAACAATTTTATTCATCAAGACGATCAAGTCCAGAAACAAGCGTTGAATGTTTCAGTGTCAACTAGGGATGAATACCATTAAGATGGAACATTTCCCTATCTTATAATTCTATGCATAAAACAACAAAAAAGGAACAAGCCTACTTCCAATAGCATTTGGATCTACATCAGTCTGATATTCTCATTTCTACTCCAAGAACATCTTTCACCACCTCGTACGTCACAAATGCAATCGCAATAGACGGCACCACCTGGAAAAAAACGAACACTACCTTAGAACAAAGATGGAGGATTTGGTTTCAAGATGACACTTTGTTTGTTGAGATACACAATCTCAGAAAGCTACTGGCATATAGCATGGAAGCACAAACCTTCACGGAATTGGGAACAAGACCCTTGTATAATGCACCGAAGCCTTCATTGTGGACAGTCTTCCTGAAGGCATCGACCATTCCATTATACTCCAAGGGTGCTTTGATCTTCCCATGACCTGTGACAACAGGGGCAGCATCCTTCCAACCCACCATTTGCATTCTTCGCCTGATTACATCAAGAGGGTAGGCAACAGTCTGACCAATAGTTCCAGCAACTGCTCCGCACGCAAGCCGTGTGACGACACTCAACTCAGAATCTTTGACAATACCATATGGGTTGGTTTTGAGCAACCAGTCCTTCAGAGATTCATAGACAGCAAAGTTGAGCCCCACGTACGGAACCTACAAGCCAAAAATATATCACGAGATGTTAGAAAAAGAAAATTAAAAAACTTAGATATTGAAAAATAAGTTTTAGGTAACCTTTTTCATATAAAGAGGAACAGATTTGAAACCATGCTGAATGGCCAGTGTTTATAAACATAGGTTATCACTGTATTAAAAAGGATGCAGATTTTTTACTGTTTTAGCTATCTTCTTGCACATGCGATTGGACTGACCAGTTTAAATTAGGAATGAGTACAGGATTGTTCTTTTCCCATATTAGAACCAGGAGGGAATTTCTTCAAACAGAGATCATTCAAATTTATTAAAAAAAGCGCGAAATGTGGACATTTTGTGAAAACTCAAGGAATAGGCTTTCGGATAACATTAGGAGAGGACAGTAACAGAGTAATTTAAGTTGTTCGCAATATTTAAATAAAAAATTAAACATCGAGAAGAAGCAAAGCATGGAATAGCCAGATTAAAGGAAAACAGGATCAAATTTTTTTCCTTCAAAATAATCAAACTATTGTAATGACTTTGCTAAAGCCATGTCAATTGTGTCGCATGTATATGTGGCACATATATGTATTTGTTATCACTAGTGGCATAGTAAATAGAAACATACCACTCCAATGACTGATGGGAGCCAGCCTTTGTAAAGAGCTCGAAAACCTTCTTGCCTATACACAGATCCTAAAGCATGAAACATTCCTCGGTACTGGTAAGGGGATTTTTCACTCTGCATAATTAACAAGCCAAGAGGATGAGCAATAATACCAATCAAACTCATTGCTGATTGCAAATCTTAATAAAGAAGAGTAACTAGTTGAAGATAAAGAGCACCTGCACAGTGATTCTGCCACGAACCATGTCCATAGGATAAGTAGCAGACATTGCAATAATTCCAGCACAAGCACCCGCTCCAAGCCGCAAAACAGGCGTAAGCTGAGCATCTTCTGCAAGAATTGCACATACTATAAAAAACATACTGATAATTTACTGTTTTATTATAACCAAGAATAATAATATTACAACAGAATAATAGAAAACTCAAATATTCTTTTTTCCATGGTTGTGAGGAGAGCATCTTTTATTTTTGATTTTGTTTCATCCAGACGTATCCACTCCAACTAGTGGTGTTTTAAAACCAGCCTCAACCAGCCAAATCAATCAAATAATCTTGGAAACAAAGGCCAATTCGACCCAGTTGAAATGATAGAAAATACCTGGTTGAACCCAATTTTTGACCAGTTGAACCAAAAAAAACTGACATAGGTGTGGATGACGCAACCCTATACTGGTTCCAAAACATCGCAAAGAAATGGGGAAAAATTTTGAAAGAGAATTGATCTTGTTTTATATGTCAATGGATTTGTCCCACAAACAGAAAAATAGCATCCAAAGACAATGTCCAAGGGAAAAAAGATACACAGTTAAGTTTGAATCTTTTGGATTTTTTGTGAGCAAGGTGAATGAATTAACTTCAGCTGAGAGGATCGTATACTCGCAAGGAAGAAAAATTAAACATGCCCTAAAAACCTAAAACATAGGCAACCAACTGAAGGAATAATGCAAGTATGCAGGTAAATAATGTTTCAAGATAACTTGATAACTATTGAAGAATAACTGGACAAGTGAGTGAAATACAAATTTCAGTGAAACATGCGGGACACATTGGAAAATTGGCACCAACCATCAATGCAGAAGAATATATGGATGGATATCCATACAGTTCCCCCTTAATCAGTTTGGCTTTGGTAAACAGAACCAATTAGGTACAATGTTGCCATACAATATAAATCATACTATCCAACTACAAAGATGCATGAATAGGTGTCCTTGATCTGGTTAGCTTCAGCAAACACAACCAACCCTTAAATACAAATCTATTACCATGTTGTAATCTTCTATTGCATATAGAAGTACAGGTAGCAATTAAAAGCACATTTAGTGAATAAAAGTGCAATTATTTAATGGAAAAAAAAAAGAGAAAGCAACTGAGATACAACAACGATAACAGTGTGAAATAGAATGTTGAGACTTATTCCTTCAAAGATACTACCCATTATCTGGATCTGAAAACATAGATGCACATCTGTATGTGTGTGGCATTCCCTTATTAAGTAAATTAAACAGTAGCACTATTTGATTCCAATTATAGGATACCATCCTAGATAAATGATGTACAACCCAAACTGAAAGAAGTCAGTTCTTGTTAGACGTTTGTCTACTGGTCTTTGAAGTTCACAGACATAATTGACCTAGAGTGGGTATGCAATACTTTTATCAAATTGTATTAACATTCTCTTTATTACCAATTGTAGTAAATAATAGCAAGTCAACAAGAAGTCCTTGTCAAACCAAATACCTATTTCTCTTTCTGTAGAAATAGCTTTAGTGATTCTACATATTATAATTTCCAAACACAATCAAGTTAGTCAGAGTTCTCGAGATGAAAGTATCAATAAAATAGAGAACACAGAGGTAAAAGGCCAAAAGTTACACTTATTTTAGATCATCAAAGGTATAAATAAGTTGTGTCATCTTAAGCAATCCTTACCTAAGAGCTTCAACTTCAGGCAAGAGTAATCAAGAGATTTTATCTCACAGAATTTATTTCACACTTTTGGCTTGGTGTTCCGTCTTTGATTTTTACCACACTTTACTTGGTTTCATGCGCAAGCCTTTCAGTTGTTAATCTGACTTGCACGTGATTAGAATAACACAGTATAATTTGCCCTTTCCCAAAGTTTAAGCTTTTCAGACGGGGGAATATCGGTAATTCAATTAAATCTAACGAAGTGAACACCTTAACATGTGTGAAATATGCGAGCTCAGAGAATCCAAACAAAAGCAGTTTGCTTCTTAAAGCGGTATTCTCAAATGAGAAATATTAGCAGTGAAAGAAATTGGAGAGAAAAAAAAAACAAAGAATGGCACAACAGGAAAGAGAATGATACCGTTGCCAGACTGCTGCCGATAAAACCACAGAATTCCACTGCAATAGAATTAAAATTTGTGTAAGTACAGGATTAGAACAATTAGCACTGCTTAGTTGAAAAAAAGACACGACAAAAACATCAACACCAAAACAAAGCTAGCTTCCCCGACACAACAAAAACATCAATAATAATAAGCCTTGCTGATATATATACAGTAGCTTGAGGGAAAAGGTGTAAACTACTTGTTATCTAGAATCTTCATATGGCACAGCATCATGTATTTTCTCATTGAAGTATTGATTATATGGGAACGATAAAAATATAGAAATACCTTGAAGCTTGTTCATAGCTAAAGAATTTAACAGCAGAATTTGGGACAATACGTGCACAGTTGGTTCCATTGCCTTTAAATAGCCCTCGGAAACCCTCTGATTTCCAAATGAACTTGAGCCCTTGAATCGTTCCATTATACTGAATATTGTGAGGATTTTGCACCTGCATGCAGTCAGCTTTATTCAGTTAAACACACTAGTTTACATAAATACAAAGGCGGCCAGCTAACAAAAGCAAAGACTGTTCTCAAGTCCAGACCATTTTCATTTCTAGGATATCTACAGATTAATTATTAGATTATTCCATTTTACATTATCAATTATTCAATTAGACTAATTTTTGTTTATGGATTGATTTTCAAAATGAAATTTAATTGTAGAAAAAAAAACAATGAATCACATATAGCCAGACTGTTTATAAGAAGATTGTTAAATTATGCAGATTATCTATGTCCATCATATGTGATATGGATATCAATTTGTTGGTATTTTTGAAAACCCATATGAAAGTATTCAACGTCCAACTAAATTTGATCAATCAATTGAAGGTAAAATTAAGGATGTCAGCCATAGTCAAGTAATTTACTTGGGTGACTAGTTGGTAAAAAACCAGAAATTCAAGACTCTTTATTTATCATTATTGACTCTCAATCATTGATCTGATTGCCTTGCTTATTGATAATCCATTCGAGCATTAGAGAGTTTCATTAAGTGTATTCAAGAGTTATTTACTATATTAGAAGAAAATACACTGAAAATTATTATAAAATATAATTTGATGTATTTGGTAACAGAAATAGTCTTTTTTATTATTTTTACATGTATATTTGGTATCCTTTTCTCCTTCCTCGTACCCTTTGCATTGTGAGATCATCAACTACAACATGTGGTTGCACTATGTCAGCTACACACACTGTAGATTTCAAGAAATGGTCATACATGCTTGCATTATGCCCATGTGTTCAAGTTCTTTATTATATAGGAACTCTTGCGAGTCCCCTAATATTCCATACAGATTTTTTAACTGCTGATGCATCTGACAAAATAAAACTCCACAAAACCAATCAGAACTAGCAAAGTTCTTCTTGTTGTGATACTTAATTTGAATCATATCTGATGACTAATAAGGAGAGCAGGAAGCTAAGTACATTGGATTCAATAATAATAAACGGCTGGTACTGCCCCAGATATTGCTTCTAAGTACTTACATAATAATAGGATTAGGACCAATAATTTAGTGATGGCCTGGACTTCTGACAACCGTACTAAGATACTGTTTTACTATGTCAAGCATTTCTAATATATCATATTTCTCCCGTGAGTTTTGGACGGTATATTCTCAACTGCCCAACAATGCCTATATTATCATGATGTTGATTGTATAATTCAAAAAGCAGTTTAATGGTTCTAATTTGCAACCAAGTTACCAAATGGTACTTTTATGAATTCCGATCAAGTTGGCAAAGAGGAAAAAAACATTCAAGGAGGCATGCATTATTTACATTCCAATAAATTGGAATTTGAATTGTTAAAAAAAAGTGAATCATTTATTTCTTTCTTCAATCTCAGTCCTTCATACATCACGCTTCTAACTTTCTGGCTTCTGCTGTAATGTGTTAAAACTTAGATTATTGATTCAGTTTTCAGGTACCAAATAATCAAATGTGTTGAAAAAAATCGATTTTCTATATTCAAACAAGATCTCGAAAAAAAGAGTAAGTTCGGAAACTTCACCATAAACAAAGCCAAAAAGGACTAGATAATCTAAATCATGTCATATTTTCAACATCCATAAAAGGAAAAAAACAAAAAAAAAACAGATGAAAAGGAAACTTTACCTGAAGTAAGATTTTTAGCCTCTCCAGTGGAGCAACAGCAGTCCTTGATCTGCAAACATTTTGCTATCAGATGCCAATTCGTCTTTACATTAGTAGAATAAATAATAGCATACCATCAAATCTACTAAAACAACTCCTGAAGAAGAAAAAAACTTGAAAAAATAAAATTGCAAGTCATACTAGCGAGGAAAAAATAAAGGTCAGTCTTTATTAGATTGAATTGTTCTGTTTACTTATATTAAGTCAAGTATTTAAGGGCATGAATTTTTGGTCTATTCTCCATGGACTACTGCATGGAAAAGTCATTGAGATATATGTTTTTGAAGAGCTGAAAAAGTGAAATACAAGTAACCATTGACTCTGTTGCATTAACACTTTGTTGTAATTCCTTTGAATGCCTACTTTGAACAAGAATACCAGTGAATAATGGTACTATGGACACAGGTTCTAAAGCTAAATGGAGCGTACAAAGAAATTTAGTTTTACTCAGGAATTATGTCATGCATAAGAGAGAAAATGCGAGATTAGATGAGAATGGAAAGGAAAATTATATTCTCAAACCACCCTATCCATGGAATCTGAAACACTTACACGCCATACTTTCGCAAACAAGCGGGAAAATCCCACATAAAGAACATGCAATATTTACTGCTGTACTGATTACAGTTGTTTATCTTTGATGTATACGGAATCATTTACGAACAATATATTCTTAGTTCTTCAAGGTTGTCTTCCAACTTCTCTATGAGGATTAGGGATCTAACGAGCCTTAAAGAAACTCCTACTAACAGATACTCAAGCTATAGTATAATCCAAATTAATTTTACCGGGGACAGCATGCAAGAATTAATCTATACGTGAAAGTATTATCCAAAAAAATAAAAGCTAGAATATCATTAATCGCAACAATACCAAAGGAAATTAAAAAGAAACACAGAAACAATGCTGCAGATAATGCTTGGAAATGACCTTTTTGTAAAGGATAAAACGTAGCTTTTGCAACAATTAACCTAAAGAGACAGCAGATGAGTCAACTCACACTCCTCCGGCGACACCTCCTGCAACAAGAGATTTGCAGATACTAAGGATCGCGTGGCCAGGTGCCTTGACGCCCTCCCTCGCGAACTTTGCCTCCTCCGCCAGGTTCACGATCGTATTGACCGCCGACTCCCCCGTACTCTTTCCAACCACATCCTCCGATGCCATAGAACGTACCCTGGCCAACTGGGAACCTCGACCTGACAGCGAGCAGACGAGAGAGTAGGCTCGGATTCAAAGAGGGAGGTCAGGTTGCGGCCGACTCCGATCTCTATAAACGCCGATGATGGCGGAGGGCAGAAGCAGCTGGGACTGGTAGTCTGGGAAGGCGTCGGGCCACTTGGCGGCGGCGCTTGTCTACCTGAAGGAGGGGGGTCAAGCGAGAAGGGATCGAATCGTCTCAGCCCTTCCTCCTATTTAAACATCTCCTTTGTTGTTGGGGGAATTGAGTCAACAGACACAAAACCTAATTATTGGTTCAAATTACCATTCTACCCTAGCAATTTGGATAGTTTAAATTTCATTAAATTAATTGAAACAAAATTGACACCTCATAATTTAATCCTCTAATTTTTAGAAAACTCTCAATTGGATAGAGAGGAAAGTGACCTTGCAAGAGCACAATTTCCAAAATCCAATTTCCCTCCCCTTTTCGAAAAAAAAAAAGAAAAAATAGTGGTGACCAGTGAGGAAGAGGATAAATTTGAAAAAAAAAAAACAGAGAGAGAATAAATTAGTGGATTACATCATTTGAGATAAAACAAGTAGCCTACCTTTGGCTTCTTATGTAAAGATTCCATCCACAAATTGTAAATGGCATCAAATACGTTTGTGTAGTAGAATTGAAATAATGTGGCATAGATTTAGCCAGGAATTATTATTCTTTATCAAATAATTATTTTTGATAAAACTTTATAATCATAAGAAATCATATGTATTGTTTTTTAAAGCTATTCATCCCATTAAAATTCATTTTGTTATAATTGATGCGATGATAATGAAGAGTCTCATTATACGGAAGATAGCTATCACGGTAGAGGTCAAAATTAAGACGGTCAATGTTCAGATATCATCGACCAGTTGAGCGATCATGCCCAGACCAGGGGAGAAGGTTCTGGTCTGATCCCGCGTTCGACACGGGGGAGGTGTCAAATGATCGACGCTTAATAAATTATTGGACGCCAAATGGAGGAGGAGACGAGGCACAGAAGCCGGGCCAAGTGGCTACCCCGCTCGCCCAGACAGCAAAGCCTGATATAGGCAGAGTTCAACTTCGACCGAGCAGCTACCCCGCTCGGAACTTCAGTCGAGCGGACACATGCGCAGGAGTAGCGAGGTTATGGTCGACCAGACGGGACACCAGAACGACGAAATTCCGACCTAGCAGTCAACCCGCTCGGCCTAGCAGTACACTCCCTCTGATATGCATCGACATCTTTTTGGGAGTTGGTGTCGCCAACACCGGGCATGGATAGCCAGAAGATCGTACGGCAAAAGCTTTCACTATCACTTCAAAGATATGTTTGGCTTGTTAAGGTACTGTGTTAGGGACATTTTATCGATAAGTCTTTTCAAAAGGAACTAGGGGAAGCGTGCTTATCTTGGGGCGCGTGCACGCGCGCTACAAAAGCTCTATATAAAGGGGGATCTAAGCATCGGCTTAGGTACGTAATACATGCGATATTTACTATTTGTGCTACAGTCTTCTTGTTGCTCCGCATTATAATTTATCGTCGGTGACTGACTTGAGTGTCAAAGGGCCAACGTCGAGGACCCATTCCCTGGCTCGGCATTGAAGTCATCTTTGTTGTAGGTCGGAGTGGAGTCCACAGGAGGTCAATGGGAGCGTCACATCCCCAGCTTTCCATCTCTTCGACTTTCGAACAGGATCACATTTGGCGTCGTCTGTGGGAACTTAACCTGCATCCAAGCTGAGAGGATAGAGGACACTGGATGACACACCACCGTAACGCTCACCCAGGAAGAGCTCGACATGCTTGTGCAAGCCCGAATGGCAAAGATGATCGAGCAGCAAAAAACAAGCGTTAGCTGATCGGCAAACACCGCAGCCTGCGACATCGGCAGCCAGGAGACGAGCGGGGCAAGAAGACCGAGAGGAGCAAATATCTGTATGGGGGCAGAATAGAAGGCCGATTGGCATATAGGGGGAAGTGCCGCTCACGCCAATCCTCTTCCATCGCGCCTTATTCCAAACCCCCTTAGAAATAGCCCAGGTGAATCAAGAACGGGGATCATCTTCGGACGACGCGCTCGTTCAGGATGCGTGAAAAGGCAAGGCGCCCCGAAACAACGTGCCGTCCGAATAGATCAATCGACAATTCTCCAAGGAGATCTTACAAGACCCTCTGCCCAGACACTATACCCCGCTGGCGATCGGGACATACGATGGATCAACCGATCCAGATGATCATCTGAATAGGTTCGATAATGAAGTCACGATGCACTAGTATACAGATGGGATGAAGTGTCGAGTCTTTCTCACTATACTCTCCAGATCGGTGCAACGTTGGTTCAGACGATTACCGGACAGATCTATACGTAGTTTCAAGGACTTCCGAGCTGCATTCTTACACAATTTCACCAATAGCCGATGCTATCAAAAGACGAGCGTCAACCTCTTCTCCTTGAAGCAAGGATCAAAAGAAATACTCCGAGCCTACATATAACGATTCAATCAAATAGTCATGGGCATCCCTTCGGTCTCATCCAAGATAATGATGAATGCCTTCACTCAGGGGCTCGTTGAGGGAGACTTCTTCCGATCGTTCATCAGGAAGCCACCCAGAGACTTCGACCACATGCTCAAGAAGGCCAACGAATATATAAATGTGGAAGAGGCTCAAGTGACAAGAAGAAAAGAGGCGCCAACCGAACCCTTGACGATGACCGAGCGCCGACAGTCAAGCAGCTATCAGCTGTCCAAAGGGCCAAGAGCCGAAGGAGCGTGGTCGCACCAGAAGACCAGGACACATGTCGTGCAACATGTGACTTCCGGTCGGTAGAATGCGACAAAAGGCAAGGTGTGGACACCGATGTTCTATTCTTTCCACCAGTCGGCGACCCACAACACGCGTGATTGTCATGGTCTAACACCAATCGTCAGCTGACCTGCTCCAAGAGGATACCGTCGTCGATCTCCTTCTCTCGATCGGCGACAAAGACATCGCTCTATTGGGTGGCGAGAGGACAAAAGAAGGGCGCCCGAGCGGGACCATCAATATCAGCGGCGGGATGACACCGACCCCTCCCAAGTTCTAACCGAGTGAAATAGACCCTCCGCTTAGATAGAAGAAAACAAAAGCAATGCGTCCTGAGGAGAAATAGGCATGATCGCCGGAGGGCCGACCGGCGACGACTCCAACAGGGCCAGGAAGTCATACAATCGACGGACGGAGATCCACACGGTAGCAAGGAGAAGGTCGAAGGGTCCGAGACCAGCTTCGGCCCCAACGATTTAGAGGGAGTGGAGATCCCTCACCACGATACGCTGATCATTTAGGCGGTAATCGCTAATTACACTATTTACCAAACTTTTATTGATACAGGGAGTTTGGTGAATATCATCTTCAAGAAAGCGTTCGATCAATTACAAATTGATCGAAATAAATTACTGCCTATGACGATCCCTCTGTACAGTTTCACGAGCAATGAAGTATGCCGCTTGGACAGGCCCGATTAGCCATCTCGCTCGGAGAAGAACCACTAAGGAGAACAAGGACCACAAACTTCATCGTGGTGGACGCACCGTCGGCCTACAACATCATCGTCGACCGCCCCTCAACAAATTCCGGGCGATGGTATATACCTATTTCCAAAAGATCAAGTTCCCGGTGGGTGACCAAGTGGGCGAGGTCAAAGGCGATAAGCTGGCCGCTCGATGATACTATATCGAGATGGTCAAGTTCGAAGCAAGAAGCGCTCGAAAGAATCTATGCTTGGAGGTGAACGCAATCACCGAGAAATCTCTTACAAATCATGATGTGTTCGCCCTAGCCGAGTAGGTTACAAAGAAAAAATAAGAGGTTCAATCCACCCTAGAGTAGAAGTGACCACCTTTATTATCGCCGACTTGGAGATGGAGAAGAAGGCAGAGTTGATCGCTTGCCTTAGACGAAATCATGATGTATTCGCATGGTTGACACACGAGCTTCTCGGTATCTCCCCGAGTGTGGCTCAACATGAGCTTTATGTTCGACCGGACGCTCGGCCGGTGAAGCAAAGAAAGAAAGACTTCAGCGGAGAGAAAAATTTGATCATCCGGGCGAAGATAGAGAAGTTGCTGGAGGTCGGTCATATTAGGAAAGTTCAATTCTCGAGCTGGCTAGCCAATGTCATGTTGATCTCCAAGTCGGACAATAAATGACAAGTCTGCATCGACTTCCATGATTTGAACAAGACATGCCCAAAAGACTTCTATCCATTATCGAGGATAGACCAGATGGTGGACTCAACGGTGGGTTGTGAGTTGATCTACATGCTCGATGCATACCAAGGGTATCACCAAGTGTCGCTCGTCCGCGAAGACCAGGAGAAGGTAAGCTTCATTACGGCCGACAGAACGTACTGCTACAATGTTATGCCGTTTGGACTCAAGAATGCTGGAGCCACTTACCGGAGGCTGATGAACAAGGTGTTTCGACAACAGATCGGTCATAATATGGAGGTATATATCGATGACATATTAATAAAATCCCTCGGAGCTACTGACCTCTGCGCAGATATTGAGGAGACCTGCCGAACGCTGAGGGCTTATGACATAAAGTTAAACCCAAACAAGTATCTGTTCGGCGTGAAGAGTGGCCGCTTCCTGGGTTATATCGTCACCGAGCGGAGCATTAAAGCCAATCCAAGCAAGTTCAAAGCGTTGCAAGACATGCCACCACCTCAGACCTTAAAGGAAGTTCAACGGCTGACTAGTCGGATCACGGCACTGTCCAGATTCATATCCAAGTCATTCGACCAGAGTCTGTCATTCTTCAAAGTGTTTAGCCAAGCTACAACATTCCAGTAGGACGCCGAGTGCGATCGGGCATTGGAAGAGCTTAAGGAATATCTTAACTCTTTGCCTGTATTAGCCAAGTCAATTGTTGGTGAGCCACTCTGGATCTATTTATCATCCAACGAGCATGCGGTCGGGGTCAGCTCTGGTTAGGCAGAACGACCAAAAGCAACAACATGTATACTTTTTAAGTCATATATTGAAGGATGCAGAATCTCGCTACATCGGTCTTCAAAAATTAGCTTATGTTTTGATTCTCGCCGCTCGGAGGCTTCGTTCGTACTTCCT
The DNA here is from genome assembly GCF_018446385.1 of Zingiber officinale. Taxonomy (NCBI): domain Eukaryota; kingdom Viridiplantae; phylum Streptophyta; class Magnoliopsida; order Zingiberales; family Zingiberaceae; genus Zingiber; species Zingiber officinale. The sequence goes on from NC_056001.1 coordinate 4,871,892, forward strand.
AGCGCACACAATCATTGTGCTAACTAACAGCGCCTTGGGACAAGTGCTTCTCAACCCTGAGGCATCAGGAAGGCTAATCAAATGGGCAACCGAGCTAAGCAAATTTGATATACAATATCAACCCCGAGCGGCAATCAAGGCTCATGCCTTACAGATTTTATCATAGAGGTCCAGAATATCGAGCCGGAGGTAACATGGAAGATATATTTTGACGGCTTGTCCCCTCGGAAAGGCAACGGAATTGACATATTGCTCATCTGTATGTATGTTGAGACTCTCAGTTGGCCGCTCAACAGTTATCCAGGACGTTCGAGATAAACAATGTCCGACTCGGGCTCTATACGGAGACCTTCGAGAAGCTGAAATCCAACTTTCAGGAGGTCATTATGTTGGTTGCTACTCGGAAAGCCTATAGGTTCCACTGTACAAAAATTTTGTACAAAGGTATGAACCTTTTCCTAGCTACCATGTGTTCTTTTAAATTAAATTTTGGATCGCCTGCGGAACTTAACACGTTTGATCCAAAACTTAATCTATTTGTTCTTTTAGGTTTTGACTTGGATCTCCTGCGGAACTTAACACGTTCGACCCAAGTCTCCTTAAGTTATTAATTCCATTAAATATTAATTTCCATAAAAGGTTCCCAGTACTGACGTGGCGAGGCACATGGCCTTCTTGGATATGGGAGCAACCACCACCGACTAGACAAAACCTTTAATAGAAAGCTAATATTTAATTTCCTAAAATAACTTTGGTTAACCAAAGAGAACAATCAAATCACAAGAAAAGAAAGAAACAAAAGAACACAACTTCGAAAAACCATATTCGAAATTCTAGAACGTAAGCCTCTTGTATTTGGTATTATTTCCATAAATAACTAGCATGATGCGGAAATAGAAATTACTAGTTATACCTTGTAGAAAAACCTCTTGATCTTCTACCGTATTCCTCTTCTAACCTCGGACGTTGTGTGGGCAACGATCTACCGAGATGAGAAACCACCAACCACCTTCTTCTTCTCCAAGCAAGGTTCGGCCACAAAGGAAGAACTTTACCAAAGAAGAAAATCAAAATACTAACCAAGCTCCAAGAGATGCTAACTTTCTCTCCTTCTTCTTCTTCTTCTCCAAGTAGTATCCGGCCACCACAAGAACTCCAAGAGAGATGAAGTATTCGACCACCACAAGAGGAAGAGAGGGAGAGGGTAATGGCCGGCCACAACACCAAGGAGAAAGGGAGAGAAAACAATAGAGGTTGTGTCTTGTGAAGGCACCCTCACTCCTTCTTTTATATTCCTTGGCCTAGGCAAATTAGGAAATTTAATTACAATAAAATTTCCTTAATTTCCTTGACATGATTTATTTGAGAAAAATAAAATAAAATTTCCCAAATAAACTCTAATGGCCGGCCACATCAAGAGGAAGCAAATTGGACAAGTTTTAATCAACAATTAAAACTTTCCTTATTTGTTTCCGGAAATTTTAAAAAATAAAATTTCTCTTTAAAAATCTCTTCATGGTTAATAAAAGGAAATATCTATAATTTTAATTTTATTAACATGTGAATAATTTTAAAGAGAAAATAAAAAACTCTCCAATCTACAAATAAAGAAAGAGATCTAATCTCTTTCTTTAATCTTTTGTAAATCTTTTACAAGAGAGATATTTTAATTTTAATTCTCTTTAAATTATATCTTCCACATAATAATAAAATCTAAAATTAAATTTCTTTTTTATTTAATTATGGCCGGCCCTACTAGCTTGGGTTCAAGCTAGGGCCGGCCACCTTAAACCCAAGCTTAGGCCGGCCCTAGCTTGGTTCCCAAGCTAGCTTGGCCGGCCCCCTTTAGGTGGGTATAGAAGGTGTTTGGTGCAATATCCCTCAGGTCAAGGGTGACCTGGTTAATCAAGCTGAGTCTTGGTTAGGGTTTAGATGTTTGACAATAAGATATTGATCGAAGAAGAGTCAAGTAGGTCAAGGTTGACCGGATACTTGACAGGGAAGTCCTAACTGGCATGTTAGGCAGAATGGAAGTCCTAGTGAGTGAAGCTAGGCAGAAGGAAATCCTGGTGAGTGAAGCCAGGTGAAAGTCCTAGTGAGTGAAGCTAGGCAGAAGGAAATCCTGGTGAGTGAAGCCAGGTGAAAGTCCTGGAAATCCTGGTGAGTGAAGCCAGGTGAAAGTCCTAGTGAGTGAAGCTAGGCAGATGGAAAACCCTAGTGAGTGAAGCTAGGTGAAAGTCCTGGTGAGTGAAGCCAGGCAAGGAAGGAAATCCAGATGGATCAAGGATGATCGGACATCTGGTGTTGGGAAGTCCAAGTAGGTCAAAGGGATTGACTGGATACTTGGCAAGGAAGGAAGTCCAGATGGGTCAAGGTTGGCCAGACATCTGGGGGAAGTCCAAGTAGGTCAATGGAGTGACCGGATACTTGGCACGACGAGTAAAAGTCCAAGTGGGTCAAAGGGATTGACCGGACACTTGGTGGGGAGTCCTGGCAGGTCAAGGGAGTGACCAGATGCTAGGCATGATGTACCAACAGGTCAAGGTTGACCGGATGTTGGTTAGGGAGGTTTGGGACTTGGTTTTGGGCAAAAACCAAGTGCTGGATCGATCCGTGGATCGATCCAGGATGTGGATCGATCAGTGGATCGATCTAGATTCTTCCCAGCGAACAGAAAGCTTCTGGATCGATCCAGAGGTCCCGATCGATCAGCCGATCGATCGGGACGATGCTGCTTCGCGCGATAAGCGCTGGATCGATCCATGGATCGTTCCAGGCGCGTTTCCTGAGCACAGAGGCGCTCTGAATCGATCCGTGGATCGATCCAAAGCCTCCTCGATCGATTCGGAACATTTGAATCGATCGAGATCCGACCGTTGCGTCGTGTTTAAAGCCGCAGGCGAGCGTGGTCTTCGGCAATCCCTTCACGAGCTCTTCTCAGATTCATTCCAGCTCCTCCACAGCTCTCAACAAGCACGTGATCGCCAGTTCTTGAAGGTTCTTGGAGGCTTTCCAAGTCAAGAGGCGGATCTATTGCAAGAGGAAGAAGTTAGGGTTAGGGTTTTTACTGCACATCTTGTAAGCTTTTGCTTAACTTGTATTTCCCTTTCTTCTTCTTGTATTGAGAGTGTTGTAGGGCTTCTCCGCCTTTGGTAGTTACCATAAAGGAGTGTTATTCATAGTGGAGGGTGTGTGCGTTGGTGTGGATCCTTGGATTAGTCACCTCTTGTGAGGTGGATACCAAGTAAAATCCTAGTGTTAGCGTTTTGTATTTGTTTCTGTATTTTCCGCTGTACATCCAAGAAGAAACAAGCAACGACAAGCAATGAAGCACACCGAGCGAACGCGACAAGCTATTCACCCCCCTCTAGCTACTTTTGGTCCTAACAGAAGGTGGGTATATGTGGGTATAGTACTCTATAAATAAGAGGCTACGATAGGGACCGAGAGGAGGAATTGGTTTTGGTCTCCCGATAAAATTAAGCATCCCATGTTCGCCCCGAACATACAACTTAATTTTATCAATGATAATTCATTCCACTAGAGAACTATCATTGAACTACCGCACCAATCCCAAATTACATTTTTGGGCTCCTTCTTATTATGAGTGTGTTAGTCTCCCTGTGTTTAAGATATCGAATGTCCACTAATTAAGTGAGTTACTGACAACTCATTTAATTAATATCTAAGTCCAAGAGTAGTACCACTCAACCTTATTATCATGTCGGACTAAGTCCACCTGCAGGGTTTAACATGACAATCTTTATGAGCTCCTCTTGAGGACATTATCAACCTAGTATCACTAGGACACAGTTTCCTTCTATAATCAACAACACACACTATGAGTGATACCATTTCCCAATTTATCGGGTTTATTGATTCATCGAACTAAATCTCACCCATTGATAAATTAAAGAAATAAATATCAAACATATGTGCTTGTTATTATATTAGGATTAAGAGCACACACTTCCATAATAATCGAGGTCTTTGTCCTTTATAAAGTCAAGATAAAAGGAACGACCTCAAATGGTCCTACTCAATACACTCGAGTGTACTAGTGTAATTATATAGTCAAGATAAACTAATACCCAATTACACTACGACTTTCTAATGGTTTGTTCCTTTCCATTCGGTCGTGAGCTACCGCTTATAATTTATAAGGTACCGACATCATCTTCTTCATATGACACCACATACTATGTTATCTACAATATAAATTAAATGAACAACTACAAACAAATGTAGATAATTAGACCAAATGTGATTCTTTATTCATAATGAATGTTTACAAAGCTTAGGCTCTCAAGATACACTCCAACAATCTCCCACTTATACTAATGACTAAGTCGCCATATCTTCTACCATACATCCGATTCCCATTCCTCCACATGCCGATCGAAAGCTTTGTGGAAGGGCCTTAGTGAAAGGATCCGCCAGTTATCCGCCGATGCAATCTTGGCGATGACAACTTCTCCTCGCTCACGATATCTCGTATCGGTACTTGTGCCTATATGTTTACTCGCCTTATGAGCTCGTGGTTCCTTCGAGTTTGCAATGGACCACTATTATCACAATAAATTGTGATGATCTTGGGCAAACCAGAATCACATCTAAGTCCATTAGAAAGTTCCCGAGCCATACCGCTTCTTTAGCCGCCTCGAGGTCGCTACATACTCGCCCATGGTTGAGTCCAAACGCATTTCGCTAACACCTCCATGAAATGGCTCCACCTCCCAAAGTAAACACATAGCCCGATGTAGACTTACTATTGTCCTTATCTCGATTGAAAATCACTGTAACCCACAGGGAGCAAATCATCCGCTTGGTAAACTAGCATATAATCCCTAGTCCTTCTCGTGTACTTTAATATATGCTTCACCGCAATCCAATGTCCTTGTCCAGGTTACTCGATATCTGCTGACCATGCCTACGGCAAACAGATATCGTGTCTCGTACATAGCATTGCATACATTAGGCTTCCTACACCAAGCATAAGGAACCGCTTTCATGTCCTCTATCTCTTTTGATGTCTTGGAGACATCTCTTTAGATAGAGCTACTCCATGTCTAAAAGGTAAGAAACCTTTCGAGTCTTGCATGCTAAAACGAGCAAGGATTGTATCTATATAAGATGGGATAGACACAACATTCTTTTCTTGCGATCCCTTATAATTTGATCCCAAGAATGTGCACATTCTCCTAAGTCCTTCATATCAAATTGTTTGACAACCATACCCTTACGCCCGATAATACCGACATTGTTGCCAATTAACAAAATATCATCTACGATAGTACAAGAAATACCACCACGCTGCCATCTTTTTATATACACAAGACTCATCCGACCTTGAATAAATCCATATGACTCGATTACTTCATTAAACCGATGTTCCAAGACCTGAAGCTTGCTTCATCCATAAATGGACCGATTGAGCCTGCATACTAGATGCTCTTTGCCTTTTCAATAAATCCTTCTGTGCTTCATATGGATGTTCTCTTCAAGACTTCCATTAAGGAAAGTCTTGACATCCATTTGCCAAATCTCATAATCCATATGAGCGAATGGATAAGAGTATCCGATAGACTTAAGCATGGCTACCGTGAAAAGGTTTCCTCATAATCGATTCCTCTTTCTGAGTGTACCTTTCGCAACAAGCCTAGCTTTGAAGGTTTCTACCTTCCCGTCCCTCTTTTCCTTTTGTAGATCCACTTGCATCCAACGGCTTTTACACCATCGGTGGTTCTACAAGCTCCTGCACCTTATTAGAGTACATGGACTCTATTTCGTAATTCATTGTCTTTGCCAAGATGCCGCATCTATATCTTGGAGTGCTTCATTATATGATCGGGTTCATGTTTACCCGGATCAAGTCCAAGACTCTCCCAAAACATGAATCTTTCAGTAGCATTACAACCTCCCACTACGACGAGGCACTATGCGTGGTTGTGTATCATGTGTGACACGTGTTGCGGTCTCTTGTGGTACTTCATCTTGTCCTGTTGTAATCAAGTAGACATGTCCTCTCTAAGTTCTTCTAAAACAAGTTTACTCGGGCTTGTGATCCATTATATAGTCTTCTTCTAAAAGCGGGCATTGGTGCTAACAATGACCTTCTGGTCTTTAGGACTATAAAATAAACCACCTTTCGTTCCTTTGGGATATCCTACAAACACGCGAACTTCTGTACGAGATTCTAACTTATCAGCATCTGGTTTCAGCACATGTGCTGGACTACCCCATATCCGAATATGTCTTAGACTGGGTTTTCGCCCATTCCACAATTCTATGGGAGTAGAAGAAACTGATTTAGAAGGTACTAAGTTCAGAACGTATACTGCTGTTTCCAGAGCATATCCCCAAAACGAATTTGGTAATTCTGAATAACTCATCATTGATCTAACCATCTCCATAAGAGTCCTATTCCTTCGTTCTGCTACACCATTCTGTTGGGGTGTTCCAGGTGCAGACAATTGGGATTGAATCCCGGCCTCTGATAAGTAATTCCTAAACTCTTGGCCGGATATTTTTGGATGACTCTCCAAGAAGACGCCGCTCGGACGGTGGCCACCTGCTTGTCTTGTCAAAAGTATCACAATCTTTCACACTGACCGACTGAAGAAATGAAGGCATCCATAGTATCTTGCCCGTTCGACCAATGGGGCATGGATATCATTGGGACATTCCCCATGGCGATCGGCCAGTGGAAATTTTTGCTCGTCGCAGCGGACTACTTCTCGAAGTGGTTGGAAGTCGAGCCGCTTGTAAGAATAACTGAGCGGATTATCATTAAGTTCGTTTGGTAGAACATCATATGTCAGTTCAGCATCCCACGTCGACTCGTATCAGACAATGGGAGGCAATTCGCTGGTCAGGGGCTCAGAAAGTGGTGCAAGGGCTATGACATTCAACAGACCTTCACATTGGTGGCCTACCCCCAAGGCAATAGACAAATCGAAGTTGTCAATCGAGAGATCTTCAGAGTTTTATGCGCTCTGCTCGACCATGTTGGAGGCAGCTGGGTCGACGAGCTCCCCAGTGTGTTGTGGGCCCTTCGCACGACCCCGAAGGAGGCAACCGGCATAACCCCCTTCCACTTGGTATACGGTGGTGAAGCAGTCATCCCCGTGAAGGTCATAGTAGAATCTGATTGGGTGCGGTTCTACGATGAAGGAAACACTGAACGGAGGCTCATGGAGCTCGACTTAGTGGACGAAACGCGGGCAAAAGCAGCTGTTCAGCTAACGACGAACCGGCAACGGATGAAATAGAACTACAACCGGAGGGTGATGCCACGATCCTTCCAGGTTGACGATCTCGTTTGGAAGAAAGTGAAGTCGGTCGGCTACGTCACCAAGCTCGAAGCCCCATGGACAGGACCTTTCAAGATCGTGCAAAAGCTTCATTCGAGCATATACTACTTGAAGGATGAAGATGGAAGGTAGCTCGAGAGGCCATGGAGCGAGAATCATCTCCAACCCTACAGGGGCAGATGAGAGGTGCGCGAATGAATACATGTATTTTTATCCCGAACGCAAGGCAAAATATAAATAAAAAGCGAAGGCCTCTTGAGATGCGTCTCCGTCAACGGTTGAGCGACGATCTTAAACTCTAATCTCCGTCAACGGTCGAGCTGCGACCTTAAACTCTAGTCTCCGTCAACGGTCAAGCAACGACCTTAAACTCTAGTCTTCGTCGACGGTCGAGCGGCGACCTTAAACCCTCGTCTTCCCCAACGGTCGAGCGGCGACCTTAAACTCGGGTCTACGTCAATGGTTGAGCAGCGACCTTAAACTATTATCTTCACCAACGGTTGAGCTACGACCTTTAACCCTTGTCTTCCTTAACGGTCGAGCGACGACCTTAAACTCTCGTCTTCCCCAGCCGTCGAGCGACGACCTTAAACCCGGGTCTACGTTAACAGTCGAGTGGCGACCTTAAACTCTTGTCTTCACCAACGGTCGAGCGACGTCCTTAAACCCTTGTCTTCCTCAACAGTCGAGTGGCGACCTTAAACCCTTATCTTCACCAACGGTTGAGCGGCGACCTTAAACCCTCGTCTTCCCCAACGATCGAGTGACGACATTAAAGCCGAGTCTACATCAACGGTCGAGTGGCAACCTTAAACCTGGGACCACATAAATGATCGAGCGACAACCTTAAACTTTTGTCTTCACCAACGGTCGAGCAGCGACCATAAACCCTCATCTTCCTCAACAGTTGAGCGACGACCTTAAACCCTTGTCTTCACTAACGGTCAAGCGGCGATCTTAAACCCTCATCTTCCCCAATGGTTGAGCGACCTTAAACCCGGGCTACTCAAAAGCTCGAAGTCTATAGAATACAAGGACCGCTCTGGACTATTCTTCAAAATAATCCCAGGGCCGATCGGAAGGTCGCATAATCATAATGGAACTCTGAAGAAAAAAAATCGATTGGCTGGATAGACTAATCGTGGACGATCGGAGGAGTCACGAGGCCACGAGTTCTTGCAATGCTCAAAAGATGAGTTGAAAAACTAAATACAAGAAGATAAATCTTGGCCAGACGGACAATCATTCATTAAAACTTCAAAATTTTTACAAGAGCTCGCAACCTTACTCAAGGTAATCTAGGGCGTCATCAGGCAGCGACGCAGTAAGCTTGTCTCGGCTAATGATGTTATTGGTCAGAGCTGCCAACAAATAGCCTCCCTCTTTGAGCTGGACAATTGTCTCGTTGATCATTAGATCGAACAGGCGAAGTGTCCGACCGACAACTTTGTCATTGAAAGCGTCCGAGTGGATGTAGTTTTACTTCATAGTCTCGAATCGGCCAGCCTCGGCATCTTGGTAAGTCTTTAAAGCCACTCGGGAGGCCTCCAGCTCATCCTTCGCGGTGGCCAGCACATTATCTTTGGCGGAGAATTGGCCGTAAAGGGCAGCTTCTATGGCCGACTAGCTGATCCACTCAACGACCAGAAAATCCTCAGCTTCCTTGAGTTTCTTGGCGAGAGCCCAGACCTCCTTATTCTTCAGTTCGAGGTCTTCGATGGCTCAAAGCTTCCTCGCATTAGCCAACTCGATCTTGTTGTCAAAGGTGCTGACCTGTTTGTTGAGTCGAGCCAGCAGAGTGGCCTGCTCTGCACCTTTTCCCCGCTCAGCTTCTAGCAATTGGTTGTTCTTCTCCAGGTCAGTCCTCAGCTTAGCCATTGTAGCATTCGTCTGCTGCTAAGAGGAGGATGACTAGCCGCTCGACACTTTCAGTTCTCTTCACTTTCTCCTCCAAAAATACGAGTCTTTGACACATGACCAGACTCTCCACCCAGTACTGCAAGCAACAAAGAGAATATGTGCATCGATCGAAAATAAACTATGAAAATGCAAAACTTACCCCAATAGACATCTGGGTATGGTTGTCCGCAAATGTCCCTGGAGGCATCATCACTGCACAGCCCCAGGCATCAGCTCATATTTGGGCGAGCGACCCTTGGATGATTATTTAGTGCTCGGGACCTCGAGATTCAGTGCTAGACTCGTGCCACTCCTCGGTCGGCAGATGCAACACTGCTGTTATATGACGCTGGCCGCTCGAGGCAGATTGGGCAACAGTTGTTCGCCCGAGAGCCTGAGACGAAGACGGTGAACGGATGCCAGACTTCTTGGCCTTCGATTTTGGTGGCATGAAGGCCACTAGCGGTGCGCAGACGGTTCCTTGTGACAAACCAGATAGGGAGGGAGTCTGATCAGATGACGTATGAGCTGCCATCTCTTGGACTGGAGAGGGGGTCGACATTTCCAAGGAGGATGCGGAGCGTGATGAAGGCTCCGCTCGCCGCCTCTTGCGCCTGATGCCCTGATCAGTGGCTCACCTAAGGCGGCTGAGCTCAAAACCTCCTCAACTTGAATGATCGGAAGCCGTTCGGAAGGAGGTTATGAGCCACCAATCACTCCACCACTTTCCAAGATGGGAGTCGCTTCGCTCTCATCTTGCGGCTTTTCTTGTGAGCCGACTGGCTGCAGGCCGACTCTCCAATTCTTCCACAGTAGTCACATTGATCGCGACATCCGCAAGGTTCGCCTTGCCAGCCAGACGTGCACGTAGCATGCCTTTGACTGTAAAAGAGGAAGAAAAATCAATTAGAATCAAAAGAATGATTGAAGAAGTTGCATACCTAGCCTGGACGGAAGTCGGGGTGCGGATTGGAATCAGACCGAAGATGTAGAGGACACCCTCCAACAACAATTTGTGAATGTTATACTTCTGACCGACCAACATGGAAGCGACGTTGAGGGAGCCCCAGAAAAGATTGGCAAGTATGAATGCTCGTTGTTCCAATCGGCTTAAGGGAGCATACCTACAACCAAACGACAAGCTTCAACAAGCCGACTGGCAGAAAGCGGTCACACAGCCGACCGTTGCGCTACGTTAGCCCGATCATAAGTCAAGGAGTGACGAAGCCGATCTGATGGAACGCTTCACAGACAATTGTCCAGTCATTCGGACTTGCAACCTCTTTTCGACTAGACTTGAGGGGGAGGCAAATGATACAGTGATGATGAGGAGCCCCACCCTACGAAAGATAGTTGTCACAGTGGAGGTCAAAGTCAAGGTGATCAATGCTTAGATATCATCGGTCGGTCGGGCAACCATGCCCCGACTAGGAGAGAAGGTTCTGGTCCGATCTCACGTTCAACACGGGAGAGGTGTCAAATAACTGACACTCAATGAATTATTGGACGCCGAACAGAGGAGGACACGAGGCACATAAGTCGAGTCGAGCGGCTACCCCGTCGGCCAGACAGTAGAGCCTGGTATGGGCAGAGTTCAACTTAGGCCGAGCGACTATCCCGCTTGACTCGACAGCAAGTCTCGACAGTGGCAAAGTGGAATTTCGGTCGAGCAGACACACACGTAGGAGTAGCGAAGTTCTAGCCGACCGGACGAGATACCAGAGCGATGAAATTCCAGGCGAGCGGCTGACCCGCTCGGCCTAACAATACACTCCCTCTGATATCCATCGATATCCTTTTAGGAGTTGGTGCCGCTGACATCAGACATGGACAACCAGAAGATCGTATGACTGAAGCTTCCACTGTCACTTCAGAGATATACTCGACCTGTTAAGGTACTGTGTTAGAGACACTTTACTGACAAGTCTTTTCAGAAAAACTTAGGGAAGTGTGTCCGCCTTGGGGCGTGTGCACATGCACTATGGGAGCTCTATATAAGGGGGATCAAAACATTGGCTTAGGTACGTAATATATGCGATATTCATTGTTTACGCTACAGTCTTCTTGTTGCTCCATCTTATACTTTATCGACGGTGACTGACTTGAGTGTCGAAGGACCAACACCGGGGACCCCTTCCCTATCTCAATACTGACATTATCTTTATTGTAGATCGGAGCGGAGTCCATAGGAGATCAACGGAAATGTCATATCCCCGACTTTTCATCTCTTCGACTTTAAAGAGGATCAATAATAATTTTAGATAAAATTGCTCTATATTTGAGCAATATTAAACATTAATCAAAATTATTCTAAAACTAATTAAAATTATCTCAACATTGCTCAAAATTATTCTAACATTAACTTGAAATATAGAAAAAAATGTTTAATGTTGGTTAAAAAAATATTGCAATATTGGTCAAAATTGGATAATTTTGACGTATGATAATAATATTAAAATAATTTTAGATAATATCAAAGCACCTGATGCAATAATATTTTGGAAAAGAGGGTATTTTGGGAAATAAAAACAAGATGAGGTTGTGCCTAATGCAAATTGTGTTAAGCATGCTCGCTAGCGTTTGTCGGGAAAACATTCTTTTATATATATATATATATATATATATATATATATATTTATTTATTTGTATAAATTTTTATTACACATGTGGCTAAAAATAACTAGATTAAGCATTCTTTTTAAATAAAAGCATCCCCGTCAGTAGACAATTTTCATGTCGGTTGGAATCTAAACAGAATCAGCATAGGCAAATTAATAATAATAACGTATCCAAGTCGTCGTTTGATTCCTTCATCCTGTGCATCAATAAACAATCTTCAATTCAACTGTATTTTGAGAACAAGTCAAATACGGTCGCTATATATATATCTGTTTTGTTTTTTTGATAAAAAGTACCAATGACTTACTTTTATTAGTTTTAAACAAAAGATGATACTTGATCAGGCAATCTGTCAATTAGCACACTGAGGTTGGGCGACATGTCAATAAATTTGTGGTTGTTTGATTATTAGTCACATCTACTTTGCCAAGATTTCACCAAGAATCGTACGTACTTTATCTATACACTACAAGAAAACAGGGCTTCAGAGACGAAAAAATCTGTCTCTGAAAATCATTTTTCCGTCTCTAAAGAAAGTTTGAGACAGAATATTCCGTCTCAAAAATCCGTTAGTGAAAGCCCCGTAGCTAATTTTGAAACGAAAATATTTCGTCTCTAATTTTAGAAACGGATGAAAACACTGTTTATAAATCTGTTTTCAAATTAACAAAATAAAATTAATTTCAAATGTAAATTCTGTCTCTAATTTTGTTTTAAATCTGTTATTAATCTTGTTTATAATCAGTTTACAATTCTATTTATAAATCTGTATATAATTTTATTTTTAAATTTATCATTAAATATTATTATATTATATTTTTATATTTTTCATCAATATATTTAATAATTCTTCATTTCAAATAAATTAAAAATTATTAAAAAGAAATAACTTCTAATTCCAAATGTATTATACAATTAATATTAAAATAAATAAATATTTACATTATCCAAACAAATTTGACCAATAATCAAGCCATAAAGACTAAATTTTCCTAGATATAAATGATTTGTACATTCCATTTCTTGAATCATTTCTGAATCATCTCCTTGAGATTTTCTTCCCTCTGCCTACTTTATGTAATAACAAGTTTTTTTTCCTTTTCAATATTTTGTTCCTCCATCCTCGAGCTAATAGCATCCATGCCTTCAATTTCTTCTTTTTGCTCTCCCTGTCTTCGAATTTCATGAGATAAATTGCTTCTCTTGTACAGATTATTGAACCAACCAATTTTGTTGAGAAAATCTAACAAATCAAAATATGAAACGAGTAAGTCTTACAATATCAAAATTTTTAATACAAAATAAATTAAAATTGTACAAAAGTCATAATCAGTATCAATGATCACCCACTAATTAGTCCATAGTTGTCAATGCTAAAGAATTAACAAGGGAGTTTGGATTTTAGATTCTAAGACTAAGATTTGAAATAGCAAAGCAAGTATAAAATCAAACCTAATGAATAAAATACAATGTAAGAATTGAGAGCTAAGTCTAACCTAACTACAATTGCAGAAAATAAAAGTCAACATGAAGTAATTAACGAAACTAAGCATGGAATAAAACCTAGAGCATTAAAGAAACCTAATCTAACTTAACCTAATTGAATTTAAATGAAGACATAAAACTTAACAATTGAAAGAGCAATACAAAGTAAGAGTTAAGTAAACTAAGATGCATCAGATTGAACCTAACTATTGAAAGAGACATTTCACCGAACACATGACATGCACGAATTAGAACCTAACTACGGAACATTTTATCAAACAAGTTGGGTGCATGAAACAATTAAAGCCAAGTGTGTGCAATCTAATTAAGGGAGATCAAGTTTGAAATAAGCATTCAATAAGAAACATACCACACATCCAACATGATAAAAGAAACAACCCAATAAATCTGATCAGGTTCAGATTATTACCCTTATCAGTAGTTTGTGGCTCTTCTGATGATGATAAATCTGTCCAACAACCCTCACCGCCTCAGAATTCACCGATACACGACAGTGACACAAATCCAAGCACAAATGGGGTCACCGCAGCAATGGATCTGCAATCCAGAAGATACCAATCTGTTGATAAGCTGTGATGGCTGTCAAACAGGGATGAGGAATAGAGATGACAACATCTCATACCTCCTTGTGGTTGGTCGGATGGCCACGGTACAATTGAAGGGGGCAACGCGTGGTAACCCCTCGTAACTGCTAATACGAAGAACAACCCTACTCTCCTGTGTACTCAGCTCTCCGACAGTGGCAGATGGAAGAGGAAGAAGTGGCAACCGGTGAAAGAGATGGTGGCGATGCTAGCCACCCAAATTGCAGGTATTATGGTCGGATGCGATGACGCCGGCTGCATCTAGGGCAGAGATGCAAGGGGAAAATGTAGAAGAGGATCGGGCCGCCTGATAGCCCAGAGAGCTTGGTGTTGGTGAGGCTCACGGAGAGAAGGACTGCTGCCGGCGGTGCTCTCGTGACAATCAGCGCGGTGAGGACCTCCGCGACGAGGAGACGATGGCAGAGGAGGGAAGATGACGCGGAAGAAGAGAAAGGGGTGCCGATTGGAGAAGATGAGGAGAAGAAGAAGAGCAGAGAGTTAACGGCGCGAGAGAGGAGGAATAATCGGGGCGGCGACGAGATAAGGTGAGGAAGGGTTCGGCGATTAGGGAGGAGTAGGGCACGGTGAGGAATTATAACCAAAATTGATTAATTAAATTAGAAAATTAGGATTATTTTAATTAAAGTCTAAGTAATTTCTTTTATCAACTCCTACTAAATTGGATATTCCAAATATGCATTTCTCAAGCCCGCAAATGCATCCCCTCTAATTACGCTTTACGTGTTCCAACAAAAAAAATCTTAAAAATTTCTAAAAATTCTGTTAAGATTATTCCCCAATTAAATCTTATTATTTAATTATTATTATTATTATTTTATTACCGTAATTTACAATAAAAGTGCACAATTATTAATAAAAATCAATAAAAATAACAAGAATTCAGGGACTATAGGATGGACGACCTTACGGTCATATGAGGGGGCTAATTGAAAAGGTTGCGAATCTTGCGACCTTGAGAAGCAACTGTAGACAACCTCAAGTGGTTGCGACCGACCTCACAACTACGACCGACCTCGCAGCTACGAATGACCTTGCAGCCGTATGAGATGGCCACCAAGCACGAGAAAAAAAAATCAAAGGAGGGGGAAAAAGAATTCGTACCTGCTCTCATAAAGCTAAAGACAAAGCCAAAGCCAAATTAGGACGAGGAGAAAGGGTTAGAAAATCTAATTCATATCTATTTTTGTTTATAAAAAGTTATATGTAATTTCATATTAAATTTGGTTTAAATTCTTTCTTAAAGTTTTTTCATATATTATATTTTGTCAAAGTGAACATATTTACAATTTCATGTCTCTTATTTATATAAATATAAAATAGATTTTATTTTCATTTAAAATTTTCATTAAATGTTTAAACGGTCACAAATTCCGTTTATAATCCATATTTATTTTTTAAATAAAATTTATACATAGCTTTGTATCAAAATTTGTTTTAAATTTCTTTTCAAATATTATATTTCATTAAAGTTAAACAAATTAATTATTATGTAATAAATCTGTATCTGATTTATATAAATTCGAAATAGATTTTATTTTTGTTTTAACTTTTAATTAATTTATAAACCAAATTTGTCACAGAAATTATACAGTCTCAAATTTTATAATTCATATTTATTTTTGTTTATAAAAATTTATATGTAATTTTGTTTTAAATTTGTTTTAGATTTTGTCTTATTTTTTTAAAAAAATATATAATTTACTAAAATGAAACGAATTAATAATTCCGTATTAAATCTGTCTCTTATTTATATAAATATGAAACAGATTTTATTTCCGTTTTAACTTTTAATTAATTTATAAACGAAATTTGCCACAGAAATTATACAGTCTCAAATTCTGTTTATAATTCATATTTATTTTTGTTTATAAAAATTTATATGTAATTTTGTTTCAAATTTGTTTTAAATTCTGTCTTAAATTTTTTAAAAATATATATTATTTACTAAAATGAAATGGATTAATAATTCTGTATTAAATCTGTCTCTGATTTATATAAATTTGAAACAGATTTTATTTTCATTTTAAAAATCCGTTTCTGAAACCCTGTTTTTTTTAGTGATATATATATATCATCACAACTTAATAATTCATGATGGGTCAATTGCTCTAATATTTGAGGTACGAAGTGTATATATCAATACAACTCAGTGCTTTAATGTTTGATGTAGCTAATGGAAACAGTGGGGACAGATGAGGAAGCGAGGAAAGAAGGAATGGAAGAGAAAGCAGTGGGAGTTTGGGATTGTGGAAGCCCACTGTATGATTCCTTTGAGCTTGCCTCGCTGAGCCACTGCTTGGAGAGGCACGTCATGGTCCTGCCCTTCTCGGCCGACGACTCGGTGGCAGCCGGACCTTTGAGGGATCGGTCGGAGAAGGAAGGGGGCAGGAAGAAGAGGAGGATCAATGCGGTGCTTAAATCTATGCGTGCTGCCGTGCGTTATTTGTTGGAGAAAATTGTGAAGTAGTGTGGAAGTTTTAGTTCTTGTTCTCCGTATCTCTCTGTTATGTTTGTACTGTTTTCTCGAAGCAATTGTGATCAGATTAAGTTTCTATCTTTTGTTTCAAAACAGAAAACAGTGAGAATCGTTGATGGTCGTTTTCCACACGGATCTCAAATTCGACAATGCTATGGCCCGAACATCAAATAAATTATATGTTTTATTTCTAAAATGGTTTTCAGTATGTTTTTTTTTAAAGATAAGAGATTTTTGTTGAAATTATAAAGAAGAAATCAAGAGCCGGAGCAGTTGAGAAACGGAATTTGCTGGTGTCTGAAAAGAAAATTGAATTAGATTTTAATTTGTTGGCGTTCCGAATTATGATACTAATTCGGCTGCATTTGTGATTGTGATGTTTCCACTGTTTTTCTTAATTTTTTTAAATTCAGATTTTGCCATATTTGATTATTTTGTTATCCAAAAGTCTGTAATATATATCAACAGTAGATTTTTTTTAATTTTATAATAAATATTTTTAAAAAATATAGATTTTTAATATTTTATTACTCCGGCGGGCTTTCCATATACGCCATGTTTGCCAGGGCCCATGTGCGGGATAGGGACAGGCCGGGGTCCGTGGGCCTCCGTTGTGGGACACAGGCCGTGATCCAAATCGTGAGATGATTTGTTGTTATCTACGTGGCACTCCGGCTTTTTGGGGTCACAGGGAACTCCAAATCTTTTTTGCATCGCAGGGGCGAGAGAGCGAGCGATGGAGAGGGAGGTAGCGAGCTTGGAGAAGGGCGCCGTTTGCTGCGCTTGGAACTACTGCGGACAGAGGATTGCCGTGGGCCACATCGATGGCTCTGTTTCCATCCACGACTCCCATGATTATCCCGCCGCCCCCTCCTCCTCTTCCAAATGGAAGGTCGATACAGCCACATTTCCCCTCCCCCCACGCCTGTTAGAGACTCAAATGTAGCTTTGAAATCGATTGATTCGCAATATCCGCGGTTTCTTTTGTAACTAGGCGATTTTTTTTATAAAAAAAAATCTTTTTAAGTTTCTTTTAGGGCTTTGATTGAATTGAATATTTAATCAAAGTCTTGGCCTTGCTCGATTGACGACGTTGCAGGCGCATTCTAGCTCCGTTGTGAAGGTCGTCTGGACTCCTCCAGAGTGTGGAGATGCCATAGCTTGCATCTGCGAAGATGGAAAGTTTTCATTATGGGAGGAGATCGATGAAGGTAATACTTATAAACTAGGGTTCAATATGCATATCTTTTCGTTTTCCCTGGACCTTTGTATTTGATAGTAATATATGTAATATGTTCGTCACATTACAAATAAACTCCTCAACTCCTTAATAACAAACTAAACCCTTAACATCAGTAATATGGTCATTCGTACGCTCCTTCTTGCTAGTGGACTCAAAGCAAGAATATATAGTTAAAGAAGTTTGTTAAAATGTTTTTTTTTTTTTTTGGCATATGATTTTTGTTTGGTTCAAACATTTGGTAATTATTAGCTGATTCATGTATGAGCATTACTAGTCCCTGTCTGTCTTACTCCACCATTTCTCTCCTTCATGCTTCATAAATTTATGGTATTATGGCATCCAGGCATGCCTATCTAAACCTCTTTTTGTGAAAATTGAGTGCGAAATAAAGTTGATAAAAATTCAGGACATATTGCTACTTCTTTTCTTTGCCCTCGTATTAGTTTTTATTTATTATTTTGTCTGTAGTCTACTATTGGTGATTTTCATTTTGAGTTTTATTGGATCCATATTTATCATCCTCATCTTACTTTGGTATTCACTTCTAAATCATATTAATCAGATACTCAATGTCCAACATGGAAGCTTTGTAAACTCTTCGAGAATAGTGGTTCTCATGTACTTGAACTTCAATTTGGAGTATTTGTGACCAATCTGAAGATGGTAAGTTTTGTTCAAAATTAAATTATAAGCACATTTTAAATTTGTTGATGGTTGTCAAGTAGATTTAATGACCTGTGATTAATTTCCCCAATTTGTTTTACTTGCTAATAGTTTTGTTAATCTCATAATCTGATGATTCTCAAATATGGTCTATGTCATATGTCTCTTCTCCCCTTAAACTTGTATCTATGCTCCAATATGCATACCCAGCTGGAAAATTTATTTCTTGAGCATATGATTTCTGCAAATTCAGTTGTCCAATCTCATATCAGGTGAAAAAGCCTTGAGTTATAATAATGTACTAAAAGGTCTATATGAAGAGTTTGTGCCGTGTTTAAGCTCTGTGACTTCCTCATGATGATACATGCAACATGCTGCACCTTTGATTGGTTGTTACATGGAACATTGGTGAAGCTTTGGTAGTAAAGGAATTTCTCTTATGTTTTACTGCACTTGATATGTTACTAACTTCTGGAGATTTTAAAATTATGAAATTATTTCATCATGGCATACATTTGAAAATGAGTATTGATCCTGTCCGAGCGCTGAGTCGATGGATGCTGGGGACGTGGCGCTCTCCGCTGTCTTCGACTGGTGATGTGGATCTCCGGCGAACCTGCAAAGAAGCCGAGCCGGGAAGGGGTTCCCGGCAACGACTCTCCGACGCTCAAGTCAGGCAATGAAGAAGAAAGGAGGCAGAGTAACTATGGCTACAGTGACGAGAATTCTGAATACCTCCAATGAAGTCTGGGGGTCTTTATATAGGACCCCGGAGAGGCACGTGCACGCTTTTTGAGGCGTGTACGCTTCTCCAGACATACCTCAAACGTGGATGTCAGAAAAGCATGTCTGACGCCATTCCGCAATCGTCCGAGCATATCTCTGGCATGACAGTGGAAGCTTCCACCGTACGATCCTCTGTACGTCTCGGCCGCCGACCATGCTGTTTGTTGGCGGCCGGTGTCTCGAGGCTGATAGCGTCAACTACTCCTTTTGTCTCCTTCTGGGTTTTGTCATCTAATGGTCCGGTCAGGACGGCTACTTGGTTCTCCTGGCGTACGGGGATTTGAGTGTATCGGACCGACCGGGAAAGTCCACGGTCACATGCTCGGATGAGATTGCGCCTTCTCGGTCTGCGATTCTTCCGAGCGGCCTGGCCACTCGGAACGACAGTTCTTTTACCTTGAGCGTCGGAAACCCGACCCGTGGTCGAGCCGTCTTTCGTCCGGCCTGGGGGGATTTCCGGTCGGCCGATTGGATGACCTATCCGCTCGGCAGGACTTTAGGGTTGACCCTCCTGACCTTTGACCTCCACGCGTCCTTACCACCTGATCACGTGCCTCCCTCTCAAGTCTAGTCAAAGGAGGCGCTAAGTCCGACTGACTGGACTGTGAGTCTATCCGAGTGACAGCCGATCTGCCACTTTCGATAATGCCCTTCCGCCAGGCCTAAACGGAGTCACGTACTGCGTTCGGCCGACTACTGATGATTATCCTGCCGACCCGCTGGCGGTCAACCCTGATGCCTCTCGGATCTCCTTGGAATGCGTGCAAATCCTTGCCATTAAGGCGGAGCACGCTGCCCCTGCTCCGTAATGGGGCTGATTAAATGCGCTCCTGTGACCAGATGCCACGTGGCGCTGCTGCCGTCATCGTACGGCGGTGGCGTCGCGTCCGATGTGACCTCCGACGGTTTGAAATGAACGGTCAGATATAGGCTTTGGGTCCCGTGACCTGAATCCGACGGTTCGGCGGGACCGAGCTTAACCTTATAAAGCTCCCGTCGTTCTCCTCCGCCGCACTTTTGCCTTCGCATGTCCAGAAGCCTTCTCTTTCGCTCAGTGCTCCGGCGACTTTGTCCCTCGGCATTCTGGCGATCCCTTGCCCACTTCTTTCGGCCGCCCTCTTTTCCGTAAGGATTTCTTGCCTCTTGCTCCTCTATTCTCGTGCTTTTTCTCGCCTTCTTTGCTGTGTTTGTGCTCCGTGGTTACTGTTATTATCGTCTTTCCGTTGAGCCCCCTGCTCTTCCTTCTGCCTTTGGTCTTTCCACTATTCCGGCAATGGCCAGCTCTTCCCAGCCCTCAGACCTTACTCCTGGCCCATGGTATACTACCATGGAGTCACGGTTCGATCGGCGTGACGCAGAGAGCTTAGTTAACGCCTTCGATCTCCCTTCTGATTTCGAATTTATTTTGCCCTCGCCTTCCGCTCGGCCGTACAAACCGCCTCGTGGCACTGTTTGTTTTTTCCGCGATCAGTTTACAGCCGGTCTGCGGTTTCCTCTTCACCCCTTCATCGTCGAAGTCTGTAATTTCTTCGGTATTCCGCTCGGCCAACTGGTGCCAAATTCCTTCCGCCTTTTGTGTGGGGTTGTTGTGTTGTTCAAAATTCACGACATTCCTCTCCGTCCGAAGGTTTTTTACTACTTGTATTACCCCAAGCAATTCGAACTGGGCACTTATCTATTCCAGTCTCGGATCGGCTTGGTCTTCTTCGATAAAATACCCACCTCCAACAAACATTGGAAGGAATGCTTTTTTTTCCTCCGTTTTCCCAGACGGCTCCCCTTCTTGACCAAGTGGCAGGTCGAACCGCCCACCTCTCCCGAACTGAAGAGATATAAGACCCGACCGGACTACCTTCAAGCGGTGAATATGTTAGCCGGTCTGAAGCTCGACATCAACAAGCTCGACATCAACAAGCTTGAGTCCGAGCCGAGCCAAATTCCCGAGCAGCTTTGGTAAGAAATTCACTTGTGCATTTGCCTTGAGTTCTAACTGATTTCCTTCTCTTTTCTTTGCGGCGAACATCGTAATGGAATTTGTGCTGTTCGGGATTTTGAAGAAAAAGGCGGAGGCGATCGAAGCGGCAGCGGCCAAGGAAATGGAGCAGATGGGTATTGCTCCGGTCGGATCTCACGAGGGTGAGAGTGAGACCAATGCGGGGGAGTCGGCCGCTCAGACTTCTCCTGTGGAGGTGACGGGTGGCGCAGCCTCCAGCAGGGAACCGACCGTTCGGGAGGAAGACTCCGATCCGGAGGACGAGCTCCCACTCAACAGGAAAAGGCGGCGCCCGAGCGGACGGGCCCTCTATCCCCTCGCGGCCAGGCTCCTTTCGTCGAGTCCTTGTCCTCCGATCGGACCCCGTCACAGCTAGAGTCCTCTCAGGACCCCATCGCCGCGCAGCCAATTAGCTCCCTGCCCCCGGTGTCTCGGAGGCCTCGCCGCTCGGTCATACTTTCCAAGCCATCCGCCCCCTCATCTGAACCCTCCGCGTCTGCTCACACGACGCCGGGAGGGCGCCGCACCATTAAGGCCACTCTGCATCTTCCTAAGGACTACCTCGCGGAGTCGGATCGGCCCAAGGCCCCTAAGCACATGATCGTCATCCGGGGGCCGCTCGCCGAGGTATGGGCGGATGCCCGAGCCCGCGTCGCCACAATGCCTCCCGGCCTGTTGGCAAACAGTCACATGAAGCATGCCACCGGCGTAAGTCTTCTGTCTACTCAAACTCCTTTGTATCATCCCCCCGTTCGGCATTAAAAAGTTCCTTTTTTGTTAGCGATGGGTGGAAGACGTAGCGGTTGCCGTTCGCCTGGCGCTACTGGAAGATGAGCTGAAGCATCTCAAGATTTCTAGCGGGCCGTCCTCTTCTTAAGGCCCTTCATACGCCGAGCTGCAAAAGGAGCTGGCCAAGACCAAGGAGCAGTTAGAGGCCGAACGGAAGAAGACGGCCGACTAGGCATACATGCTAGACCAGCTCGAAAAGCAGGTCAAAACTTATGACCGCAAGATAGAACTCGCAACCACTCGGAAGAATACCGCTATCGCCGATTTGGAAGCGAAGAATGTGGAGGCCCGCTCCCTGGAACAACGCGTGAAGGAGTTCGTCGACCTGCTCGACGCTGAGAAAAAGTGCTGCTCGACTGAAGTGGTGGCCCTTAAGGATGAGATGAAGAACCTTCAGGAGGCCCTTGAGGCCTCGCGCGCTGTCTTCAAGGAGTACTAGGAGGCTGAGCCGAGCCGGTTCCTCGCGCTGAGGCAAAAATACATTCGCTCAAACAAGTTCACTGAGAAGGTCTGCAGCTGGCTGGCCGAGGCTTTTGAGCTGGCCATCACCGCCACGGCGGATTATCTGAAGGCCAAGGGCCACCTTCCAGCATCTGTGGACATTCCCGTTCGGGAGCACGCGACGCTTCTTACTACTATCCCCAAGCATATCTTTAATTATCTTGAATGAAGTTGATGTTTTGTATTTTTGTATCTCTGCCGCTCGGTCGGCCAGCTTTTGTTTTAACTGCTACTTTTGAATGCAATTTTTGAATGCAACTTTTGTTCTGTTAGCTTGTTTTCCCATGTTTGTCATTAATAACCTTATGGCCCGAGCGGAGTCTATGTCCAAAATGCTTCTATTCGTTAGTCCCTTCTGGGATTTAGGATAGCCGCCCGCCTGCCCTTAAGTGCCGGTCTCTGATGTGGCCGCACGACGGCATTCCGAGTGGAGTGTTTATGGTCGCCACTTCGACCCTAGAGTTTAACGTCGCCGCTCGACGGTCTTCAAGCCGAGGGGTTTATAGTCGCCGGTCCGACTCTAGAGTTTAACGTCACCGCTCGACAGTCGCCTGTCCGACTCTAGAGTTTAACGTCGCCGCTCGACGGTCTTCAAGCCGGGGGGGTATATAGTCGCCGGTCCGACTCTAGAGTTTAACGTCGCCGCACGACGGTCTTCACGGAGTTTTGCCGTTCGGCAACAAATGCTCATATCCTTTGTCTTTTTTAATTTTTACTCCTGCAGCCAAAAGATACAGACGAACGGGGCATACATGAAATAAATTACACTGGCGCACCTTTTACCCTGCTCGATACGGCTGGAGATGGTTTACGCTCCATGGTCGTTCTAGCCGCTGTACGTCCTCATCTTCCAGGTAGTATGCACCCGATCGGAGCTTCTCGACGACTCTGAAGGGCCCCGCCTAGGGAGCTTCCATCTTGCTCACATCGCCGACCGACTTCACCTTCTTCCACACTAGGTCGTCGACCTGGAATGCTCTGGGAATTACACGCCTGTTGTAATTCTGCTTCATTCTTTGTCGGTACGCCATCAGTTGGACGGCTGCTTTAGCTCGTGCTTCGTCAACTAGGTCTAACTCCAGCTGTCTCCGCTCGGCGTTGTCCCCATCATAGTTCTGGACCCGATCGAACTCGACTCCGACCTCGACTGGGACGACCGCCTCGCCCCCGTATACCAAATGGAACGGTGTTACCCCCGTTCCCTCCTTTGGGGTTGTGCGGATAACCCATAGCACGCCAGACAGCTCGTCCACCCAGCTCCCTCCCATGTGATCGAGCCGAACCCGAAGCATTCGCAGGATCTCCCGGTTGGCTACTTCGACTTGACCATTGCTTTGAGAATACGCCACGGAAGTGAAATGTTGTTCGATGCCGTACCCCTTGCACCATTCTCCGAGCTGCTGACCAACGAACTGCCGCCCATTATCCGAAATGAGCCGACGAGGAATGCCAAACCGACAGATTATATGCTGCCAGATGAATTTCTTGACCATCTGCTCGGTTATCTTGGCCAGTGGTTCGGCTTCGACCCACTTGGAGAAATAGTCGACCGCCACCAGTAAAAACCTCTGCTGCCCGGTCGCCATAGGGAAAGGTCCTACTATATCCATACCCCACTGGTCGAACGGGGAAGGACACAGTAGACGCCTTCATCCTCTCCGTTGGCTTATGGGAGAAAGTGTGGTACTTCTGACAGGAAAGGCAGGTAGCGACGGTCCGAGCGGCGTCCTCCTGTAGGGTTAGCCAGAAATATCCGGCCAGCAGGATCTTCCTAGCCAACGATCGCCCGCCCGGATGACCTCCGCAAGATCCTTGATGTACTTCCTGGAGAATATATTCTGCGTCTTCTGAGTTGACACACTTCAGCAGCGGGCGGGAGAACGCCTTTTTGTAAAGTTGGTGCCCAATGAGTGTGAACCGGCCGACTCTCCTCAATGGCTGGACTTCCTCCCGATCGGACGGCGTGGCCTCTGAACGCAAAAATTCTATTATGGCTGTTCTCCAATCGCTTGGGAATGTGAGGTCTTCCATCCGGTCGACGTGCGCTACCAATGACACCTGCTCAATTGGTTGCTGGATGACGATCGACGATATTGAGCTAGCGAGCTTGGCTAGCTCGTCCGTCGGCTGGTTCTCGGCTCGGGGGATCTTCTGTATGACAACCTCGATGAAGTTTGTCCTGAGCTTTTCAAAGGCCTCCGCGTAGAGCCGGAGCCTTGCGTTGTTTATCTTGAAGGATCCTGAGAGTTGCTGAGCGGTCAGTTGGGAGTCAGAATATAGTATCACACGGCTGGCTTCCACATGCCGCGCCGCCTGTAGGCTGGCTATGAGGGCCTCATATTCTGCCTCATTATTTGTTGCCCGGTAATCCAGACGGACGGATAAATGCATCCGCTCTTCTTGAGGAGAAAGCAGCAAAATACCGATTCCGCTACCGAGCCGAGTGGATGACCCGTCCACAAATACTTTCCACGAAGCTACGGGCTCAGGATTATGTACCTCAGTTACAAAATCTACCAAGGACTGCGCCTTAATCGTCGAGCGGGCTTGATACTGGATGTCAAATTCACTGAGCTCCGTCGTCCATTTGATGAGCCGCCCGGACGCCTCTGGATTCAGGAGCACTCTTCCCAACGGGCTATTCGTCATAACGATGATCGTATGTGCCAAGAAATAAGGACGGAGTCTCCGAGCGGCGAGGACTAGAGTGAACGCAAGCTTCTCGAGGCCAGTGTAGCGAGACTCGACATCTTTTAAAATGTGGCTCAGGAAATACACGGGCTGCTCTTCTTCGCTTCCTTTCACCAACGCCGAGCCGACAGCATGCTCGGTGGAGGACAGGTATATGCGGAGTGACTCGCTTACGTTCGGCTTAGCCAGCACAGGTAAAGAATTCAGGTACATCTTCAGTTCCTCGAATGCCTGATCGCACTCGTCCCATTGGAACTTTGTGGCTCGGCGCAAGATCTTGAAAAATGGCAGGCTCCGGTCGACTGTCTTAGATATGAATCTCGACAATGCCGTTATCCGGCCGGTGAGGCGTTGCACTTCCCTCAGATTCCTGGGAGGCGGCATGTCTTGCAGTGCTTTCACCTTGGTTCAATACCCTGCTCGGTCACGATGTAGCCCAAGAAGCACTTGCTTTTTGCCCCCAAACAAACATTTATTGGGGTTCAGCTTGAGCCCATACTTCCATAAGGTGCAACATGTCTCCTCTATATTTGCACATAAATTGATCGCTCGGAGGGACTCGATTAGTATATCATCCACATATACCTCCATGTTTCTATCGATCTTCCTTTAAAAGACCTTATTTATAAGTCATTGATATGTTGCTCATGTATTCTTCAGTCTGAATGGCATGATATTATAATAATATATTCCTTCAGTAGTGATAAAGCTAACATTCTCTTGATCTTCTTTTGCCAGGGGGACTTAATGGTAGCCCTAATATGCACAGCTAGCAATTGAGTTGACCCCCTGATCAATGTGCAATAGAGGGTAGTAGTCTTTTGGGCATGCCTTATTTAGATCTCTGAAATCCACACATACCCGCCACTTGTTCCTAGGCTTGGGTGCTAGCACCACATTCTCTAACCAGCTTGGAAATTACACTTCTCAAATGTGGTCGACCTCAAGCAGCTGTTCGGCGCTGAAGTCCCTCTTGCTTCACCGGCCGAGCGTCCGGCCGGACGTGAAGTTCGTGCTGCGCTACGCTCGGCAAGACCCCTGGAAGCTCGTGGGTCGACCAAGCGAAGACGTCACAGTTTTGCTGGAGACATCTGATCAGCTTCTCCTTCTGGCTTGAGTCCAGGTCGGATGCGATGAACGTAGTGGCATCCGGTCGGACAGGGTGGATCTTTACTTCCTCCTTTTCTTTGTAAATTAAAGAAGGTGGTTTTTCGGTTATAGCATTTACCTCGACGCGTGGTGCCTTCTGAGCAGCATTTGCTTCGGCTCGGACCATCTCCACATAACATCGCCGGGCTGCTAATTGGTTTCCGCGGACTTCTCCAACCCGATCTTCTACGGGGAATTTGACCTTTTGGCAAAAGGTGGAGACGACCGCTCGGAACTCGTTGAGAGCCGATCGCCCCAAGATCACATTGTACGCGGAGGGAGCGTCGACTACGATGAAGTTAGCAGTCCGCGTTCTTCTGAGCGGCTCCTCTTCCAGCGAGATAGCCAGCTGAACCTGTCCGACCGGCCAAACTTCATTACCGGTGAACCCGTAGAGGGGGGTTGTCATCGGCAGTAACTCAGCTCGGTCGATTTGTAATTGGTCGAAGGCCTTTTGGAGGATTATGTTGACCGAGCTGCCTGTATCAATAAAGATGCGGTGAATAGTGTAGTTAGCTATTACCGCTCGGATGATGAGGGCATCATCATGCGGGACTTTGACTCCCTCGAGGTCCCTAGGCCCAAAACTGATTTCGGGCCCGTTCGTCCGCTCCTGACTGCAGCCAACCGCATGGATCGTGAGCTGCCTTGCATGCGCCTTCCTTGCCCTGTTGGAGTCACCTCCGGTTGGTCCACCAGCGATGATGTTGATTTCTCCTCGGGGTACGTTGCTTCTATTCTCTTCCTCCCGAGCGGACGGCCTGGGACGCTCGTGCGATGCCCGAGGTTGAGTCCTGGGATGCTGTTGACGATGCCGATCGGGGGATTCTCTTTCTACACGCCGAACAGGGCTCTGGTGTCTATGTCGCCGGTCCGGCGAAGGTGATCGGCGGCGATAGTTCCTCGGCGCAGGATGAGCGATTGGGGGGAGGCTCCGACAATCGCGCGTGTTGTGGGTTGCTGACTGATGGAGCGAACAAAACATGGGAGTCCATACCTTCCCTTTTGGCTTAGGCCGATCGGCCACTACTTGTTGAACGGCGTGCGGTCTTGCTTGCTGATGAGGCCGGGCTGCTTCCTCCAGAGGTCCTCTAGGTGGATGGTAGCTAGTGGGTCGCTTCCGCTCGGTTGAAGCCGGTGGTTCAGATGGTGCTTCCTTCCTTTTGGCCGCCTGCGCTTCCTCCACGTTGATATACTCATTGGCCTTGTGCAGCATATGATTGTAGTCGTGAGGCGGCTTTCTGATGAGCGAGCGGAAGAAATCACCGTCCACAAGCCTCTGTGTGAACGCCTTCATCATAGTTTCTGAAGTGACCGTTGGGATGCCCATGGTCACCTGGTTGAAGCGCTGGATGTAGGCACGGAGTGACTCCTTGCTTGATGGCGAACAGACTGACGCTGGTCTTCTGGTAGCGCCTGCTGCTCGCGAAATGATGGAGGAAGGCCGTTCGGAAATCTCTAAAGCTCTTAATTGATCCGTCCGGCAACCTCCGGAACCAGCGTTGCGCAGAACTGGACAACGTAGTAAGGAAGACCCTGTATTTAACTCCATCGGTGTATTGGTGAAGAGTGGCAGCATTATCGAACTTACCGAGATGGTTGTCCGGATCAGTTACGCCATTAAATTCCCCGATCGATATCGGAGTGTAATGCTTCGGGAGCGGGTATTGTAAAATCGCCTCCTAGAATTGGCGATTGACTCGCTCGGGAGATGACTCTGTACGCGGTGCTTTCCCCTTTCTGGCGTCTCGCCCGGGCGCTTCATCGGACGATCCCTGGTTGGCCAGGGCCAGCTTCGACGGGGTCTGGAATAGTGCCCGATGAAAAGGAATGGGGGCGGCCGACACGTCTCCCGGTGTGCCGGTTTGCCCTTTGTTCTGAGCCCACGTAGAATATTGTTCCGGTCGGTCCTCCATGGCCGCTCGGCCTCCAGAGACCGAGGCGGCTTGTTGCGCTATCCTCTCTGCTTGGGCCTTCTGCTGTTGCTCAACCATCTTTGCGGTTCGCGTTTAGATGAGTGCTTCGAGCTCCTCGGGAGAGAGCGTTACCATGAGTTGGCGTCCAGCTTCTTCCATCTTCTCGGCTCGGATTCAGGTGCGTTCCCACAGACGGCGCCAATTTGATCCTGTCCGAGCGCTGAGTCGATGGACGCTGGGGACGTGGCGCTCTCCGCTGTCTTCAACTGGTGATGTGGATCTCCGGCGAACCTGCAAAGATATCGAGCCGGGAAGGGGTTCCCGGCAACGACCCTCCGACGCTCAAGTCAGGCAATGAAGAAGAAAGGAGGCAGAGTAACTGTGGTTACAGTGACGAGAATTCTGCATACTTTCGATGAAGTCTGGGAGTCTTTATATAGGACCCCGGAGAGGCGTGTACACTTTTTGAGGCGTGCACGCTTCTCCAGACATGCCTCAAATGTGGATGTCAGAAAAGCATGCCTGACGCCATTCCGCAATCGTCCGAGCGTATCTCTGGCATGACAGTGGAAGCTTCCATCGTACGATCCTCTGTACGGCTCGACCGCCGACCATGCTGTTTGTCGGCGGCCGGTGTCTCGAGGCTGATATCATCAACTACTCCTTTTGTCTCATTTTGGATTTTGTCATCTAATGGTCCGGTCGGGACGGCTACTTGGTTCTCCTGGCGTACGGGGATTTGAGTATATCGGACCGACCGGGAAAGTCCACGGTCACATGCTCGGATGAGATTGCGCCTTCTCGGTCTGCGATTCTTCCGAGCGGCCTGGCCACTCGGAACGACAGTTCTTTTACCTTGAGCGTCGAAAACCCGACCCGTGGTCGAGCCGTCTTCCGTCCGGCCTGGGGGGATTTCCGGCCGGCCGATTGGATGATCTATCCGCTCGGCAGGACTTTAGGGTTGACCCTCCTGACCTTTGACCTCCACGCGTCTTTACCACCGGATCAAGTATCAATAACATACCAAATGTTTATTGTTAGGTTGAGAAAATCCAGATTGTTATATCAAGCAAATAAGTTTTGTTAATGCAATATTAATAACCTAGTTGGATCAGCAGGTTCAAGATGTCTTTTTTATAAAAAAAATTAACTTTGTTTATTATTTATTTATTTGAAGAATTCAACTAGAGCTTGAGTTTGTAAAGTGGAACCACTCACATAATTGATTTCAATTTGTGGAACAGTCAGTTGTATATACAATTGTGTTTTACTTTCATGGATATAAGCTCATACATTGATGTTTAACGAAGGAGAACAATTATTTTTCTGTATATTAGAATTATATCATGAAGCATGAAATTGAAGATTATGTTCATTATCCAGTTCATCCTAATACAACTGCTTTCATATATGGTTTTCATAGAGCCTTACAAATTGTAGACAAAAATGTACAAATTGAACAATCTATTGACAGGCTTTTAGTTTTTCAGTTGTTGATTGTTGATATTGAATGTGCTAATATGTGACTATGTGCCACTTGGTTGTAAGCTTTATGTGCTGGCAGCTTTTATGAGCTGATTTACATGGATGCTAGCATCTTCATTTGGCTGCCTCTTGTATGCATGTTAATGACTTTGTAATGGTTTTCTAGGTTGCTGCTTATTCATATGGTCATGTGAAAGTCTATGAATTAATGGATCCTTTGAATTTGGACAAATGGCAGCTTCAGGTTAGTTACTTTTCTAATGTCACTAAGCAGCAACATTAGCTTATTTGATTATTTTTCTGCTATGATTCTGTCCTAAGATTTTGTTTTCATTTATTGAACAAAAGATGCATATATATATATATATATATATAAACTTAAAATGATAAATTGGGTTGTATTGATGCATACCATTCGTTTACCCTTTATGTATAGTCACCTTAGAGTTATAGAAGCTTAAATGGTAAACTGGGTTAATACCCGTGGGTGATTGTGAAACATCTTTTACACATGAATTAATCAATATTTTGATGGGCAGATGTGTTTTCTTGTTAAATTAGAGTAATGGAGAAGGAATAATAAATTGCATTTTTTATTGTGAAATTACACATTTGATTTTTGATCCTTTTAATTGCTGCTATTTGGGCTTTCATTTGCTTAATTTTGGGTTTCAAATTAGGAAAAGAAAATGTGAAACTGTAGTACCTGATTTATATGTGCTATAATTTTTCATGTTTTTTTCATAACTTGTTTAGGATGATCTATCTATGCTTTGTGTTAGTTATCAAAGGTAGTGAGATGCCCTACTTGTTAACTGCAGTTGTGTAATCATGAGATTTTCCTAACAGAAGTGCTTTTATGCATTTTAAACTGTATTTTTACAAGGTGATACTGTTGTTACCTAAAGCCCTCTAAATTGAGATATACCATATCTTCCGGTAACGAACCTTTAATTCCATATGTTTTTTCATTGTTGCATCTATTATCTTGATTCAATCTGGAAATTTTAGTCTGTAAAACCCTCTAAATGGTGATCTTGTTCATTTGCTTTATAAACTGAGAACACTTAATCCAAACTTCCAGATCTTTTGTTATCTAAAACCCTCTAAATGTACATTTATAAACTGTGAACACTTTACCATGAGGTTTTCCTAATAGAAGTGCTTCTATGCATTACAATGTGCATTTACATTGGGGGGCTTTTGAACCATGGGTAATGGCCTACTTCTTGTTGTGCTTGCTGCACATTCTCGAAGCATGCAACATAGCAGTTACAGAAGGGTGAAGGCCGCATGGTTGAGGGTGCTGGAGCAGGCCAAACACATCTGGCAAAAGTGACACTGGTGATGGGGCAGGGGTCATGGCCTTGGCGTTGCAGACTGTGATGTGATTGAATGTGCTAATGACTTTCCTTCTCAAGGGGATGCCCATAAGGTTTTCTAGAGTTAACAACCGAATGTGCTCACTGAAGCGCTTCCAGACTGAAGACAATGCTTACTACTACTTGACGTTGGCACCTTGCATGCTCTCCAAATATACAAAATTGCGGCTATAAGTACTTTAAGGAGTTGAAGTGAGTCATTTATGACTTAATGTCAGCTCTTATATTAGTTACAGAAAGACCAGCTCACATGGGTTGTTTGGATAGGTGGAATTCATCAGTTCATTACCAAAGAAGAGAACTCTAAGAATCTTAGCAATCAAATGTGAGAGAACAGAAAACAATAATAGGTTATGAAAATTTTGACATCTACATTAGTACATTCAATTAATGTTGAAATTTATGCTGACACCCATTATCCACTTCTTCCTCTCTGTGCTTGACTTTGATAAGACACTCTTTCTTTTACTATCAAACATTTTCCTAAAAGGAGTGAAATAAACAGGCCATCACTTACACACACAAAAAGATGCATCAAGGATTGGTGCTTTAAACTAGTTAAGTCTTGTAGATTCAGTATCATGCTGTTCTCTGGCTCATTAATTCACATGTACATTACTTGTGTCATTTTGTACTCATATCATAATTGTAACTGTTTCTTAATCTTGTTTCTCTGGTCATAAAAGATAAGAGCCTGCAGGTTTATAACTCAGCTTAGTGCTACTATTTTATTTTTTGCATTTCATCTTTGTTTCCAAGATTTACCACAATATTATTCATTTTGCTTTTACCTGACACTGTTGAGTTTCTTTACAATGCAGGCAGAATTCCAGAACGTGCTTGCTTCTGTTTCTAGATTTGGAAAGGCTTCATGCAAATCTGCATCTATTGCTTGGAATCCTCATAGGATTGAAAGCCAGCAGTCTAGTTTTGTCCTTGGTTTCAGTTCAGATCAACCTCAGTTGAATTCATCCAAGGTATGTTGAGGTTGTGATGTTTATGCAATCAGCAGGAAGATTTGGTTGTTTCCAAGAACCATAGACAAAAGCTGTTGGAGTCTTTAAATGCCCTTAGTTCAATTGGATGCTCTCAATTCTAGGAAATAAGTTGGAGGAGTGCTAGTAAATAAGTTGGAACATAGCTGCGACTTTGATCCTATTAAAATTGTTTGGCTAACTAATTATTCAAAAGTTTGAGTGGTAGGAAATAAACTAAATTATATAATGAATCACTATACTATCTATATGGGAGTAATGAACGTGGAAGATTCTAATTTCAACATGCCCCTTCATGCGCACAATAGGATTATTCTTTTTATAGGTGGGATTCAAACTCTGGAGCTCATTATGTCATACTATGTTAAAATTGATTGACTAAATACCCTAAACCCTAAGACCTCAATCCTATCACCATAAAGGTACTTGATTTGAGAGGAATAATTAATTTTGTGTAGGTCTACTAATATTACTAATGTATGTGTCAAGTGGAACAAATAAGGGTGAATTTTTATAGATGAACATAATATGTTGTTTTAACCAATAATGTGTAAGTGATGACAAGTTGGATATTTGTATATTTCAAATCAAAATATATCATCCATGCTCACATTGTTTTGATGAGATTGTGCAACAAGCACACACAATGTTTTATACCAAAGAGAGTTGAGATTTTAATCTCTGTCAATTGCAAGATGGACATTTGAATCTTTTAGAGCATCCATGATTTAACAATTTGTGCTGTTCTTGCTGCTTTCATCTCCGAATTCCTTTACAAAAGAATTGTCTGTATACTTGTTGACTAGTTAAAACTTGTTTAAACACTATATATTGATTGAGATGGTTACTTGCTTAACACCCCTAGAATTTGGTTCTCCAACAGATTTGGGTGTTTGAAGAGGCTCATCAGCGTTGGGTATCAGTTGCTGAACTAGCTTTACCTGAAGACGACAGTGATAGGGTACATGCTGTAGCCTGGGCTCCCAACATAGGAAGGTATTTGATTACCTATAGTTTTGATGACTTTGTGTGCACAAAAAATGTTCTGACATATAATACACATTTGTTTTTATCTCAATGAACTACCCTGTATGACAATTTCTACACTTTTGATATTAATCAGTTTTTTTCTTCATTTTCTTATAATCTTGATTATCCAATTATATATTTGCTAACATGACTGTAGAACTAGATGAATATACTTTATCAATTATTATTATTATTATTATTATTTGGAAAAAAATACTTAATTTAGTGTTTGTGGTTCTGAACTTTAGTGAATTCATATAGTTGATCTTATTGCTATCATTTTTGATAGATGAACTTGACTTGTAGGCCATTTGAAATTATAGCAGTTGCGACTAGCAAGGCTATTGCCATATGGCATGTAGTTCTGGACCCTGAGTCGGATGGAAGACTTCCAACTGAAAAGGTTGCATTACTTGAGGGGCATGACGGCGAGGTATGAAATTATTTGCCAGATTATATTGGGCTAATTGGCCCTACCTTTTTTCAAGTAGAGTTCAAAGTATCTTATGGAAAGACTACATTCTAATTGGTGTTTTCTAAACCTAAATATAATATATAACTTGTTAGACTTTAGCATTTGTTAAATAAGTCATCTGTTCCTTTTGCCTTATCTTAAGTTGCCTATCAAATCTATGACAAGCGCTAGTTTCATAGCTTTACATTCGAGAAATGAGGAATGAACTCCTCAAACTTGGAAATGCACAGGTGTGGCAACTGGAGTGGGACATGAGCGGAATGACATTGGCGTCAACAGGCAGCGATGGCATTGTTAGGTTATGGCAGTCTAACATGAATGGGGTCTGGCATGAACAGACGGTTCTTGATTGTAATGTTGCACAGTCGTAATCACATATACTGCTGTATCACTTAACTTGGTATCTCCTATCCTCTCATATTCATTTGTGGATGGATTACTCTGCAAATTTGATCACAATTTTTCTCAGCTTTGTTCCTTCAGATATGCTTCATGGAGGTCGAAAGAGAAGACATTGCCGTTGACATGCAAAAGTGGTGTTTGCTGATGTTTTTGACTTGAGGCGCCTGTTTGATCAACATTCTCTTCTCTCGGTAGTTTGCAATTCCTTTTGTGATACTCTCGTGATGCACATTTGGTGGAGATCAACTGCAGCTAATTCTTATTCGGAACTGCATTTGCGATGACCAATAACCTTTTATGGTCCATTTTCTTAACAAGATGTTACTAATTTCTTGCACTAAGGTTTTCCATTAGCTAGAGAGTTTTGAAGATGTGATAGTAATGATAATCATCATTTATAAGAATTTGTTTTTGAAAAAAAAATAGTTTACAATATTAATTATTATGTTATTATTATTTTTATCTTGCTGATGAAGAGAAAGAAAATGAATATTTTTTGTAGATTTTTTTTCTTATTTCATTTTTTTCTTCTTGTATCTAAAATGTCAAGTTTGCCATCTGCTGATGAGCGTGTCACTGAGGACGAGCCAACTGATCACCCCTGCGAGCTTGCACCCGAGGACGTCCTCGCCGATAACCTGTGAGCTCATCGCGGCCAGTGAGATGGTCGAGTGCTGCGAGCCATTGATTCGCCGTGAGTCTGTCACACGAGCCAAACACGCTTTTTTTTGTATTTTGGGGTTATTGTAATAAAAAGATGATCACACTGTCTTAGACACGCCTTATTAGGTGAAGGTAAATTAGGCGAAAGAAGGTAAATTATGAGGATAATTTATAACCCACTATTATGTGACTATAACATGGCAGGAATTATTTTTTTCAGGTGGCATGCATCCGCCCATTAACATATAAAATGATGAATAAATTGTAATCAATATTTTCATATTGACCCCTAACATCTGGGTATGGTCTATCAAACTTGCGAGGCCATTGAGGTCCTAATTATTCTTAAGGTAAAAATTAAAACCTGGTTATATGAATTG
Source organism: Zingiber officinale (assembly GCF_018446385.1). Classification (NCBI taxonomy): domain Eukaryota; kingdom Viridiplantae; phylum Streptophyta; class Magnoliopsida; order Zingiberales; family Zingiberaceae; genus Zingiber; species Zingiber officinale. The sequence goes on from NC_056001.1 coordinate 4,906,852, forward strand.
CCAAAAAGTGTATTTAAAAAATAAAAATAAAAGGGCCATTCATCGTATATTTCACCAACACACTGTTATAATATATTAAAATAAATAAATTAAATTAGATAAAAAAACTTTATATAAGGTATTTTATATTAATTGTTTTACCTACTTAATTTAAGTTATTCAAATTTAATCCAAATCATTTTAACATGATCAAATTCATCATAATAATGATTAATTAACTATTATAATATTAAAATAGTCACTAATTAGACTTAGAGGAGATCCTCTGAACTGTCTTTTATTGGTGGGGATGTATAATTTCCACTTATTTTACAAGTGGAGATCATACATCTCCACCAATACATGTAAAGAGAGTATTCTCTGTACAGTAGAAACGATCCAGAGGATCGGGTCTAAATTAGACTATATTATTATAACAATCAATTAATAGATGTTATAATTGTTTTAAGATGAGTTTTATTGCGTTAAAGTAATTTTAAGATGAGTTTTATTGCGTTAAAGTAATTTTAAGATGAAAATCTAATAATTTTGATAAGTTGATAAAGATTTTTCATATAAAAATATCGGAAAATTATGTTAAAATTCCTAATAATAATTTCAACTTTTCATATAGTTTCCATGTCTAAAAAAATTTTATTTTCACTTCCTACCTATAAAGTTTTATTTGTTCCACTTCTCTCATGCAAACATCATTATCTAATTATCCCTCATATTTTTTTTATAAAAAAAATCTAAAAAAAAGTATAATTTTTTTTTAAAATTCAGCATTTTAAACTAGAATCAAATATATTTCCTATCAATTGAACATGATATTTTCCCCGCTTAATATAATTTCTCTTAAATTTAGTACAATTTAAAAAGAATTAATATAATTTCCAACTAATTAAGTATTATTTAAAGAGAATCTAGTATATTTTATATAATTGAGATGAAAAAATGTTCATACTTAATTTGGTAAAATATATACTAATTATAGTTTAATGTATTAAATTTAAATGGAATTATATTTATTTTTAATTTTTTTTATTAAAAAATATGAGAAATAATTAGATAAATTAATGTATATTATATTTTACGGCAATTTACCAAAAGGCGTACTACAGTTAATGTATTTACCAAAAAATGCATCACAGTTTTGTATTTACCAAAAGGCGGAGTTTACCAAAATCAATCCCCAGATTACCCCTCTGGCTAACCTGGCAACCGCCTTTTTCAAACACATTTTTCCAAGCATCCAAGCCGAAAGTAGAATAGAAAAATAATTTGTGGTTCGGATACACGTCTTCTCACCGTCTCTCTCCCTTCGTCCCTCTGTGTGGTGTTATAAACTTGAAAGAAAAAAATATATGAACCCTGCGCTTGCCATTACTGCTCGTGGTGGTTGGCGATTGCAATAGACTAGTTAGGTTTATGGCATAATTGCGTAAGAGTTGCTAGAGGAGACCAAGGACAAATTAAGTTAAGAAGGTCAGCCGAGAAGGACAAACTTCTTGCAAGAGGGAAATGAGTAGAAGCACACATTTAAAGATTTAGACATGTATGTATGGATTTTTTTACTGTAAAATAGGGTAGTGAAGGTAAATAAAAAGTACACCATTTGTCTGGGTGGCAGCAAAAAGTGGTATTATGGTTAATTTTGGTTGTGTGGGGAATAATATTCAATAACACCTGAATTATGATGTAATAGAAGACTTAATCGATTTAATTCATGTTAGTTTTTGACGTTGATAGTTAAGTTTGGCTAGGGTTTAGTCAGTGGTGGTCCTAGTTTACAAGAAGTATCTGCTTCAAAAGTAGCTTGATATCTATGAGATCATGCCCAACGTGGGCCTGATATCATAGATATTAGGCCTAACGTGGGCCTGATACCTATGATATCATGCCCACGTAGAGCCTGATATCGATAATGTGTTATGTGGTTAAAACTTTGCTTTTACATCAGACCGTTCCTAGTTTGAGCAAAATTACAATTTAACTACAAAAAATGATTATGTAGTTGCAAATTTACTAAAATAGTTTTTTAATTTATTTATCAGGGATGATCATATAACTGACGAAATTCTATATGAGATATGGAATACTCTTGATGCAACTTCTAGCATTGGACATGCAGATAATGTAGGAGAAGTATCCAGAACAAATATTCCATCATCTTCACAGTATAATTGTGTGCATAACACAAATAGAAATACGAGCAGTAATTTCACATTTGATCTAAATGAAGAAGCTAGTATTCAAGAAGATGAGGTTCTGAACCCGTGTGCAACACTTGTTGATTACTATGAGCCTAGTTGGAGTGAGGAGGAAGGGTATTATAACCGAAATGGAGAGGAAATGCAATGCAATACAAATGTACAAGAATTCTTTGCTGATGATATGCAGATTGAACAATATGAAATATCTCAAGAGCAGTATAGTGACTTAGAGGAGGAGTTCCCAATAGTTGATGATCCATATATTCTAAATTCTCGATTGCTCCAAAGGCCAATTGAAGAGGCAACAGATTAGCATGAATTTTTTGTAGGACAGATATTTCAGTCTCGACAAGAGTTCAAGAATCAACTTGTGAAGCATGCCATGGTTAAACATATGAGATATAACCCAGTTGACACTCGGAAAAATAAAGTAAAAGCTGTCTGCTTCAATCAACCGTGTAAGTGGAGAGTAGTTGCCAGGGGGGATGTCGAGTTCATTGTTACGAAATATATAAAGGAACACCAATGTGGCACCATTAGGGAAAGTGCTGATCATCAAGCATGCTCTTCATCCTTTGTAGCTTCTTTTGTTGAAGAGCAATTTCTTGCTAATGAACAATACAAGCCAAGTATGATTATAGCAGATATAAAAGCCAGGTTCGGAGTGACCATATCCTACAGAAAAGCTTACATAGCTCGAGAGAAAGCGATGAAGAAAGTTGTTGGAGATTATGATCAAGCATATAGAGATCTTCCACTATATCTGCGTGAGTTAAGAGTAAGGGATCCTGAAACCTATGTTGCACTACACAGGAATGGGGATAATCAGTTCCAACGATGTTTTTGGGGTTTTGGAGCTTGTAGGAGAGTATTTAGGTCTTATCTGCGTAAATTAATTGGAATTGATGCCACACACCTAAGAGGCAAATATCCGGGTGTGTTGTTGATGGCTACATCAATAGATGCTAATGACAATGTCCTCCCAGTAGCCTTTGGAATCGCTGAAGTTGAATGTGGGTCTGCATGGGAGTGGTTTCTGGATCATACGAAGAGATTCTTTAATGTTGATCCAGAGTCAATGAGTATAGTATCAGATAGACATCGTGGCATTATAGCAGCAGTTAGGAAAGTATACCCTACTGCCCATCATGCTTTTTGTTGCCACCACATGTCTTGCAATATGGTAACAGATACTGGCAGTAGGTCAGGTTTAGGGTTGTTTTGGGCAGCTGCTCGAGCAAACACAACACTACAATATGATCTCATAATGCAGTCCATGCTTGAAAAACATCCAGATGCTCATAAGTGGCTTCAAAACATTGACCCTAAAAGATGGGCTAATGCACACTTTAGTGGGAGAAGGTACACAATGCTAACCACCAATTGTGTAGAGAGTTTAAATGCTTTGTTCAAGGAGACGCGTGAACTTCCGATAAACAGGTTAATTGATAATACCAGAAGAAAGGTAGCTCAATGGTTCTGTAACCGTAAGGAGGAAGCGTCGAAATGGTATGTAGCGTTGACACCTCATGCTACCAAAGAAATGCAATCAAGGAGAGAGAAAGCTAGATGATATAAAGTACACCCCTACTCTCAATCCGAAATGGAAGTAGAGACATGGGGTGCTTCATACATTGTTGATTTGGAGAGGAAATATTGTAACTGTGGGGAGTTTCAAATTTCAGGATTGCCTTGCTCACATGCAAATGCCGTCATAATTCACCGGAACATGGATACACTCCCATATTGTGAGCATTACTTTCATTCACATAATTGGAAAACGACATACATGGATCGTATTTACCCTTGTCGAAGCAAAGAATTTTGGCCTAGGGGTGTCAACAACATTATAGTGCTATGTCCACGTAGCCTTGTGCAGCCTGGTAGGCGAAAGAAGGCAAGGATCGAGTCAAAACATAATGGGAAGGTAAAAATCAAATGCAGCAGGTGCAAACAACTGGGCCATAATCGGAGGACCTGTAGAATGCCGCCAGCCCCTGGATCTTGACTGAATTGTAAATTCGAGGAGTTGAGGCATATGTTTTGTATGAAGTACATAAATAGGTTTGTAAAATAAACAGTTGTTAAAAGTGATGTTTCTGTTATATACGTTTATGGAGTATTTAGTTTGTGTTACAGTTTTATGGTAGGTATGAGAAGTGTAAACCATCACCTGCAAGGCAGAAATAATACTTCACACCATATCTCTATTGTGTCAAATAAAAATGCGATACATTTCAATTCAACAGGAAGGGGTTCGTAATTACAAAGTCACATTAATATGTAGTGAAATATAGATGTGTTAAAACATGCACAAAGGGAGTGTAGTAATCGATTCCATAGGGTAGAAAAGAAAAGGTGTGGACTGTTCCGTGCCAACTGGTAATCCATGGTGTATAAATTATGTTTGACAGCATAAATACCATCTCCCCACCATGACCTTCACAGGGGACTTGATTTCATGAAAATCCAAGTAGGGGAGGGCCATCAGTGGGTTTTGGTCAAAACCCACTGATGGACCTAGACACATCGGATTGGACCCATTTCAGCGCTAGTGGTATTCTGGAGTTGCAAGGACTCAGAATCTGGTGGCAAATAAATGTTTAAATATTTATAGGTGCTGGGAAAAATTTAAAATGCAATCAGCCTCCGTTGGGCCTGATATGCTTGGATATCAGGCCCACCGTGGGCCTGATATGGTTGGATATCAGGCCCAACGTGGGTCTGATATCCAAGCATATCAGACCCAAAGTCGCCTTGACACTTATAAATGGCAACTGGCATGGAGCCATACTTCGTAATCCATGGTTTATAAATTATGTTTGACACCATAAATACCATCTCCCCACCAAGACCTTCACATGGGACTTGATTTCATGAAAATCCAAGTAGGGGAGGGCCATCAGTGGGTTTTGGTCAAAACCCACTGATGGACCTAGACACATCGGATTGGACCCATTTCAGCGCTAGTGGTATTCTGGAGTTGCAAGGACTCAGAATCTGGTGGCAAATAAATGTTTAAATATTTATAGGTGCTGGGAAAAATTTAAAATACAATCAGCCTCCGTTGGGCCTGATGTGCTTGGATATCAGGCCCAACGTGGGCCTGATACGCTTGGATATCAGGCCCAACGTGGGCCTGATATCCAAGCATATCAGGCCCAAAGTCGCCTTGGCACTTATAAATGGCAACTGGCACGGAGCCATACTTCGTAATCCATGGTTTATAAATTATGTTTGACACCATAAATACCATCTCCCCACCAATACCTTCACATGGGACTTGATTTCATGAAAATCCAAGTAGGGGAGGGCCATCAGTGGGTTTTGACAGCGCTAGTGGTATTCTGGAGTTGCAAGGACTCAGAATCTGGTGGCAAATAAATGTTTAAATATTTATAGGTGCTGGGAAAAATTTAAAATACAATCAGCCTCCGTTGGGCCTGATATGCTTGGATATCAGGCCCAACGTGGGCCTGATACGCTTGGATATCAGGCCCAACGTGGGCCTGATATCCAAGCATATCAGGCCCAAAGTCGCCTTGGCACTTATAAATGGCAACTGGCACGGAGCCATACTTCGTAATCCATGGTTTATAAATTATGTTTGACACCATAAATACCATCTCCCCACCAAGACCTTCACATGGGACTTGATTTCATGAAAATCCAAGTAGGGGAGGGCCATCAATGGTTTTGGTCAAAACCCACTGATGGACCTAGACACATCGGAATGGACCCATTTCAGATCTAGTGGTATTCTGGAGTTGCAAGGACTCAGAATCTGGTGGCATATAATAATTTAAATATTTATAGGTGCTGGGAAAAATTTAAAATACAATCAGCCTCCGTTGGGCCTGATATGCTTGGATATCAGGCCCAACGTGGGGCTGATAATATAAAAAGTAATATTTCAAATTAATAATAAATAATCTTACACATAAATCGAGGCGATTAGATAAAATAAATTAAGGAGATATCAGGCCCAAGTTTCAATCTGCAAAAGCGCACACTCTCCTGCTTCGTTCTTCATCTTCTTCTCGAAGCCATTCAACTCAGCTCCGGGCCAAAACCCACTCTTCCTTCACCGGCGTTCAAGAATCATTTCCGTACGGAGGTCGGTTGCTCATTTAGTTAAGCTTTCTATAACCGGTTAACCTAGGGTTTATGTGGGTGTGTTAGAATAAGAGCGTAGAGTTTTTCTGTGTTTGGTTATACAGTACGTAGGTTCGCAATGGCAACAAAAGAAGTCTCCACAAGTCTGTGTGCTGATCGACCAACTTATCAAAGTTACGTCAACAGAGGAAGAACTAAAAGAATGAACTGGAAAAGTACCATTTGCCACTTCAGAAAGTTTATCTCTTCTGTTAACCCGACTTCAGAACAAGAACAGATGATTCGAGGCACACCTTTTTCCTGGATCCTCGACCTCCCTGATAGTTCTTTTGTAAGAGCTCAGGTACAAAATATGTTTGATAACTGGGATCATGAGGAAAAAAACTTTATCTTCCATGGGAAGAAGCTCAATTTTACAAAGGTAGATGTGAGACTGATTCTTGGCCTACCCGACAATGGAGATATAGTTCGTCTCGATTTAAATGAGGCTTCAAGCGCACTGTACATGGAGTTTTTCCGAGAATCGGATTGTTCTGCCAAACATTTAGAGAAACTGATTAGGAAGTATAGATCAAACGACAAGCTGTACTGTCAGCTTTTTATCCTGTATTTTTTTACAACAGTTCTGTTCTGTGGGAGTAGCAGTGTTCTCAGAATACATGTGCTCTCCCTAATTGACTGTGTAGATGATTTTGAGAACTTAGCTAGGTTTAACTGGTGCAATGCAGTATACAGTTTCATGGCTCAACAATTAGACTCCATTGGATTGGAGCTTACATTAAGACCAAAACCACAGGTTGCTGATGCAACGCCCAAGGCCCCCTTGCTAAAGGGATTTCCAAATATTTTAGCTGTAAGTCCGATTACATATATAGCAAGATATGTGTAAAGATTATGAATTACTTTTATAATCATATTGTAGGTATGGGTGTGTGAGCACATCAGCATTATTGATCCAGACCATCCAGAAAAATTGCCAAGAATACTACGATGGAGGTGGCCTAACTATCATGTTGACACATAAAAAAATGATAGACCGTGAACTGCAGATAAAATTTTAGTAGATTTAATTCCGATGGAATTCGAGTTTAATTACTACCAAACCGGCCTCATCCATCTGAGTATCTTGAGTTGGTTGGCCAAGGATCTTTACATCAAGCCGAAGAAGGCCAACTCCAGTGTGACGATACCGTAGATTGTAGTTTGTGCAAGGAAAAGGATAACAAAATTGAGAGTTTAAAGCAAGAATTATATAAAGTTTCTCAAAGTTTGGAGGAAGCTAATAAAAACCTGGCAACGATGATAGAAGAAAAGGATAGTATAGTAGCAGCAAAGGATATTGTGATTGCTGATATGGAAGCTATGCTTAAAGAAAAGGATCAACAAATAAGTGAACTGCGTAAAGAACGGGATACGAGTGGCAACAAGGCTGACACTATAAATTCTGACGTGGATAACAGAATTTTAACTGTAAAAGACAAAATCATAGCCGATGCCGAAAATAAGATTAAAGAGCTCCAACAAGTCATACAGAGCATATCAGGGGAGCCAAGAGCATCAGAAGGCATAGACCCAGCATCAGAAGGCATAGACCCTAATCTGCTTATAATTCCAACTAATTTTCGGGTAGGCCCCAAAAGAAAGAGAACCCAGAGAAGGTTGATATCCCAATGCACCAAAAAAAAGGCAAACAGGTTGTTCTTAGTGTCGAACCAGATGCTCCTGCACCATCAAAGACAGAAAATACAAGTTCATCACAGATAGAAACACAATGTCATGAAATTAACAAGGTCAAAACCAAAATATTGAAGGTACGGTCGAGAGTAGGTAAGTTGTTATTTTAGAATCCTTAATGACATAGTATTATTTTAATTATCTCAGCAAGCAAAAACATTTTTTAAAAAGAGCAAAGATGATGTGATAGCCGATGCATTGTTGAAGCTCAGTCAGTTAAGGTAACGTAGTTGCCAACCTAAATTCTTAACCCACATGTCAACAAAGGATTATTATTGGAGTTTAATGATATTTTTATTTTCAATTTATTAAATACCATTGACTGTATACTTGTGTGTAGGGTGACGGTGCAACCAATATGGGCAAATGATAATTTCACCTTAGATATGCAATCTTTTATGACAATATTTGATTGGACACAATATACCAATGGGGATTGCATAAATGTTTATTGGAATATTCTTGCTAATGAAGCCAAACACTCTAACTCACCATACCACCCATCCATATTTTGTGGGGTTGGATTCCCAGTATGTCCCTTATCTCATTGTAAATTGTTTAAATTATATATTGGATGCAGTCACCATAATAGCTCTATTATTTGTATAGGACTTGTTCGGAATGATGCACGTGGATGCATTGAAACAAACTGCAAAAACAGATGACGACAAGGACATTAGATATATTTTTTGTCCTCTACATAACCAACATGATTATTAGCATCTAATGGTCATGGACCTGGAGGAACGACAAATAATTCATTATAACTCTCTTGGCACCACAGAACTTTACACTTCTGTTTTTAATCAAACTGTAAGTAACAAATTTCTTATATCCAATAATCATTGTTTATGTATTAATTACTATGGTTTGATATTTGTAGGTGTTATTTTTTAAGGAGCTGAACTGGTCATACTATCACATATGGCATAAAGGTTTAGAACCATTCTCCGGGAGAGAGTATAAAACGATGCAAGTTATTGGCCCCACACAAAGTAAATCGTAAGTATTAGTGTATGTTCCATAATAATTCTATTTGCCTTTTCTATGATGGATTGTGCATTTGTTTTGTAGGTTGGATTGTGCCTTTTTTATAATGCGCTATGCAGAGAGTTTGATGTTCCGGAGATCTATAGACTTTGTACAATCTGATATACGAGCTTATAGATTTAGACTTGGACACAAAATCATGTCTGACAAAAATTTTAAACTATAGAAATAGTGAACAATTGTAATAATTTATTGTAGTAATGATTTACTGTTTGTGTAACTAAAATTTATGGTGAATAAAATTATTGTAAATTAAATTTATAAGAAAGGATACCATACCAAGGCCACTTTGGGCCTGATATCCAAGCATATCAGGCCCAACGGAGGCTGATTGCATTTTAAATTTTTCCCAGCACCTATAAATATTTAAACATTTATTTGCCACCAGATTCTGAGTCCTTGCAACTCCAGAATACCACTAGCGCTGAAATGGGTCCAATCCGATGTGTCTAGGTCTATCAGTGGATTTTGAGCAAAACCCACTGATGGCCCTCCCATACTTGGATTTTCATGAAATCAAGTCCCCTGTGAAGGTCATGGTGGGGAGATGGTATTTATGCTGTCAAACATAATTTATACACCCTGGATTACGAAGTATGGCTCCGTGCCAGTTGGCACGGAACAGTGCACACCTTTTCGTTTCTAGCCTATGGAAGGTGACTATTAAAATTGATGTTATTTTATTATTTTGATCAGGCCCCTGTAAGAATGCTTGGAGTTTATATTAGGGGGAGATAGAATACTGCTTTATTAAATGATATTTATATCAGGCCCAACGGAGGCTGATTGTATTTTAAATTTTTCCCAGCACTTATAAATATTTAAATTATTATATGCCACCAGATCTGAGTCCTTGCAACTATGGGTCCAATCCGATGTGTCTAGGTCCATCAGTGGGTTTTGAGCAAAACCCACTGATGGCCCTCCCCTACTTGGATTTTCATGAAATCAAGTCCCATGTGAAGGTCTTGGTGGGGAGATGGTATTTATGGTGTCAAACATAATTTATAAACCATAGATTACGAAGTATGGCTCCGTGCCAGTTGCCATTTATAAGTGCCAAGGCGACTTTGGGCCTGATATGCTTGGATATCAGGCCCACGTTGGGCCTGATATCCAAGCGTATCAGGCCCACTTTGGGCCTGATATCCAAGCATATCAGGCCCAACGGAGGCTGATTGTATTTTAAATTTTTCCCAGCACCTATAAATATTTAAATTATTATATGTCACCAGATTCTGAGTACTTGCAACTCCAGAATACCACTAGGGCTGAAATGGGTCCAATCCGATGTGTCTAGGTCCATCAGTGGGTTTTGACCAAAACCCACTGATGGCCCTCCCCTACTTGGATTTTCATGAAATCAAGTCCCATGTGAAGGTCTTGGTGGGGAGATGGTATTTATGGTGTCAAACATAATTTATAAACCATGGATTACGAAGTATGGCTCGTGCCAGTTGCCATTTATAAGTGTCAAGCGACTTTGGGCACGATATGCTTGATATCAGGCACGCTGGGCCCGATATCCAACCATATCAGCCCACGGCCTCGATATCCAAGCATATCAACGCCGATATCCAAGCATATCAGCCCAACGGATCTTGATTGCATTTTAAATTTTCCCAAAGACCTATAAATATTTAAACATTTATTTGCCACCGATTCGAGTCCTGCAACCCGAATACCACTACTGAAATGGGCCCAATCTGACAGGTCCATCTGGTTTTGACCAAACCCACCATGGCCCTCCCTACTTGGATTTTCATGAAATTAAGTCCCATGTGAAGGTCTTGGTGGGAGATGGTATTTATGGTGTCAAACATAATTTATAAACCATGGATTACGGTATGGCCCGCCGCTTGCCATTTATAAGTGTTACAGGCGATTTCGATATGCTTGGATATCAGGCCCACGGCCTGATATCCAACCATATCAGGCCCACGGTGGGCCTGATATCCAAGCATATCAGGCCCACGTTGGCCTGATATCCAAGCATATCAGGCCCAACGGATGCTGATTGCATTTTAAATTTTTCCCAGCACCTATAAATATTTAAACATTTATTTGCCACCAGATTCTGAGTCCTTGCAACTCTAGAATACCACTAGCGCTGAAATGGGTCCAATCCGATGTGTCTAGGTCCATCAGTGGGTTTTGACCAAAACCCACTGATGACCCTCCCCTACTTGGATTTTCATGAAATCAAGTCCCATGTGAAGGTCTTGGTGGGGAGATGGTATTTATGGTGTCAAACATAATTTATAAACCATGGATTTCGAAGTATGGCTCCGTGTCAGTTGCCATTTATAAGTGTCAAGGCGACTTTGGGCCTGATATGCTTGGATATCAGGCCCACGTTGGGCCTGATATCCAAGCATATCAGGCCCAACGGAGGCTGATTGCATTTTAAATTTTTCCCAGCACCTATAAATATTTAAACATTTATTTGCCACCAGATTCTGAGTCCTTGCAACTCCAGAATACCACTAGCGCTGAAATGAGTCCAATCCGATGTGTCTAGGTCCATCAGTGGGTTTTGAGCAAAACCCACTGATGGCCCTCCCCTACTTGGATTTTCATGAAATCAAGTCCCCTGTGAAGGTCATGGTGGGGAGATGGTATTTATGGTGTCAAACATAATTTATACACCATGGATTACGAAGTATGGCTCCGTGCCAGTTGCCATTTATAAGTGTCAAGGCGACTTTGGGCCTGATATCCAAGCATATCATGCCCACGTTGGGCCTGATATCCAAGCGTATCAGGCCCACGGTGGGCCTGATATCCAAGCATATCAGGCCCACGTTGGGTCTGATATCCAAGCATATCATGCCCACGTTGGGCCTGATATCCAAGCATATCAGGCCCAACGGAGCCTGATTGCATTTTAAATTTTTCCCAGCACCTATAAATATTTAAACATTTATTTGCCACCAGATTCTGAGTCCTTGCAACTCCAGAATACCACTAGCGCTGAAATGGGTCCAATCCGATGTGTCTAGGTCTATCAGTGGATTTTGAGCAAAACCCACTGATGACCCTCCCCTACTTGGATTTTCATGAAATCAAGTCCCCTGTGAAGGTCATGGTGGGGAGATGGTATTTATGCTGTCAAACATAATTTATACACCATGGATTACGAAGTATGGCTCCGTGCCAGTTCCCATTTATAAGTGTCAAGGCGACTTTGGGCCTGATATGCTTGGATATCAGGCCCACGTTGGGCCTGATATCCAAGCGTATCAGGTCCACGGTGGGCCTGATATCCAAGCATATCAGGCTCAACGGAGGCTGATTGCATTTTAAACTTTTCTCAGCACCTATAAATATTTAAATTATTATTTGCCACCCGATTCTGAGTCCTTGCAACTCCAGAATACCACTAGAGCTGAAATGGGTCCAATCCGATGTGTCTATTTCCATCAGTGGGTTTTCACCAAAACCCACTGATGGCCCTCCCCTACTTGGTTCTACCTGAAATCATGTTCCTTGTGAAGTTCTAACTGGGAAGATGGTATATTTGGTGTCAAAACGTATTTATACCCCATTTCTAATAAGGTATTGCTCCGTGGCAGTTGGCACGGAACCTAGTGACGTGCTCTGGATACCTCCGTTGGTCCGAGCCTATTTGATTTTTTAAACAATCCCAACCGTTACCATGATTTCAGTTTTGAGAAGATAGAAATGGTGCGCATTACAACTTATATACATTGTCTCTTTCCACTGATAAGCACCAGCATTGCATTTTGTATTTTGTGATTTATATTTCTGACTAATCACTATGCAATATTATTAATATTCCAGTGACAGTTTCTAATCTTCTCATACACTACATACCACCGTATTATACAACAAAGACTACATACAAAGATATTAAAAGTCCTACACTACGTAATAATTGCATTTACAATCTATACAAGTTTTCCTGCTGGACCTACAATTTAATCCAATGTTTAAAATAGTTTATCCCTCAAAATTGCTACCATTACATCAATTCTATTATTTTTTCATGTCTCCTTGTTTGAAGTCCATCTTCATATCATATAGGAAGCATCGAATGTATTGCATCACAAAGAAGCCACAACCAACGCTGTAAAGAACAACAACATTTTAATTGTCAATAATTTTTATCAATTATTTATATTCACACTCTTGTGCTCGATTTACCTTGCTTGTTGTTGTGGACATTCAATTGTGCGAGAGACCCATCTATCAAACGGATAATGCCTTTCCAAGTTTGGATGAATAGCAAGCAACGTGCTCACGACTATATAATTTAAAATCTGATACCTGAACATTGAAGAGGAAATTTTCATTTTCCATCAACTAGCATTTATATTAAAATACAAACAATATCATTATTATTAGATGCTCACCGCTGCTTCAAATTCATATTTGTATTTACTTCCACTTGTAAGAGAATTGTACTGATTGAACGTCATTGATTTGGTGTCGACCACCAGCAAGTGGAAGTGTGCATTATCACTGCACAAAGGTATAAATATATACCTTACCTCTTCATCTCGTCTATCCGTCTTTATCATGTGTTCGAAGGCAAACTTACTTGACGATTTCATTAATGACTACAAATATGCAAAGTCATACATACATAACCAACTAATAAAAAGAATTCTATTTTAAACTATAATCAAATCAATTCCTTACTGTGAAGAATGTTGAACAATATATTGACTTGTTGTATGTGCTTCCAGACGGGAATGCCACCCTAAATAAAATTTTACAATACGTGTCGATTACATCCCCTCTTGTCAACATTTCTCCATTCACACCAGATAAAAGGGAATACAAATTTAAACAAAAGGGTGGTTCCTCCCAAACTATATCATTTGTAAACCTACAAAGTAAACAAATCACAGATTATTTTTACAAATTCCTTTTTGATAACCTTAGCCCAAATATGTAATCAGATATGCATATATTATACTTTACTATTCAACTATTTCATTTACGTACTTCATTTCCTCCAAGGCTTTTAACAAGTACGCCACCTCTTCGTCTTATTTTTTTTTCTTGGAAGACTTAAATTGCTTCTTGACATACTATGCATACAAACAAAAAAGCCAATTAGATAATCCATTATATCTAACAAATTGCAAAGAAATTTGCATATATCGTCTTACAGCAATTGCTTGTTTCCTCATTTTGTCATATTTGGCAAACATTTCTACATCCTTGTCTGCCTCTTCATCAGATTTATCTTCCATCATTTGTACAATATTAATTTCTTCTTCCATTTCATCCAAACCTATTTTTCATTTCCCCTTGCCCACAACAACATATTCTTTGACAAATTTTTTTCTTTCTCCTATACTTGTAACTTTTTCCGCAGGCTCACTTATATGTATATTTCTACGCTGCCTCTTAGGTAAAGTTTTGAGCCACAATGGACTATCAATTGGAGTATCCCTGTAATCATAGCGACTTCTATCACGTCCTCTCCTACTTCTTGTTGTAACACCTACAGGTTCAATTTGAGGATCGTCTACAGGCTCGCTATATTGAGATTCCATGCCTTTTTTTTCAACTATTTTAAGTAACTCTTTCACCCTCTCCTTCAATTGCATGTTCTCCATTGTTAGCTCTTTATTTATGTTTGCTTGCATAATGCAATTACAACAATCCTTATTAATCTGCCTTCCTCCTACACTCACTTTAATTTGTGATGCCTCCATTGCATGTGGACTGTCCTCAACGCCAGCAAGGTTCTCAACCAATGATCTTTCATCTTGGTTAGGGATTAGGTTAATCACAACCTATAAGAATATTAAACCACATGTTTAAACCATAATTTTTTACCAAACTATAGTCAAAGTATTCTAAATTTACCTCTTCAGATGAAACTTGGTTAATCATTTCTCTCACCTTACTAATATGTGAAGGAATATTCCTCCACTTATTTATTCTGGCTCCTTTTATTTTGTATGGTTTTTGGATTGGAACATGCTCCAAAAACCATGCCTGATTCACCATGACAAGGGTTAACTATTTTATAATTGTTCGCAAAATATTAAAAATTTTCACACAAATTAAACACTTACTGCCAAAAGACCAGCAAATCCCTTTAGGTAAGGGAGGTTGGTGTTAGCATGTTTTGTCTCAGTTGATAAAAATATGTCCCCAATCTTAGGTAATTGTGGAGCCATAAATTCATGGATTGATTCAACCCAGTTGAATCTATCAAGATTTTCAAAATCATCTACTATATCTATAAGACTTAACGGGACCTTATATGTACTAGAAGAAAATAAGACACAAACAAATATATACAAAATATAGAATTTGCAAAATAATAAAACATCATCTTCGACTTCAACGCGATTGCCATAAAATTTAAGCAACTCCTCAATTCTTGATCTAGTAGCTTCTTTTTCGTTTGAGAAGTAAGTTAGAAAAAGGTCACTGGATGCTTTAGCTGAATCAATCGGAATTGAAGCTCCTCGGTCTGCAATACCGAGCAGCAATGAAACGTCTCCTCTTGTGAAGCAAACCGGAACACCTGACCAAGTTAAATTATTATTAGAATTCTACCAACACATACAAAAGTATTAGGAACACCGTGGACATGATACAATGTCATATCAAGAACTGATACTCCATCGTATCAGGCCCACGTTGGGCCTGATACAGCATCGTATCAGCCCCAAGTTTAGCAAACGCTTAAATTTTACCATACAACTACTTTGTAATTAAAATACAAATTTATAAATTGTACCTGAGAATTTAAAGGTTTGACTACTTGAATCCCAATTTTCAAATATATTTACCAAAATCCCACGGATGTGCTGCATATCTTCTATGTCCAAAAAAATACGAAAGAGTGACTGTTTGATCAGCATTATGTGTCGGTCATGTAAAATAACACCGCCTCCATGCGTTCCTTTCTTCGTGGATGGTTGAAAAAAACTTTTAAAGTGACCGAGGACACTGTTCCAATGCAGTTTCTGTCCAACATCAACTGAACCCTATACTTTATAAAAAAAATAAATTTAAATCATACTAGTTCAGCTTCTCAATATCACAGAGTTTGTAAAATGATAACCTTTACAGCTAATTGATGTGGCGAGGATGATGATTCGCCCGATCGACGTCTTTGCGCCATTATGATACTAGCTGATTAATGTAATGTAAACCCTAGAATCCTTCACTGATGGCTCACGAACACTCTTGGTTTTTAATTAAACTGAAATGCTAGCTAGATGGCGCTTGAGAAAAACTCGAACTGATGGCTCAAGAACACTAAACTAGGGTTTCACAAGACCGAGCTGCACTCGCATGTCACGAAGGAGGGAGGTACCCTAATGATCGTTTTTTTTTAATATCTAAGTTTTTTAAAAATGTGGTTCGGATGCCTGGGAATTGATGATTGATCAGAGGTGTTGGTTGGCGGTAGGGTTATATTCGGTAATATACATCACTTACCTGTGCCTTTTGGTAAATATAAAACTGTGATGCGTTTTTTGGTAAATACATTAACTGTAGTACGCCTTTTGATAAATTGCCGTATATTTTATTAGGGAGCGGAAATAAAGATATTTGGACACGGTACTATATGTGAAGTTGAAATTGTAATGGGGAGATTTGCAATGATCTTACCACTTCGGCCACCGCCGGGATCGGTCGCCTAAAAAGGAAGGAATCTGCGCGCCTCCTCCAGTGCCCGGGGCCTTGTGGAAGAGTATTAGATTCTTCCAAATCCATACTTTGCTTCTTGGGTTTTGCAAGCGAATCGGAGGATTAGGGCTGCCCCTTCACCGCCTCTTCCTGCTTGCGGGCGGCGAGGACTCGATGAAGAAGGGGGTATGGGTTATCTTCTTCGCTGTTCTTGCACGGATCCTGCTCGACGCCGATCGATACGCTAGCGCAGCAGAGGTCAGTGAGATTCTAAGCTCTCTGTCTAAAATCCAAGCTTTTGGGAACGAAGATGGTTGCTACTTTTGCTTGTCTTGCTCGTTCTTACCAAGGGATCAAAATCGATTTGATCACTTTTTGTTTGTTTGCACTCTTTGATTTTTCCTGAGAGTTTGTAGTATTCTGAGATTTTTGTTCTGAAGCTTTGGCTACTTTATGTACCTTGTAGGATTTTAGGACTTTGACTTTCCTACCTGCTTTTCGGTATATGTAACAAATGTTAAAGATGGTTGATACGAATACAATGTTAAAGATGGTTGATACGGAGATGGTTGGGACTTCACTGAGCAAAATCAGCTTACTTATGATAGAATAAATATGAACTCTTTCCTTTTCTATTTTACAGTTCAGTAGTACATTTTTTTTTCATGGTACATTCTGCAAAACGTTTTTACCCACATCATATGACGGTGGATCAGCTTTTAGGCATGTAAATATGCATTCATATTTGTTTCTAGAATATCTAATTCTGCGACTATTGTACTCAGACCAATGGCACTGTGACGGATACCAACATTCACGTTGCTAATCCTGATACTGATAAGACGATCATTGTTGGCAAAGAAAATAAGAGTCCTAATCTGGATAAAGCATCCCAAAAGAATGTGAATGAAAGTTTACAAGGGATGAGAGATAAGTCATTGGATGAGCCAAAGCCAGCAAGTTATGGTGAAAACCACAGTGTTACAACCTCTACAACACCACCACTGGAAGATTTCCTTATGGAAGGGTGTGATTCATCAGATAGTTGCATTGATGAGAAGGATAAATTTGTTGCTTGCCTCAGAGTCCCTGGTGAAGGTAAGTTGTGGTGTTAGCAATTTTTCTAATAAATGATTAGTTGGTTGAAGGCATCTTTATTATGATTTATAAAGCACAGTAATGTTCCACCCTCTAGACACTTGTCAGTTGGCTATAAATTGACCCCTTGATTTACTTCACTTCGCATAACCTGGGGAGGGGTTGTGAGAGGCGCTTGGGGTGAGCGTAATCACTTTTTACTACAATGCTACAATAAATCACAGTAATGTTCCTCATGCTTTCATTAACTAACTGAAGTTTCTAGCTAGTCCGTGTCTGTATTTCTCAATGTGCTATGAAACTGAATTTCATATTCCAAATAATACTTGTACAAAAACATCTCTTATATCAGTTCATAACTTTCTTGCACTGGCATACTACTTGATTCTCAAGGCAGTTGAATGCCTCTATTCAGTCGGTAATCTAGCCTTCGGACTTTCAAGTTTTTTGAAAATATGGATTATGTGGACACATCTACTGCCTGAAATATAGATATGTACCATTCACATCATGCTCAAAACTCAAAAAAGTTTGGATGTCAATGGTGTAAAGCTGCTCAGTGCATGGGAATGATTTGTTTCTATTGTACAAAAATACTTACCTATAGCTTCAGAAAGTTGATTAGATATTCAATGAATGCGTGAAGAAAAAAAATAAAAACAGGGTTGTATTAGGTTGATGCATGATGTACTTGAACAATTTATTTGGAGTTATAGCAGTATTCTAATTTTGATAACACAAGATTTTTGTGAGTTAGGTTTTTTCTATTGTGCAAACTTAGTCGTTATTTATTTTTTCCATTCACCAGATTCTACACACCTTTCACTTCTGATAAGGAACAAAGGGACAAAAGCCCTTGATGTTAAGATTGTTGCCCCTCATCTTGTCCATCCTGAGGATACGTTGGTCAATGTTAAACCAAATCTAGACAGGGAGGTATATCACAAAACCTTTGGTACTTTGGCGAAACTATATTAGATATCCATATTTCATTGAGGTTTTATGCACATTTGAAAATATTATAATCAACTGTAAATAATTGCCCAGTTGTGGAATTGATGCTATGATAACAAAAAAAAAAACTCCCCAGTTTTGTTATGTTGACTAATCTTCTTACGGTTCTGCTCCTTTATTTAGGCATATGCTAAGTAAAGGAAAAGTTCATAGCTTTCCTTTCCTTTTTCTGTTATGATTGAAAAATGCACTGGAAACAAACCTCCAATATTACATGTTCAGAAAATTAAATCCTTGAATAGATGTAGAATGCAATTCCTAGGAGATATCACAGCGGTGACAGTCATTCTTAGGTACAGAGACTGAATTTTTTGTCCTGTTAAGTGTAGGATTAATTAATGTCATTTAGATATCACAGTAGGATTGTTACTTTTCCATTGTTAAGTATAGGCTGTGATTCTGAGATTGTTAAGTGGTTCACTTAGTTGCCATTATTAAAATTGTAGAAGGTTTTTTAACCTTAATTTTCTATTCTCACAAATAATTGTAGCTTGTATTGGAGCTACCTATTGTTCTTAATCGATCATTATGATGGTTAGTCAATTACAATGGTAATTCGACTGTTGATAGCTTCACATTTCATTTTCTCTGCTTAAATATAAATAAACTTATCAAGAGAGTAATGTTCATGTTAAGTGATTGAAGTCATTCATCAGGACTTTTTAATTTCCTGAATCAAGGACTGGAAGTGAAGATAAATGATATGAAAAATGTGGAAGCCAATGTTGACCCACTGGACCCAAATATATGGACCTATTTTGGTCATTTTGCTCTTGTCAATGGATTCTGGGTATCAATCTGGATTAATAGTTACAAGGCAACAGTTGGCTCTTTACATGAACATAGTTCCCCTATCATTAAATGCTCGCAAGAGTCTGCATGTAGTAATAACTAATAACAGAACATCTAGTTTGGTTCAAAATCTTTAAGGAGAAGACAAATTAATCTTCAGAATCCTTTATTTAATTTTCCAAAATACATGGCATTTGTTAGTTGGCCCTTCATGGTTCAGTGCTTTCTGGATAAGGATACTTCTATAAAGCATTCAATTAAAGAAGCCCATTTAGAAAGCATATGAGCATGTACCAGTTCTAGTGTGATTTTGCCTCTACATTTACTAGCAAAAGTGATGATTTCTCATGACTTGAACAGTTTTCTCTCTCAAATCAAATTTAATGGGTTTATTTTGTTGAGCAAAAATGCTATGCTTAGCAAATCAAGACCTTATATAGAATATATAAATGGTTTCTCAGTTCTCTTTAATTTTCATAACGCAGGTGAAAGTTTTTGTCAAAAATGGCGCAAGCGACACAACAATCACTCTTCTTGCAAAAGATGGTAATTGCAGCCTCAAATTTCAGAATACAATCTTAATTTCCCTCAAGAATGGAACCCCTCGAATGCCCAAGTATCTCAGTCTCTTCTCCATTAGCATCTTTCTTACTGCAGTTGCCTTTGCTGGAGCTGCTTGGTTATCCATCAGATTCTGGCGCAAGCATGCTTCCAGATACCAGAAGATAGACACAGTGCTGCCTGTTTCGGCTGGTGGAACTAAGGAAGCTGATGAGTCAGATGATTGGGACGACAGTTGGGGAGATGGTTGGGATGATGAGGCACCTAAGACACCTTCAAAGCCTGTGTCGACTCCATCCTCCAACGGTCTTGCATCAAGGAAATTAAACAAAGATGGTTGGAAGGATTAGTTTTACATTTCCGAATCCAGACCCAAAATGTAACTGTTACTAGATTTGTCGGCAATCTTCCACAGGACTTTTTTTTTTCTTCACTTGCCAGGATGCAGACAATTACTACTAGGAAAATCTCTGCAGGAGTGCACAGAATACTCTATCAACCTTTTAACAGGCGTTTATTTGAATGGAATTGGAGTGCCCCTGTTGGTTTCTAAGAGTATGCATTCTGCTCTTTTTTTTTTTTCTTTTCTTGAAGGTAATTTAATGGATGTGTTTATTTTTTGGAGTATGCATACTAAATTTCCAAGTCAAATAATGCTTTGTTAACTAAATTTACTTAAGAATTGTTTGACTTGGAAATTCACGAAGAATTCTCAGTAGTGTAAGTCATCTAAAAATAATTTTCTTTGCAAAAATACACATAAAGAAAGGAAGGAGAAAAAAAAAGTAAATTTGCCCTCTTTTATTATTTCTATGTAATACAGCTGACCCCACTTAGTGGGAAAAAGCTTGGTTGTTGTTGTTGTTGTTAATGTAAAATATCTATGACCTCACAAATATTCTCATCATTAAATTAATTGATGGAATAAATTAGATAATATTGAATAACCATTTATTTCACCTCCATCTTAAAAATGATTCATTTTCACGGAAATATTTTCCAATTTGAAATAAATGTACGTGTATTTTTAAATATTTTTCTACCCAATAGTATATCATAATTTTGAAGGTAAATTTGATGAAAATTGAAGATTTTTTTTTAATTAACAATTGTATAATAAGCCACAGATGACGTTACTGCCCTGCCCAGCCCACCCAACCCAGCAAAAGGAATAGCCCCTCTCCGTTACGGTCAGTCTGGCACCATGCGTAAACCAAGAAAATAACATATCAGAACTTCTGCCGTAATCTCCTGTCCCATTAGTTAAAACATAAGAAAAATATGATTTTAAATAAAAACAATATTTTTCTTCTATCATTTAATTAAAACTCTACCTATGACGATCGATCATGATGATCCTAACTCCAGATAAAAAAGGAGGATTATATTAGGTTACCAGCTAGCGTTAAAATTATGACAAATATTTAATGAATTAATCCATTAAACTATTGTGCTAATGTCAGGTTATTCCCCCGGAAGGAACGTGTTGGAAGGTCCGAATGTAACGTCTCAGCAAGGACCGCAACATTTTCAGAACTCGGGTATAGTACTAAATATACAAGACTTCGCGTTACAGGGTCCGACTATAACGTCTCAACAAGAACCGCTACATCTCTATGAGAACTTGGGTGTAATGTTAAATATGCAAGAGTTCTCACACCGTACGTTGGATAAGAACAAATATAATAGAAAAACTAATAATCTAAGATTTGGAACATGAGAACTTTTACTAATAAATCAACGGAGGTAGTAGATAAGATAATTAGGAGAAGAATTAATATTTTGTGAGATAAAATAGATAGGTGAGAAAACAAAGATGATAGAGAACTCGAGTTTTGAGTTATCGTATATGGGAAAGAGTAAAGTAAGAAATGGAGCGGATATTATTATAGATAGTTTGTTAAAAGATGAAGTTGTAGGAGTAGTTAGAAAAGGGATCGAATTATAGCCCTTAAGATAATAATAGAAAAAATTATAAACATAATTAGCGTATATACACCGCAAATAGGATTAGATAAAGCTATTAAATCAAGGTTTTGAGACGACTTAGATGAATATTACAAAATATTCCACCAAATGAAATGCTTTTAATAGGAGGTGATCTAAATGGACATGTCGGAGTGAAAAATGAGGAATATGAGAGGGTACATAGGAGTTATGGGTTTGGAACGAGAAATGAGGAAGGTAAAATTATATTAAATTTTACGATAGCATATAACCTTATATTAGCTAATGCGCTTGTTAAAAAAAGAGAAGAACACTTAGTCACATTCAAAAGTGAGAATAATAAATCGTAAATTGACTTTCTTATGGTTAAAAGGAAAGATAGAAAAATTTGTAAATATTGCAATGTCATCCCTGGAGAAAACTTAACTATCCAACATAAGTTAGTAGTGTTGGATATACGCTTCAAACATAGTATCAATAGAAAGAAAATATATACAATTTCTAGAATTAAGTAGTGGAAGTTAAAGGATGAAAAATAAAATATATTTAAGGAGAAAGTAGAAGTACAAACATTAGGTGAAATATAGGATGACTCTAATACAACATGGGATAAGATGATATTAAAGTTGAAAATAATAGCTAAGAGTGTACTCGATGAGTCAAAGAGACATGCAACATTAAGTAAAGAATCTTGGTGGTGGAATGAGAAAGTACAAGAGAAAGTGAAGGAAAAACGAATAACTTATAAGGAATTATATATTTGTAAGAACGAGGAAAACTAAAAAAAATATAATATCTAAGAAAGAAGCTAAGAAAGTAGTGAGTGAAATAAAAAATGAAACTTTTGAATGATTATATAAAAAATTAGATACAAAATAAGGGAAAAGAGATATTTATAAAATAACTAAAGTGAAAGAAAGGAAAACAAGAGATCTTATTCAAATAAAATATATTAAAGATGAATGTAATAGGGTATTAGTAAACGATGGAGAAATAAAAGAGCGGTGGAAGAGGTATTTTCACCAACTTTTTAATGAAGGTTTAGATGATCAACTTAACTTAGGTAATTTAAGTAGGTCAAATGAGTATAAAAATTTTAATTTTTATCGTAGAATTCAAACTTTAGAAGTAGAACAAACTTTAAATGAGATATACAATAGAAAAATCGTTGAACCAGATGATATTCCGATAGAGGTATTGAAGTGCCTAGGGAAACAAGGTATTGAATGACTTACAAAATTATTTAACATGATATTAAAAATGAAAAAAATGTTTGACCAATGGAGGATAAGTACTCTAGTTCCCTTATATAAGAACAAGGGGGACGTACAAAATTTTGCAAACTATAGGGGTATTAAACTAATGAGTCATACTATGAAACTTTAGGAAAAAGTAATAGAAAAAAGATTAAGGAAGGAGACCATGGTGACCGAAAATTAATTTGAGTTTATGCTTTGAAGGTCGATAATAGAAGCTATACATCTTCTTAGACAATTAATTAAAAAATATTGGGAGCAAAAATAAGTTCTACACATGATATTCATTGACTTAGAAAAAACTTATAATATAGTTTCATGAGAAATTATATGGAGAATTCTAAAAAGGATAGGTGTTCGCGTAACATATATTAAACTAATTAAGGATATGTATGAGGATGTAATGACCAGAGTAAAGCCGTCATGTGGCTCAACTGAATCATTTCTAATAAAAATAGGATTATATCAAGGATCAACTCTAAGTCTTTATCTTTTTACACTAATTATGGATGAACTCACTGTGTACATTCAAGACACAGTACCATGGTGCATGTTGTTTGTAAATGATATTATTTTGGTAGATAAAACACGTGAAGGAATAAATGCTAAATTAGAATCTTGGCAAGAAACATTAGAAGGGAAAAATTTTAAGATTAGTAGATTAAAGACAAAATATGTAGAATTTAAGTTTAGCAATAATAAAAGTAATGAGACAATTGTTAAGATAAGAGAGGATGAATTGTCCAGAACCAAGAGATTTAGATATTTAAGATCATTTTTGCAAAACGATGGAGGGATTGAGAGAGATGTCTTACATAAAATACAAACAGGATGGTTGAAATGGAGGAGAACATCGAGTTTTTTATGTGACCGTAAAATACCTCTTAAACTTAAATGCAAGTTCTATAGAACGGTAGTTAGAGCTGTTATGTTATATGGAACTGAATGTTAGACTATGACTCGAGCATATGAGCAGAAGATGAGAGTTGCAGAGATGCGGATGTTAAGGTGGATGTGTGGACATACAAGGATGGACAAAATAAGAAATGAGAGCATTAAAGAGAAAGTCGGAGTTGCATTTATCGGAAAAGATGATACAACTATGGATTTAGACGACCAATAAATGTTTCAGTTAGACGATATAAAACTATGATAAATATGCATATAAAATGAGGTAGATGAAGGTCAAAAAAGAGTTGGTTAGTAATAATAAATAAGATAAAATTTATTTAAATATAGATAATGATATAGTAAAAAATAGAGGACCCATATAGTGAGATAAAACATAATAATTATTATTGTTGTATCATTTAATTAATTAAATGAGGCAGGGAATTACGGGACAGTTGATCCGATCTATAAAATAACGGGGGTTGCAATAGGTCAAAGGGGTTGCAATGGGTCAATTGTTGAGTATGTTATAGTTGTTCCAGTCAGTTACCTCCGTGTATCTTAGGCTCTTAGCGGATCCACCGCAAAACAAGCAGTTAAATACGAAATTACAGATTGGCCCTTACGGTTGTTTCATGTTACTGGAAGTTTCCGGACAAAGCGATTAGGGAAGGTGAGGGTAGTTTTGTCGTACGAGTTCTCTATTGCCCGCACCGCCTCCACCCGAAACCCCATCTCTTCGCCTTCCTCGTCGCCTCCTCTTTTAACTAATTTTCCTCCTCTCTCTCTCTCCCCTGCCGCCGCCCCTGCGACCTCCTCCCCTATCTTTTCCCACCTTGATCTCCTACCGCCCTAGCACCGAATTCTAGTTATCGTCCGTTTCGATCTCGCTGCCGTGACGTCTTTGAAGACGTCGCGTTGCTCTCTCGCTGCCCTTGGCTTGTTAGACCGCTCGATCAGTCCATTTCTTACTGGATAGATTGAAGATTGAGAGAGGAGGTTTTCTGTAACGGGTTTGTTTTCTATTTGAGGGATCCCGGTCGGTCTATCGATCGATCGGGAATTTTTGAGAAATTAGGGTTTCTGGTGGTTCTTGAAGATGAAGAGGAGTTCGCGGCACCGGTCGCATCGGTCGAGGAAGCTCTCGAGGGATCGGTCTGACTCAGAGGAGGAGGAGGAGAGCCTGCGGGAGAAGAGGACCAGGGAGGAGGAGACTTCAGGAGGCAGGGTTTCTAGGGATCTGATGTCGGAGAAGCAGAGATCCTTGCATGAGCATTCCGGAAAGGAGATGGTGAGCAATAGCAACGGCGATGTCTCCGGTGAGAAGAAACGGAAAACAAGAGAGGACGAGGAGGCGGTGGTTGCTGATCGGTGGAATGGTGGCAAGGAAAACGACGGGAAGCGGTCAAAAAGTGAAGATTTTGGTCCCACGGAGTTGGATA
The DNA here is from genome assembly GCF_018446385.1 of Zingiber officinale. Classification (NCBI taxonomy): domain Eukaryota; kingdom Viridiplantae; phylum Streptophyta; class Magnoliopsida; order Zingiberales; family Zingiberaceae; genus Zingiber; species Zingiber officinale. Next base: position 4,932,580 of record NC_056001.1, read on the forward strand.
AAAGTTCAAAAGCAAAGACTGATGATATCAAGAGTAGGTCAAGCAGAAGGAACGATGGTCATAACGAAAGGAATGAGGATCATGGGAGTAGGAATGACTTCGCGAAGGGGAAGTTTGAGAAAGATTCAATCCAGAGAGAAGGTAGTTATCACTACAAGGATGGAAAGGAGAGGTTCAATAGTAAGGACAGGGAGGTCCAAGATTCCAGGCATGAGAAATCTGAAGATTTGCACAGTAGGAAATATGGTTCTAAGACTCTCTCAAACAATGAAGAACATGCAATGAAGAAAAATGCAAAAATTAATGGTAAGGAAGTGCTGAACCTTTTGGTAATTTAGTGACATGATGATCTAATGCTTTTGACACGTGAAAGTTCTCTTTGTAGACACATGCGTATTTGTTAAGAGTTGCTGTGACAGTGCTGTCAAATTCTCTTCTATGCTTAATTAATTAAACTGGTAGATTTTTTTTTTAATCTGGCAACATGATTGTTGGTAGACTGATACAGTAGTTATAGTTCATGTTTCTTTAGGCTTTACAATTTGATGCGATCCTTGATTGATCTTAAATGGTTAATGATTACTACAACTGTAGGAGGTGTGAAGGAGTTTATTGGCATATAATGAGAATGCTGAGTAAGCTTTGGATTTCAAATCCTAGCATTCAGATGAGGTTAGAAGAAATTAATGAGAGATATTGTCTATGAGAGCTTTTGTTACTTGTCTTCTCTAAAGGAAGAATTTAATATGGTTAAATTATTATTAGTAGCTTGGCCAACAGGCCATGGACACATTCTTGGTATGCTATATCTAGACATTTAATTTTCCTTCTAAGATTGTTGGTTTTTTACACATTGTATGGAACTAGAGCACCATGTTGTCTCTGGAAGTGGTTTGTGTCATGGATTCCCCAAATATAAGTCATCACTAACTTAGGAGGTGTTTGGTTGATAGGTTTGGGAATGAGGGAATGGAATGATAGTAAAAGATGGTGTTTGGATTGTGGGTTTGGGAATGACAATTTGGGAATGATTTCTAAATTTATGGGAATCAATCAAACCCATATAACTAGGTGGGTTTCATTTCCATTCCCATTCCTATTACACCTTACTATCAAACCCATACCCATAGTCATTCCCATCATTTAACCAAACACCACCTTAATGAACTAAATTTTTCCTAAGGATGCAATTTAGGGAAAAGGAGCTTGAAAATGATAGTTTAATTCTTTAATGCATGCATGCCTATATATTTGGGTGATATTAAATGCATCATACATTGTTTTTAAAATCTCTTTATCTACGTCATAAGGTTCCTTCTTAAAAGTACTACAATCCAAATGACTTCTTATACTTGAGAGACTATTTAGGGAGACAAATTTCTCAAATTGGAATCTAATCAGTTCTTATTGGAATTTGTTGGGTAATAACAGTTATAATGGTATATGATAGTAAGGCTGAAAAGAAATGCAGATTATGACAATTTATCATGCAAAGGTGGAAACATCTTATAGTTCCAGTAAGTTTGGCTGGATGGTTGACAATATCATGACAGTAGTGGTGAAAGTTATGCTATTTCATTTTTTCTCTCTCTATATATTACCTTCTGAATCAGGTTGCCTCTAGTAAGATAAATCAAAGATTAAAATCAAAATGTTATAATGAATATAGAGAGGCTGAGGTTGATTTTGTTGTTGGAGGTGGTGGTTGAACATGACTAAGTTAGAATATGCGTGAGGGAGGAAGAAAGGAATTTTTGGCTCAAATAATGAGCTCATTATCTTTATTAACAAAATTTTGTTGCATGGAAGTTATTAACACGTGAAAAAATTGTGTACAACATTTTCTTTACTCATATTCGTAAAAATAAAATTGAACAGTTGAATTGGTGAGATTTATACGTTGTTGAATCCACAATAGTTTTCTAATGCCCACTATTAGCCTTTAATTGTTAGAATGATTATCTTGGTTCAGTTGCTTTGCAAATTTAAGAAATAGAAGTGTAAGGATTGCTTGCCTCCACCATGCTTGCCTTGTCTTTTTTTTTTTCAAGAATAAAATACACCTTTTGGATAACAGTAGATCTATAGCAAGAATTAAGAAATGAAAAGCAACTTCTGATGCTTCTCTTAGCTGATTAGTGTCTTAAATACCTTGTGCACGTTGCTTTTATTGGTTCCACGTGAGAATGATTTGAGATGTTACCTCAACAAAAATGGGGTTTCTGCATATCAGTTTACAGTGTTTGTATGTTCACATCTTTTCTTTCAGCTGAGATAGTTTCATGTTGACTTTTGCAAATTGAGTTATTTTCATTTATTATTTTACCATTTGATTGTTATGCTTTCATTTTAGTGATATTATCGATGAACCTGTCTTTCACTTTTTTATCACCTTATGGGTACTTATTTCTCTTTTGGTGTTTATAATAATGTCATGTATTGTGGTTTAGTCTACTACTTATATGCATTATATATAGGCATCTTAGTGGTTTATCATGAAAATTCTTGTCTGATGTGTTTTCTTGCATTTTCAAAATATTCAGTTACAGAAAGTCAAGTTCAGGATTTGTTGCCCCGTGTTGAAACAGAGAAAGGGCCTGAGAAACACACCCGAAGGGATGACACCGAAGACAAGGAGAAACGGCTAGATGATAGTAGAGACACTGATGGTAGGCGACTTTCTTCTAGAGATCATAGTAGAAGTAGAAGCCATAAAGATGAGAGGCACGAAAGCACCAAGTACAAAGGTAAATACAGGAATGACTATGATCATCATGATGACAAGAACCAAGAAGAGCGGCCTTCAAAAGATCGCTCAAGTGATAAATCTGACAGATTCAACCTAAGAGATGAAAATAAATCTTTGGATGGCTATAAGAAAACTAAACCTCAGGACACTAATCAGGATGACACTTACCTTGATGCTCGTGACACCAAGCTCAAAGAAAGCAAAAGGAGAAGATATTCCAATGAAAAAGATGATCTTGGTGACCCAAAACTTAGAGGCACAAAAGAACGACATGAAATTGAGAAAAATGTTTCAAGTGTCAGTAGAACTACTTCTTCCTACAATGATAAACCCAGGTCAGGATATCGAACAGAGAAGACTGATTCAAGCCCAAATAATAAACAATTTAAAGGCTTTACGAGCTCCAATTCTCATTCTGTTAATGATCATTACAGGTGCACTTTTAAAATCTAAATTCATATATATTTTTTTGTTATTTCCTTGCAATTGTACCTAACAGTGGGTTGTCTTTGTCCATTTCCCCTGCTGTATAAAGTAGCAAATATTGAACTGAAATGAACAATCATTGTAATATATTTATATTTGCCTACACAGTTTGGCTTATAGTTGAAACGTTACAGTTATTTGTGGTTTGGGCTGTCTTCATGGTATTCTTTTTCAAAGATCTTTAACTTGAAAGAATGAAAATTTTATTTCCACACTAGTGGTAGACTGTAACTATATATCTTGGCTTCTGGTTTGAAAATAGCAATAATTGATATGGCTCTCTTTTGAATTTCATCATTGATTAAGATATTGATTTGACTGTAGTTTGATAGACTCGTTAGTTGGATTTCTTACGGAGCTATACATTATGGCTGCATATTGCCTCCATTTGTGGACAGTCATATAGTTGAGCAAAATAATTGGGAGATAATCTTTTCTTGCTAGTTGTTTTTGGTGGAAAGTGATTCATATTGCCTCGTTCTGTTATCTACAGTTTCATGATTTAGTATTTGAGGTGGAAGTTTTGCCAGTGATTTGATCTTTGTCTTGGTTAATCTGTTCAATTCTTACTAGCTTATGTTCTCTGCAGGGACATGTCGAGGTATGAAGACTCAGGTCATAGATTATTGGCACCTGAAGAAAGACGTTCTAACCCAAGTCTCAAAGGAGATTCTATGACTCCAGGGCTGCGCGATAGAAACACTGCTCCTCGATCTGGGAAGCTTAGCACAAAGGATGACATCCATTCAGGTGAATTATTGGTAGAAACTTCCCTAAAGTATGATAGGGCTCCAAGATCAGATGAATGTAGTTCACCAAATCAGTCAAAGGCAAGATCTTCAACTAAAAATTCTCATCGAATTTCTGAATCTAAATATGAACGAGCTTATAGACAAAGCCTTGACACTGAAATTATCCAAAGGAATGCTAGCTATAAAGATGGTGATAGAGGAGAGTTTGATTCAGAAAAGCCAATTCCAGATGATATACCTAAGGCTGGTGTTAATGCTAGGGAATCAACGCCTATTGGGTCGGCACCTGTTTACCGAAGTAGCAATATTTCAGACCGCTCACCTAATTACCTCCGCCCTCCACCATCTTCGAGGGTTGGGATTGACAGCCCGTCCGTCTTGGGTCCATATCAAGAGGATAATAAAGCTCATAGTAATGACCGTAGATCTAATAGCCGTTACAAACGAAGTGAACTTGGATTTGAAAGGGGACATGGAAATGCCTGGACAGTTGGCCCAAATTGGTCTGCACCAGCCACAAATGTTTTTATGCCTTTGCAACATGGACCACCTTCTACTGGATTTCATCCAGCAATGTCCCCCTTTCCACCTCCTCCCATGTATGGAGTTAGACCTATGGATTTGGCACATGGTGGTGTTTCTTATCACATACATGATATGGCTGAGAGGTTTTCTAGTCATGGCCGGCCTTTTGGTTGGCATAATTCTGTTGATCAATTGTGCCATCCTCAAATGCAGATGTGGGATAGAAGCAATGGTATGTTCAGTAATGAGTCCCATATATACGGTAGGCAAGAGTGGGACGATAATGGACAGCTAATGGGCAGTAGAGGTTGGGAAATGGGTTATGAGATGTGGAAGGATCACAATGTTAACAGTATGGATCCAGCATTGAAGAAAGAAATGCAATCTTCAACACACTCTCTAACTGATGAACTAGTCCAATCAAAGTGTTTACCGACTGAAAGCAGTGGTGGAAAGCATTCAAGTGACACAGCCACTTCTAAGAATGATATGGAGTCTCCCCCCAAAACTGTATCCAAGAGGACATTTGAGCCCTCTCATGTTGTAGAAAATAAAAAAGTGAATTATGTTCCGAATTACCTTTCCAGGATTGATATCTCACCTGATCTTGCTAGATTGGAGTTGTATGAAATGTGCACATCCCAAGTGGTAAAATCCGACTCTAAAGATGTCTGCTGTTATACTAATTCTGGATGTTTTCAGGTATATACTACTTTCATATTGACAATAAAGTGGCAATATGCCTTATTTGGTTCTGTTTTATGTAAATTTATAATTCATTTTGTTTCAGATGAACAAAGATGGCAAGATCGGAAAAATAGATACGAGTTCTATTTTGAAGTCATTCTATTCCACTGCCAAAGATGATTTATTTAAGGTATATCCTTAATTCCTTATCTCATGAATTTTGACAAAACTAATGTTTTCTTCGTTTTAGAAGACATTTTATTCTGTCATGCTATTTCCTAGGAATATAAACTTTTTCTTGCCTAAATTAACATAAAAAATGTATGCATACGATACGTTAGACTGATTGTTGTGTTAGATTTATGTTTCTGATACAATTCAAACTTGTCTGGATTCATGGCTGGGCCTACCTGGCACGACACAGTTTAGGCTGTGGTTGGCTCGAGGCTATGTTCAGTGTTGTCTCCCTGTTAATGAGCTGTCGATTTTGAATAATTAATTAATTATTATTGTAATTTTTCATCTTTTTGGTTACTTTGGTATTCTTTTATAATATTTTATTTCTAAATTCATGGTCAGCCTGTGCTGGTCATGTCTAGCCCTGTGCTGTGGGCTGTCACTGCGGGTTGTGCTGGCACTGTGCTGCGGGTCTATGTGACCCAAGCACAGCCAGATGACACCTCTAACCCTGCATTTGAATCGGGGGCTGTATTTTGATAAGCTAATACCGAGCCTTTGTTTGACTTTCTCAATTTTGCATTGGAACACCATGCACTTGGTCAGACTCTTTCAAGGAAATCTTTGGCTGAGGGAAGCTCACGCGCTGATAGTGATGGCTCGACTTTTTTATTCTTTTGATTATATATTTATTGTTTTTATCCCTTGCAGAAAGCCATGTCCCTGTATCATAAACAAAGCACAAGATATGTGAAACTTGCTGCCCCAGAAAAGGGTTGTTCTGAAGAGACCAAAAGATTGGTTTTAGAATCTTCAGAAAATGAGGTAGCCCAGGATGGTGGTGACTCGGCATCCTTGGTGAAGCTACCTATTTTTGCTGATGATCCTACTGACAACATGCAGGTAGAGAATGACATCGTTCAGGAATATGATAATCTTGTATCTGATTCTGTTCCTAGTGCCGTTGCTCACGATGCAGGAGAGAGTATGGTAAGTTTAAGTCGGATACTTAATTCTGATGAAAATACACATTGAACAATTATAATTCTGGTTGCTAATGTCATTGCCCGTCTTTTTTTTTAAAAAAAATTCCCTTCGATTTGGATTTCCCATTTTTCCCGTGTCCGTTGCTTATGAGGGGCTCAAGAGTACTTTTATTTCATTTTCTTTTTTTTTTTAAAAAAAAATTAAAATATCATCAACCAATATTGATTCAAAATTTAAAATCATTTTTGATGGGAGGAAATGATCTCCACTTTGTTTTTTTAAAGAAAAGGATCGGATTTGTGTACATTTCTCTAGTCTTATTTTTTTTTAATTTACAAAAGCAAAACGTTATTTTTTAAAAGTACGAGGCTCGCAAGTCGCAAGTCTTTTTCTATTTTGGGTTGATTTGTTCATTTAACAGTTTATTAATTATATAAAAGCAAAAAGATCATATTAAAATAAAACATTAATATCATGAATGTATTTTGGAGTTGAGAAGTTTAAATCTGATTTTGTTTTTAAATTTTAAGTTATTCTAATTAATTTAGCAATTTCATATTAAATTAATGGACGGATTAAACAATTTTAAAATAAGAAATAAAAGTGGGATTCGAACTTCTTCACACGGATGGAAATACAGATTTAGGTGGAGACATGGAGAGTTTAAGGGGATCAAATTGTAATGGGTTTGATTACCTGATCAATGATAATGGGAATCAAGAATGAATATGATTGGAATTAAATAAAATTTTAATTTTACCTGATACATTACAAAATATTAAAAAAGTATATTTTTTTATTTTTTAAATAACAAAAATGTCACCATTATAATAATATTATAATTGAAATAAAATTTATATTTTCCTTTTTAATCATTACCATAACATTATAATTGAAATAAATATTTTTTTTAAAAAATAATTCTTCATATTTTAAAAAATAAAATAACAACACAATATGAGAAATGAAAAAGAAAAAAAATATATTATGGGATGACTGAACTTAAAAAAAAAAAATAAAACATATTATGAGAGTCATTCAACCATCTAATTACTTGCTTGATATGTGATTATTTGCATAAACTCAACGTATGTAATATATCATGAGCCTCTCAGCATATGCAATATGTTATCTGTGATTACTTGATTTAGTGATTCCAAAACAAAATAAATTTAGCACATTAATTAACATATTTAAAATATTATCAAAAAGAATCAGTAATAACATTATTCATTATCATTTTAAACATCATTTTCTTGCTTAACACAAAATAAGAGTTACCCAAATGACTGTCTAAATGCAACATTAACTATGGGACTTAAGCAAAATATAGACCATCCTATAAAACATCAACTTCAATAGTTGAAGATAACAATTCGAAAATCAAGATCTTAATGGACTATAGTTATATTACAGTGAACACATATTCCCTCACTTCAGTGGAATTTAAATTGAATAATAAACCAACATTCAAAAGATCTTGACAAATAACTTTAGAATCCTTATACTTATCTGGACCACTGAACCTATGCTTTTCCAGTAGTTCAAGAATTTGTGACATTCTTGAGGTTGTACCTTGCATCCAAGTTGACATTGTGCCAAGGTGACTATCAAGACTCTTCGTAAAACCCCAAACTTTATCGTTAAATTCCTTGTACTCAGTTTCAACATTTTTCACAGGTACAAACTTGGTCTTCTTTGAAGTTTTATGAACTTGAAGAGGGATTTTTTTTGGAAGCACATGCACTGAAAGAATTAGATGGTAGTGACTCCAAGAACATCCACTTTGCTTGCACATTTCATTAATACCATCATACCTTCCTTTCAAGAGCTTGATCCTAGAGTCAATGTGCTTTACTTTAATTGTTAACTGTGGCAACTTTTGCACCATCAATCTTCTTATCTCATTCATGTAAATGTTCTTAAAACCACCATATATTTTCCAAAGAGGATCAGTGGCTAGATCTTGTAAACATCTAATTAAGACCTAATTTTCATCCTCGGTGCAAAACCAGTTGTCTTGCCTCTTCCGTATTTCATATTATTTGTCTCTTAGTTACGTTCATCCACTGATTGCTATTCATAATATTGTGGTTCAAGAAATATAAATTCGAAAAGCATAAAAATGTAATTATACACATTATATAACAACTCAAAAACTTAAATATCAAATAATATTAAAAAAATTAGGCGGTATATAAGGCAGCTATCAGAGTCATATAATCCTACATCACATTGAAAATGCTCTAATCAAAATACAACAAAAGAACAAACACATGTTATAGTCATCCCATTTCAAAAACTCCGGTTCTCCAATTATTAAACATTTCAATTACCATATTATTCTTGAATGCATTCGATTGGTCAGTTGGGGCAATTATTTGTATGTATTCCACTTCATCATCATCATCATCATCACTTTCCTCATCTTTGCTTTCTTCATTATCCTCTATAGATTCCCGAGGATCTTTACTCATAAATTAATTGCATACCTATATATAAATTTCATCATCCTCTATAGAACATGACCATTATGAGCAAAACCTTCCCATCCAGGTAATACATATATAAATTGCATATTTAGGGAACATACTGCTAACACATTTGTCGCTATATCTCCCTTCCTTCTACAATAACATTGTTTTACTTTTTTAGGAGGTGTCATTAGAATGACAGTACCATCTAACACGCCTAAGTAATCCTATAATATTCAAATGAATTAATAAAAACGACTACTGAAACATAACGTTACTAAGTATTTGTCATTTATAATTATCTTAAATGGTTTCCATCTATCATCTTCACGGTCTTTGGGTATAGGTTTTGGTGTTTTGAGTAATATACGGTGAAGCTTCAAAACTGTATGAAGAAAAAAGATTGAAGTGACGGCTCACAGTCTCTTGACTTCGATGAAAAAATAAACTAATTGTTCTGTTTTTTTTTGTGATGTGTTAGAACATAGATAAAAAATGCTACAATTTCATCAACGGATGCATTTCTTGTGTCTTTTGATTCTCTAATGTCTCTTACCATATCACATAGTATTGCAAAGATTCTCCCATCCATATGGAGTTTACTAATACAAAATGCATCACTCTCTTTTGTAAGGCTAAATATCCATTGCATTTGTTTAATTCATTTTTCTTCCTTGTTTTTTATTTGGCAAATTTTAGTGCGTCGATATATTTGATACGAGTGTTGATAGAAATGAGGATCAACATAGCCATAAACATAACATGTGTAACACACAATGCACACATTAAATTTCGGCTTCTACTATAAAAAGGAGGTCATACCATGTTTTTTTTACAACATACAGGCAAAAAACATCAATGAAATATAAGAAAAACAAACATAAACTGATGCATAACTCATGAGAATATGTAACAAGGACACAAAGTTTAATAGCAAAAAAAAGAGATTTTTCTAATTGATAAGCCATGTCATTCGAGTATAGAAACAAACAAGACCACCCAAAGAAATTTATAAAACATGAAAAATATAGTAATATAACTATAGTGGTGAATATGTAAGTCTATGTATCAGTTTTATAATAAAAGCATTTGGTTGGAAGGTTCCAAAAGAAGGCTGCAGTGTGGAGATGCTTACACATAACCTTTGAATAGAAGACCAGGAGGACCTATGTTTGTGTGATTGTTATGTATATATGTATGTACTTATTTGAATTGGTTATCCTCCTAGGCACTGAGCTAGGACATATAATACTACTCAGAACATACTGTTGATGAACCTTCTTGCACTCCTGGCGCTTGGGGAATTTACTGTGCTAACTATGAAAACTGCAATTGCTATACCATTAAAATAAGCAAGCATAATTACTAGAAAAGGAGAGAAAATCTGCATTTAGTTTACCATCAGAAAGATAATAGATAAATCGTAATGAGAAAAGGTAAAAACAAAATTCATAAGTTTCCATATTTAAAAATAAAATGAACAGAAAAACAGCTTATTTGCCCATTAAACTACATCAGAAATTGAACCAAATTACATCAGTTATTCTTCCATAATTGCAACATATGGAATATATTTATCAGATAAAACTCCATAATGAGTGATCTTGTATAAAATCGGTAGAAATGACGTGCTGGGTAGGTGGTGTTGCTGTTGACCGTGAAAAAACTCTAAGAAGATGACACCAAGTACTCCTTTCTGCACAAGTCAGAATCGTAGTCGAATGAAGCAGATCAACAATAAATATGGCTATGTATGCTAATCAAAACGTATCTCGCCAACAGAGAAGACCTCCTTTTTATACTGACCCTTAGAACCTCCGTAATTATGAGGCGTCAGATAATATTTGGTGTTAGAATATGTCAAGTAATGGAATATGTACGATCACCCTTCGAGGAAGGTTCTGCTATAAGCATATGAATCATTTTTCGTAATATCTGTATTAATGAGGTGACTAAGAGTATTTGATGTCAGAATATGTCAAGTAACACCAGACAATTGAAGCTATACGACCACCCTTAGAGGAAAGTTCCATTGCATGTATATGCTATGGTTGTAGAATATTCCCTGATGAGTAGCGGTTATTCTAACAAGTTATTGTGATTTTCTGATAATGTTGTCTCTTGTAGGTAGTCGGACCAGCCGTGTAGCCAACCGGCTATATGCTGGGAGGCTTGCACATAAGAATGGGGAGCTATGCCCCATAAGTTTGATTGGCTCTTAGTCCGATCGGATACATCCTGTGTGCCTTGGCATTGAGAAATGGGGAGTTATGCTCTACAAGTTCGATCGACTCTTGGGTTGACCGGTTATATGCTGAGAATTATATTGCAGAAGTGGGGAGCTATGCCATGTATGCTCGACCGGTACTAGAGCTGACTGAGTTTATTCTGTGTATCTTGACACTGGGGAGTAGAGTGCTAAGTCCCTTAAGTCTGACTGGCTATAGGGCTGACCAGCTGTAAGATGAGAAACTTGTATTGTAGAAGTGGGGAGCTGGGCCTCGTAAATCTGACTGGCTCTTAGGACACTCGACCGTATGGGGAGGCCAAGCTCCTAAGGAGCCAGGAGCTGAGTTTTGGAAGGTCTAGTCGACACTTTGGGCCAACTTGCCATATGTTGAGAGTCCCTTGCCCCTGATAAATTGGGCGCTGAGTCCTAGTAAGAGTGACTCCTTCAGTTGCATATACTTTGATTTTGACCGCTACCTCACCTTGACTTTGACTATCACATCATCTTGACCTTCGGTCCCATATTATCCTAGGAGCCACTCACAACACACCATTTCACTAGCCTTACCTTCAAGTCTAGTTGAAGAAGGTTCATAGCTGATTGACTAGACCTGAGATTTATTTTCGCTCGATCGTCCACTGGCTGGTCTGACCAACTGACCATGCTTCTTATCACCCATTAATGTCGCCGCCAACTTCATCTTTCTTGGAAAAACACATGTCAGATGCTTGATATGCTAGGTAGTGCGCTGATGATATGTGGGAGGATGTTCTTTAGTGAAATAATTTGGTTGTCTTGTCCATCATAAATGTCATTTCCCGAGCACTCACCATGTATCCCACGAACTCCTTGTTCTCTGCTATGACAGCCAACGAATGCCTTTTCGTACGGACTGACTATCTTCCCTCTCTTTGATCCGACAGTTACCACGAATCCGACCATTGTGATAGGATGGTAGAGCTCAATGAATCTCTCACGACTTATGTTTAAAAACCCTAAGTGTTTCAGAGATACACCACACATGCTCCATCTTCTTCCATCTTCTCCTCCGATGATTTCCATCAACTATGTTCCTTTTCTTTTAGTAAGTGTCATCCCTGATCTTCCTTTGTTTTTCCTTCGTCCATCCATGGCCCAAGAAACATTCACTCCGTAGTAGACACTTACTGTCATGTCCCAGGAGTCCCTGTCAGAAGATATTTCGACAACATCTTCCCTGTACGGGTGACAATATGAAACTTTACTACATCAATCCAGATACCTCGGCCAACACGGCCGGAACATATGTATAACATAAAAGTACAATAAGCAAGCATCAACGCAGTTTAATAGTAACAACTAAACTAAAACAAAGATAAGGAAATCATCGCAAAAATCCTACTCAACTACATCCATAAAACACAAATTCGATATCCTACTCAACTACACCCATAAAACACAAATCACCAGCATACATCCAAATGAAAACCCATCCATAATAAGAGATCGTACAAGATCCAAGTGCCAAAAGATACAAGTCTAAGTAACATAGACAATAACATAAACCAAAATGTGCGAACTCGTCGCAACGCGAAGTGGTCGGGGACTAGCGACTGGAACTCCTCCGGACAGCCTCAACCTGAAATGATAAAACGGGGATGAGTCCAACACTCAGTGGATACCTAGTTGACATGCATAATAAATAATAACCAGCAGTAATAAATATGCGTACAGTCTCCTGGATATAACATATGGAAAGTGCAAAATTGTAAGGTAAGGAGTAACTGTACTAACTAGAATCTGGATATAGCGATATCAAGGCCGTCAGACCCAGAGTATCATAAATCCTGTATGCATGTCAAAAAAATGCATCCATCCAATATACAACATATAAAGTGCAGCAAACACAAGCAATAAATGCATATCCAGTATGCATGTCAAACAATGCATCCAAAAAAAATGCAGCATATAAAGTGCATCAACCACAAGCAATAAATGCATCATGTATATGATGCCAATGACATGTCCTGGTCACCCCTAACGCTAGTCAGTTATCTCACACACGATGGTGAGACTGAGTGGGTAGGATTGTGACAACCGTGCACTCTGTCGTCACTGCTCCTGATGAGTGACCGAGTGGACGAGATGCTGTCGGAGTACACCTATCCTCCTACCCCAAATCATAAGTGGGGGAGCGCAATGCTCTCATCTCCCTGAGACAATCTAGAGGAGGGATCCCTGCCGGCTACCATGCTGCGTCACACTACCCATGAGCGAACCAAGGGAGTCAAACAGAGCAACCTGCTGCAACACACCCTGCCTGAATAAAAATCACTAAATCATGAGTGGTTGTGTGTGCAGATCCATATAACTGGCGATGTGCTCAACAATAATGGAGCTGCCAATCGCTCAGCATGCAATCATGCGTAATGATGCATGACACTAAGCATAGAAATATCCTGATCCTATCTACCTCCATAAAAACATGTACCAAATACGTGGATCAAATAATATGATCTAGGTACACAGGTCAGGTATGGTATCTAACCAGTCCAGTATATCATAAAGCATGACATGTCACTACCTCTATAACATAAGTAGTAAACAGGGCATGAATGCTAAACAACTAACAAACAAAACATGCTCAAAAAATAAATAGTGACATGCCGATGCAGATATTAACATATTTAGTACTACTTGTTAAAATCTACTAAACATATCAACAAGACATATCAAAATAGATAGGTCAAGATACCCGCCTCTAATAGAAAAGTTCAATCCGAAATAGATCCCTCGTCGAGACACCGTCTCGAATCAAAGTCCTATAATATCAAACATATAATTTTAGCTAATTCCAAATGTAACTAGCTAAACTAAATAAATCGGATCTAACCCGAAGCTTAGATTAAATCCAATATTTTTACCTCAATTAATATCACTCAACGGTCAACTAGGGTTAGTTTCCTTAACCCTAATTATTCCATTAATTGGATTAACATAACGAACAAGATGAATAGCATCTAACTATGTAACCTTTTTTTTTTATACTAACATCAATGCATTTACCTCTATGGAACGTAGGTTAGCTTCCTCTTGGCAAATAGCGAATCTGACCAACAACACTCAACACCTAAGGGATCGCCGGCTGCTGTGGCGGAGCCGTGAACCTCCAAATCCAAACATACACCTTGTTCATCAACTAGTAAGTCAAGCAAGCCCAGAAATAACTTCAGATCTGTATAAATTTGAAACTAAATAGATCTTACCTTAATCTAGATCTGTAGCTTCCTCTCTAACAGAAACTCCAATGTTGCTGAGGTGATGTGCTACGACAAAGAAGGACAACAACAACACTAGGGCACCAACTTAAAGGAAATCGACAGGAAAGGTAGGATCAGTGGTGACAGATGATTAAGATCGTGACCTGCTCCAATGAAGAGGGGATCGACTGAAAGCTAGGGAAAAGGGAAGGGCATCAGCAATTCTCACACGGCCGACATCGATGCTTCTGCTGATCTACAGATGGGAGAGAGAGAACCCTGTAGCTTTGAGAACACAAGAGGAAGATCGCCGACCTCTTGCAAAAGTCCTCAGCTTCCAACACCGACGAACTAGGGCACGGGTAGATGTGGCCAACGGTGCACAGTGGTTGTCGTCGTGCACAAGAGCTGCTCAGTAGGGGAGGTAGCACGAGAATAGCTAGGGCAGAGGGCAACTCCGAGAGAAGGAGACAAGAACTTGGCCGGCGGTGTTTTTGGCAACACCGTCAGCACAGGGGAGATCAGGCGAGATGGGGGAGAGGAATCGGGAAGAAGAAGTGCCTGATTCCTTTTGGCCACTGCCTTATACGCGAGGGAGGAGAAACGTCGCGGTTGTGGCGCCGTCAGGTGAACGACATCGGCGCGTCCGTTGGGGAAGAGAAGAGAAATGGGCGGAGGTGAGGGCTCGGACACGCGGGGAAAGAAACAACACAGTAGAGGAACGGAGGAAAAGAAATAAAAAAGAAAAGAAAAGGAATAAACAAAATAAACATTTCCTCGTTAAAATGGGGTAGCCTAAACAGGCTTTCCCATGACCCCATTATTTATCCCCGTAACCTAAGTCATACGGGCTCCGAAAAATTCCTAAAAATTTTGGAAAATTCCCTTATGGCTATTCGCCTTTTTTCGATATTTTACACTTACTCTCTCTGATTTCAACAATTGTGATAAGGAGACAATTCATCTAGCCCTAGAAATCTCTAAGAGCTTTTGCATCCGTATTCTGACTTCTTAAGATCGTCATCATCATCCTCTGTCTAGCTATGTTACCTTCTTCAATGATTAACTTCTTGCGGGTCTGCGCTTTCCAATCCCCCACTTTATGTCTGAAATAGGCTGCTACTTTAATATTTCACTCCAACAAATTACACCTAATTCCTTCAGCTCCATGTGTAGAATGATCATCTTGCTCCGCCAATATAGTATCCTCCCGACCCCACGCAACTTTCATTATTTTTCTTATCCTAAGAAATTAGAACCTAGGGTCTTCTTATTTCAATCTCTCCCTAAGACAGTGCTTTCTTCAAGAAAATGTCTTCTTCTAATAAGGGATGGAAACCCCATTTCTTTTTCATCCAAATGCCTAATTCTGCATCCTGCCCGACTGAATGGTGATCAGACCTTCCTCTCCTTCCCGATCTAGGAGACTGCAAACATGATGTAGCCTTTGTTTTTTTTCTTCAGAGAGGCTGACCTGCCTACAGTTCAACGTTCCTCAACTACTGCATGAGGGCCTCCTCTACCTATTTGGACTGAGCCCAGTCCGAGCGATGCTTCCTTTTTCATTCGGTAAGGATTGATAACTTAGACTGTAGGACCCGTGTGACTGACAAAAGGGGGGGGGGGATTGCCCTGTAAAAACAAACACACCCTTCTCAAAGCTTTTGATTTAACTAATACAAACACTTGTTAATTAAAATAGAAATAACGTGCATAAAATAAAAACGAGACTACCAGATTTACTTGGTTTACAACTGGGGAGGTTGTTAATCTAAGACAAATAAAGTGCACTAGCAGAACTCCTTCTTCGAACAAACTCTCAAAGGCAGAGAAGCCTTGTACAACAATTTACAGCTTAGAACAATCAAAATTGAAAGAATTGAGTTGAATACAAGTGTTGTTTAAAACTATTGTGACCAGGGTTCTATTTATAGCCTATTGGTCTAATATGACTGTTTATTGACGTGGCACTATCCTGGCGCCTGGACCCTTTCCGAGCACCCCCAGCGTGGGAAAACTCTATCTCCACGCAACGGCTATGCAACGACCAAGTGATAAGGTTGTATCCATCTTTGGGCGACCGAACCCGCTTTGGTCGCTCGGATCGTTGTTGACATAGACCAAAAGTTAATACTTGGTGGTTTGGGCGCCTAGACCACCTTATCCCAGCACCTGGATCAGTCAACCATGTGCTAACTGGTCCGACATCTTCTTTGGTCGCTTGGGTGATTTTGACCATCTGGAATTGGGCTCACTCGGGCCTATCTTCCGGTTTTCTGCTCGAGCAATCCTTTGTTCCAGCTTCTCGTCCCTCGGAAAAGTCGTGCGCTTCCTTTTCGTCGGCCAGCGTACTCTTCCGTATCACTTCATCCCTCAGCATCGAGCCCCTCGACTCTTTCCCGTGTCATCCTTCTCGATAGCTACATTTTTCGCTCGACTTTTTATGCTCCTAAGTTTCTGTACACTTAGACACAAGTATCAAATACAATAGAACCTAACTTGACTTGGTTGATCATATCAAACTACCAGAGATATATTCTAAACATAACTTTGAAATGTATTCTAAGAGATAAAAACAATCACTAACTTCAGAAAATTATCAAGTTTAAATTCCAAATATTTGAATTTTTACGATTTATAAACTAGTTTTGGAAGAAATAATTTAAAATAATTTTTAATTGTTAAAAAATTTTAAAATTTTTTGTAATGGTTTATTAGACATATCTAAAATAGGGATAAAATTTTTATGAATTTTTTTTTTAATATAAGTAGTATATGTTAATGGGGCAGCTGCCAACGCTGTGCCTTATCGGGGTTTAGTAAGCCTCCATTAGTCGATCGCGGTTAGTCGTCCACCTTCGCACCCAGCAGGAGTTCCTCCACGCCACCTCCCTCGCCAATGAGTGAATCTTCTTCTCCTCCTAATCCATCCCATGGCCACCGTAGATGAGACCATCGCCATGTTCGTCACCATGTACCCGAAGTACCAGTCCTTTAGCTGCATCGACGACCTCTGCCGCGACGAGTACTGCCACCACGTCGATGCGCAAGTTGCCTTGACTACTACGACTTCAGCTTGCTCTCATACTTCTAGAGCTTCTGAGCCTAGGAGTCCTCTAAATTCAACCTCTGCAAGATCACCACCAACCTAAACGGCCATGCCCTCTATGGTGGCGCTGAGAAAGGAACGACGGAGTACATATTTGCATATTTGTCGATGAATTTATTACTTGTTGATGCATTTATTACTTGTGTTTTTTGCATTTATTTGCTGCATATTGGATGGATGCATTTGTTTGACATGCATACAAGATTTCTATACCTCTCGGTTTATTATCCATACACCAGGTGCTGGTCAGTACAGTTGTTCTCGTATTTATTTCAGTTTGCATTTATCTTTATTATATCAGGAGACTGTATGCATGATTAATGCTATTTGTTATTTTCTTAATTATGCATATGAGTAGTTACTCGCTGAGGAGTTGACTCACCCCATGGATATTTACTATTTTCAGGTTGAGGTTGTCCGGAGAATTCCAGTCGCTAGTCCCCTTGCAGTTCGCGAGGATATTTGTTTGGTTTTATTTTTATTATACTATCTAGACTTGTACTAGTTTTGTTTCTATGGATATGGTTTTGTTTTATTTATCGATGAGTTTTATTGGATTTGTTCTACTACATGCCTGCCTAGACGGCAGAAGAGGTGAGTTGATTTTATCGTTGTGATTTGTGTTTTATGGGTGTAGTGAAATAGGATATAAGTTTTGAGCTTTATGGGTGTAGTTGAGAAGGATTTTTGACTTGGTTTTCCTTATCGTTACATTAGCGTAGTTTTGCTATTAAACTGCGTGGGTGTTTGCATTATTATTTATTGTCATTGTTCCGGCCGTGTTGGCCGATGTATATGTGGCTCTGAGGGCATTGTAGAAAGTGTCAGATTGTCACCTATACAGGGGAGATGCTGTCAAAATTTCTTCTGACAGTGGTTCCCCCGGGGTATGACAATTTATTTGGTATCAGAGACAGATTTTCTGATGCTTGGTTTTCGTATTGTTGGTTTTACGAGTCAGGTTGTTACAGGTATAGAATGTTTGGTTCTAGTATTTTGGGATTTTCGAGATTTATCTGATACCAATTTATTTGGTATCAGAGCGGGTTACGATACCTGCTTTTGGTGTTCTGGATTTTAGGGTTAGCCCAAGTTTGCTAGTTAACTTGGGTATTTATTTTTGGATTTGTACGGGTTTCTGTCGATTTTCTCGTTCGGAATTTTGAGGTAAAATGGGGACTGGACAGCGATGGAACATCTCCATACGACAAATAGGTATAAAGGTAATTTTATAATTTTTATACTTGTAGTGATATTTGTGTTATAACTTAACAGATATGAGGAGATCTACACGAGTAGCTGCGAGACGTGGTGCTGGACGACCTTGTAAGAGGACTTTGGAATCTCTGGCAACAGAGTCGCCAGAGATCCCTACTGGGTTTGAGCTTGTCGGTCAGGGACAGACTCAAGATACTGCGGGTGCGTCGGACTCTCAGACCCCGATGGCTCCTTTAGAGGTACCTATCTCGGCTGCACCCGCTGTACCCACCCCTACCATATTTACGGTACCACCAGGGGTACTACCGGCATACCCCGCACCTGCTCCGTTCGAGCCTACAGTGTACCAGGCATCATCGCCACCTGGACCTATCGTGTACCCAGCACCAGCGGCACCTGTGCCCCCAGTACCTATAGTGTACCCAGCGTCCGGACCAGCGGTACCAGTTGCTCCATTTTCAGTACTACCACCTACCGTACCTCCAGCTGCGACCACCCATATCGACCCTGCAGTACCACTAGCAGTATATACTCCAGCTTATGCAGCAGCACTGGGAGTACCTCCCCCGATCTATCCAGCGGTACTACCTGTAGCACCAGCTCCAGTGGTTCCGCCAGTTCCTGCAGCCGTCCCTACACACCTCACTGATATTGTCGCGGCACGAGCCCGGATCCCAGTGTTGGCAGAGTCGATGAAGAGTTGATTCACACTTTTCCGAGGAGAGATTGATCCGAGTGTGGCTCAGTCTTGGATAGAGACCATGGAGCGGACCTTCTTTTACATAGCTTGCTCCGAGTGGGAGAAAGCAGAGTTGGCTGCTTTCCATTTACGGGATGAGGTCGACACTTGGTGTGTTACAGAACGATCCATCATAGGCGAGCAAAACATCACCTAGGCCAGATTCAGAGAGACTTTTGAGAGCCGTTACTTCCCACGGGCATATCAGATGACTCGCCGGCAGGATTTTCTGAGTCTACGACAGAACAACTGCTCGGTGGCAGAGTACAATGCCGAGTTTAATCGGTTGGCCAGATTTTGCCCAGAACTAGTTGCTGAGGACAATTTTCGTATGCAGCAGTTTATTCAGGGACTGGATGGACATCTGCAAGTAAAGCTTGCCGGCTTTGGGAATTTGTCTTATCCGGAGTCATTGGACAGAGCTCTTATATTGAGTCAGCGCAGCAGAGAGCATATCCGGACAAGAAAAGGAAATAGGCGGATCAGACATTAGGACAGATCCAGCCGACACAGGCTACATCGCAGCAGAGTGGTCGCAGTCGGCCAGGGCAGGGTACTTCTGGGGCATCTGGTCAGCCTCAGAAGTCAGGGCAGTCTTCCTCAAGACGGAAACGGAAACAACCTGCCAGCGACATTCACTGTTTCCGATGTGGGTCCAGAGACCACATCACCTCAGCCTGCTCTCTGGGAAAGTTAGTTTGCTATTATTGTAAATTGCCTAGGCACCAGAACCGAGATTGTCCGCTGAAGGCTCAGCATATTGCCTCCGGAGCTACTGTTTATTGGTGCAGTTAGCACTAACGATCTAACTCAGGTTTTGATAAATGATAAATCAGGCTAAGTTAGGTTTGTCGTTATCTAACACTCCGATCGAGTGTACAGGTTAAGCCTAGATAGGTCGACGGGCTGACCGGATGTTTGGCCCGAAATCCAAGCGGGTCGACGGCCTGACCGGACGCTTGGCACGAAGTCCAGTTAGGACGACGGGCTGACCGGATAGCTGGCGAGAAGTCCAGGCGGGTCGACGGGCTGAGCGGACGCTTGGCACGAAGTCTAGCTAGGTCGATGGGCTGACCGGATAGCTGGCGAGAAGTCCAGACGGGTTGAAGGGCTGACCGAACGTCTGGCAGGTGAGTAAAGGTAAGTCACTAGAAGGGAGTGACTGTGAGGACGCGTTCCTGGGAAGGGAACATTAGGCATCGATTCGGCTTAGATCCATTTCAGATATCTAAGTCGAGATCGTGACTAGAATCCGGTCTCGGAAAGACGGAATCTAAGTCATACTCTTGATATTGAATTTATAAACTGTGCTAACACTTTGTTTTGCAGGAAACATATTATATATTTGACTCGGACTAACCTTATCTTGCAGGAGAAGGAATCTCTGGAGAAAGGTGGTTCGAGTGCCCGGAGGGGATCCGGGCGCCCGGAGGTCCGAGCGTCCGGAACAGGTCCGGGCGCCCGGGAGGCAATTTTTATCCTTGTCGCGTCGTCGGCACGTTGGACCTGCCACGTCTCACCAGGGCGCCCGGAAGGGATCCGGGGCGCCTCGAGCCTCATATAAAAGGAGGGTTAGAGGTGGAGCCAAACAACAATTGACAAGAAGATCTTCTACTGCTTGCTCTATTGCTCTGCGCTCCTGCGACGCTAACGAAGCTCCGACAACGCACACTTTCCTTTTCAATTTATTCCTTTGTCGGTATTACTTTATTTTCATTAGCATTTTCTGTACGTAGTTTGTAATAATTTTTGAACTGCTAGTGATTGCCCACCGAAAGCATTCAACGAGTGCGGGCCTTGGAGTAGGAGTCGACACAGGATCCGAACCAAGTAAAATTGGTCTGTATTAGCATTGTTTATTCTTTTCTCCGCTGCGCTTAACTCTTATCGAAGAATTTTTCGTAATCGATATTCACTCCCCTCTATCGAATCATCACGATCCAACACTGTTCAGGGAGGACAACACAGCAGTCAGAGACTCGGCGAGGAGGGCAGAGAGACAAATCTTCGCGTCGTCATCAGATGTCCGCCCCCTGCAGCAGCTGCATATGGCATGCATGTACAGGAGCACTCCAACATCTTTATGGTACCATAGAGTTCAGTTGTGGGACCGCTGTATCAGCTGCAGCCTCAACCCTTAGCCCAGTATTGGTAGCCCCAACTGCTGGTTAAGTACCAGACGCAGTCCCAGCTACTAGTACAATATCAGTCGCAGTCCTCTCTTCCACCTCTGGCCCCTTATCCAGCATCGCCTCAGTGGTCGGCTCCTGCTCAGATGCAACCGCCGCTGGCAACGCTACCACCTCCACATCCGCCAGAGACTGGACGTATTCATGCGGTCACCAGAGAGGATGTGCAACGGGCCGATAGATCCGTTTTTCGCGGTACAATTTCCATTTATGCCTTATCTGCTGATATGCTGATAGATACTGGTAGCTTGCATTCTTTTATATCCCGTGCCTTTATGTGAGAGATTGATAGATTACCCACCTTCAGACCGCAGCGACTGATCGTCTCTCTACCGTCCGGTGATGCTTTGGACGTCACCCAGGAGGTTAAATGTTGCCCGTTAGACTTTGGCAATCAGATACTTACGGTAGATCTTTTGGTACTGGAAATGGTCGAGTTCGACATTATCCTTGGCATGGATTGGTTGTTTGCATATAATGTCACGGTTGATTGCCAGATGAGGGTGGTCACATTCCGACCTTCGAACCAACCCTCGTGAGATTTCACTGGCATTAGGGACGATGGCATATCGATCATTTCGACGATTCAGGCTCAGAAGCTGCTGTCACATGGCTGTCAGGGTTTTCTGTTATCTTTGATCCATACTGAAGACGTAGTTGTTCTCAACTCTCCGACGTTCCAGTAGTCCGAGAGTATCCGGATGTATTTCTAGAGGAGCTACCAGGCTTGCCTCCCAGAAGGCAAGTGGAGTTTGCTATTAAGTTGATTCCAGGAACCGCGCTGACATCGAAAGCTCCTTATTGTATGACATCAAAAGAGTTGAACGAACTTGAGGTTCAACTTTAAGAGCTTTTAGACAGGGGGTTTATATGCCCTAGTGCTTCTCCGTGGGGTTCTCCGGTATTATTTGTCAAGAAAAAGGATGGTACTCTGAGATTGTGCATCGATTACAGACAGCTGAATGCAATGACCATCAGAAATAAGTATCCTTTACCACGGATCGAGGATTTATTTGATTAGCTCAGAGGTCCCTCAGTGTATTCTAAGATTGATTTGCGGTCCAGATATCATCAGCTGAGAGTCAAAGAATCAGATATTCAGAAGAAAACTTTCCGTACTAGATACAACCATTATGAGTTTTTGGTAATGCATTTGGGCTTACCAATGCTCCAACAGTTATTATGGATTTGATGAACCGCGTCTTCCTGAAGTATCTTGATCAGTTTGTTATCGTTTTCATCGATGACATATTGGTCTACTCGCGTTCCGAGGAGTAACATGCACAACATCTTCGCACAGTCTTGGAGACTCTTCGACGACATTAGCTATACGTAAAGTTCAGCAAGTGTGCTCTCTGGCTATCCTCAGTCAGTTTTCTGGGACACGTGGTCTCTAGTAGAGGTATTTCAGTAGACCTGCAGAAGATCGAGACTGTCACTAGCTGGGAGCAGCCGAAATCAGTTCAGAAGAGCCGGAGTTTTCTGGGACTAGCTGGATATTACAGATGATTCATCGAGGGTTTCTCCCAGATTGCTATGCCGCTGACATGCCTGACCAGGAAAGGTGTGAAGTTCACTTGGACAGAAGCTTGCGAGACCAGCTTTCAGGAGCTGAAGTGGAGATTAGTGTTGGCTCCAATTTTGGTTTTGCCTGCTGGAGAGGATGGATTCGTGCTCTACACCGACGCATCTTTTCAGGGTTTGGGTACTGTTCTGATACAGCACGACAAAGTAGTCTCCTATGCTTCTCGTCAGTTGAAGGAGCATGAGAAGAACTACCCTATACATGATTTGGAGCTAGCCGCCATCATCTTTGCTTTGAAGATTTGACGACATCATCTATATGGCATTACCTTTGAGATTCTTACGGATCATAATAGTCTTAAATATATTTTCACTCAGAAGGAACTCAATCTCCGATAGAGAAGATGGATAGAGTTCCTGAAGGATTATGACTGTACCATTAGCTACCATCCGGGGAAAGCTAATGTGGTTGTCGATACACTCAGCAGGAAGTCCAGAGGTACTTTGGCTTGCCACTGAGCTTTAGTCACAGACTTGATTCAAGGCTTCTCCGAGTTAGGCCTTGAGGAGCAAGGACAGACAGAGCAAGGTATTCTTGTTACCATGGTTGCTCAGTTGTCGATCAAGATGAGGATCCGAGAGGCCCAGGCCGGTGATCAACATTTTCAATTCATTGGCAACCAAATAGCTTCCGGGCAGCAGACCGAGTTCACCCGAGATGAGGAGGGACCCGCATGTATCGAGATTTGAGGCGTTTCTACTGGTGGAACGGTATGAAGAAAGACATCGCGAAATTCGTAGCTAGATGTCTTGTCTGTCAGCAGGTGAAGGCTGAGCACCAGAGACCTGCCGGATTACTTTAGCAGATTCCTATTCCTGAGTGGAAATGGGAACACATTACTATGAATTTTGTGGTGGGTTTGCCTAGGACACGTTGAGGCCATGACGTAATTTGGGTAATCGTTGATCGATTAACCAAATCCGTGCACTTTATAGCGATCCGGAAGACTGATTCACTGGATCGATTGGCAGATATGTATTGCTAGGAGATCATCAGATTACATGGTGTTCCTTTGAGTATTATTTTGGATAGAGACCCCCGGTTCACGTCTCGATTCTGGCAGAGTCTGCAACAGGCCTTGGGCACTCAGCTCCGTTTTAGTACAGCTTTCCATCCGCAAACAGATGGACAATCAGAGCGGACTATTCAGACTCTAGAGGACTTGCTGAGGTCTTGTGTATTGGATTTAGGAGGCAGTTGGGAGGACCATTTGCCATTGGTAGAGTTCGACTATAACAACAGATTTCATTCGGCTATCCAGATGGCACCGTTTGAAGCGTTGTATGGTAGGCCTTGTCGGACACCCAACCTCTGGGATGAGGTTGGGGAGGCCCAGTTGCTAGGGCCTCATAGAGCTCAGCAGGAGGCAGAGTTGGTCCGTACTATCAGATGGAGGATGTCAGAGGAGCAGGATCGCTAGAAGAGTTATGCTGATTGGAGACACAAATTCGTGGAGTTCTCTACTGGCGACCATGTATTTCTACGAGTTTCACTCACAAAAGGGGTGAAGAGATTTGACCTCATAGGTAAGCTAGCTCCACGGTACATTGACCCTTTCCAGATCCTGGAGAGGATTGGAGCAGTAACTTATCGTCTGGCACTACCATCGTCCCTAGCGCCTGTCCACGACGTATTCCACGTATCTACGCTAAGGAGATACATACCCAACCCGACATATGTACTGACAGATATCTCAGTTCCTGTTCAGTCTGACGTTACTTACGAAGAGGTTCTGGTACGGATTCTGGACCGGAAAGAGCGTCAGCTGCGGAACAAGACTATCTGGCTGGTTAAAGTCAGATGGCAGCATCATTCAGACGAGGAGGCTACCTGAGAGCTCGAGGATACGATCCAAGCTCGATACCCCCACCTTTTTACTTGAGGTATGTGGGTTATTTTCTGTTCAACATTTATACTTTCTACCTGTTGTTATTATTTGCTGATGGTAGATAACAAAGTTTGGAGGATCAAATTTTTATTAGTGAAGAAGAATGTAAAATATCGAAAAAAAAATGGTGAATAACCATAAGGGAATTTTCCAAAATTTTTAGAAAATTTCTGGGAATTTTTCAGAGATCGTATGAGTGAGTTTACGGGGATAAAACTAGACCCCGGGAAAGCTAGTTTGTGGTACCCCATTTATGCGAGGAAAAGTTGTGTTTCTTTTCCTTTTTATTTTCTTTTTCCGTTATTCTTTTTTCTTTCTCCCCTGCCGAACCACCCACGTGCCCTAACCTCCTTGACGCCGTCCCCTCCTTCCCAACCGGCGCTGCAAAAACCACCACACGCTCGCGATTAAAGCCATCTTCTTCCTCTTCCCCCTTCTCTTCTCCTTCTTCGTCCTCGAGCCGGTCCTTTTCCGCCCCTCTGCCCAAGCGCCGGTAACGCGCAAGCCACTGCCGATCCGTGCTCTAGCGCCGGCGCCTCACACTAGCACCTGTGGTCCTCTGCCCTAGATTTGATCGGCTACCGTCACTATGCCCTGCCGACGCCGCCGCTGTCTCCCGACTCGAGCAGCGCCGATAAGGCTGAGAACTTCTCTGCCTTAGCGTCAACAACCAAGCCTTCATTCTATATCGCAGGGAAGATGTTGTTGGGGTTGCAAGGTTGCAAACATAGTCCCATATTGAAAACACATGGAAAAGATCATGAGTTTATAAGAGAAAGATATCTCCATTGGCATGAGACCTTTTGGGTAGAGCCCAAGAGCAAAACCATGAGGGCTTAGACCCAAAGTGGACAATATCATGTTATTGTGGAGATATCTAAATTCTTTTCGATCCAATTGTATCAGAACCCGGACTGCCAGAAGGTTTAACCGCCGACTGCGCACAAGAGCTATGATCTGATTGAACCATGTGAGTACAATATTGACCTAGAAAAAAGAAAGTGGGGGCTCCTATGTTCGGATCAAGAGGACCAGACACTAGGCAGGAAGTCCTAGTAGGTCGGGTGGACCGAGGGGCAGGAAGTCCTAGTTGCGGCTAGGCAAGGAGGAAGTCCTAGTTGCGGCTAGGCAAGGAAGTCCTAGTAGGTCGGGTAGACCGAGGGGCAGGAAGTCCTAGTAGGTCGGGTAGACTGAGGGGCAGGAAGACCTGGTGGGTCAAGGATCGGACGTGGGAAACCCATGGTCCTTTGTTTGAGGGGGGGATTGTTGGGGTTGCAATGTTGCAAACATAGTCCCATATTGAAAACACATGGAAAAGATCATGGGTTTATAAGAGAAAGATATCTCCATTGGCATGAGGCCTTTTGGGTAGAGCCCAAGAGCAAAACCATGAGGGCTTAGGCCCAAAGTGGACAATATCATGTCATTGTGGAGATATTATATTCGTTTCGATCCTACAGATGTTGCCGAAATTTCTTCTGGCAGGGACTCCCCCGAGACGTGACAATTTATATTCACAAGTGATAAATAACTGCTTCTAACATCGAAGTTTTTACATGGGTTAATGACAGCTTCTGTAGAACACATTCATACGCAGTCAATCACAGCTTCTACAAGTCATCTTTCTATATCGCCACCTTTATTAAAAACACTCACAAGCAGTTAATAATCACTTCTAGAAGTATGCTGCAGTGGCGTAACTAAAATTTTCAACCAAGAAAGGTGTTGTTTTAAAAATTTTAAATATTAGTATATATCAATTTTAACCCTCCAAAAGTTAAATTTCTGTTGCATTAGAAGTTACTAGGTTAGTTTTATCTCTTCGGTTGCCCTTAGCAATATCAACATTTACAACGATTGGAAAACTAATTCAACAGATTTAGCATAGGTCGATAAACATGGCTAAAGGCATTTTAAAATAGCTTTTAAAACTCTTTTTTTAGTGTTCATATTTATAAAAACGTCATTTTCAAAACAGAACATAGAATTGTAATATAATTCTCAATCATACACAATAGTTTACATTGAAAAAATAGTATTGTAATATAATATTTTCTTGTACATTGTCATTGATCAATCAAAATGAGAAATCTGTCTAATCCGTGTAGACAACCATCACACTCCTCACTTGATGCTTCCCGTCCGACCAAATGATCGTCGCCGGCACCGTCGAGTTCCCTGGCAATGGCCCGCCTGAAACCGACACAGTGAACTGCCTCTTCTCCTTCAACTCCGAAAACTTCAACTTTCTAGGATTCACCACCACATTAAGTCTGTGATGAGCCCAGACCTCCGCCTTGTACCTGCAGCGTCGGGCGCCGCCTACGTTGGTCACTGTTCTCAAGAACTTCGCGGCGAAGGCTTTGCCAGACTGAACATGTAAGGCCATGGAAGGGTAATTGAGATCCCTCGCCGTTCCATTGCTGCTGCCAGAGCAGGAACTGGCGTCGCCGGTGACCATCTTGATCATGGTTTCGTTGTAGGCCGAGTTACAGAGCATTTGCACGTAGTCACTGGCACCAGCGTCATAGACAAGACCTGGGTCGACGGCCTTCACCGGGTTCAGTTGCCCGGCTCCATACGATAATTCGTCTTGGCGGGCCGAAGGGTACATCGGTTTGGCTGTATAAAGCATGGACGACAAATTAAAATGAGAAATTTCGCTAGCTTCAAAAAACAGGGTTGAAGAACAAAGGTATATATAATGCTTAGTCATGAGACCTGTCGTCATGAGCGCCGACATGATGGCTGCCGGCGACCAATTTGGGTGGAAAGACTTGACGTAGGCGGCGACGCCGGTTACGTGGGGACAAGCCATGGAAGTGCCCGAGATTATGTTGTACTTTACGACCCTTGTGTCGTTGATGATGCCTGACACTGGAGCAACCCGTGACCAGGCGGCCAAAATGTCAATTCCTGGAGCACTTATATCAGGCTGCATATGCAAACACAAACATTTCCAAATTGCTATACAATTAATTAAATCCCTTAAAAATATATATATATGTCAAAATAATCGAACTGAATGATGAACTAATGACCTTGAGGATGTCAGGCGTGATGGTGTTTGGGCCTCTCGATGAGAACGAAGCAACCAGGGGAGCCTCAGAGTCAAAAACTTCTTCACTTTTGTGGATGTTAGCCACAGGATTTCTGGCCAAGATCATATATATGCATGGATTAATACTACTACCTACGATTTCTATTTACAAAATATTATAAACGGTGGCAATTAAAATAGCTAAAAGATATATATATATAATATAAACACTCACTTAGTGTTGTTTATGTAGTTCAAAAGGTTTAACCCATCCACGGAACTGACTGTAATGAATGGAACTGGGTATATGAAGGAAACGTCAAGTGAAGAGTCATCTATAAATATCAATCCTTTAATGCCTGTACTAAAAATTTCGTCATAGAAGTACTTGCAGAGAACAATCTTCCCTTTCACCATGTTTATATCTGGCAAAGCAGTGCAATCCCTAAAACAGCAATTGACAAGTTTGAGAATTATTGAATATATCATTCCGCATCAAGCTACGAAGAGAAGATATATAGCATGATCTTCATACCCTGGTAAAATAGTTGCATTTCCCTGCATGTAGATCAAGGGATGATCATCCCTATTTTTTGTCGCAAACGTGTTCACAGAAGCTCCCTGCATTTTCCCCCAAAATTAATAATAATTCCTTATTTTCATTCAACATGATAACGCATAAATAAGACTACGTATTAACACAAGTTTTTGCATTATCATTAAATTGACTAATTGATGACTCACCAAAGTGGACACATGATTTCCGGTGACCACCTTGTCAATGATGTGCCTATCGATGCTGCTCGCCGCCGCCACCAACGTCCACGGTGCCACGTTGCTGACCGTGCCACGGTATGGCCCTGCATTCCCTGCGGCTGTCGACGTCAAAATCCCGTTTGCCATGGCATGGAAGGCGCCAATCGCTATCGAGTCCTGGAAGTAATCCGCGGCAATGGCATAGGCGACAGACAGGGAGATGATGTCGACACCGTCGGAGATTGCATCGTCAAATGCCGCCAAGATGTCTTGATCGGTGCACCCGAACCACCAGCACACCTTGTACACCGCGAGCCTCGCTGACGACACTGCCCCCCTAGCCATGCCCTTGGCGAGGCCGTAGAGGCTGGTATGGGAGACTGTTCGACCGGCAGCGATGGAAGCTGTGTGAGTCCCGTGACCTTGAAAGTCGCGTGGCGATGGCTCGCTCAACATGTAATCGCCTAAGCTATTGTAATAGCGCGCCCCGATGATTTTACTTAATTAATAATTCAATCAATCATAAATATATATTAGTCACAGCTTTAAATCGACTCAAACAATTATATATAACTTAAATAATCGTATTTTTTATGGACATACTTGTTGCATGTCATATTTAGGCAAGCACCCTTCCATTTCCTCGGTGGAGGTCTCAATCCCTGACCGCTGAAGGATTTAGATTCCAGCCAGATTCCGGTATCAATCATTCCAATGATGATGTCATTTTCCAGTGTAGGATTCCTGTTTACTCTCTGCGAGAAGTTAAGGAAATCCCATGATCTCGTCGTGCGAACCTTCAGGGTTTTACTAGGAAACACTGAAACTATTCCCTCCATGTCTGCAGTATAATTAATTCGTGTTGAATTGTAATTAATTTATAACATATCTACAATTCAAACTATTCCCTCCAATGATAATTATACCTTCCAATTTTTCTGCCTCGTCTATAGAAAGTTTGGCAGCAAATCCACTAAAACTCCTCTGGTAACTATACACCAAAGACTCACTAGGCGAGCTGTATTATCAATTGTTTTAGTGTCAGAATTTGACAAAATAGATAATATTTATATATACATCAATTTATTACCAGTTCACAATAATTTCTTTAAGCAAATTAAGATGGAGTTCATAGGTTGGGTACTGAGATGAGTGTTGAGCTCCCATATACACAATATATATCTACAGAATGCCATTCATGTATGGTAATATTAATTGTAATAATACAGATTAATGAACACTTTTCAAAATGCAAATTTACAAACTTCGGAATCACCTTTCTTTCTTCATTTGAAGATGCTGACGAAAATAGAAGAATAAAGGATATGAAAAATGCAAGAGATACTAGATGTGATAGTAGAGAAGTCATTACTCTTCTTATCCTATGAGTTTTTGTAAATGTCTACTAAGATACATGGAATTTTATAATGGATGCCAACTAATGGAGAGTTTAGGATCAATGGACAACATGGATTATACACTGTCAGTTGTCGCGGTGTCATTGCTAGAATAGAAATGATTATTGGTAAAGTTTTAGTGGCTAAAATAAATTTTACAGATAATTTACTCAACAAATATAATTTTAACCAATGAAATATTTAAAAATATCAATAAAAATAATTTTAATTGATAATTAAAATTTTTCATAATCAAAATAATTTTTGACTGATATTTTTAATTTTTTATCCTGAAAAGGAATTTTGCAGATATAAAAATTTAACTAGTAATTATATTAAATTGAATTGATAATCATATTAAACATTGGCTAATAAAATATTTTAAAATATCTGTAAAAAAATTTTGTTCAGTAAATATAATTATTTATTATTATAATTATATTAAGATAACTTTTAAATATTAAGATTTTTTATTCATGATTTTTTTATAAATATATTAATGTTTATTAATGAAACAAAAGATATGTACCTAGGAGGCCTAGAACACTACTAACTCTTTTTTTTTTTCAAATTAATTTCTATAATAAAATTTTCTCTTATAAACATG
Organism: Zingiber officinale; assembly: GCF_018446385.1. Classification (NCBI taxonomy): domain Eukaryota; kingdom Viridiplantae; phylum Streptophyta; class Magnoliopsida; order Zingiberales; family Zingiberaceae; genus Zingiber; species Zingiber officinale. The sequence continues at coordinate 4,963,414 of NC_056001.1, forward strand.
GACGGATCTATTAAAGGGCTATCCTTAGATATGACCCAACCCATTTTTTTATTATTAAATATATATATTAGAATTAGGTGATGCAAGACATTACTACGAGAAAGAAACAAAAATATGATCGAGTACGAAGTCAAAGAAACAAAAATAAGACTGAATACCAATCTTTATTGTTTTTTGAAAAAAAATTTCAAAATCTTTTAATTGACAGGTCAATTCTTGGAGTTGCGTAGATTTATCGTATCTCCATATAGTTTGGTAAGATCTATCTTGAACCTTATCAACTTGTATGATGATAGACAAGGATCCGTAGATTTTATTATTATTATTTTTAATAATTTCAATATTTTTAATAATTTATATTTTTTTATATATTTGTATTATGAATCTATTTAGAAATTTTAGAATTATGAATCTATAAAATTTTTTCCTTTTTGTTTAAAATTTCTTTTTTTTTTCTTTACAAAATAGAAATTTGAGTTCATATATTAAGATTTTTTTTCCTTCCTTAATTTTAGGGTCTGAATTTTGTATAAACATTTATTTAATTGTGGGAGGAATTAATCCTCTCTTCTTAATAAAAAATTCATTTTTAATGACTTCTCTTTTTGTCTTTTCCTTGAACTCTTCTATCATCAGCCCGTAAAATAATAGAAATTCTACTCGACATCAAATGATAGAGTTTCTATTCATATACATCCAGATTTAATTTGGATAGAAAAGTTTAGAACATACTCAATTCATGGTTTTTTCCCTACTGAACTAGAATAATTACTCACAAGCAAGGACAATTTATATCGAAGAAAGTATCTTGTACAACCTAAAATGGTTTTTTCTTTTGGTTGTTGGTATTGTGGTAAATATTGCATACACTAAATTAAAATCCTAATTCTGCACTGGTCTTATGAGAAATACTAATTGATATTATTCAACTTAGAGGAAAAAAATATGAAAAATGAAGCTTTGCATCATAGAGAAGATTGTAATACACATAATACAACAGTAAACTTAAAAACCAATACAAATAACTTAGACAAAAAGACAAATATCAATGAATGACGTACAAAAGAGTTATGAGCAAGTATGTTTCCACTTCATAAGTTGAAATGATCTAAAGTCTAAATTAGCTGGAAGATATCATCAAAACTTGATAACCCAACAACTAAATCCGCCGTTGCAAATGTAAGAAAAGTTCTCCCATTGTAGATGGTAGCTATATATGTTTATAAATATTATACGGCAACAAGTATATGCTCTATCAACTTAGAAAGAAAATAGGTGTAGATCATCGTACCCATAACTAGAACAGATAATCACTAGAGAGAACTTCGAATATAATTGATGATATTAATTTTTAAAAATAAATATTTATGTTAAATTATTTTGGTACAATATTCTGACATTCTATTTTTTTTAAATGCATATTAAATTAATGTTTAAAACAAGTTAATTTATAATCTCAGTCATATGAGTTTTTATACTATTCGTATTTTTCAAGTTTACTTATTTGCAAATTCTCTTATTAAATTTGATATGCACAATTTTCATTTTGCAGTTATTACATCATTTGTCTTGTTTTTTTTCCTATTATATTCATATGTTAATTTAATGCTAGACTTTGTACTGATTTAGAATATGTGTAGAATACACGAATTATGTTTTTTGTCGCTTTCAGCAAATGCAATGTCACAATTTCCATTTAAAGATGATTTACGTGTACATGATGTCTAACTATCAAATTTAAGTGCAATGAGATAAATTTAAGTGTAAAGATGATTTAAGTTTAGGTAACTCAACTTAAGATAGATTCTTTTTGTTGCTTTTTCGGTGGAAAAGACTTGTTATTGAAGGTTGTATATGTTTTGGTGATTGAGGAAGGGTTTGTGATGATAGTATATTGCGGAGTAAAATGTAATGAGATATATTAATATTTTGGATTGAAATATGAATATTATGTGATGATTTGGCAGTGCGATATATGTTGAATATAAATTAGTTTTGTGAAGTGAAATGTGAATATTGTGAATTGATTTAAGTTGGTATTGCACTTGATTTTGGAAATCCGATAAACGTACTGGTACAATATAATATAAGATCATTTTTTAACTGTTTCAAATTTAATATTAGGAGCAGTTTTTAACTGTAAAATACCGAAAAAAGGTGAATAATGATAAGGGAATTTTCTGAAATTTTTAGAAATTTTTCTGAAATTTTTCGGAGTTCGTATGGACGAGTTTACGGGGATCAAAATTGGGTCCCGGGAAAGCCTGTTTGGGCTATCCCGTTTTAACGAGGAAATGTTTATCTTTATATTTCCTTTTCTTTTATTTCTTCATTTTCATTTTTTCCCCCGCCGAACCACCCTCGTGCCCGACACCTCGCCGCGCCTTCTTCCCCTCTCGCGCCGATTTGCCCTAACCGCAAGCGGGCAGTTTTCTTCTCCCTCGCGTGCACGCCCTCCTCTCCTCTGCTCGACGACGACGACGCCAGGCAACAGAGAGCGAGCATTGCGGCGCCCGCACTGCTTTACCTTCCTCGAAGCCCTAGCCTCTGCCCCGATTTCCTTTTTCTTTCTCTGCGCCTTCATCGCCACCGGTGAGCAAGGAGCAACGCAAGGTTTCCTCAGCCCTAGCGCCGGCCACCGCTTTGATTCGCTGAGCCTTAGCCATCTTCTCAGCCGCGTTTTCTCCACCCGACGGCGTCGCCACTCGCAGTGCCACCAGCCTTCTCCACCCCGTCGCCTGTGCCCTAGCACCGTCACCGGCCACTAGGACCGAACCACCATAGATTGTTGCCCTCTGTGCCCTAGCTTTGGTTGGATACCACGGGCTCAGTCGTAACATTGACCTAGAGTTCTGACAGTGGGCTGATAGAAGAGCATTCCAGCCACTGTTGCTTGCTACCATCGCCGGAGAAGGTCAGGTAATGGTCTTGTTAACTACAACAATGATGTAGATTTTTGGTATGCTACTGTAAGGATTTTCAATTAGTGAGTTTTGGGAATTTGTTGTTCAATTGGCAGTGTACAGTGGTGTGAAGTTGCTGGATTCTGACCACCACAGTACTGAACGCTTGGTTGTTCCCTTGATATCCATCTTTGATCCGATCAGTGTAAGGGTTTCAACAAGTGAGTTTTTGTTTCATAGATCTGGTATATATATTAAATTGGGTAGGGTTAATGTTATATGATTAGGGTTTTACCGTAAATTAGTCTAGAGGATTTTATTTAGCTATTCATTGAGTTGTAGCTAAATAGAAATGTATATATATTGGTGAAACAGGACTTTGACGCGAGACGAACATCTCGACGTTGAATTTGACTGGATTGGATCTGCTATTTGAGGCGGGTACCTCTTGATTATCTTTTATGATATTGTCAATTGGATATGCATAGTATTTTATAGCTACAAGCAATGATCATGTTTGCCTTTGGTATGTCACTGTTTGTTACCCGTAGCATGTTCTGTTGGGCGTTTGTTATGTATCCATGTTTACGTTTCGTGATTATTGCCATGAGTACCTTAGTTCCTAGAGTAAGTGACATACCATGCTTTATTGAGTTTAGGACTAGATTCTGGATTTTTATTATTTGACATGTGTACCTATATTTTTATATCATATCTGATCTGTGTACCTAGACCCTTTTGCTTGATCCATGTATATTGTTGGTATATATTTTATGGAGGTGGATATGTTCAGGACCTAGGTTATTATACCCTAGAGGACATGTATACCCTAGATCTGTGGATTTGACTTACTGGTACTAGGGTACACATTTTTCTATATATATGGATTTGGTTCAGGATATTGTTATGCTTAGTGTCATGCATCATTCACATGATTACATGCTGTGCGATTGTCAGCTCCATTATTGTTGAACACATCGCCAGTTACATGTATCTGCACACACGACCACTCATGAGTTAGTGGTATATTCAGGCAGGGTGTGTTGCAGCAGGTGCTCTGTCAAGGGCTCCGTTGGTCCACTCATGGGTTAGTGTGACGCAGCGTTGTAGCAGGACAGGGATCCCTCCCCGTCATTGTGTACCGGGAGATGAAAGCATTGAGCTCCCCCATTTATGATTTGGGGTAGGAGGATAGGTGTACTCCGACAGCATCCCGTCCACTCGGTCACTCATCAGGAGTAGTGACGGCAGAGTGCACGGTTGTCATAGCCCTACCCACTCGGTCTCACCATTGTGTGTGAGATGGCTGATTGGCGTCAGGGGTGACCATGTCATTGGCATCATACGCATTGATGCATTTATTGCTTGTGCTTGCTGCATTTATTTGCTGCATTTGGTTGGATGCATATGTTTGACATGCATACAAGATTTATGACACTCTCAGTTTGACGACCCTTTTGTTCTGGATAGGAGTTCCTGGTGAGTACAGCTTCCTTAGTTACCTTTTAGTTTTGTATTTTTCCTATATATGATTAGGAAGTTGTATTCTATGTTTATTGCTGTTAGATATATATTACTAGACATGTCTATTGGTATTCGCTAAGTTGTTGAACTCACCCCCGTGGACACTATCTTTTCCAGGTACCAGGTTATTTATGGAGTCGCTTGGAGTATCCTGTCTACTGGTCCCCATGTCACATCAGAAGACATGTCTTCGCTGTTGTCTATTTGTATTTTGGTATTTGTGTATCTAGCTTGTGTTCCGGTTTTGTTTCTGGAGTGTATTTCGTATTGTTGTGGTGTAATCCTAGCTGGCTAGCAGTCTTCACTTTTAGTTTTGTATGTGTTGTCCATTGTATTTCCGCTATGTTTTGGTTTTAGTGCAGCCGAGTGGGCTGCTACCTATAAACTGCGTGGTTGTTTAGTTATTTTATTGTTAGTATTCCAGCCGTGTTGGCCGAGGTATATGTGGCCCTGAGGGCATTGTATAAATATTTCAGATTGTCACCCGTACAGGGGAGGTGCTGTAGAAATTTCTTCGGACAGAGACTCCCCTGGGGCGTGACATTAACTGTTCCGAAAACCAATACTTACAAGTGTTTCAGGGCCAGTCTCAACCACTTCTACAACCAGCTGACTTCCGAACCTGTTAACAACCATTGCAATAGCAAACAACCGGAAGCGGGTACTGGCCGCTCTAAACGCTCAACTTTCTGCATCGGTTATTAACCGCTTCTATAAAATATATTCACAAGTGATAAATAACTGCTTCTAACATCGAAGTTTTTACATGGGTTAATGACAACTTCTGTAGAACACATTCATACGCAGTCAATCATCGCTTCTACAAGTCATCTTTCTATATCGTCACCTCTATTAAAAACACTCACAAGTAGTTAATAATCATCATTTCTAGAAGTATGCTGCAGTGGCGTAGCTAAAATTTTCAACCAAGAAGGGTGTTTTTTAAAAATTTTAAATATTAGTATATATCAATTTTAACCATCCAAATGCCTAAATTTTTGTTGCATCAGAAGTTACTAGGTTAGTTTTATCGCTTCGGTTGCCCTTAGCACCACCAACATTTACAACGATTGGAAAACTAATTCAACAGATTTAGCATAGGTCGATAAACATGGCTAAAGGCATTTTAAAATAGCTTTTAAAACCTTTTTTTAGTGTTCATATTTATAAAAACGTCATTTTCAAAACAGAACATAGAATTGTAATATAATTCTCAATCATACACAATAGTTTACATTGAAAAAATAGTATTGTAATATAATATTTTCTTGTACATTGTCATTGATCAATCAAAATGAGAAATCTGTCTAATCCGTGTAGACAACCATCACACTCCTCACTTGATGCTCCCCGTCCGACCAAATGACCGTCGCCGGCGCCGTCGAGTTCCCAAGCAATGGCCCGCCTGAAACCGACACACTGAACTGTCTCTTCTCCTTCAACTCCGAAAACTTCAACTTACTAGGATTCACTGCCACATTAAGTCTATGATCAGCCCAGACCTCCGCCTTGTACTTGCAGCGTCGGGCGCCGCCGACGTTGGTCACTGTTCTCAAGAACTTCGCGGCGAAGGCTTTGCCGGACTGAACATGTAAGGCCATGGAAGGGTAATTGAGATCCCTCACCGTTCCATTGCTGCTGCCAGAGCAGGAACTGGCGTCGCCGGTGACCATCTTGATCATGGTTTCGTTGTAGGCCGAGTTACAGAGCATTTGCACGTAGTCACTGGCACCAGCGTCATAGACAAGACCTGGGTCGACGGCCTTCACCGGGTTCAGTTGCCCGGCTCCATACGATAATTCGTCTTGGCGGGCCGAAGGGTACATCGGTTTGGCTGTATAAAGCATGGACGACAAATTAAAATGAGAAATTTCGCTAGCTTCAAAAAACAGGGTTGAAGAACAAAGGTATATATAATGCTTAGTCATGAGACCTGTCGTCATGAGCGCCGACATGATGGCTGCCGGCGACCAATTTGGGTGGAAAGACTTGACGTAGGCGGCGACGCCGGTTACGTGGGGACAAGCCATGGAAGTGCCCGAGATTATGTTGTACTTTACGACCCTTGTGTCGTTGATGATGCCTGACACTGGAGCAACCCGTGACCAGGCGGCCAAAATGTCAATTCCTGGAGCACTTATATCAGGCTGCATATGCAAACACAAACATTTCCAAATTGCTATACAATTAATTAAATCCCTTAAAAATATATATATATGTCAAAATAATCGAACTGAATGATGAACTAATGACCTTGAGGATGTCAGGCGTGATGGTGTTTGGGCCTCTCGATGAGAACGAAGCAACCAGGGGAGCCTCAGAGTCAAAAACTTCTTCACTTTTGTGGATGTTAGCCACAGGATTTCTGGCCAAGATCATATATATGCATGGATTAATACTACTACCTACGATTTCTATTTACAAAATATTATAAACGGTGGCAATTAAAATAGCTAAAAGATATATATATATAATATAAACACTCACTTAGTGTTGTTTATGTAGTTCAAAAGGTTTAACCCATCCACGGAACTGACTGTAATGAATGGAACTGGGTATATGAAGGAAACGTCAAGTGAAGAGTCATCTATAAATATCAATCCTTTAATGCCTGTACTAAAAATTTCGTCATAGAAGTACTTGCAGAGAACAATCTTCCCTTTCACCATGTTTATATCTGGCAAAGCAGTGCAATCCCTAAAACAGCAATTGACAAGTTTGAGAATTATTGAATATATCATTCCGCATCTAGCTACGAAGAGAAGATATATAGCATTATCTTCATACCCTGGTAAAATAGTTGCATTTCCCTGCATGTAGATCAAGGGATGATCATCCCTATTTTTTGTCGCAAACGTGTTCACAGAAGCTCCCTGCATTTTCCCCCAAAATTAATAATAATTCCTTATTTTCATTCAACATGATAATGCATAAATAAGACTACGTATTAACACAAGTTTTTGCATTATCATTAAATTGACTAATTGATGACTCACCAAAGTGGACACATGATTTCCGGTGACCACCTTGTCAATGATGTGCCTATCGATGCTGCTCGCCGCCGCCACCAACGTCCACGGTGCCACGTTGCTGACCGTGCCACGGTATGGCCCTGCATTCCCTGCGGCTGTCGACGTCAAAATCCCGTTTGCCATGGCATGGAAGGCGCCAATCGCTATCGAGTCCTGGAAGTAATCCGCGGCAATGGCATAGGCGACAGACAAGGAGATGATGTCGACACCGTCGGAGATTGCATCGTCAAATGCCGCCAAGATGTCTTGATCGGTGCACCCGAACCACCAGCACACCTTGTACACCGCGAGCCTCGCTAACGACACTGCCCCCCTAGCCATGCCCTTGGCGAGGCCGTAGAGGCTGGCATGAGAGACTGTTCGACCGGCAGCGATGGAAGCTGTGTGAGTCCCGTGACCTTGAAAGTCGCGTGGCGATGGCTCGCTCAACATGTAATCGCCTAAGCTATTGTAATAGCGCGCCCCGATGATTTTACTTAATTAATAATTCAATCAATCATAAATATATATTAGTCACAGCTTTAAATCGACTCAAACAGTTATATATAACTTAAATAATCGTATTTTTTATGGACATACTTGTTGCATGTCATATTTACGCAAGCACCCTTCCATTTCCTCGGTGGAGGTCTCAATCCCTGACCGCTGAAGGATTTAGATTCCGGCCAGATTCCGGTATCAATCATTCCAATGATGATGTCATTTTCCAGTGTAGGATTCCTGTTTACTCTCTGCGAGAAGTTAAGGAAATCCCATGATCTCGTCGTGCGAACCTTCAGGGTTTTACTAGGAAACACTGAAACTATTCCCTCCATGTCTGCAGTATAATTAATTCGTGTTGAATTGTAATTAATTTATAACATATCTACAATTCAAACTATTCCCTCCAATGATAATTATACCTTCCAATTTTTCTGCCTCGTCTATAGAAAGTTTGGCAGCAAATCCACTAAAACTCCTCTGGTAACTATACACCAAAGACTCACTAGGCGAGCTGTATTATCAATTGTTTTAGTGTCAGAATTTGACAAAATAGATAATATTTATATATACATCAATTTATTACCAGTTCACAATAATTTCTTTAAGCAAATTAAGATGGAGTTCATAGGTTGGGTACTGAGATGAGTGTTGAGCTCCCATATACACAATATATATCTACAGAATGCCATTCATGTATGGTAATATTAATTGTAATAATACAGATTAAAGAACACTTTTTCAAAATGCAAATTTACAAACTTCGGAATCACCTTTCTTTCTTCATTTGAAGATGCTGACGAAAATAGAAGAATAAAGGATATGAAAAATGCAAGAGATACTAGATGTGATAGTAGAGAAGTCATTACTCTTCTTATCCTATGAGTTTTTGTAAATGTCTACTAAGATACATGGAATTTTATAATGGATGCCAACTAATGGAGAGTTTAGGATCAATGGACAACATGGATTATACACTGTCAGTTGTCGCGGTGTCATTGCTAGAATAGAAATGATTATTGGTAAAGTTTTAGTGGCTAAAATAAATTTTACAGATAATTTACTCAACAAATATAATTTTAACCAATGAAATATTTAAAAATATCAATAAAAATAATTTTAATTGATAATTAAAATTTTTCATAATCAAAATAATTTTTGACTGATATTTTTAATTTTTTATCCTGAAAAGGAATTTTGCAGATATAAAAATTTAACTAGTAATTATATTAAATTGAATTGATAATCATATTAAACATTGGCTAATAAAATATTTTAAAATATCTGTAAAAAAATTTTGTTCAGTAAATATAATTATTTATTATTATAATTATATTAAGATAACTTTTAAATATTAAGATTTTTTATTCATGATTTTTTTATAAATATATTAATGTTTATTAATGAAACAAAAGATATGTACCTAGGAGGCCTAGAACACTACTAACTCTTTTTTTTTTCAAATTAATTTCTATAATAAAATTTTCTCTTATAAACATGGACGGATCTATTAAAGGGCTATCCTTAGATATGACCCAACCCATTTTTTTATTATTAAATATATATATTAGAATTAGGTGATGCAAGACATTACTACGAGAAAGAAACAAAAATATGATCGAGTACGAAGTCAAAGAAACAAAAATAAGACTGAATACCAATCTTTATTGTTTTTTGAAAAAATTTTTCAAAATCTTTTAATTGACAGGTCAATTCTTGGAGTTGCGTAGATTTATCGTATCTCCATATAGTTTGGTAAGATCTATCTTGAACCTTATCAACTTGTATGATGATAGACAAGGATCCGTAGATTTTATTATTATTATTTTTAATAATTTCAATATTTTTAATAATTTATATTTTTTTATATATTTGTATTATGAATCTATTTAGAAATTTTAGAATTATGAATCTATAAAATTTTTTCCTTTTTGTTTAAAATTTCTTTTTTTTTTCTTTACAAAATAGAAATTTGAGTTCATATATTAAGATTTTTTTTCCTTCCTTAATTTTAGGGTCTGAATTTTGTATAAACATTTATTTAATTGTGGGAGGAATTAATCCTCTCTTCTTAATAAAAAATTCATTTTTAATGACTTCTCTTTTTGTCTTTTCCTTGAACTCTTCTATCATCAGCCCGTAAAATAATAGAAATTCTACTCGACATCAAATGATAGAGTTTCTATTCATATACATCCAGATTTAATTTGGATAGAAAAGTTTAGAACATACTCAATTCATGGTTTTTTCCCTACTGAACTAGACTAATTACTCACAAGCAAGGACAATTTATATCGAAGAAAGTATCTTGTAGAACCTAAAATGGTTTTTTCTTTTGGTTGTTGGTATTGTGGTAAATATTGCATACACTAAATTAAAATCCTAATTCTGCACTGGTCTTATGAGAAATACTAATTGATATTATTCAACTTAGAGGAAAAAAATATGAAAAATGAAGCTTTGCATCATAGAGAAGATTGTAATACACATAATACAACAGTAAACTTAAAAACCAATACAAATAACTTAGACAAAAAGACAAATATCAATGAATGACGTACAAAAGAGTTATGAGCAAGTATGTTTCCACTTCATAAGTTGAAATGATCTAAAGTCTAAATTAGCTGGAAGATATCATCAAAACTTGATAACCCAACAACTAAATCCGCCGTTGCAAATGTAAGAAAAGTTCTCCCATTGTAGATGGTAGCTATATATGTTTATAAATATTATACGGCAACAAGTATATGCTCTATCAACTGAGAAAGAAAATAGGTGTAGATCATCGTACCCATAACTAGAACAGATAATCACTAGAGAGAACTTCGAATATAATTGATGATATTGATTTTTAAAAATAAATATTTATGTTAAATTATTTTGGTACAATATTCTGACATTCTATTTTTTTTAAATGCATATTAAATTAATGTTTAAAACAAGTTAATTTATAATCTCAGTCATATGAGTTTTTATACTATTCGTATTTTTCAAGTTTACTTATTTGCAAATTCTCTTATTAAATTTGATATGCACAATTTTCATTTTGCAGTTATTACATCATTTGTCTTGTTTTTTTTCCTATTATATTCATATGTTAATTTAATGCTAGACTTTGTACTGATTTAGAATATGTGTAGAATACACGAATTATGTTTTTTGTCGCTTTCAGCAAATGCAATGTCACAATTTCCATTTAAAGATGATTTACGTGTACATGATGTCTAACTATCAAATTTAAGTGCAATGAGATAAATTTAAGTGTAAAGATGATTTAAGTTTAGGTAACTCAACTTAAGATAGATTCTTTTTGTTGCTTTTTCGGTGGAAAAGACTTGTTATTGAAGGTTGTATATGTTTTGGTGATTGAGGAAGGTTTTGTGATGATAATATATTGCGGAGTAAAATGTAATGAGATATATTAATATTTTGGATTGAAATATGAATATTATGTGATGATTTGGCAGTGCGATATATGTTGAATATAAATTAGTTTTGTGAAGTGAAATGTGAATATCGTGAATTGATTTAAGTTGGTATTGCACTTGATTTTGGAAATCCGATAAATGTACTGGTACAATATAATATAAGATCATTTTTTAACTGTTTCAAATTTAATATTAGGAGCAGTTTTTAACTGTAAAATACCGAAAAAAGGTGAATAATGATAAGGGAATTTTCTGAAATTTTTAGAAATTTTTCTGAAATTTTTCGGAGCTCGTATGGACGAGTTTACGGGGATCAAAATTGGGCCCCGGGAAAGCCTGTTTGGGCTATCCTGTTTTAACGAGGAAATGTTTATCTTTATATTTCCTTTTCTTTTATTTCTTCATTTTCATTTTTTCCCCCGCCGAACCACCCTCGTGCCCGACACCTCGCCTCGCCTTCTTCCCCTCTCGCGCCGATTTGCCCTAACCGCAAGCGGGCAGTTTTCTTCTCCCTTGCGTGCACGCCCTCCTCTCCTCTGCTCGACGACGACGACGCCAGGCAACAGAGAGCGAGCATTGCGGCGCCCGCACTGCTTTACCTTCCTCGAAGCCCTAGCCTCTGCCCCGATTTCCTTCTTCTTTCTCTGCGCCTTCATCGCCACCGGTGAGCAGGGAGCAACGCAAGGTTTCCTCAGCCCTAGCGCCGGCCACCGCTTTGATTCGCTGAGCCTTAGCCATCTTCTCAGCCGCGTTTTCTCCACCCGACGGCGTTGCCACTCGCAGTGCCGCTAGCCTTCTCCACCCCCGTCGCCTGTGCCCTACCACCGTCACCGGCCACCAGGACCGAACCACCACAGATTGTTGCCCTCTGTGCCCTAGCTTTGGTTGGATACCACGGGCTCAGCCGTAACATTGACCTAGAGTTCTGACAGTGGGCTGATAGAAGAGCATTCCAGCCACTGTTGCTTGCTACCATCGCCGGAGAAGGTCAGGTAATGGTCTTGTTAACTACAACAATGATGTAGATTTTTGGTATGCTACTGTAAGGATTTTCAATTAGTGAGTTTTGGGAATTTGTTGTTCAATTGGCAGTGTACAGTGGTGTGAAGTTGCTGGATTCTGACCACCACAGTACTGAACGCTTGGTTGTTCCCTTGATATCCATCTTTGATCCGATTAGTGTAAGGGTTTCAACAAGTGAGTTTTTGTTTCATAGATCTGGTATATATATTAAATTGGGTAGGGTTAATGTTATATGATTAGGGTTTTACCCTAAATTAGTCTAGAAGATTTTATTTAGCTATTCATTGAGTTGTAGCTAAATAGAAATGTATATATATTGGTGAAACAGGACTTTGACGCGAGACGAACATCTCGACGTTGAATTTGACTGGATTGGATCTGCTATTTGAGGCGGGTACCTCTTGATTATCTTTTATGATATTGTCAATTGGATATGCATAGTATTTTATAGCTACAAGCAATGATCATGTTTGCCTTTGGTATGTCACTGTTTGTTACCCGTAGCATGTTCTGTTGGGCGTTTGTTATGTATCCATGTTTACGTTTCGTGATTATTGCCATGAGTACCTTAGTTCCTAGAGTAAGTGACATACCATGATTTATTGAGTTTAGGACTAGATTCTGGATTTTTATTATCTGACATGTGTACCTATATTTTTATATCATATCTGATCTGTGTACCTAGACCCTTTTGCTTGATCCATGTATATTGTTGGTATATATTTTATGGAGGTGGATATGTTCAGGACCTAGGTTGTTATACCCTAGAGGACATGTATACCCTAGATCTGTGGATTTGACTTACTGGTACTAGGGTACACATTTTTCTATATATATGGATTTGGTTCAGGATATTGTTATGCTTAGTGTCATGCATCATTCACATGATTACATGCTGTGCGATTGTCAGCTCCATTATTGTTGAACACATCGCCAGTTACATGTATCTGCACACATGACCACTCATGGGTTAGTGGTATATTCAGGCAGGGTGTGTTGCAGCAGGTGCTCTGTCAAGGGCTCCGTTGGTCCACTCATGGGTTAGTGTGACGCAGCGTTGTAGCAGGACAGGGATCCCTCCCCGTCATTGTGTACCGGGAGATGAAAGCATTGAGCTCCCCCATTTATGATTTGGGGTAGGAGGATAGGTGTACTCCGACAGCATCCCGTCCACTCGGTCACTCATCAGGAGTAGTGACGGCAGAGTGCACGGTTGTCATAGCCCTACCCACTCGGTCTCACCATTGTGTGTGAGATGGCTGATTGGCGTCAGGGGTGACCGTGTCATTGGCATCATACGCATTGATGCATTTATTGCTTGTGCTTGCTGCATTTATTTGCTGCATTTGGTTGGATGCATATGTTTGACATGCATACAAGATTTATGACACTCTCAGTTTGACGACCCTTGTGTTCTGGATAGGAGTTCCTGGTGAGTACAACTTCCTTAGTTACCTTTTAGTTTTGTATTTTTCCTATATATGATTAGGAAGTTGTATTCTATGTTTATTGCTGTTAGATATATATTACTAGACATGTCTATTGGTATTCGCTAAGTTGTTGAACTCACCCCCGTGGACACTATCTTTTCCAGGTACCAGGTTATTTATGGAGTCGCTTGGAGTATCCTGTCTGCTGGTCCCCATGTCACATCAGAAGACATGTCTTCGCTGTTGTCTATTTGTATTTTGGTATTTGTGTATCTAGCTTGTGTTCCGGTTTTGTTTCTGGACTGTATTTCGTATTGTTGTGGTGTAATCCTAGCTGGCTAGCAGTCTTCACTTTTAGTTTTGTATGTGTTGTCTATTGTATTTCCGCTATGTTTTGGTTTTAGTATAGCCGAGTGGGCTGCTACCTATAAACTGCGTGGTTGTTTAGTTATTTTATTGTTAGTATTCCGGCCGTGTTGGCCGAGGTATATGTGGCCCTGAGGGCATTGTATAAATGTTTCAGATTGTCACCCGTACAGGGGAGGTGCTGTCGAAATTTCTTCGGACAGAGACTACCCTGGGGCGTGACATTAACTGTTCCGAAAACCAATACTTACAAGTGTTTCAGGGCCAGTCTCAACCACTTCTACAACCAGCTGACTTCCGAACCTGTTAACAACTATTGCAATAGCAAACAACCGGAAGCGGGTACTGGCCGCTCTAAACGCTCAACTTTCTGCATCGGTTATTAACCGCTTCTATAAAATATATTCACAAGTGATAAATAACTGCTTCTAACATCGAAGTTTTTACATGGGTTAATGACAGCTTCTGTACAACACATTCATACGCAGTCAATCATCGCTTCTACAAGTCATCTTTCTATATCGTCACCTCTATTAAAAACACTCACAAGTAGTTAATAATCATCATTTCTAGAAGTATGCTGCAGTGGCGTAGCTAAAATTTTCAACCAAGAAGGGTGTTTTTTAAAAATTTTAAATATTAGTATATATCAATTTTAACTATCCAAAAGCTTAAATTTTTGTTGCATCAGAAGTTACTAGGTTAGTTTTATCGCTTCGGTTGCCCTTAGCACCACCAACATTTACAACGATTGGAAAACTAATTCAACAGATTTAGCATAGGTCGATAAACATGGCTAAAGGCATTTTAAAATAGCTTTTAAAACTTTTTTTTAGTGTTCATATTTATAAAAACGTCATTTTCAAAACAGAACATAGAATTGTAATATAATTCTCAATCATACACAATAGTTTACATTGAAAAAATAGTATTGTAATATAATATTTTCTTATAGATTGTCATTGATCAATCAAAATGAGAAATCTGTCTAATCCGTGTAGACAACCATCACACTCCTCACTTGATGCTTCCCGTCCGACCAAATGACCGTCGCCGGCGCTGTCGAATTCCCTGGCAATGGCCCGCCTGAAACCGACACAGTGAACTGTCTCTTCTCCTTCAACTCCGAAAACTTCAACTTACTAGGATTCACTGTCACATTAAGTTTGTGATCAGCCCAGACCTCTGCCTTGTACCTGCAGCGTCGGGCGTCGCCGACGTTGGTCACTGTTCTCAAGAACTTCGCGGTGAAGGCTTTGCCGGACTGAACATGTAAGGCCATGGAAGGGTAATTGAGATCCCTCGTCGTTCCTTTGCTGCTGCCAGAGCAGGAACTGGCGTCGCCGGTGACCATCTTGATCATGGTTTCGTTGTAGGCCGAGTTACAGAGCATTTGCACGTAGTCACTGGCACCAGCGTCATAGACAAGACCTGGGTCGACGGCCTTCACCGGGTTCAGTTGCCCGACTCCATACTATAATTCGTCTTGGCGGGCCGAAGGATACATCGGTTTGGCTGTATAAAGCATGGACGACAAATTAAAATGAGAAATTTCGCTAGCTTCAAAAAACAAGGTTGAAGAACAAAGGTATATTATATAATGCTTAGTCATGAGACCTGTCGTCATGAGCGCCGACATGATGGCTGCCGGCGACCAATTTGGGTGGAAAGACTTGACGTAGGCGGCGACGCTGGTTACGTGGGGACAAGCCATGGAAGTGCCCGAGATTATGTTGTACTTTACGACCCTTGTGTCGTTGATGATGCCTGACACTGGTGCAACCCGTGACCAGGCGGCCAAAATGTCAATTCCTGGAGCACTTATATCAGGCTGCATATGCAAACACAAACATTTCCAAATTGCTATACAATTAATTAAATCCCTTAAAAATATATATATATGTCAAAATAATCGAACTGAATGATGAACTAATGACCTTCAGGATGTCAGGGGTGATGGTGTTTGGGCCTCTCGATGAGAACGAAGCAACCAGGGGAGCCTCAGAGTCAAAAACTTCTTCACTTTTGTGGATGTTAGCCACAGGATTTCTGGCCAAGATCATATATATGCATGGATTAATACTACTACCTACGATTTCTATTTACAAAATATTATAAACGGTGGCAATTAAAATAGCTAAAAGATATATATATATAATATAAACACTCACTTAGTGTTGTTTATGTAGTTCAAAAGGTTTAACCCATCCACGGAACTGACTGTAATGAATGGAACTGGGTATATGAAGGAAACGTCAAGTGAAGAGTCATCTATAAATATCAATCCTTTAATGCCTGTACTAAAAATTTCGTCATAGAAGTACTTGCAGAGAACAATCTTCCCTTTCACCATGTTTATATCTGGCAAAGCAGTGCAATCCCTAAAACAGCAATTGACAAGTTTGAGAATTATTGAATATATCATTCCGCATCTAGCTACGAAGAGAAGATATATAGCATTATCTTCATACCCTGGTAAAATAGTTGCATTTCCCTGCATGTAGATCAAGGGATGATCATCCCTATTTTTTGTCGCAAACGTGTTCACAGAAGCTCCCTGCATTTTCCCCCAAAATTAATAATAATTCCTTATTTTCATTCAACATGATAACGCATAAATAAGACTACGTATTAACACAAGTTTTTGCATTATCATTAAATTGACTAATTGATGACTCACCAAAGTGGACACATGATTTCCGGTGACCACTTTGTCAATGATGTGCCTATCGATGCTGCTCGCCGCCGCCACCAACGTCCACGGTGCCACGTTGCTGACCGTGCCACGGTATGGCCCTGCATTCCCTGCGGCTGTCGACGTCAAAATCCCGTTTGCCATGGCATGGAAGGCGCCAATCGCTATCGAGTCCTGGAAGTAATCCGCGGCAATGGCATAGGCGACAGACAAGGAGATGATGTCGACACCGTCGGAGATTGCATCGTCAAATGCCGCCAAGATGTCTTGATCGGTGCACCCGAACCACCAGCACACCTTGTACACCGCGAGCCTCGCTGACGGCACTGCCCCCCTAGCCATGCCCTTGGCGAGGCCGTAGAGGCTGGCATGGGAGACTGTTCGACCGGCAGCGATGGAAGCTGTGTGAGTCCCGTGACCTTGAAAGTCGCGTGGCGATGGCTCGCTCAACATGTAATCGCCTAAGCTATTGTAATAGCGCGCCCCGATGATTTTACTTAATTAATAATTCAATCAATCATAAATATATATTAATCACAGCTTTAAATCGACTCAAACAATTATATATAACTTAAATAATCGTATTTTATGGACATACTTGTTGCATGTCATATTTACGCAAGCACCCTTCCATTTCCTCGGTGGAGGTCTCAATCCCTGACCGCTGAAGGATTTAGATTCCGGCCAGATTCCGGTATCAATCATTCCAATGATGATGTCACTTTCCAGTGTAGGATTTGTTGGTGTATGGCAACGGAAACACGAAAAACTCTTAATATGATTGAAAAAGAGTCTGTTGACTCGTTTAGTAGCTATACTACTTCACGTACAGATTTTTCCCTTCTGCTTTCCTATTAGAAGAAAACAAGTACTTATAGAGCTAATACAAAGTAATTATTTAATTGTCTTATACTTCCAAAGTAGAAGACTACATTTTCCTAAGTTTGAATATTGAATTCAACTCTTCCCATGACTTGTCGTTCAAACTTCATGTTGGTCAAGATTCCAAATTAAATGCCTTTTAACACCCCTCCGTAATTTGTGATCTTGACTTGTCTCTTGAACTTTTCGAATTTTTCGGAGGTAACTGCCTTTGTTAAAAAATCTGCCGGTTGATTATTGGTGTTGATGAACTCCATTGAGATTTCTTTTTCATTAACTAGCTCTCGGATGAAGTGATGACGAAGCTCAATATGCTTCGACCTTGCATGAAAAACGGGATTTTTCGTCATAGCAATTGTTGACATATTGTCGCAGAAAATCGTCGTTGGCTCTTTTTGTTCAAACTTCAAATCCTTCAAAATTCGTCTCAGCCAAACCCCTTCGCATGCTGCATCGGTGGCCGCGATGTATTCGGCTTCGGCTAACGATAAAGCAACAGATTTTTGCTTTTTTGAACTCCACGAGATAACCTTAGTGCCGAGACAAAAAATATATCCGGAAGTACTTTTGCGATCATCAACGGATCCCGCCCAATCGCTATCGGTGTAACCAACGAGCTTGCAACAGTCTTCTTTTTTAAATTCGATACCATGATCTTTAGTACCTTTCAAGTATCTCAAGATCCGCTTTGCCGAAGATAAATGAATTTTACTAGGTTCATTCATAAACCTTGAGAGAAGACTTACCGCATGAGTGATGTCCGGCCTCGTGTTGATATAAAGCAATGATCCAACCAGCTTTCGATAAGTTGTGGGATCAATTTTTTCCGCATCATCGTTAACATGCAACTTCTCATTTAATGCCATCGGAGTCGAGATTGGCTTGCAATGACTCATGTTGAATTTCTTGAGAAGATCTTCGATATACTTCTCTTGAGATAGAAAAATTCTTCCGGGGCTTTGCTTCACTTGAATTCCGAGAAAGTAACTTATCGAACCAAGGTCGGACATCGCGAATTTTTCCATCATATTCTTTTTGATTTCTTCAACCAAATTCGGGTTTGTACCAAAATATATAAGATCATCAACATAGAGACAAAGTACGAGAAAATCATTACCGACATTTTTCACGTACAGGGACGATTCACTTGGACTGCGTTTGAAGCCGCTTTCAATGAAGTATCCATTGATCTTGCTATTCCAAGCTCGAGGTGCTTGTTTTAGCCCGTATAGTGCTTTCTTCAAATGACAAACTTTCTCTTCTAGCCCTTTTGTCATGAACCCTTCCGGTTGATCGACGTAGACCTCTTCTTCAATTTCACCATTTAAGAATGCCGACTTTACATCAAGTTGATAAACTTGCAACTCTAATTGGGCCGCCATTGCAAGAACAGTTCGAATAGTTTCGATTCGAGCAACTGGAGCATAAGTTTCCGTGAAGTCGATACCGGGTTGTTGAGAGTACCCTTTCGCCACGAGTCGAGCTTTATGCTTATGAATCGAGCCATCTTCGTTGAATTTGATTTTGAAGATCCACTTTAGTCCAATAGTTTTCTTTCCTTTAGGCAAATCGACGAGCTCCCATGTTTGATTCTTCTTGATAGTGCTCATTTCTTCATTCATGGCATTAACCCAATTTTTGTCTTTTGAAGCTTCTTCATAAGATTGCGGCTCACTAGCAAGTAAAGCTCGTTCGTAAATTTCAACTAGAGGTCGAGTCTTCTTTGGAGGGCTTTCTTCATCGGATTCAACTTCATTTCTGTGTTTTTCGCCATTTTCGACTTGAGAAGGGCCGGCTTCAGTAGGTGATGGAGTTTCATAGTAGTCTGATTCTACTACTTGTTTCTCTTTGAAATCCCAAGAAGAACTCTCGTCAAATATTACGTCTCTTGAGACAATGATTTTAAATGTGGAAGGATCTAGAAGCCGATAACCTTTTGATTCGTTGCTGTAGCCAATGAAAATGAGTTTTTGCCCTTTGCTGTCAAACTTTTCACGCCTTTGAGATGGAAGTAGAGCATAGGCTAGGCTACCGAAAATTTTAAAATGGTCCACCACCGGTTTCTTCTTGTGCCAAGCTTCATACGGAGTCATATTATGGACAGCTTTTGTTGGCGATCGATTCATGATATACGCAGCCGTATGCACTGCTTCAGCCCAATAAAGATTTGGAATGCCTTTATATTTTAACATGCTTCTCGCCATCTCTACAATCGTTCGATTTTTCCTCTCGGCCACACCGTTTTGTTGAGGAGTATAGCTTGTAGTCAATTGTCTCTTTATTCCATTGGCTTTGCAATACTCCGAGAATGGATTGCTCAAGTATTCTCCTCCTCGATCCGTTCTCAATGATTTGATTAGAAATCCACTTTCTCTTTCGGCTTGAGCTTTAAATTGCATGAATGTGGAAAAAGCTTCGGACTTTTGGTTGAGAAAATAAATCCACATCATCCTCGTGTAGTCATCAATAAAGAGAATGAAGTACCTCTTTCTTCCGGGTGTGGGAGTTTGCATCGGCCCGCAAATATCCGAATGGACAAGTTCTAATGGTGACTTTGCTTGCCAAGATGTTTTAGGAAATGGAAGCTTGTGCATTTTTCCGTATACGCAGCCCTCACATACTTTTCCGGATGGTTCGATTGAAGGAAGGCCTATCACCATATTTTTCTCTTTGAGAAGAATAAGAGCTCTATCATGAAGATGTCCGTATCGCAAGTGCCAAAGAGAAGACAATTCCGCATTGTCGACTTTTAATGCTCGGTCTTCAACTAAAGGCATCGTGAGAGAGAACGTTTTATTTTTCATCTCGATATTTGTGACAATCACCTTGTTTGTTTTATCAAAAATTTGACATCTTCCATCATCAAAGAGAAATGAAAAATTCTTTTCCATAAGCTGACCAACACTAAGAAGATTGTGAGAGAGTTCAGGCACATAAAGAACATCAGTAATGAGTTTTTCTTTACCTTCTTTAGTTTGGACAGCAATATCTCCTTTTCCCTTTCCGCTTTTCCGGGAGCCATCTCCAAGAATGATTTGTGATGTTATGTTTGGATCCAGCTTCACAAAGGTATCACGATTTCCGGTCATATGGTTGCTACAACCACTATCTAAGTACCACACGCTCTTTGAAGGTTGATTTGCACTTGAGTAGAATAGAATTTCTTCTTTTGTTTCATTCGAAAATTTTGCTTCTTCTCTTCCTTTATTTTTCTCCTTATTCTGGAACCAGCAATCTCTTTGGGAATGATTCGGAATCTTACATCTTTTGCACTTGTGGAAGCAATCTTTAGACACGTGGTTCGTCTTCTTGCATATGATACAACCGCCATTGTTATCAGAATTTTGCTTATTTTCCCTGTTGTTATTCCTCCACTTTCCTTTGTTGTTGTATTTGGATTTTGGTACTTGCTTTGACTCGAAGGCTTGTTCAGTTAACGAGTCGCTCGAACGATTTATTCGTTGCTCGTGGGCGAGAAGAGATCCCGTCAGTTCGTACATAGTTATCTTCGACAGATCCTTTGATTCTTCTATTGCAGCAGCTACATGATCGAACTTGGATGGAAGTGATCGTAACATTTTCCCGACCACCCTTTTGTCTTCGATTGTATCTCCGCAACTTTTGATTTGATTCACGATTTCAGCCGTTCGGGATGAAAAATCATGAACCATTTCTTGCTCTCCCATCTTGAGATTATCAAAGTTTCTCCATAGTGACTGGAGCTTTAAAGCAATCGTCTTTTCCGTGCCTTGGAATTCAAGTCGTAAAATCTCCCAAGCTTCAAGAGCACTTTTTACTCCGAAAATGCGAGGAAAGATGGTTTTACCGATGCCTTGCTGAATATATCGCAACGCCTTTGCATCTTTCTTTTTGAACTCTTTTTGTAGTTTAGCGAAATTCTCGTCACCTTCATCCGGTGGCGTGAGCTCTCCGTTAATCACCTCCCATAAATCAACGGACTCGAAAAAAGTTTCCATTTGGCTATTCCAATATTCATAATACTCGCCTTCGAAGATTGGAACTTGGCCTGGAGAGAATGTGAATAACGAACTTGACGCCATTTGAGAATTATTAGAGCTCTGATACCAAATTTGTTGGTGTATGGCAACGGAAACACGAAAAACTCTTAATATGATTGAAAAAGAGTCTGTTGACTCGTTTAGTAGCTATACTACTTCACGTACAGGATTCCTGTTTACTCTCTGCGAGAAGTTAAGGAAATCCCATGATCTCGTCGTGCGAAGCTTCAGGGTTTTACTAGGAAACACTGAAATTATTCCCTCCATGTCTGCAGTATAATTAATTCGTGTTGAATTGTAATTAATTTATAGCATATCTACAATTCAAACTATTCCCTCCAATGAAAATTATACCGTTCAATTTTTCTGCCTCATCTATAGAAAGTTTGGCAGCAAATCCACTAAAACTCCTCTGGTAACTATACACCAAAGACTCACTAGGCGAGCTGTATTATCAATTGTTTTAGTGTCTGAATTTGACAAAATAGATAATATTTATATATACATCAATTTATTACCAGTTCACAATAATTTCTTTAAGTAAATTAAGATGGAGTTCATAGGTTGGGTACTGAGATGAGTGTTGAGCTCCCATATACACAATATATACCTGCAGAATGGCATTCATGTATGGTAATTTTAATTGTAATAATACAGATTAAAGAACACTTTTCAAAATGCAAATTTACAAACTTCGGAATCACCTTTCTTTCTTCATTTGAAGATGCTGACGAAAATAAAAGAATAAAGGATATGAAAAACGCAAGAGATACCAGATGTGATAGTAGAGAAGTCATCACTCTTCTTATCCTATGAGTTTTTGTAAATTTCTACTAAGATACATGGAATTTTATAATGGATGCCAACTAATGGAGAGTTTAGGATCAATGGACAACATGGATTATACACTTTCAGTTGTCGCGGTGTCATTGCTAGAATAGAAATGATTATTGGTAAAATTTTAGTGGCTAAAATAAATTTTACAGATAATTTACTCAACAAATATAATTTTAACCAATGAAATATTTAAAAATATCAATAAAAATAATTTTAATTGATAATTAAAATTTTTCATAATCAAAATAATTTTTGACTGATATTTTTAATTTTTTATCCCGAAAAGGAATTTTGCAGATATAAAAATTTAACTAGTAATTATATTAAATCGAATTGATAATCATATTAAACTTTGGCTAATAAAATATTTTAAAGTATCTGTAAAAAAATTTTGTTCAGTAAATATAATTATTTATTATTATAATTATATTAAGATAACTTTTAAATATTAAGATTTTTTATTCATGATTTTTTTTATAAATATATTAATGTTTATTAATGAAACAAAAGATATGTACCTAGGAGGCCTAGAACACTACTAACTTTTTTTTTTCAAATTAATTTCTAGAATAAATTTTTCTATTAAAGGGCTTTCCTTAGATATGACCCAACCCATTTTTTTATTATTAAATATATATATTAGAATTAGGCGATGCAAGACACTACTACGAGAAAGAAACAAAAAATATGATCGAGTACGAAGTCAAAGAAACAAAAATAAGACTGAATACCAATCTTTATTGTTTTTTGTAAAAAAAATCAAAATCTTTTAATTGAGAGGTCAGTTCTTGGAGTTGCGTAGATTTATCGTATCTCCATATGTTTGGTAAGATCTATCTTGAACCTTATCAACTTGTATGATAGATTTTATTATTATTATTTTTGATAATTTTTATATTTTAAATATTTTTAATAATTTATATATTTTTTTATATTTGTATTATAAATCTATTTAGAAATTTTAGAATTATGAATCTATAAAAAATTTTCGTTTCTGTTTAAATTTTTTTTTTTTTCTTTATAAAATAGAAATTTGAGTTCATATATTAAGTTTTTTTCCTTCCTTAATTTTAGGGTTTGAATTTTGTATAAACATTTATTTAGTTGTGAGAGAAATTAATCCTCTCTTCTTAATAAAAATTTCATTTTTAATGACTTCTCTTTTTGTCTTTTCCTCGAACTCTTCTATCATCAGCCCACAAAATAATAGAAATACTACTCGACATCAGATAATAGAGTTTCTATTCATATACATCCAGATTTGGATAGAAAAGTTTAGAACATACTCAATTCATGATTTTTTTCCTACTGAACTAGAATAATTATTCACATACAAGGACAATTTATATCGAAGAAGGTATCTTGTAGAACCTAAAATGATTTTTTCTTTCTGGCTGTTGGTATTGTGGTAAATATTGCGGGGGCAGATCAACAGGTTTCCTCTAGTCCGTAATTTACGGACCAGAGGATGGTCCACTGTACGAGGACTATTGATTTAGATGGAGCCCATTTTTAAATTAGTAGGGTCCATCCAAATCAAAGGTCTACAATAATGGATCATCCCCTACTCCGTAAATTACGGACCAGTGGATCTGTCCTCGGGACGGATCTTCTGGACTAGGAATTCCTGGTCCACACTTGGAACACATAGCAGGTATAAAAATCTCCCACGTGCAAGGCACGTGCACGCGCCAACGCCAGAAAAGCCCTAGCCTCTTCCAGCGTCGCCTCCCTCCCTCCCTCTAGTGCCGCTTCCCTCCCGTGCCTCCCTCGTCACCTGCGACCTCCCTCCAGCGCCGACCTCCAGCAAGTATAGCGCCATCTCCAGCGTCGACCTCCAGCGCCGCCTCCGCACAAAAGCACTAGCCTCTCGACATCCAGCGCCGCCTCCCTCTAGCGCTGCCTCCATCCAGCATCGCCGACCTCCAGCGCTGCCTCCCTTCAGCATCGGGGACCTCCAGCAACCTCCCGTCCTCCGCCTCCAGCGGCCTCCCGTTCTAGATGTTGAATACTTTGTATTTTTGGTTTATCATTTGTCTTGTGAACTATCAGATCATTCATGATGGCACATCTCTGAATGGTTATGAACAAGAAGCTACAACTTCATCAGGGATGACTAACTTGTTTTATGTGGCAGGGCACAAGTGGTTGGATGGCCACCGATCCGAAGTTATAGAAAGAACACAATGGTCGCAAACCCGACCAAGAAAAAGGAGGATGATGAAGTGAAACAAGGGGTGGAATGCCTCTATGTCAAGGTCAGCATGGATGGAGCTCCATATCTCAGAAAAGTTGACCTCAAAATGTATTCCAACTACAAGGAACTCTCACTGGCTCTTGAGAAGATGTTTACTTGCTTTACTATTGGTAAGCTATCTTGATCTATGGTGAGTATACATGCTATATCTTGGTAATTGGTATTAACACGGCTCATTAACATTAATGTTGTTGAAGATGCACTGCGAATGAAAATTAAACACAAATGTGATAATGTTCTTTTCATTTCTCTATTTATTAGTGTCTTGTGCAGTTAATCTGTAACTACAATATATTAGCAGGATCTGATAAGTGCCATGAATTGATCTCCTAAATCTATTCTATGCGAATCTTCACTAGTCAGTTAGGTGGAAAAAACTATCGGTCATTTGATTCCAATGTCAAATAGGAATAGAAGAGAAGAGTCTCCTATGGTTTTAGATTCCATGCATTTCTGGCCTTTGTGCCGAAACTGCATCAAATTGATTTATCGCATTCTTTTTTTTGCGATTTATTTTGACAGTCTTCTATTCCAATTTGATTCAGGATTGGAACTGTTCTCTACTTCAACTAGTACTAATTCTTTCTAGTTGGTGTTGCAGCATGTTTACTGATTCATGCAGAAGGTTGAGGATCATGAAAGGTTCAGATGCAATTGGTATTGGTATGTGTTTCCATTTCGTCCTCTGTTTCTTAATCAGCAATCATTAATTATCAAACAAATTCTGATTGGTTGATAACATACAAGCTTAGTTTTTTTACCCCTACAATATCTCTGAAGTATGCGTAATTGTCAATAATTAATCTAAGCTGATAAGCCCTACTTTTAGCTTGTGGTTGACCAGATCTTGCGCCTGATAGAATTCGCAACAGTTCGTATCCTGTTTCCTAACAAACTGAGTAAAGTTTGGCGCAGCTCCAAGGGCCATGGAGAAATCCAAGAGCAGGAACTAACAAAACATGCAGACCAAGCTAGTTGCAACTGGCTCACAGAAACTGAAATATATCTGTTTAGTCTTGTCTTTATTTTGTGATTTACCAGAGTGGAGTGAAACCTCTAGTTTACTTGCTAGTTCGTGGACAGTGTTGGTAGTTGCTGTAGTAGGTATTATCTTGTCATCTCGTATGCATTGGTATTAGAAGTGTGTTTTCATTAAGTTGAATGGTTTCTCTTGCATGGTTGATTCAATTTGATTGGAACAAGATTATCGAATTGGCCCTGCGGACAACTTCCAGATAAAATCATCAATGCAAGTTCACTAAAGTTACTGATAACGTTTATAGCTTCAAATCCAATCGTGAGGATCAATTTGATTCACTGATGGCGAGCCAAGCTTGCATAGTTCAACTTGAAATAAGATGATAAAAAGCTATGTACAAAGAACAGTCAAGAAACGTGAAGGAAATATGAAAAACAACAGAACAAACTAGTTCAATTTCCTTGTGCAGAACACAAAAGGAAAGCGATTCTAAAAGCTCTGCATGTGATTTAAGAGGCTGAGGCAGACACTTGAACATACACCATTTGTGTATATCCATTAAAAACTGACGTTTCAAGTTTTGCTAGCCAAGCCTTTGGAACAAGCCAAATCTTCCATCTTCGATAATTGGATCAGAGGCACGGGCAGGGCCGCACCTTGTTTGGTGAGTAAGTGAAGGACCAGCAACAGGAGGGAGTTCCCAGTAAACATCCAATACCGAATCCACAAACCTGCTGTTTTGAAAATGTTCTTCATAGGAGATTGCCTTGTTGCTATGGTTGAAAGCGTCTCGCATATAGCCTTGCGCACCCCACCATTCTTCACCATTTCCACAAAGTTCATCTCTGTCCACAGCTATCTCCCAGAACCTTTTCCTTTTCATCCTGATCCTTGCTTCATCACTCTCGATGAAGCAGCTATGTCCACCTCCTAAATTAAACAAAGTGGATTATCTTCAATGCTTATACCTTTCTACATGGAGATAATCGATGAAGACAAGATATGAGGTATTTAAACTTTGATGCAAAAAAGAACAAACTGCAACACAATAGTCACATCACAGATGACATAATGAGCTATTGGACGGCATCAAAATTTCACAAAAGAGAATAATTGCAATTGACAACAATTCAAGTTTTAGGATGCAGATTTATGATTTAGCAATCGAACATAAGCAAAAAAACATGGATTAACAATCCCAGTCTTAAAATTCCATTCTCATCTTTTTCATCTCAGCCTGCAAAAGAGGAGCATTGACCACTCAAACATTTGATCCTTCTGATTGATATTAGTATAGTACAGCAAAAGACAATACGGTTCGACTTTTACCACTGATCACTTTGTATGTTATGATCATTGGAAGGAGAAAAACTATATGCACAATTAAAATTCAGAGAAAGAGCTTGAATTCTCTAAAAAAAAGTAACTAAAGAAAATTGTTATTAGATAAGATTCCAACAAAGACACGAAAGAAATTAGTTGCTTGAAAAGATTCCAAGAAAGAGCATACTCATCTATGCTAGATTAAGGATGCAAAAGTAGCTTTGACCATCTACAGAGAATGCAGGATCTACGAGACTTACCTCTAATATAGTATTGGCTGGCCGCATATATGTCTTAAGGAATAATGATCTCCAGATCCAGTATCGTAGTTATCCTCAAAATAAGATGTTGGAAACCAGCAGTTAGAGCTTGTTTTAATCTGTCCAAGAAATTATGAAAATGAACAACTAGATGCTAACAAACTAGCCAAAGAAATACACGGAGATTGTCAGAAAATTTCATCAAATTCCAATCAGAAACATCAGTAGCTATTTATCAGTGCTTGTCAGGGCTAACTAAATTAATGGCACACAAGAATCCTTTGAAGCACCAGAAAACAACAAGAACAAATATCCCATAATATAAAAATGTATAGATTAAAATAAATCGTGTTATTGAATATCAAAGACTGTATCATAGTTTTTTAAGTTTGAGAATCAGAGAGAAATTCCTATACCTTTTCAATTCATTCTGGGGATCATCAAAGAACACAAGAACCTGACTCAGGTCAGAAATCCCACGCTTCATCAAAACGCTCCCCCAGTCAACACTGCCAAAGTCCACAAACTCCTTTCCGGCAAAGTAAGTGCAATTCTTATCAACATATGCTGGTCCCTTTTCAGATACTTCTCTGGGTGACGAGGCGATAGTGATATTATCCACGTCTCTGGCATTGCCTGCCGCAGAACCCAAGTAGAGTGGCCCTTGAAAGCACCACTTTCTATCATCAGATCTGGCTTAAGCCACCGTGCCATGAACCACAACCCAAAGCTGTAGTCAAATCCCATGCCGTACATGTTGTTCTTGATAGGTCGAGTCTCATAGATCTTCACAAGCGACGGTGGAGGTAGCTGGAGGGAGGAGAGTTCGAGAGGCTAGAGTGCTGGATGGAGGCGATGTTGGATGGAGGCAGCGCTAGAGGGAGGCGACGCTGGATGTCGAGAGGCTAGTGCTTTTGTGCGGAGGCGACGCTGGAGGTCGACGCTGGAGATGGCGCTATACTTGCTGGAGGTCGGCGCTGGAGGGAGGCCGCAGGCGACGAGGGAGGCACGGGAGGGAAGCGGTGCTGGAGGGAGGGAGGGAGGCGACGCTGGAAGAGGCTAGGGCTTTTCTAGTGTTGGCGCGTGCATGTGCCTTGCACGTGGGAGAGTTTTATACTTGCTATGTGGTCCAGGGTTGGACCAGGAATTCCTGGTCCAGAAGATCCGCCCCCAGGAGATCAAAGTCAAGGTGGTCAATGCATATAGGGCATCAGCCAGTCTGGCGAAGCATGCCCCGACCGGGGAGAAAGATCTGATCCACCGTGCCCTCGACACGGGGAGCATTCAAGCAATCGACGCTCAAGGGAGCAGTATGCAGAAATCGGGCAGAGCGGCTATTCCGCTCGACCTAGTAGTAGACTCGACATCAGCCGAGCATGCGACAGTGGACTTCAGGTCGAGCGGCTAACCTGCTCTGCCCAGCAACCGGGCACGCGAACAGTGGACTTCCGAACGAGCGGCTATCCCGCTCGGCCCAGCAACAGAACATGCGGACAGTGGAATTCCGACCGAGAGCTATCCCGCTCGGCCTAGCAACCGACAACACGCGGACGACGGAATTTCGGCCGAGTGGAATATCCGCTCGGCCAAGCAACAGACACAACATGTTATCTTTTGACATCCTTTTAGAAGCTAGTGCCGCTGACAGGTGACATGATCAGATAAAGGATAGTATGGCGGAAGCTTCCACTGTCACTTCAGAGATATGTTCGGTCTGTTAAGGTACTGTGTCAGAGACACTTTATTGACGAGTCTTTTCAGGAAAAATTTGGGGATGCGTTCCCACCTTGGGAAGCGTGCACACACGCTATTGGAGCTCTATATAAAGGGTGTCCAAGTATCGGTGGAGGCATTCGATATTTTACTGTAGCGCTACACTCTTCTTGTTGCTCCGCTCTTTGCTTTTTCGTCGTCGGGGACAGATTTAAGCGTCGGAGGGCTATCGCTGGGGATCCCTTCCCTGGCTCGGCACAGACGTAGTCTATATTGTAGGTCCGCATGAAATCCATAGGAGGTTAGTGTGAGCGCCACATCTCGAGCTTCCGTCTCTTCGACTTTTGGACAGGATTAGCTGACATGAAGGACGTGTCGATCCGATCGTGGTAGCTGCGGTCAAGGACGTCCATGTCGACGACTACACTGTTGAGGGGAGGGCACAGTCATGAAGAGAGTGGTCATGGCCACTAGCGATAACAAAGAAAGCACATGAGGATGAGTAAGTGAGGTGGAGGAGAGAGGCGATATCGCCAAAGGAGCGCAAGTAGAGGAGCAAGGTGAGTGTAGTCAAAATTAGACGTGAATTGGAGCTTGATTTCAAAGTCAAATAGAAATGGTCGCCGTCGATGGTTGGAGCTGGCCAGTAGCTAAGGAAATAACAAATATAAAGGATGACAATTTCAACCTGAATGGTCTATATTTATAATTATAATTTTTTTAAAAAGCTAATTAAATAAATATTTAATTAATTAAAAATAAAATTATAGGGTTCAAGTCTATATTTGTTTCTTTGACGTCGTACTTGGATCATATTTTTGTTTCTTTCTCGTAGTAGTGTCTTTCATCGCCTAATTCTAATATATATATATATATATATATAATAAAAAAAAATGGGCTGGATCATATCTCAGGATAGCCTTTTAATAGATCCGTCCATGTTTATAAGAGAAAAATTTATCATAGAAATTAATTTGAAAAAAAAGAGTTAGTAGTGTACTAGGCCTCCTAGGTACATATCTTTTGTTTCATTAATAAACATTAATATATTTATAAAAAAAATCATGAATAAAAAATCTTAATATTTAAAAGTTATCTTAATATAATTATAATGATAAATAATTACATTTACTGAACAAATTTTTTTTACAGATATTTTAAAATATTTTATTAGCCAAAGCTTTATATGATTATCAATCAAATTTAATATAATTACTAGTTAAATTTTTATATCTGCAAAATTCTCTTTCAGGATAAAAAATTAAAAATATCAGCGAAAAATTATTTTAATTATGAATAATTTTAATTATCAATTAAAATTAATTTTATTGATATTTTTAAATATTTCATTGGTTAAAATTATATTTGTTGAGTAAATTACCTGTAAAATTTATTTTAGCCACTAAAATTTTACCAATAATCATTTCTATTCTAGCAATGACACCGCGACAACTGACAGCTGTGTATAATCCATGTTGTCCATTGATCCTAAACTCTCCATTAGTTGGCATCCATTATAAAATTCCATGTTATCTTAGTAGACATTTACAAAAACTCATAGGATAAGAAGAGTAATGACTTCTCTACTATCACATCTAGTATCTCTTGCATTTTTCATATCCTTTATTCTTCTATTTTCGTCAGCATCTTCAAATGAAGAAAGAAAGGTAATTCCGAAGTTTGTAAATTTGCATTTCGAAAAGTGGTCTTTAATCTGTATTATTACAATTAATATTACCATACATGAATGACATTCTGTAGATATATATTGTGTATATGGGAGCTCAACACTCATCTCGGTACCCAACCTATGAACTCCATCTTAATTTGCTTAAAGAAATTCTTGTGAACTGGTAATAAATTGATGTATATATAAATATTATCTATTTTGTCAAAATCTGAGACTAAAACAATTGATAATGCAGCTCCCCTAGTGAGTCTTTGGTGTATAGTTACCAGAGGAGTTTTAGTGGATTTGCTGCCAAACTTTCTATAGACGAGGCAGAAAAATTGAACGGTATAATTTTCATTGGAGGGAATAGTTTGAATTGTAGATATGTTATAAATTAATTACAATTCAACACGAATTAATTATATTGTAGAAATGGAGGGAATAATTTCAGTGTTTCCTAGTAAAACCTTAAAGCTTCGCACGACGAGGTCATGGGATTTCCTCAACTTCCCGCAGAGAGTAAGCAGGAATCCCGCATTGGAAAGTGACATCATCATTCGAATGATTGATACCGGAATCTGGCCGGAATCTAAGTCCTTCAGCGGTCAAGGATTGAGACCTCCACCGAGAAAATGGAAGGGTGCTTGCGTAAATATGACATGCAACAAGTATGTCCATAAAATTCGATTATTTAAGTTATAGATAATTGTTTGACTCGATTTAAAATTGTGACTAATATAAATTTATGATTGATTGAATTATTAATTAAGTAAAATCATCGGGGCGCGCTATTACAATAGCTTAGGCAATTACATGTTGAGCGAGTCATCGCCACGCGACTTTCAAGGTCACGGGGCTCACACAGCTTCCACCGCTGCCGGTCGAACAGTCTGCCACGCCAACCTCTACGGCCTCGCCAAGGGCATGGCTAGGGGGGCCGTGCCGTCAGCGAGGCTCGCAGTGTACAAGGTGTGCTGGTTGTTCGGGTGCACCGATCAAGACATCTTGGCGGCATTTGACGATGCGATCTCCGACGGTGTCGACATCATCTCCCTGTCTGTCGGCGGAGACATCACCGCGGATTACTTCCAGGACCCGATAGCGATTGGCGCCTTCCATGCCATGGCGAACGAGATTTTGATGTCGACAGCCGCGGGGAATGCAGGGCCATACCGTGGCACGGTCAGCAACGTGGCACCGTGGACGTTGGTGGCGGCGGCGAGCAGCATCGATAGGCACATCATTGACAAGGTGGTCACTGGAAATCATGTGTCCACTTTGGTGAGTCATTAATTAGTCAATTTAATGATAATGCAAAAACTTGTGTTAATACGTAGTCTTATTTATGTGTTATCATGTTGAATGAAAATAAGGAATTATTATTAATTTTGGGGGAAAATGCAGGGAGCTTCTGTGAACACGTTTGCGACAAAAAATATGGATGATCATCCCTTGATCTACATGCAGGGAAATGCAACTATTTTACCAGGGTATGAAGATAATGCTATATATCTTGTCTTCATAGCCAGATGCGGAATGATATATTCAATAATTATCAAACTTGTCTATTGTTGTTTCAGGGATTGCACTGCTTTGCCAGATATAAACATTGTGAAAGGGAAGATTGTTCTCTGCAAGTACTTCTCTGACGAAATTTTTAGTACAGGCATTAAAGGATTGATATTTATAGATGACTCTTCACTTGACGTTTCCGACTTATACCCAGTTCCATTCATTACAGTCAGTTCCTTGGATGGGCTCAACCTTTTGAGCTACATAAACAACACTAAGTGAGTGTTTATATATATATATATATTTATGCTATTCTTTATCTATTTTAATTGCCACCGTTTATAATAGTTCGTAAATAGAAATCATAGGTAGTAGTATTAATCCATGAATATATATGATCTTGGCCAGAAATCCCGTGGCTAACATCCACAAAAGCGAAGAAGTTTTTGACTCCGAGGCTCCCCTGGTTGCTTCGTTCTCATCGAGAGGCCCAAACACCATCACCCCTGACATCCTCAAGGTCATTAATTCATCATTCAGTTCGATTATTTTAGCACATATATTTTTATTGCAACTTGGAAATGTTTATGTTTGCATATGCAGCCTGAATTGACATTTTGGCCGCCTGGTCACGGGTTGCACCAATGTCAGGCATCATCAACGACACAAGGGTCGTAAAGTACAACATAATCTCGGGCACTTCCATGGCTTGCCCCCACGTAACCGGCGCCGCCTCCTACGTCAAGTCTTTCCACCCAAATTGGTCGTCGGCAGCCATCATGTCGGCGCTCATGACGACAGGTCTCATGACTAAGCATTATATATACCTTTGTTCTTCAACCCTGTTTTTTGAAGCTAGCGAAATTTCTCATTTTAATTTGTCGTCCATGCTTTATACAGCCAAACCGATGTATCCTTCGGCCCGCCAAGACGAATTATCGTATGGAGCCGGGCAACTGAACCCGGTGAAGGCCGTTGACCCAGGTCTTGTCTATGACGCTGGTGTCAGTGACTACGTGCAAATGCTCTGTAACTCGGCCTACAACGAAACCATGATCAAGATGGTCACCGGCGACGCCAGTTCCTGCTCTGGCAGCAGCAATGGAACGGTGAGAGATCTCAATTACCCTTCCATGGCCTTACATGTTCAGTCCGGCAAAGCCTTCGCCGCGAAGTTCTTGAGAACAGTGACCAACGTCGGCGGCGCCCGACACTGCAGGTACAAGGCGGAGGTCTGGGCTAATCACAGACTTAATGTGGCAGTGAATCCTAGTAAGTTGAAGTTTTCGGAGTTGAAGGAGAAGAGACAGTTCACTGTGTCGGTTTCAGGCGGGCCATTGCCAGGGAACTCGACAGCGCCGGCGACGGTCATTTGGTCAGACGGGAAGCATCAAGTGAGGAGTGTGATGGTTGTCTACACGGATTAGACAGATTTCTCATTTTGATTGATCAATGACAATGTACAAGAAAATATTATATTACAATACTATTTTTTCAATGTAAACTATTGTGTATGATTGAGAATTATATTACAATTTTATGTTCTATTTTGAAAATGACGTTTTTATAAATATGAACACTAAAAAAAAGAGTTTTAAAAGCTATTTTAAAATGCCTTTAGCTATGTTTCTCGACCTATGCTAAATCTGTTGAACTAGTTTTCCAATCGTTGTAAATGTTGGTGGTGCTAAGGGCAATCGAATTATAAAACTAACCGGTGGTTTAAACCATCTAGTAACTCCTGATGCAACAGAAATTTAGGCTTTTGGCTGGTCAAAATTGATATATACTAATATTTAAAATTAAAAAAAAAACACCCTTCTTGGTTGAAAATTTTAGCTTTGCCATTGCAGCATATTTCTAGAAGTGATTATTAACTGCTTGTGAGTGTTTTTAATAGAGGTGGTGATATAGAAAGATGACTTGTAGAAGCGGTGATTGAATGCATATAAATGTGTTCTACAAAAGCTATCATTAACCCATGTAAAAACTTCGATGTTAGAAGGAGTTATTTACCACTTGTGAATATATTTTATAGAAGCGGTCAATAACCGGTGCAGAAAGTTGGGTGTTTAGAGCGCTGAGTACCCGCTTCCGGTTGTTTGCTATTGCAATGGTTGTTAACCGGTTCGGAAGTCAGCTGGTTGTAGAAGTGGTTGAGACTAATCCTATAAATTGTTTATGTGCCTATTTGGAAACACTTGTAAGTACTGGTTTTCGAAGCAGCTAAAAACTGCTCCTAATATTAACTTTGAAACAGTTAAAAAATGATTCTATATCATATTGTATCAGTACATTTATCAAAAACGAAATGCAATACCAAATTAAATCAATTCAAGATATTCACATTTCACTTCACAAAACTAATTTATGTTCAAAATATATTGCACTGCCAAATCATCACATAATATTCATACTGCAATCCAAAATATTAATATATCTCATTACATTTTACTCCGTAATATACTACCATCACAAAGCCTTCCTCAATCACCAAAATATAAACAACCTTAAATAACAAGTCTTTTCCATCGAAAAAGCAACAAAAAAAAAATCTATCTTAAGTTGAGTTACCTAAACTTAAATCATCTTTACACTTAAATTTATCTCATTGCACTTAAATTTGATAGTCAGACATTATCTACACGTAAATCATCTTTAAATGGAAATTGTGACATTGCATTTGCGCAAAGCGACAAAAAACATAATTTGTATATTCTACACATATTCTAAATCAGTTCAAAAGTTTAGCATTAAACATATGAACATAATGGAAAAACAAACAAGACAAATGATGTAATAACTGCAAAATGAAAGTTGAATACATCAAATTTAATAAGAGAATTTAAAAATAAATAAACTTTAAAAATAAAAGTATTAGAATAGTATAAAAACTCATATAACTAAGATTATGAATTAACTTGTTTTAAATATTAATTTAATTTGCATTTAAAAAAATAGAATGCCAGAATATTGTACCAAAATAATTTAACATAAATATTTATTTTTAAAAATCAATATCATCAATTGTATTCGAAGTTCTCTCTAGTGATTATCTATTCTAGTCATGGGGATGATCTACACCTATTTTCTTTCTCAGTTGATAGAGTATATGCTTGTTGCCGTATAATATTTACAAACATATAGCTACCATCTACAATGAGAGAACTTTTCTTACATTTGCAATGGCGGGTTTAGTTGTTGGGTTATCAAGTTTTGATGATATCTTCCAGCTAATTTAGACTTTAGATCATTTCAACTATGAAGTAGAAACATACTTGCTTAACTCTTGTGTACGTCATTTATTGATATTTGTCTTTTTGTCTAAGTTATTTGTATTGTTTTTTAAGTTTACTGCTGTTTTATGTGTATTCAACCTTGTCTACGATGTTAAGATTTATTTTCATATTTTTCCTCTAAGTTGAATAATATTATGGATTTCTCATAAAGACTAAGTGGAGAATTAGGATTTTTATTTAGTGTAGGCAATATTTACCACATAATTGCCAACAACCAGAAAGAAAAAATCATTTTTGGTTCTCCAAGATACTTTATTGCATTTGACATCGAGTAGGATAGTTTATTTATTTTTTTATTCTTTTATAATATATTTTAATTTAATATTTAATATTTAATAATTTAATAATTTCTTTTTAAATTTTTCTTTTTGATTCGGCCATAATGTTTATATAAAATCTACACGCTAAGATTAAGGAAGGAAAAAAAAATTCTAATATATGGACTTCAATTCTTATCCGGTAAAGATTTGAAGGAAATTTTAAACATAAAGAAAAAATCTTACTAACATATTTGATCTCGTCCGGAAGCTGAGTCGGACGGAGGCCGGTCGCGGTGGACTGGGCGTTGACGGAAAGTCGCGGGCGATGCAGGCTCCCCACGGGTGGCTGATGCAGCTGCAGGACCCTGCGCACACTCAGACGATCCCCCCCTCTCACGTTAGAGACCAAAACCCAGGGAAAAAGTCCCCGGATCAGGCCCTCCGACGCTCAAGTCAGGTCCTTTTTCCCCAGAAAAAAGCAGACAGAAGAAGAAAAGGAAAACAGTTGTGGAAAAAAGTGACGAGGGAGTGTGTGCGCGTACCTGCGTACGAGGGATTTCTCCCCTTTTATGCGTCCTCCTGCTAGAACCTGCCCCCTGTCAGAAAACGTTAGACGCCCGGCTTTGTCCTCTAGTCCTGGACACCTGTCGCGCTGCTATTTGTTGTGAAAGCATCTTTCTGTTTAGGAACCTCCGCCTTCGCACTTGGGTTTTGTCCTGTAGTGAGGGACAGCTGGCAGGCTACTACTGGCTATGAGGGCATCTTTTCGTTTCAGGAACCTTCGCCTTCGCCCGCATCGTTGGTATGTAATGATTACCCCTGACGAACCGTTGAGATTCCCCGCACCCGCGCTACTTAACTTCTCCGATCCATTGTGACCTGCACCGGCCTCACCTCTTCTGATCGGCTCTAGACTCTACGTGTTACCCGCCAGACGGGCTGACTCTGCTCAGCTCTGCCGATCCCGCCCTGCCTCTGTGCTTTGTACTTCCTGGCCCTTCAGCATAGACCTGCAGATCGAGCTGATTCTGCTCAGCTCTGCCGATCCCGACCTGCGTCTGTGCTTTGTACTTCCTGGCCCTTCAGCGTAGACCTACAAATCGAGCTGATTCTGCTCAGCTCTGCCGATCCCAACCTGCTTCTGCCTATGATTTGCACTTCCTGGCCCTTCAGCGTAGACCTGCAGATCGAGCTGATTCTGCTCAGCTCTGCCGATCCCATGCCTTTGCTTTTACTTGGCCACCCGCCTTCTTTATAAAGAGCCTCATGGTCACTTCTTCGCTCTATCCTTCTTCATTCCTGCTTCCCTACTATCTCTTGCTCACCCGCGCTTTACCTGCTTCTTTCCCCCGAAATGCATTCTCCTTCCTTTGACGAAGTTGATCAACTACCTTCCCAAATGCGGATAGATCAGCTCACCTCGCAACTTGCCGAGAAAGAACGCGAACTAGAGCGCCTGTCCAGGGATCGAGCTCGTCTGCTGGCTGCCTTGCATGACATGGACGCCCTGTATCGTCTTACAAAATCTCGCGTGCATGCAGAAAAGACGATGAAAGACGAATACCAGTTTGATCTGCAGCACCAAATTAGCCGCCAAGACCGTTTGCAACGAGAGCATGAGACAGAGTTATTTCTTCTCCGTGCGGTTCTTGAGGACAAACAAGACACGCTCGCCCGGCAACAAACAGTCATCGACTCCCTTCACGCGGAGCTGGCCCGGGCTTTGAACGCCCCTGAGTCTCCCGACAGGTCGTCACGCGGAAGTGCTCATTCCCCGTGTCCAATTCCTTCCCCGAGTCAAAGCTGGCCTGGGGAATAGTTGTCGCGGTGACTCCTTTGTCAGGAGGCGTTTCTGCCTGTGGCCTTGGCTGTATCCCTCCCTTGCTGAACGGTGTTGCTACGCTCGTCGATCCGTCCCCTTTTGGCCCAGTTTCTCCTGCTCAATTTTCATCTAGCAAACACGTTTTTAGAAATAGGCCCTTGTGTAAGAGCCTAGAGTCGCTTCATGATTTCTTTTCATGCATGTATTTTGGATAATAAAGTCAATGTAGTGCTTAAAAATTGCAACTGTCACGAACGTGTAAAACCTGATTTCGTAGTTAATATTGGCGTTGTAGGAGTAGGGTAGATGGCGCTCCGCATCCCTTGCCCTGCGTATTGGCTGCATGTTTGAAATTTACGTAAAGTAAAACCAGATGTAGCTGACCTGATTATGGAAAACGCTCGGCTCAAGGTGAGGCACATCTCTCAGAAAGGTAGTTAGGCATAGGCACCGAGCTCGCTTATGATTTTCAAAGAGGGGCTGATTTTTGATTTCCGCATGGGGCCGACCTGAAAGGTCATTGGTCGTGAGGACAGAGCTCACTTTTGATTCTCGCATGGGAGCCGACCTAAAAAGGTCGTTGGGCGTGAGGACAGAGCTCACTTTTGATTCTCACATGGGAGCCGACCTAAAAAGGTCATTGGTCGTGAGGACAGAGCTCACTTTTGATTCTCGCATGGGAGCCGACCTAAAAAGGTCGTTGGGCGTGAGAGCAGAGCTCACTTATAACTCGCACTGGGGCGAGAGTCTGGGATTACCGACCTGAAAGGTCGTTGGGCGTGAGAGCAGAGCTCACTTATAACTCGCACTGGGGCGAGAGTCTGGGACTACCGACCTAAAAGGTCGTTGGGCGTGAGCACGGGGCTCACTTTTAATTCTCGCATGGGAGCCGACCTAAAAAGGTCGTTGGGCGTGAGAGCAGAGCTCACTTATAACTCTCACTGGGGCGAGAGTCTGGGACTACCGACCTAAAAGGTTGTTGGGCGTGAGCACGGGGCTCACTTTAAATTCTCGCATGGGAGCCGACCTAAAAAAGGTCGTTGGGCGTGAGAGCAGAGCTCACTTATAACTCGCACTGGGGCGAGAGTCTGGGATTACCAACCTGAAAGGTCGTTGGGCGTGAGCACGAGGCTCACTTTTAATTCTCACATGGGAGCCGACCTAAAAAGATCGTTGGGCGTGAGAGCAGAGCTCACTTATAACTCGCACTGGGGCGAGAGTCTGGGATTACCGACCTGAAAGGTCGTTGGGCGTGAGCACGAGGCTCACTTTTAATTCTCGCATGGGAGCCGACCTAAAAGGTCGTTGGGCGTGAGAGCAGAGCTCACTTATAACTCGCACTGGGGCGAGAGTCTGGGACTACCGACCTAAAAGGTCGTTGGGCGTGAGCGCGAGGCTCACTTTTAATTCTCTCATGAGAGCCGACCTAAAAGGTCGTTGGGCATAACTCGCACTGGGGCGAGAGTCTGGGACTACCGACCTAAAAGGTCGTTGGGTGTGAGCACGGGGCTCACTTTTAATTCTTGCATGGGAGCCGACCTAAAAAAGGTCGTTGGGCGTGAGAGCAGAGCTCACTTATAACTCGCACTGGGGCGAGAGTCTAGGATTACCGACCTGAAAGGTCGTTGGGCGTGAGCACGAGGCTCACTTTTAATTCTCGCATGGGAGCCGACCTAAAAAGGTCGTTGGGCGTGAGAGCAGAGCCCACTTATAACTCGCACTGGGGCGAGAGTCTGGGATTACCGACCTGAAAGGTCGTTGGTGTTGGAGTGTATACTGAAAGCCTAAGCTTTGTAAACATTCATTATGAATAAAGAATCACATTTGGTCTAATTATCTACATTTGTTTGTAGTTGTTCATTTAATTTATATTGTAGATAACATAGTATGTGGTGTCACATACAGAAGATGATGTTATCAGTACCTTATAAATTATAAACAATAGCTCACGACCAGAATGGAAAGGAACAAACCATTAGAAGGTCGTAGTGTAATTAGGTATTAGTTTATCTTGACTATATAATTACACTAGTACACTCAGAGTGTATTGAGTAGGACCATTTGAGGTCGTTTCTTTTATACTGACTTTGTAAAGGAACAAAGACCTTAGTTATTATGGAAGTGTGTGCTCTTAATCCTAATATAATAACAAGCACATATGTTTGATATTTATTTCTTTAATTTATCAATGGGTGAGATTTAGTTCGATGAATCAATAAACCCGATAAGTTGGGAAATGGTATCACTCATAGTGTGTGTTGTTGATTATAGAAGGAAACTGTGTCCTAGTGATGCTAGGTTGATAATGTCCTCAAGAGGAGCTCATAAAGATTGTCATGTTAAACCCTGCAGGTGGACTTAGTCCGACATGATAATAAGGTTGAGTGGTACTACTCTTGGATTTAGATATTAATTAAATGAGTTGTCAGTAACTCACTTAATTAGTGGACATTCGATATCTTAAACACAGGGAGATTAACACACTCATAATAAGAAGGAGCCCAAAAATGTAATTTGGGATTGGTGCGGTAGTTCAATGATAGTTCTCTAGTGGAATGAATTATCATTGATAAAATTAAGTTGTGTGTTCGGGGCGAACACGGGATGCTTAATTTTATCGGGAGACCAAAACCAATTCCTCCTCTCGGTCCCTATCGTAGCCTCTTATTTATAGAGTAATATACCCACATATACCCACCTTCTATACCCACCTAAAGGGGGCCGGCCAAGCTATTTGGGAACCAAGCTAGGGCCGGCCTAAGCTTGGGTTTAAGGTGGCCGGCCCTAGCTTGAACCCAAGCTAGTAGGGCCGGCCATAATTAAATAAAAAAGAAATTTAATTTTAATTTTTATTATTATTATGTGGAAGATATAATTTAAAGAGAATTAAAAATATCTCTCTTGTAAAAGATCTACAAAAGATTAAAGAAAGAGATTAGATCTCTTTCCTTATTTGTAGATTGGAGAGATGTTTTATTTTCTCTTTTAAAATTATTCACATGTTAATAAAATTAAAATTATAGATATTTCCTTTTATTAACCATGAAGAGATTTTAAAGAGAAATTTTATTTTTTAAAATTTCCGGAAACAAATAAGGAAAGTTTTAATTGTTGATTGAAACTTGTCCAATTTGCTTCCTCTTGTAGTGGCCGGCCATTAGAGTTTATTTGGGAAATTTTATTTTATTTTTCTCAAATAAATCATGTCAAGGAAATTGAGGAAATTTTATTGTAAATAAATTTCCTAATTTACCTAGGCCAAGGAATATAAAAGAAGGGGTAGGGGTGCCTTCATGAGACATAACCTCTATTGTTTTCTCTCCCCTTTTCCTTGGTGTTGTGGTCGGCCATTACTCTCTCCCTCTCTTTCTCTTGTGGTGGCCGAATACTTCATCTCTCTTGGAGTTCTTGTGGTGGCCGGATACTACTTTGAGAAGAAGAAGAAGAAGGAGAGAAAGCTAGCATCTCTTGGAGCTTGGTTAGTATTTTGATTTTCTTCTTTGGTGAAGTTCTTCCTTTGTGGCCGAACCTTGCTTGGAGGAGAAGAAGGTGGTTGGTGGTTTCTCATCTTGGAAGATCGTTGCCCACACAACGTCCGAGGTTAGAAGAGGAATACGGTAGAAGATCAAGAGGTTTTTTTCTACAAGGTATAACTAGTAATTTCTATTTCCGCATCATGCTAGTTATTTATGGAAATAATACCAAATACAAGAGGCTTATGTTCTAGTATTTCGAATATGGTTTTTCGAAGTTGTGTTCTTTTGTTTCTTTCTTTTCCTTGTGATTTGATTGTTCTCTTTGGTTAACCTAAAGTTATTTTAGGAAATTAAATATTAGCTTTCTATTAAAGGTTTTGTCTAGTCGGTGGTGGTTGCTCCCATATCCAAGAAGGCCATGTGCCTCGCCACGTCGATCTGGGAACCTTTATGGAAATTAATATTTAATGGAATTAATAACTTAAGGAGACTTGGGTCGAACGTGTTAAGTTCCGCAGGAGATCCAAGTCAAAACCTAAAAGAACAAATAGATTAAGTTTTGGATCAAACGTGTTAAGTTCCGCAGGAGATCCAAAATTTAATTTAAAAGAACACATGGTAGCTAGGAAAAGGTTCAGATCTTTGTACAAAATTTTTGTACAGTGGAACCTATAGGCTTTCCGAGTAGCAACCAACAATTGGTATCAGAGCTAGGGTTTTGCCTCTGTGTATTTGGTATTTAGTTTAATTATGCACATGTCATACATAATTTAGGCAGGTTAATAGTAGGATGTGCTAACTCTATGGATGCAGGATTCAACTATTATGGCTTTTAGTTAATTATGTGTGTGATTGGACCCTTGGACATGTCAAGGGCAATTTATATGTGTGTGCATGATTGTATTAAAATACAGCAGGAGCTGTATTTAGTTTTATTAGGATTTTATTTTTGATCTAGATACATGTACATTCCTTTTATGGAATATAGGATCAAAATGTAAAATTCTATTTATGTCGCGGATCGAATCTTGCAAAGCGTGGAACCTTCTAAGGACCAGAGGCGCAGCGGAACTCGGAGCAAGATGGATGCGACAGTTAGACCCGGTGGCGGTGGCCAAATATGGCGGATGACAACACACGGAGGATAATTAAAGATAAAAGCCATAATAGTTGAAAATTAGATTTTCTATTTATTGCTTTTATATTGTCTTGTGTGTGCATGTTAGTTTACAAGTTCGAGGCTAGCATAGTTAAAATTCCTCATTTATAAATAACTAAGTGGGAGAGGATTTTAAGTAAATTCCATGGTCTCCATTCTTTGGTTTGTAAGTGATGCAAACAAGCTTGCGTTGGCTCGAGTGCCTTCCTCCATAACGGATGAGTTTGTTTGCGGATCACTAGACAGACTTCCATTTTGGATGACTATAGGAAGTTAATTAAGAGCGTGTGATCTTCCCCAACGGAAGGGCATAATCTTATTAATGGACTTAGTGTCAAGTAATGGTGTACACTTAGACACATCTAATAGTATCCTCCCCAACGGAGTCACTGCTATTATTTGTGTGACCAAATAATACCAACTATTAATTTTATTTGTCAAAAAGTTAGGTTGACAAGATAATAAAATTAATGGGTTAAAACCCTCCTTTTACAAATGTTGAAATTGTATACGTCCACACTAACGTGGCATACAAAATTCACGGTGTTATGAGGTGTTGGTTAATTTTAAAATAGTATTGTTTGAGGAATCAATATTATTCTAAATTTAGAGTTCTGACCAAAAGTTATTTGTGATTCTTAGGATGACTTTCAACCCACTGTCCATCATACTTCAACAAAATAGACTTACTGGACCAAATTACATAGATTGGAAAAGAAACCTGGATATTGTTCTTACTGCTGAAAGCTATAAATTTGTACTAACTGAGCATTGCCCTGATGCACCCACTGGTGAATCTACCCAAGAGGAGATTGAATATCATAGGAAATGGGTAAAAGCAGATGAGATGGCGCGGTGTTACATTTTGGCTTCAATGTCAAATGTATTGCAACATCGAGATAAAGATTTACCAACAGCTTATGATATTATGAACAATCTCAAGGAACTCTTTGGTCATCGGGATAGGGCTTCT
Organism: Zingiber officinale; assembly: GCF_018446385.1. Taxonomy (NCBI): domain Eukaryota; kingdom Viridiplantae; phylum Streptophyta; class Magnoliopsida; order Zingiberales; family Zingiberaceae; genus Zingiber; species Zingiber officinale. Next base: position 5,006,738 of record NC_056001.1, read on the forward strand.
AGACAAGAAGCTATGAGAAAGATAATGACAGCCACCATGCAAGAGGGTACTCCTGTAAGGGATCATATCCTAAACATGATGGCTTATCCGAACGAAATACTGATCCTTGGAGGAGAAATTGATGGGAAACCCAGATCGATATGATCCTCCAAACCCTACCTAGAAGTTTTGAGCGGTTCCGTTCTGAACTATAATATGAATAAAAGAATTTATTCATTAGGGGAACTCCTGACTTCAGGCAGCCGAAGGGTTATTTCGTCACAATGCTCAAATTCACTATGTTGAAAATGGTTCTACTTCTAAACCGAAAGGAAAGAAGAAGAAGAAACAAGCTGGTTCAAGAAAGAAAGTGAATAAATCTCAAGGACTTAAAGTTGGAATGAAGAAGCCGAAGGGCAAGTGCTTCATCTGTAAGCAGACAGGACATTGGAAGGCGGACTGTCCTCGTAGGAACCAAAACAAAGGTATATCTCATACTCTAGTTGTTGAAACATGTTTAGCGGTGTTATCTACCAGCACCTGGTGTGTAGATACGGGAGCCACTGATCATGTCTGCAATTCTTTGCAGGGGTTCCAGGAAACCCGACGACTATCTGAAGGAGAAATTACCGTCTACATGGGCAATGCTACTAAGGTGAAAGCTGTTGCAGTGGGAGACGTCTACTTATCTTTTAGTAGAAATAGAAATTTGGTTTTAAGAAATTGTCTTTATGTACCCAGTTTCAGAAAGAATTTAATTTCAGTTTCTAAACTATTTTTAGATGGATATTCAGTTTCTTTCAGTAACGATGTAGTTATTAAAAGAAATAAAGTGATTATCTGTTCTGGTACATTGGTTGGCAATTTGTATACTTTAAATCCAAATTCTTCCACAAAGCAAAACATGGAAATTTATAACTCATCTTCTAATTCTAATAAGAGAAAAGAACCTTCAGAAATGAATCAAGCATATCTTTGGCATCTAAGGCTTGGTCATATTAACTTAAGTAGGATTCAGAGGCTTATAGCCGATGGACTTTTGAGTTCATTAGAGTTGGAAAATTTTCCAACTTGTGAATCTTGCTTAGAAGGTAAAATGACCAAGAGGCCGTTCAAGGCCAAGGGGTATAGAGCCAAAGAAGTGTTAGAGTTGGTTCACTCTGATTTATGTGGTCCTATGTCTGTCCAGGCAAGAGGAGGTTTTGAATATTTTGTCTCTTTCATAGACGATTATTCAAGATATGGATACATTTACCTAATGCGCCGCAAGTCCGAGTGCTTTGACAAGTTCAAAGAATACAAGGCTGATGTGGAGAAACGATTAGGTAAAAGTATCAAGACACTACGATCTGATCGTGGTGGCGAATACCTCTTAGGAGAGTTTAGGAATTACTTATCAGAGGCCGGGATTCATCCCAATTGTCTGCACCTGGAACACCCCAACAGAATGGTGTAGCAGAACGAAGGAATAGGACTCTTATGGAGATGGTTAGATCGATGATGAGTTATTCAGAATTACCAAATTCGTTTTGGGGATATGCTATGGAAACATAAGTATACGTTTTGAACTTAGTACCTTCTAAATCAGTTTCTTCTACTCCCATAGAATTGTGGAATGGGCGAAAACCCAGTCTAAGACATATTCGGATTTGGGGTAGTCCAGCACATGTGCTGAAACCAGATGCTGATAAGTTAGAATCTCGTACAGAAGTTCGCGTGTTTGTAGGGTATCCCAAAGGAACGAAAGGTGGTTTATTTTATAGTCCTAAAGACCAGAAGGTCATTGTTAGCACCAATGCCCAGTTTTTAGAAGAAGACTATATAATGGATCACAAGCCCAGTAGCAAAGTTGTTTTAGAAGAACTCCGAGAGGACACGTCTACTTCAGTACCAACAGTACAAGATGAAGTACCACAAGAGACTGCAACACGTGTCACACATGATACACAACCACAGTCAGTCCCTCGTAGTGGAGGGTTGTAATACAAACTGAAAGATTCATGTTTTGGGAGAATCTTGGACTTGATCCGGTAAACATGAACCCGATCCACGAACATATGACGAAACACTCCAAGATATAGATGCAGATCTTGGCAAAAGCAATGAATTTCGAAATAGAGTCTATGTACTCTAATAAAGTCGGGAGCTTGTAGAACCATCCGATGGTGTAAAAGCCGTTGGATGCAAGTGGATCTACAAAAGGAAAAGAGGGATGACGGAAGGTAGAAACCTTCAAAGCTAGGCTTGTTGCGAAAGGGTACACTCGGAAAGAGGGAATCGATTATGAGGAAACCTTTTCACCGTAGCCATGCTTAAGTCTATCCGGATACTCTTATCCATTACTGCTCATATGGATTATGAGATTTGGCAAATGGATGTCAAGATAGCTTTCCTTAATGGAAGTCTTGAAGAGAACATCCATATGAAGCAACCAGAAGGATTTATTGAAAAGGCAAAGAGCATCTAGTATGCAAGCTCAATCGGTCCATTTATGGACTAAAGCAAGCTTCAAGGTCTTGGAACATCCGGTTTAATGAAGTAATCCATCATATGGATTTATTCAAAGTCCGGATGAGTCTTGTGTATATAAGAAGTGTAACGGAAACGTGGTGGTATTTCTTGTACTATCGTAGATGATATTTTGTTAATTGGCAACAATGTCAAGGTATTATCGACGTAAGGGTATGGTTGTCCAAACAATTTGATATGAAGGACTTAGGAGAATGTGCACACATTCTTGGGATCAGTTATAAGGGATCGCAAGAAAAGAATGTTGTGTCTATCCCAAGCTTCATATATAGATACAATCCTTGCTCGTTTTAGCATGCAAGACTCCAAGAAAGGTTTCTTACCTTTAGACATGGAGTAGCTCTATCTAAAAGATGTCTCCAAAGACATCAAAAGAGATAGAGGACATGAAATCAGTTCCTTATGCTTCTGTAGGAAGCCTAATGTATGCAATGCTATATACGAGACTTGATATCCGTTTTGCCGTAGGCATGGTGCAGATATCGAGTAACCTGGACAAGGACATTGGACTGCGGTAAAGCATATATTAAAGTACCCGAGAAGGACTAGGGATTATATGCTAGTTTACCAAGCGGATGATTTGCTCCCTATGGGTACGGATTTTGATTTTCAATGAGATAGGGACAATAGTAAGTCTACATCAGGCTATGTGTTTACTTTAGGAGGTGGAGCCATTTCATGGAGGAGTGTTAAGCGAAATGCGTTTGGACTCAACCATGGAAGTCGAGTATGTGATAGCAGGCAGCTAAAGAAGCGGTATGGCTCGGGAACTTTCTAATGGACTTAGATGTGATTCTGGTTTGCCCAAGATCATCACAATTTATTGTGATAATAGCGATGATTGCAAACTCGAAGGAACCACGAGCTCATAAAGCGAGTAAACATATAGAGCGCAAGTACCACGATACGAGATATCGTGAGCGAGGAGAAGTTGTCATCGCCAAGATTGCATCGGTGATAACCTGGCGGATCCTTTCACTAAGGCCCTTCCCACAAAGCTTCGATCGGCATGTGGAGGAATGGGAATCGGATGTATGGTAGAAGATATGGCGACTTAGTCATTAGTATAAGTGGGAGATTGTTGGGTGTATCTGAAAGCCTAAGCTTTGTAAACATTCATTATGAATAAAGAATCACATTTGGTCTAATTATCTACATTTGTTTGTAGTTGTTCATTTAATTTATATTGTAGATAACATAGTATGTGGTGTCACATACAGAAGATGATGTTATCAGTACCTTATAAATTATAAACAGTAGCTCACGACCAGAATGGAAAGGAACAAACCATTAGAAGGTCGTAGTGTAATTAGGTATTAGTTTATCTTGACTATATAATTACACTAGTACACTCAGAGTGTATTGAGTAGGACCATTTGAGGTCGTTTCTTTTATACTGACTTTGTAAAGGAACAAAGACCTTAGTTATTATGGAAGTGTGTGCTCTTAATCCTAATATAATAACAAGCACATATGTTTGATATTTATTTCTTTAATTTATCAATGAGTGAGATTTAGTTCGATGAATCAATAAACCTGATAAGTTGGGAAATGGTATCACTCATAGTGTGTGTTGTTGATTATAGAAGGAAACTGTGTCCTAGTGATGCTAGGTTGATAATGTCCTCAAGAGGAGCTCATAAAGATTGTCATGTTAAACCCTGCAGGTGGACTTAGTCCGACATGATAATAAGGTTGAGTGGTACTACTCTTGGATTTAGATATTAATTAAATGAGTTGTCAGTAACTCACTTAATTAGTGGACATTCGATATCTTAAACACAGGGAGACTAACACACTCATAATAAGAAGGAGCCCAAAAATGTAATTTGGGATTGGTGCGGTAGTTCAATGATAGTTCTCTAGTGGAATGAATTATCATTGATAAAATTAAGTTGTGTGTTCGGGGCGAACACGGGATGCTTAATTTTATCGGGAGACCAAAACCAATTCCTCCTCTCGGTCCCTATCGTAGCCTCTTATTTATAGAGTAATATACCCACATATACCCACCTTCTATACCCACCTAAAGGGGGCCGGCCAAGCTATTTGGGAACCAAGCTAGGGCCAGCCTAAGCTTGGGTTTAAGGTGGCCGGCCCTAGCTTGAACCCAAGCTAGTAGGGCCGGCCATAATTAAATAAAAAAGAAATTTAATTTTAATTTTTATTATTATGTGGAAGATATAATTTAAAGAGAATTAAAAATATCTCTCTTGTAAAAGATCTACAAAAGATTAAAGAAAGAGATTAGATCTCTTTCCTTATTTGTAGATTGGAGAGATGTTTTATTTTCTCTTTTAAAATTATTCACATGTTAATAAAATTAAAATTATAGATATTTCCTTTTATTAACCATGAAGAGATTTTAAAGAGAAATTTTATTTTTAAAATTTCCGGAAACAAATAAGGAAAGTTTTAATTGTTGATTGAAACTTGTCCAATTTGCTTCCTCTTGTAGTGGCCGGCCATTAGAGTTTATTTGGGAAATTTTATTTTATTTTTCTCAAATAAATCATGTCAAGGAAATTGAGGAAATTTTATTGTAAATAAATTTCCTAATTTGCCTAGGCCAAGGAATATAAAAGAAGGGGTAGGGGTGCCTTCATGAGACATAACCTCTATTGTTTTCTCTCCCCTTTTCCTTGGTGTTGTGGCCGGCCATTACTCTCTCCCTCTCTTTCTCTTGTGGTGGCCGAATACTTCATCTCTCTTGGAGTTCTTGTGGTGGCCGGATACTACTTGGAGAAGAAGAAGAAGAAGGAGAGAAAGCTAGCATCTCTTGGAGCTTGGTTAGTATTTTGATTTTCTTCTTTGGTGAAGTTCTTCCTTTGTGGCCGAACCTTGCTTGGAGGAGAAGAAGGTGGTTGGTGGTTTCTCATCTTGGAAGATCGTTGCCCACACAACGTCCGAGGTTAGAAGAGGAATACGGTAGAAGATCAAGAGGTTTTTTTCTACAAGGTATAACTAGTAATTTCTATTTCCGCATCATGCTAGTTATTTATGGAAATAATACCAAATACAAGAGGCTTATGTTCTAGTATTTCGAATATGGTTTTTCGAAGTTGTGTTCTTTTGTTTCTTTCTTTTCCTTGTGATTTGATTGTTCTCTTTGGTTAACCTAAAGTTATTTTAGGAAATTAAATATTAGCTTTCTATTAAAGGTTTTGTCTAGTCGGTGGTGGTTGCTCCCATATCCAAGAAGGCCATGTGCCTCGCCACATCAGTACTGGGAACCTTTTATGGAAATTAATATTTAATGGAATTAATAACTTAAGGAGACTTGGGTCGAACGTGTTAAGTTCCGCAGGAGATCCAAGTCAAAACCTAAAAGAACAAATAGATTAAGTTTTGGATCAAACGTATTAAGTTCCGCAGGAGATCCAAAATTTAATTTAAAAGAACACATGGTAGCTAGGAAAAGGTTCAGATCTTTGTACAAAATTTTTGTACAGTGGAACCTATAGGCTTTCCGAGTAGCAACCAACAGTTGGGCGTGAGCACGAGGCTCACTTTTAATTCTCGCATGGGAGCCGACCTAAAAAGGTCGTTGGGCGTGAGAGCAGAGCTCACTTATAACTCGCACTGGGGCGAGAGTCTGGGATTACCGACCTGAAAGGTCCTTGGGCGTGAGCACGAGGCTCACTTTTAATTCTCGCATGGGAGTCGACCTAAAAAGGTCGTTGGGCGTGAGAGCAGAGCTCACTTATAACTCGCACTGGGGCGAGAGTCTGAATACTCCGGTCCGAGACCGGTGGCGATGGCGCTGGTCCGAGACCAGTAATGATACTCCGGTCCGAGACCGGTGGCGATGTCTCGACCCTGGCTGGCTAGTAGCACAGATGTGATGCTCTCTTCAGCCTCCATCTGCCTCATCTGAACCGCCTTAATTACTTCTACCGGGCTGGGTGTTATTCGCCAGTTTTGCGCTCGTTCTGCCGCATCCCTCATCTTCCTACAAGCATATCATGCATAGTATAGGATGTGGGCAGGAGAGAGGGAACATGAACCTTATTCGGCCCTGGGCACGCAACACTCTTCTAGCTTGTGGGAGCTTCGCGTGCCTTTGCATGCTGGTGTGGTTAACGAACCGGCCTGGGGGTTGTCTCCACCGAGATGCTTGCCTAGCTACTCCGAGTAAGCAGCTCCCCTGACTGCCAGCTCGTGCCTTCCTAACCTCCGCTGATCAGCCCTGTTCCCTGCGCGACCCCTACTGGATTGCCTGGCCCTTGCAGCTCTGTAAAATCTCCCGCTCGACCTTACCGAGGGATGCCTCTTTTTTAGAGCCACACCTTGTCATGATTACCCCGCCGCACCTATCTTTAATAGGTTTATTTTTATGCTGACACATGTCCGTTGCATTTATGGTCCACGCTTCCTGACGTCAGTTTCCATACCTTTTTCGCACGTCTCCGTGCTTACTTCCCTTTAGACGGCGCGGGGCGGGTTACCCAAAAAGATACTCGGCCCGATTCTCGATGCTTCTTAGGCATGAATGGGCTTTATAAACCCTAAAGGTCATCTGCCGCTTTCTTTCCAACGCTTCGTTCTCCTCCTCTCCTCCTCCGTGCTCGTCCTTGTTAGTGCAACTTGCCATCTTCCGGCTTGAGCTCGCGACCCCTCTGCCCTTCTGATCGTTCCTGGCCTGTGATCCTTCTCGCCTCCAACCTTCTTGCTTGCTTCTTCCTCGCGACGATGGATGGTAAGGACCTCCCCTGGTATTCATGCTATCTTTCGGATTTGGACCACCGTGACCTGTCGGTATTACAATCCCTTCTGCAATTGGATTCCTCATATGAGCTTCGACTCCCATCACCCAATGAACATCCTTCGTCTCCTCCTGAAGGCTGTATCACTGTCTTTAGAGATCAGATTATGGGCGGTCTTCGCTTTCCTTTGCACCCCTTTATTTCAGACTTGTGCTAATATTGCGGCATCGGCGTCTCCCAGTTTGCTCCCAATGTATTTCGAGCTATCTGTGGAACCGTCATCTTATGCCGTATCTATCGAATTTCCTTGATGCCTCACCTATTCCAGCACTTCTATTCTTTCCGGCGAGCCGAGGCAGGGATATTCAACGTTCAGGCCAAGCCGGGCTTTAAGTTCTTTGACGGCCTACCTTCTTCCAATAAGGGCTGGAGGTCCCGCTTTTTCTTTCTTAAACCGCCTTCCCCCTTAGCCGGGTCTTCTCAGTGGCGCCCCCTCCCGGCTTCGGCTTTCGCCCCACATGTTCATGAATCTGCCTGCTTTGTAGCTGCGGACAAGTTGACTGGTGTTCTTGTTCGCTTGTCTGTGTTGATGCTGGAAGGCATTTTATACACCTTCGGTCTTAGTCCCGTCCCTGCAGAAATCGGAGCTCCCTTTGGTAAGTTGTCTATTCTTGCACGCCGCTCTTCGCTAACTGAGGTGCCTTTTCTTCTTTATTCTTGTAGCGACTGCTATCCTCCGTTCCTTCGCCTGTCAAGAGACGCCTGCAGTTGCTGTCCTGGAAGCTTTGCATGAGGAGCTGACACCAGGCCTGCCTTCTGATCCAGCTGCTGCCTTCGATCCTCAACTTCCAGCACCCCCGACCTCTGATGTTGTGATTGCACCGCCGCTCGCAGTGCTACCTTCTCCCAGCGCTGCAGACCCAGCGTTGTCCCACACCTCCGATCAACCTGCGACTGCTTCCTCGCCCACTAGACAGGCTCCTCCTCTCCGTCCTACTATGCGGCTGCGTGTGACGCGAAATAGCAAACGGACGGCCCCGGTCACCGCCACTTCTCCTCCACCTTCACAGCGCCAACGCGTGGTGGTTCTTTCTTCCCCCTCCAAGTCTTCGGGCACGAGCTCGGCTCAGGAGACTAGTTTGGGCCAGGAACATGCCTATGACCTGGAGGTGGCAGGCCCGCCATCAGACCGACTTACTACGGCGCCACTCCAGAGCGTGCTACCTGCCCCGCCTTCACCTTCCGGTGGCGAGCCCCTGGGTTCGTTGACTCCTCCAGCCTCCTCCCCTCTGATACCAACGAGCTCGGCCGTGCCTATTTCTGAACCGCCCTCCCCGGACTGGGACTTTAGGGCCCTCTGGAGGCTTCCTTCGGCAACTGACCCGGCGAACGTGCCGGCTGCCACCTCATCTCCTTTTTTTGGCAGGGTCGACTTCCACGGGGCCTTGGCCAACTCCTGGCAATCGGCTCATCGGCAGTTCTGGGAAAGCAAATACCCTCTGGAAGAGCTCGATCAGGTTGCTTGTTCTCTGGTCGCGGTGAGTCCCTTCTTCCCTTCTTTCCTTCTTCTGGGCGTGCATGTGTTTCCATAACCTCCTTTCCCCCCTCCTATGGGCACTTGCAGACCTGCTCGGCGAGTTTGAGCGTAGTCCAACGAGGGAACTGGAACCCCCTTCATCTTCCACAGCTCCTTCTGAGCCCTCCCTGGAAGGCCTGGACTCCTGTCTGCATGCCGCCGGGGAATCAGCGGCCTCCGCCCGGGCCCTTTCTGACGCCGCATTCAACAAACTGCGGGCATTGGAGGCGGCCTTAAAGGCGAGTGAGTCCTCTCTGGCCTCTGAAGTGGAACGCCGTCAAGCGGCGACCTCTGAACTGAAAAATCGAGAGGCAGAGTTGCTTGCCCAGTCCAGGGAATTGGCCCTGCTGAAGCAAGGTCGGGAGCTCCTACAAATGGGGCTGGCTGAAGCCCAAACCGTGGCCAATACTGCTGTGGGTCGGGAAACCACCCTGCGAGCTCAGTGGGAAGCTTGCCAGGCCCAGCTTCAATCTTTGCAGGCGGAGCTTTCGCGGGCCCAGGAGGCAGTGTCTCAGGGCCAGAGTGACCTAGCTGTAGCTCGCGCGGAGGCTACCCAGGACAAGGACGCCATGGCAGAGTACCTGGCGGGAGAGCTCGGGCGGCTGAAGGCCTACCGCTTGGCCTATGTTCGTTCTTCCTTTTTCCTTCAGAAGCTGGGGCGCTGGAAGGTCGTGCTGCTGAGTTACGGGACTGCTGGCGGGGTGAGACAAGCCTTCGAGCAAGGTTATTTGCGCGCAGCGCCCCCCGCCACTTTCTTGGATACTGCTCGCCTGGCCTGGGAATTGCCACAGGACACCTTCCCCTCCTTCGAGGCGGATGACGGGCTCTTCTTCCAGGCTGCTCCTCCTCCTGCTGCCGCTCCAACCCCCGTAGAGGTGTCTCCCCAGGATCTTCCTGCCACCATCCCCGAAGCTTCTGAAGCCCTTGCCCCTCCTCCTGCTGAACCAGCCGACCCGGCTTCCCCTCGGTCGGCTCCTGCTAACCCGTCTCCTCCTTTTCCGAATGTAGTGTAACTAGAACTATGTTATGCCGCTTGCTTTTTGATGCGTTGCTACCGGCTCTTCTTTGGTGGTATTTGTGTAATCGTACTGACCTCGGCCTGCTTATCTCCGATTTCCCCTGCGATCCGACAACTGTGCCGCGTCCCCCCCCCCCCGCGCGCGTACTTGTAGCTTGTTTTCTTTGGGTAGTTGTTCGTTGGTTTCGGCCGAGCTCTGATGATCAGATTTCCCTTGTCTACTTTCCTTCGCTACGTGGCTTCTCCCCCCATCGTTGCCCTTCTACTGAGCCGGCCTGGGCCAAAGGCTACCTCGCGTGTCCGTGCGGCTCGCTGATTTGACTTATCCGCCTTCTGGTGACCCCTCCGTACACTTTTGTCCTGTTTGAAACAATTTCCTAGGGGGGCGCTTTGTATATCGAGCCCTTGTCTTTCCCTTAATGCCCCTTGGCTATCTTCTCGAAGCTCATCACAGAGCGTTCCTCGTCTACTCCAGACCCGGCATCTACCGTCCATTGTTAACTTACGAAAATGTCCTCCGCCCACCATACCTATAAGTATCATCTGACTCTTTCTTTCACCATCACAGTAGAGCACTCAAACATCGCTGCCGCCGACTAATTTCCTCTGAAACCCTGCGGCGATCCGCCCCTTCCCCTTCGGCGCTTCTTTGCGGTTGTCCTCTCCACCCTCTAAGGCGCTATCTTCTGCCATGGCCTCTCCTTCCTGGGTCTCTCTGTTGGCGGAGCATTTTCCAGGCGTTTCGAACTTCACCAAGTTAGATTGGGATGACCTACGGTTCACTTATGAAATCCCTGCTAGCTTCCGCCCTATCATCCCTACTGTTGCAAACCTTTACTTCGATCCTCCGCCGGGTTCGTGTACTTTCTTCACTGAGCAATTTGTGTCTGGCCTTCGTCTACCTCCACATCCTTTCCTATCTAGAGTGTGCCGCTACTTCAACATCCCCTTAGGTCAGTTAACTCCCAACTCCATAAAGATTTTATGTGGCTTCGTGATACTCTGTGAGGTTTGCGAAGTTTCCTGGTCTGCTCCCCTCTTTCAGTGCTTCTTCGCCCTCGCTCGGCGTGCCGATGGTCTTTTTGACTTTCAAGCTCGCAGTCAAACTGCCTTCTTCTCCCGTCTTCCTTCTCCTCACGCCAACTGGAGGAAAAAATTCTTTTTTCTCCGGTTTCCTGAAGAGACAAGCTGGCCTATGCGTTGGCAACCTGAACTTCCTCCGCCCCCGACGTTGGAAGAGTTTCACATGGACCTCTCCTATGCTGCAGCGGCGACAAGAATGGAGCTTTGGCACCTGGATCTGACGAGACTGCTATCTGAAGACATGCTTTCTTTTTTCCGGCTGAATCCCTCCTTCTCCGGGGCGCCGTGCTCATTAGGTAAATCCGCGCTTGGCTCTTCTCTCCCGCTTACGCTTGTTTTCTCTGTAAGGATAACCTTCCGTGTCGACGCCTACAGCGGAGGCCTTGTATCGTGCCTCAGAGGTTCTGCCCCTGCCCCTAGACGATCTGGAAATAATGCGACGTGGTCGAGTAATCTTGGAGAGGAGGCTACTCCCTTGTCCCGGCCCCGTTTCCCCCGGGGCAGCAGTCCAACCCGTTTCCGACCCCACTGCGCATGAAGCTCCTCCTCCACAGGTCGCCCCAAGCGGGGATCGGGGTCACGCTCAGGCTAGCCATCGAGCTAGGCGGGTCTTCCGAGGAGCCCCCCGGGCCTCCCAACGGGGTCGCGCGGCTCTTCATCGCGCGGGTCGAAACTTGTCTGGTCAAGGCGGTGCGGGTGGCAATGCCACGGCCCCCTCCCAGGGTCTACCTCGTTCTGACGATTCTGGCTCTGATGGTCAGCCCCAACTTCAAAGACGGCGCCGAAGACCAGGTCTGACTTCTCGCAGACTCGATGCTGTTCCCTTATCACCGCAGTGTTCCCTGCCGTCATCATGGCTGGCTCTAACATCATTTCCTCTTGTTATTGTTGCGTTATTTCCCTGGCAGCCTCCCCCAACCCCTACAGGGGAAGACCCTCTGCGTCTCATTCTGCCCCCCTTCCTCAGGAGGAGGACAGCCCCGGTGAGCAACGTGGCACGGCATCAGGCGAGCCCACTCCCGAGCCGCCTCCTGCTCCTCCCGGCTCGGACGCAGGCCCTTCTCAACCCGCCGGCCCTTCTCAACCTGCCAGCTATTGTTATAGGACCACTATCCCCTCTGAAGCAGCTCAGGCTCGACGACTTGATGTCTCTACTAGCGTCTTGGCGATGAAAGGCTGCCTTGGCAGCTTGTGGGCAGAGAGCATGAATCAAATGGGTAGCTTGTCGCCCTTAGCTCAAATGGATAGGTTCTCGAAGTCTTGGGCTAAAGTAAGTACCTTGTTCCTTCTCCTGAATGCGAGTTTGCTTTAACTGAGGGCTGTTATTCTTGGTCCAGACTCACGCAGAGTCCCTGGTGCTGAACCAATCCTTCCACACCCTCCATCATGAAAGCAAAGACCTCCGGGACAAAGTCTCTGAACTAGAGCTACAACTGAATGATCCCGATCAAGCCAGCCACGCCTTGCGAGCCGAGATTCGAGCTCTAACCAACCAGACTGAGCGACAAAAAAGGTCTCAGACACAGGTCAGAGACGAGCTTCGAGAGCGTGAAGGCCGCATCAGCAACCGCCCATCAGTTGGCGATACATCTCGGCCAGACAATATGCTATGCTCGATTGATCATTATGCCCAGGAAGCAGAGCTGCAGGCCTTGAGGGAGGAACTGTCTCAGTCTCGGGCGGCTCTGACGGGAGTGTCTACCGCCTTGTCAGCCTATCAAGAGGGAGAAGAAGCTCGTTGCCTACGAAGCCGAATGTCGTATCTGACTTCTCCTGAATTTCTATCCCAGGCTGGGGCACGCTTTGCTATGACCGTGCCATATACGGCGGCTGGAGTTATCAGGCAACTGAACGCGCAGGGCTTCTTGAGCTCCATCCCCGCAGCAGACTTCTTGAATCACAACCTAATCATTCAAGGCTTTCCGGATGAGATTTTTGCTCCTTTCAAATGATCTGTACTAGCCACTTAAACTGGGAAATCGTTACGTGTACATATGTCTTTTCGAGTTTTCACTTGACTATCCTACTGCCTCCACGCCCCTCGTATGATCCGGCCTACGTCCACAGAGCCAGCCCCCTCAAACTCGATAGGGCCGTAGGTAGTTGGCACTCTAAGGTCGATCCAACTTCCTTCCTTGAGCGTCTTGTAAATAATAGGCTCCCGATGCCAATCTCTTGATAACCTTGTATGGTCCATCCCATTGAGGAGCCAACTTCGTCACTTCCCCTAAGGGCTTTATCTGCTTCCAGACCAGGTCACCTTCTCCGAAGAACCGAGGGATCACCTTCCTATTATAGTTCTGTCTCATCCTCTGTCTGTAGGCTTCCAACCTGGCAGCTGTTTGCTCACGAATTTCGCTGATGAAGTCCAGTTCAGCCAGCCGCCGCTCGGTGTTCTCTCCGTCGTACATCATCCTTCTTACAGAAGGTATCCCGACCTCCAGAGGAACCACCGCTTCATTACCATAGACCAGATGGAAGGGTGTCAGACCTGTGCTCTCTCGGGGCGTCGTACGGTAGGCCCACAAAATGCCTGGGAGCTCGTCCACCCAGCTGCCCCCATGTGATCCAGCTTGACTTTAAGCCCGCGTACTATCTCCCGATTGACTACCTCGGTCTGACCATTACTTTAAGGATGAGCCACTGAGGTGAAGGCCTGAGTTATGCCGAACCCCTTGCACCAATTCTGTATCCTGTGCCCCTGAAATTGTCTACCATTGTCTGACACCAACTTATGGGGTAAGCCAAATCTGCAAAAGATATTTTTCCATAGGAACTGGATCACCGCATCTTCAGTGATTCTGGCTAGGGCTTCTGCTTCTACCCACTTGGAGAAGTAGTCTACTGCTACCAACAAGAAGCGCCTCTGCCCGGTAGCCATCGGGAAAGGCCCTACGATATCCATACCCCATTGGTCGAAAGGGCAGGATACTGTAGAAGTTCTCAGCAACTCTGTAGGTCTATGAGTCAGGCTCTGGTACTTCTGGAATGATAGACAAGTATTCACCAACCTCTGTGCGTCCTTCTGCAAGGTAGGCCAGAAATAACCAGCCAGCAATACCTTCCGAGCCAGCGTTCTTCTCCCAGCATGATTACCACAACACCCCGAATGTATCTCTCGCAAGGCCTGGTCCGCTTCCTCCATATTCAGGCACTTGAGTAGAGGTCTGGAGAAAGACCTTTTGTACAGCTGATCCCCAATCATTGCATAAGAGTGGGCTTGCCTCCTGATCATACGCGCTTCCTCAGGGCTGGTGGGTATGGCTCCTTGCTGAAGAAAGCTCATTATGGGCGCTCTCCAATCAATTACTTCTCCCGCATTTTTCTGTAAATCTATCTGGGCTACAAGGAAGGTCTGCACTATAGATCGGTCGAGCGTCCAAGTACTCAGGGAACTAGCCATTTTAGCCAACTTATCCGCTCTTTCATTTTCCGCTCTAGGAATCTTCGTGACTGTGACCTCCTTGAATTCTCCCTTCATCTTTTCATAAGCCTCCTTATAAACTTGCATCCTCTCGCTATTCACCCCAAATTGCCCGGTTGTCTGCTGCGTTACCAGCTGGGAATCGGAATATATGATGACTCGGCTAGCCCCCACATGCCGAGCTGCTTGCAGGCCTGTTAGTAGAGCTTCATATTCTGCCTCATTGTTGGTAGCTCTGAAATTTAACCGCACGACCAACTGCATGATATCTCCCTGTGGGGATATGAGCAGTGCTCCTACACCACTCCCCCGATGGGTAGCCGACCCGTCCACGTAGATTTTCCAGATCTCTTCTGAGTCCGCTGGGTATACTTCTGTCAGGAAATCTGCCAGATCCTGTGCTTTGATTGCGGTTCGAGGTTGATATTGTATGTCATACTCCCCTAGCTCAGTTGCCCACTTGATAAGCCGACCCGCCACTTCCACCTTGGTGAGAGCTCGGCCCATTGTACTGTTCGTCAAGACGGTAATGGGGTGCGCCAAGAAATACGGTCGGAGACGCCAAGCCATGAGAACAAGTTCATAGACCAACTTTTCCAGGGCCGTATACCGAGACTCGGCCCCCTTCAATAGATGACCGAAGAAATACACCGGCCGTTGTACATTATATGGAACAACTTGCTCTGGATTATGAAATTTTGAAACAGGTAGACCATGATGCCACAACAAAGCTTGAGCAAATGGCAACTACGTGAACAGCTCAGGCTGCAATTGAGTGTTCTGCACATTTTTCCATTATCAGTGAACTTGAGTTACAGGTTTATCTGCAGATTTGGAGATAAATCGGGACAGGGCTGTTATCCTGCCGACCAGCTTCTGCGTCTCCTTCAGATTCTGAGGGATCTGCATGTTCCGAAGTGCTTGCACCTTCTCAGGGTTGGCCTCTATCCCTCGTTCGGTCACCAGATAGCCCAGAAACTTCCCTCCTTTGGCCCCGAACAGACATTTCAAGGGATTCAGCTTCACCCCATATTGCCTCAGAGTCCCACAGGTTTCTTCTACATCTTTTATCAGACTGGACGCCAGAGGGGACTTGATCAGGATGTCATCAACATAAACCTCTACGTTCCGCCCGATCTGAGCCCGAAAGACTTTGTCCATCATCCTTTGGTAGGTAGCTCCAGCGTTCCTGAGTCCGAATGGCATGACGGTATAGCAGAAAGTACCGTCAGCCGTTATGAAGCTGACCTTCTCCTGGTCTTCCTGGGCTAAGGGTATTTGATGATATCCCTGATAAGCGTCCATCATGCATATCCTTTCACAACCAGCCGTTGAGTCCACCACCTGATCGATACGCGGGAGAGGATAACAGTCTTTGGGAGTGGCTTTGTTGAGGTCGCGAAAGTCTATGCACACCCTCCACTTGTTGTTTGGCTTCTTCACCAACACGACGTTAGAGAGCCAGGACGGGAATTGCACCTCTCGGACGTGTCCAGCCTTCAGGAGCTGCTCTACTTCAGTTCGGATAATTTTATTCTGCTCGGCAGGGAAGTTTCTCTTCTTCTGCTTGACTGGCTTAGCCTCGGGTATAATATGCAATTTGTGCTCGGCTACTTCTGGTCTGACCCCAGGCAACTCCTCTGGCGACCAAGCAAAGACGTCTCGGTTGCGGCTCAGACACTGTATTAGCTCCGCTTTAAGCTCCGGAGGTAAGTCACTGGCGATGCGAGTGATGCTCTCCGATCTGTCGGGGTGTAGCTGGACCTCATCCCAAGAGATCGGTTCTTCAGTAATAGGTAGCGGTTCCTCTTGGATAGCGTGTACTCCCCCATCTTGCGTCCTCCGGCTTTTGCGCGCCTCTACTCGGACCATGTCTATGTAGCAGCTACGAGACGCTTTCTGCTCCCCCTTGACCTCCCCGACCTGCTCGCCGACCGGGAACTTGATCTTCTGGTGAAAGGTGGAAACGGCAGCCCGGAACTCATGCAGGGCTGGCCTTCCCAGGATAACGTTGTAGGAGGAAGGCGAATCCACCACAATGAAAGTGCTCCTCCGCGTGCGCACCAATGGCTCAGTGCCCATGGAAATGGCCAGCTTGATCTGACCCATGGGTTTGACTTCATTACCTGTAAATCCGTACAAGGAAGTGGTTACAGGTTGGAGCTCAGCGGCGTCGATCTGCATCTCCTCAAACGCAGCCCTGAATAAAATGTTGACCGAGCTCCCGGTATCCACAAAGACCCGAGCCACTCGGCTATTAGCAATAACGGCCCTGATTATGAGGGCATCATCGTGGGGCAGCTCTAAACCTTCCAAGTCTTGGGGCCCGAAGCTAAGGACAGGGCCAGATGCCTGCTTGTAGCTGCATCCCACGGCCCCCACATATAGTCGCCGGCTATGTGCTTTACGAGCCCGGCCTGAATCCCCGTCAGTGGGCCCTCCTGAAATCATACCAATCTCTCGCACAGCCACGTTGCCCCGATTATCAAGTTCTCTGGCGTCTCTTCGGTCTTCGCCGGGGCCAGCTTGGTTAGATGGGCCAGCTAGGTCGGGCCGGGCCTGCCGAGCACGTCCAGCTGCAGCCCGTTCTTCCTCCATTCTCTGTATTTGGGGCGCCAGCGCCGGGGGGGGCAAGCCTTGCTCCGCAGCTCGCCTGGAATCCCGGGCGAATTGGAAGCAGTTGCTGAGATCGTGCGTCCTGGACCGATGATATGTGCAATATGGTGCTCCCCTTGGTCCAGGCCTGGGCGCTTGTATGGCGGCGACTCGCGGAGCTGGCCTGGCTCCCTGAGCGGGCTGGGGGGCAGGCCTGGGTTGAATGCGCTGGAAGGGCTGGGCTGGCTGTGGTGCTCTTCTTTCAGGTCGGTTGCCTGGTGCCACCGTCTTCTCGGCTTTCCGCCTGGCGGCCTGCGCTTCTTCCACTTTGATGTAGCACGAAGCTTTCTCTACCATATCGTCAAAACTCCGGGCGGGGTTTCCCTGAAGAATTCCCTTCTCGCAATCCGTGGGAGAAGGCGCCATCAAGATCTCGGAGGTGGCGAGGGGACGCTACCCGATCAATCGATTGATGTAGCTTGGCAGGGGCCGGATCCTGCTTGAGAGCAAAAAGACGGTGGTCGATTTTTTGGTACTTACGACTACTGGCGAAACGCGCAGGAAGGCCGTTTTGAAGTCCTGAGCGGCTGATGGATTCTGGGGCAATCCATCGACCACTTTTGCGCCGACCGATAGAGTGTGTGAAGACTCGGCATTTGACGGCATCGCTATATTGATACAATATAGCCGCGTTCTTGAACTTTCTCGATGCTCTTCCGGGTCCTTGCTCCCATCATATTCTCCAATGTTTGGGGCTCGGTAACCCCTCGGCAGGCTTTCTTTCAAGATCCGGGCCGAGAAAGGTACCTTATCGTCCGGATCTTCAGGCGGATCTTGGCCGGGATCACGGCCTTCCCCTTTCCTGAATCCCGAGGCGGGTGTAGAGAGCTTTCCGCCACTGAGGCTGGCGGCTCCTCCTTCTTTGGACTACGCCCGCGAGGTCCGGACCGATGATAATCGCGGCGGGGCTCTCGGAATGAAGCACGCGGAAGTTCTTCCGGCTGCTTCCTCTTTGAGCTCCTGTCGGAAGCGGGAGCTAGTTCTTTGGATGCCTCAGGGGCTAGGCGAGGTCGTGAAACTGTGCCTTGTCTTTCGGAGGCGGCTTGCTTCCTAACCTCCTTGAAAAGCTCGTACTCCCCCGCAGTCATAGTTACGTTGATCCTCCGGCTAGAGCTTCGACCGGAGTCCTCCATCTTCACGCTCCGGAACAGGTTGTTGTGTTCCCACAGACGGCGCTAAATTTGATCCCGTCCGGAAGCTGAGTCGGACGGAGGCCGGTCGCGGTGGACTGGGCGTTGACGGAAAGTCGCGGGCGATGCAGGCTCCCCATGTTGGTTACTACTCGGAAAACCTAGAGGTTCCACTGTACAAAAATTTTGTACAAAGGTCTGAACCTTTTCCTAGCTACCATGTGTTCTTTTAAATTAAATTTTGGATCGCCTGCGGAACTTAACACGTTTGATCCAAAACTTAATCTATTCGTTCTTTTAGGTTTTGACTTGGGTCTCCTGCGGAACTTAACACGTTCGACCCAAATCACCTTAAGTTATTAATTCCATTAAATATTAATTTCCATAATTGGTTCCCAGTACTGACGTGGCTAGGCACATAGCCTTCTTGGATATGGGAGCAACCACCACCGACTAGACAAAACCTTTTATGAAAAGCTAATATTTAATTTCCTAAAATAACTTTAGGTTAACCGAAAAGAACAATCAAATCACAAGGGAAAGAAAAACAAAAGAACACTATATCGAAAACAAATTCAAAACTCTAGAATCGTATGCCTCTTGTATTTAGTATTATTTCCAAAAATAACTAGTATGATGCGGAAACAAAAATTACTAGTTATACCTTTTAGAAAGACCTCTTGATCTTCTACCGTATTCCTCTTCTAACCTCGGACGTTGTGTGGGCAACGATCTTCCGAGATGAGAATCACCAAGCACCTTCTTCTTCCTTACAAGTTTCGGCCATCAAAACTTCACCTAAGATGAAGAGGTTCGGCCACCACCACTATGCTCCAAGGGATGCTAGAAAAGAGGCTTCTCCTTCTTCTCCTTCTTAGATCCGGCCACCAAAGCTATCTCCACCATGAGAAGGTTTCGGCCACACAAAGGAGAGGAGAGGAAAGAAAGGGCCGGCCACACCCAAGGAGAAAAGAGAAGAAAAATAGAATAGAGTCGTTAGCCTTGAAGCCTCCTCTACCCCCTCTTTTATAATCCTTGGTCTTGGCAAATAAGGAAAATTTAATAAAAACTTCCTTAATTCTTTTGCCATTGAAAAGGAAAATTTATTTAATTAAAATATTTTTCTCTTTTCAAATTATAATGGCCGGCCACTCTTCTTCCCAAAACAAGGAGAGTTTTAATTAAAACAAAAATTAAAACTTCCTAATTTGTTTCTAGAAATTTATAAAAATTTCTCCAATAATTTTAATCCCTTCATGATTGGTTAATAAAAAGAAATTTTATAAATTAAAATATTTCTTTTAAACATGTGGATAATTTCCAAAAAGGAAAGTTATCTCTAAAAATTAAAATCTCCTTTCAATCTACAAATAAGGAAAGATATTAAATTTTTTCTTAATCTTTTGTAGAAACTAATAAAAGAGAATTTTTAATTTTTAAACTTTCTTTTAAATCATGAATATAATTAAAAGGAAAGTTTTTACCAAAATTAAAATCAACCTTTTAATCTACAAATAAGGAAAGAGATTTTAACTCTTCTCTTAATCTTTTGTAGATCTTATAAAAGGAAGGATTTAAATTTTTAAACTCTCTTTTAAATTATATTATCCACATAAGAAAAATTTTAAAATTAAAATTTCTTTTTATTTTAATAGGGACGGCCACATGAATTCACCCATGAACATACCCATGGCCGGCCCTAGCTTGGTCTCCAAGCTAGCTCGGTCGGCCCCTATAGGATGGGTAAGAAGGTGAGTATAGGTGGGTATAGTACTCTATAATTAAGAGGCTACGATAGGGACCGAGAGGAGGAATTGGTTTTGGTCTCCCGATAAAATTAAGCATCCCGTGCTCGACCCGAACACACAACTTAATTTTATCAATAATAATTCATTCCACTAGAGAACTATTATTGAACTACCGCACCAATCCCAAATTACATTTTGGGCTCCTTCTTATCATGAGTGTGTTAGTCTCCCTGTGTTTAAGATAACAAATGTCCACTAATTAAGTAAGTTACTGACAACTCACTTAATTAATATCTAGCTCCAAGAGTAGTACCACTCAACTTCATCGTCATGTCGGACTAAGTCCACCTGCAGGGTTTAACATGACAATCCTTATGAGCTCCTCTTGGGGACATTCTCAACCTAGATCACTAGGACACAGTTTCCTTCTATAATCAACAACACACACTATAAGTGATATCATTTCCCAACTTATCGGGCTTATTGATTCATCTAACTAAATCTCACCCATTGATAAATTAAAGAAATAAATATCAAATATATGTGCTTGTTATTATATCAGGATTAAGAGCACACACTTCCATAATAACTGAGATCTTTGTTTCTTTATAAAGTCAGTATAAAAGAAACGACCTCTAATGGTCCTACTCAATACACTCTAAGTGTACTAGTGTAATTATATAGTTAAGATAAACTAATACCTAATTACACTACAACCTTCCAATGGTTTGTTCCTTTCCATTATGGTCGTGAGCTACTGTTTATAATTTATAAGGTACTGATAACATGATCCTCTGTGTGTGACACCACACACCATGTTATCTACAATATAAATTAATTTAACAACTACATTTATCATAAATGTAAACATTTGACCAATGTGATTCTTATTTCTAGATAAATGTTTATACCAAAAGCTAGGCTTTTAGTATACACTCTAACACCCCACGGGTGGCTGATGCAGCCGCAGGACCCTGCGCACACTCAGACGATCCCCCCCTCTCACGTTAGAGACCAAAACCCAGGGAAAAAGTCCCCGGATCAGGCCCTCCGACGCTCAAGTCAGGTCCTTTTTCCCCAGAAAAAAGCAGACAGAAGAAGAAAAGGAAAACAGTTGTGGAAAAAAGTGACGAGGGAGTGTGTGCGCGTACCTGCGTACGAGGGATTTCTCCCCTTTTATGCGTCCTCCTGCTAGAACCTGCCCCCCTGTCAGAAAACGTTAGACGCCCGGCTTTGTCCTCTAGTCCTGGACACCTGTCGCGCTGCTATTTGTTGTGAAAGCATCTTTCTGTTTAGGAACCTCCGCCTTCGCACTTGGGTTTTGTCCTGTAGTGAGGGACAGCTGGCAGGCTACTACTGGCTATGAGGGCATCTTTTCGTTTCAGGAACCTTCGCCTTCGCCCGCATCGTTGGTATGTAATGATTACCCCTGACGGACCGTTGAGATTCCCCGCACCCGCCCTACTTAACTTCTCCGATCCATTGTGACCTGCACCGGCCTCGCCTCTTCTGATCGGCTCTAGACTCTACGTGTTACCCGCCAGACGGGCTGACTCTGCTCAGCTCTACCGATCCCGCCCTGCCTCTGTGCTTTGTACTTCCTGGCCCTTCAGCGTAGACCTGCAGATCGAGCTGATTCTGCTCAGCTCTGCCGATCCCGACCTGCGTCTGTGCTTTGCAGATCGAGCTGACTCTGCTCAGCTCTGCCGATCCTGACCGGCCTCTGTGCTTCGTACTTCCTGGCCCTTCAGCGTAGACCTACAGATCGAGCTGATTCTGCTCAGCTCTGCCGATCCTGACCTACCTCTGTGCTTTGTACTTCCTGGCCCTTCAGCGTAGACCTGCAGATCGAGCTGATTCTGCTCAGCTCTGCCGATCCCAACCTGCTTCTGCCTATGCTTTGCACTTCCTGGCCCTTCAGCGTAGACCTGCAGATCGAGCTGATTCTGCTTAGCTCTGCCGATCCCAACCTGCTTCCGTGCCTTGTATTTCCTGGCCCTTCAGCGTAGACCTGCAGATCGAGCTGATTCTGCTCAGCTCTGCCGATCCCAACCTGCTTCTGCGCTTTGTATTTCCCGGCCCTCTACTGCAGGCCTGTGGATCGAGCTGATTCCGCTCAGCTCTGCCGATCCTGACTGGCCTCCGTCAGCCTGACTTTTTGACCGCCAAGTCACCATGACTATTGACTGCCACTTCCTCTTGACTTTTGACCGCCACAGGGCCTTGACTTTTCTAATCATTTTCTCTTGGGCCCCTCCATTACCAACCGTATCAATATTCATAATTCTAAAATCTCTAAATGGATTCATAGTACAAATATACAAAAGATGAAAATTACCAAAAATATCAAAAATATAAAAATTATCAAAAATAATAAGAAAAAAAATCTACGGATCCTACTACATCAACATACAAGTTGGATGATGTAAGTATGAGAAGGATCTATATATTTGCAAACATTTTTAAAAACTGAATTCAAATAGTTATGCAAGTTCTTTATTGAATCATCAATGTTATGTTAATGCCCAAGCATTTGAAACCACGAAATCAACTATGAAAGATGAGAAGGATTTGTTTGATTCTGAGGAATGAATCTCAAGTAACATTGAAGAAGAAATGGAGTTAATCAGATGAATGAATGCTCACTGCAATGTTAGTCCCTGAAGCAACCTAATGGGATGTAGTTTTCATCTAGTTTTGCCCCATTCCTTCAGTTTAACCTCACAAATCATAAAAATTAAACCAATACAGATCAGATGCATGGAAAGATCATGAGGAGAATAATTAGCAATGTAAGGCATAAAAGTTTACCTAGAAGTCCGATATAGTAAGAAAGGGGGGCAAGTCCGTGTATTTGCTCTTGAAGAAACTTCCCAAATCAGAGACGATGAGGTTGTACTCTTCCCATTGGGTAATGACCCAGATCAGCTCACCGACCATGAAATCGGATGTGTGGATTCCACCACTCTACTCACTCTGAAGCCAGTAATCACCTTTGAACATTGAATCTCATTGACTATTATTAAGTAATTGAGTCAATTTTAGGAATGCGATGTGCAACCGTACAGAGCCAGGAGTGAAGTTGGGAGATAGCTAGGCATGTCATGCTTGGCCATATGGCTGCGTATGTAGGGATGGCATAAGTGGTAGAGATTCTTGACCAAGAGTGCCGGCGTAGAGCCCTCAAGAATCGCCAAAACTCTTGACGTCGTACTCTGCTGTGCTTTTCTCGGCGAAACCATAGAGGGCATGGTTGTTTAGGTTGGTGGCGATCTCAGAGAGGTTGAATTTGGAGGACTCCTAGGCCTAGAAGCTTTGGAGGTATAAGAACAAACTGAAGTCCTAGTAGTTGAGGCAAACTCAGGCATCGACGTGATGACAGTACTCGTCGCGACGGAAGTCATCGATGCAGCTGGAGGACTGGTACGTTGGGTACATGGTGACTAACATGGAGAAGGCCTCGTCTACAAAGGGAAGGATTAGGTGGAGAGGAAGACTCGCTCAGTGGCGAGGGAGGTGGCGTGGAGGAACTCCTACTGGGTGAGAAGGCGAATGACCAACAAATTTTATATTTAGGAATTATATTTTATGAATTCTTTGAAATTTGCACATCTTTATCTACAAAATTGATTTAATTTTGATAAATCTTATTTCAATGCGTAAACTTTTGAAAATTATTGAATAAGATCAAATCATGCAAAAGGAATGAATGGCTGCCTCCACATGGTAGTCTGAGTATTGAGTGAAAATCCTATATTTTTTACTTTATGCAATGGAAATAAGTTAGAAGAATCTCAAGTTAGTTTTGGCAGGAATATAATATTAATTAATCAAATATGATATAATGAATAACAACTTAAAAAGAACTAAGTAAGAGACTAAGATGTTTACTTGGTTACAATGTTGATGATTATTAATTTTGATGAAGGCAAAGAAACCTCTTAATTTTTTGAAAAACTTAGAAAGTTGCTAGGAAATTAATAAAAAAGTTCTCGAATAATTCATATCTCTAGCGGTCTTTTATACCCCCTAAAAAACTCTATCTGTAGTTGTAAGGCGCCTTCAATAGGATTCAAGGCACCTTCAATCAGAAAAATCTTATTGCCGAAGATAAAATATCTTCAGCTAATGTGTACTGGAAGGCGCTTTCCAAGCCATGAAAGGCGCATTCTATGAGGCAGATTAGTTCCTTAGCCAATCTCTTCACATAAGTGATGCTCCAGCTAATCGGAGTTGAGGTCACCCGAACCCAACTCCGACCTTCTCCTCAAGCGGACTTCCTTCCCGACTTCTCGTTCCTCGAACGTTATGCACTTCCTTCTCATCCACTAGTGTACTCTTCCGCAGTACCTCGTCCCTCGAATGCACTGAGCCCGTCGACTCCTTTCTCGTGCCATCATTTTCAATAATTGCGTCTTCCTTTTGACTTTTTGTATTTCTAAGCTCCTACACAGTTAGACACAAGGATTAAATACAAACATGACCTAATTTGACTCGGTTGATTACACCAAAACCAACCTGGGGTGCTTACAATCTTCCTCTTTTTGATGTGCATCAACCCGAGTTAAGTTAGGGTTTAAACAAACATGAATTAAAGTATAACAATCAAAATTGCAATAATATCATCAAAATTACTGCAAGTAGAAATGTACTAAAATTAATGAAATTTATGTGGCTATTTGGAAACACTTGTAAGTACTGGTTTTCGGAACAGTTAAAAACTACTCCTAATATCAAATTTGAAACAGTTAAAAAATGATCCTATATCATATTGTACTAGTACGTTTATCGGATTTTCAGAACCAAATGCAATACCAAATTAAATCAATTCACAATATTCACATTTCACTTCACAAAACTAATTTATATTCAAATATATTACACTACCAAATCATCACATAATATTCATATTTCAATCCAAAATATTAATACATCTCATTATATTTTACTCCGCAATTTACTACCAACACAAAACCTTCCTCAATCACCAAAACATATACAACCTTCAATAACATGTCTTTTCCACCAAAAAAACAGCAAAAAGAATCTATCTTAAGTTGAGTTACCTAAACTTAAATCATCTTTACACTTATATTTATCTCATTGCACTTACATTTGATAGTCAGACATCATCTACACATAAATCATCTTTAAATGAAAGTTGTGACATTGCATTTTCTCAAAGCGACAAAAAAACATAATCCGTATATTCCACACATATTCTAAATCAGTACAAAAGTCTAGCATTAAACATATGAACATAATAGAAAAAAACAAGACAAATAATGTAATAACTGCAAAATGAAAGTTGAATACATAAATTTAATAAGAGAATTTAAAAATAAGTAAACTTTAAAAACAAAAGTGTCAGAATAGTATAAAAACTCATATTAACTTGTTTTAAATATTAATTTAATTTGCATTTAAAAAATAGAATTCCAAACTATAGTAGTAAAATAATTTACAAAAATATTTGTTCTTAAAAATCAATATCATCGATTGTATTCGAACTTCTCTCTAGTGATTATCTACTCTGGTCATGGGGATGATCTATAACTATTTTCTTTCTCAGTTGATGTTGAATAAACTTGTTGCTGCATAATATTTTCATACATATATAGCTACTAATATGGTTATAGTGAGTGAATCCAAATGATGACGTGGTAGTCAAAGTCATGATGATGTGGCGGTCAAAGTCAAGATAAAGGAATATTCCACACTTGGTCCTGTTGATCACCCAGCCTTAAAATTCTCGGGTCCTGCCTGCGTGGCTCTAAAGCATGGCGTTCGGATAAGGCTGGTCGGGTACATATACGGTCGAGTATAAGGACTCTAGGGTTTTACTCTGAAACTAAAAAAATAATGCGCTCGGTTAGTAAACAGCTGACAGGGTTCAAAGGAGCCCAACCAGATGAAAGGTCGTCTGGACTCAAGGCACTTGAGTCTTATGAAACTCTTAGTATATGCTTTGCCGGATAAAGGCTAATCGAACATAAGGCACTTTGTGTAGTCTCGACTGAGCAAAGTCCGGCCATGCTCAAAGACACTTTGCCTCACAAAGATCATAATATACGATCAATCGAATAAATGCCAATTCATTATAAGGCTCTCTGTGTAAGCTCGGCCGGGCAAAGTTCGACTGGACTCAAAGACACTTAGCCTCAAATAAATCTCTTTATACTAGATCGGCCATATAAAGGTTAGTCGAACAGAAGACTCTATGTGTACGTTCGACCGAGCAAAGACAATGAAAATAGCAAAGTACAACTCAAAATATAGAAATAGATAGAGGAGAGTGATTATCCTTGAAACCTGGCGTCTTTGGAAGTATCCTTGCTCCAAAGGTGGACGGATCGACAGAGATCGACGAGGATGAAACCTAGGGCTCCCCTAAGGGGGAGAACCCTTCCCCAAGATCCAAGATTCTTGAAAAGGGGAGAAAAATCCCTTTTATAGTAATTGGCACAACCCTTGGTGTGAATCCACATGACCTCCTTCTTTCTGCTATATGCTAGGGTGACACGACCGTGTGGGTCACACGACCATATTCTGCTTTGGCTCTGGATGGGCTACACGACCATGTAGATTTATACGGTTGTGCTCTTCTTCTCTTCTGCTTTGGCCACACCGCTGTGTGGCTCACACGGTCGAGGTCTTCTTACTTTCTAGAAATGCTGCACGGCCATGTGGATCTACACGGCCGTGCTTCGGATGTTGTTGATGGGGTTGACATTGTCATGTGGGTCACATAGCCAAAATCTTCTTCTTCTATGGAAATGTGGCACGGTCGTGTGGTCCACACGGCCATGACTTGACCCTTGCTCTGTTTTCGCTCCAAATTACGTCCTATCAATTAAAAACAAGCAAAGAGTAAATTTTCGAACAAAAGGACTAGAAATATGACATTACAATAAAATATGATGCAATAAACATAGATTATGCCCATGAAATATAAGTAGATGTGCGTCAAAATATACATAAAAGTGTATATAATCTACGCACATCACGTACCTCACTTACCTCATGTTCTAATGCTCCCCCTTTATCGCAGCTTTCCTCTGATGATTCTCCCCCCCTTCATCAATGCTCATCTCTGATTTGCTTTCAACTTTTTCTTGGTGGCTTGCCATTAGAGCTAGTCTGACATAAGCTTTGATCTCGGACACGAAGGACGACGATTCATCCCATGTGACCTTCAGATTCTTGTGCTTTGATCTTGTTGGTCTTTTGGCCTTGCCCTTGTCCTTCTTCTTCAGTTCGGGGTAGTCGTCCTTGATGTGGCCTTCTCCTTGGCAGTTCCAGCACCGAACCTTTCTTTTGCTCTAAAAGTACTTTTTTGACTGTGACTTATTAATGTTATTAGATTTAATAAATTTATTAAATTTTCTTACCATTAGGGTAGCTTCATCTTCATCAATTGACACTTCGGAGTCTGGATGATCCATTCTTGCCTTCAGGGCGATGTTCTATCTGGGCTCCTTTGATTTTGCACATCTAGATTAGTGAAGTTCCAAAGTGGAAAATAAACTTTTTAATGTGCTTACATCTAGATCTTTAGAAATATAATAGGAGTTGACAATTGATGACCATTTGAGTGTCCTTGGAAAAGCATTTATTGCGTATATTAGGGAATCTCGATTTCTTACATTTTCTTTGAGATTTGTGAGTCTGGTGATCAGTGTTGGAGTGTATACTAAAAGCCTAGCTTTTGTATAAACATTTATAAGAATCACATTGGTCAAGTGTCTACATTTATATATACCAAATGTAGATATTCAATTAATTTATATTGTAGATAACATTATGTGTGGTGTCACACATAGAAGATTGTGTTATCGACTCTTTATAAATTATAAACAGTAGTTCACGACTAAGATGGAAAGGAACAAACCATTGGAATAGTCGTAATGTAATTAGACATTAGTTTATCTTGACTAATAAATTACACTAGTACACTTTAAGTGTATTGAGCAGGACCATTTAAGGTAAGTTCTTTTTATACTGATTTAATAAAAGAACTAGACCTTAGTTATTATGGAAGTGTGTGCTCTTAATACTAATATAATAACAAGCACATATATTTGATATTTATTTCTTTAATTTATCAATGGGTGAGATTTAGTTCGATAAATCAATAAGCCCGATAAGTTGGGAAATGATGTTACTTATAGTGTGACTTGTTGATTATAGAAGAAAACTGTATCCTAGTAATCTATGTTGATAATGTCCCCAAGAGGAGCTCATAAAGATTGTCATGTTAAACCCTGCAGGTGGACTTAGTCCGACATGACGATAAGGTTGAGTGGTACTACTCTTGGACTAAGATATTAATTAAATGAGTTGTCAGTAACTCACTTAATTAGTGGACATTTGACTTCTTAAACACAGGGAGACTAACACACTCATAATAAGAAGGAGCCCAAAAATATAATTTGGGATTGGTGCGGTAGTTCAATAATAATTCTTTAGTGGAATGAATTATTATTGATGAAGTTAAGTTGTGTGTTCAGGGCGAACACGAGAAGCTTAATTTCATCGGGAGACCAAAACCAATTCCTCCTCTCGGTCCCTATCGTAGCCTCTTGTATATAGAGATTTATACCCACGATATACCCATCTTTTTACCCACTTTTGGTGGCGGGCCAAGCTAGCTTGAACCCAAGCTAGGGCCGACCAAGACCCAAAGGTTGAGCCAAGTTGGTGGCCGGCCAAAGCTTGGGTCCCAAGCTTAGGTAGCCGGCCACTAGAAAATTAAAAGGAATTTTTTATTAAAATTATTTATTATGTGGATATCATGGTTTTAAAAGAGAGTTTAAATTTTAAATCTTTCCTTTTAAAGCTTTCTACAAAAGATTAAGAAAAGATTTGAAAGCTTTCCTTATTTGTAGATTGAAAGGAGATTTTAATTTTGAGAAAACTTTCCTTTTTAACCATGTTCATGTTTTAAAAGAGAGTTTAAAAATTAAATATTCTCTTATATTAGTTTCTACAAAAGATTAAGAAAAGATTTGATATCTTTCCTTATTTGTAGATTGAAAAGAGATTTTAATTTTTAGAGATAACTTTCCTTTTGGAAATTATTCACATGTTTAAAAGAAAGATTTTAATTTATAAAATTTCCTTTTTACTAACCATGAAGGGATTAAATTATTGGAGGAATTTTTATAAATTTCTGGAGACAAATTAGGAAGTTTTAATTAATTAAAACTCTCCTTGTTTATAGCTTGTGGTGGCTGGCCATTATTATTAAGAGAAGAAAATTGTTTTTTAATTAAAATAATTTTTATTTTTCATGGCAAAATAATTAAGGAAGTTTTTAATTAAATTTCCTTATTTGCCAAGACCAAGGATTATAAAAGAGGGGGTAGAGGTGCCTTCATGGCGAATGACTCTATTCTTATTCTTCCTCTCTTTTTCTTCCTTGGGGTGGCCGACCCTATTAGTTTTCTCTTCTTCCTTTTCTTTTTTCTTCATTGGCCGGATCTTGTAAACTCATGGAGCTTGAAGATGGCCGGATTTTAGCATGGAGAAGAAGGAGAGAAAGGAAGCATCCCTTGGAGCTTGGTGGTGGTGGCCGAACCACATCTATTCTTGGAATATTTGTGGTGGCCGAATCTTGCTTGGAGAAGAAGGTGGCTTCGGTGGATTCTCATCTCGGTAGATCGTTGCCCACACAACGTCCGAGATAAGAAGAGGAATACGGTAGAAGATCAAGAGGTCATTAAATTTTACAAAGGAAGGTATAATTAGTAATTAATTTTCGCATCATACTAGTTGTATTTCTTTTATATGAATTCCAAACACAAGAGACATTAGATCTAGTTTTTCAAATTAGTTTTTCGAGTTTGTATTTTCTTCTTTTTCGAATTTGTGATTCGATTGTTCTTTTTGGTTAACCTAGAGTTATTTAAGGAAATAAATATTAGCTTTCCTTAAAAGGCTTTACCTGTAACGACCCGCCTTCTACTGACTAGGCTGTGAGGCCGATCGCTACATTATGCTGTGCTAAATTACTATTGCGAAAATCTGGATTGATTAAAATTTTACTAAACTGATTACTGTAAAATCTGAACTTAATATTCTAGGTGTACCTAGGAGTTGTACACATGCTAGGGAAGATAATCTATGCCTCTCGGATGTCCTGCTAGCTGTAATCAGGCATTTCAATCGATCCATGAATCGATTGGGTTGTCGGATCGATCCAGTGATCGATCCAGCTTGATACCGGCACGGAGAAAAACTCTGGATCGGTCGGCTGACCGATCCATACGCTATATTGCTTCTATATGCGGCTGGATCGGTCTACCGACCGATCCAGAGTCGGTCGGCTGACCGATCCGTTGCAGACCGATCGGTCGGCTGACCGATCAGTGAGCGGCTGACCGATCCATAACAGATGCTAACTCTCCGTTCGCGACTGGATTGGTCAGTTGACCGATTCAGTGGCACAACCCAATTCTGATCGATCTGTAGATCGATCTGGGTTTCTGATTTCGAATCAGAACCCCTGATTTCAGCACTATTTCGTGCCCAACTCATACACATCAAGTCTATAACAGCTAGAAACATTTTTAACATGTATTAGCTAACATTTTAAACATGATATCACGCATGGTTCACTAATTCATGGCATGCAAATGTACTATGTGTAGAATAATAAGGTTCTAACAGTTAACTAATTTTGCTGAAAGTTCTAATGCATAAATAAAGCTTGTTAGATCCCTAAGATCTTTTATTCCAAGTTCCTTCCACACACATCTTCATCGTATTGTCCTCCAGCCTCCGTTAGTCCATTTTCCCTTTACCTTTATCTGTAATATAAGGAAAAAGTATCTGTAAGCTTAAAGCTTAGTAAGAAACCAGCTACCTCACAAAACATGCACACGATGCAATTTATGTTTTGAAAACATGCTATTTGAAATACGTACTGAACATAGATAAGCATGACATAGCAAAGTTACTAAGCACAAATACTGAAACATAGCATGCATATCAAAATCTAAGCATGGAGCTAACTCATGGTATCAGTCAGGAAGAACTAAACTGAAACTGAACTAAACTAAGCTGATACTGAATTAAATCCTGATCACATAGGTGACTGAGAGTTTTGAAAACTGTATACATAAGTAGATTAAAATAATAATCATGCTGCTGAGGGCCCTGGCAACTGTACGTGCTGTGCGCGCATCCCTAGCTAGACCCAGGATTGCAAGTTCCAAATCTAGTAGGGTTTACTAGGTTATCTGAACCTAGAGCTAGGGAGTCAACCCAATGGATATCTGATCCTGTACAGTGCCACTGCTGAAAATAAAATACTGAATAGGTGTACTGTTTTATTTAGCCGTTTCTAGGTTATCTGAACCTAGAGCTAGGTTGTCTGAACCTAGAGGCGACTGTGGGAGCCCACCCATTGAACATCTAGTCCCATGAAAGCTGTAATAAAGCTAATTAACTGGATCAATACGTCTATACGGCATTTGCCTGAGCTGAATAAATGTCCACTGAATCAAAAGCTGTCCTAATCTTTTTATCGAGCATTTGGTGTGCTCTAACTCTTCTCTCTAGTAGGGAGACCACCTCTAGGCACCCGACAACGTCTAACACCTCAACTGAAGAGGGCAAACGCGTCCGGCCCATCTAGAGGTGCTCGACTAATCCCTAAAGCTGCGAGGAGGGTTAAATACACCCTAGATGTCGACAAAAATCTGAGTATAACTAATCTAAAAGCATGCATTCAAACGGAAGCTACTTATACTGCAGGTGAGGGGTTTCTTACCTCCTATTCGTAATTTCTTACGATTCTAATCGCGAGATTTTCCGGAGGAGACGATCCTTTCGACGATCTTCTTGCGTCTAAGCGTTCCTCTCGCGAAGGGAAACGTCCTCGTGTCGGAGATGTCGCCGGAAGGTGTTCTTGAAGCCCTAGGAAAGGAACTCTAGGATTGGCGCCGAGAGGAAGAAGAAGAGGGAGAGGTGCGGCGTGAGGTTAGGGTGAGGAGGAGAAATTGCCGAACCAATTAAAAATAAACCAAACTCCACTTAAATTTTCTATTTATATTAAGTGGGTAACTCGGCCCAACTTAAATATAAATATAATTGACTCCCCTTTCTTTCAGCACAGCCCTGCTGGGTTCAACTGGTTACTTAAGTGGTCTAAAGGTTTAGTGGACCCGAGAGGTCCCGGGTTCGATTCCTGATTAGACCGTTTTGGTTTTCTATTTGTTTTTGCTACTTCCGTTACTCTAAAAATTCTGTAAAAATATCCTAAAATTCCAGAAAAATCATAGAATATTTATAAAAACGTCATTTTCAAAACAGAACATAGAATTGTAATATAATTCTCAATCATACACAATAGTTTACATTGAAAAAATAGTATTGTAATATAATATTTTCTTGTACATTGTCATTGATCAATCAAAATGAGCAATCTGTCTAATCCGTGTAGACAACCATCACACTCCTCACTTGATGCTCCCCGTCCGACCAAATGACCGTCGCCGGCGCTGTTGAGTTCCCTGGCAATGGCCCGCCTGAAACCGACACAGTGAACTGTCTCTTCTCCTTCAACTCCGAAAACTTCAACTTACTAGGATTCACTGCCACATTAAGTCTGTGATCAGCCCAGACCTCCGCCTTGTACCTGCAGCGTCGGGCGCCGCCGACGTTGGTCACTGTTCTCAAGAACTTCGCGGCGAAGGCTTTGCCGGACTGAACATGTAAGGCCATGGAAGGGTAATTGAGATCCCTCGCCGTTCCTTTGCTGCTGCCAGAGCAGGAACTGGCGTCGCCGGTGACCATCTTGATCATGGTTTCGTTGTAGGCCGAGTTACAGAGCATTTGCACGTAGTCACTGGCACCAGCGTCATAGACAAGACCTGGGTCGACGGCCTTCACCGGGTTCAGTTGCCCGGCTCCATACGATAATTCGTCTTGGCGGGCCGAAGGATACATCGGTTTGGCTGTATAAAGCATGGACGACAAATTAAAATGAGAAATTTCGCTAGCTTCAAAAAACAGGGTTGAAGAACAAAGGTATATTATATAATGCTTAGTCATGAGACCTGTCGTCATGAGCGCCGACATGATGGCTGCCGGCGACCAATTTGGGTGGAAAGACTTGACGTAGGCGGCGACGCCGGTTACGTGGGGACAAGCCATGGAAGTGCCCGAGATTATGTTGTACTTTACGACCCTTGTGTCGTTGATGATGCCTGACACTGGTGCAACCCGTGACCAGGCGGCCAAAATGTCAATTCCTGGAGCACTTATATCAGGCTGCATATGCAAACACAAACATTTCCAAATTGCTATACAATTAATTAAATCCCTTAAAAATATATATATATGTCAAAATAATCGAACTGAATGATGAACTAATGACCTTCAGGATGTCAGGGGTGATGGTGTTTGGGCCTCTCGATGAGAACGAAGCAACCAGGGGAGCCTCGGAGTCAAAAACTTCTTCACTTTTGTGGATGTTAGCCACAGGATTTCTGGCCAAGATCATATATATGCATGGATTAATACTACTACCTACGATTTCTATTTACAAAATATTATAAACGGTGGCAATTAAAATAGCTAAAAGATATATATATATAATATAAACACTCACTTAGTGTTGTTTATGTAGTTCAAAAGGTTTAACCCATCCACGGAACTGACTGTAATGACTGGAACTGGGTATATGAAGGAAACGTCAAGTGAAGAGTCATCTATAAATATCAATCCTTTAATGCCTGTACTAAAAATTTCGTCATAGAAGTACTTGCAGAGAACAATCTTCCCTTTCACCATGTTTATATCTGGCAAAGCAGTGCAATCCCTAAAACAGCAATTGACAAGTTTGAGAATTATTGAATATATCATTCCGCATCTAGCTACGAAGAGAAGATATATAGCATTATCTTCATACCCTGGTAAAATAGTTGCATTTCCCTGCATGTAGATCAAGGGATGATCATCCCTATTTTTTGTCGCAAACGTGTTCACAGAAGCTCCCTGCATTTTCCCCCAAAATTAATAATAATTCCTTATTTTCATTCAACATGATAACGCATAAATAAGACTACGTATTAACACAAGTTTTTTGCATTATCATTAAATTGACTAATTGATGACTCACCAAAGTGGACACATGATTTCCGGTGACCACCTTGTCAATGATGTGCCTATCGATGCTGCTCGCCGCCGCCACCAACGTCCACGGTGCCACGTTGCTGACCGTGCCACGGTATGGCCCTGCATTCCCTGCGGCTGTCGACGTCAAAATCCCGTTTGCCATGGCATGGAAGGCGCCAATCGCTATCGAGTCTTGGAAGTAATCCGCGGCGATGGCATAGGCGACAGACAGGGAGATGATGTCAACACCGTCGGAGATTGCATCGTCAAATGCCGCCAAGATGTCTTGATCGGTGCACCCGAACCACCAACACACCTTGTACACCGCGAGCCTCGCTGACGGCACGGCCCCCCTAGCCATGCCCTTGGCGAGGCCGTAGAGGCTGGCATGGGAGACTGTTCGACCGGCAGCGATGGAAGCTGTGTGAGTCCCATGACCTTGAAAGTCACGTGGCGATGGCTCGCTAAACATGTAATCGCCTAAGCTATTGTAATAGCGCGCCCCGATGATTTTACTTAATTAATAATTCAATCAATCATAAATATATATTAGTCACAGCTTTAAATCGACTCAAACAATTATATATAACTTAAATAATCGTATTTTATGGACATACTTGTTGCATGTCATATTTACGCAAGCACCCTTCCATTTCCTCGGTGGAGGTCTCAATCCCTGACCGCTGAAGGATTTAGATTCCGGCCAGATTCCGGTATCAATCATTCCAATGATGATGTCACTTTCCAGTGTAAGATTCCTGTTTACTCTCTGCGATAAGTTAAGGAAATCCCATGATCTCGTCGTGCGAAGCTTCAGGGTTTTACTAGGAAACACTGAAACTATTCCCTCCATGTCTGCAGTATAATTAATTCGTGTTGAATTGTAATTAATTTATAACATATCTACAATTCAAACTATTCCCTCCAATGAAAATTATACCGTTCAATTTTTCTGCCTCGTCTATAGAAAGTTTGGCAGCAAATCCACTAAAACTCCTCTGGTAACTATACACCAAAGACTCACTAGGCGAGCTGCATTATCAATTGTTTTAGTCTCAGAATTTGACAAAATAGATAATATTTATATATACATCAATTTATTACCAGTTCACAAAAATTTCTTTAAGCAAATTAAGATGGAGTTCATAGGTTGGGTACTGAGATGAGTGTTGAGCTCCCATATACACAATATATACCTGCAGAATGACATTCATGTATGGTAATATTAATTGTAATAATACAGATTAAAGAACATTTTTTCAAAATGCAAATTTACAAACTTCGGAATCACCTTTCTTTCTTCATTTGAAGATGCTGACGAAAATAAAAGAATAAAGGATATGAAAAATGCAAGAGCTACCAGATGTGATAGTAGAGAAGTCATTACTCTTCTTATCCTATGAGTTTTTGTAAATTTCTACTAAGATACATGGAATTTTATAATGGATGCCAACTAATGGAGAGTTTAGGATCAATGGACAACATGGATTATACACTGTCATTGCTAGAATAGAAATGATTATTGGTAAAATTTTAGTGGCTATAATAAATTTTACAGATAATTTACTCAACAAATATAATTTTAACCAATAAAATATTTAAAAATATCAATAAAAATAATTTTAATTGATAATTAAAATTTTTCATAATCAAAATAAATTTTGACTGATATTTTTAATTTTTTATCCTGAAAAGGAATTTTGCAGATATAAAAATTTAACTAGTAATTATATTAAATTTAATTGATAATCATATTAAACTTTGGCTAATAAAATATTTTAAAATATCTGTAAAAAAATTTTGTTCAGTAAATATAATTATTTATTATTATAATTATATTAAGATAACTTTTAAATATTAAGATTTTTTATTCATGATTTTTTTATAAATATATTAATGTTTATTAATGAAACAAAAGATATGTACCTAGGAGGCCTAGGACACTACTAACTCTTCTTTTTTTTTTTTTTAATTAATTTCTATAATAAAATTTTCTCTTATAAACATGGACGGATCTATTAAAGGGCTATCCTTAGATATGACCCAACCCGTTTTTTTATTATTAAATATATATATTAGAATTAGGTGATATATGCATGACACTACTACCAGAAAGAAACAAAAATATGATCGAGTACGGAGTCAAAGAAACAAAAATAAGACTGAATACCAATCTTTATTGTTTTTTGAAAAAAAAAATTAAAATCTTTTAATTGACAAAAAAACGAATCAAAATCTTTTAATTGACAGGTCAGTTCTTGGAGTTGCGTAGATTTATCGTATCTCCATATGTTTGGTAAGATCTATCTTTAACCTTATCAACTTGTATGATGATAGACAAGGATCCGTAGATTTTATTATTATTGATACGATTGGTAATGGAGGGGCCTCAGAAGGAAAGGGGAGAAGGGTCAAGGCCATATGATGGTCAAAAGTCAAGAGAATGTGGCAGTCAATAGTCAAGGCAACTTGGCGATCAAATAGTCAAGCTGACGGGACAGTCAGAGTTGAGCATAGGGGATAGCCAGAGGCCAGACAGACTTGTTGATCAAAGGGGTAAAGCAGTAGGAGAACGAAGGGAGACGACAGGCGAGGTACAAGTCACGGGTCGGGATCGACAGAGCTGTTTAGAGATGGTTCGATCTACAGGCATGCGGTTGAGGACCGGGAAAGGCCTGCGGTTAAGGGCCGAGAAATACAAAGCGCAGGATACAGGTCGAGATCGGCAGAGCTGTGTAGGGACGGCTCGGTCTGTGGGTCTGCGATTCGGAGGCTCGGGGGTGTAAACCACAGATCATAGACCGGGATCGACAGAGCCGTTCGAAGTCAGCCCGACTGGCAGGTGACACTTAGAGGCTAGAGCCAATCGGAAGATGCGAGGCAGGTGCAGGTCACAACGGCGCGGATGAAATAAGCAGTGCGGGGGTTGGAGAATCTCAATGGTCCATCAGGGATAATCATTACATACTAATGATGCGTGCGAAGGCGGAGGTTCCTAAAACGAAGAGATGCCCTCATAACCAGTAGCAGCCTGTCATCTGTCCTCCACTACAAGACAAAACTCATGTGCAAAGGCGGAGGTTCCTAAACAAGAAGATGCTTTCACGACCAATAGCAGCACGACAGGTGTCAGGGCCTACAGGACAAAGCCCAGCGTCTAACGTTTTCTGACAGGGTTGCAGGTTCTAGAAGGGGGGAATGCATAAAAAGAAGGAGATCCTTGGTATGCAGGTACGCGCACACACTCCCTCGTCACTTTGGCCACAACTTTTCGCTTTCAGTCGTTTTTTGAGTCTCTCTCTACTTTTTCTGGGGAAAAATCACCTGACTTGAGCGTCGGAGGTCAGTCAGGGACTTTTCCACGGGTTTTGGTCTCTAACGTGAGGGGGATTGTGCGAGTGTCGCGAGGTCCTGCGGCGTCGACCACCGTGGGGCCGAATCACCTCGACTTTCCGTCAACAACCCGGCCACCGCGACCACCTCCGTCCGACTCAGCTTCGGACGGGATCAAATTGGCGCCGTCTGGGAAACCTGACTGATCCGGGCGTGAAGATGGAGGACTCGGTGAGCTCTAGCGGGAGGATCAACGTGACCATGACGCGGGGAGTCGAGCTCTTCAAGGAGGTCGAAAGCAAGCCGCCTCAAAAGCAAGGAGCAGTTTCACGGCCTCGCCTAGCACCTGAAGCGTCAAAGAACCTCGTGAGCACAGTCCAAAGAAAGGAAGCCCCCCGTGCCTCTTTCCGAGAGCCTCGCCGCAACTATCATCGAGCCTCGTGAGCATAGTCCGAAGAAAGAGGAGCCACCGGCGTCGGTGGAAAGCTCTCTACATCCACCTCGGGATTCAGGAAGGGAAAAGCTATAATCCTTGCCAAAGATCTGCCAGATCCGGATGACAAGGTACCCTTCTCGGCTCGGATCCCGAGGGAAAGCCTACCAAGGGTATCGAGCCCCGAACATTGGAGAATACGATGGGAGCAAGGATCGGAAGAGCACACGAGGAAGTTCAAAGCGCGCTATCTTGTATCAATCTGACGATCTTTGTCGAATCTGAAGTGTTCCTACACACCTGTCCGGATCGGTAGAAGTGGTTCGATGGATTGCCCCGAGTCCATCAATCGCTTCATGGATTTCAAAGCGGCCTTCCTACGCCGGTTCGCCAGTAGTCGTAAGTATCAAAAAACCGACCACTGTCTTTTTGCTCTCAAGCAGGATCCGACCGAGCCCTTGCGAAGCTACATCAACCGGTTCATCGGTGGCCAATGACGTCCCCTCCGCCACCTCGGAAATATTGATGAGCGCCTTATTGCGAGAAGGGGAATTCTTCAGGACCTCATCAAAACCCCGCCCGAAGCTTTGACGATATGGTGGAGAAAGCGTCTTGCTACATCAAGGTGGAAGAAGCGCGAGCCGCTAGGCGGAAGGCGAAAGGGCGGTGGCTCGGGCAACCGGCACGAAAGGAAGCACATGACCAGCTCGACCCTTCAGTAGCGGTCAGCAGGCCCCTCGGCCCGCTCGGTGGAGTTAGACCAGCTCATGAGTTCTTGCTATATCGCACCAGACTGGACCAGGGGCACCATATTGCACATATCATCGGTCCAGGACGCATATCAGTAACTGCTTCCAATTCGCTCGTGATTCCGGAGGCTGCGGCGAGTCCCCGGAGTTAGCGCCGAGAGGATGGAGGAGGAGCGGGCGGGCGGGGCGTGCTCGTCGACCCGATCCGACCTAGCCGCATCTAACCAAGGCGGCCTCGGGAAGACCGAGAGATGCTGAGAAGCAGACCAATGCTTCTGTGCGGAGATCGGTATGATTCGGAGGCCAAGCGGAGACTCGGGATGAGCCCGTAAGTCACACGTTCGGTTGTATGTGGGAAGTGGGATGCGACCACGAGGCCTCAACCTGTATCGACTTTGGGCCTCAAGACACGGAGGTGGAGGCGCCTGACAGACGCCCTCATAATCAAGGTCGTTATTGCTAACAGCCGAGTGGTTCGAGTCTTTGTGGATACCGGGAGCTCGGTCAATATTTTATTCAGAGCTGCGTTCGAGGAGAAGCAAATTGATGCCGCTGAGCTCCAACCCGTAACCACTTCCTTGTATGGGTTCACAGGTAACGAAGTCAAGCCCATGGGTCAGATCAAACTGGCCATCTCCATGGGCACTGAACCACTGGTGCGCACCCGGAGGAGCACCTTTATTGTGGTGGATTCGCCTTCCTCCTACAACGTCATCCTGGGAAGGCCAGCTCTGCATGAGTTCCGGGCTGCCGTCTTCACTTTTCACCAGAAGATCAAGTTCCCGGTCGGCGAGCGGGTCGGAGAAGTCAAGGGAGAGCAGAAGGTGTCTCGGAGCTGCTACATCGATATGGTCCGGGTGGAGGCGCGCAAGAGCCGGCGGACTCAGGATGGTGGTGTACACGCTATCCAGGAAGAGCCTCTGCCTATTGCCGAAGAGCCTATCTCCTGCGAAGATATTCAGTTGCATCCTGACAGAGCAGAGAGCATCACTTGCATTGCTAGTGACCTGCCGCCGGAGCTTAAGACGGAGCTGATACAGTGTCTGATCCGCAACAGAGACGTCTTTGCTTGGTCCCCGGAAGAACTGCCCGGAATCAAACCAGAGATAGCCGAGCACAAGCTGCATCTGATGCCCGAAGCCCAGCCAGTCAAGCAGAAGAAGAGAAATTTCTCTGCTGACCAAAATAAAATTATCCGAGCTGAAGTAGATCAGCTCAAGAAGGCAGGACATGTTCGGGAGGTGCAATTCCCGTCCTGGCTTTCTAACGTGGTGTTGGTGAAGAAGCCTAATAACAAGTGGAGGGTGTGCATCGACTTTCGCGACCTCAACAAAGCCACCCCCAAAGACT
Source organism: Zingiber officinale (assembly GCF_018446385.1). Lineage (NCBI taxonomy): Eukaryota > Viridiplantae > Streptophyta > Magnoliopsida > Zingiberales > Zingiberaceae > Zingiber > Zingiber officinale. The sequence continues at coordinate 5,046,575 of NC_056001.1, forward strand.
GTTATCCTCTCCCGCGGATCGATCAGATGGTGGATTCAACTGCTGGCTGTGAGAGGATATGCATGATGGACGCTTATCAAGGATATCATCAGATACCCTTGGCCAGGGAGGATCAGGAGAATGTTAGATTCATAACGGCTGATGGTACTTTCTGCTACACGGTCATGCCGTTCGGACTCAGGAATGCTGGGGCTACCTACCAAAGGATGATGGACAAAATCTTTCGGAGTCAGATCGGGCGGAATGTGGAGGTCTATGTAGATGACATCTTAATCAAGTCCCCCCAGGCGTCCAGCCTAATAAAAGATATAGAAGAAACCTGTGGGACTCTGAGGCAATATGATGTAAAGCTGAATCCCCTGAAATGTCTGTTCGGGGCCAAAGGAGGAAAGTTTATGGGCTATCTGGTGACCGAACGAGGGATAGAAGTCAATCTTGAGAAGGTGCAAGCACTCCGGAACATGCAGATCCCTCAGAATCTGAAGGAAACGCAGAAGCTGGTCGGCAGGATAACGGCGCTGTCCCGATTCATCTCCAGATCTGCAGATCGAGCCGCTCCCTTCTTCAAAGTACTCAGGAAGGCAGCCAAGTTTCAGTGGACGGAGGAGTGCACACAGGCCTTTGAGGAGCTAAAGAAATACTTGGAGTCTTTACCAGCGTTGTTCAAGCCTGTTGTTGGAGAACCCCTCTGGGTCTATTTATCGGCCACCCCTGAGGCCGTGGGAGCCGTGCTAGTTAAAGAGCAGGATAATGTACAATGGCCAGTGTATTTTTTCATCCATCTATTAAAGGGGGCAGAGTCTCGGTACACGACCCTGGAAAAGTTGGTCTACGGACTTGTCCTCATGGCTCGACGCCTCCGACCGTATTTTTTGGCGCATCCCATCACTGTCCTGACAAACAGTACAATGGGTCGAGCTCTTACCAAGGTGTTGGTAGCGGGTCGGCTTATCATATGGGCAACCGAGCTCGGGGAATATGATATACAATATCAGCCCCGAACCGCGATCAAGGCGCAAGCCCTGGCGGATTTCTTGACAGTGGTTTATCAAGCGGATTCAGAGGAGGTTTGGAAAGTTTACGTCGATGGGTCGGCTACCCATCGTGGGAGTGGTGTAGGTGTACTTCTAATATCCCCGCAGGGAGACATTATGCAGCTAGCTGTACGGCTCAATTTCAGAGCTACCAACAATGAGGCAGAATATGAAACCCTATTAGCGGGCCTGTAAGCAGTTCGACATGTGGGGGCAAGCCGAGTCATGATATACTCAGATTCACAGCTAGTAACTCAACAGGTGACCGGACATTTTGAGACAAACAACGAAAAGATGCAAGTTTACAAGGAAGCCTATGAAAAGATGAAGGAAGAGTTTAAAGAAGTCACAGTCACTAAGATTCCCAGGGCTGAAAATGAAAGGGCGGATGAACTAGCTAAAATGGCCAGCTCCCTGACTACTTGGGTACTTGACAGATCTATAGCGCAGACCTTCCTTATAGCCCAGATAGACCTACAAAATAACCTGGAAGGAGTAATTGATTGGAGGGCGCCCATAGTAAGTTTCCTCCAGCAAGGAATTGTACCTACCAACTTAGAAGAGGCACGCATGCTCAGGAGACAGGCTCATTCTTATGTTATGATTGGAGACCAACTGTACAAAAGGTCTTTCTCCAGACCTCTGCTCAAGTGCCTGAATATGGAAGAAGCAGACCAGGCCTTGCGGGAGATACACTTGGGGTGTTGTGGCAATCACGCAGGTGGAAGAACGCTGGCTCGGAAAGTACTACTGGCCGGGTATTTCTGGCCTACTTGGGTACTTGACAGATCTATAGCACAGACCTGCCTTAAAGCCCAGACAGACCTGCCTTATAGCTGAGAACTTCTATAGTGTCTTGCCCGTTTGACCAGTGGGGTATGGATATCGTAGGACCTTTCCCGATGGCTACGGGGCAAAGACGTTTTTTGCTCGTAGCAGTAGATTACTTCTCTAAGTGGGTGGAAGCGGAAGCTCTGGCCAAAATCACTGAAGATGCGGTGATCCAATTCTTATGGAAGAATATCTTTTGCAGATTCGGCTTACCTCACAAATTGGTGTCGGACAATGGCAGACAATTCCAAGGACGCAAAATACAAAATTGGTGCAAGGGGTTCGGCATAACGCAGGCCTTGACTTCGGTGGCGCACCCTCAGAGCAATGGTCAGACAGAGGTGGTCAATCGGGAAATAGTGCGAGGGCTCAAGGTCAAGCTGGATCATATGGGGGGCAGTTGGGTGGACGAACTGCCGAGCATTTTGTGGGCTTATCGTACGACACCCCGAGAGAGCACAGGTCTGACACCTTTCCACTTGGTATATGGCAATGAAGCAGTGGTGCCTCTGGAGGTCGGGATACCATCCGTCAGGAGAATGATGTACGAGGGGAACACGGAACGACGGCTGGCCGAACTAGATTTCATCAGCGAAATTCGCGAGCAAACAGCTGCTAGGCTGGAAGCCTATAGACAGAGGATGAGACAGATCTATAATAGAAGGGTGATCCCTCGTTTCTTCGGAGAAGGTGACCTGGTCTGGAAGCAGGTGAAACCCTTGGGGGAAGTGACAAAGTTGGCGCCTCAATGGGACGGACCTTACAAAGTTGTCAAGAAGTTGGCGTCGGGGGCCTATTATTTGCAAGACGCTCAAGGAAGGAAGCTAGACCGACCTTGGAGTGCTAACTACCTACAGCCTTATCGAGTGTGAGGGATGCCAACCCTGTTGCTGTAAGCCAGGTCGGCCGAGGGGGCTAGAGATAGCATGGTAGTCAAGCCAAAACTCAAAGATACGTATGTACATGTAAAAATTTCATCAGTTTAAGCAGTTGGTACAGATCATTTGAAAGGAGCAAAAATATCATCCGGAAAGCCTTGAATGATTTGATCGCGATCCAAAAAGTCTGCGGGGATGGAGCTCAAGAAGTCCTGCGCGTGCAGCTGTCGGATAACCCCGGCCGCCGTGTATGGTATGGTCGCGGAGAAGCGTGCCCCAGCCTGGGATAAAAATTCGGGAGAGGTCAGATAAGACATTCGACTTCGCAGGCAACGATCCTCCTCTCCTTCTTGATAGACGGCCAAGGCGGTGGATACTCCCGTCAAAGCCGCTCGAGACTGGGATAGTTCTGCTTTCAGAGCCCTCAGTTCAGCTACTTGAGTCTGCAGTTGAGCTGCCTGAACCTCCAATTTCTCGCTCCTCTCCTGCAGAAGGGTATCTTTGGACTGTATCTCCTAAGCTTGGTGGGCTAGTTGTTGCTGATACCCCGCCTCAGATGCAGCTCTCTCCTCTCTTATAGCTCGGAGCTCATTTTTGACCTGTGTCAGGGACCGTTTCTGCCGATCGGTCTGATTAGTTAAGGCTTGGATTTCTGCTCGCAATGCATGGCTGGCTTGGGCGGGGTCATTAAGTTGCAGCTCTAATTCGGAGACTCTCTCCCGGAGTTCTTTGCTTTCATGATGGAGGTTGTGGAAAGATTGGTTCAGCACCAAAGATTCTGCGTGAGTCTGGACGAAAGATATAACCTTCAGTTAAGGCAATATAATAGCAAGTGTAAGGTGAGGAGTACGTACTTTAGCCCAGGACTTCGAGAACCTGTCCATCTGGACTAATGGCGGCGCGCTACCCATTTGATTCATGCTCTCTGCCCACAAACTGCCGAGGCAGCCTTTCATCATCAGAAGGCTCGTGGGGGCGTCATGCCGCCGAGCTAGAGCAGCTTCAGAGGGGATGGTGGTCCTATAACGATGGCGGGCGGAGGAGGAAGGTCGAGAAGGGCTTGCGTCAGAAGCAGGAGCAGGAGTTGGCTCGGGAACGGGCTCCGTTGGCGCTGTGGCAGGATGCTCATCTGAACTGTCTTCCACGACGGGAGTAGGGGCAGAGCGGAACGCAGCTGGTCGTCCCCTGTAGGGGTTGGGAGAGGCTGCCAGATAAAGAAAACAAAAATAAAGAGGGAAGTGATGTCAGAGCCAGCCACGACGGCAGCAAGGGGCAATGTGGTAGTATAAGGAACAGAATCAAGCATTTATGAAGTCAGACCTGGTCTTCGACGCCGTCTATGAAGCAAGGGCTGGTCGTCAGGGTCAGAATCATCAGAACGGGGCTCGCCCTGTGAAAAGGCTGCAGCACCCCGGTCTGGGGCGTCTTGACCAGATGAGCCTCGACCTGCGCGATGAAGGGCGGCGCGACCACGTCTGGAGGCCCGAAAGGCTCCTCGGAAAACACGTCTGGCCGGGCAAGCAGCTTGATCACGACCCCGACCTCGGCTCGAGGCGGCAGGCGAAGGAGAAGCGGCGTGTGAGGCAGGGCTGGGAGCAGGCTGGGTCGTTGCCCCAAATGAGGTGGATCCAAGATGAGGGAGCGACCTCCTCTCCAAGATTGCCCGACCTCGCCGCAGTATTTCCAGGTCATCGAGGGGCAGAGGCAGAACCTCTGAGGCGCGATGCAGAACCTCCGCTGTAGGCACCAATACGAAAGGTCATTCTCACGAAGAAAATTGTCGAAAGCGGGGGAAGGGGGTTCAGCTTGAACTTACCTAAGGAGCGCGGTGTTTCAGAGGAAACGAGGCTCAACCGGAAAAAGGAAAGTAGGTCCTCAGATAGCAATCTGGTCAGATTCAAGGGCCAATCCTCCATGCGGGACGCAGCCACAGTATAAGGAAGGTCCATATGGAAGTCTTCCAACACCGGAGTCAGAGGCAGCGCAGATTGTCATCGCAGAGGCCAGTCTACTTCTTCGGGAAATCGGAGAAAAAAGAATTTTTTTCCTCCGGTTAGCACTGGGAGGAGGAAGAGGAGAGAAGAAAGCGGTATGACTGCGAGCTTGGAAGTCAAAAAGACCGTCGGCATGCCGAGCAAGGGCAAAGAAGCAGTGAAAGAGGGGAGCGGACCAGGAAACCTCGCAAACTTCGCAGAGTATTACGAAGCCACACAAAATCTTTATGGAATTGGGAGTTAGCTGACCTAAGGGGATCTTAAAGTAGCGGCATACTCCAGACAGAAAAGGATGCGGGGGTAGACGAAGGTCAGATACAAATTGCTCAGTGAAGAAGGTACAAGAACCCGGCGGAGGATCGAAGTACAAGTTCACACCAGTAGGGATGATGGGGCGAAAGCTAGTGGGGATTTCGTAAGTGTACCGTAGGTCATCCCAATCCAACTCAGCGAAAGTTGAAGCGCCTGGGAAATGCTCCGCCAACAAGGAAACCCAAGAAAGAGAGGTCATTGCAAGGGAGATTATCTCAGGGGGTAGAAGGAATAAACGAAAAGAGGAGGCTGGGAAAAAAGGAAGGAGCGCGGCGCGATCTCGGACAAAGTCAGTCGGCGGCGGCGGCGTTTGAGTGCTCCGTGGTGATGGCGAAGCATAACAGAAGGGAGAGAGGAAGAAGATACTTATAGGTATGGTGGAGGAAGGATATTTTCGTACGTTAACAACGGATGGTGGATACAGGAGCGAAAATAAACAGGGAGCGCTCTGCGATGAGCCTCGAGAATATAACCAGAGGGCATTATAAGAAAGGCAAAGGTTCGAGGTACGAGGGGCCTCATGAGGTACTAAAAAAGAGGAAAGAGAAAAAAGGGGGAAAGGGGGCACACTCAGTTCAGCCAACTTTTCGCTGAACAAGTGATTGCCTCGTAAGGACAAAAGTGGGCGGAAGCGACCATCAGAAAGAAAGGTGGAGCAAATCAGCGAGCTTCATGGACATGCGTCAAAGACAAAAAGTAAAAGCTGGCCCTCACCAGGCTCGGTATAAAAGCGACTATTGGGAGGAGAGCGACGTATCAAAGGCAAAATAAGCAAGGGCAAGCTAAGTACAACCATCCAAAGTTCAGTAAGACCACGCGAATAAGTACAATCGCGGAAGGTTCAGCATCAACACATAAAAGGTGAACATTACAACATATCGCCAATCATACGACATCCGGGGAAGAGGGCGCAGAATCAGCGGAGGCCAGCGGAAGGAGTACGGGGTCGGCCAGCACTATGGGGAGAGATGCAGGATCCGCAGACGCTTCAGGAACAGCAGCAGGAAGAGCCCGGGCAGAAACATCCATGGGAGCCTGATCGGCCGCAAGGGGAGGAGCCTCCAAGAGGAAAAGCCCCTCATCCGCTTTGAAGGAAGGGAAGGTTTCCTGCGGTAATTTCCTGGTTAGGCGAGCTGTGTCTAAGAAGATGACAGGAGGTGCCGAGCGTAGGAAGCCTTGCTCGAAGGCCTGCCTAACCCCACCAGCGGCCCCATGACAGAGCAACAAGACCATCCAGCGTCCCAGCTTATGGAGGAAGAAGGAAGAGCGGACGTAGGCCAGTCTGTACGCCTTTAGCCGCTCTGATTCGCCAGCTCGGTACACTTCCAAACTGTTCTTGTTCTCGGCAACCTCGGCGCGGGCCACGGATAAATCACTCTGGCCTTGAGACACTGCTTCCTGGGCCTTCGATAACTCCGCTTGCAAGGATTGGAGAGTGGCTTGGCAAGCTTCCCACTGAGTCCGCATGGTTGCTTCCCGGCTAGCGGCGGCACTAGCCAGGGCCTGGGCATGGGCCAACCCCATTTGCAAGAGCTCCTGACCTTGCCGTAGCAGCGTCAACTCCTCTGATTGGGAGAGCATCTCTGCCTCTTTGGCTTTCAGCTCAGAAACCGTTGCTTGATGACGATCCGCTTCAGAAGCCAAGGAAGACTCACTCGTCTTCAAAGTCGCCTCCAACTGTTGAAGTTTATCGAAGGCGGCATGGGAAATGGCCCGAGCAGAGGCCGCAGACTCCTCGGCGGCACGCAGATAAGCATCCAAGATTCCAAGAGAAGGCTCAGAAGGAGCTGAGGAAGCCGCAGGGTGCTCTAGTTCCTGAAGACGTGCCTTGAGCACCGCGTTCTCCCGTTGAAGCTCGGCCGCTCGCTGAACAACACTCAGACTCGCGGAACAGGTCTGTAAGTGGCCATAGGAGGGAAAGGGGGTTATATTAAGGTATGAATACCCAGAAGAAGAAAAAGAAAGAGCTTACCGCCACCAAGGAACGAGCAATTTGATCAAAGGCCTCCAAAGGGGAACTGCTCCCCCAGAATTGGCGATTGGCTGACTGCCAGGAGGTAGCCAAATCCCCGTAGAAATCGACCCTGCCTAAGATGGAAGATAGGTCGGCAGCGGGTGCATAGGCCGGGTCGATCTCTGAGGGAAGCCTCCAGGAAGCCTCAAAGGCTAGGTCCGCGGAAGGCAGTTCCAGATTTGGCGCGGCGGAGCTCGTGGGCACGAGAAGAGGGGAGGCTGAGGGAGCCAGTAAGTCCAGGGGATGATCGCCAGAGGACGAAAGCGGGACAGGTAATACACTCTGGATTGGTACCGGAGCTGTCAGGTCCAACGGCGGGTCTGCCACTTCCAGATCACAGGCCTTCTCCTGGGCCAAGCTTGTCTCCTGGACCGAGCTCGTATCCGAGGACCTGGAGGGGGAAGAGATAACCGTCACACGTTGGCGGCGAAGAGGTGGAAGAGAAGTCGCGGTGACCGGGGCCGTCCTTTTGCCCTTGCGTGTCAGGCGCAGCTTCATAGTTGGAGGGAGAGAAGGCACTTGTCCTACGGGCGAGGTCTCAGCCGTAGGTTGATCAGAGATGCGGGGTAGGGCTGAGTCTGCAGGGTTGAGAGCAGGTGGCTCAATAAGCAGCGGGGCGTCCTCCGCATCAGAAGTCCGGGGTTCCGAAAGCTGCGGACCGGCGGCGACGGCAAGATCAGAAGGTAGACCTTGCGTCAGCTCTTCGTTCAGAGCTTGCAGAACGCCCACCGAGGGTGTCTCTTGACAGGCGAAAGAACGAAGGAGGGAAGCCACAACAAATATAAGAGGAAAAAGCACCTCAGTTAGCGAAGAGCAGTATACACAAGAAAAAAATAACTTACCAAAAGGAGCTCCGATTTCCGTGGAAACAGGGCTAAGACCAAAAGCGTGCAAAATGCCTTCTAGCATCAGCACAGACAGGCGAACAACAACACCTTTCAGCTTGTCCGCAGCTGCGGAGCAGGCAGGTTCATGGACATGCGAGGGGAAGTCCGAAGCGAGGAGAGAGAGCCATTGAGAAGGCCCGGTTAAGGGGGCAGGGGGCTTAAGGAAGAAAAAGCGAGATCTCCAGCCTTTATTGGAAGAAGGTAAGTCATCAAAAAACTTATGACCCGGCTTGGCCTGAACGTTGAATACCCCCCTTCAGCCCGCCGGAAGGAATAGAAGTGATGGAATAGTCTAGCGATCAAGGGAATTTGATAAATGCGACACAAGATGATGGTTCCGCAGACAGCTCGGAATACATTGGGGTCAAACTGAGAGATACCAATACCGCAATACTGACTCAACTCGGAGAAAAAAGGATGCAAAGGAAAGCGAAGACCGCCTAAGATTTGATCCCTAAAAACAGTGATAAACCCTCCGGGAGGATAAGAAGGATATTCATCTGGCGAGGGAAGACGAAACTCATATGCAGCGCCTAGCCCCAAGTTGGATTGCAGTGAAGACAGGTCGTGAGGGTCTAAATCGGAGATGTAACGTGAATACCAGAAGAGTTCCTTACCATCCATGATTACGAGGAGTAAGCAGGTGAGGGGGATGAAGACAAGAGGGGTTACAGGTCGGGCGCAAGTAGGAGGATGAGAAGCTGCACTACCAGAGACGGTCACGAACGAGAGGAAGAGGATAGCGAAGCGTCGAAGTGAAGACGGCGGACTGCTCTTAGGGTTTATAAAGTCCATTCATTCCTAGGACACATCGATAGTCGAGCCAAGTATCTTTTTGGGTAGCACGCCCAGCGCCGTCTGATAGGAAGTAAGCGCCGAAGGGTGCAAAAAAGGGTCAGAAGCTGGCGTCAGGAGCCGTGCGCCGTAAAGGCGTCGGACAGGTGTCATAGCGAGAAGAAGCGCATTAAGAATTGACATGGTAAGGCAATCATGAAGGGGCGTGGCCTACAAAAGATGCATTTCTCCTCGAAAGGCCCGAGGCTAGGCGGGAAGTTTCATAAAGCTACAGAAGCCAGGTAATTCAAAAGGGTCGCGGATGAGGCAAGGCAGGTCAGCTGAAGTGAATGTCAGATCAGCGGAGTATCAAGAGGGCCTATGGGAGTATTGCTTGCTCGGACCATCCAGGTAAGTAGCTCTGCATAGACAGCTCCTGATCCGGTCAGCTAACCCAGCGCATCGCGAGAATCGCGGGGTCATCACAAGCTGCGAGGGCACTGTGACCCAAGGGTTGAGTAAGGTTTTTACGCTCCCTTCTCTATTCTTTATTCTATACCATGCATAACGCCATTGCAGGGAGAAACGTGACGCGAATGAGTAAGCCCAAAGCTAGCAATAACGACCAGATCAACCACAGCAATGAGGTCGGTATAGGTGAGACGGATAAAGGCGGAGAAGAGCAATGCGTCTATGCCTCCGCCGTTGGAAATATCATTACTGGTCTCGGACCAGCGCCATCGCCACCGGTCTCGGACCGGAATATCATTACTGGTCTCAGACCAGCGCCATCGCCACCGGTCTCGGACCGGAATATCATTACTGGTCTCAGAGCGCTTGATCTCGCTTCTGTCCCAGACTCTCGACTCGGTCGAGTTATAAGTGAGCTCTGTTCTCACGCCCAACGACGGTCGGCTCCCATCTGAGAATTAAAAGTGAGCCTCATGCCAACGACCTTTAGGTCGGTGGTCCCAGACTCTCGCCTCAAGTGCAGGTTATAAGTGAGCTCTGTTCTCACGTAGCGACCTTCAGTCGGCTCCCATCTGAGCATTAAAGTGAGCCACTGTGCTCACGCTCAGCGACCTTTAGGTCGGTAGTCCCAGACTCTCGCCTCGGTCGAGGTTATAAGTGAGCTCTGTTCTCACGCTAACGACCTTTCAGGTCGGCTCCCATCGCGAATTAAAATGAGCCACGTGCTCCATGCGACCTTTAGGTCGGTGGTCCCAGAACTCTCGTCTCGGTCACGAGTTATAAGTAAGCTCGTTCTCACGCCCAGCGACCTTTCGGTCGGCTCCCACGAGAATTAAAAGTGAGCTCTGTGCTCATGCCCAACGACCTTTTAGGTCGGTAGTCCCAGACTCTCGCCTCGGTCTGAGTTATAAGTGAGCTCTGTTCTCACGCAACGACCTTCAGTCGGCTCCCATCGCGAGAATTAAAGTGAGCCCGTGCTCACTCCCAGCGACCTTTAGGTCGGTAGTCCCAGAACTCTCGCCTCGGTCACGAGTTACAAGTGAGCTCGTTCTCACGCCCAGCGACCTTCGGTCGGCTCCCATCTTGAAATTAAAAGTGAGTCTGTGCTCCAGCGACCTTTGGTCGGTGGTCCCAGAACTCTCGCCTCGGTCTGAGTTATAAGTGAGCTCTGTTCTCACGTCCAACGACCTTCCCGTCTCCCATGCGAGAATTAAAAGTGAGCCACGTGCTCACGCCCAACGACAGGTCGGTGAGTCCCAGAACTCTCGCTTGGTCACGAGTTATAAGTGAGCTTTGTTCTCACGCCTAGCGACCTTCGGTCGGCTCCCATGCAAGAATTAAAGTGAGCCACATGCTCATGCCACAGGTCGGTGATCCCCGAACTCTCGCCTCGGTCACGAGTTATAAGTGAGCTCTGTTCTCACGCCCACCTTTCAGGTCGGCTCCCATGAGAGAATTAAAGTGAGCCCTATGCTCACGTGCGACAACACAGGTCGGTGGTCCCGAACTCTCGCCTCGGTCACGAGGTTATAAGTGAGCTCTGTTCTCACGCCCAGCGACCTTCAGGTCGGCTCCCATCACGAAATTAAAATGAGCCATGCTCCACGCTGACCTTTAGGTCGGTGGTCCCGAACTCTCGCCTCGGTCACGAGTTATAAGTGAGCTCTGTTCTCACGCCCAACGACCTTTCAGGGGCTCCCATCGAGAATTTAAAGTGAGCCTTGTGCTCACGTCCAACGACCTTTAGGTCGGTAGTGCCATGGGCCTCAGCCTGACGAGTTATAAGTGAGCTCTGTTCTCACATGCGACCTTTACGGTGGCTCCCATCGAGAATTAAAGTGGTGCTCCATGCTGACCTTTAGGTCGGTGGTCCCAGAACTCTCGCCTCGGTCGAGGTTATAAGGACTCGTTCTCTCGCCCACGACCTTTCGGGTTGGCTCCCATGCGAGAATTAAAGTGAGCCACTGTCTCACGCCCAACGACCTTTAGGTCGGTAGTCCCAGAATCTCGCCTCGGCCAAGTTATAAGTGAGCTCTGTTCTCACGCTTCCCAGACTCTCATGCCCTCATGCGAATTAAAAGTGAGCCCTATGCTCACGCCCAACGACCTTTTAGGTCGGTAGTCCCAGACTCTCGCCTCAGTGCGAGTTATAAGTGAGCTCTGTTCTCACGCCCAACGACCTTTCTGGTCGACTCCCATGCGAGAATTAAAAGTGAGTCTTGTGCTCACGCCCAACGACCTTCTAGGTCGGCTCCCATGCGGGAATCAAAGATCATCTCCCCTACGAGAATCATAAGCGAACCCGGCATCCACGCCTAACGACCGTGCAGATAGATATGCCTCACGATGAGCGAGACGTCTGCCGATAAGCAGGTTAACTACATCTGGCTTTATTTTAGCTCCTTTATGCAAATTGCAAATATACAGCAAACATGCGAGTCACGGAATGCGGGAGGCCATCCACCACGCCCATAAAGCACCAATATTAACTGTGAAATCAGGTTTTGCACGTTCATTACAGTTTTTATTTTCAAACACTATGTTAATTTTGTTATCCAAAATTCATACATAAAGATGAGCCATGATGCAACTCTTGTCTCTTACATACGTGCCAATTTCTAAGAATGCTTGCTAGATGTTCTAAGAATGCTTGCTAGATGAAGATTGAGCAAGACTATGCCGGAAAAGGACAGATAGACAAATACAGCGACGCGGTTCAATAAGTAGGTGATACAGCTAAGGCTACAAGCGGGAACGGCTTGCGGGAAAAGAGCCACTGAGACAGTTATCACCCAGACCAGCTTTAACTCGGGGAAGGGATTGGTCATGGAGAATGAGCACTGCCGCGTGAAGAGCTAACCGGAGACGCAGGAGCGTTCAAAGCCCGAGCCAGCTCCGCATGTAAGGAGTCGATGACTGTTTGTTGCCGGGCGATCGTGTCTTGCTTGTCGTCAAGATACGCACGGAGGAGAGATAACTCCGCTTCATGCTCTTGTTTCAAGCGTTCCTGAAGGCTGAGTTGGCGCTGCAGGTTAGCCTGACATTCCTCTTTCCTCGCCTTCTCAGCATGCACGCAAGACTTTGTGACACGATACTGGGCTTCCATGGAGCGCAGGGCAGCTAGCTGACGAGCTTGATCCTTGGATACGCGCTCTAGTTCACGTTCTTTCTCGGCGAGTTGTAAGGTGAGCTGATCTATCCGCGTTTGAGAAGGTGGTTGATCAACCTCCTCAGAAAAAGGAGAATGCATCGCGTGGGGAAGAAGTTGGTGTAACGTGGGTTGGCAAAAGAGAGTGGGATGGCGTGACAGAAGAAGGATAGAATAAAGAAATGACCGTAAGGCTCTTTATAAAGAGGAGGGGTGGCCAAGTCAAAGCAACTACGTGGGCACGGTACCCCAAGCAACTGGCGAAGCTATTAAGGAGGCATGGTAGCCCAGGCGACGCGACACAAAGGTTGACGCGTGAGGCAGGAAGCAGAGCGCGCAGAGATATGCTGAGGTCACAAAGATATGCTGAGGTCACAGAGATGTGCGAAGGTCTAGTCAGTCAGACTGTCGTCCTCCTTCGACTAGACTTGTGGGGGAGGCTTGTGATACGGTTGGTAATGGAGGGCCCCCAGAAGGAAAGGGGAGAAGGGTCAAGGCCATATGGTGGTCAAAAGTCAAGAGGATGTGGTAGTCAATAGTCAAGGTAACTTGGCGGTCAAATAGTCAAGTTGACGGGGCAGTCAGAGTTGAGCATAGGGGATAGCCAGAGGCCAGACAGACTTGTTGATCAAAGGGGCAAAGCAGTAGGAGAACGAAGGGAGACGACATGCGAGGTACAAGTCACGGGTCGGGATCGACAGAGCTGTTTAGAGATGGCCCGATCTACAGGCCTGCGGTTGAGGACCGGGAAAGGCATGCGGTTAAGGGCTGAGAAATACAAAGCGCAGGATACAGGTCGAGATCGGCAGAGCTGTGTAGGGACGGCTCGGTCTGCGGGTCTGCGATTCGGAGGCTCGGGGGCGCAAACCACAGATCATAGACCGGGATCGACAGAGCCGTTCGAAGTCAGCCCGACTGGCAGGTGACACTTTTGGAGTGTATACTGAAAGCCTAAGCTTTGTAAACATTCATTATGAATAAAGAATCACATTTGGTCTAATTATCTACATTTGTTTGTAGTTGTTCATTTAATTTATATTGTAGATAACATAGTATGTGGTGTCACAGACAGAAGATGATGTTATCAGTACCTTATAAATTATAAACAGTAGCTCACGACCAGAATGGAAAGGAACAAACCATTAGAAGGTCGTAGTGTAATTAGGTATTAGTTTATCTTGACTATATAATTACACTAGTACACTCAGAGTGTATTGAGTAGGACCATTTGAGGTCGTTTCTTTTATACTGACTTTATAAAGGAACAAAGACCTCAGTTATTATGGAAGTGTGTGCTCTTAATCCTAATATAATAACAAGCACATATGTTTGATATTTATTTCTTTAATTTATCAATGGGTGAGATTTAGTTCGATAAATCAATAAGCCCGATAAGTTGGGAAATGGTATCACTTATAGTGTGTGTTGTTGATTATAGAAGGAAACTGTGTCCTAGAGATACTAGGTTGAGAATGTCCTCAAGAGGAGCTCATAAAGATTGTCATGTTAAACCCTGCAGGTGGATTTAGTCCGACATGATAATAAGGTTGAGTGGTACTACTCTTGGACTTAGATATTAATTAAATGAGTTGTCAGTGACTCACTTAATTAGTGGACATTCGATATCTTAAACACAGGGAGACTAACACACTCATAATAAGAAGGAGCCCAAAAATGTAATTTGGGATTGGTGCGGTAGATCAATGATAGTTCTCTAGTAGAATGAATTATCATTGGTAAAATTAAGTTGTGTGTTCGGGGCGAATACGGGATGCTTAATTTTATCGGGAGACCAAAACCAATTCCTCCTCTCGGTCCCTATCGTAGCCTCTTATTTATAGAGTTCTATACCCACCTATACCTACCTTCTAAACCCAGGGTCGGCCAAGCTAGCTTGGGAACAAGCTAGGGCTGGCCTATGAAGTGTGGCCGGCCTAACTTGAACCCAAGCTAGTAGGGCCGACCAAAATAAATAAAGAAATTTAATTTTAATTTTTATTATGTGGTAGATATAATTTAAAGAGAATTAAAATTAAAGTATCTCTCTTGTAAAGATTTACAAAGATTAAAGAAGAATTAGATCTCTTTCCTTATTTATAGATTGGAGAGATTTTTATTTTCTCTTTAAAATTATTCACATGTTAATAAAATTAAAATTATAGATATTTCCTTTTATTAACCATGAAGAGATTTTAAAGAAATTTTATTTTTAAATTTCCGGAAACAAATAAGGAAAGTTTTAATTGTTGATTGAAACTTGTCCAATTTGCTTCCTCTTGATGGCCGACCATTAGAGTTTATTTGGAAATTTTATTTTATTTTTCTCAAATAAATCATGTCAAGAAATTAAGGAAATTTTATTGTAAATAAATTTCCTAATTTGCCTAGGCCAAGGAATATAAAAGAAGGGTAGGGGTGCCTTCATGAGACACAACCTCTATTGTTTTCTCTCCTTTTCCTTGGTGTTGTGGCCATTACCCTCTCCCTCTCTTCCTCTTGTGGTGGCGAATACTTCATCTCTCTTGGAGTTCTTGTGGTGGCGGATACTACTTGGAGAAGAAGAAGAAGGAGAAAGCTAGCATCTCTTGGAGCTTGGTTAGTATTTTGATTTTCTTCTTTGGTAAAGTTCTTCCTTTGTGGCCGAACCTTGCTTGGAGGAGAAGAAGGTGGTTGGTGGTTTCTCATCTCGGTAGATCGTTGCCCACACAACGTCCGAGGTTAGAAGAGGAATACGGTAGAAGATCAAGAGGGTTTTCTACAAGGTATAACTAGTAATTTCTATTTCCGCATCATGCTAGTTATTTATGGAAATAATACTAAATACAAGAGGCTTACGTTCTAGAATTTCGAATATGTTTTTTTTGAAGTTGTGTTCTTTTATTTTTTCTTTTCCTTGTGATTTGATTGTTCTCTTTGGTTAACCTAAAGTTATTTTAGGAAATTAAATATTAGCTTTCTATTAAAGGTTTTGTCTAGTCGGTGGTGGTTGCTCCCATATCCAAGAAGGCCATGTGCCTCGCCACGTCAGTACTGGGAACCTTTTATGGAAATTAATATTTAATGGAATTAATAACTTAAGGAGACTTGGGTCGAACGTGTTAAGTTCCGCAGGAGATCCAAGTCAAAACCTAAAAGAACAAATAGATTAAGTTTTGGATCAAACGTGTTAAGTTCCGCAGGCGATCCAAAATTTAATTTAAAAGAACACATGGTAGCTAGGAAAAGGTTCAGACCTTTGTACAAAATTTTTGTACAGTGGAACCTATAGGTTTTCCGAGTAGCAACCAACAGACACTTAGAGGCTAGAGCCAATCGGAAGATGCGAGGCAGGTGCAGGTCACAACGGCGCGGATGAACTAAGCAGTCCGGGGGTCGGAGAATCTCAATGGGCCGTCAGGGATAATCATTACATACTAATGATGCGTGCTAAGGCGGAGGTTCCTAAAACGAAGAGATGCCCTCATAACCAGTAGCAGCATGCCATCTGTTCTCCACTACAAGACAAAACCCATGTGCAAAGGCGGAGGTTCCTAAACAAGAAGATGCTTTCACGACCAATAGCAGCACGACAGGTGTCAGGGACTACAGGACAAAGCCCAGCGTCTAACGTTTTCTGACAGGGTTGCAGGTTCTAGAAGGGGGGAACGCATAAAAAGAAGGAGATCCTTGGTATGTAGGGACGCGCACACACTCCCTCGTCACTTTGGCCACAACTTTTCGCTTTCAGTCGTTTTTTGAGTCTCTCTCTACTTTTTCTGGGGAAAAATGACCTGACTTGAGCGTCGGAGGGCCTGATCCGGGGACTTTTTCCCTGGGTTTTGGTCTCTAACGTGAAGGGGGGATTGTCTGAGTGTGCGCAGGGTCCTGCAGCAGCGTCAGCCACCCGTGGGAGCCGAATCACTTACGACTTTCCGTCAACAACCCTACCACCGCGACCAACCTCCGTCCGACTCAGCTTTCGGACAGGATCACTATGTACAAAGAACAGTCAAGAAACGTGAAGGAAATATGAAAAACAACTGTAAAATACCGGAAATAGGCGAATATTAATAAGGGAATTTTCCGGAATTTTTGGAAATTTTTCGGGAATTTTTCGGAGCTCGTATGGACGAGTTAACGGGGATGAAAACGGGGCCCGGGGAAAAGCCTGTTTAGGCGACCCATTTAAGCGAGGAAATGTTTATTTTATATTTCCTTTTTCTTTTTCCTTTATTTTTCCTTTTCCTCTCCGTTTCTTTTTCTCTCCCGTGCGTGCCGACACTGCCTTCTCCCGTGCCCTAAACGGCGCCGAGTGGTTCCCCTCTCCTTCTTTTACTTCTTCTTCCGATTCCTCTCTTTTCATTTCTTCCTCTTCTCCCTCATGCGAATCCCTGTGCTCCTCGCTACAGCCGACGATCGCCAGCCGCACGACAGTGCCGACGCCGTGATCTTCTTGGCCGATTCGTCTCCGCCGGCCACCAGATCTCGGTCCCTTTTTCCGATTTGCAGCCGTTATGCCCTAGCCGTTGTGTCTCGGCCGCGTTTTTTTTTCCACCTGACAGCGCCGGCGACGCACGAGCCCTTCCTTTGGTCGTTGACCAGAGGCGCTCCTTCTCTACCCTAGCGCCGGTGCCACCGCCGGCTGCCAGATGCCCGACGCCGCACCTCTGCACAGTCGCCACTTGAGGTCGTGCCACTGTGTACTGATCGCCACGGTTCCTCTGCCCTAGGCCGAGCCTTCTTCCCGCTCGAAGCTAGCACAGCGATGTCAGTCGATTACCGACACTGAGTGAGACATAGCTGTTGGACACCACCATCCGGATCACAAGAAGGGTAGGTTGTGCCATTGATCACTACTCTTCTTCTTTGCATAATGATCGGTCATTGTGTTCCTTAGGTTGTGCAGCTTTGGTGGATCTGAAATTTGGGTGTTGTGGGCTGCTCTTTGGTTCAGCAGCCACTCCTTTTGGCAGTGGACCAGTGATCACGACTGTGATTTTGAGGTAAGGTGTAATAATTTGGAATTTCTTAATGTGATTAGGAATTCGGATACGTATTGTAGTTAGATGATCATGTGGAGATTAATTCTTGTGGGAAGAATGATGGTCATATGATTAGGGTTTTGCCCTAATTTAGGATTAGAGATTTTATTTAGCTATTTGGAAGAGTTGTAGCTAAATAAAATATATTTCTATTTGTGACACAGGACTTTGACGCGAGACAAGTATCTCGGAGTCGGAATTGGACCTTTCTATTTTCGGAGGCGGGTACTTTGACTTATGTCTTTGATATGCATGATAATATGTTTAACATATAACAGTAATTGTGTTACCTGTTTATTTCGGTTGGTCACTGCATGATTAGTACATGTTGTTTGTTTATTTATTCTGCACTACATATTATCTACCTGATCACATATGCCTTAGGTAGTGACCTAACCACATGCTCTGTTATATTCTGGATCTAGGGTTTATTTGATACCCTCTTCGATTTGTGTGCCTTCTATTTGATACGTCTTCTTGTGGTACACACTTTGTATCTATTTATATGGATCATGCCATGTTATTCATGAGATTGCCATGTTCAGTATCATGCATCATGATTGCATGCTGTGCGATTGTCGGCTCTACTTTGGTTGAGCTCATCGCCAGTTACATGTACTGCACACATCACCCATGGATTTGTATATCTGGCTGGTGTGTGGCGGTTCTGCTGTTTGCTCCGTTGGTCTGGTGAGGTAGTCGGTAGTCAGTTCCGCTCTGTTTAGCTCCGTTGGCATTTAGGGTAGCAGGGTGGCCGGCAGATGGTGGACTTTGTTTGGCTCCGTTGGTCGGAGACTCGGTGGTAGCCGAGAGATATCCTCCCGTCATCGTGTCTGGGAGATGAGAGCATTGAGCTCCCCATTTATGATTTGGGGTCACGGGACAGGAGTCCGACAGCATCCCGTTTACTCTGTCATTGCACAGGAGCATTGATTTGAGTATGGGTTCATATGCATTTATTGCATTTTATTTGCTTGTGATTCTGCACTTATATGCTGCATTTGTTTGGATGCATTGATTGACATGCATGATTATGACTCACTCGATCCGACGACTGTTACCTTTATACTTTGATCCGGTCAGTGTTATCTCTTGATTTCATTTCAGTTGCATTTATCCTCCTCATATTCAGGAGTACGTATGATTAGTGTTGTATGTTATTTGTTTTATTATGCATATCGGTTGTACCGCTGAGTGTTGGACTCACCCGCCTCCATTGTTGATATTTTGAGGTTAATGCTGTCAGACCCCCCATCTGCACGTAGAGCTAGTTCTCTACTAGGTTGTTATTTGCTTTATTTTGGTTTTTCTTCCATCGGACTATGTTTTAGTTTTGTTTTGGATTTTATTTATGGATATTGTACGGATTGTTACCGTTTGATGGACTTTTGGATGGTTTGGTTTTATTCTACTATATGCCTGGACGGGAGAAGAGGTGAGTTCGTTGGATTTGAGCTTCGAGTGTAGTGGAGTAGGGTGGATTTTGAGTCGAGTCCTATTGTTATGGATATCTTTATTAAACTGCGTGGTGTTTGTCTTTATTTTTTGTTATCATTTAGCCGCTTGTGGCTGATGTATATGTGATATGTAGAAAGTTTCATATTGTCCATCGTATAGGGAGATGTTGCTTTCTGGCAGAGACTCCTTGGGCGTGACAATTTAGTGGTATCGAGCGGTATACGATACTTGCTGTGTTCAGTTTTACGATCTTTGTTTTCGTATTATGGATACTTTGAATAATCGATATCGGTTTATTGGGTATCGCCAAAGTTTGGCGATATTTATTTGATTTCCGTGTGTTGGATTTTGGGATTTATCCGATACCAATTGGTATCAGAGCAGGGTGTGATACCTGCGTTTGGTATTTTGGACATTTTTATACTAGCCCTAGTTGTGAGACAGATTAGTCTGGGCAGTTATTTTCGGTTGCACGGATTTGTCCGTTTCGATTATGTTATGGACTTCCGTTTTGGATTTATATGGATTTCCGGTGTTTTTGTTTTGTCAGAATTCGGGGATTGGTCAGCGATGGAACATCTCCAGACGGCATATAGGTATGATGTTTAATTTGATAGTTATGACATGTATTAGCACTTTATCTTTATTACCTGTCTGGATGTTGTAGCCATATTACATGTGATGGGTTAGCCATTGATCTTGCTCGACCCTAATAGAGATCAAGGATTATAGTCTCTGGTGATTTTATATATCTTACCACTAGTAGTTTTAGCTTTTGTTACTACTAGATGGTTAGGAAATTGAGGCACATACCAGCCTCTGCTATTGTTAGCTGGCTAATGGATGATACCTATTCCTGTTGACTTAGTCAGTTGAGTTTTTATACTCATATCTTTTGGATATTAGGGTACCCGATACGATGAAATTGTTTATTGGGGAGTTACCATGTTTGATCATTGTTGAGAATGGTTTGAGGTTGAGGGATATTGTGAGATCAGATATTTTGATGTGTTGATTTCTAATGATTTAAGAGAGTAAATGTTATGTGGTTGTTGATGATCTTTTAGTGGATAACTATTTTGATGATCTTTTATTTGGGTTGTCATTGATGGTGATATAGTGAGTATCCTGTATGGTGTTCACAGGTTGATGTTAATAATTGGTGATCAGATTATAAATTGGAAGCTAGAGAGTTTATGTGCCTATGAGATTTTTGATTTTAATAAATCTGGTTAATTGTGGTTAGTTAACAGGATGATAAAATTGATATTTGTTTCATCTGATATTAAACTATGTGGATAAATAATGATTTGATGTTTTGAATGCTAACTTACCCTCATGGAGAGTAGAGACTTATTCATCTGATATTAGTGGGCTGATATTTTTGAGGATAAAAAAAAAAAAAATGAAATGAGGGTGTCTTGATGATATTGAATTCTAGCTTTTTCTTTTGGGTCGTACACATTTATTCATATGATATTATGTGGATTGACATTCTCTAGTTTGAGATGATGTATTAGTGTTGAATTGACCCATGAACTGATTTAGTTATTTGATAATGTAGTATACCATTTGATCGTGGTTTGATATACCTTAGTTGCTTGTGGAGGATTAAGGTATTCTTGATTAGTTAGTAGATGAATGATTTAGTTTTGTTGGTTGATCAGTAGAGGATTGTCATACTCTATTCTTAGAGGTTTGAACCTTTAGGTTGTTTGTGCTTAGTTATGTATCTAGAGCACATTTGAGTACATGCTTTGTACTGACGTGGAAAGGACGGATTCAGCCGTATATCATTGTCGGCTTGGATAGGTTATAGAGGATCGATGTATTCTATTCCATGAAAACTTTGATCATGGACTGTATATATCTGGTGGGATAACTTGGAGGGTGCATTGGGATATATGACCTCGCTGATGTAAGGAAGTGTAGAGCTAATTGCTTAACACTTATGGGATACACTCGTTACTAGTGTATACTGGGAGAGTACATTTGGATTTGTGATGATAAAATTCTTCCCATTTGATATAGTCTTGGTAGGGTATGACATTGACTTGCAATGTTATACCACGGCTGTGTATATTTTTCTTGTCCGATACTAGTTCCTTTGAACTTAGAGCAGGGTTGTTACTGGATGATTAGGCTGCTCCATTTTGAGTTGCTTTTGATTGATGTATTCATGCTTGATACATATGTATGAATTTTGTTTAGATATACCCGTAACCCATGAGTGTTGGTAGCATAAGGTTGGTCTCTTTGATTGAGCTGGTATGCTGATTTTGCATGTCTATATTGCACGTATATGATGATTGTTATGTGTTGAAGGAGTCCTGGGTGGACTGTCCATTTGCAAGTAGTATATGTATCTATGTTCTGATATGGTTGAAGGTTTCTTGTGGATCATAGATATGTAGTTCGGTGTATCTATTTGAATGTATTATTGAAGATATCTTGTCGATTAAATCCGAGTTGTAGTATAAGTACATCGGTGGTGTTTTGATGGAGGTATTTTATCGATTTAATCTGAGTTATGAAATGTACATATGTATTGGTGTGGTATTTGAGGTATCTTTTTGATTATGTTTGATTTGTGAGCGCACCTGGATTTAGTATGCTTTATAGGAAGTATATGTTGGTTATACTCTTGACATAGGTGTATATATGTCATATGAGTGTTGTTCGAGGTGTATTGTTGATTTTACCTATGTTGATTTTGTACATGGGTTCGGTATGCATTGTTGGAGGTATCAAGATGATTTATACCTATGTTGTGAGTATGTTTGGTGTATATTAATTGGAGGAATATGTCGATCATACATATGTTGTGTGAGTACGTGTGCCAGGTATATATTGGTAGCAGCATGATGATTTTACTTATGCTGAATGCAGAATGTGGAGTGACTGCATTATGTCAGTTGTTGGATTTACCCATCAACTAATTTTCCTATCAGTGGATGACCCACTAGGATGCTGATAGAGTTGATGATGGATTTGATTAGTTTACTAGGTTGTTATAGCCTAGGTTAACCACAGTGATTTGTGGTAGAGAGATCTTGTACAGTCTCTAGCTGGATAGTTAGGTGCCTTGGGACACTTATGTATTGTTTTGTGGTGGAGCTTTGCTCCCACATATTACGGATTGCTAGTAGTGGAGCATAGCTCCTATATTTATTGCAGATATCTATTTCAGATTATTTGTGGTAGAGCGTTGCTCCCACATATGTGGTGTTTCCTGTGATGGAGCGTTGCTCTCACCCTGGAGGATTTATTCTTTGGTGATTTATGTTATTGATGATCAGATTTTTCGATTTATTATTGGAGATTTTATGGATAGGAATGTCTGTGATACGGACATTATGTGTATTGGTTTTTTCCATATAGGCTTACAGTGCCTTAGATGTTTTCAGGGACTCGATGATCCTAGTATGTCGAGGATGTTTGGATAGGTGTCCATTATCTTTGTGGACGATGTTGTGATCTATTACGGATCCGAGGTGAGTCACGTACACTACCTTTGCATAGATCTAGAGATGTTTCGATGAGAACATCTATATGTGATTGTCAGTAGTGTTGATTTGGATTGTCTTTTGTTATGATGTTTGGGACACACGGTCACCAGTAGGAGTGTACCGTGGTTCCACAGGAGATAGAGGTTGTTACGGTTGGGAGCAGCCGAAATCAGTGTAGGAGATCCGCAGTCTTTTGTGACTCGCAGGATATTACAGACCTTTCGTCGAGGGTTTCTCCGCATAGCTATGCTACTTTCACGCGTGACCATGAAAGACGTGAAGTTTACTTGGACTGAGGATTGCAAGACCAGCTTCTAGTAGCTGAAGCGGAGACTAGTGTCGGCTTTGATTTTTGGTTTTTACCTTCGGAAGAGGACGAATTTGTCCTCTACACCGACGCGTCTCTACAGGGTATGAGTGTTGTTCTGGTGCAGCACGGTAGAGTATTCTTATATGCTTCTCGATAGTTGAGGGAGCCTGAGAAGAAAATACTCAGTTCACGCTGTTATTTTTGCCCTGAAGATTTGGCGGCAGTACCTGTATGATATTACATTGAGATTTTCACTGACCATCGGAGACTCAAATATCTGTTCACTTAGAAGGAACTTAATCTCCGACAGAAGAGATGGTTGGAGTTTCTGAAAGATTATGATTTGTACCATTAGCTATCACCGGGGAAAAGCTAATGTGGTTGTCGATGCACTTAGCCAGAAGTCTAGAGGGACTTTAGTTTGCCACCGAGTTGTGGTCACAGATTTGATTCAGGATTTCTCTGAGTTAGACCTTGAGGAGCAGGGACAGACAGAGCAGGGTATTCTTGTTACCATAGTTGCTCAGTTGTCGATCAGGACGAGAATCCCTGAGGCCCAGTTGTTGGGACCTCATAGAGGTCAGCGTGAGGCAGAGTTGGTCTATATTATCAGACAGAGGATGTCAGAGGCATAAGACTGCCAGAAGTGTTATGCTGACCAGAGACAGAGACCTTTAGAGTTCTCCATTTGCGACTAGGTATTTCTGCGAGTTTCACCCATGAAAGGGGTGAAGAGATTGACCTCAGAGGTAAGCTAGCTCCGCGATACATTATACCTTTCCAGATCTTGGAAAGGATTGGAGCAGTAGCTTATCGGTTGGCACTATTGCCGTTCTTGGCAGACGTTCACGCCGTATTCCACGTATCTACGCTGAAGAGATACGTACCCGATCTGATACATGTGTTGATAGATAATCTCAGTTCTCCTTTCAGCCTGTCGTCACCTATGAGGAGGTTCCGGTATGGATTCTAGACCGGAAGGAACGTCAGTTGCGGAACAAGACTATCCGGCTGGTTAAAGTCGGATGGCAGCATCATTCGGACGAGGAGGTTACTTGGGAGCTCGAGGATACGATCCGAGCTCGATATCCCCATCTTTTCACTTGAGGTGTGTGATTTAATTCACCGTTCAGCATTTATAATCGTTACCAGTTATTAGTACTTGCTGATGGTAGATATTGAAATTTGGGGACCAAATTTTTATTAGTGGGAGAGAATGTAAAATACCGGAAATAGACGAATATTAATAAGGGAATTTTCCGAAATTTTTGGAAATTTTTCGGGAATTTTTCGGAGCTCGTATGGACGAGTTAACGGGGATGAAAACGGGGCCCGGGGAAAAGCCTGTTTAGGCGACCCATTTAAGCGAGGAAATGTTTATTTTATATTTCCTTTTTCTTTTTCCTTTATTTTTCCTTTTCCTCTCCGTTTCTTTTTCTCTCCCGTGCGTGCCCGACACTGCCTTCTCCCGTGCCCTAAACGGCGCCGAGTGGTTCCCCTCTCCTTCTTTTACTTCTTCTTCCGATTCCTCTCTTTTCATTTCTTCCTCTTCTCCCTCATGCGAATCCCTGTGCTCCTCGCTACAGCCGACGATCGCCAGCCGCACGACAGTGCCGACGCCGTGATCTTCTTGGCCGATTCGTCTCCGCCGGCCACCAGATCTCGGTCCCTTTTCCGATTTGCCGCCGTTATGCCCTAGCCGTTGTGTCTCGGCCGCGTTTTTTTTTCCACCTGACAGCGCCGGCGACGCACGAGGCCTTCCTTTGGTCGTTGAGCAGAGCCGCTCCTTCTCTACCCTAGCGCCGGTGCCACTGCCGGCTGCCAGATGCCCGACGCCGCACCTCTGCACAACCGCCACTTGAGGCCGTGCCACTATGTACTGATCGCCACGGTTCCTCTGCCCTAGGCCGAGCCTTCTTCCCGGTCGAAGTTAGCACAGCGATGTCAGTCGATTACCGACACTGAGTGAGACATAGCTGTTGGACACCACCATCTGGATCACAAGAAGGGTAGGTTGTGCCATTGATCACTACTCTTCTTCTTTGCATGATGATCGGTCATTGTGTTCCTTAGGTTGTGCTGCTTTGGTGGATCTGGAAATTTGGGTGTTGTGGGCTGCTCTTTGGTTCAGCAGCCACTCCTTTTGGCAGTGGACCAGTGATCACAACTGTGATTTTGAGGTAAGGTGTATTAATTTGGAATTTCTTAATGTGATTAGGAATTCGGATACGTATTGTAGTTAGATGATCATGTGGAGATTAATTCTTGTGGGAAGAATGATGGTCATATAATTAGGGTTTTGCCCTAATTTAGGATTAGAGATTTTATTTAGCTATTTGGAAGAGTTGTAGCTAAATAAAATATATTTCTATTTGTGACACAGGACTTTGACGCGAGACAAGTATCTCGGAGTCGGAATTGGACCTTTCTATTTTCGGAGGCGGGTACTTTGACTTATGTCTTTTGATATGCATGATAATATGTTTAACATATAACAGTAATTGTGTTACCTGTTTATTTCGGTTGGTCACTACATGATTAGTACATGTTGTTTGTTTATTTATTCTGCACTACATATTATCTACCTGATCACATATGCCTTAGGTAGTGACCTAACCACATGCTCTGTTATATTCTGGATCTAGGGTTTATTTGATACCCTCTTCGATTTGTGTGCCTTCTATTTGATACGTCTTCTTGTGGTACACACTTTGTATCTATTTATATGGATCATGCCATGTTATTCATGAGATTGCCATGTTCAGTATCATGCATCATGATTGCATGCTGTGCGATTATCGGCTCTACTTTGGTTGAGCTCATCGCCAGTTACATGTACTGCACACATCACCCATGGATTTGTATATCTGGCTGGTGTGTGGCGGTTCTGCTGTTTGGCTCCGTTGGTCAGGCGACTCAGCGTGGTAGCCGGCAGTCAGTTCCGCTCTGTTTGGCTCCGTTGGCATTTAGGGTAGCAGCGTGGTAGCCGGCAGATGGTGGACTTTGTTTGGCTCCGTTGGTCAGGAGACTCAGCGTGGTAGCCGGCAGAGATATCCTCCCCGTCATCGGGATTGAGCTCCCCCATTTATGATTTGGGGTCACAGGACAGGAGTACTCCGACAGCATCCCGTTTACTCTGTCATTGCACAGGAGCATTGATTTCAGAGTATGGGGTTGACATATGCATTTATTGCATTTTTATTTGCTTGTGATTGCTGCACTTATATGCTGCATTTGTTTGGATGCATTGATTGACATGCATACAGGATTATGACTCACTCGGTCTGACGACCTGTTACCTTTATACTTTGATCCGGTCAGTACAGTTATCTTCTGATTTCATTTCAGTTGCATTTATCCTCCTCATATTCTGTACGTATGATTAGTGTTGTCTGTTATTTGTTTTATTATGCATATCAGTTGTACCTGCTGAGTGTTGGACTCACCCCGCCTCCATTGTTGATATTTTCAGGTTGAGGCTGTCCGGAGCAGTTCCAGTCGCTGGCCCCCCATCTGCACGTAGAGCTAGTTCTCTACTAGGTTGTTATTTGCTTTATTTTGGTTTTTCTTCCATCAGACTATGTTTTAGTTTTGTTTTGGATTTTATTTATGGATATTGTACGGATTGTTACCGTTTAATGGACTTTTGGATGGTTTGGTTTTTATTCTACTATATGCCTGCCTGGACGGCAGAAGAGGTGAGTTCGTTGGATTTGAGCTTTACGAGTGTAGTGGAGTAGGGTGGATTTTGAGTCAGAGTCCTATTGTTATGGATATCTTTATTAACTGCGTGGTGTTTGTCTTTATTTTTTTGTTATCATTCCAGCCGCCTGTGGCTGATGTATATGTGATATGTAGAAAGTTTCATATTGTCCGCCGTACAGGGGAGATGCTGCCGAAATTTCTTCGGACAGAGACTCCTTCGGGGCGTGACAACAACAGAACAAACTAGTTCAATTTCCTTGTGCAGAACACAAAAGGAAAGCGATTCTAAAAGCTCTGCATGTGATTTAAGAGGCTGAGGCAGACACTTGAACATACACCATTTGTGTATATCCATTAAAAACTGACGTTTCAAGTTTTGCTAGCCAAGCCTTTGGAACAAGCCAAATCTTCCATCTTCGATAATTGGATCAGAGGCACGGGCAGGGCCGCACCTTGTTTGGTGAGTAAGTGAAGGACCAGCAACAGGAGGGAGTTCCCAGTAAACATCCAATACCGAATCCACAAACCTGCTGTTTTGAAAATGTTCTTCATAGGAGATTGCCTTGTTGCTATGGTTGAAAGCGTCTCGCATATAGCCTTGCGCACCCCACCATTCTTCACCATTTCCACAAAGTTCATCTCTGTCCACAGCTATCTCCCAGAACCTTTTCCTTTTCATGCTGATCCTTGCTTCATCACTCTCGATGAAGCAGCTATGTCCACCTCCTAAATTAAACAAAGTGGATTATCTTCAATGCTTATACCTTTTTACATGGAGATAATCGATGAAGACAAGATGTGAGGTATTTAAACTTTGATGCAAAAATGAACAAACTGCAACACAATAGTCACATCACAGATGACATAATGAGCTATTGGACGGCATCAAAATTTCACAAAAGAGAATAATTGCAATTGACAACAATTCAGATTTATGATTTAGCAATCGAGCATAAGCAAAAAAACATGGATTAACAAACCCAGCCTTAAAATTCCATTCTCATCTTTTTCATCTCAGCCTGCAAAAGAGGAGCATTGACCACTCAAACATTTGATCCTTCTGATTGATATTAGTATAGTACAGCAAAAGACAACACGGTTCGACTTTTATCACTGATCACTTTGTATGTTATGATCATTGGAAGGAGAAAAACTATTTGCACAATTAAAATTCAGAGAAAGAGCTTGAATTCTCTAAAAAAAAGTAACTAAAGAAAATTGTTATTAGATAAGATTCCAACAAAGACACGAAAGAAATTAGTTGCTTGAAAAGATTCCAAGAAAGAGCATACTCATCTATGCTAGATTAAGGATGCAAAAGTAGCTTTGACCATCTACAGAGAATGCAGGATCTACGAGACTTACCTCTAATATAGTATTGGCTGGCCGCATATATGTCTTAAGGAATAATGATCTCCAGATCCAGTATCGTAGTTATCCTCAAAAATAAGATGTTGGAAACCAGCATTTAGAGCTTGTTTTAATCTGTCCAAGAAATTATGAAAATGAACAACTAGATGCTAACAAACTAGCCAAAGAAATACACGGAGATTGTCAGAAAATTTCATCAAATTCCAATCAGAAACATCAGTAGCTATTTATCAATGCTTGTCAGGGCTAATTAAATTAATGGCACACAAGAATCCTTTGAAGCACCAGAAAACAAAAAGAACAAATATCCCATAATATAAAAATGTATAGCCTAAAATAAATCGTGTTATTGAATATCAAAGACTGTATCATACTTTTTTAAGTTTGAGAATCAGAGAGAAATTCCTATACCTTTTCAATTCATTCTGGTGATCATCAAAGAACACAAGAACCTGACTCAGGTCAGAAATCCCACGCTTCATCAAAACGCTCCCCCAGTCAACACTGCCAAAGTCCACAAACTCTTTTCCGGCAAAGTAAGTGCAATTCTTATCAACATATGCTGGTCCCTTTTCAGATACTTCTCTGGGTGGCGAGGCGATAGTGATATTATCCACGTCTCTGGCATTGCCTGCCGCAGAACCCAAGTAGAGTGGCCCTTGAAAGCACCACTTTCTATCATCAGATCTGGCTTAAGCCACCGTGCCATGAACCACAACCCAAAGCTGTAGTCAAATCCCAGGCCGTACATGTTGTTCTTGATAGGTCGAGTCTCATAGATCTTCACAAGCGACGGTGGAGGTAGCTGGAGGGAGGAGAGTTCGAGAGGCTAGAGTGCTGGATGGAGGCGATGTTGGATGGAGGCAGCGCTAGAGGGAGGCGACGCTGGATGTCGAGAGGCTAGTGCTTTTGTGCGGAGGCGACGCTGGAGGTCGACGCTGGAGATGGCGCTATACTTGCTGGAGGTCGGCGCTGGAGGGAGGCCGCAGGCGACGAGGGAGGCACGGGAGGGAAGCGGTGCTGGAGGGAGGGAGGGAGGCGACGCTGGAAGAGGCTAGGGCTTTTCTAGTGTTGGCGCGTGCATGTGCCTTGCACGTGGGAGAGTTTTATACTTGCTATGTGGTCCAGGGGTGGACCAGGAATTCCTGGTCCAGAAGATCCGCCCCCAGGAGATCAAAGTCAAGGCGGTCAATGCATATAGGGCATCAGCCAGTCTGGCGAAGCATGCCCCGACCGGGGAGAAAGATCTGATCCACCGTGCCCTCGACACGGGGAGCATTCAAGCAATCGACGCTCAAGGGAGCAGTATGCAGAAATCGGGCAGAGCAGCTATTCCGCTCGACCTAGTAGTAGACTCGACATCAGCCGAGCATGCGACAGTGGACTTCAGGTCGAGCGGCTAACCTGCTCGGCCCAGCAACCGGGCACGCGAATAGTGGACTTTCGAACGAGCGGCTATCCCGCTCGGCCCAGCAATAGAGCACGCGGACAGTGGACTTTCGGTCGAGTGGCTATCCCGCTCGGCCCAGCAACAGAACATGCGGACAGTGGAATTCCGACCGAGAGCTATCCCGCTCGGCCTAGCAACCGACAACACGCGGACGACGGAATTTCGGCCGAGCGGAATATCCGCTCGGCCAAGCAACAGACACAACATGTTATCTTTTGACATCCTTTTAGAAGCTAGTGCCGCTGACATGTGACATGATCAGATAAAGGATAGTATGGCGGAAGTTTCCACTGTCACTTCAGAGATATGTTCGGTCTGTTAAGGTACTGTGTCAGAGACACTTTACTGACGAGTCTTTTCAGGAAAAATTTGGGGATGCGTTCCCTCCTTGGGAAGCGTGCACATACGCTATTGGAGCTCTATATAAAGGGGGTCCAAGTATCGGTGGAGGCATTCGATATTTTACTGTAGCGCTACACTTTTCTTGTTGCTCCGCTCTTTGCTTTTTCGTCGTCGGGGACAGATTTAAGCGTCGGAGGGCTATCGCTGGGGATCCCTTTCCTGGCTCGGCACAGACGTAGTCTATATTGTAGGTCCGCATGAAATCCATAGGAGGTCAGCGTGAGCGCCACATCCCGAGCTTCCGTCTCTTCGACTTTCGGACAGGATTAGCTGACATGAAGGACGTGTCGATCCGATCGTGGTAGCTGCGGTCGAGGACGTCCATGTCGACGACTACACCGTCGAGGGCGAGGGCTCAGTCATGAAGAGAGTGGTCATGGCCACTAGCGATAACAAAGAAAGCGCATGAGGATGAGTAAGTGAGGTGGAGGAGAGAGGCGATATCGCCAAAGGAGCACAAGTAGAGGAGCAAGGCGAGTGATGTAGTCAAAATTAGACGTGAATTGGAGCTTGATTTCAAAGTCAAATAGAAATGGTCGCCGTCGATGGTTGGAGCTGGCCAGTAGCTAAGGAAATAACAAATATAAAGGATAACAATTTCAATCGGAATGGTCTATATTTATAATTATAATTTTTTAAAAAAAAAGCTAATTAAATAAATATTTAATTAATTAAAAATAAAACTATATTTGTATCTTTCTTGGATCATATTTTTGTTTCTTTCTCGTAGTAATGTCTTTCATCGCCAAATTCTAAAATATATATATATATATATATATATATATATATATATATATATATATATATATATATATATATATATATATATATATATATATATATATATATATATAAATAATAATAATAAAAAATGGGTTGGATCATATCTCAGTATAGCCTTTTAATAGATCCGTCCATGTTTATAAGAGAAAAATTTATCATAGAAATTAATTTGAAGAAAAAGAGTTAGTAGTGTTCTAGGCCTCCTAGGTACATATCTTTTGTTTCATTAATAAACATTAATATATTTATAAAAAAAATCATGAATAAAAAATCTTAATATTTAAAAGTTATCTTAATATAATTATAATGATAAATAATTATATTTACTGAACAAAATTTTTTTACAGATATTTTAAAATATTTTATTAGCCAAAGCTTTATATGATTATCAATCAAATTTAATATAATTACTAGTTAAACTTTTATATCTGCAAAATTCCCTTTCAGGATAAAAAATTAAAAATATCAGCCAAAAATTATTTTGATTATGAATAATTTTAATTATCAATTAAAATTAATTTTATTGATATTTTTAAATATTTCATTGGTTAAAATTATATTTGTTGAGTAAATTACCTGTAAAATTTATTTTAGCCACTAAAATTTTACCAATAATCATTTCTATTCTAGCAATGACACCGCGACAACTGACAGTGTATAATCCATGTTGTCCATTGATCCTAAACTCTCCATTAGTTGGCATCCATTATAAAATTCCATGTATCTTAGTAGACATTTACAAAAACTCATAGGATAAGAAGAGTAATGACTTCTCTACTATCACATCTAGTATCTCTTGCATTTTTCATATCCTTTATTCTTCTATTTTCGTCAGCATCTTCAAATGAAGAAAGAAAGGTAATTCCGAAGTTTGTAAATTTGCATTTCGAAAAGTGGTCTTTAATCTGTGTTATTACAATTAATATTACCATACATGAATGGCATTCTGCAGATATATATTGTGTATATGGGAGCTCAACACTCATCTCAGTACCCAACCTATGAACTCCATCTTAATTTGCTTAAAGAAATTCTTGTGAACTGGTAATAAATTGATGTATATATAAATATTATCTATTTTGTCAAATTTTGAGACTAAAACAATTGATAATGCAGCTCGCCTAGTGAGTCTTTGGTGTATAGTTACCAGAGGAGTTTTAGTGGATGATCCTGTCCGAATCGCTGAACCAAGGGACACTGGGCACGTGGCACGCTCCCAATCGTTGGAGTGAACTTCCGGCTGGTTGAACGAAGCTCCGGCGATCCTGCACAAAAGTCTAGCCGGGAAGGGTTCCCGGCGACGACCCTCCGACGCTCAAGTTAGGTAAGTGGTGGAGAAAGTGGCTGCCAAATTTGTATTATGCGTACCTTCGGCGAAGTAATAGCCTCTTTATATAGGATGGAGAAGGAACTGATGCACGCCTACCGAGGTGCGTACGTGTCAGCAACCCATACCACGGTATGCACTTGTCAGAGAGCTTACCTGACACCATGCTGCCACCGTCGAGCATGTCCTTTGATGGGACGGCAGGACCACCCGTTGTCAGACTAGAAGTATGGCATAGCCATACGACTTGACGGCTGTCAGCAGACGTCCTCGTCTTTTACCCACCGTCTGACGGGGGTGCCCGGCCCGCCGAGCGGGCGATGAACGTCGTCCGGACGACTTGATTCTTTGCGCCGTCCGGGCGGCACCTCCTTCCGCTCGGTCATTACGCACTGTTTTATTTGAGCGTCGGAACCCTGGTCCCTACCAGGGTGCCTTTTACTATCAGATTTCCCTTTCTTCTGAGTCCGGTCGGCTTGCCCTTTTCTGGCGAACCACTAGACCCTTTGACCTCCCCTCAGCGTTGACTCCGTATGGGGTTCCGGATTTTTACCGCCGGATCACTTGCCTTCCTCTCGAGTCTAGTCGAAGGAGGCAAAGTCCGACTGACTGGACCGCCGATCTGTCGAACAATGATCATTGCCTTAGGCCGCTCGGCCATGCATAAGGATGCTCAGCCGAGCGGCGATATCTTTCCGTTCGGCGATACTCTGTCCATGCCTTGTACTTTCTTGGAATCGATGTCCATTGTTCTCCCACACTACCCATCACGTGCTCTGCGCACGGTAAGAGGAGCTCATTAAATGCGGCTAGTAACCGGCTGACACGTGGCGACCGTGCATTTGTCAGAGTATGGCGGTTGCGTCACTTCCGATGGGACAGCCGCCGTTTGAAACGGACGATCCGATGACAACCTCGATATCGACGACCTGGATCGGAAGGTGGAGATCGTTTCCGGGCGGCGATATAAGACCCTTGACTCCGTTTCCGCCGCACTTCGTCCTCTTCGTTTCCAGATTCCTGTCACTCCTCCCTTCGCCGGCGGCTTCGTGCTCAGACTTTCCGACTATCACACGGCAACTTCCGATCATCTCCCTCGTTTGTAAGATCCTTTTTCTCGCTCCAGACGCATTCCTCTTTCTGTTAATCATCCTTGTCAGTCGGTTTTCTTCCATCGCTTGAACCATTTTCTTCTATCCCGCATTCTGGCCTTTCGATCATGACCAGTACCTCGCAGTCAACCGGCGGTGTTCCGGGTCTTTGGTACTCGAACATGGAAAGTCGGTTCGACGAGGAAGACGCCATGCGCCTTACTCGAGCATATGACCTACCGACCGACCACGAAATAGTGTTAGCCACGCCTTCCGATCGGCCTAATGATCCTCCGTCCGGCACTGTTGTCTTCTTCCGTGATCAATTCCTGGCCGGACTACGTTTTCCTCCTCACAAATTTTTCTTAGAAGTTTGCAACTATTTCCGCATTCCGCTCGGCCAAGTAGTTCCCAATTCTATTAGATTGCTGAGCGGAGTGGTAGTTTTGTTCAAACTGAACGGCATTCCCTTAACCCCAAAAATCTTCCACTACTTCTACTATCCCAAGCAAGCCGAGTGGGGCACCTTTGTTTTCCAATCTAGGATAGGCTTCGTCCTTTTCGATAATATGCCAAGCTCCAACAAACACTAGAAGGAGCATTTTTTCTATATACGCTTTCCCGAGCGGCCCACTTTCCGCACCAAGTGGCAGACGGCTATGCCTGCGCAACCGGAGCTCGGCAAGTTTAGAGGTGACGCAGACTATCTCCACGCAGCCGAACAGCTAGTCGGTCAGCGCTATCACATTGACAAGATGCTTCTCCCAGGAGTAATGCATATATTCGGCTTGTCTTCTACACCAGCCGATCTGCCTTGTAGCATGAGTAAGCTTCCCTATCTCCCCTTTTATTTTGTTCTAACTGATTTATTCTCTGCTTCTGCAGCTGAGGTCATGTGGAAGGCCAGAGCCACCGAGAAGCTCAAACTGAAGGTCGCTCGGATTGAGGCGGTGACGAGCAAGGAGGCCGCCGAACGGGGTCTTGCTCCGGCTGATCCGGCTGGCGAAGAAGGTGAGGGGACGTCAACGGTCCCAGAAGCCCCGGACGCCCCCGCCCCTCCTGATGAGGCCACGGGCAATACAGAACCTGCGGTTGAAGCTGAAGTGGAGGGCCGTTCGGCCGATGATGTGCCGCTGCGCACTCGGAAACACCGGCGACCGGAATCCGCACCTGCCTCTACGCTTGATGAGCCACAACCTGAGCAGGGCGTAGATGCGCCGGTGCTGTCCGGAACAGTTTCCGTCGAGAGTACCCCTACCCCTCAGGATTCTCCGAGGGCCAGCTTGGAAGTGCCGCCATCCGGCCCTTCGAGGACTCGACGACGTCTCAAGCGTTTAGGCGAGCTACCCACCTCTTCTGCTGGCGGGCCATCTCAGAGCGGGCCGAGCGGCCAGAATCTACTTAAAACCGTTCTGCGCCTCCCTTCAGAGGCGTACATGGCTGCCGCCGATCGGCCGGTGTTTCCTGAGCAGATGATCACTCTGACGGGTCCTCTCGCGCAAGCTTGGATAGATGCTCGGAGTCGTATAGCCAAGTTGACTCCCGGGCAGCTCGGCGACAGCAACCTTCAATCGGCTACCGGGGTATAGCCCCTCTCCTTCCTTTCTCTCTTATTTGAAGTTTTTAACCTGCTCGTGTTTGCTAGCAGAACTGGGTGGAGCAGATCGCCATTAGCGATCGGTTGGCCGAGCTAGAGGAGGAACTGAAGAAACAAAAAACGGCGGGGGATGCCAGGCAGTCAACGACCGCTCTGGAGAAGGCCAAGAAATCACTAGAAGCCGAGCGGAAACGAACTGCTGATCTGGCGAGCAAGGTCGTTCGGCTCGAAACAATGATTAAACAACGAGACAAGGAGATCCAGACGGCGACCACTCGGAAGCGACAGGCCATCAACGATATGGACCATATGAAGGTGGAGATCCGAGGGCTGGAGCAACGCATCAAGGATCTCGACGCTCTGCTGGCCACCGAAAAAGAGAGCCGCTCGGCTGATCTCCAAAGATTCGATGGGGACTTGAAGGATCTACAAGCCGCTAGTGACGCTGCCCATGCCGCGCTCAAGGAATATCAAGAGGGGGAGTCGGCCCGCTCGGACGAAGTGAGGAAGGCGTTCCTCCGCTCGGAAGACTTCGGAGAGAAGTTTACCGACAAGATATCCCTCACGTTCGAGGAGGCCATTAAGGCGGCGGTGGGCTATCTGAAGACCAAAGGTCACCTGTCTGCCGAGCTGACCATCCCCGACGAGGATCTGGCGAGCGTGATGGGCACCATCCCCGACGCTCTTTTTGATTTTGATGTGTGAGGAGCGTTTCTGTTTAACTTCTTTTAGAATTCCCGCCGTTCGGCCCCGATTATCTGTGTAAATGACTTTTTTGGCTTGCATATCAGACAATCTTCGGGTCCTTCCTATTTTAGCGAGAAATTTTTCCCTCGTCCCCACTTTAAGTGTTTTTTTTTTTTTAAAACTCTTCCGCTCGGCACCACTGATGGCGCTCGTTCACTTGTTCGCATTTTTTAATTCTGACTAACCATCTTTTACTTGACGCCTCGCCTCAAAGGGGTTTTTGCTGGATTTTCGCCTGGCTTCCCGCTCGGATGTTTATAGACGCCGGCTCGTCTTCCGATCTTTATCGTCGGAGCTCGACGGCGCGGATATTTATAGCCGGTCGGCGCGGCTCTCGATTTTTAACGACGGGGCTCGTCGGCGCGTCCGCTCGGATTATTTATAGACGCCGGCTCGTCTCTAGATATTTATCGTCGGAGCTCGACGGCACGGATATTTATAGCCGGTCGGCGCGGCTCTCGATTTTTAACGACGGGGCTCGTCGGCGCGTCCGCTCGGATTATTTATAGACGCCGGCTCGTCTCTTGATATTTATCGTATGAGCTCGACGGCGCGGATATTTATAGCCGGTCGGCGCGGCTCTCGATTTTTAACGACGGGGCTCGTCGGCGCGTCCGCTCGGATTATTTATAGACGCCGGCTCGTCTCTTGATATTTATCGTCGGAGCTCGACGGCGCGGATATTTATAGCCGGTCGGCGCGGCTCTCGATTTTTAACGACGGGGCTCGTCGGCGCGTCCCAGTGAGACTACACACCCGGCCGAACGGCTCAGGCCTTCGTTCCAGGCAATAACCTCCCTCTATCACCCTGATCAGCGTAGGGTTTTGGTTTTCCTTCCTGCCACACTAGTAAGCAGCCCGGCGGAACAGCTCGGGGTCTTCAAGTTCGAACGATGCTTATATTCTATACGCAGCCCGGCCGAGTGGCCTGGGGTCTTCGAGTCCGAGCTCCCGACTCGGATATGAACCTCACGGCCGAACGGTGAACCGTTCATCGGAGAATGCTCAATGTGATTTTATCTTTTTGCTTCCTACATCGCAAGCATATAGGCGACGAAAAAGTGTATACATTTATATTTAGCGCACCTGTCACCCCGCGCGGAGAACGTACTCCTGGCCGAACGGCTCATGGTCTATTTCGTTGAGCATTTTGGCTCAGATAATTTACCTCCGTCCGAACGGTACGGGGCCTTCGATTTTCGAGCGCTTGGCTCGACCCATATACCTCCGGCCAAGCGGCACGGGGCCTTCGTTTTTCGATGATAATGCCTTATTTTCGCTCTTTTGACTTTTCATTTCTGCATTTTCAGTAATCAGTCGAAAAATGTACACATGGTGATTTTCAGTGATACACCTCTCACCCCGCCCTGTAAGGCTGGAGGTGGTTCACGCTCCACGGTCTATCTAGCTGCCACCCGTCCTCCTCCTCCAGATAATACGCGCCCGAGCGGAGCTTTTCGATGATTTTGAAAGGACCCGCCCATGGAGCTTCAAGCTTGCCGACGTCACCGACCGGCTTGACCTTCTTCCAAACAAGATCGCCGACTTGGAACGATCTGGGAATGACGCGCCGGTTGTAGTTTTGCTTCATCCGCTGACGGTATGCCATCAGCCGAACGGACGCCTTTGCCCTCTCCTCTTCCACCAAGTCCAGCTCCATGTTTCTTCGTTCGGCGTTGTCATCATCGTAGCTCTGGATCCGGGCTGACTCAACTCCGACTTCGACCGGAATAACAGCCTCACCGCCATATACCAAATGGAATGGTGTGACTCCTGTCCCTTCTTTCGGCGTCGTTCGGATGGCCCACAAGACGCTCGGCACTTCATCTGGCCAACTCCCTCCCAAATGGTCGAGCCGAGCGCGCAGAATACGAAGAATTTCCCGGTTGGCGACTTCAGCTTGACCGTTGCTTTGAGGATAGGCCACGGATGTGAAATGTTGCTCAATGCCGTAGCTCTTGCACCAATCCTCTAACATCTTCCCTGTGAACTGCCGCCCGTTGTCGGACACTAGTCGGCGAGGGATGCCGAATCGACAAATGATGTGTTGCCAGATGAATTTTTTTAACCATTTGTTCAGTAATCTTTGCGAGCGGCTCGGCCTCCACCCACTTGGAGAAGTAATCTACCGCCACTAGTAAGAATTTCCTCTGCCCGGTCGCCATCGGAAATGGACCCACAATATCCATTCCCCATTGATCGAACGGACATGAGATGGTTGATGCCTTCATCTCCTCTACCGGTCGGTGAGAGAAGTTGTGATACTTCTGGCATGAAAGGCAAGTAGATACTGTCCGAGCGGCATCTGTTTCAAAAGTATCCGGCCAAGAGGATCTTCTTGGCTAACGAGCGTCCGCCCGGATGACCTCCGCATGATCCTTGATGTACTTCCTGGAGGATGTAAGCTGAGTTCTCTGAGCTTACACATTTCAGCAGAGGACGCGAGAAAGCTTTCTTGTAAAGCTGATCTCCGATGAGCGTAAACCGACCGGCTCTTCTTCTGAGGAGCCGGGCTGCATATTCATTGGATGGTGCGGTGCCCGAACGGAGGAATTCTATAATAGGTGTCCTCCAGTCGCTTGAAAATGTGAGGCCTTGCATCCGGTCGACATACGCCACCAGCAGCGTTTTTTCAATTGGTTGCTGAATGGTGACCGGCGTTATTGAACTCGCGAGTTTGGCTAACTCATCGGCCGCCTGGTTCTCCGTTCGGGGAATCTTCTGGATAAACACCTCTCGGAAAGTAGCTTTGAGTTTTTCAAAGGCCTCAGCGTAGAGCTTAAGCCGAACACAGTTGATTTCAAAGGTGCCGGAAAGTTGCTGAGCGGCTAACTGTGAATCCGAATAAAGTGTCACCCGACCGGCCCCCACATGCCGTGCGGCCTGCAATCCGGCTATAAGGGCCTCGTACTCGGCTTCATTGTTAGTCGCTTTGTAATCTAGCCGGACGGATAGGTGCATCTTTTCTTCCTGAGGTGAGAGTAGTACTATTCCGATCCCACTTCCGAGCCGAGTGGAGGATCCATCCACATATATTCTCCACA
Source organism: Zingiber officinale (assembly GCF_018446385.1). Lineage (NCBI taxonomy): Eukaryota > Viridiplantae > Streptophyta > Magnoliopsida > Zingiberales > Zingiberaceae > Zingiber > Zingiber officinale. Next base: position 5,084,733 of record NC_056001.1, read on the forward strand.
TAGCTTCCGGCTCAGGCCTTTGCACTTCGGTCACAAAATCAGCCAAGGATTGGGCTTTAATCGCCGAGCGGGGCTGATATTGGATATCAAATTCACTTAATTCTGTCGTCCACTTGATAAGCCGTCCGGACGCTTCTGGATTCAACAGCACCCTTCCGAGTGGACTGTTCGTTCGGACAATGATGGTGTGAGCCAAGAAATACGGTCGAAGGCGCCGAGCGGCTAGAACCAAAGCTAAGGCCAACTTCTCGAGCCCAGTGTAACGAGATTCTGCATCTTTTAAAATGTGGCTTAGAAAATACACCGGCTGCTCTTCGCCGCTCGCCCTCACAAGTGCTGAGCCTACAGCATGCTCAGTTGACGATAGATACATATACAGTGACTCCCCCCCGATCGGCTTGGCCAGCACAGGCAGAGAATTTAGATATGTCTTCAACTCTTCAAACGCTCGGTCACACTCTTCATCCCACTGGAACTTAGTAGCCTTGCGCAGGATCTTGAAGAATGGCAGGCTCCGGTCGGCGGTTCTGGAGATGAATCTGGATAAAGCAATTATCCGACCGGTCAACCTTTGCACTTCTCTTGTATTTCTTGGGGGCGGCATATCTTGCAGTGCTTTCACCTTGCTGGGATTTGCTTCGATTCCCCGCTCGGTCACTATATACCCCAAGAAACGCCCTCCTTTAGCTCCGAACAGGCACTTCTGGGGGTTTAGCTTGACTCCATATTTGCGCAATGTTCGGAAGGTTTCTTCCATATCCTTGAAAAGATCGACCGCTCGGACGGATTTGATAAGAATGTCGTCCACATAAACTTCCAGGTTCCGCCCGATCTGCTCCTTGAACACCTTGTTCATCAAGCGTTGATAGGTGGCCCCGGCATTCTTCAATCCGAACGGCATCACTTTGTAGCAATATGTGCCGTCGGCCGTTACGAAGCTTACTTTTTCTTGATCCTCCCGGGCGAGCGGCACTTGATGATATCCTTGGTAGGCGTCAAGCATGCAAATTAATTCGCAGTCGGCCGTAGAGTCCACCAGCTGATCTATCCGGGGCAGAGGATAAAAATCCTTGGGGCATGCTTTGTTTAGGTCTCGAAAGTCGATGCAGACCCTCCACTTGCCGCCCGGCTTGGAGACCAATACCACGTTGGCCAGCCAGCTCGGGAACTGCACCTCGCGTATGTGGCCGGCCTTCAGAAGTTTTTCTACTTCCGCCCGGATGATGGCATTTTGTTCGGCACTGAAGTCCCTTTTTCTCTGCTTCACTGGCCGAGCGTCCGGTCGGACATGCAACCTATGCTGCGTCAGGCTCGGCAAAATTCCGGGCAACTCATGTGTCGACCAGACAAAGACATCATGATTTCGCTGGAGGCATTGGATCAGCTTCTCCTTCTGCTCTTCCTCCAGATCCGAGGCGATAAAAGTCGTGGCCTCCGGTCGGGTCGGATGGATCTGAACTTCCTCCTTTTCATCATAAATTAAAGCAGGAGGTTTCTCGGTTATGGCGTGTACCTCGATTCGGGGTGCCTTCCGAGCGGAGCAAGCTTCTGCTCGGATCATCTCTATATAGCACCGCCGAGCTGCTAGCTGATCTCCACGCACTTCTCCTACTTTGTCCTCCACGAGGAACTTTATCTTCTGGTGGAAGGTTGAGACAACCGCTCGGAATTCGCCGAGCGCCGGTCGTCCCAAAATGACGCTGTAGGATGATGGAGAGTCGACCACCACGAAGTTTATTGTCCTGGTCCTCCTGAGCGGCTCCTCTCCCAACGAGGTGGCTAGCCGGATCTGTCCAACCGGCTGAACTTCGTTGCCTGTAAACCCGTAGAGCGGGGTCGTCATGGGCTGCAGCTCGGCTCGCTCAATTTGCAGCTGATCGAACGCCTTCTTGAATATGATGTTGACCGAGCTCCCTGTGTCAACAAATATGCGGTGAATGGTGTAATTTGCTATTACCGCTTTAATGAGCAGCGCGTCGTCGTGGGGCACTTCTACTCCTTCCAAATCCCCGGGTCCGAAAGTGATTTCCGGTCCACTTGCCCGCTCTTGGCTACAGCCTACCGCGTGGATCTGCAGCTGTCGGACGCCCGCCTTTCTGGCTCGATTGGAGTCTCCTCCAGTCGGTCCGCCGGCAATAACGTTGATCTCGCCCCGGGAAGTATTGTTCCGGTTTTCCTCTTCCCGATCGGACGGTCGTGACCGTTCTCTGGACGCTCGGCGATTCTCCTGCCTCGGAGATCGGTGCCGCTCGGGTGTCTGCTGATGTCGTCTCTCGGTGCGGGTCCGGTCAGCTTCATGGGTCCTATGTCTCCTGTCGATGGGAGGAGACCGTCGTTCGGCTTTCCTGGGAACAGGATTGGATACAAAGGGAAGGCTTCGGCAATCCCTCGTGTTGTGCGTATCCGTCTGGTGGAAGGTGCAGAACATAGGGGTCCACCTCTTCTTTGGCTTGGGCAGCCACCTCTTGTACGTGAGATCTGGCATGGGGGGATCGGATTGCATCGGCCCTCGGTCCTCTAGGCGACTGCTGAGCGGTGTGCTGTTTCCGCTCGGCATGAGTAGGTGCCCGCTCGGCTGGAGCTTCCTTTTTCCGAGCGGCTTGCGCTTCTTCCACATTTATATATTCGTTGGCTCGATGTAGCATGTGATCATAGTCTCGGGGCGGCTTTCGGATGAGCGACCGGAAGAAGTCCCCATCCGCAAGGCCTTTCGTGAAGGCATTCATCATCGTCTCCGAAGTGGCCGTTGGGATGTCCATCGCCACTTGGTTGAATCGCTGAATGTAAGCTCGAAGCGATTCTCTCGGCTCTTGCTTGATGGCGAACAAGCTGACACTTGTCTTTTGATACCGCCGACTACTGGCGAAGTGGTGGAGGAAGGCCGTTCGGAATTCCTTGAAGCTCGTAATGGATCCGTCCGGCAGCCTCCGGAACCACCGTTGAGCAGATCCCGAGAGAGTAGTAAGAAAGACGCGGCATTTCACTCCATCGGTGTATTGATGGAGCGTGGCTGTGTTGTCAAACTTACCCAGATGGTCATCCGGGTCTGTTGTTCCATTGTACTCGCCGATCGTCGGAGACACGTAGTGCTTGGGTAGAGGGTCTCGTAGAATGGCCTCCGAGAATTGGCGATTGGTCCGCTCGGGAGATGAGTCCGCCCGGGGAGCTTTCCCTTTTCTGTCGTCTCGCCTTGGCATTTCGTCTGAAGAAGAGTCTCTATCTCTCCGAGCTGGTCCGGCTTCAGGGGTGCGAAATAAGGCCCGGTGGAATGCGACGGTGGCTGGGGGTGCTTCTGCTCGACCACCCGACGCAGATGTTGCTTGTTGCTCCGGCCGTTCGGCCGCTGCTTTCTGTTTTTGTTCAACAATCTTGGCGGCCCTTATCTCGACCAGAGCGTCGAGTTCTTCCCTAGAAAGCGTCACCGTGTGTTGTCGTCCAGCCTCGTCCATTGTTTCCGATCGGATGCAGGAGCGTTCCCACAGACGGCGCCAATTTGATCCTGTCCGAATCGCTGAACCAAGGGACACTGGGCACGCGGCACGCTCCCAATCGTTGGAGTGAACTTCCGGCTGGTCGAACGAAGCTCCGGCGATCCTGCACAAAAGTCTAGACGGGAAGGGTTCCCGGCGACGACCCTCCGACGCTCAAGTCAGGTAAGTGGTGGAGAAAGTGGCTGCCAAATTTGTATTATGCGTACCTTCGGCGAAGTAATAGCCTCTTTATATAGGATGGAGAAGGAACTGATGCACGCCTACCGAGGTGCGTACGTGTCAGCAACCCATACCACGGTATGCACTTGTCAGAGAGCTTACCTGACACCATGCTGCCACCGTCGAGCATGTCCTTTGATGGGACGGCAGGACCACCCGTTGTCAGACTAGAAGTATGGCATAGCCATACGACTTGACGGCTGTCAGCAGACGTCCTCGTCTTTTACCCACCGTCTGACGGGGGTGCCCGGCCCGCCGAGCGGGCGATGAACGTCGTCCGGACGACTTGATTCTTTGCGCCGTCCGGGTGGCACCTCCTTCCGCTCGGTCATTACGCACTGTTTTATTTGAGCGTCGGAACCCTGGTCCCTACCAGGGTGCCTTTTACTATCAGATTTCCCTTTCTTCTGAGTCCGGTCGGCTTGCCCTTTTCTAGCGAACCACTAGACCCTTTGACCTCCCCTCAGCGTTGACTCCGTATGGGGTTCCGGATTTTTACCGCCGGATCAGTGGATTTGCTGCCAAACTTTCTATAGACGAGGCAGAAAAATTGAACGGTATAATTTTCATTGGAGGGAATAATTTGAATTGTAGATATGTTATAAATTAATTACAATTCAACACGAATTAATTATATTGCAGAAATGGAGGAAATAATTTCAGTGTTTCCTAGTAAAACCTTAAAGCTTCGCACGACGAGGTCATGGGATTTCCTCAACTTCCCGCAGAGAGTAAGCAGGAATCCCGCATTGGAAAGTGACATCATCATTGGAATGATTGATACCGGAATCTGGCCGGAATCTAAGTCCTTCAGCGGTCAGGGATTGAGACCTCCACCGAGGAAATGGAAGGGTGCTTGCGTAAATATGACATGCAACAAGTATGTCCTTAAAATTCGATTATTTAAGTTATATATAATTGTTTGACTTGATTTAAAGCTGTGACTAATATAAATTTATGATTGATTGAATTATTAATTAAGTAAAATCATCGGGGCGCGCTATTACAATAGCTTAGGCGATTACATGTTGAGCGAGCCATCGCCACGCGACTTTCAAGGTCACGGGACTCACACAGCTTCCACCGCTGCCGGTCGAACAGTCTCCCACGCCAACCTCTACGGTCTCGCCAAGGGCATGGCCAGGGGGGCCGTGCCGTCAGCGAGGCTCGCGGTGTACAAGGTGTGCTGGTTGTTCGGGTGCACCGATCAAGACATCTAGGCGGCATTTGACGATGCGATCTCCGACGGTGTCGACATCATCTCCCTGTCTGTCGGCGGAGACATCGCCGCGGATTACTTCCAAGACTCGATAGCGATTGGCGCCTTCCATGCCATGGCGAACGGGATTTTGACGTCGACAGCCGCGGGGAATGCAGGGCTATACCGTGGCAAGGTCAGCAATGTGGCACCGTGGACGTTGGTGGCGGCGGCGAGCAGCATCGATAGGCACATCATTGACAAGGTGGTCACCGGAAATCATGTGTCCACTTTGGTGAGTCATCAATTAGTCAATTTAATGATAATGCAAAAACTTGTGTTAATACGTAGTCTTATTTATGTGTTATCATGTTGAATGAAAATAAGGAATTATTATTAATTTTGGGGGAAAATGCAGGGAGCTTCTGTGAACACGTTTGCGACAAAAAATAGGGATGATCATCCCTTGATCTACATGCAGGGAAATGCAACTATTTTACCAGGGTATGAAGATAATGCTATATATCTTGTCTTCATAGCCAGATGCGGAATGATATATTCAATAATTATCAAACTTGTCTATTGCTGTTTCAGGGATTGCACTGCTTTGCCAGATATAAACATTGTGAAAGGGAAGATTGTTCTCTGCAAGCACTTCTCTGACGAAATTTTTATTACAGGTATTAAAGGATTGATATATATAGATGACTCTTCACTTGACGTTTCCGACTTATACCCAGTTCCATTCATTACAGTCAGTTCCTTGGATGGGCTCAACCTTTTGAGCTACATAAACAACACTAAGTGAGTGTTTATATATATACTTATTTTTATGCTATTCTTTATCTATTTTAATTGCCACCGTTTATAGTATTTCGTAAATAGAAATCATAGGTAGTAGTATTAATCCATGAATATATATGATCTTGGCCAGAAATCCCGTGGCCAACATCCACAAAAGCGAAGAAGTTTTTGACTCCGAGGCTCCCCTGGTTGCTTCGTTCTCATCGAGAGGCCCAAACACCATCACCCCTGACATCCTCAAGGTCATTAATTCATCATTCAGTTCGATTATTTTGGCATATATATATTTTTATTGCAACTTGGAAATGTTTATGTTTGCATATGCAGCCTGATATAAGTGCTCCAGGAATTGACATTTTGGCCGCCTGGTCACGGGTTGCACCAGTGTCAGGCATCATCAATGACACAAGGGTCGTAAAGTACAACATCATCTCGGGCACTTCCTTGGCTTGCCCCCACGTAACCGGCGCCGCCGCCTACGTCAAGTCTTTCCACCCAAATTGGTCGCCGGCAGCCATCATGTCGGCGCTCATGACGACAGGTCTCATGACTAAGCATTATATAATATACCTTTGTTCTTCAACCCTGTTTTTTGAAGCTAGCGAAATTTCTCAATTTAATTTGTCGTCCATGCTATATACAGCCAAACCGATGTATCCTTCGTCCCGCCAAGACGAATTATCGTATGGAGCCGGGCAACTGAACCCGGTGAAGGCCGTCCACCCAGGTCTTGTCTATGACGCTGGTGCCAGTGACTACGTGCAAATGCTCTGTAACTCGGCCTACAATGAAACCATGATCAAGATCGTCACCGGCGACGCCAGTTCCTGCTCCGGCAGCAGCAATGGAACGGCGAGGGATCTCAATTACCCTTCCATGGCCTTACATGTTCAGTCCGGCAAAGCCTTCGCCGCGAAGTTCTTGAGAACAGTGACCAACGTCGGCGGCGCCCGACGCTACAGGTACAAGGCAGAGGTCTGGGCTGATCACAAACTTAATGTGACAGTGAATCCTAGTAAGTTGAAGTTTTCGGAGTTGAAGGAGAAGAGACAGTTCACTGTGTCGGTTTCAGGCGGGCCATTGCCAGGGAACTCGACAGCGCTGGCAACGGTCATTTGGTCGGACGGGAAGCATCAAGTGAGGAGTGTGATGGTTGTCTACACGGATTAGACAGATTATTTCTCATTTTGAGTGATCAATGACAATCTATAAGAAAATATTATATTACAATTCTATTTTTTTCAATGTAAACTATTGTGTATGATTGAGAATTATATTACAATTCTATGTTCTATTTTGAAAATGTCGTTTTTATAAATATGAACACTAAAAAAAAAGTTTGTGAGTGTTTTTAATAGAGGTGGCGATATATAAAGATGACTTGTAGAAGCAATGATTGATTGCGTATGAATGTGTTCTACAAAAGTTGTCATTAACCCATGTAAAACCTTCGATGTTAGAAGGAGTTATTTACCACTTGTGAATATATTTTATAGAACCGGTCAATAACCGGTGCAGAAGGTTGGGTGTTTAGAGAGGTGAGTACACGCTTCCGGTTGTTTGCTATTGCAATAGTTGTTAACCAGTTCGGAAGTCAGCTGGTTGTGGAAGTGGTTGAGACTAATCCTATAAATTGTTTCTGTGCCTATTTGGAAACACTTGTAAGTACTGGTTTTCGAAGCAGCTAAAAACTGCTCCTAATATTAACTTTGAAACAATTAAAAAATGATTCTATATCATATTGTACCGGTACATTTGTCAAAAACGAAATGCAATACCAAATTAAATCAATTCACGATATTCACATTTCACTTCACAAAACTAATTTATGTTCAAAATATATTGCACTACCAAATTATCACATAATATTCATAATTCAATCCAAAATATTAAGATATCTCATTACATTTTACTCCGTAATATACTACCATCACAAAACCTTCCTCAATCGCCAAAACATATACAACCTTCAATAACAAGTCTTTTCCACCGAAAAAACAACAAAAAAAATTTGTCTTAAGTTGAGTTACCTAAACTTAAATCATCTTTACACTTAAATTTATCTCATTGCACTTAAATTTGATAGTCAGACATCATCTACACGTAAATCATCTTTAAATGGAAATTGTGACATTGCATTTGCTCAAAGCGACAAAAAACATAATTCATATATTCTACACATATTCTAAATCAGTTCAAAAGTCTAGCATTAAACATATGAACATAATGGAAAAACAAACAAGACAAATGATGTAATAACTGCAAAATGAAAGTTGAATACATCAAATTTAATAAGAGAATTTAAAAATAAATAAACTTTAAAAATAAAAGTATTAGAATAGTATAAAAACCCATATAACTAAGATTATGAATTAACTTGTTTTAAATATTAATTTAATTTGCATTTAAAAAAATAGAATGCCAGAATATTGTACCAAAATAACTTAACATAAATATTTATTTTTAAAAATCAATATCATCAATTGTATTCGAAGTTCTCTCTAGTGATTATCTGTTCTAGTCATGGGGATGATCTACACCTATTTTCTTTATCAGTTGATAGAGTATATACTTGTTGCCCTATAATATTTACAAACATATATAGCTACCATCTACAATGGGAGAACTTTTCTTACATTGGCAATGGCGGATTTAGTTGTTGGGTTATCAAGTTTTGATGATATCTTCCAGCTAATTTAGACTTTAGATCATTTCAACTATGAAGTAGAAACATACTTGCCCATAACTCTTGTGTACGTCATTTATTGATATTTGTCTTTTTGTCTAAGTTATTTGTATTGTTTTTTAAGTTTACTGTTGTTTTATGTGTATTCAACCTTGTCTACGATGTTAAGATTTATTTTCATATTTTTCCTCTAAGTTGAATAATATTAAGGATTTCTCATAAGACTAAGTGCAGAATTAGGATTTTTATTTAGTGTAGGCAATATTTACCACATAATTACCAACAACTAGAAAGAAAAAATCATTTTTGGTTCTCCAAGATACTTTATTGCATTTGACATCGAGTAGGATAGTTTATTTATTTTTTTATTCTTTTATAATTTATTTTAATTTAATATTTAATCATCTAATTTTTTCTTTTTAAATTTTCTTTATGATTCAGCCATAATGTTTATATAAAATCTACACTCTAAGATTAAGGAAGAAAAAAAATTCTAATATATGGACTCCAATTCTTATCCTATCCAGTAAAGATTTGAAGGAAATTTTAAACATAAAGGAAAATTTTTTCTAACATATTCATAATTCTAAAATCTCTAAATGAATTCATAGTACAAATATACAAAAGATGAAAATTACCAAAAATATAAAAATTATCAAAAATAATAATAATAAAAAATCTACGGATCGTACTACATCAACATACAAGTTGGATGATGTAAGTATGAGAAGGATCTATATATTTGCAAACATTTTTAAAAACTGAATTCAAATAGTTATGCAAGTTCTTTATTGAATCATCAATGTTATGTTAATGCCCAAGCATTTGAAACCACGAAATCAACTATGAAAGATGAGAAGGATTTGTTTGATTCTGAGGAATGAATCTCAAGTAACATTGAAGAAGAAATGGAGTTAATCAGATGAATGAATGCTCACTGCAATGTTAGTCCCTGAAGCAACCTAATGGGATGTAGTTTTCATCTAGTTTTGCCCCATTCCTTCAGTTTAACCTCACAAATCATAAAAATTAAACCAATACAGATCAGATGCATGGAAAGATCATGAGGAGAATAATTAGCAATGTAAGGCATAAAAGTTTACCTAGAAGTCCGATATAGTAAGAAAGGGGGGCAAGTCCGTGTATTTGCTCTTGAAGAAACTTCCCAAATCAGAGACGATGAGGTTGTACTCTTCCCATTGGGTAATGACCCAGATCAGCTCACCGACCATGAAATCGGATGTGTGGATTCCACCACTCTACTCACTCTGAAGCCAGTAATCACCTTTGAACATTGAATCTCATTGACTATTATTAAGTAATTGAGTCAATTTTAGGAATGCGATGTGCAACCGTATAGAGCCAGGAGTGAAGTTTGGAGATAGCTAGGCATGTCATGCTTGTCCATATGGCTGCGTATGTAGGGATGGCATAAGTGCTAGAGATTCTTGACCAAGAGTGCCGGCGTAGAGCCCTCAAGAATCGCCAAAACTCTTGACGTCGTACTTTGCTGTGCTTTTCTCGGCGAAACCATAGAGGGCATGGTTGTTTAGGTTGGTGGCGATCTCAGAGAGGTTGAATTTGGAGGACTCCTAGGCCTAGAAGCTTTGGAGGTATAAGAACAAACTGAAGTCCTAGTAGTTGAGGCAAACTCAGGCATCGACGTGATGACAGTACTCGTCGCGACGGAAGTCATCGATGCAGCTGGAGGACTGGTACGTTGGGTACATGGTGACTAACATGGAGAAGGCCTCGTCTACAAAGGGAAGGATTAGGTGGAGAGGAAGACTCGCTCAGTGGCGAGGGAGGTGGCGTGGAGGAACTCCTACTGGGTGAGAAGGCGAATGACCAACAAATTTTATATTTAGGAATTATATTTTATGAATTCTTTGAAATTTGCACATCTTTATCTACAAAATTGATTTAATTTTGATAAATCTTATTTCAATGCGTAAACTTTTGAAAATTATTGAATAAGATCAAATCATGCAAAAGGAATGAATGGCTGCCTCCACATGGTAGTCTGAGTATTGAGTGAAAATCCTATATTTTTTACTTTATGCAATGGAAATAAGTTAGAAGAATCTCAAGTTAGTTTTGGCAAGAATATAATATTAATTAATCAAATATGACATAATGAATAACAACTTAAAAAGAACTAAGTAAGAGACTAAGATGTTTACTTGGTTACAATGTTGGTGATTATTAATTTTGATGAAGGCAAAGAAACCTCTTAATTTTTTGAAAAACTTAGAAAGTTGCTAGGAAATTAATAAAAAAGTTCTCGAATAATTCCTATCTCTAGCGGTCTTTTATACCCCCTAAAAAACTCTATCTGTAGTTGTAAGGCGCCTTCAATAGGATTCAAGGCACCTTCAATCAGAAAAATCTTATTGCCGAAGATAAAATATCTTCAGCTAATGTGTACTGGAAGGCGCTTTCCAAGCCATGAAAGGCGCCTTCTATGAGGCAGATTAGTTCCTTAGCCAATCTCTTCACATAAGTGATGCTCCAGCTAATCGGAGTTGAGGTCACCCGAACCCAACTCCGACCTTCTCCTCAAGCGGGCTTCCTTCCCGACTTCTCGTTCCTCGAACGTCATGCACTTCCTTCTCATCCACTAGTGTACTCTTCCGCAGTACCTCGTCCCTCGAATGCACTGAGCCCGTCGACTCCTTTCTCGTGCCATCATTTTCAATAATTGCGTCTTCCTTTTGACTTTTTGTATTTCTAAGCTCCTACACAGTTAGACACAAGGATTAAATACAAACATGACCTAATTTGACTCGGTTGATTACACCAAAACCAACCTGGGGTGCTTACAATCTCTCTCTTTTTGATGTGCATCAACCCGAGTTAAGTTAGGGTTTAAACAAACATGAATTAAAGTATAACAATCAAAATTGCAATAATATCATCAAAATTACTGCAAGTAGAAATGTACTAAAATTAATGAAATTTATGTGGCTATTTGGAAACACTTGTAAGTACTGGTTTTCGGAACAGTTAAAAACTACTCCTAATATCAAATTTGAAACAGTTAAAAAATGATCCTATATCATATTGTACTAGTACGTTTATCGGATTTTCAGAACCAAATGCAATACCAAATTAAATCAATTCACAATATTCACATTTCACTTCACAAAACTAATTTATATTCAAATATATTACACTACCAAATCATCACATAATATTCATATTTCAATCCAAAATATTAATACATCTCATTATATTTTACTCCGCAATTTACTACCAACACAAAACCTTCCTCAATCACCAAAACATATACAACCTTCAATAACATGTCTTTTCCACCAAAAAAACAGCAAAAAGAATCTATCTTAAGTTGAGTTACCTAAACTTAAATCATCTTTACACTTAAATTTATCTCATTGCACTTACATTTGATAGTCAGACATCATCTACACATAAATCATCTTTAAATGAAAGTTGTGACATTGCATTTTCTCAAAGCGACAAAAAACATAATCCGTATATTCCACACATATTCTAAATCAGTACAAAAGTCTAGCATTAAACATATGAACATAATAGAAAAAAACAAGACAAATAATGTAATAACTGCAAAATGAAAGTTGAATACATAAATTTAATAAGAGAATTTAAAAATAAGTAAACTTTAAAAACAAAAGTGTCAGAATAGTATAAAAACTGATATAACTAAGATTATGAATTAACATGTTTGAAATATTAATTTAATTTGCATTTAAAAAATAGAATTCCAAACTATAGTAGTAAAATAATTTACAAAAATATTTGTTCTTAAAAATCAATATCATCGATTGTATTCGAACTTCTCTCTAGTGATTATCTACTCTGGTCATGGGGATGATCTATAACTATTTTCTTTCTCAGTTGATGTTGAATAAACTTGTTGCTGCATAATATTTTCATACATATATAGCTACTAATATGGTTATAGTGAGTGAATCCAAATGATGACGTGGTAGTCAAAGTCATGATGATGTGGCGGTCAAAGTCAAGATAAAGGAATATTCCACACTTGGTCCTGTTGATCACCCAGCCTTAAAATTCTCGGGTCCTGCCTGCGTGGCTCTAAAGCATGGCGTTCGGATAAGGCTGGTCGGGTACATATACGGTCGAGTATAAGGACTCTAGGGTTTTACTCTGAAACTAAAAAAATAATGCGCTCGGTTAGTAAACAGCTGACAGGGTTCAAAGGAGCCCAACCAGATGAAAGGTCGTCTGGACTCAAGGCACTTGAGTCTTATGAAACTCTTAGTATATGCTTTGCCGGATAAAGGCTAATCGAACATAAGGCACTTTGTGTAGTCTCGACTGAGCAAAGTCCGGCCATGCTCAAAGACACTTTGCCTCACAAAGATAATAATATACGATCAATCGAATAAATGCCAATTCATTATAAGGCTCTCTGTGTAAGCTCGGCCGGGCAAAGTTCGACTGGACTCAAAGACACTTAGCCTCAAATAAATCTCTTTATACTAGATCGGCCATATAAAGGTTAGTCGAACAGAAGGCTCTATGTGTACGTTCGACCGAGCAAAGACAATGAAAATAGCAAAGTACAACTCAAAATATAGAAATAGATAGAGGAGAGTGATTATCCTTGAAACCTGGCGTCTTTGGAAGTATCCTTGCTCCAAAGGTGGACGGATCGACAGAGATCGACGAGGATGAAACCTAGGGCTCCCCTAAGGGGGAGAACCCTTCCCCAAGATCCAAGATTCTTGAAAAGGAGAGAAAAATCCCTTTTATAGTAATTGGCACAACCCTTGGTGTGAATCCACACGACCTCCTTCTTTCTGCTATATGCTAGGGTGACACGACCGTGTGGGTCACACGACCATATTCTGCTTTGGCTCTGGATGGGCTACACGACCATGTGGATTTATACGGTTGTGCTCTTCTTCTCTTCTGCTTTGGCCACACCGCTGTGTGGCTCACACGGTCGAGGTCTTCTTACTTTCTAGAAATGCTGCACGACCATGTGGATCTACACGGCCGTGCTTCGGATGTTGTTGATGGGGTTGACATTGTCATGTGGGTCACATAGCCAAAATCTTCTTCTTCTATGGAAATGTGGCACGGTCGTGTGGTCCACATGGCCATGACTTGACCCTTGCTCTGTTTTCGCTCCAAATTACGTCCTATCAATTAAAAACAAGCAAAGAGTAAATTTTCGAACAAAAGGACTAGAAATATGACATTACAATAAAATATGATGCAATAAACATAGATTATGCCCCTGAAATATAAGTAGATGTGCGTCAAAATATACATAAAAGTGTATATAATCTACGCACATCACGTACCTCACCTACCTCGTGTTCTAATGCTCCCCCTTTATCGCAGCTTTCCTCTGATGATTCTCCCCCCCTTCATCAATGCTCATCTCTGATTTGCTTTCAACTTTTTCTTGGTGGCTTGCCATTAGAGCTAGTCAGACATAAGCTTTGATCTCGGACACGAAGGACGACGATTCATCCCATGTGACCTTCAGATTCTTGTGCTTTGATCTTGTTGGTCTTTTGGCCTTGCCCTTGTCCTTCTTCTTCAGTTCGGGGTAGTCGTCCTTGATGTGGCCTTCTCCTTGGCAGTTCCAGCACCGAACCTTTCTTTTGCTCTAAAAGTACTTTTTTGACTGTGACTTATTAATGTTATTAGATTTAATAAATTTATTAAATTTTCTTACCATTAGGGTAGCTTCATCTTCATCAATTGACACTTCGGAGTCTGGATGATCCATTCTTGCCTTCAGGGCGATGTTCTATCTGGGCTCCTTTGATTTTGCACATCTAGATTAGTGAAGTTCCAAAGTGGAAAATAAACTTTTTAATGTGCTTACATCTAGATCTTTAGAAATATAATAGGAGTTGACAATTGATGACCATTTGAGTGTCCTTGGAAAAGCATTTATTGCGTATATTAGGGAATCTCGATTTCTTACCTTTTCTTTGAGATTTGTGAGTCTGGTGATCAGTGTTGTAGTGTATACTAAAAGCCTAGCTTTTGTATAAACATTTATAAGAATCACATTGGTCAAGTGTCTACATTTATATATACCAAATGTAGATATTCAATTAATTTATATTGTAGATAACATTATGTGTGATGTCACACATAGAAGATTGTGTTATCGACTCTTTATAAATTATAAACAGTAGTTCACGACTAAGATGGAAAGGAACAAACCATTGGAATAGTCGTAATGTAATTAGACATTAGTTTATCTTGACTAATAAATTACACTAGTACACTTTAAGTGTATTGAGCAGGACCATTTAAGGTAAGTTCTTTTTATACTGATTTAATAAAAGAACTAGACCTTAGTTATTATGGAAGTGTGTGCTCTTAATACTAATATAATAACAAGCACATATATTTGATATTTATTTCTTTAATTTATCAATGGGTGAGATTTAGTTCGATAAATCAATAAGCCCGATAAGTTGGGAAATGATGTTACTTATAGTGTGACTTGTTGATTATAGAAGAAAACTATATCCTAGTAATATATGTTGATAATGTCTCCAAGAGGAGCTTATAAAGATTGTCATGTTAAACCCTGCAGGTGGACTTAGTCCGACATGACGATAAGGTTGAGTGGTACTACTCTTGGACTAAGATATTAATTAAATGAGTTGTCAGTAACTCACTTAATTAGTGGACATTCGACATCTTAAACACAGGGAGACTAACACACTCATAATAAGAAGGAGCCCGAAAATATAATTTGGGATTGGTGCGGTAGTTCAATAATAATTCTTTAGTGGAATGAATTATTATTGATGAAGTTAAGTTGTGTGTTCGGGGCGAACACGAGAAGCTTAATTTCATCGGGAGACCAAAACCAATTCCTCCTCTCGGTCCCTATCGTAGACTCTTGTATATAGAGATTTATACCCACCATATACCCATCTTTTTACCCACTTTTGGTGGCGGGCCAAGCTAGCTTGAACCCAAGCTAGGGCCGACCAAGACCCAAAGGTTGAGCCAAGTTGGTGGCCGGCCAAAGCTTGGGTCCCAAGCTTAGGTGGCCGGCCACTAGAAAATTAAAAGGAACTTTTTATTAAAATTATTTATTATGTGGATATCATGGTTTTAAAAGAGAGTTTAAATTTTAAATCTTTCCTTTTAAAGCTTTCTAGAAAAGATTAAGAAAAGATTTGAAAGCTTTCCTTATTTGTAGATTGAAAGGAGATTTTAATTTTGAGAAAACTTTCCTTTTTAACCATGTTCATGTTTTAAAAGAGAGTTTAAAAATTAAATATTCTCTTATATTTGTTTCTACAAAAGATTAAGAAAAGATTTGATATCTTTCCTTATTTGTAGATTGAAAAGAGATTTTAATTTTTAGAGATAACTTTCCTTTTGGAAATTATCCACATGTTTAAAAGAAAGATTTTAATTTATAAAATTTCCTTTTTACTAACCATGAAGGGATTAAATTATTGGAGGAATTTTTATAAATTTCTGGAGACAAATTAGGAAGTTTTAATTAATTAAAACTCTCCTTGTTTATAGCTTGTGGTGGCTGGCCATTATTATTAAGAGAAGAAAATTGTTTTTTAATTAAAATAATTTTTATTTTTCATGGCAAAATAATTAAGGAAGTTTTTAATTAAATTTCCTTATTTGCCAAGACCAAGGATTATAAAAGAGGGGGTAGAGGTGCCTTCATGGCGAACGACTCTATTCTTATTCTTCCTCTCTTTTTCTTCCTTGGGGTGGCCGACCCTATTAGTTTTCTCTTCTTCCTTTTCTTTTTTCTTCATTGGCCGGATCTTGTAAACTCATGGAGCTTGAAGATGGCCGGATTTTAGCATGGAGAAGAAGGAGAGAAAGGAAGCATCCCTTGGAGCTTGGTGGTGGTGGTCGAACCACATCTATTCTTGGAATATTTGTGGTTGCCGAATCTTGCTTGGAGAAGAAGGTGGCTTAGGTGGATTCTCATCTCGGTAGATCGTTGCCCACACAACGTCCGAGATAAGAAAAGGAATACGGTAGAAGATCAAGAGGTCATTAAAGTTTACAAAGGAAGGTATAATTAGTAATTAATTTTCGCATCATACTAGTTGTATTTCTTTTGTATGAATTCCAAACACAAGAGGCATTAGATCTAGTTTTTCAAATTAGTTTTTCGAGTTTGTGTTTTCTTCTTTTTCGAATTTGTGATTCGATTGTTCTTTTTGGTTAACCTAGAGTTATTTAAGGAAATAAATATTAGCTTTCCTTAAAAGGCTTTACCTGTAACGACCCGCCTTCTACTGACTAGGCTGTGAGGCCGATCGCTACATTATGCTGTGCTAAATTACTATTGCGGAAATCTGGATTGATTAAAATTTTACTAAACTGATTACTGTAAAATCTGAACTTAATATTCTAGATGTACCTAGGAGTTGTACACATGCTAGGGAAGATAATCTATGCCTCTCGGATGTCCTGCTAGCTGTAATCAGGCATTTCAATCGATCCATGAATCGATTGGGTTGTCGGATCTATCCAGTGATCGATCCAGCTTGATACCGGCACGGAGAAAAACTCTGGATCGGTCGGCTGACCGATCCATGCGCTATATTGATTCTGTATGCGACTGGATCGGTCTACCGACCGATCCAGGAGTACACTGATCGGTCGGCTGACCGATCCAGTGGCTCACTGATCGGTTAGCTCACCGATCAGTGAGCTTCTGTACTCTCTGTTCGCATCTGGATCGGCCGGCTGACCGATCCAGTGGCACAACTGATCCAGTGGCACAACCCAATTCTGATCGATCTGTAGATCGATCTGGGTTTCTGATTTCGAATCAGAACCCCTGATTTCAGCACTATTTCGTGCCCAACTCATACACATCAAGTCTATAACAACTAGAAACATTTTTAACATGTATTAGCTAACATTTTAAACATGATATCACGCATGGTTCACTAATTCATGGCATGCAAATGTACTATGTGTAGAATAATAAGGTTCTAACAGTTAACTAATTTTGCTGAAAGTTCTAATGCATAAATAAAGCTTGTTAGATCCCTAAGATCTTTTATTCCCAAGTTCCTTCCACACACATCTTCATCGCATTGTCCTCCAGCCTCCGCTAGTCCATTTTCCCTTTACCTTTATCTACAGTATAAGGAAAAAGTATCTGTAAGCTTAAAGCTTAGTAAGAAACCAGCTACCTCACAAAACATGCACACGATGCAATTTATGTTTTGAAAACATGCTATTTGAAATACGTACTGAACATAGATAAGAATGGCATAGCAAAGTTACTAAGCACAAATACTGAAACATAGCATGCATATCAAAATCTAAGCATGGAGCTAACTCATGGTATCAGTCAGGAAGAACTAAACTGAAACTGAAACTAAACTAAACTAAGCTGATACTGAATTAAATCCTGATCACATAGGTGACTGAGAGTTTTGAAAACTATATACATAAGTAGATTAAAATAATAATCACGCTGCTGAGGGCCCTGGCAACTGTACGTGCTGTGCGCGCACCCCTAGCTAGACCCGGGATTGCAAGTTCCAAATCTAGTAGGGTTTACTAGGTTATCTGAACCTAGGGACGACTGTGAGAGTCCAACCCAATGGATATCTGATCCTGTACAGTGCCACTGCTGAAAATAAAATACTGAATAGGTGTACTGTTTTATTTAGCCGTTTCTAGGTTATCTGAACCTAGAGCTAGGTTGTCTGAACCTAGAGGCGACTGTGGGAGCCCACCCATTGAACATCTAGTCCCATGAAAGCTATAATAAAGCTAATTAACTGGATCAATACGTCTATACGGCATTTGCCTGAGCTGAATAAATGCCCACTGAATCAAAACCTGTCCTAATCTTTTTATCGAGCATTTGGTGTGCTCTAACTCTCCTCTCTAGTAGGGAGACCACCTCTAGGCACCCGACAACGTCTAACACCTCAACTGAAGAGGGCAAACGCGTCCGGCCCATCTAGAGGTGCTCGACTGATCCCTAAAGCTGCGGGGAGGGTTAAATACACCCTAGATGTCGACAAAAATCCGAGTATAACAAATCTAAAAGCATGCATTCAAACGGAAGCTACTTATACTGCAGGTGAAGGGTTTCTTACCTCCTATTCATAATTTCTTACGATTCTAATCGCGAGATTTTCCGGAGGAGACGATCCTTTCAACGATCTTCTCGCGTCTAAGCGTTCCTCTCGCGAAGGGAAACGTCCTCGTGTCGGAGATGTCGTCGGAAGGTGTCCTTGAAGCCCTAGGAAAGGAACCCTAGGATTGGCGCCGAGAGGAAGAAGAAGAGGGAGAGGTGCGGCGTGAGGTTAGGGTGAGGAGGAGAAATTGCCGAACCAATTAAAAATAAACCAAACCCCACTTAAATTTTCTATTTATATTAAGTGGGTAACTCGGCCCAACTTAAATATAAATATAATTGACTCCCCTTTCTTTCAGCACAGCCCTGCTGGGTTCAACTGGTTACTTAAGCGGTCTAAAGGTTTAGTGGACCCGAGAGGTCCTGGGTTCGATTCCCGCTTAGGCCGTTTTCGTTTTCTATTTGTTTTTGCTACTTCCGTTACTCTAAAAATTCTGTAAAAATATCCTAAAATTCCATAAAAATCATAAAATATTTATAAAAACGTCATTTTCAAAACAGAACATAGAATTGTAATATAATTCTCAATCATACACAATAGTTTACATTGAAAAAATAGTATTGTAATATAATATTTTCTTGTACATTGTCATTGATCAATCAAAATGAGCAATCAGTCTAATCCGTGTAGACAACCATCACACTCCTCACTTGATGCTCCCCGTCCGACCAAATGACCGTCGCCGGCGCTGTCGAGTTCCCTGGCAATGGCCCGCCTGAAACCGACACAGTGAACTGTCTCTTCTCCTTCAACTCCGAAAACTTCAACTTACTAGGATTCACTGCCACATTAAGTCAGTGATCAGCCCAGACCTCCGCCTTGTACCTGTAGCGTCGGGCGCCGCCGACGTTGGTCACTGTTCTCAAGAACTTCGCGGCGAAGGCTTTGCCGGACTGAACATGTAAGGCCATGGAAGGGTAATTGAGATCCCTCGCCGTTCCTTTGCTGCTGCCAGAGTAGGAACTGGCGTCGCCGGTGACCATCTTGATCATGGTTTCGTTGTAGGCCGAGTTACAGAGCATTTGCACGTAGTCACTGGCACCAGCGTCATAGACAAGACCTGGGTCGACGGCCTTCACCGGGTTCAGTTGCCCGGCTCCATACGATAATTCGTCTTGGCGGGCCGAAGGAAACATCGGTTTGGCTGTATAAAGCATGGACGACAAATTAAAATGAGAAATTTCGCTAGCTTCAAAAAACAGGGTTGAAGAACAAAGGTATATTATATAATGCTTAGTCATGAGACCTGTCGTCATGAGCGCCGACATGATGGCTGCCGGCGACCAATTTGGGTGGAAAGACTTGACGTAGGCGGCGACGCCGGTTACGTGGGGACAAGCCATGGAAGTGCCCGAGATTATGTTGTACTTTACGACCCTTGTGTCGTTGATGATGCCTGACACTGGTGCAACCCGTGACCAGGCGGCCAAAATGTCAATTCCTGGAGCACTTATATCAGGCTGCATATGCAAACACAAACATTTCCAAATTGCTATACAATTAATTAAATCCCTTAAAAATATATATATATGTCAAAATAATCGAACTGAATGATGAACTAATGACCTTCAGGATGTCAGGGGTGATGGTGTTTGGGCCTCTCGATGAGAACGAAGCAACCAGGGGAGCCTCGGAGTCAAAAACTTCTTCACTTTTGTGGATGTTAGCCACAGGATTTCTGGCCAAGATCATATATATGCATGGATTAATACTACTACCTACGATTTCTATTTACAAAATATTATAAACGGTGGTAATTAAAATAGCTAAAAGATATATATATATATAATATAAACACTCACTTAGTGTTGTTATGTAGTTCAAAAGGTTTAACCCATCCACGGAACTGACTGTAATGAATGGAACTGGGTATATGAAGGAAACGTC
Organism: Zingiber officinale; assembly: GCF_018446385.1. Lineage (NCBI taxonomy): Eukaryota > Viridiplantae > Streptophyta > Magnoliopsida > Zingiberales > Zingiberaceae > Zingiber > Zingiber officinale. The sequence continues at coordinate 5,105,163 of NC_056001.1, forward strand.
AAGTGAAGAGTCATCTATAAATATCAATCCTTTAATGCCTGTACTAAAAATTTCGTCATAGAAGTACTTGCAGAGAACAATCTTCCCTTTCACCATGTTTATATCTGGCAAAGCAGTGCAATCCCTAAAACAGCAATTGACAAGTTTGAGAATTATTGAATATATCATTCCGCATCTAGCTACGAAGAGAAGATATATAGCATTATCTTCATACCCTGGTAAAATAGTTGCATTTCCCTGCATGTAGATCAAGGGATGATCATCCCTATTTTTTGTCGCAAACGTGTTCACAGAAGCTCCCTGCATTTTCCCCCAAAATTAATAATAATTCCTTATTTTCATTCAACATGATAACGCATAAATAAGACTACGTATTAACACAAGTTTTTGCATTATCATTAAATTGACTAATTGATGACTCACCAAAGTGGACACATGATTTCCGGTGACCACCTTGTCAATGATGTGCCTATCGATGCTGCTCGCCGCCGCCACCAACGTCCACAGTGCCACGTTGCTGACCGTGCCACGGTATGGCCCTGCATTCCCTGCGGCTGTCGACGTCAAAATCCCGTTTGCCATGGCATGGAAGGCGCCAATCGCTATCGAGTCTTGGAAGTAATCCGCGGCGATGGCATAGGCGACAGACAGGGAGATGATGTCGACACCGTCTGAGATTGCATCGTCAAATGCCGCCAAGATGTCTTGATCGGTGCACCCGAACCACCAGCACACCTTGTACACCGCGAGCCTCGCTGACGGCACGACCCCCCTAGCCATGCCCTTGGCGAGGCCGTAGAGGCTGGCATGGGAGACTGTTCGACCGGCAGCGATGGAAGCTGTGTGAGTCCCATGACCTTGAAAGTCGCGTGGCGATGGCTCGCTAAACATGTAATCACCTAAGCTATTGTAATAGCGCGCCCCGATGATTTTACTTAATTAATAATTCAATCAATCATAAATATATATTAGTCACAGCTTTAAATCGACTCAAACAATTATATATAACTTAAATAATCGTATTTTATGGACATACTTGTTGCATGTCATATTTACGCAAGCACCCTTCCATTTCCTCGGTGGAGGTCTCAATCCCTGACCGCTGAAGGATTTAGATTCCGGCCAGATTCCGGTATCAATCATTCCAATGATGATGTCACTTTCCAGTGTAGGATTCCTGTTTACTCTCTGCGAGAAGTTAAGGAAATCCCATGATCTCGTCGTGCGAAGCTTCAGGGTTTTACTAGGAAACACTGAAATTATTCCCTCCATGTCTGCAGTATAATTAATTCGTGTTGAATTGTAATTAATTTATAGCATATCTACAATTCAAACTATTCCCTCCAATGAAAATTATACCGTTCAATTTTTCTGCCTCGTCTATAGAAAGTTTGGCAGCAAATCCACTAAAACTCCTCTGGTAACTATACACCAAAGACTCACTAGGCGAGCTGCATTATCAATTGTTTTAGTCTCAGAATTTGACAAAATAGATAATATTTATATATACATCAATTTATTACCAGTTCACAAAAATTTCTTTAAGCAAATTAAGATGGAGTTCATAGGTTGGGTACTGAGATGAGTGTTGAGCTCCCATATACACAATATATACCTGCAGAATGACATTCATGTATGGTAATATTAATTGTAATAATACAGATTAAAGAACACTTTTTCAAAATGCAAATTTACAAACTTCGGAATCACCTTTCTTTCTTCATTTGAAGATGCTGACGAAAATAAAAGAATAAAGGATATGAAAAATGCAAGAGCTACCAGATGTGATAGTAGAGAAGTCATTACTCTTCTTATCCTATGAGTTTTGTAAAATTCTACTAAGATACATGGAATTTTATAATGGATGCCAACTAATGGAGAGTTTAGGATCAATGGACAACATGGATTATACACTGTCCGTTGTCGCGGTGTCATGCTAGAATAGAAATGATTATTGGTAAAATTTTAGTGGCTAAAATAAATTTTACAGATAATTTACTCAACAAATATAATTTTAACCAATGAAATATTTAAAAATATCAATAAAAATAATTTTAATTGATAATTAAAATTTTTCATAATCAAAATAATTTTTGACTGATATTTTTAATTTTTTATCCTGAAAAGGAATTTTGCAGATATAAAAATTTAACTTGTAATTATATTAAATTGAATTGATAATCATATTAAACTTTGGCTAATAAAATATTTTAAAATATCTGTAAAAAAATTTTGTTCAGTAAATATAATTATTTATTATTATAATTATATTAAGATAACTTTTAAATATTAAGATTTTTTATTCATGATTTTTTTATAAATATATTAATGTTTATTAATGAAACAAAATATATGTACCTAGGAGATCTAGAACACTACTAACTCTTTTTTTTTCAAATTAATTTCTATAATAAAATTTTCTCTTATAAACATGGACGGATCTATTAAAGGGCTATCCTTAGATATGACCCAACCCATTTTTTATTATTAAATATATATATATTAGAATTAGGTGATGCATGACACTACTACGAGAAAGAAACAAAAATATGATCGAGTACGAAGTCAAAGAAACAAAAATAAGACTGAATACCAATCTTTATTGTTTTTTGAAAAAAAAAATCAAAATCTTTTAATTGACAGGTCAGTTCTGGGAGTTGCGAAGATTTATCGTATCTCCATATGTTTGGTAAGATCTATCTTGAACCTTATCAACATGTATGATGATAGACAAGGATCCGTAGATTTTATTATTATTATTTTTGATAATTTTTTTATTTTTAATAATTTATATATTTGTATTATGAATCTATTTAAAAATTTTAGAATTATGAATCTATAAAAAATTTTCGTTTCTTCGTTTCTGTTTAAATTTTTTTTTTCTTTACAAAATAGAAATTTGAGTTCATATATTAAAATTTTTTTCTTTCCTTAATTTTAGGGTTTGAATTTTGTATAAACATTTATTTAATTGTGGGAGGAATTAATCCTCTCTTCTTAATAAAAATTCCATTTTTAATGACTTCTCTTTTTGTCTTTTCCTCGAACTCTTCTATCATCAGCCCGCAAAATAATAGAAATTCTACTCAACATCAGATGATAGAGTTTCTATTCATATACATCCAGATTTGAATAGAAAAGTTTAGAACATACTCAATTCATGATTTTTTCCCTACTGAACTAGAATAATTACTCACATACAACGACAATTTATATCGAAGAAAGTATCTTGTAGAACCTAAAATGATTTTTTCTTTCTGGCTGTTGGTAAATATTGTGGGGGCGGATCAACATGTTTCCTCTAGTCCGTAATTTACGGACAAGAGGACGATCCACTGTACGAGGATCATTGATTAGGTTGGAACTCATCTTTAAATTGATAGGGTTCATCCAAATCAAGAGTCTACAATAATGGATCATCCCCTGATCCGTAAATTACGGACCAATGACTCTATCCTCGGGGCGAATCTTCTGGATTAGGAATTCCTGATCCTCCCTTGGACCACATAGCAATTATAAAACTCAGGCACGTGCACGCGCCAACGCCAGAAAAGCCCTAGCCTCTTCAAGCATCGCCTCCCTCCCTCCCTCCAGCGCCGCTTCCCTCCAGCGCCGCTTCCCTCCCGTGCCTCCCTCGTCGCCTGCGGCCTCCCTCCAACGCCGTCTCTAGCGCCGACCTCCAGCAAGTATAGCGCCATCTCCAGCGTCGACCTCCAGCGCCGCCTCCGCACAAAAGCACTAGCCTCTCGACATCCAGCGCCGCCTCCCTCTAGCGCTGCCTCCATCCAGCATCGCCGACCTCCAGCGCTGCCTCTATCCAGCATCGCCGACCTCCAGCGCCGCCTCCAGCCAGCATCGCCGACCTCCAGCGCTGCCTCCCTTCAGCATCGGGGACCTCCAGCAACCTCCCGTCCTCTGCCTCCAGCGGCCTCCGGCAACCTCCCGTTCTAGATGTTGAATACTTTGTATTTTTGGTTTATCATTTGTCTTGTGAACTATCAGATCATTCATGATGGCACATCTCTGAATGGTTATGAACAAGAAGCTACTACTTCATCAGGGATGACTAACTTGTTTTATGTGGCAGGGCACAAGTGGTTGGATGGCCACCGATCCGAAGTTATAGAAAGAACACAATGGTCGCAAACCCGACCAAGAAAAAGGAGGATGATGAAGTGAAACAAGGGGTGGAATGCCTCTATGTCAAGGTCAGCATGGATGGAGCTCCATATCTCAGAAAAGTTGACCTCAAAATGTATTCCAACTACAAGGAACTCTCACTGGCTCTTGAGAAGATGTTTACTTGCTTTACTATTGGTAAGCTATCTTGATCTATGGTGAGTATACATGCTATATCTTGGTAATTGCTATTAACACGGCTCATTAACATTAATGTTGTTGAAGATGCACTGAGAATGAAAATTAAACACAAATGTGATAATGTTCTTTTCATTTCTCTATTTATTAGTGTCTTGTGCAGTTAATCTGTAACTACAATATATTAGCAGGATCTGATAAGTGCCATGAATTGATCTCCTAAATCTATTCTATGCGAATCTTCACTAGTCAGGTGGAAAAAACTATCGGTCATTTGATTCCAATGTCAAATAGGAATAGAAGAGAAGAGTCTCCTATGGTTTTAGATTCCATGCATTTCTGGCCTTTGTGCCGAAACTGCATCAAATTGATTTATCGCATTCTTTTTTTTGCGATTTATTTTGACAGTCTTATATTCCAATTTGATTCAGGATTGGAACTGTTCTCTACTTCAACTAGTACTAATTCTTTGTAGTTGGTGTTGCAGCATGTTTACTGATTCATGCAGAAGGTTGAGGATCATGAAAGGTTCAGATGCAATTGGTATTGGTATGTGTTTCCATTTCGTCCTCTGTTTCTTAATCAGCAATCATTAATTATCAAACAAATTCTGATTGGTTGATAACATACAAGCTTAGTTTTTTTACCCCTACAATATCTCTGAAGTATGCGTAATTGTCAATAATTAATCTAAGCTGATAAGCCCTACTTTTAGCTTGTGGTTGACCAGATCTTGCGCCTGATAGAATTCGCAACAGTTCGTATCCTGTTTCCTAACAAACTGAGTAAAGTTTGGCTCAGCTCCAAGGGCCATGGAGAAATCCAAGAGCAGGAACTAACAAAACATGCAGACCAAACTAGTTGCAACTGGCTCACAGAACTGAAAGATATCTGTTTAGTCTTGTCTTTATTTTGTGATTTACCAGAGTGGAGTGAAACCTCTGGTTTACTTGCTAGTTCGTGGACAGTGTTGGTAGTTGCTGTAGTAGGTATTATCTTGTCATCTCGTATGCATTGGTATTAGAAGCGTGTTTTCATTAAGTTGAATGGTTTCTCTTGCATGGTTGATTCAATTTGATTGGAACAAGATTATCGAATTAGCCCTGCGAACAGAACAGTCAAGAAACGTGAAGGAAATATGAAAAACAACAGAACAAACTAGTTCAATTTCCTTGTGCAGAACACAAAAGGAAAGCGATTCTAAAAGCTCTGCATGTGATTTAAGAGGCTGAGGCAGACACTTGAACATACACCATTTGTGTATATCCATTAAAAACTGACGTTTCAAGTTTTGCTAGCCAAGCCTTTGGAACAAGCCAAATCTTCCATCTTCGATAATTGGATCAGAGGCACGGGCAGGGCCGCACCTTGTTTGGTGAGTAAGTGAAGGACCAGCAACAGGAGGGAGTTCCCAGTAAACATCCAATACCGAATCCACAAACCTGCTGTTTTGAAAATGTTCTTCATAGGAGATTGCCTTGTTGCTATGGTTGAAAGCGTCTCGCATATAGCCTTGCGCACCCCACCATTCTTCACCATTTCCACAAAGTTCATCTCTGTCCACAGCTATCTCCCAGAACCTTTTCCTTTTCATGCTGATCCTTGCTTCATCACTCTCGATGAAGCAGCTATGTCCACCTCCTAAATTAAACAAAGTGGATTATCTTCAATGCTTATACCTTTTTACATGGAGATAATCGATGAAGACAAGATATGAGGTATTTAAACTTTGATGCAAAAATGAACAAACTGCAACACAATAGTCACATCACAGATGACATAATGAGCTATTGGACGGCATCAAAATTTCACAAAAGAGAATAATTGCAATTGACAACAATTCAAGTTTTAGGATGCAGATTTATGATTTAGCAATCGAACATAAGCAAAAAAACATGGATTAACAATCCCAGTCTTAAAATTCCATTCTCATCTTTTTCATCTCAGCCTGCAAAAGAGGAGCATTGACCACTCAAACATTTGATCCTTCTGATTGATATTAGTATAGTACAGCAAAAGACAATACGGTTCAACTTTTACCACTGATCACTTTGTATGTTATGATCATTGGAAGGAGAAAAACTATATGCACAATTAAAATTCAGAGAAAGAGCTTGAATTCTCTAAAAAAAAGTAACTAAAGAAAATTGTTATTAGATAAGATTCCAACAAAGACACGAAAGAAATTAGTTGCTTGAAAAGATTCCAAGAAAGAGCATACTCATCTATCCTAGATTAAGGATGCAAAAGTAGCTTTAGAGAATGCAGGATCTACGAGACTTACCTCTAATATAGTATTGGCCTCTAATATAGTATTGGCCGCATATATGTCCTAAGGAATAATGATCTCCAGATCCAGTATCGTAGTTATCCTCAAAAATAAGATGTTGGAAACCAGCATTTAGAGCTTGTTTTAATCTGTCCAAGAAATTATGAAAATAAACAACTAGATGCTAACAAACTAGCCAAAGAAATACAGGGAGATTGTCAGAAAATTTCATCAAATTCCAATCAGAAACATCAGTAGCTATTTATCAATGCTTGTCAGGGCTAATTAAATTAATGGCACACAAGAATCCTTTGAAGCACCAGAAAACAAAAAGAACAAATATCCCATAATATAAAAATGTATAGCCTAAAATAAATCGTGTTATTGAATATCAAAGACTGTATCATACTTTTTTAAGTTTGAGAATCAGAGAGAAATTCCTATACCTTTTCAATTCATTCTGGTGATCATCAAAGAACACAAGAACCTAACTCAGCTCAGAAATCCCACGCTTCATCAAAACGCTCCCCCAGTCAACACTGCCAAAGTCCACAAACTCTTTTCCGGCAAAGTAAGTGCAATTCTTATCAACATATGCTGGTCCCTTTTCAGATACTTCTCTGGGTGGCGAGGCGATAGTGATATTATCCACGTCTCTGGCATTGCCTGCCGCAGAACCCAAGTAGAGTGGCCCTTGAAAGCACCACTTTCTATCATCAGATCTGGCTTAAGCCACCGTGCCATGAACCACAACCCAAAGCTGTAGTCAAATCCCAGGCCGTACATGTTGTTCTTGATAGGTCGAGTCTCATAGATCTTCACAAGCGACGGTGGAGGTAGCTGGAGGGAGGAGAGTTCGAGAGGCTAGAGTGCTGGATGGAGGCGATGTTGGATGGAGGCAGCGCTAGAGGGAGGCGACGCTGGATGTCGAGAGGCTAGTGCTTTTGTGCGGAGGCGACGCTGGAGGTCGACGCTGGAGATGGCGCTATACTTGCTGGAGGTCGGCGCTGGAGGGAGGCCGCAGGCGACGAGGGAGGCACGGGAGGGAAGCGGTGCTGGAGGGAGGGAGGGAGGCGACGCTGGAAGAGGCTAGGGCTTTTCTAGTGTTGGCGCGTGCATGTGCCTTGCACGTGGGAGAGTTTTATACTTGCTATGTGGTCCAGGGTTGGACCAGGAATTCCTGGTCCAGAAGATCCGCCCCCAGGAGATCAAAGTCAAGGTGGTCAATGCATATAGGGCATCAGCCAGTCTGGCGAAGCATGCCCCGACCGGGGAGAAAGATCTGATCCACCGTGCCCTCGACACGGGGAGCATTCAAGCAATCGACGCTCAAGGGAGCAGTATGCAGAAATCGGGCAGAGCGGCTATTCCGCTCGACCTAGTAGTAGACTCGACATCAGCCGAGCATGCGACAGTGGACTTCAGGTCGAGCGGCTAACCTGCTCGGCCCAGCAACCGGGCACGCGAACAGTGGACTTCCGAACGAGCGGCTATCCCGCTCGGCCCAGCAATAGAGCACGCGGACAGTGGACTTTCGGTCGAGTGGCTATCCCGCTCGGCCCAGCAACAGAACATGCGGACAGTGGAATTCCGACAGAGAGCTATCCCGCTCGGCCTAGCAACCGACAACACGCGGACGACGGAATTTCGGCCGAGCGGAATATCTGCTCGGCCAAGCAACAGACACAACATGTTATCTTTTGACATCCTTTTAGAAGATAGTGCCGCTGAAAGGTGACATGATCAGATAAAGGATAGTATGGCGGAAGTTTCCACTGTCACATCAGAGATATGTTCGGTCTGTTAAGGTACTGTGTCAGAGACACTTTACTGACGAGTCATTTCAGGAAAAATTTGGGGATGCGTTCCTGCCTTGGGAAGCGTGCACACACGCTATTGGAGCTCTATATAAAGGGGGTCCAAGTATCGGTGGAGGCATTCGATATTTTACTGTAGCGCTACACTCTTCTTGTTGCTCCGCTCTTTGCTTTTTCGTCGTCGGGGACAGATTTAAGCGTCGGAGGGCTATCGCTGGGGATCCCTTTCCTGGCTCGGCACAGACGTAGTCTATATTGTAGGTCCGCATGAAATCCATAGGAGGTCAACGTGAGCGCCACATCCCGAGCTTCCGTCTCTTCGACTTTCGGACAGAATTAGCTGACATGAAGGACGTGTCGATCCGATCGTGGTAGCTGCGGTCGAGGACGTCCATGTCGACGACTACACCGTCGAGGGCGAGGGCTCAGTCATGAAGAGAGTGGTCATGGCCACTAGCGATAACAAAGAAAGCGCATGAGGATGAGTAAGTGAGGTGGAGGAGAGAGGCGATATCGCCAAAGGAGCACAAGTAGAGGAGCAAGGCGAGTGATGTAGTCAAAATTAGACGTGAATTGGAGCTTGATTTCAAAGTCAAATAGAAATGGTCGCCGTCGATGGTTGGAGCTGGCCAGTAGCTAAGGAAATAACAAATATAAAGGATGACAATTTCAATCGGAATGATCTATATTTATAATTATAATTTTTTTTAAAAAAGCTAATTAAATAAATATTTAATTAATTAAAAAAAAACTATATTTGTATCTTTCTTGGATCATATTTTTGTTTCTTTCTCGTAGTAGTGTCTTTCATCGCCAAATTCTAATATATATATATATATATATATATATATATATATATATATATAAATAATAATAATAAAAAATGGGTTGGATCATATCTCAGGATAGCCTTTTAATAGATCCGTCCATGTTTATAAGAGAAAAAATTTATCATAGAAATTAATTTGAAGAAAAAGAGTTAGTAGTGTTCTAGGCCTCTAGGTACATATCTTTTGTTTCATTAATAAACATTAATATATTTATAAAAAAAATCATGAATAAAAAATCTTAATATTTAAAAGTTATCTTAATATAATTATAATGATAAATAATTATATTTACTGAACAAAATTTTTTTACAGATATTTTAAAATATTTTATTAGCCAAAGCTTTATATGATTATCGATCAATCAAATTTAATATAATTACTAGTTAAACTTTTATATCTGCAAAATTCACTTTCAGGATAAAAAATTAAAAATATCAGCCAAAAATTATTTTGATTATGAATAATTTTAATTATCAATTAAAATTAATTTTATTGATATTTTTAAATATTTCATTGGTTAAAATTATATTTGTTGAGTAAATTACCTGTAAAATTTATTTTAGCCACTAAAATTTTACCAATAATCATTTCTATTCTAGCAATGACACCGCGACAACTGACAGTGTATAATCCATGTTGTCCATTGATCCTAAACTCTCCATTAGTTGGCATCCATTATAAAATTCCATGTATCTTAGTAGACATTTACAAAAACTCATAGGATAAGAAGAGTAATGACTTCTCTACTATCACATCTAGTATCTCTTGCATTTTTCATATCCTTTATTCTTCTATTTTCGTCAGCATCTTCAAATGAAGAAAGAAAGGTAATTCCGAAGTTTGTAAATTTGCATTTCAAAAAGTGGTCTTTAATCTGTGTTATTACAATTAATATTACCATACATGAATGGCATTCTGCAGATATATATTGTGTATATGGGAGCTCAACACTCATCTCAGTACCCAACCTATGAACTCCATCTTAATTGTGAACTGGTAATAAATTGATGTATATATAAATATTATCTATTTTGTCAAATTCTGAGACTAAAACAATTGATAATGCAGCTCGCCTAGTGAGTCTTTGGTGTATAGTTACCAGAGGAGTTTTAGTGGATTTGCTGCCAAACTTTCTATAGACGAGGCAGAAAAATTGAACGGTATAATTTTCATTGGAGGGAATAGTTTGAATTGTAGATATGTTATAAATTAATTACAATTCAACACGAATTAATTATATTGCAGAAATGGAGGGAATAATTTCAGTGTTTCCTAGTAAAACCTTGAAGCTTCGCACGACGAGGTCATGGGATTTCCTCAACTTCCCGCAGAGAGTAAGCAGGAATCCCGCATTGGAAAGTGACATCATCATTGGAATGATTGATATCGGAATCTGGCCGGAATCTAAGTCCTTCAGCGGTCAGGGATTGAGACCTCCACCGAGGAAATGGAAGGGTACTTGCGTAAATATGACATGCAACAAGTATGTCCTTAAAATTCGATTATTTAAGTTATATATAATTGTTTGACTCGATTTAAAGCTGTGACTAATATAAATTTATGATTGATTGAATTATTAATTAAGTAAAATCATCGGGGCGCGCTATTACAATAGCTTAGGCGATTACATGTTGAGCGAGCCATCGCCACGCGACTTTCAAGGTCACGGGACTCACACAGCTTCCACCGCTGTCGGTCGAACAGTCTCCCACGCCAACCTCTACGGCCTCGCCAAGGGCATGGCCAGGGGGGTCGTGCCGTCAGCGAGGCTCGCGGTGTACAAGGTGTGCTGGTTGTTCGGGTGCACCGATCAAGACATCTTGGCGGCATTTGACGATGCGATCTCCGACGGTGTCGACATCATCTCCCTGTCTGTCAGCGGAGACATCGCCGCAGATTACTTCCAAGACTCGATAGCGATTGGCGCCTTCCATGCCATGGAGAACGGGATTTTGACGTCGACAGGCGCGGGGAATGCAGGGCCATACCGTGGCAAGGTCAGCAATGTGGCACCGTGGACGTTGGTGGCGGCGGGAGCAGCATCGATAGGCACATCATTGACAAGGTGGTCACCGGAAATCATGTGTCCACTTTGGTGAGTCATCAATTAGTCAATTTAATGATAATGCAAAAACTTGTGTTAATACTAGTCTTATTTATGTGTTATCATGTTGAATGAAAATAAGGAATTATTATTAAGTTTGGGGGAAAATGCAGGGAGCTTCTGTGAACACGTTTGCGACAAAAAATAGGGATGATCATCCCTTGATCTACATGCAGGGAAATGCAACTATTTTACCAGGGTATGAAGATAATGCTATATATCTTGTCTTCATAGCCAGATGCGGAATGATATATTCAATAATTATCAAACTTGTCTATTGCTGTTTCAGGGATTGCACTGCTTTGCCAGATATAAACATTGTGAAAGGGAAGATTGTTCTCTGCAAGCACTTCTCTGACGAAATTTTTATTACAGGCATTAAAGGATTGATATATATAGATGACTCTTCACTTGACGTTTCCGACTTATACCCAGTTCCATGCATTACAGTCAGTTCCTTGGATGGGCTCAACCTTTTGAGCTACATAAACAACACTAAGTGAGTGTTTATATATATACTTATTTTTATGCTATTCTTTATCTATTTTAATTGCCACCGTTTATAGTATTTCGTAAATAGAAATCATAGGTAGTAGTATTAATCCATGAATATATATGATCTTGGCCAGAAATCCCGTGGCCAACATCCACAAAAGCGAAGAAGTTTTTTACTCCGAGGCTCCCCTGGTTGCTTCGTTCTCATCGAGAGGCCCAAACACCATCACCCCTGACATCCTCAAGGTCATTAATTCATCATTCAGTTCGATTATTTTGGCATATATATATTTTTATTGCAACTTGGAAATGTTTATGTTTGCATATGCAGCCTGATATAAGTGCTCCAGGAATTGACATTTTGGCCGCCTGGTCACGGGTTGCACCAGTGTCAGGCATCATCAATGACACAAGGGTCGTAAAGTACAACATCATCTCGGGCACTTCCATGGCTTGCCCCCACGTAACCGGCGCCGCCGCCAACGTCAAGTCTTTCCACCCAAATTGGTCGCCGGCAGCCATCATGTCGGCGCTCATGACGACAGGTCTCATGACTAAGCATTATATAATATACCTTTGTTCTTCAACCCTGTTTTTTGAAGCTAGCGAAATTTCTCATTTTAATTTGTCGTCCATGCTTTATACAGCCAAACCGATGTATCCTTCGGCCCACCAAGACGAATTATCGTATGGAGCCGGGCAACTGAACCCGGTGAAGGCCGTCCACCCAGGTCTTGTCTATGACGCTGGTGCCAGTGACTACGTGCAAATGCTCTGTAACTCGGCCTACAATGAAACCATGATCAAGATCGTCACCGGCGACGCCAGTTCCTGCTCCGGCAGCAGCAATGGAACGGCGAGGGATCTCAATTACCCTTCCATGGCCTTACATGTTCAGTCCGGCAAAGCCTTCGCCGCGAAGTTCTTGAGAACAGTGACCAACGTCGGCGGCGCCCGACGCTACAGGTACAAGGCAGAGGTCTGGGCTGATCACAAACTTAATGTGACAGTGAATCCTAGTAAGTTGAAGTTTTCGGAGTTGAAGGAGAAGAGACAGTTCACTGTGTCGGTTTCAGGCGGGCCATTGCCAGGGAACTCGACAGCACCGGCAACGGTCATTTGGTCGGACGGGAAGCATCAAGTGAGGAGTGTGATGGTTGTCTACACGGATTAGACAGATTATTTCTCATTTTGATTGATCAATGACAATCTATAAGAAAATATTATATTACAATTCTATTTTTTTCAATGTAATCTATTGTGTATGATTGAGAATTATATTCAATTCTATGTTCTATTTTGAAAATGTCGTTTTTATAAATTTGAACACTAAAAAAAAAGTTTTAAAAGCTATTTTAAAATGCCTTTAGCTATGTTTATTGACCTATGCTAAATCTGTTGAACTAGTTTTCCAATCGTTGTAAATGTTGGTGGTGCTAAGGGCAATCGAAGCGATAAAACTAACCGTCCATGTTTATAAGAGAAAAATTTATCATAGAAATTAATTTGAAGAAAAAGAGTTAGTAGTGTTCTAGGCCTCCTAGGTACATATCTTTTGTTTCATTAATAAACATTAATATATTTATAAAAAAAATCGTGAATAAAAAATCTTAATATTTAAAAGTTATCTTAATATAATTATAATGATAAATAATTATATTTAATGAACAAAATTTTTTTACAGATATTTTAAATTATTTTATTAGCCAAAGCTTTATATGATTATCAATCAAATTTAATATAATTACTAGTTAAACTTTTATATCTGCAAAATTCCCTTTCAGGATAAAAAATTAAAAATATCAGCCAAAAATTATTTTGATTATGAATAATTTTAATTATCAATTAAAATTAATTTTATTGATATTTTTAAATATTTCATTGGTTAAAATTATATTTGTTGAGTAAATTACCTGTAAAATTTATTTTAGCCACTAAAATTTTACCAATAATCATTTCTATTCTAGCAATGACACCGCGACAACTGACAGTGTATAATCCATGTTGTCCATTGATCCTAAACTCTCCATTAGTTGGCATCCATTATAAAATTCCATGTATCTTAGTAGACATTTACAAAAACTCATAGGATAAGAAGAGTAATGACTTCTCTACTATCACATCTAGTATCTCTTGCATTTTTCATATCCTTTATTCTTCTATTTTCGTCAGCATCTTCAAATGAAGAAAGAAAGGTAATTCCGAAGTTTGTAAATTTGCATTTCGAAAAGTGGTCTTTAATCTGTGTTATTACAATTAATATTACCATACATGAATGGCATTCTGCAGATATATATTGTGTATATGGGAGCTCAACACTCATCTCAGTACCCAACCTATGAACTCCATCTTAATTTGCTTAAAGAAATTCTTGTCAACTGGTAATAAATTGATGTATATATAAATATTATCTATTTTGTCAAATTCTGAGACTAAAACAATTGATAATGCAGCTCGCCTAGTGAGTCTTTGGTGTATAGTTACCAGAGGAGTTTTAGTGGATTTGCTGCCAAACTTTCTATAGACGAGGCAGAAAAATTGAACGGTATAATTTTCATTGGAGGAAATAGTTTGAATTGTAGATATGTTATAAATTAATTACAATTCAACACGAATTAATTATATTGCAGAAATGGAGGGAATAATTTCAGTGTTTCCTAGTAAAACCTTGAAGCTTCGCACGACGAGGTCATGGGATTTCCTCAACTTCCCGCAGAGAGTAAGCAGGAATCCCGCATTGGAAAGTGACATCATCATTGGAATGATTGATACCGGAATCTGGCCGGAATCTAAGTCCTTCAGCGAATCAGCGGTCAGGGATTGAGACCTCCACCGAGGAAATGGAAGGGTGCTTGCGTAAATATGACATGCAACAAGTATGTCCTTAAAATTCGATTATTTAAGTTATATATAATTGTTTGACTCGATTTAAAGCTGTGACTAATATAAATTTATGATTGATTGAATTATTAATTAAGTAAAATCATCGGGCGCGCTATTACAATAGCTTAGGCGATTACATGTTGAGCGAGCCATCGCCACGCAACTTTCAAGGTCACGGGACTCACACAGCTTCCACCGCTACCGGTCGAACAGTCTCCCACGCCAACCTCTACGGCCTCGCCAAGGGCATGGCATGGGGGGCTGTGCCGTCAGCGAGGCTCGCGGTGTACAAGGTGTGCTGGTTGTTCGGGTGCACCGATCAAGACATCTTGGCGGCATTTGACGATGCGATCTCCGACGGTGTCGACATCATCTCCTTGTCTGTCGGCGGAGACATCGCCGCGGATAGCGATTGGCGCCTTCCATGCCATGGCGAACGGGATTTTGACGTCGACAGGCGCGGGGAATGCAGGGCCATACCGTGGCAAGGTCAGCAATGTGGCACCGTGGACGTTGGTGGCGGCGACGAGCAGCATCGATAGGCACATCATTGACAAGGTGGTCACTGGAAATCATGTGTCCACTTTGGTGAGTCATCAATTAGTCAATTTAATGATAATGCAAAAACTTGTGTTAATACGTAGTCTTATTTATGTGTTATCATGTTGAATGAAAATAAGGAATTATTATTAATTTTGGGGGAAAATGCAGGGAGCTTCTGTGAACACGTTTGCGACAAAAAATAGGGATGATCATCCCTTGATCTACATGCAGGGAAATGCAACTATTTTACCAGGGTATGAAGATAATGCTATATATCTTGTCTTCATAGCCAGATGCGGAATGATATATTCAATAATTATCAAGCTTGTCTATTGCTGTTTCAGGGATTGCACTGCTTTGCCAGATATAAACATTGTTAAAGGGAAGATTGTTCTCTGCAAGCACTTCTCTGACGAAATTTTTATTACAGGCATTAAAGGATTGATATATATAGATGACTCTTCACTTGACGTTTCCGACTTATACCCAGTTCCATTCATTACAGTCAGTTCCTTGGATGGGCTCAACCTTTTGAGCTACATAAACAACACTAAGTGAGTGTTTATATATATACTTATTTTTATGCTATTCTTTATCTATTTTAATTGCCACCGTTTATAGTATTTCGTAAATAGAAATCATAGGTAGTAGTATTAATCCATGAATATATATGATCTTGGCCAGAAATCCCGTGGCCAACATCCACAAAAGCGAAGAAGTTTTTGACTCTGAGGCTCCCCTGGTTGCTTCGTTCTCATCGAGAGGCCCAAACACCATCACCCCTGACATCCTCAAGGTCATTAATTCATCATTCAGTTCGATTATTTTGGCATATATATATTTTTATTGCAACTTGGAAATGTTTATGTTTGCATATGTAGCCTGATATAAGTGCTCCAGGAATTGACATTTTGGCCGCCTGGTCACGGGTTGCACCAGTGTCAGGCATCATCAATGACACAAGGGTCGTAAAGTACAACATCATCTCGGGCACTTCCATGGCTTGCCCCCACGTAACCGGCGCCGCCGCCTACGTCAAGTCTTTCCACCCAAATTGGTCGCCGGCAGCCATCATGTCGGCGCTCATGACGACAGGTCTCATGACTAAGCATTATATAATATACCTTTGTTCTTCAACCCTGTTTTTTGAAGCTAGCGAAATTTCTCATTTTAATTTGTCGTCCATGCTTTATACAGCCAAACCGATGTATCCTTCGGCCCGCCAAGACGAATTATCGTATGGAGCGGGGCAACTGAACCCGGTGAAGGCCGTCGACCCAGGTCTTGTCTATGACGCTGGTGCCAGTGACTACGTGCAAATGCTCTGTAACTCGGCCTACAATGAAACCATGATCAAGATCGTCACCGGCGACGCCAGTTCCTGCTCCGGCAGCAGCAATGGAACGGCGAGGGATCTCAATTACCCTTCCATGGCCTTACATGTTCAGTCCGGCAAAGCCTTCGCCGTGAAGTTCTTGAGAACAGTGACCAACGTCGGCGGCGCCCGACGCTACAGGTACAAGGCAGAGGTCTGGGCTGATCACAAACTTAATGTGACAGTGAATCCTAGTAAGTTGAAGTTTTCGGAGTTGAAGGAGAAGAGACAGTTCACTGTGTCGGTTTCAGGCGGGCCATTGCCAGGGAACTCGACAGCGCCGGCAACGGTCATTTGGTCGGACGGGAAGCATCAAGTGAGGAGTGTGATGGTTCTCTACACGGATTAGACAGATTATTTCTCATTTTGATTGATCAATGACAATCTATAAGAAAATATTATATTACAATTCTATTTTTTTCATTGTAAATTATTGTGTATGATTGAGAATTATATTACAATTCTATGTTCTATTTTGAAAATGTCGTTTTTATAAATATGAACACAAAAAAAAAAGTTTTAAAAGCTATTTTAAAATGCCTTTAGCTATGTTTATCGACCTATGCTAAATCTGTTGAACTAGTTTTCCAATCGTTGTAAATGTTGGTGGTGCTAAGGGCAATCGAAGCGATAAAACTAACCGGTTGTTTAAACCATCTAGTAACTTCTGATGCAACAGAAATTTAGGCTTTTGGATGGTTAAAATGATATATACTAATATTTAAAATTAAACAAAAACACCCTTCTTGGTTGAAAATTTTAGCTACGCCACTGCAGCATACTTCTAGAAGTGATTATTAACTGCTTGTGAGTGTTTTTAATAGAGGTGGCGATATATAAAGATGACTTGTAGAAGCAATGATTGACTGCGTATGAATGTGTTCTACAAAAGTTGTCATTAAACCATGTAAAACCTTCGATGTTAGAAGGAGTTATTTACCACTTGTGAATATATTTTATAGAAGCGGTCAATAACTGGTGCAGAAGGTTGGGTGTTTAGAGCGGTGAGTACACGCTTCCAGTTGTTTGCTATTGCAATAGTTGTTAACCAGTTCGGAAGTCAGCTGGTTGTGGAAGTGGTTGAGACTAATCCTATAAATTGTTTATGTGCCTATTTGGAAACACTTGTAAGTACTGGTTTTCGAAGCAGCTAAAAACTGCTCCTAATATTAACTTTGAAACAATTAAAAAATGATTCTATATCATATTGTACCAGTACATTTGTCAAAAACGAAATGCAATACCAAATTAAATCAATTCATGATATTCACATTTCACTTCACAAAACTAATTTATGTTCAAAATATATTGCACTGCCAAATCATCACATAATATTCATACTGCAATCCAAAATATTAATATATCTCATTACATTTTACTCCGTAATATACTACCATCACAAAGCCTTCCTCAATCACCAAAATATAAACAACCTTCAATAACAAGTCTTTTCCATCGAAAAAGCAACAAAAAAAAATCTATCTTAAGTTGAGTTACCTAAACTTAAATCATCTTTACACTTAAATTTATCTCATTGCACTTAAATTTGATAGTCAGACATTATCTACACGTAAATCATCTTTAAATGGAAATTGTGACATTGCATTTGCTCAAAGCGACAAAAAACATAATTCATATATTCTACACATATTCTAAATCAGTTCAAAAGTTTAGCATTAAACATATGAACATAATGGAAAAACAAACAAGACAAATGATGTAATAACTGCAAAATGAAAGTTGAATACATCAAATTTAATAAGAGAATTTAAAAATAAATAAACTTTAAAAATAAAAGTATTAGAATAGTATAAAAACTCATATAACTAAGATTATGAATTAACTTGTTTTAAATATTAATTTAATTTGCATTTTAAAAAATAGAATGCCAGAATATTGTACCAAAATAATTTAACATAAATATTTATTTTTAAAAATCAATATCATCAATTGTATTCGAAGTTCTCTCTAGTGATTATCTGTTCTAGTCATGGGGATGATCTACACCTATTTTCTTTCTCAGTTGATAGAGTATATGCTTGTTGCCGTATAATATTTACAAACATATAGCTACCATCTACAATGAGAGAACTTTTCTTACATTTGCAATGGCAGGTTTAGTTGTTGGGTTATCAAGTTTTGATGATATCTTCCAGCTAATTTAGACTTTAGATCATTTCAACTATGAAGTAGAAACATACTTGCTTAACTCTTGTGTACGTCATTTATTGATATTTGTCTTTTTGTCTAAGTTATTTGTATTGTTTTTTAAGTTTATTGCTGTTTTATGTGTATTTAACCTTGTCTACTATGTTAAGATTTATTTTCATATTTTTCCTCTAAGTTGAATAATATTAAGGATTTCTCATTAGACTAAGTGCAGAATTAGGATTTTTATTTAGTGTAGGCAATATTTACCACATAATTGCCAACAACCGGAAAGAAAAAATCATTTTTGGTTCTCCAAGATAGTTTATTGCATTTGACATCGAGTAGGATAGTTTATTTATTTTTTTATTCTTTTATAATTTATTTTAATTTAATATTTAATAATTTATTTTTTTCTTTTTAAATTTTTCTTTTTGATTCGGCCATAATGTTTATATAAAATCTACACGCTAAGATTAAGGAAGGAAAAAAATTCTAATATATGGACTCCAATTCTTATCCGATAAAGATTTGAAGGAAATTTTAAACATAAAGGAAAAATTTTACTAACATTTTCATAATTCCAAAATCTCTAAATGGATTCATAGTAGAAATATACAAAAGATGAAAATTACCAAAAATATAAAAATTATCAAAAATAATAATAATAAAAAATCTACGGATCCTACTACATCAACATACAAGTTGGATGATGTAAGTATGAGAAGGATCTATATATTTGCAAACATTTTTAAAAACTGAATTCAAATAGTTATGCAAGTTCTTTATTGAATCATCAATGTTATGTTAATGCCCAAGCATTTGAAACCACGAAATCAACTATGAAAGATGAGAAGGATTTGTTTGATTCTGAGGAATGAATCTCAAGTAACATTGAAGAAGAAATGGAGTTAATCAGATGAATGAATGCTCACTGCAATGTTAGTCCCTGAAGCAACCTAATGGGATGTAGTTTTCATCTAGTTTTGCCCCATTCCTTCAGTTTAACCTCACGAATCATAAAAATTAAACCAATGCAGATCAGATGCATGGAAAGATCATGAGGAGAATAATTAGCAATGTAAGGCATAAAAGTTTACCTAGAAGTCCGATATAGTAAGAAAGGGGGGCAAGTCCGTGTATTTGCTCTTGAAGAAACTTCCCAAATCAGAGACGATGAGGTTGTACTCTTCCCATTGGGTAATGCCCCAGATCAGCTCACCGACCATGAAATCGGATGTGTGGATTCCACCACTCTACTCACTCTGAAGCCAGTAATCACCTTTGAACATTGAATCTCATTGACTATTATTAAGTAATTGAGTCAATTTTAGGAATGCGATGTGCAACCGTACAGAGCCAGGAGTGAAGTTGGGAGATAGCTAGGCATGTCATGCTTGGCCATATGGCTGCGTATGTAGGGATGGCATAAGTGGTAGAGATTCTTGACCAAGAGTGCCGGCGTAGAGCCCTCAAGAATCGCCAAAACTCTTGACGTCGTACTCTGCTGTGCTTTTCTCGGCGAAACCATAGAGGGCATGGTTGTTTAGGTTGGTGGCGATCTCAGAGAGGTTGAATTTGGAGGACTCCTAGGCCTAGAAGCTTTGGAGGTATAAGAACAAGCTGAAGTCCTAGTAGTTGAGGCAAACTCAGGCATCGACGTGATGACAGTACTCGTCGCGACGGAAGTCATCGATGCAGCTGGAGGACTGGTACGTTGGGTACATGGTGACTAACATGAAGAAGCCCTCGTCTACAAAGGGGAAGGATTAGGTGGAAAGGCAGACTCGCTCAGTGGCAAGGGAGGTGGCTTGGAGGAACTCCTACTGGGCGAGAAGGCGGATGACCAACAAATTTTATATTCAGGAATTATATTTTATGAATTCTTTGAAATTTGCACATCTTTATCTACAAAATTGATTTAATTTTGATAAATCTTATTTCAATGCGTAAACTTTTGAAAATTATTGAATAAGATCAAATCATGCAAAAGGAATGAATGACTGCCTCCACATGGTAGTCTGAGTATTGAGTGAAAATCCTATATTTTTTACTTTATGCAATGGAAATAAGTTAGAAGAATCTCAAGTTAGTTTTGGCAGGAATATAATATTAATTAATCAAATATGACAAAATGAATAACAACTTAAAAAGAACTAAGTAAGAGACTAAGATGTTTACTTGGTTACAATGTTGGTGATTATTAATTTTGATGAAGGCAAAGAAACCTCTTACATTTTTTGAAAAACTTAAAAAGTTGTTAGGAAATTAATAAAAAAGTTCTCGAATAATTCCTATCTCTAGCGGTCTTTTATACCCCCTAAAAAACTCTATTTATAGTTGTAAGGCGCCTTCAATAGGATTCAAGGCACCTTCAATCAGAAAAATCTTATTGCCGAAGATAAAATATCTTCAGCGTACTGGAAGGCGCTTTCCAAGCCATGAAAGGCGCCTTCTATGAGGCAGATTAGTTCCTTAGCCAATCTCTTCACATAAGTGATGCTCCAGCTAATCGGAGTTGAGGTCACCCGAACCCAACTCCGACCTTCTCCTCAAGCGGGCTTCCTTCCCGACTTCTCGTTCCTCGAACGTCATGCACTTCCTTCTCATCCACTAGTGTACTCTTCCGCAGCACCTCGTCCCTCGAATGCACTGAGCCCGTCGACTCCTTTCTCGTGCCATCATTTTCAATAATTGCGTTTTCCTTTTGACTTTTTGTATTTTTAAGCTCCTACACAGTTAGACACAAGGATTAAATACAAACATGACCTAATTTGACTCAGTTGATTACACCAAAACCAACCTGGGGTGCTTACAATCTCCCTCTTTTTGATGTGCATCAACCCGAGTTAAGTTAGGGTTTAAACAAACATGAATTAAAGTATAACAATCAAAATTGCAATAATATCATCAAAATTACTGCAAGTAGAAATGTACTAAAATTAATGAAATTTATGTGGCTATTTGGAAACACTTGTAAGTACTGGTTTTCGGAACAGTTAAAAACTACTCCTAATATCAAATTTGAAACCGTTAAAAAATGATCCTATATCATATTGTACTAGTACGTTTATCGGATTTTCAGAACCAAATGCAATACCAAATTAAATCAATTCACAATATTCACATTTCACTTCACAAAACTAATTTATATTCAAATATATTACACTACCAAATCATCACATAATATTCATATTTCAATCCAAAATATTAATACATCTCATTATATTTTACTCCGCAATTTACTACCAACACAAAACCTTCCTCAATCACCAAAACATATACAACCTTCAATAACATGTCTTTTCCACCAAAAAAACAGCAAAAAGAATCTATCTTAAGTTGAGTTACCTAAACTTAAATCATCTTTACACTTAAATTTATCTCATTGCACTTACATTTGATAGTCAGACATCATCTACACATAAATCATCTTTAAATGAAAGTTGTGACATTGCATTTTCTCAAAGCGACAAAAAACATAATCCGTATATTCCACACATATTCTAAATCAGTACAAAAGTCTAGCATTAAACATATGAACATAATAGAAAAAAACAAGACAAATAATGTAATAACTGCAAAATGAAAGTTGAATACATAAATTTAATAAGAGAATTTAAAAATAAGTAAACTTTAAAAACAAAAGTGTCAGAATAGTATAAAAACTCATATAACTAAGATTATGAATTAACTTGTTTTAAATATTAATTTAATTTGCATTTAAAAAATAGAATTCCAAACTATAGTAGTAAAATAATTTACAAAAATATTTGTTCTTAAAAATCAATATCATCGATTGTATTCGAACTTTTCTCTAGTGATTATCTACTCTGGTCATGGGGATGATCTATAACTATTTTCTTTCTCAGTTGATGTTGAATAAACTTGTTGCTGCATAATATTTTCATACATATATAGCTACTAATATGGTTATAGTGAGTGAATCTAAATGATGACGTGGTAGTCAAAGTCATGATGATGTGGCGGTCAAAGTCAAGATAAAGGAATATTCCACACTTGGTCCATGTTGATCACCCAGCCTTAAAATTCTCGGGTCCTGCCTGCGTGGCTGTAAAGCATGGCGTTCGGATAAGGCTGGTCGGGTACATATACGGTCGAGTATAAGGACTCTAGGGTTTTACTCTGAAACTAAAAAAATAATGCGCTCGGTTAGTAAACAGCTGACAGGGTTCAAAGGAGCCCAACCAGATGAAAGGTCGTCTGGACTCAAGGCACTTGAGTCTTATGAAACTCTTAGTATATGCTTTGCCGGATAAAGGCTAATCGAACATAAGGCACTTTGTGTAGTCTCGACTTAGCAAAGTCCAGCCATGCTCAAAGACACTTTGCCTCACAAAGATCATAATATACGATCAATCGAATAAATGCCAATTCATTATAAGGCTCTCTGTGTAAGCTCGGCCGGGCAAAGTTCGACTGGACTCAAAGACACTTAGCCTCAAATAAATCTCTTTATACTAGATCGGCCATATAAAGGTTAGTCGAACAGAAGGCTCTATGTGTACGTTCGACCGAGCAAAGACAATGAAAATAGCAAAGTACAACTCAAAATATAGAAATAGATAGAGGAGAGTGATTATCCTTGAAACCTGGCGTCTTTGGAAGTATCCTTGCTCCAAAGGTGGACGGATCGACAGAGATCGACGAGGATGAAACCTAGGGCTCCCCTAAGGGGGAGAACCCTTCCCCAAGATCCAAGATTCTTGAAAAGGGGAGAAAAATCCCTTTTATAGTAATTGGCACAACCCTTGGTGTGAATCCACACGGCCTCCTTCTTTCTGCTATATGCTAGGGTGACACGACCGTGTGGGTCACACGACCATATTCTGCTTTGGCTCTGGATGGGCTACACGACCATGTGGATTTATACGGTTGTGCTCTTCTTCTCTTCTGCTTTGGCCACACCGCTGTGTGGCTCACACGGTCGAGGTCTTCTTACTTTCTAGAAATGCTGCACGGCCATGTGGATCTACACGGCCGTGCTTCGGATGTTGTTGATGGGGTTGACATTGTCATGTGGGTCACATAGCCAAAATCTTCTTCTTCTATGGAAATGTGGCACGGTCGTGTGGTCCACACGACCATGACTTGACCCTTGCTCTATTTTCGCTCCAAATTACGTCATATCAATTAAAAACAAGCAAAGAGTAAATTTTCGAACAAAAGGAGTAGAAATATGACATTACAATAAAATATGATGCAATAAACATAGATTATGCCCATGAAATATAAGTAGATGTGCGTCAAAATATACATAAAAGTGTATATAATCTACGCACATCACGTACCTCACTTACCTCATGTTCTAATGCTCCCCCTTTATCGCAGCTTTCCTCTGATGATTCTCCCCCCCTTCATCAATGCTCATCTCTGATTTGCTTTCAACTTTTTCTTGGTGGCTTGCCATTAGATCTAGTCTGACATAAGCTTTGATCTCGGACACGAAGGACGACGATTCATCCCATGTGACCTTCAGATTCTTGTGCTTTGATCTTGTTGGTCTTTTGGCCTTGCCCTTGTCCTTCTTCTTCAGTTCGGGGTAGTCGTCCTTGATGTGGCCTTCTCCTTGGCAGTTCCAGCACCGAACCTTTCTTTTGCTCTAAAAGTACTTTTTTGACTATGACTTATTAATGTTATTAGATTTAATAAATTTATTAAATTTTCTTACCATTAGGGTAGCTTCATCTTCATCAATTGACACTTCGGAGTCTGGATGATCCATTCTTGCCTTCAGGGCGATGTTCTATCTGGGCTCCTTTGATTTTGCACATCTAGATTAGTGAAGTTCCAAAGTGGAAAATAAACTTTTTAATGTGCTTACATCTAGATCTTTAGAAATATAATAGGAGTTGACAATTGATGACCATTTGAGTGTCCTTGGAAAAGCATTTATTGCGTATATTAGGGAATCTTGATTTCTTACCTTTTCTTTGAGATTTGTGAGTCTGGTGATCAATGTTGGAGTGTATACTAAAAGCCTAGCTTTTGTATAAACATTTATAAGAATCACATTGGTCAAGTGTCTACATTTATATATACCAAATGTAGATATTCAATTAATTTATATTGTAGATAACATTATGTGTGGTGTCACACATAGAAGATTGTGTTATCGACTCTTTATAAATTATAAACAGTAGTTCACGACTAAGATGGAAAGGAACAAACCATTGGAATAGTCGTAATGTAATTAGACATTAGTTTATCTTGACTAATAAATTACACTAGTACATTTAAGTGTATTGTGCAGGACCATTTAAGGTAAGTTCTTTTTATACTGATTTAATAAAAGAACTAGACCTTAGTTATTATGGAAGTGTGTGCTCTTAATACTAATATAATAACAAGCACATATATTTGATATTTATTTCTATAATTTTTAATGGGTGAGATTTAGTTCGATAAATCAATAAGCTCGATAAGTTGGGAAATGATGTTACTTATAGTGTGACTTGTTGATTATAGAAGAAAACTGTATCCTAGTAATCTATGTTGATAATGTCCCCAAGAGGAGCTCATAAAGATTGTCATGTTAAACCCTGCAGGTGGACTTAGTCCGACATGACGATAAGGTTGAGTGGTACTACTCTTGGACTAAGATATTAATTAAATGAGTTGTCCGTAACTCACTTAATTAGTGGGCATTCGACATCTTAAACACAGGGAGACTAACACACTCATAATAAGAAGAAGCCCAAAAATATAATTTGGGATTGGTGCGGTAGTTCAATAATAATTCTTTAGTGGAATGAATTATTATTGATGAAGTTAAGTTGTGTGTTCAGGGCGAACACGAGAAGCTTAATTTCATCGGGAGACCAAAACCAATTCCTCCTCTCGGTCCCTATCGTAGCCTCTTGTATATAGAGATTTATACCCACCATATACCCATCTTTTTACCCACTTTTGGTGGCGGGCCAAGCTACCTTGAACCCAAGCTAGGGCCGACCAAGACCCAAAGGTTGAGCCAAGTTGGTGGCCGGCCAAAGCTTGGGTCCCAAGCTTAGGTGGCTAGCCACTAGAAAATTAAAAGGAATTTTTTATTAAAATTATTTATTATGTGGATATCATGGTTTTAAAAGAGAGTTTAAATTTTAAATCTTTCCTTTTAAAGCTTTCTACAAAAGATTAAGAAAAGATTTGAAAGCTTTCCTTATTTGTAGATTGAAAGGAGATTTTAATTTTGAGAAAACTTTCCTTTTTAACCATGTTCATGTTTTAAAAGAGAGTTTAAAAATTAAATATTCTCTTATATTAGTTTCTACAAAAGATTAAGAAAAGATTTGATGTCTTTCCTTATTTGTAGATTGAAAAGAGATTTTAATTTTTAGAGATAACTTTCCTTTTGGAAATTATCCACATGTTTAAAAGAAAGATTTTAATTTATAAAATTTCCTTTTTACTAACCATGAAGGGATTAAATTATTGGAGGAATTTTTATAAATTTCTGGAGACAAATTAGGAAGTTTTAATTAATTAAAACTCTCCTTGTTTATAGCTTGTGGTGGCTGGCCATATTATTAAGAGAAGAAAATTGTTTTTTAATTAAAATAATTTTTATTTTTCATGGCAAAATAATTAAGGAAGTTTTTAATTAAATTTCCTTATTTGCCAAGACCAAGGATTATAAAAGAGGGGGTAGAGGTGCCTTCATGGCGAACGACTCTATTCTTATTCTTCCTCTCTTTTTCTTCCTTGGGGTGGCCGACCCTATTAGTTTTCTCTTCTTCCTTTTCTTTTTTCTTCATTGGCCGGATCTTGTAAACTCATGGAGCTTGAAGATGGCCGGATTTTAGCATGGAGAAGAAGGAGAGAAAGGAAGCATCCCTTGGAGCTTGGTGGTGGTGGCCGAACCACATCTATTCTTGGAATATTTGTGGTGGCCGAATCTTGCTTGGAGAAGAAGGTGGCTTAGGTGGATTCTCATCTCGGTAGATCGTTGCCCACACAACGTCCGAGATAAGAAGAGGAATACGGTAAAAGATCAAGAGGTCATTAAAGTTTACAAAGGAAGGTATAATTAGTAATTAATTTTCGCATCATACTAGTTGTATTTCTTTTGTATGAATTCCAAACACAAGAGGCATTAGATCTAGTTTTTCAAATTAGTTTTTCGAGTTTGTGTTTTCTTCTTTTTCGAATTTGTGATTCGATTGTTCTTTTTGGTTAACCTAGAGTTATTTAAGGAAATAAATATTAACTTTCCTTAAAAGGCTTTACCTGTAACGACCCGCCTACTACTGACTAGGCTGTGAGGCCGATCGCTACATTATGCTGTGCTAAATTACTATTGCGGAAATCTGGATTGATTAAAATTTTACTAAACTGATTACTGTAAAATCTGAACTTAATATTCTAGGTGTACCTAGGAGTTGTACACATGCTAGGGAAAATAATCTATGCCTCTCGGATGTCCTGCTAGCTGTAATCAGACATTTCAATCGATCCATGAATCGATTGGGTTGTCGGATCGATCCAGTGATCGATCCAGCTTGATACCGGCACGGAGAAAAACTCTGGATCGGTCGGCTGACCAATCCATATGCTATATTGCTTCTGTATGCGGCTGGATCGGTCTACCGATCGATCCAGGAGTACACTGATCGGTCGGCTGATCGATCCAGTGGCTCACTGATCGGTCGGCTGACCGATCAGTGAGCTTCTGTACTCTCTGTTCGCATCTGGATCGGCCGGCTGACCGATCCAGTGGCACAACCCAATTCTGATCGATCTGTAGATCGATCTGGGTTTCTGATTTCGAATCAGAACCCTTGATTTCAGCACTATTTCGTGCCCAACTCATACACATCAAGTCTATAACAGCTAGAAACATTTTTAACATGTATTAGCTAACATTTTAAACATGATATCACGCATGGTTCACTAATTCATGGCATGCAAATGTACTATGTGTAGAATAATAAGGTTCTAACAGTTAGCTAATTTTGCTGAAAGTTCTAATGTATAAATAAAGCTTGTTAGATCCCTAAGATCTTTTATTCCCAAGTTCCTTCCACACACATCTTCATCGCATTGTCCTCCAGCCTCTGCTAGTCCATTTTCCCTTTACCTTTATCTGCAGTACAAGGAAAAAGTATCTGTAAACTTAAAGCTTAGTAAGAAACCAGCTACCTCACAAAACATGCACACGATGCAATTTATGTTTTGAAAACATGCTATTTGAAATACGTACTGAACATAGATAAGCATGACATAGCAAAGTTACTAAGCACAAATACTGAAACATAGCATGCATATCAAAATCTAAGCATGGAGCTAACTCATGGTATCAATCAGGAAGAACTAAACTGAAACTGAACTAAACTAAGCTGATACTGAATTAAATCCTGATCACATAGGTGACTGAGAGTTTTGAAAACTGTATACATAAGTAGATTAAAATAATAATCATGCTGCTGAGGGCCCTGGCAACTGTACGTGTCGTGCGCGCACCCCTAGCTAGACCCGGGATTGCAAGTTCCAAATCTAGTAGGGTTTACTAGGTTATCTGAACCTAGGGACGACTGTGGGAGTCCAACCCAATGGATATCTGATCCTGTACAGTGCCACTGCTGAAAATAAAATACTGAATAGCTGTACTATTTTATTTAGCCGTTTCTAGGTTATCTGAACCTAGAGCTAGGTTGTCTGAACCTAGAGGCGACTGTGGGAGCCCACCCATTGAACATCTAGTCCCATGAAAGCTGTAATAAAGCTAATTATCTGGATCAATACGTCTATACGACATTTGCCTGAGCTGAATAAATGCCCACTGAATCAAAAGCTGTCCTAATCTTTTTATCGAGCATTTGGTGTGCTCTAACTCTCCTCTCTAGTAGGGAGACCACCTCTAGGCACCCGACAACGTCTAACACCTCAACTGAAGAGGGCAAACGCGTCCGGCCCATCTAGAGGTGCTCGACTAATCCCTAAAGCTGCGAGGAGGGTTAAATACACCCTAGATGTCGACAAAAATCCGAGTATAACTAATCTAAAAGCATGCATTCAAACGGAAGCTACTTATACTGCAGGTGAGGGGTTTCTTACCTCCTATTCGTAATTTCTTACGATTCTAATCGCGAGATTTTCCGGAGGAGACGATCCTTTCGATGATCTTCTCGCGTCTAAGCGTTCCACTCGTGAAGGGAAACGTCCTCGTGTCGGAGATGTCGCCGGAAGGTGTCCTTGAAGCCCTAGGAAACGAACCCTAGGATTGGCGCCGAGAGGAAGAAGAAGAGGGAGAGGTGCGGCGTGAGGTTAGGGTGAGGAGGAGAAATTGCCGAACCAATTAAAAATAAACCAAACCTCACTTAAATTTTCTATTTATATTAAGTGGATAACTCGGCCCAACTTAAATATAAATATAATTGACTCCCCTTTCTTTCAGCACAGCCCTGCTGGGTTCAACTGGTTACTTAAGCGGTCTAAAGGTTTAGTGGATCCGAGAGGTCCCGGGTTCGATTCCCGCTTAGGCCGTTTTCGTTTTCTATTTGTTTTTGCTACTTTCGTTACTCTAAAAATTATGTAAAAATATCCTAAAATTCCAGAAAAATCATAGAATATTTATAAAAACGTCATTTTCAAAATAGAACATAGAATTGTAATATAATTCTCAATCATACACAATAGTTTACATTGAAAAAATAGTATTGTAATATAATATTTTCTTGTACATTGTCATTGATCAATCAAAATGAGCAATCTGTCTAATCCGTGTAGACAACCATCACACTCCTCACTTGATGCTCCCCGTCCGACCAAATGACCGTCGCCGGCGCTGTCGAGTTCCCTGGCAATGGCCCGCCTGAAACCGACACAGTGAACTGTCTCTTCTCCTTCAACTCCGAAAACTTCAACTTACTAGGATTCACTGCCACATTAAGTCTGTGATCAGCCCAGACCTCCGCCTTGTACCTGCAGCGTCGGGCGCCGCCGACGTTGGTCACTGTTCTCAAGAACTTCGCGGCAAAGGCTTTGCCGGACTGAACATGTAAGGCCATGGAAGGGTAATTGAGATCCCTCACCGTTCCTTTGCTGCTGGCAGAGCAGGAACTGGCGTCGCCGGTGACCATCTTGATCATGGTTTCGTTGTAGGCCGAGTTACAGAGCATTTGCACGTAGTCACTGGCACCAGCGTCATAGACAAGACCTGGGTCGACGGCCTTCACCGGGTTCAGTTGGCCAGCTCCATACGATAATTCGTCTTGGCGGGCCGAAGGATACATCGGTTTGGCTGTATAAAGCATGGACGACAAATTAAAATGAGAAATTTTGCTAGCTTCAAAAAACAGGGTTGAAGAACAAAGGTATATTATATAATGCTTAGTCATGAGACCTGTCGTCATGAGCGCCGACATGATGGCTGTCGGCGACCAATTTGGGTGGAAAGACTTGACGTAGGCGGCGACGCCGGTTACGTGGGGACAAGCCATGGAAGTGCCCGAGATTATGTTGTACTTTACGACCCTTGTGTCGTTGATGATGCCTGACACTGGTGCAACCCGTGACCAGGCGGCCAAAATGTCAATTCCTGGAGCACTTATATCAGGCTGCATATGCAAACACAAACATTTCCAAATTGCTATACAATTAATTAAATCCCATAAAAATATATATATATGTCAAAATAATCGAACTGAATGATGAACTAATGACCTTCAGGATGTCAGGGGTGATGGTGTTTGGGCCTCTCGATGAGAACGAAGCAACCAGGGGAGCCTCGGAGTCAAAAACTTCTTCACTTTTGTGGATGTTAGCCACAGGATTTCTGGCAAGATCATATATATGCATGGATTAATACTACTACCTACGATTTCTATTTACAAAATATTATAAACGGTGGCAATTAAAATAGCTAAAAGATATATATATATAATATAAACACTCACTTAGTGTTGTTTATGTAGTTCAAAAGGTTTAACCCATCCACGGAACTGACTGTAATGAATGGAACTGGGTATATGAAGGAAACGTCAAGTGAAGAGTCATCTATAAATATCAATCCTTTAATGCCTGTACTAAAAATTTCGTCATAGAAGTACTTGCAGAGAACAATCTTCCCTTTCACCATGTTTATATCTGGCAAAGCAGTGCAATCCCTAAAACAGCAATTGACAAGTTTGAGAATTACTGAATATATCATTCCGCATCTAGCTACGAAGAGAAGATATATAGCATTATCTTCATACCCTGGTAAAATAGTTGCATTTCCCTGCATGTAGATCAAGGGATGATCATCCCTATTTTTTGTCGCAAACGTGTTCACAGAAGCTCCCTGCATTTTCCCCCAAAATTAATAATAATTCCTTATTTTCATTCAACATGATAACGCATAAATAAGACTATGTATTAACACAAGTTTTTGCATTATCATTAAATTGACTAATTGATGACTCACCAAAGTGGACACATGATTTCCGGTGACCACCTTGTCAATGATGTGCCTATCGATACTGCTCGCCGCCGCCACCAACGTCCACGGTGCCACGTTGCTGACCGTGCCACGGTATGGCCCTGCATTCCCTGCGGCTGTCGACGTCAAAATCCCGTTTGCCATGGCATGGAAGGCGCCAATCGCTATCGAGTCTTGGAAGTAATCCGCGGCGATGGCATAGGCGACAGACAGGGAGATGATGTCGACACCGTCGGAGATTGCATCGTCAAATGCCGCCAAGATGTCTTGATCGGTGCACCCGAACCACCAGCACACCTTGTACACCGCGAGCCTCGCTGACGGCACGGCCCCCCTAGCCATGCCCTTGGCGAGGCCGTAGAGGCTGGCATGGGAGACTGTTCGACCGGCAGCGATGGAAGCTGTGTGAGTCCCATGACCTTGAAAGTCGCGTGGCGATGGCTCGCTAAACATGTAATCGCCTAAGCTATTGTAATAGCGCGCCCCGATGATTTTACTTAATTAATAATTCAATCAATCATAAATATATATTAGTCACAGCTTTAAATCGACTCAAACAATTATATATAACTTAAATAATCGTATTTTATGGACATACTTGTTGCATGTCATATTTACGCAAGCACCCTTCCATTTCCTCGGTGGAGGTCTCAATCCCTGACCGCTGAAGGATTTAGATTCCGGCCAGATTCCGGTATCAATCATTCCAATGATGATGTCACTTTCCAGTGTAAGATTCCTGTTTACTCTCTGCGATAAGTTAAGGAAATCCCATGATCTCGTCGTGCGAAGCTTCAGGGTTTTACTAGGAAACACTGAAACTATTCCCTCCATGTCTGCAGTATAATTAATTCGTGTTGAATTGTAATTAATTTATAACATATCTACAATTCAAACTATTCCCTCCAATGAAAATTATACCGTTCAATTTTTCTGCCTCGTCTATAGAAAGTTTGGCAGCAAATCCACTAAAACTCCTCTGGTAACTATACACCAAAGACTCACTAGGCGAGCTGCATTATCAATTGTTTTAGTCTCAGAATTTGACAAAATAGATAATATTTATATATACATCAATTTATTACCAGTTCACAAAAATTTCTTTAAGCAAATTAAGATGGAGTTCATAGGTTGGGTACTGAGATGAGTGTTGAGCTCCCATATACACAATATATACCTGCAGAATGACATTCATGTATGGTAATATTAATTGTAATAATACAGATTAAAGAACACTTTTTCAAAATGCAAATTTACAAACTTCGGAATCACCTTTCTTTCTTCATTTGAAGATGCTGACGAAAATAAAAGAATAAAGGATATGAAAAATGCAAGAGCTACCAGATGTGATAGTAGAGAAGTCATTACTCTTCTTATCCTATGAGTTTTTGTAAATTTCTACTAAGATACATGGAATTTTATAATGGATGCCAACTAATGGAGAGTTTAGGATCAATGGACAACATGGATTATACACTGTCCGTTGTCGCGGTGTCATTGGTAGAATAGAAATGATTATTGGTAAAATTTTAGTGGCTAAAATAAATTTTACAGATAATTTACTCAACAAATATAATTTTAACCAATGAAATATTTAAAAATATCAATAAAAATAATTTTAATTGATAATTAAAATTTTTCATAATCAAAATAATTTTTGACTGATATTTTTAATTTTTTATCCCGAAAAGGAATTTTGCAGATATAAAAATTTAACTAGTAATTATATTAAATTGAATTGATAATCATATTAAACATTGGCTAATAAAATATTTTAAAATATCTGTAAAAAAATTTTGTTCATTAAATATAATTATTTATTATTATAATTATATTAAGATAACTTTTAAATATTAAGATTTTTTATTCATGATTTTTTTATAAATATATTAATGTTTATTAATGAAACAAAAGATATGTACCTAGGAGGCCTAGAACACTACTAACTCTTTTTTTTTTCAAATTAATTTCTATAATAAAATTTTCTCTTATAAACATGGACGGATCTATTAAAGGGCTATCCTTAGATATGACCCAACCCATTTTTTTATTATTAAATATATATATTAGAATTAGGTGATGCAAGACATTACTACGAGAAAGAAACAAAAATATGATCGAGTACGAAGTCAAAGAAACAAAAATAAGACTGAATACCAATCTTTATTGTTTTTTGAAAAAAAAAATCAAAATCTTTTAATTGACAGGTCAGTTCTTGGAGTTGCGTAGATTTATCGTATCTCCATATAGTTTGGTAAGATCTATCTTGAACCTTATCAACTTGTATGATGATAGACAAGGATCCGTAGATTTTATTATTATTATTTTTAATAATTTCAATATTTTTAATAATTTATATTTTTTTATATATTTGTATTATGAATCTATTTAGAAATTTTAGAATTATGAATCTATAAAAAATTTTCCTTTTTGTTTAAAATTTCTTTTTTTTTTCTTTACAAAATAGAAATTTGAGTTCATATATTAAGATTTTTTTTCCTTCCTTAATTTTAGAGTGAATTTTGTATAAACATTTATTTAATTGTGGGAGGAATTAATCCTCTCTTCTTAATAAAAAATTCATTTTTAATGACTTCTCTTTTTGTCTTTTCCTTGAACTCTTCTATCATCAGCCCGTAAAATAATAGAAATTCTACTCGACATCAAATGATAGAGTTTCTATTCATATACATCCAGATTTGGATAGAAAAGTTTAGAACATACTCA
Organism: Zingiber officinale; assembly: GCF_018446385.1. Lineage (NCBI taxonomy): Eukaryota > Viridiplantae > Streptophyta > Magnoliopsida > Zingiberales > Zingiberaceae > Zingiber > Zingiber officinale. The sequence continues at coordinate 5,139,107 of NC_056001.1, forward strand.
ATTCATGGTTTTTTCCCTACTGAACTAGAATAATTACTCACAAGCAAGGACAATTTATATCGAAGAAAGTATCTTGTAGAACCTAAAATGGTTTTTTCTTTTGGTTGTTGGTATTGTGGTAAATATTGCATACACTAAATTAAAATCCTAATTCTGCACTGGTCTTATGAGAAATACTAATTGATATTATTCAACTTAGAGGAAAAAAATATGAAAAATGAAGCTTTGCATCATAGAGAAGATTGTAATACACATAATACAACAGTAAACTTAAAAACCAATACAAATAACTTAGACAAAAAGACAAATATCAATGAATGACGTACAAAAGAGTTATGAGCAAGTATGTTTCCACTTCATAAGTTGAAATGATCTAAAGTCTAAATTAGCTGGAAGATATCATCAAAACTTGATAACCCAACAACTAAATCCGCCGTTGCAAATGTAAGAAAAGTTCTCCCATTGTAGATGGTAGCTATATATGTTTATAAATATTATACGGCAACAAGTATATGCTCTATCAACTGAGAAAGAAAATAGGTGTAGATCATCGTACCCATAACTAGAACAGATAATCACTAGAGAGAACTTCGAATATAATTGATGATATTGATTTTTAAAAATAAATATTTATGTTAAATTATTTTGGTACAATATTCTGACATTCTATTTTTTTTAAATGCATATTAAATTAATGTTTAAAACAAGTTAATTTATAATCTCAGTCATATGAGTTTTTATACTATTCGTATTTTTCAAGTTTACTTATTTGCAAATTCTCTTATTAAATTTGATATGCACAATTTTCATTTTGCAGTTATTACATCATTTGTCTTGTTTTTTTTCCTATTATATTCATATGTTAATTTAATGCTAGACTTTGTACTGATTTAGAATATGTGTAGAATACACGAATTATGTTTTTTTGTCGCTTTGAGCAAATGCAATGTCACAATTTCCATTTAAAGATGATTTACGTGTACATGATGTCTAACTATCAAATTTAAGTGCAATGAGATAAATTTAAGTGTAAAGATGATTTAAGTTTAGGTAACTCAACTTAAGATAGATTCTTTTTGTTGCTTTTTCGGTGGAAAAGACTTGTTATTGAAGGTTGTATATGTTTTGGTGATTGAGGAAGGTTTTGTGATGATAATATATTGCGGAGTAAAATGTAATGAGATATATTAATATTTTGGATTGAAATATGAATATTATGTGATGATTTGGCAGTGCGATATATGTTGAATATAAATTAGTTTTGTGAAGTGAAATGTGAATATCGTGAATTGATTTAAGTTGGTATTGCACTTGATTTTGGAAATCCGATAAACGTACTGGTACAATATAATATAAGATCATTTTTTAACTGTTTCAAATTTAATATTAGGAGCAGTTTTTAACTGTAAAATACCGAAAAAAGGTGAATAATGATAAGGGAATTTTTTGAAATTTTTAAAAAAATTTCTGAAATTTTTAGAAATTTTTCTGAAATTTTTCGGAGCTCGTATGGACGAGTTTACGGGGATCAAAATTGGGCCCCGGAAAGCCTGTTTGGGCTATCCTGTTTTAACGAGGAAATGTTTATCTTTATATTTCCTTTTCTTTTATTTCTTCATTTTCATTTTTTCCCCCGCCGAACCACCCTCGTGCCCGACACCTCGCCGCGCCTTCTTCCCCTCTCGCGCCGATTTGCCCTAACCGCAAGCGGGCAGTTTTCTTCTCCCTTGCGTGCACGCCCTCCTCTCCTCTGCTCGACGACGACGACGCCAGGCAACAGAGAGCGAGCATTGCGGCGCCCGCACTGCTTTACCTTCCTCGAAGCCCTAGCCTCTGCCCCGATTTCCTTCTTCTTTCTCTGCGCCTTCATCGCCACCGGTGAGCAGGGTGCAACGCAAGGTTTCCTCAGCCCTAGCGCCGGCCACCGCTTTGATTCGCTGAGCCTTAGCCATCTTCTCAGCCGCGTTTTCTCCACCCGACGGCGTCGCCACTCGCAGTGCCGCTAGCCTTCTCCACCCCGTCGCCTGTGCCCTAGCACCGTCACCGGCCACCAGGACCGAACCACCACAGATTGTTGCCCTCTGTGCCCTAGCTTTGGTTGGATACCACGGGCTCAGCCGTAACATTGACCTAGAGTTCTGACAGTGGGCTGATAGAAGAGCATTCCAGCCACTGTTGCTTGCTACCATCGCCGGAGAAGGTCAGGTAATGGTCTTGTTAACTACAACAATGATGTAGATTTTTGGTATGCTACTGTAAGGATTTTCAATTAGTGAGTTTTGGGAATTTGTTGTTCAATTGGCAGTGTACAGTGGTGTGAAGTTGCTGGATTCTGACCACCACAGTACTGAACGCTTGGTTGTTCCCTTGATATCCATCTTTGATCCGATCAGTGTAAGGGTTTCAACAAGTGAGTTTTTGTTTCATAGATCTGGTATATATATTAAATTGGGTAGGGTTAATGTTATATGATTAGGGTTTTACCCTAAATTAGTCTAGAGGATTTTATTTAGCTATTCATTAGTTGTAGCTAAATAGAAATGTATATATATTGGTGAAACAGGACATTGACGCGAGACGAACATCTCGACGTTGAATTTGACTGGATTGGATCTGCTATTTGAGGCGGGTACCTCTTGATTATCTTTTATGATATTGTCAATTGGATATGCATAGTATTTTATAACTACAAGCAATGATCATGTTTGCCTTTGGTATGTCACTGTTTGTTACCCGTAGCATGTTCTGTTGGGCGTTTGTTATGTATCCATGTTTACGTTTCGTGATTATTGCCATGAGTACCTTAGTTCCTAGAGTAAGTGACATACCATGCTTTATTGAGTTTAGGACTAGATTCTGGATTTTTATTATCTGACATGTGTACCTATATTTTTATATCATATCTGATCTGTGTACCTAGACCCTTTTGCTTGATCCATGTATATTGTTGGTATATATTTTATGGAGGTGGATATGTTCAGGACCTAGGTTGTTATACCCTAGAGGACATGTATACCCTAGATCTGTGGATTTGACTTACTGGTACTAGGGTACACATTTTTCTATATATATGGATTTGGTTCAGGATATTGTTATGCTTAGTGTCATGCACCATTCACATGATTACATGCTGTGCGATTGTCAGCTCCATTATTGTTGAACACATCGCCAGTTACATGTATCTGCACACACGACCACTCATGGGTTAGTGGTATATTCAGGCAGGGTGTGTTGCAGCAGGTGCTCTGTCAAGGGCTCCGTTGGTCCACTCATGGGTTACTGTGACGCAGCGTTGTAGCAGGACAGGGATCCCTCCCCGTCATTGTGTACCGGAAGATGAAAGCATTGAGCTCCCCCATTTATGATTTGGGATAGGAGGATAGGTGTACTCCGACAGCATCCCGTCTACTCGGTCACTCATCAGGAGTAGTGACGGCAGAGTGCACGGTTGTCATAGCCCTACCCACTCGGTCTCACCATTGTGTGTGAGATGGCTGATTGGCGTCAGGGGTGACCATGTCATTGGCATCATACGTATTGATGCATTTATTGCTTGTGCTTGCTGCATTTATTTGCTGCATTTGGTTGGATGCATATGTTTGACATGCATACAAGATTTATGACACTCTCAGTTTGACGACCCTTGTGTTCTGGATAGGAGTTCCTGGTGAGTACAGCTTCCTTAGTTACCTTTTAGTTTTGTATTTTTCCTATATATGATTAGGAAGTTGTATTCTATGTTTATTGCTGTTAGATATATATTACTAGACATGTCTATTGGTATTCGCTAAGTTGTTGAACTCACCCCCGTGGACACTATCTTTTCCAGGTACCAGGTTATTTATGGAGTCGCTTGGAGTATCATGTCTGCTGGTCCCCATGTCACATCAGAAGACATGTCTTCGCTATTGTCTATTTATATTTTGGTATTTGTGTATCTAGCTTGTGTTCCGGTTTTGTTTCTGGACTGTATTTCGTATTGTTGTGGTGTAATCCTAGCTGGCTAGCAGTCTTCACTTTTAGTTTTGTATGTGTTGTCCATTGTATTTCCGCTATGTTTTGGTTTTAGTACAGCCGAGTGGGCTGCTACCTATAAACTGCGTGGTTGTTTAGTTATTTTATTGTTAGTATTCCGGCCGTGTTGGCCGAGGTATATGTGGCCCTGAGGGCATTGTATAAATGTTTCAGATTGTCACCCGTACAGGGGAGGTGCTGTCAAAATTTCTTCGGACAGAGACTCCCCTGGGGCGTGACATTAATTGTTCCGAAAACCAATACTTACAAGTGTTTCAGGGCCAGTCTCAACCACTTCTACAACCAGCTGACTTCCGAACCTGTTAACAACTATTGCAATAGCAAACAACCGGAAGCGGGTACTGGCCGCTCTAAACGCTCAACTTTCTGCATCGGTTATTAACCGCTTCTATAAAATATATTCACAAGTGATAAATAACTGCTTCTAACATCGAAGTTTTTACATGGGTTAATGACAGCTTCTGTGGAACACATTCATACGCAGTCAATCATCGCTTCTACAAGACATCTTTCTATATCGTCACCTCTATTAAAAACACTCACAAGTAGTTAATAATCATCATTTCTAGAAGTATGCTGCAGTGGCGTAGCTAAAATTTTCAACCAAGAAGGGTGTTTTTTAAAAATTTTAAATATTAGTATATATCAATTTTAACCATCCAAAAGCCTAACTTTTTGTTGCATCAGAAGTTACTAGGTTAGTTTTATCGCTTCGGTTGCCCTTAGCACCACCAACATTTACAACGATTGGAAAACTAATTCAACAGATTTAGCATAGGTCGATAAACATGGCTAAAGGAATTTTAAAATAGCTTTTAAAACTTTTTTTTAGTGTTCATATTTATAAAAACGTCATTTTCAAAACAGAACATAGAATTGTAATATAATTCTCAATCATACACAATAGTTTACATTGAAAAAATAGTATTGTAATATAATATTTTCTTATAGATTGTCATTGATCAATCAAAATGAGAAATCTGTCTAATCCGTGTAGACAACCATCACACTCCTCACTTGATGCTTCCCGTCCGACCAAATGACCGTCGCCGGCGCTGTCGAGTTCCCTGGCAATGGCCCGCCTGAAACCGACACAGTGAACTGTCTCTTCTCCTTCAACTCCGAAAACTTCAACTTACTAGGATTCACTGTCACATTAAGTTTGTGATCAGCCCAGACCTCTGCCTTGTACCTGCAGCGTCGGGCGCCGCCGACGTTGGTCACTGTTCTCAAGAACTTCGCGGCGAAGGCTTTGCCGGACTGAACATGTAAGGCCATGGAAGGGTAATTGAGATCCCTCGCCGTTCCTTTGCTGCTGCCAGAGCAGGAACTGGCGTCGCCGGTGACCATCTTGATCATGGTTTCGTTGTAGGCCGAGTTACAGAGCATTTGCACGTAGTCACTGGCACCAGCGTCATAGACAAGACCTGGGTCGACGGCCTTCACCGGGTTCAGTTGCCCGGCTCCATACGATAATTCGTCTTGGCGGGCCGAAGGATACATCGGTTTGGCTGTATAAAGCATGGACGACAAATTAAAATGAGAAATTTCGCTAGCTTCAAAAAACAGGGTTGAAGAACAAAGGTATATTATATAATACTTAGTCATGAGACCTGTCGTCATGAGCGCCGACATGATGGCTGCCGGCGACCAATTTGGGTGGAAAGACTTGACGTAGGCGGCGACGCCGGTTACGTGGGGACAAGCCATGGAAGTGCCCGAGATTATGTTGTACTTTACGACCCTTGTGTCGTTGATGATGCCTGACACTGGTGCAACCCGTGACCAGGCGGCCAAAATGTCAATTCCTGGAGCACTTATATCAGGCTGCATATGCAAACACAAACATTTCCAAATTGCTATACAATTAATTAAATCCCTTAAAAATATATATATATGTCAAAATAATCGAACTGAATGATGAACTAATGACCTTCAGGATGTCAGGGGTGATGGTGTTTGGGCCTCTCGATGAGAACGAAGCAACCAGCGGAGCCTCGGAGTCAAAAACTTCTTCACTTTTGTGGATGTTAGCCACAGGATTTCTGGCCAAGATCATATATATGCATGGATTAATACTACTACCTACGATTTCTATTTACAAAATATTATAAACGGTGGCAATTAAAATAGCTAAAAGATATATATATATATAATATAAACACTCACTTAGTGTTGTTTATGTAGTTCAAAAGGTTTAACCCATCCACGGAACTGACTGTAATGAATGGAACTGGGTATATGAAGGAAACGTCAAGTGAAGAGTCATCTATAAATATCAATCCTTTAATGCCTGTACTAAAAATTTCGTCATAGAAGTACTTGCAGAGAACAATCTTCCCTTTCACCATGTTTATATCTGGCAAAGCAGTGCAATCCCTAAAACAGCAATTGACAAGTTTGAGAATTATTGAATATATCATTCCGCATCTAGCTACGAAGAGAAGATATATAGCATTATCTTCATACCCTGGTAAAATAGTTGCATTTCCCTGCATGTAGATCAAGGGATGATCATCCCTATTTTTTGTCGCAAACGTGTTCACAGAAGCTCCCTGCATTTTCCCCCAAAATTAATAATAATTCCTTATTTTCATTCAACATGATAACGCATAAATAAGACTACGTATTAACACAAGTTTTTGCATTATCATTAAATTGACTAATTGATGACTCACCAAAGTGGACACATGATTTCCGGTGACCACCTTGTCAATGATGTGCCTATCGATGCTGCTCGCCGCCGCCACCAACGTCCACGGTGCCACGTTGCTGACCGTGCCACGATATGGCCCTGCATTCCCTGCGGCTGTCGACGTCAAAATCCCGTTTGCCATGGCATGGAAGGCGCCAATCGCTATCGAGTCCTGGAAGTAATCCGCGGCAACGGCATAGGCGACAGACAGGGAGATGATGTCGACACCGTCGGAGATTGCATCGTCAAATGCCGCCAAGATGTCTTGATCGGTGCACCCGAACCACCAGCACACCTTGTACACCGCGAGCCTCGCTGACGGCACTGCCCCCCTAGCCATGCCCTTGGCGAGGCCGTAGAGGCTGGCATGGGAGACTGTTCGACCGGCAGCGATGGAAGCTGTGTGAGTCCCGTGACCTTGAAAGTCGCGTGGCGATGGCTCGCTCAACATGTAATCGCCTAAGCTATTGTAATAGCGCGGCCCGATGATTTTACTTAATTAATAATTCAATCAATCATAAATATATATTAATCACAGCTTTAAATCGACTCAAACAATTATATATAACTTAAATAATCGTATTTTATGGACATACTTGTTGCATGTCATATTTACGCAAGCACCCTTCCATTTCCTCGGTGGAGGTCTCAATCCCCGACCGCTGAAGGATTTAGATTCCGGCCAGATTCCGGTATCAATCATTCCAATGATGATGTCATTTTCCAGTGTAGGATTCCTGTTTACTCTCTGCGAGAAGTTAAGGAAATCCCATGATCTCGTCGTGCGAAGCTTCAGGGTTTTACTAGGAAACACTGAAATTATTCCCTCCATGTCTGCAGTATAATTAATTCGTGTTGAATTGTAATTAATTTATAGCATATCTACAATTCAAACTATTCCCTCCAATGAAAATTATACCGTTCAATTTTTCTGCCTCATCTATAGAAAGTTTGGCAGCAAATCCACTAAAACTCCTCTGGTAACTATACACCAAAGACTCACTAGGCGAGCTGTATTATCAATTGTTTTAGTGTCAGAATTTGACAAAATAGATAATATTTATATATACATCAATTTATTACCAGTTCACAATAATTTCTTTAAGTAAATTAAGATGGAGTTCATAGGTTGGGTACTGAGATGAGTGTTGAGCTCCCATAGACACAATATATACCTGCAGAATGACATTCATGTATGGTAATTTTAATTGTAATAATACAGATTAAAGAACACTTTTCAAAATGCAAATTTACAAACTTCGGAATCACCTTTCTTTCTTCATTTGAAGATGCTGACGAAAATAAAAGAATAAAGGATATGAAAAACGCAAGAGATACCAGATGTGATAGTAGAGAAGTCATCACTCTTCTTATCCTATGAGTTTTTGTAAATTTCTACTAAGATACATGGAATTTTATAATGGATGCCAACTAATGGAGAGTTTAGGATCAATGGACAACATGGATTATACACTTTCAGTTGTCGCGGTGTCATTGCTAGAATAGAAATGATTATTGGTAAAATTTTAGTGGCTAAAATAAATTTTACAGATAATTTACTCAACAAATATAATTTTAACCAATGAAATATTTAAAAATATCAATAAAAATAATTTTAATTGATAATTAAAATTTTTCATAATCAAAATAATTTTTGACTGATATTTTTAATTTTTTATCCCGAAAAGGAATTTTGCAGATATAAAAATTTAACTAGTAATTATATTAAATCGAATTGATAATCATATTAAACTTTGGCTAATAAAATATTTTAAAGTATCTGTAAAAAAATTTTGTTCAGTAAATATAATTATTTATTATTATAATTATATTAAGATAACTTTTAAATATTAAGATTTTTTATTCATGATTTTTTTTATAAATATATTAATGTTTATTAATGAAACAAAAGATATGTACCTAGGAGGCCTAGAACACTACTAACTTTTTTTTTTCAAATTAATTTCTAGAATAAATTTTTCTATTAAAGGGCTTTCCTTAGATATGACCCAACCCATTTTTTTATTATTAAATATATATATTAGAATTAGGCGATGCAAGACACTACTACGAGAAAGAAACAAAAAATATGATCGAGTACGAAGTCAAAGAAACAAAAATAAGACTGAATACCAATCTTTATTGTTTTTTGTAAAAAAAATCAAAATCTTTTAATTGAGAGGTCAGTTCTTGGAGTTGCGTAGATTTATCGTATCTCCATATGTTTGGTAAGATCTATCTTGAACCTTATCAACTTGTATGATAGATTTTATTATTATTATTTTTGATAATTTTTATATTTTAAATATTTTTAATAATTTATATATTTTTTTTATATTTGTATTATAAATCTATTTAGAAATTTTAGAATTATGAATCTATAAAAAATTTTCGTTTCTGTTTAAAATTTCTTTTTTTTTTCTTTATAAAATAGAAATTTGAGTTCATATATTAAGATTTTTTTCCTTCCTTAATTTTAGGGTTTGAATTTTGTATAAACATTTATTTAGTTGTGAGAGAAATTAATCCTCTCTTCTTAATAAAAATTTCATTTTTAATGACTTCTCTTTTTGTCTTTTCCTCGAACTCTTCTATCATCAGCCCACAAAATAATAGAAATACTACTCGACATCAGATGATAGAGTTTCTATTCATATACATCCAGATTTGGATAGAAAAGTTTAGAACATACTCAATTCATGGTTTTTTTCCTACTGAACTAGAATAATTATTCACATACAAGGACAATTTATATCGAAGAAGGTATCTTGTAGAACCTAAAATGATTTTTTCTTTCTAGCTGTTGGTATTGTGGTAAATATTGCAGGGGCAGATCAACAGGTTTCCTCTAGTCCGTAATTTACGGACCAGAGGATGGTCCACTGTACGAGGACTATTGATTTAGATGGAGCCCATTTTTAAATTAGTAGGGTCCATCCAAATCAAAGGTCTACAATAATGGATCATCCCTTACTCTGTAAATTACGGACCAATGGACCTGTCCTCGGGACGGATCTTCTGGACTAGGAATTCCTGGTCCACACTTGGAACACATAGCAGGTATAAAAATCTCCCACGTGCAAGGCACGTGCACGCGCCAACGCCAGAAAAGCCCTAGCCTCTTCCAGCGTCGCCTCCCTCCCTCCCTCTAATGCCGCTTCCCTCCCGTGCCTCCCTCGTCGCCTGCGACCTCCCTCCAGCGCCGACCTCCAGCAAGTATAGCGCCATCTCCAGCGTCGACCTCCAGCGCCGCCTCCGCACAAAAGCACTAGCCTCTCGACATCCAGCGCCGCCTCCCTCTAGCGCTGCCTCCATCCAGCATCGCCGACCTCCAGCGCTGCCTCCCTTCAGCATCGGGGACCTCCAGCAACCTCCCGTCCTCCGCCTCCAGCGGCCTCCCGTTCTAGATGTTGAATACTTTGTATTTTTGGTTTATCATTTGTCTTGTGAACTATCAGATCATTCATGATGGCACATCTCTGAATGGTTATGAACAAGAAGCTACTACTTCATCAGGGATGGCTAACTTGTTTTATGTGGCAGGGCACAAGTGGTTGGATGGCCACCGATCCGAAGTTATAGAAAGAACACAATGGTCGCAAACCCGACCAAGAAAAAGGAGGATGATGAAGTGAAACAAGGGGTGGAATGCCTCTATGTCAAGGTCAGCATGGATGGAGCTCCATATCTCAGAAAAGTTGACCTCAAAATGTATTCCAACTACAAGGAACTCTCACTGGCTCTTGAGAAGATGTTTACTTGCTTTACTATTGGTAAGCTATACTTGCTGGAGGTCGGCGCTGGAGGGAGGCCGCAGGCGACGAGGGAGGCACGGGAGGGAAGCGGTGCTGGAGGGAGGGAGGGAGGCGACGCTGGAAGAGGCTAGGGCTTTTCTAGTGTTGGCGCGTGCATGTGCCTTGCACGTGGGAGAGTTTTATACTTGCTATGTGGTCCAGGGGTGGACCAGGAATTCCTAGTCCAGAAGATCCGCCCCCAGGAGATCAAAGTCAAGGCGGTCAATGCATATAGGGCATCAGCCAGTCTGGCGAAGCATGCCCCGACCGGGGAGAAAGATCTGATCCACCGTGCCCTCGACACGGGGAGCATTCAAGCAATCGACGCTCAAGGGAGCAGTATGCAGAAATCGGGCAGAGCGGCTATTCCGCTCGACCTAGTAGTAGACTCGACATCAGCCGAGCATGCGACAGTGGACTTCAGGTCGAGTGGCTAACCTGCTCGGCCCAGCAACCGGGCACGCGAATAGTGGACTTCCGAACGAGCGGCTATCCCGCTCGGCCCAGCAATAGAGCACGCGGACAGTGGACTTTCGGTCGAGTGGCTATCCCGCTCGGCCCAGCAACAGAACATGCGGACAGTGGAATTCCGACCGAGAGCTATCCCGCTCGGCCTAGCAACCGACAACACGCGGACGACGGAATTTCGGCCGAGCGGAATATCCGCTCGGCCAAGCAACAGACACAACATGTTATCTTTTGACATCCTTTTAGAAGCTAGTGCCGCTGACAGGTGACACGATCAGATAAAGGATAGTATGGCGGAACCTTCCACTATCACTTCAGAGATATGTTCGGTCTGTTAAGGTACTGTGTCAGAGACACTTTACTGACGAGTCTTTTCAGGAAAAATTTGGGGATGCGTTCCCGCCTTGGGAAGCGTGCACACACGCTATTGGAGCTCTATATAAAGGGTGTCCAAGTATCGGTGGAGGCATTCGATATTTTACTGTAGCGCTACACTCTTCTTGTTGCTCCGCTCTTTGCTTTTTCGTCGTCGGGGACAGATTTAAGCATCGGAGGGCTATCGCTGGGGATCCCTTCCCTGGCTCGGCACAGACGTAGTCTATATTGTAGGTCCGCATGAAATCCATAGGAGGTTAGCGTGAGCGCTACATCCCGAGCTTCCGTCTCTTCGACTTTCGGACAGGATTAGCTGACATGAAGGACGTGTCGATCCGATCGTGGTAGCTGCGGTCGAGGACGTCCATGTCGACGACTACACCGTCGAGGGCGAGGGCTCAGTCATGAAGAGAGTGGTCATGGCCACTAGCGATAACAAAGAAAGCGCATGAGGATGAGTAAGTGAGGTGGAGGAGAGAGGCGATATCGCCAAAGGAGCACAAGTAGAGGAGCAAGGCGAGTGATGTAGTCAAAATTAGACGTGAATTGGAGCTTGATTTCAAAGTCAAATAGAAATGGTCGCCGTCGATGGTTGGAGCTGGCCAGTAGCTAAGGAAATAACAAATATAAAGGATGACAATTTCAATCGGAATGGTCTATATTTATAATTATAATTTTTTTAAAAAAAGCTAATTAAATAAATATTTAATTAATTAAAAATAAAACTATATTTGTTTCTTTCTTGGATCATATTTTTGTTTCTTTCTCGTAGTAGTGTCTTTCATCGCCAAATTCTAAAATATATATATATATATATATATATATATATATATATATATATATATAATAATAATAATAATAATAATAATAATAATAATAAAAAATGGGTTGGATCATATCTCAGGATAGCCTTTTAATAGATCCGTCCATGTTTATAAGAGAAAAATTTATCATAGAAATTAATTTGAAGAAAAAGAGTTAGTAGTGTTCTAGGCCTCCTAGGTACATATCTTTTGTTTCATTAATAAACATTAATATATTTATAAAAAAAATCGTGAATAAAAAATCTTAATATTTAAAAGTTATCTTAATATAATTATAATGATAAATAATTATATTTAATGAACAAAATTTTTTTACAGATATTTTAAAATATTTTATTAGCCAAAGCTTTATATGATTATCAATCAAATTTAATATAATTACTAGTTAAACTTTTATATCTGCAAAATTCCCTTTCAGGATAAAAAATTAAAAATATCAGCCAAAAATTATTTTGATTATGAATAATTTTAATTATCAATTAAAATTAATTTTATTGATATTTTTAAATATTTCATTGGTTAAAATTATATTTGTTGAGTAAATTACCTGTAAAATTTATTTTAGCCACTAAAATTTTACCAATAATCATTTCTATTCTAGCAATGACACCGCGACAACTGACAGTGTATAATCCATGTTGTCCATTGATCCTAAACTCTCCATTAGTTGGCATCCATTATAAAATTCCATGTATCTTAGTAGACATTTACAAAAACTCATAGGATAAGAAGAGTAATGACTTCTCTACTATCACATCTAGTATCTCTTGCATTTTTCATATCCTTTATTCTTCTATTTTCGTCAGCATCTTCAAATGAAGAAAGAAAGGTAATTCCGAAGTTTGTAAATTTGCATTTCGAAAAGTGGTCTTTAATCTGTGTTATTACAATTAATATTACCATACATGAATGGCATTCTGCAGATATATATTGTGTATATGGGAGCTCAACACTCATCTCAGTACCCAACCTATGAACTCCATCTTAATTTGCTTAAAGAAATTCTTGTGAACTGGTAATAAATTGATGTATATATAAATATTATCTATTTTGTCAAATTCTGAGACTAAAACAATTGGTAATGCAGCTCGCCTAGTGAGTCTTTGGTGTATAGTTACCAGAGGAGTTTTAGTGGATTTGCTGCCAAACTTTCTATAGACGAGGTAGAAAAATTGAACGGTATAATTTTCATTGGAGGGAATAGTTTGAATTGTAGATATGTTATAAATTAATTACAATTCAACACGAATTAATTATATTGCAGAAATGGAGGGAATAATTTCAGTGTTTCCTAGTAAAACCTTAAAGCTTCGCACGACGAGGTCATGGGATTTCCTCAACTTCCCGCAGAGAGTAAGCAGGAATCCCGCATTGGAAAGTGACATCATCATTGGAATGATTGATACCGGAATCTGGCCGGAATCTAAGTCCTTCAGCGAATCAGCGGTCAGGGATTGAGACCTCCACCGAGGAAATGGAAGGGTGCTTGCGTAAATATGACATGCAACAAGTATGTCCTTAAAATTCGATTATTTAAGTTATATATAATTGTTTGACTCGATTTAAAGCTGTGACTAATATAAATTTATGATTGATTGAATTATTAATTAAGTAAAATCATCGGGCGCGCTATTACAATAGCTTAGGCGATTACATGTTGAGCGAGCCATCGCCACGCGACTTTCAAGGTCACGGGACTCACACAGCTTCCACCGTTGCCGGTCGAACAGTCTCCCACGCCAACCTCTACGGCCTCGCCAAGGGCATGGCCAGGGGGGCTGTGCCGTCAGCGAGGCTCGCGGTGTACAAGGTGTGCTGGTTGTTCGGGTGCACCGATCAAGACATCTTGGCGGCATTTGACGATGCGATCTCCGACGGTGTCGACATCATCTCCTTGTCTGTCGGCGGAGACATCGCCGCGGATTACTTCCAAGACTCGATAGCGATTGGCGCCTTCCATGCCATGGCGAACGGGATTTTGACGTCGACAGCCGCGGGGAATGCAGGGCCATACCGTGGCAAGGTCAGCAATGTGGCACCGTGGACGTTGGTGGCGCCGGCGAGCAGCATCGATAGGCACATCATTGACAAGGTGGTCACCGGAAATCATGTGTCCACTTTGGTGAGTCATCAATTAGTCAATTTAATGATAATGCAAAAACTTGTGTTAATACGTAGTCTTATTTATGTGTTATCATGTTGAATGAAAATAAGGAATTATTATTAATTTTGGGGGAAAAAGCAGGGAGCTTCTGTGAACACGTTTGCGACAAAAAATAGGGATGATCATCCCTTGATCTACATGCAGGGAAATGCAACTATTTTACCAGGGTATGAAGATAATGCTATATATCTTGTCTTCATAACCAGATGCGGAATGATATATTCAATAATTATCAAGCTTGTCTATTGCTGTTTCAGGGATTGCACTGCTTTGCCAGATATAAACATTGTGAAAGGGAAGATTGTTCTCTGCAAGCACTTCTCTGACGAAATTTTTATTACAGGCATTAAAGGATTGATATATATAGATGACTCTTCACTTGACGTTTCCGACTTATACCCAGTTCCATTCATTACAGTCAGTTCCTTGGATGGGCTCAACCTTTTGAGCTACATAAACAACACTAAGTCAGTGTTTATATATATACTTATTTTTATGCTATTCTTTATCTATTTTAATTGCCACCGTTTATAGTATTTCGTAAATAGAAATCATAGGTAGTAGTATTAATCCATGAATATATATGATCTTGGCCAGAAATCCCGTGGCCAACATCCACAAAAGCGAAGAAGTTTTTGACTCTGAGGCTCCCCTGGTTGCTTCGTTCTCATCGAGAGGCCCAAACACCATCACCCCTGACATCCTCAAGGTCATTAATTCATCATTCAGTTCGATTATTTTGGCATATATATATTTTTATTGCAACTTGGAAATGTTTATGTTTGCATATGCAGCCTGATATAAGTGCTCCAGGAATTGACATTTTGGCCGCCTGGTCACGGGTTGCACCAGTGTCAGGCATCATCAATGACACAAGGGTCGTAAAGTACAACATCATCTCGGGCACTTCCATGGCTTGCCCCCACGTAACCGGCGCCGCCGCCTACGTCAAGTCTTTCCACCCAAATTGGTCGCCGGCAGCCATCATGTCGGCACTCATGACGACAGGTCTCATGACTAAGCATTATATAATATACCTTTGTTCTTCAACCCTGTTTTTTGAAGCTAGCGAAATTTCTCATTTTAATTTGTCGTCCATGCTTTATACAGCCAAACCGATGTATCCTTCGGCCCGCCAAGACGAATTATCGTATGGAGCGGGGCAACTGAACCCGGTGAAGGCCGTCGACCCAGGTCTTGTCTATGACGCTGGTGCCAGTGACTACGTGCAAATGCTCTGTAACTCGGCCTACAATGAAACCATGATCAAGATCGTCACCGGCGACGCCAGTTCCTGCTCCGGCAGCAGCAATGGAACGGCGAGGGATCTCAATTACCCTTCCATGGCCTTACATGTTCAGTCCGGCAAAGCCTTCGCCGCGAAGTTCTTGAGAACAGTGACCAACGTCGGCGGCGCCCGACGCTACAGGTACAAGGCAGAGGTCTGGGCTGATCACAAACTTAATGTGACAATGAATCCTAGTAAGTTGAAGTTTTCGGAGTTGAAGGAGAAGAGACAGTTCACTGTGTCGGTTTCAGGCGGGCCATTGCCAGGGAACTCGACAGCGCCGGCAACGGTCATTTGGTCGGACGGGAAGCATCAAGTGAGGAGTGTGATGGTTGTCTACACGGATTAGACAGATTATTTCTCATTTTGATTGATCAATGACAATCTATAAGAAAATATTATATTACAATTCTATTTTTTTCATTGTAAATTATTGTGTATGATTGAGAATTATATTACAATTCTATGTTCTATTTTGAAAATGTCGTTTTTATAAATATGAACACTAAAAAAAAAGTTTTAAAAGCTATTTTAAAATGCCTTTAGCTATGTTTATCGACCTATGCTAAATCTGTTGAACTAGTTTTCCAATCGTTGTAAATGTTGGTGGTGCTAAGGGCAATCGAAGCGATAAAACTAACCGGTTGTTTAAACCATCTAGTAACTTCTGATGCAACAGAAATTTAGGCTTTTGGATGGTTAAAATGATATATACTAATATTTATAATTAAAAAAAAACACCCTTCTTGGTTGAAAATTTTAGCTACGCCACTGCAGCATACTTCTAGAAGTGATTATTAACTGCTTGTGAGTGTTTTTAATAGAGGTGGCGATATATAAAGATGACTTGTAGAAGCAATGATTGACTGCGTATGAATGTGTTCTACAAAAGTTGTCATTAACCCATGTAAAACCTTCGATGTTAGAAGGAGTTATTTACCACTTGTGAATATATTTTATAGAAGCGGTCAATAACTGGTGCAGAAGGTTGGGTGTTTAGAGCGGTGAGTACACGCTTCCGGTTGTTTGCTATTGCAATAGTTGTTAACCAGTTCGGAAGTCAGCTGGTTGTGGAAGTGGTTGAGACTAATCCTATAAATTGTTTATGTGCCTATTTGGAAACACTTGTAAGTACTGGTTTTCGAAGCAGCTAAAAACTGCTCCTAATATTAACTTTGAAACAATTAAAAAATGATTCTATATCATATTGTACCAGTACATTTGTCAAAAACGAAATGCAATACCAAATTAAATCAATTCACGATATTCACATTTCACTTCACAAAACTAATTTATGTTCAAAATATATTGCACTGCCAAATCATCACATAATATTCATACTGCAATCCAAAATATTAATATATCTCATTACATTTTACTCCGTAATATACTACCATCACAAAGCCTTCCTCAATCACCAAAATATAAACAACCTTCAATAACAAGTCTTTTCCATCGAAAAAGCAACAAAAAAAAATCTATCTTAAGTTGAGTTACCTAAACTTAAATCATCTTTACACTTAAATTTATCTCATTGCACTTAAATTTGATAGTCAGACATTATCTACACGTAAATCATCTTTAAATGGAAATTGTGACATTGCATTTGCTCAAAGCGACAAAAAACATAATTCATATATTCTACACATATTCTAAATCAGTTCAAAAGTTTAGCATTAAACATATGAACATAATGGAAAAACAAACAAGACAAATGATGTAATAACTGCAAAATGAAAGTTGAATACATCAAATTTAATAAGAGAATTTAAAAATAAATAAACTTTAAAAATAAAAGTATTAGAATAGTATAAAAACTCATATAACTAAGATTATGAATTAACTTGTTTTAAATATTAATTTAATTTGCATTTAAAAAAATAGAATGCCAGAATATTGTACCAAAATAATTTAACATAAATATTTATTTTTAAAAATCAATATCATCAATTGTATTCGAAGTTCTCTCTAGTGATTATCTGTTCTAGTCATGGGGATGATCTACACCAATTTTCTTTCTCAGTTGATAGAGTATATGCTTGTTGCCGTATAATATTTACAAACATATAGCTACCATCTACAATGAGAGAACTTTTCTTACATTTGCAATGGCAGGTTTAGTTGTTGGGTTATCAAGTTTTGATGATATCTTCCAGCTAATTTAGACTTTAGATCATTTCAACTATGAAGTAGAAACATACTTGCTTAACTCTTGTGTACGTCATTTATTGATATTTGTCTTTTTGTCTAAGTTATTTGTATTGTTTTTTAAGTTTATTGCTGTTTTATGTGTATTTAACCTTGTCTACGATGTTAAGATTTATTTTCATATTTTTCCTCTAAGTTGAATAATATTAAGGATTTCTCATTAGACTAAGTGCAGAATTAGGATTTTTATTTAGTGTAGGCAATATTTACCACATAATTGCCAACAACCGGAAAGAAAAAATCATTTTTGGTTCTCCAAGATAGTTTATTGCATTTGACATCGAGTAGGATAGTTTATTTATTTTTTTATTCTTTTATAATTTATTTTAATTTAATATTTAATAATTTATTTTTTTCTTTTTAAATTTTTCTTTTTGATTCGGCCATAATGTTTATATAAAATCTACACGCTAAGATTAAGGAAGGAAAAAAATTCTAATATATAGACTCCAATTCTTATCCGATAAAGATTTGAAGGAAATTTTAAACATAAAGGAAAAATTTTACTAACATTTTCATAATTCTAAAATCTCTAAATGGATTCATAGTACAAATATACAAAAGATGAAAATTACCAAAAATATAAAAATTATCAAAAATAATAATAATAAAAAATCTACGGATCCTATACTACATCAACATACAAGTTGGATGATGTAAGTATGAGAAGGATCTATATATTTGCAAACATTTTTAAAAACTGAATTCAAATAGTTATGCAAGTTCTTTATTGAATCATCAATGTTATGTTAATGCCCAAGCATTTGAAACCACGAAATCAACTATGAAAGATGAGAAGGATTTGTTTGATTCTGAGGAATGAATCTCAAGTAACATTGAAGAAGAAATGGAGTTAATCAGATGAATGAATGCTCACTGCAATGTTAGTCCCTGAAGCAACCTAATGGGATGTAGTTTTCATCTAGTTTTGCCCCATTCCTTCAGTTTAACCTCACAAATCATAAAAATTAAACCAATACAGATCAGATGCATGGAAAGATCATGAGGAGAATAATTAGCAATGTAAGGCATAAAAGTTTACCTAGAAGTCCGATATAGTAAGAAAGGGGGGCAAGTCCGTGTATTTGCTCTTGAAGAAACTTCCCAAATCAGAGACGATGAGGTTGTACTCTTCCCATTGGGTAATGACCCAGATCAGCTCACCGACCATGAAATCGGATGTGTGGATTCCACCACTCTACTCACTCTGAAGCCAGTAATCACCTTTGAACATTGAATCTCATTGACTATTATTAAGTAATTGAGTCAATTTTAGGAATGCGATGTGCAACCGTACAGAGCCAGGAGTGAAGTTGGGAGATAGCTAGGCATGTCATGCTTGGCCATATGGCTGCGTATGTAGGGATGGCATAAGTGGTAGAGATTCTTGACCAAGAGTGCCGGCGTAGAGCCCTCAAGAATCGCCAAAACTCTTGACGTCGTACTCTGCTGTGCTTTTCTCGGCGAAACCATAGAGGGCATGGTTGTTTAGGTTGGTGGCGATCTCAGAGAGGTTGAATTTGGAGGACTCCTAGGCCTAGAAGCTTTGGAGGTATAAGAACATGCTGAAGTCCTAGTAGTTGAGGCAAACTCAGGCATCGACGTGATGACAGTACTCGTCGCGACGGAAGTCATCGATGCAGCTGGAGGACTGGTACGTTGGGTACATGGTGACTAACATGGAGAAGGCCTCGTCTACAAAGGGAAGGATTAGGTGGAGAGGAAGACTCGCTCAGTGGCGAGGGAGGTGGCGTGGAGGAACTCCTACTGGGCGAGAAGGCGAATGACCAACAAATTTTATATTTAGGAATATATTTTATGAATTCTTTGAAATTTGCACATCTTTATCTACAAAATTGATTTAATTTTGATAAATCTTATTTCAATGCGTAAACTTTCGAAAATTATTGAACAAGATCAAATCATGCAAAAGGAATGAATGGTTGCCTCCACATGGTAGTCTGAGTATCTAGTGAGAATCCTATATTTTTTTACTTTATGCAATGGAAATAAATTAGAAGAATCTCAAGCTAGTTTTGGCAGAAATATAATATTAGTTAATCAAATATGACATAATGAATAACAACTTAAAAAGAACTAAGTAAGAGACTAAGATTTTTACTTGGTTACAATGTTGGTGATTATTAATTTTGATGAAGGCAAAGAAACCTCTTACATTTTTTGAAAAACTTAGAAAGTTGCTAGGAAATTAATAAAAAAGTTCTCGAATAATTCCTATCTCTAGCGGTCTTTTATACCCCCTAAAAAACTCTATTTGTAGTTGTAAGGCGCCTTCAATAGGATTCAAGGCACCTTCAATCAGAAAAATCTTATTGCCGAAGATAAAATATCTTCAGCTAATGTGTACTGGAAGGCGCTTTCCAAGCCATGAAAGGCGCCTTCTATGAGGCAGATTAGTTCCTTAGCCAATCTCTTCACATAAGTGATGCTCCAGCTAATCGGAGTTGAGGTCACCCGAACCCAACTCCGACCTTCTCCTCAAGCGGGCTTCCTTCCCGACTTCTCGTTCCTCGAACGTCATGCACTTCCTTCTCATCCACTAGTGTACTCTTCCGCAGCACCTCGTCCCTCGAATGCACTGAGCCCGTCGACTCCTTTCTCGTGCCATCATTTTCAATAATTGCGTCTTCCTTTTGACTTTTTGTATTTTTAAGCTCCTACACAGTTAGACACAAGGATTAAATACAAACATGACCTAATTTGACTCAGTTGATTACACCAAAACCAACCTGGGGTGCTTACAATCTCCCTCTTTTTGATGTGCATCAACCCGAGTTAAGTTAGGGTTTAAACAAACATGAATTAAAGTATAACAATCAAAATTGCAATAATATCATCAAAATTACTGCAAGTAGAAATGTACTAAAATTAATGAAATTTATGTGGCTATTTGGAAACACTTGTAAGTACTGGTTTTCGGAACAGTTAAAAACTACTCCTAATATCAAATTTGAAACCGTTAAAAAATGATCCTATATCATATTGTACTAGTACGTTTATCGGATTTTCAAAACCAAATGCAATACCAAATTAAATCAATTCGCAATATTCACATTTCACTTCACAAAACTAATTTATATTCAAATATATTACACTACCAAATCATCACATAATATTCATATTTCAATCCAAAATATTAATACATCTCATTATATTTTACTCCGCAATTTACTACCAACACAAAACCTTCCTCAATCACCAAAACATATACAACCTTCAATAACATGTCTTTTCCACCAAAAAAACAGCAAAAAGAATCTATCTTAAGTTGAGTTACCTAAACTTAAATCATCTTTACACTTAAATTTATCTCATTGCACTTACATTTGATAGTCAGACATCATCTACACATAAATCATCTTTAAATGAAAGTTGTGACATTGCATTTTCTCAAAGCGACAAAAAACATAATCCGTATATTCCACACATATTCTAAATCAGTACAAAAGTCTAGCATTAAACATATGAACATAATAGAAAAAAACAAGACAAATAATGTAATAACTGCAAAATGAAAGTTGAATACATAAATTTAATAAGAGAATTTAAAAATAAGTAAACTTTAAAAACAAAAGTGTCAGAATAGTATAAAAACTCATATAACTAAGATTATGAATTAACTTGTTTTAAATATTAATTTAATTTGCATTTAAAAAATAGAATTCCAAACTATAGTAGTAAAATAATTTACAAAAATATTTGTTCTTAAAAATCAATATCATCGATTGTATTCGAACTTTTCTCTAGTGATTATCTACTCTGGTCATGGGGATGATCTATAACTATTTTCTTTCTCAGTTGATGTTGAATAAACTTGTTGCTGCATAATATTTTCATACATATATAGCTACTAATATGGTTATAGTGAGTGAATCCAAATGATGACGTGGTAGTCAAAGTCATGATGATGTGGCGGTCAAAGTCAAGATAAAGGAATATTCCACACTTGGTCCATGTTGATCACCCAGCCTTAAAATTCTCGGGTCCTGCCTGCGTGGCTGTAAAGCATGGCGTCCGGATAAGGCTGGTCGGGTACATATACGGTCGAGTATAAGGACTCTAGGGTTTTACTCTGAAACTAAAAAAATAATGCGCTCGGTTAGTAAACAGCTGACAGGGTTCAAAGGAGCCCAACCAGATGAAAGGTCGTCTGGACTCAAGGCACTTGAGTCTTATGAAACTCTTAGTATATGCTTTGCCGGATAAAGGCTAATCGAACATAAGGCACTTTGTGTAGTCTCGACTTAGCAAAGTCCAGCCATGCTCAAAGACACTTTGCCTCACAAAGATCATAATATACGATCAATCGAATAAATGCCAATTCATTATAAGGCTCTCTGTGTAAGCTCAGCCGGGCAAAGTTCGACTGGACTCAAAGACACTTAGCCTCAAATAAATCTCTTTATACTAGATCGGCCATATAAAGGTTAGTCGAACAGAAGGCTCTATGTGTACGTTCGACCGAGCAAAGACAATGATCGGTCTGGGGACCGATCAGGGCGTGCCGAATTTCTAATTTTTCAGCTATTGTCTGAAATTTCAGTTATGGAAGTGGTGTTTTTGGATTTCTAAAGGTTTGGAACTCTCAAAGACATTGTTGGTGCAATGGTCAAAGGGGGAGTTGACCTTTAGGGGGAGTTTTACCTAATTGTTAAGGGGGAGTTGACTTTTAGGGGGAGTTTTTACTCCTTAAGACTTTTGAGGATTAGTGATATGGGATTATCACTAAGTTGATTGTTGAGTTTAGTATCAAGGGGGAAATTAAGAGTTTCAATGAAAGGTATGGGACTTTCATTAGGAAGAAACTTTTGACCTTGATACCCTCTTTTTTTCTTTTTGATGTGTGTCAAAAAGGGGAGAGTGTTCATTGGAGAGTTATTGGAGAACCCAAGTTAGGTTATCGGGTTAACCTAAGCTAGGGGAAGAATGTCAAGGAATGTTCGAGGAAGAACATTGGAATTCTTTTTGATGTGTGTCAAAAAGGGGGAGAATTATTGGAGAACCCAAGTTAGGTTATCGGGTTAACCTAAGGGGAGAATGTCCAGAGAATGTTCAAGGAAAGAACATTGGACATTGGAAGATGAGTGGAAAACCTAAGTTAGGTTATCGGGTTAACCTAACTTGATTATGGGTTTTGTCAAACATCAAAAGGGAGATTGTTGGTGCAACCTTAGGTCAAGGTTGACTGGTTGACCCGACTCGAGGTGACTTGACTCGAGTTGTATTTTGATGTTTGACTTGGGAAGATTGTCGGTGCAACCTTAGGTCAAGGTTGACCTAGTTGAGTTGCATGTTGATGTTTGACACTCGTGAGAGAGTTCTATTCTTGATGTGAGACAAGAATAGATGGTTGGGAGTTTATTGGTCCAACCCTAGGTCAAGGATTGACCTGGTTGACCTGAAAAGTCCAAGTATGGAGACTTGGCACTGGGAAAGTCCAAGCAGGGAGCTTGGCACGCAAAAAGTCCAAGTATGGAGACTTGGCACTGGAAAAGTCCAAGCAGGGAGCTTGGCACGGGAAAAGTCCAAGCAGGGAGCTTGGCAAGTGGGAAAGTCCTAACTGGGATGTTAGGCAGTGTGGAAAGTCCTGGTGAGTGAAGCCAGGCAGTGGGAAAGTCCTGGTGAGTGAAGTCAGACAGTTAGAATGTCCTGATGAGTGAAGCCAGGCAGTTGAAAAGTCCTGGTGAGTGAAGCCGGGCAGATTGGAAATCCTGGTGAGTGAAGCCAGGTAAAAATCCTAGTGAGTGAAGCTAGGTGAAAGTCCTAGTGAGTGAAGCCGGGCAAGGAAAAATCCAGATGGATCAAGGGTGATCGGACATCTGGTGTTAAGAAGGTCAAGTAGGTCAAGGGAGTGACCGGATACTTGACACGAAGAGAAAAGTCCAAGTGGGTTAAAGGGATTGACCGGATATTGGTTTGGAAGACTTGGAACTTGGTTTGGGCAAAACCCAAGCTCTGGATCGATCAGTCGATCGATCCAGCGATACGCTGGGTATCTGATCGGTCTGGTGACCGATCAGATAACGATCAGTGGCTTACTGAGGTTCTTCTGATCGGTCTGCAGACCGAAAGAGAAAAGGAGGGGATCGGTCTGTGGACCGATCCACATGCACCCTGATCGGTCCACAGACCGATCAGGAGACGATCAGAGAACTTGGCCGAGTTCTCTGTGAAGAGTGCTGATCGGTCTGGGGACCGATCAGCATAGGTACTGATCGGTCCCCAAGACCGATCAGAGAGGATCTGGACCGATCAGGCTTCAGCCTGATCGGTCCACGCACTAGCCGTTACGTAGCAACGGCTAGTTCTCTGCTCTTCTTCTTCGCAGGTATAAAAGAGGGCTACAGGACTTCGGTGAGACTCTCTTTTTAGCTACTTCTTCTTCCTTCTGGAAGTTCTCTCCTGCCTGAAGCTTCTGCTTCTTCTTCCTGCTGAGCTTTGTTGAGCTCGTTGGGTGCTAAAGCTTCGCGTGAGCTTCTTCCTGTTGCTGGTTTTCTAGCTAGGCTTGGATCCGAGAAGCTGTTGCTTCACCAGGGTTCCTGCTGACTTCAAGAAGGCAAGCAAGTGTTGTTTACATTTCTGTTCTTGTTTTCTTGTTCCTATTTGTACTCCTATTGCTGTTGCAAAGATTGTGGTGAGGTTCTCCACCCACAAGGAGTATCTATTAGCTGGGTTTCCGGGGACTCATCCACCGACGAATTGGTAGGCTTCGTCCACCTTACGGACACACCGAGGAGTAGGAGTTCATCTCCGAACCTCGTTATATGGTTTGTCTTTCTTCTCCTGTTTTCTTTCTACGTTGTATTTCCGCTGCACTAACCTAATCGTAGGAAGAAACGCGAAAGTTTGGGGTCGGCTATTCACACCCCCCCTCTCTAGCCGTACGAAGGATCCTAACAAGTACAACTCAAAATATAGAAATAGATAGAGGAGAGTGATTATCCTTGAAACCTGGCGTCTTTGGAAGTATCCTTGCTCCAAAGGTGGACGGATCGACAGAGATCGACGAGGATGAAACCTAGGGCTCCCCTAAGGGGGAGAACCCTTCCCCAAGATCCAAGATTCTTGAAAAGGGGAGAAAAATCCCTTTTATAGTAATTGGCACAACCCTTGGTGTGAATCCACACGGCCTCCTTCTTTCTGCTATATGCTAGGGTGACACGACCGTGTGGGTCACACGACCATATTCTGCTTTGGCTCTGGATGGGCTACACGACCATGTGGATTTATACGGTTGTGCTCTTCTTCTCTTCTGCTTTGGCCACACCGCTGTGTGGCTCACACGGTCGAGGTCTTCTTACTTTCTAGAAATGCTGCACGGCCATGTGGATCTACACGGCCGTGCTTCGGATGTTGTTGATGGGGTTGACATTGTCATGTGGGTCACATAGCCAAAATCTTCTTCTTCTATGGAAATGTGGCACGGTCGTGTGGTCCACACGACCATGACTTGACCCTTGCTCTGTTTTCGCTCCAAATTACGTCATATCAATTAAAAACAAGCAAAGAGTAAATTTTCGAACAAAAGGAGTAGAAATATGACATTACAATAAAATATGATGCAATAAACATAGATTATGCCCATGAAATATAAGTAGATGTGCGTCAAAATATACATAAAAGTGTATATAATCTACGCACATCACGTACCTCACTTACCTCATGTTCTAATGCTCCCCCTTTATCGCAGCTTTCCTCTGATGATTCTCCCCCCCTTCATCAATGCTCATCTCTGATTTGCTTTCAACTTTTTCTTGGTGGCTTGCCATTAGATCTAGTCTGACATAAGCTTTGATCTCGGACACGAAGGACGACGATTCATCCCATGTGACCTTCAGATTCTTGTGCTTTGATCTTGTTGGTCTTTTGGCCTTGCCCTTGTCCTTCTTCTTCAGTTCGAGGTAGTCGTCCTTGATGTGGCCTTCTCCTTGGCAGTTCCAGCACCGAACCTTTCTTTTGCTCTAAAAGTACTTTTTTGACTATGACTTATTAATGTTATTAGATTTAATAAATTTATTAAATTTTCTTACCATTAGGGTAGCTTCATCTTCATCAATTGACACTTCGGAGTCTGGATGATCCATTCTTGCCTTCAGGGCGATGTTCTATCTGGGCTCCTTTGATTTTGCACATCTAGATTAGTGAAGTTCCAAAGTGGAAAATAAACTTTTTAATGTGCTTACATCTAGATCTTTAGAAATATAATAGGAGTTGACAATTGATGACCATTTGAGTGTCCTTGGAAAAGCATTTATTGCGTATATTAGGGAATCTTGATTTCTTACCTTTTCTTTGAGATTTGTGAGTCTGGTGATCAATGTTGGAGTGTATACTAAAAGCCTAGCTTTTGTATAAACATTTATAAGAATCACATTGGTCAAGTGTCTACATTTATATATACCAAATGTAGATATTCAATTAATTTATATTGTAGATAACATTATGTGTGGTGTCACACATAGAAGATTGTGTTATCGACTCTTTATAAATTATAAACAGTAGTTCACGACTAAGATGGAAAGGAACAAACCATTGGAATAGTCGTAATGTAATTAGACATTAGTTTATCTTGACTAATAAATTACACTAGTACACTTTAAGTGTATTGTGCAGGACCATTTAAGGTAAGTTCTTTTTATACTGATTTAATAAAAGAACTAGACCTTAGTTATTATGGAAGTGTGTGCTCTTAATACTAATATAATAACAAGCACATATATTTGATATTTATTTCTATAATTTATCAATGGGTGAGATTTAGTTCGATAAATCAATAAGCTCGATAAGTTGGGAAATGATGTTACTTATAGTGTGACTTGTTGATTATAGAAGAAAACTGTATCCTAGTAATCTATGTTGATAATGTCCCCAAGAGGAGCTCATAAAGATTGTCATGTTAAACCCTGCAGGTGGACTTAGTCCGACATGACGATAAGGTTGAGTGGTACTACTCTTGGACTAAGATATTAATTAAATGAGTTGTCCGTAACTCACTTAATTAGTGGGCATTCGACATCTTAAACACAGGGAGACTAACACACTCATAATAAGAAGAAGCCCAAAAATATAATTTGGGATTGGTGCGGTAGTTCAATAATAATTCTTTAGTGGAATGAATTATTATTGATGAAGTTAAGTTGTGTGTTCGGGGCGAACACGAGAAGCTTAATTTCATCGGGAGACCAAAACCAATTCCTCCTCTCGGTCCCTATCGTAGCCTCTTGTATATAGAGATTTATACCCACCATATACCCATCTTTTTACCCACTTTTGGTGGCGGGCCAAGCTAGCTTGAACCCAAGCTAGGGCCGACCAAGACCCAAAGGTAGAGCCAAGTTGGTGGCCGGCCAAAGCTTGGGTCCCAAGCTTAGGTGGCTAGCCACTAGAAAATTAAAAGGAATTTTTTATTAAAATTATTTATTATGTGGATATCATGGTTTTAAAAGAGAGTTTAAATTTTAAATCTTTCCTTTTAAAGCTTTCTATAAAAGATTACGAAAAGATTTGAAAGCTTTCCTTATTTGTAGATTGAAAGGAGATTTTAATTTTGAGAAAACTTTCCTTTTTAACCATGTTCATGTTTTAAAAGAGAGTTTAAAAATTAAATATTCTCTTATATTAGTTTCTACAAAAGATTAAGAAAAGATTTGATGTCTTTCCTTATTTGTAGATTGAAAAGAGATTTTAATTTTTAGAGATAACTTTCCTTTTGGAAATTATCCACATGTTTAAAAGAAAGATTTTAATTTATAAAATTTCCTTTTTACTAACCATGAAGGGATTAAATTATTGGAGGAATTTTTATAAATTTCTGGAGACAAATTAGGAAGTTTTAATTAATTAAAACTCTCCTTGTTTATAGCTTGTGGTGGCTGGCCATATTATTAAGAGAAGAAAATTGTTTTTTAATTAAAATAATTTTTATTTTTCATGGCAAAATAATTAAGGAAGTTTTTAATTAAATTTCCTTATTTGCCAAGACCAAGGATTATAAAAGAGAGGGTAGAGGTGCCTTCATGGCGAACGACTCTATTCTTATTCTTCCTCTCTTTTTCTTCCTTGGGGTGGCCGACCCTATTAGTTTTCTCTTCTTCCTTTTCTTTTTTCTTCATTGGCCGGATCTTGTAAACTCATGGAGCTTGAAGATGGCCGGATTTTAGCATGGAGAAGAAGGAGAGAAAGGAAGCATCCCTTGGAGCTTGGTGGTGGTGGCCGAACCACATCTATTCTTGGAATATTTGTGGTGGCCGAATCTTGCTTGGAGAAGAAGGTGGCTTAGGTGGATTCTCATCTCGGTAGATCGTTGCCCACACAACGTCCGAGATAAGAAGAGGAATACGGTAGAAGATCAAGAGGTCATTAAAGTTTACAAAGGAAGGTATAATTAGTAATTAATTTTCGCATCATACTAGTTGTATTTCTTTTGTATGAATTCCAAACATAAGAGACATTAGATCTAGTTTTTCAAATTAGTTTTTCGAGTTTGTGTTTTCTTCTTTTTCAAATTTGTGATTCGATTGTTCTTTTTGGTTAACCTAGAGTTATTTAAGGAAATAAATATTAACTTTCCTTAAAAGGCTTTACCTGTAACGACCCGCCTACTACTGACTAGGCTGTGAGGCCGATCGCTACATTATGCTGTGCTAAATTACTATTGCGGAAATCTGGATTGATTAAAATTTTACTAAACTGATTACTGTAAAATCTGAACTTAATATTCTAGGTGTACCTAGGAGTTGTACACATGCTAGGGAAGATAATCTATGCCTCTCGGATGTCCTGCTAGCTGTAATCAGGCATTTCAATCGATCCATGAATCGATTGGGTTGTCGGATCAATCCAGTGATCGATCCAGCTTGATACCGGCACGGAGAAAAACTCTGGATCGGTCGGCTGACCGATCCATACGCTATATAGCTTCTGTATGCGGCTGGATCGGTCTACCGACCGATCCAGGAGTACACTGATCGGTCGGCTGACCGATCCAGTGGCTCACTGATCGGTCGGCTGACCGATCCAGTGGCTCACTGATCGGTCGGCTGACCGATCCATAACAGACGCTAACTCTCTGTTCGCGACTGGATTGGTCAGCTGACCGATCCAGTGGCACAACCCAATTCTGATCGATCTGTAGATCGTTCTGGGTTTCTGATTTCGAATCAGAACCCTTGATTTCAGCACTATTTCGTGCCCAACTCATACACATCAAGTCTATAACAGCTAGAAACATTTTTAACATGTATTAGCTAACATTTTAAACATGATATCACGCATGGTTCACTAATTCATGGCATGCAAATGTACTATGTGTAGAATAATAAGGTTCTAACAGTTAACTAATTTTGCTGAAAGTTCTAATGCATAAATAAAGCTTGTTAGATCCCTAAGATCTTTTATTCCCAAGTTCCTTCCACACACATCTTCATCGCATTGTCCTCCAGCCTCCGCCAGTCCATTTTCCCTTTACCTTTATCTGCAGTATAAGGAAAAAGTATCTGTAAGCTTAAAGCTTAGTAAGAAACTAGCTACCTCACAAAACATGCACACGATGCAATTTATGTTTTGAAAACATGCTATTTGAAATACGTACTGAACATAGATAAGCATGACATAGCAAAGTTACTAAGCACAAATACTGAAACATAGCATGCATATCAAAATCTAAGCATGGAGCTAACTCATGGTATCAGTCAGGAAGAACTAAACTGAAACTGAAACTGAACTAAACTAAGCTGATACTGAATTAAATCCTGATCACATAGGTGACTGAGAGTTTTGAAAATTGTATACATAAGTAGATTAAAATAATAATCATGCTGCTGAGGGCCCTGGCAACTGTACGTGCTGTGCGCGCACCCCTAGCTAGACCCGGGATTGCAAGTTCCAAATCTAGTAGGGTTTACTAGGTTATCTGAACCTAGGGACGACTGTGGATATCTGATCCTGTACAGTGCCACTGCTGAAAATAAAATACTGAATAGGTGTACTGTTTTATTTAGCCGTTTCTAGGTTATCTGAACCTAGAGCTAGGTTGTCTGAACCTAGAGGCGACTGTGGGAGCCCACCCATTGAACATCTAGTCCCATGAAAGCTGTAATAAAGCTAATTATCAGGATCAATACGTCTATACGACATTTGCCTGAGCTGAATAAATGCCCACTGAATCAAAAGTTGTCCTAATCTTTTTATCGAGCATTTGGTGTGCTCTAACTCTCCTCTCTAGTAGGGAGACCACCTCTAGGCACCCGACAACGTCTAACACCTCAACTGAAGAGGGCAAACGCGTCCGGCCCATCTAGAGGTGCTCGACTAATCCCTAAAGCTGCGAGGAGGGTTAAATACACCCTAGATGTCGACAAAAATCCGAGTATAACTAATCTAAAAGCATGCATTCAAACGGAAGCTACTTATACTGCAGGTGAGGGGTTTCTTACCTCCTATTCGTAATTTCTTACGATTCTAATCGCGAGATTTTCCGGAGGAGACGATCCTTTCGATGATCTTCTCGCGTCTAAGCGTTCCTCTCGCGAAGGGAAACGTCCTCGTGTCGGAGATGTCGCCGGAAGGTGTCCTTGAAGCCCTAGGAAAGGAACCCTAGGATTGGCGCCGAGAGGAAGAAGAAGAGGGAGAGGTGCGGCGTGAGGTTAGGGTGAGGAGGAGAAATTGCCGAACCAATTAAAAATAAACCAAACCCCACTTAAATTTTCTATTTATATTAAGTGGATAACTCGGCCCAACATAAATATAAATATAATTGACTCCCCTTTCTTTCAGCACAGCCCTGCTGGGTTCAACTGGTTACTTAAGCGGTCTAAAGGTTTAGTGGATCCGAGAGGTCCCGGGTTCGATTCCCGCTTAGGCCGTTTTCGTTTTCTATTTATTTTTGCTACTTTCGTTACTCTAAAAATTATGTAAAAATATCCTAAAATTCCAGAAAAATCATAGAATATTTATAAAAACGTCATTTTCAAAATAGAACATAGAATTGTAATATAATTCTCAATCATACACAATAGTTTACATTGAAAAAATAGTATTGTAATATAATATTTTCTTGTACATTGTCATTGATCAATCAAAATGAGCAATCTGTCTAATCCGTGTAGACAACCATCACACTCCTCACTTGATGCTCCCCGTCCGACCAAATGACCGTCGCCGGCGCTGTCGAGTTCCCTGGCAATGGCCCGCCTGAAACCGACACAGTGAACTGTCTCTTCTCCTTCAACTCCGAAAACTTCAACTTACTAGGATTCACTGCCACATTAAGTCTGTGATCAGCCCAGACCTCCGCCTTGTACCTGCAGCGTCGGGCGCCGCCGACGTTGGTCACTGTTCTCAAGAACTTCGCGGCAAAGGCTTTGCCGGACTGAACATGTAAGGCCATGGAAGGGTAATTGAGATCCCTCACCGTTCCTTTGCTGCTGGCAGAGCAGGAACTGGCGTCGCCGGTGACCATCTTGATCATGGTTTCGTTGTAGGCCGAGTTACAGAGCATTTGCACGTAGTCACTGGCACCAGCGTCATAGACAAGACCTGGGTCGACGGCCTTCACCGGGTTCAGTTGGCCAGCTCCATACGATAATTCGTCTTGGCGGGCCGAAGGATACATCGGTTTGGCTGTATAAAGCATGGACGACAAATTAAAATGAGAAATTTTGCTAGCTTCAAAAAACAGGGTTGAAGAACAAAGGTATATTATATAATGCTTAGTCATGAGACCTGTCGTCATGAGCGCCGACATGATGGCTGTCGGCGACCAATTTGGGTGGAAAGACTTGACGTAGGCGGCGACGCCGGTTACGTGGGGACAAGCCATGGAAGTGCCCGAGATTATGTTGTACTTTACGACCCTTGTGTCGTTGATGATGCCTGACACTGGTGCAACCCGTGACCAGGCGGCCAAAATGTCAATTCCTGGAGCACTTATATCAGGCTGCATATGCAAACACAAACATTTCCAAATTGCTATACAATTAATTAAATCCCATAAAAATATATATATATGTCAAAATAATCGAACTGAATGATGAACTAATGACCTTCAAGATGTCAGGGGTGATGGTGTTTGGGCCTCTCGATGAGAACGAAGCAACCAGGGGAGCCTCGGAGTCAAAAACTTCTTCACTTTTGTGGATGTTAGCCACAGGATTTCTGGCCAAGATCATATATATGCATGGATTAATACTACTACCTACGATTTCTATTTACAAAATATTATAAACGGTGGCAATTAAAATAGCTAAAAGATATATATATATAATATAAACACTCACTTAGTGTTGTTTATGTAGTTCAAAAGGTTTAACCCATCCACGGAACTGACTGTAATGAATGGAACTGGGTATATGAAGGAAACGTTAAGTGAAGAGTCATCTATAAATATCAATCCTTTAATGCCTGTACTAAAAATTTCGTCATAGAAGTACTTGCAGAGAACAATCTTCCCTTTCACCATGTTTATATCTGGCAAAGCAGTGCAATCCCTAAAACAGCAATTGACAAGTTTGAGAATTACTGAATATATCATTCCGCATCTAGCTACGAAGAGAAGATATATAGCATTATCTTCATACCCTGGTAAAATAGTTGCATTTCCCTGCATGTAGATCAAGGGATGATCATCCCTATTTTTTGTCGCAAACGTGTTCACAGAAGCTCCCTGCATTTTCCCCCAAAATTAATAATAATTCCTTATTTTCATTCAACATGATAACGCATAAATAAGACTACGTATTAACACAAGTTTTTGCATTATCATTAAATTGACTAATTGATGACTCACCAAAGTGGACACATGATTTCCGGTGACCACCTTGTCAATGATGTGCCTATCGATACTGCTCGCCGCCGCCACCAACGTCCACGGTGCCACGTTGCTGACCGTGCCACGGTATGGCCCTGCATTCCCTGCGGCTGTCGACGTCAAAATCCCGTTTGCCA
The DNA here is from genome assembly GCF_018446385.1 of Zingiber officinale. Classification (NCBI taxonomy): domain Eukaryota; kingdom Viridiplantae; phylum Streptophyta; class Magnoliopsida; order Zingiberales; family Zingiberaceae; genus Zingiber; species Zingiber officinale. Next base: position 5,171,922 of record NC_056001.1, read on the forward strand.
TGGCATGGAAGGCGCCAATCGCTATCGAGTCTTGGAAGTAATCCGCGGCGATGGCATAGGCGACAGACAGGGAGATGATGTCGACACCGTCGGAGATTGCATCGTCAAATGCCGCCAAGATGTCTTGATCGGTGCACCCGAACCACCAGCACACCTTGTACACCGCGAGCCTCGCTGACGGCACGGCCCCCCTAGCCATGCCCTTGGCGAGGCCGTAGAGGCTGGCATGGGAGACTGTTCGACCGGCAGCGATGGAAGCTGTGTGAGTCCCATGACCTTGAAAGTCGCGTGGCGATGGCTCGCTAAACATGTAATCGCCTAAGCTATTGTAATAGCGCGCCCCGATGATTTTACTTAATTAATAATTCAATCAATCATAAATATATATTAGTCACAGCTTTAAATCGACTCAAACAATTATATATAACTTAAATAATCGTATTTTATGGACATACTTGTTGCATGTCATATTTACGCAAGCACCCTTCCATTTCCTCGGTGGAGGTCTCAATCCCTGACCGCTGAAGGATTTAGATTCCGGCCAGATTCCGGTATCAATCATTCCAATGATGATGTCACTTTCCAGTGTAGGATTCCTGTTTACTCTCTGCGAGAAGTTAAGGAAATCCCATGATCTCGTCGTGCGAAGCTTCAGGGTTTTACTAGGAAATACTGAAACTATTCCCTCCATGTCTGCAGTATAATTAATTCGTGTTGAATTGTAATTAATTTATAACATATCTACAATTCAAACTATTCCCTCCAATGAAAATTATACCGTTCAATTTTTCTGCCTCGTCTATAGAAAGTTTGGCAGCAAATCCACTAAAACTCCTCTGGTAACTATACACCAAAGACTCACTAGGCGAGCTGCATTATCAATTGTTTTAGTCTCAGAATTTGACAAAATAGATAATATTTATATATACATCAATTTATTACCAGTTCACAAAAATTTCTTTAAGCAAATTAAGATGGAGTTCATAGGTTGGGTACTGAGATGAGTGTTGAGCTCCCATATACACAATATATACCTGCAGAATGGCATTCATGTATGGTAATATTAATTGTAATAATACAGATTAAAGAACACTTTTTCAAAATGCAAATTTACAAACTTCGGAATCACCTTTCTTTCTTCATTTGAAGATGCTGACGAAAATAAAAGAATAAAGGATATGAAAAATGCAAGAGATACCAGATGTGATAGTAGAGAAGTCATTACTCTTCTTATCCTATGAGTTTTGTAAAATTCTACTAAGATACATGGAATTTTATAATGGATGCCAACTAATGGAGAGTTTAGGATCAATGGACAACATGGATTATACACTGTCCGTTGTCGCGGTGTCATTGCTAGAATAGAAATGATTATTGGTAAAATTTTAGTGGCTAAAATAAATTTTACAGATAATTTACTCAACAAATATAATTTTAACCAATGAAATATTTAAAAATATCAATAAAAATAATTTTAATTGATAATTAAAATTTTTCATAATCAAAATAATTTTTGACTGATATTTTTAATTTTTTATCCTGAAAAGGAATTTTGCAGATATAAAAATTTAACTAGTAATTATATTAAATTGAATTGATAATCATATTAAACTTTGGCTAATAAAATATTTTAAAATATCTGTAAAAAAATTTTGTTCAGTAAATATAATTATTTATTATTATAATTATATTAAGATAACTTTTAAATATTAAGATTTTTTATTCATGATTTTTTTATAAATATATTAATGTTTATTAATGAAACAAAAGACATGTACCTAGGAGGCCTAGAACACTACTAACTCTTTTTTTTTCAAATTAATTTCTATAATAAAATTTTCTCTTATAAACATGGACGGATCTATTAAAGGGCTATCCTTAGATATGACCCAACCCATTTTTTTATTATTAAATATATATATTAGAATTAGGTGATGCAAGACACTACTACGAGAAAGAAACAAAAATATGATCGAGTACGAAGTCAAAGAAACAAAAATAAGACTGAATACCAATCTTTATTGTTTTTTGAAAAAAAAATCAAAATCTTTTAATTGACAGGTCAGTTCTTGGAGTTGCGTAGATTTATCGTATCTCCATATAGTTTGGTAAGATCTATCTTGAACCTTATCAACTTGTATGATGATAGACAAGGATCCGTAGATTTTATTATTATTATTTTTGATAATTTTTATATTTTTAATATTTTTAATAATTTATATTTTTTTATATTTGTATTATGAATCTATTTAAAAATTTTAGAATTATGAATCTATAAAAAATTTTCCTTTCTGTTTAATTTTTTTTTCTTTATAAAATAGAAATTTGAATTCATATATTAAAATTTTTTTTCCTTCCTTAATTTTAGAGTGAATTTTGTATAAACATTTATTTAATTGTGGGAGGAATTATCCTCTCTTCTTAATAAAAATTTCATTTTTAATGACTTCTCTTTTTGTCTTTTCCTCGAACTCTTTTATCATCAACCCGCAAAATATTCTATTCGACATCAGAAGATAGAGTTTGTATTCATATACATCCAGATTTGGATAGAAAAATTTAGAACATACTCAATTCATGGTTTTTTCCTTACTGAACTAGAATAATTACTCACAAGCAAGGACAATTTATATCGAAGAAAGTATCTTGTAGAACCTAAAATGGTTTTTTCTTTTGGTTGTTGGTATTGTGGTAAATATTGCGGGGGCGGATTAACAGGGATCTTCTGGTCCGTAATTTACGGACCAAAGGATGATCCACTGTACAAGGATCATTGATTTGTGGAGCCCATCTTTAAATTGGTATGGTCCATCCAAATCAATTGCAGCAAAAAGACGAAACCCTTGCCCCCTGGGCTTCCACCGACCGGATCCACGGTCATTGTGAGGGAGATAAATCGCAGCACCCGAGCTAACATGGGACGGACCGGGTGGGATACAGGGATAGGAGATTTATTCCCCCGTTGCCATTGAGTTTCGACCCGGCGGTCTCATTGCAGCAACTTCCGCCCCATGTCATCTCGGATGACCCACGGGGTCGGGTCCATCCAAATCAAGGATCTACAATAGTAGATCATCCTCTGGTCCGTAAATTACGGACCAGAGGTTCTGTCTTCGGGGCGGATCTTCTGGACCGGAAATTCCTGATCTACCCCTGGACCATATAACAATTTTAAAACTCTCCTACGTGCAAGGCACGTGCACGCGCCAACGCCAGAAAAGCCCTAGCCTCTTCCAGCGTCGCCTCCCTCCCTCCCTCCAGCGCCGCTTCCTCCCGTGCCTCCCTCGTCGCCTGCGGCCTCCCTCCAGCGCCGTCTCTAGCACCGACCTCCAGCAAGTATAGCGCCATCTCCAGCGTCGACCTCCAGCGCCGCCTCCGCACAAAAGCACTAGCCTCTCGACATCCAGCGTCGCCTCCCTCTAGCGCTGCCTCCTTCCAGCATCACCGACCTCCAGCGCCGCCTCCAGCCAGCATCGCCGACCTCTAGCGCTGCCTCCCTTCAGCATCGGGGACCTCCAGCAACCTCCCGTCCTCCACCTCCAGCGGCCTCCGGCAACCTCCCGTTCTAGATGTTGAATACTTTGTATTTTTGGTTTATCATTTGTCTTGTGAACTATCAGATCATTCATGATCGCACATCTCTGAATGGTTATGAACAAGAAGCTACTACTTCATCAGGGATGACTAACTTGTTTTATGTGGCAGGGCAGAAGTGGTTGGATGACCACCGATCCGAAGTTATAGAAAGAACACAATGGTCGCAAACCCTACCAAGAAAAAGGAGGATGATGAAGTGAAACAAGGGGTGGAATGCCTCTATGTCAAGGTCAGCATGGATGGAGCTCCATATCTCAGAAAAGTTGACCTCAGAATGTATTCCAACTACAAGGAACTCTCACTGGCTCTTGAGAAGATGTTTACTTGCTTTACTATTGGTAAGCTATCTTGATCTATGGTGAGTATACATGCTATATCTTGGTAATTGGTATTAACATGGCTCATTAACATTAATGTTGTTGAAGATGCACTGAGAATGAAAATTAAACACAAACGTGATAATGTTCTTTTCATTTCTCTATTTATTAGGTATCTTGTGCAGTTAATCTGTAACTACAATATATTAGCAGGATCTGATAAGTGCCATGAATTGATCTCCTAAATCTATTCTATGCGAATCTTCACTAGTCAGTTAGGTGGAAAAAACTATCGGTCATTTGATTCCAATGTCAAATAGGAATAGAAGAGAAGAGTCTCCTATGGTTTTAGATTCCTGCATTTCTGGCCTTTGTGCCGAAACTGCATCAAATCGATTTATCGCATTCTTTTTTTTGCGATTTATTTTGACAGTCTTATATTCCAATTTGATTCAGGATTGGAACTGTTCTCTACTTCAACTAGTACTAATTCTTTGTAGTTGGTGTTGCAGCATGTTTACTGATTCATGCAGAAGGTTGAGGATCATGAAAGGTTCAGATGCAATTGGTTTTGGTATGTGTTTCCATTTCGTCCTCTGTTTCTTAATCAGCAATCATTAATTATCAAACAAATTCTGATTGGTTGATAACATACGAGCTTAGTTTTTTTACCCCTACAATATCTCTGAAGTATGCGTAATTGTCAATAATTAATCTAAGCTGATAAGCCCTACTTTTAGCTTGTGGTTGACCAGATCTTGCGCCTGATAGAATTTGCAACAGTTCGTATCCTGTTTCCTAACAAACTGAGTAAAGTTTGGCGCAACTCCAAGGGCCATGGAGAAATCCAAGAGCAGGAACTAACAAAACATGCAGACCAAACTAGTTGCAACTGGCTCACAGAAACTGAAAGATATCTGTTTAGTCTTGTCTTTATTTTGTGATTTACCAGAGTGGAGTGAAACCTCTAGTTTACTTGCTAGTTCGTGGACAGTGTTGGTAGTTGCTGTAGAAGCGTGTTTTCATTAAGTTGAATGGTTTCTCTTGCATGGTTGATTCAATTTGATTGGAACAAGATTATCGAATTGGCCCTGTGAACAACTTCCAGATAAAATCATCAATGCAAGTTCACTAAAGTTACTGATAACGTTTATAGCTTCAAATCCAATCGTGAGGATCAATTTGATTTACTGATGGCGAGCCAAGCTTGCATAGTTCAACTTGAAATAAGATGAAAAAAAAGCTATGTACAAAGAACAGTCAAGAAACGTGAAGGAAATATGAAAAACAACAGAACAAACTAGTTCAATTTCCTTGTGCAGAACACAAAAGGAAAGCGATTCTAAAAGCTCTGCATGTGATTTAAGAGGCTGAGGCAGACACTTGAACATACACCATTTGTGTATATCCATTAAAAACTGACGTTTCAAGGGCATTAGTTGCTTGAAAAGATTCCAAGAAAGAGCATACTCATCTATGCTAGATTAAGGATGCAAAAGTAGCTTTGACCATCTACAGAGAATGCAAAAGTAGCTTTGGCCGCATATATGTCTTAAGGAATAATGATCTCCAGATCCAGTATCGTAGTTATCCTCAAAATAAGATGTTGGAAACCAGCAGTTAGAGCTTGTTTTAATCTGTCCAAGAAATTATGAAAATGAACAACTAGATGCTAACAAACTAGCCAAAGAAATACACGGAGATTGTCAGAAAATTTCATCAAATTCCAATCAGAAACATCAGTAGCTATTTATCAGTGCTTGTCAGGGCTAACTAATTAATGGCACACAAGAATCCTTTGAAGCACCAGAAAACAAAAAGAACAAATATCCCATAATATAAAAATGTATAGCCTAAAATAAATCGTGTTATTGAATATCAAAAACTGTATCATACTTTTTTAAGTTTGAGAATCAGAGAGAAATTCCTATACCTTTTCAATTCATTCTGGTGATCATCAAAGAACACAAGAACCTGACTCAGGTCAGAAATCCCACGCTTCATCAAAACGCTCCCCCAGTCAACACTGCCAAAGTCCACAAACTCTTTTCCGGCAAAGTAAGTGCAATTCTTATCAACATATGCTGGTCCCTTTTCAGATACTTCTCTGGGTGGCGAGGCGATAGTGATATTATCCACGTCTCTGGCATTGCCTGCCGCAGAACCCAAGTAGAGTGGCCCTTGAAAGCACCACTTTCTATCATCAGATCTGGCTTAAGCCACCGTGCCATGAACCACAACCCAAAGCTGTGGTCAAATCCCATGCCGTACATGTTGTTCTTGATAGGTCGAGTCTCATAGATCTTCACAAGCGACGGTGGAGGTAGCTGGAGGGAGGAGAGTTCGAGAGGCTAGAGTGCTGGATGGAGGCGATGCTGGATGGAGGCAGCGCTAGAGGGAGGCGGCGCTAGATGTCGAGAGGTTAGTGCTTTTGTGTGGAGGCGACGCTCGAGGTCGACGCTGGAGATGGCGCTATACTTGCTGGAGGTCGGCACTGGAGGGAGGCTGCAGGCGACGAGGGAGGCACGGGAGGGAAGCGGCGCTGGAGGGAGGCGACGCTGGAAGAGGCTAGGGCTTTCTGGTGTTGGCGCGTGCACGTGCCTTGCACGTGGGAGAGTTTTATACTTGCTATGTGGTCCAGGGGTGGACCAGGAATTCCTGGTCCAAAAGATCCGCCCCCAGGAGGTCAAAGTCAAGGCGGTCAATGCATATAGGGTATCAGCCAGTCTGGCGAAGCATGCCCCGACCGGGGAGAAAGATCTGATCCACCGTGCCCTCGACACGGGGAGCATTCAAGCAACCGACGCTCAAGGGAGCAATATGCAGAAATCGGGCAGAGCGGCTATTCCGCTCGACCTAGTAGTAGACTCGACATCAGCCGAGCACGCGACAGTGGACTTCAGGTCGAGCGGCTAACTTGCTCGGCCCAGCAACCGGGCACGCGAACAGTGGACTTCTGGTCGAGCGGCTATCCCATTCGACCCAGCAATAGAGCACGCGGACAGTGGACTTTCGGTTGAGTGGCTATCCCGCTCGGCCCAGCAACAGAACATGCGGAGAGTGGAATTCCGACCGAGAGCTATCCCGCTCGGCCTAGCAACCGACAACACGCGGATGGCGAAATTTTGGCCGAGCGGAATATCTGCTCGGCCAAGCAACAGACACAACATGTTATCTTTTGACATCCTTTTAGAAGCTAGTGCCGTTGACAGGCGACATAATCAGATAAAGGATAGTATGGTGGGAGCTTCCACTGTCACTTCAGAGATATGTTCGGTCTGTTAAGGTACTGTGTTAGAGACACTTTACTGACGAGTTTTTTCAAGAAAAATTTGGGGATGTGTTCCCGCCTTGGGAAGCGTGCACACACGCTATTGGAGTTCTATATAAAGGGGGTCCAAGTATCAGTGGAGGCATTTGATATTTTACCGTAGCGCTACACTCTTCTTGTTGCTCCACTCTTTGCTTTTTCTTCGTCAGGGACAGATTTTAGCGTCGGAGGGCTATCGCTGGGGATCCCTTCCCTGGCTCGGCACAGACGTAGTCTGTATTGTAGGTCCGCATGAAGTCCATAGGAGGTCAGCGTGAGCGCCACATCCTGAGCTTCCGTCTCTTCGACTTTCGGACAGGATTAGCTGACATGAAGGATGTGTCGATCCGATTGTGGTAGCTGCGGTCGAGGACGTCCATGGCGACGACTACACTGTTGAGGGGAGGGCTCAGTCATGAAGAGAGTGGTCATGGCCACTAGCGATAACAAAGAAAGCGCATGAGGATGAGTAAGTGAGGTGGGGGAGAGAGGCGATATCGCCAAAGGAGCGCAAGTAGAGGAGCAAGGCGAGTGTAGTCAAAATTAGACGTGAATTGGAGCTTGATTTCAAAGTCAATTAGAAATGGTCGCCGTCGATGGTTGGAGCTGGCCAGTAGCTAAGGAAATAACAAATATAAAGGATGACAATTTCAATCTGAATGGTCTATATTTATAATTATAATTTTTTTTAAAAAGCTAATTAAATAAATATTTAATCAATTAAAAATAAAATTATAGGGTTCAAGTCTATATTTGTTTCTTCGACGTCGTACTTGGATCATATTTTTGTTTCTTTCTCGTAGTAGTGTCTTTCATCGCCTAATTCTAATATATATATATATATAATAAAAAAAAATGGGTTGGATCATATCTCAGGATAGCCTTTTAATAGATCCGTCCATGTTTATAAGAGAAAAATTTATCATAGAAATTAATTTGAAAAAAAAAGAGTTAGTAGTGTACTAGGCCTCCTAGGTACATATCTTTTGTTTCATTAATAAACATTAATATATTTATAAAAACAATCATGAATAAAAAATCTTAATATTTAAAAGTTATCTTAATATAATTATAATGATAAATAATTATATTTACTGAACAAATTTTTTTTACAGATATTTTAAAATATTTTATTAGCCAAAGCTTTATATGATTATCAATCAAATTTAATATAATTACTAGTTAAATTTTTATATCTGCAAAATTCCCTTTCAGGATAAAAAATTAAAAATATCAGCGAAAAATTATTTTGATTATGAATAATTTTAATTATCAATTAAAATTAATTTTATTGATATTTTTAAATATTTCATTGGTTAAAATTATATTTGTTGAGTAAATTACCTGTAAAATTTATTTTAGCCACTAAAATTTTACCAATAATCATTTCTATTCTAGCAATGACACCGCGACAACTGACAGTGTATAATCCATGTTGTCCATTGATCCTAAACTCTCCATTAGTTGGCATCCATTATAAAATTCCATGTATCTTAGTAGACATTTACAAAAACTCATAGGATAAGAAGAGTAATGACTTCTCTACTATCACATCTAGTATCTCTTGCATTTTTCATATCCTTTATTCTTCTATTTTCGTCAGCATCTTCAAATGAAGAAAGAAAGGTAATTCCGAAGTTTGTAAATTTGCATTTCGAAAAGTGGTCTTTAATCTGTGTTATTACAATTAATATTACCATACATGAATGGCATTCTGCAGATATATATTGTGTATATGGGAGCTCAACACTCATCTCAGTACCCAACCTATGAACTCCATCTTAATTTGCTTAAAGAAATTCTTGTGAACTGGTAATAAATTGATGTATATATAAATATTATCTATTTTGTCAAATTCTGAGACTAAAACAATTGATAATACAGCTCGCCTAGTGAGTCTTTGGTGTATAGTTACCAGAGGAGTTTTAGTGGATTTGCTGCTAAACTTTCTATAGACGAGGCAGAAAAATTGAACGGTATAATTTTCATTGGAGGGAATAGTTTGAATTGTAGATATGTTATAAATTAATTACAATTCAACACGAATTAATTATATTGCAGAAATGGAGGGAATAATTTCAGTGTTTCCTAGTAAAACCTTAAAGCTTCGCACGACGAGGTCATGGGATTTCCTCAACTTCCCGCAGAGAGTAAGCAGGAATCCCGCATTGGAAAGTGACATCATCATTGGAATGATTGATACCGGAATCTGGCCGGAATCTAAGTCCTTCAGCGGTCAGGGATTGAGACCTCCACCGAGAAAATGGAAGGGTGCTTGCGTAAATATGACATGCAACAAGTATGTCCATAAAATTCGATTATTTAAGTTATAGATAATTGCTTGACTCGATTTAAAACTGTGACTAATATAAATTTATGATTGATTGAATTATTAATTAAGTAAAATCATCGGGGCGCGCTATTACAATAGCTTAGGCGATTACATGTTGAGCGAGCCATCGCCACGCGACTTTCAAGGTCACGGGACTCACACAGCTTCCACTGCTGCCGGTCGAACAGTCTCCCACGCCAACCTCTACGGCCTCGCTAAGGGCATGGCCAGGGGGGCCGTGCCGTCAGCGAGGCTCGCGGTGTACAAGGTGTGCTGGTTGTTCGGGTGCACTGATCAAGACGTCTTGGCGGCATTTGACGATGCGATCTCCGACGGTGTCGACATCATCTCCCTGTCTGTCGGCGGAGACATCGCCGCGGATTACTTCCAGGACCCGATAGCGATTGGCGCCTTCCATGCCATGGCGAACGGGATTTTGACGTCGACAGCCGCGGGGAATGCAGGGCCATACCGTGGCACGGTCAGCAACGTGGCACCGTGGACGTTGGTGGCGGCGGCGAGCAGCATCGATAGGCACATCATTGACAAGGTGGTCACCGGAAATCATGTGTCCACTTTGGTGAGTCATCAATTAGTCAATTTAATGATAATGCAAAAACTTGTGTTAATACGTAGTCTTATTTATGTGTTATCATGTTGAATGAAAATAAGGAATTATTATTAATTTTGGGGGAAAATGCAGGGAGCTTCTGTGAACACGTTTGCGACAAAAAATATGAATGATCATCCCTTGATATACATGCAGGGAAATGCAACTATTTTACCAGGGTATGAAGATAATGCTGTATATCTTCTCTTCATAGCCAGATGCGGAATGATATATTCAATAATTATCAAACTTGTCTATTGCTGTTTCAGGGATTGCACTGCTTTGCCAGATATAAACATTGTGAAAGGGAAGATTGTTCTCTGCAAGTACTTCTCTGACGAAATTTTTAGTACAGGCATTAAAGGATTGATATTTATAGATGACTCTTCACTTGACGTTTCCGACTTATACCCAGTTCCATTCATTACAGTCAGTTCCTTGGATGGGCTCAACCTTTTGAGCTACATAAACAACACTAAGTGAGTGTTTAATTATATATATATATATATATATATATATATATATATGCTATTCTTTATCTATTTTAATTGCCACCGTTTATAATAGTTCGTAAATAGAAATCATAGGTAGTAGTATTAATCCATGAATATATATGATCTTGGCCAGAAATCCCGTGGCTAACATCCACAAAAGCGAAGAAGTTTTTGACTCCGAGGCTCCCCTGGTTGCTTCGTTCTCATCGAGAGGCCCAAACACCATCACCCCTGACATCCTCAAGGTCATTAATTCATCATTCAGTTCGATTATTTTGGCACATATATATTTTTATTGCAACTTGGAAATGTTTATGTTTGCATATGCAGCCTGATATAAGTGCTCCAGGAATTGACATTTTGGCCGCCTGGTCACGGGTTGCACCAGTGTCAGGCATCATCAACGACACAAGGGTCGTAAAGTACAACATAATCTCGGGCACTTCCATGGCTTGCCCCCACGTAACCGGCGCCGCCGCCTACGTCAAGTCTTTCCACCCAAATTGGTCGCCGGCAGCCATCATGTCGGCGCTCATGACGACAGGTCTCATGACTAAGCATTATATATACCTTTGTTCTTCAACCCTGTTTTTTGAAGCTAGCGAAATTTCTCATTTTAATTTGTCGTCCATGCTTTATACAGCCAAACCGATGTATCCTTCGGCCCGCCAAGACGAATTATCGTATGGAGCCGGGCAACTGAACCCGGTGAAGGCCGTCGACCCAGGTCTTGTCTATGACGCTGGTGCCAGTGACTACGTGCAAATGCTCTGTAACTCGGCCTACAACGAAACCATGATCAAGATGGTCACCGGCGACGCCAGTTCCTGCTCTGGCAGCAGCAATGGAACGGTGAGAGATCTCAATTACCCTTCCATGGCCTTACATGTTAAGTCTGGCAAAGCCTTCGCCGCGAAGTTCTTGAGAACAGTGACCAACGTCGGCGGCGCCCGACGCTGCAGGTACAAGGCGGAGGTCTGGGCTAATCACAGACTTAATGTGGCAGTGAATCCTAGTAAGTTGAAGTTTTCGGAGTTGAAGGAGAAGAGACAGTTCACTGTGTCGGTTTCAGGCGGGCCATTGCCAGGGAACTCGACAGCGCCGGCGATGGTCATTTGGTCGGACGGGAAGCATCAAGTGAGGAGTGTGATGGTTGTCTACACGGATTAGACAGATTTCTCATTTTGATTGATCAATGACAATGTACAAGAAAATATTATATTACAATACTATTTTTTCAATGTAAACTATTGTGTATGATTGAGAATTATATTACAATTCTATGTTCTATTTTGAAAATGACGTTTTTATAAATATGAACACTAAAAAAGAAAGTTTTAAAAGCTATTTTAAAATGCCTTTAGCTATGTTTATCGACCTATGCTAAATCTGTTGAACTAGTTTTCCAATCGTTGTAAATGTTGGTGGTGCTAAGGGCAATCGAATTATAAAACTAACCGGTGGTTTAAACCATCTAGTAACTCCTGATGCAACAGAAATTTAGGCTTTTGGCTGGTCAAAATTGATATATACTAATATTTAAAATTTTAAAAAAAAAAACACCCTTCTTGGTTGAAAATTTTAGCTATGCCATTGCAGCATATTTCTAGAAGTGATTATTAACTGCTTGTGAGTGTTTTTAATAGAGGTGGTGATATAGAAAGATGACTTATAGAAGCGGTGATTGAATGCGTATAAATGTGTTCTACAAAAGCTATCATTAACCCATGTAAAAACTTCGATGTTAGAAGGAGTTATTTACCACTTGTGAATATATTTTATAGAAGCGGTCAATAACCGGTGCAGAAAGTTGGGTGTTTAGAGCGCTGAGTACCCGCTTCCGGTTGTTTGCTATTGCAATGGTTGTTAACCGGTTCGGAAGTCAGCTGGTTGTAGAAGTGGTTGAGACTAATCCTATAAATTGTTTATGTGCCTATTTGGAAACACTTGTAAGTACTGGTTTTCGAAGCAGCTAAAAACTGCTCCTAATATTAACTTTGAAACAGTTAAAAAATGATTCTTTATCATATTGTATCAGTACATTTATCAAAAACGAAATGCAATACCAAATTAAATCAATTCAAGATATTCACATTTCACTTCACAAAACTAATTTATGTTCAAAATATATTGCACTGCCAAATCATCACATAATATTCATACTGCAATCCAAAATATTAATATATCTCATTACATTTTACTCCGTAATATACTACCATCACAAAGCCTTCCTCAATCACCAAAATATAAACAACCTTCAATAACAAGTCTTTTCCATCGAAAAAGCAACAAAAAAAAATCTATCTTAAGTTGAGTTACCTAAACTTAAATCATCTTTACACTTAAATTTATCTCATTGCACTTAAATTTGATAGTCAGACATTATCTACACGTAAATCATCTTTAAATGGAAATTGTGACATTGCATTTGCTCAAAGCGACAAAAAACATAATTCATATATTCTACACATATTCTAAATCAGTTCAAAAGTTTAGCATTAAACATATGAACATAATGGAAAAACAAACAAGACAAATGATGTAATAACTGCAAAATGAAAGTTGAATACATCAAATTTAATAAGAGAATTTAAAAATAAATAAACTTTAAAAATAAAAGTATTAGAATAGTATAAAACTCATATAACTAAGATTATGAATTAACTTGTTTTAAATATTAATTTAATTTGCATTTAAAAAATAGAATGCCGTAATATTGTACCAAAATAATTTAACATAAATATTTATTTTTAAAAATCAATATCATCAATTGTATTCGAAGTTCTCTCTAGTGATTATCTGTTCTAGTCATGGGGATGATCTACACCTATTTTCTTTCTCAGTTGATAGAGTATATGCTTGTTGCCGTATAATATTTACAAACATATAGCTACCATCTACAATGAGAGAACTTTTCTTACATTTGCAATGGCAGGTTTAGTTGTTGGGTTATCAAGTTTTGATGATATCTTCCAGCTAATTTAGACTTTAGATCATTTCAACTATGAAGTAGAAACATACTTGCTTAACTCTTGTGTACGTCATTTATTGATATTTGTCTTTTTGTCTAAGTTATTTGTATTGTTTTTTAAGTTTATTGCTGTTTTATGTGTATTTAACCTTGTCTACGATGTTAAGATTTATTTTCATATTTTTCCTCTAAGTTGAATAATATTAAGGATTTCTCATTAGACTAAGTGCAGAATTAGGATTTTTATTTAGTGTAGGCAATATTTACCACATAATTGCCAACAACCAGAAAGAAAAAATCATTTTTGGTTCTCCAAGATAGTTTATTGCATTTGACATCGAGTAGGATAGTTTATTTATTTTTTTATTCTTTTATAATTTATTTTAATTTAATATTTAATAATTTATTTTTTTCTTTTTAAATTTTTCTTTTTGATTCGGCCATAATGTTTATATAAAATCTACACGCTAAGATTAAGGAAGGAAAAAAATTCTAATATATAGACTCCAATTCTTATCCGATAAAGATTTGAAGGAAATTTTAAACATAAAGGAAAAATTTTACTAACATTTTCATAATTCTAAAATCTCTAAATGGATTCATAGTACAAATATACAAAAGATGAAAATTACCAAAAATATAAAAATTATCAAAAATAATAATAATAAAAAATCTACGGATCCTACTACATCAACATACAAGTTGGATGATGTAAGTATGAGAAGGATCTATATATTTGCAAACATTTTTAAAAACTGAATTCAAATAGTTATGCAAGTTCTTTATTGAATCATCAATGTTATGTTAATGCCCAAGCATTTGAAACCACGAAATCAACTATGAAAGATGAGAAGGATTTGTTTGATTCTGAGGAATGAATCTCAAGTAACATTGAAGAAGAAATGGAGTTAATCAGATGAATGAATGCTCACTGCAATGTTAGTCCCTGAAGCAACCTAATGGGATGTAGTTTTCATCTAGTTTTGCCCCATTCCTTCAGTTTAACCTCACAAATCATAAAAATTAAACCAATACAGATCAGATGCATGGAAAGATCATGAGGAGAATAATTAGCAATGTAAGGCATAAAAGTTTACCTAGAAGTCCGATATAGTAAGAAAGGGGGGCAAGTCCGTGTATTTGCTCTTGAAGAAACTTCCCAAATCAGAGACGATGAGGTTGTACTCTTCCCATTGGGTAATGCCCCAGATCAGCTCACCGACCATGAAATCGGATGTGTGGATTCCACCACTCTACTCACTCTGAAGCCAGTAATCACCTTTGAACATTGAATCTCATTGACTATTATTAAGCAATTGAGTCAATTTTAGGAATGCGATGTGCAACCGTACAGAGCCAGGAGTGAAGTTGGGAGATAGCCAGGCATGTCATGCTTGGCCATATGGCTGCGTATGTAGGGATGGCATAAGTGGTAGAGATTCTTGACCAAGAGTGCCGGCGTAGAGCCCTCAAGAATCGCCAAAACTCTTGACGTCGTACTCTGCTGTGCTTTTCTCGGCGAAACCATAGAGGGCATGGTTGTTTAGGTTGGTGGCGATCTCAGAGAGGTTGAATTTGGAGGACTCCTAGGCCTAGAAGCTTTGGAGGTATAAGAACATGCTGAAGTCCTAGTAGTTGAGGCAAACTCAGGCATCGACGTGATGACAGTACTCGTCGCGACGGAAGTCATCGATGCAGCTGGAGGACTGGTACGTTGGGTACATGGTGACTAACATGGAGAAGGCCTCGTCTACAAAGGGAAGGATTAGGTGGAGAGGAAGACTCGCTCAGTGGCGAGGGAGGTGGCATGGAGGAACTCCTACTGGGCGAGAAGGCGAATGACCAACAAATTTTATATTTAGGAATTATATTTTATGAATTCTTTGAAATTTGCACATCTTTATCTACAAAATTGATTTAATTTTGATAAATCTTATTTCAATGCGTAAACTTTTGAAAATTATTGAATAAGATCAAATCATGCAAAAGGAATGAATGGTTGCCTCCACATGGTAGTCTGAGTATCTAGTGAGAATCCTATATTTTTTTACTTTATGCAATGGAAATAAATTAGAAGAATCTCAAGCTAGTTTTGGCAGAAATATAATATTAGTTAATCAAATATGACATAATGAATAACAACTTAAAAAGAACTAAGTAAGAGACTAAGATTTTTACTTGATTACAACCTAGGTGATTGTAAATCCAAGATGATTGCAAAGTTTCACTAAAAATATCTCATTTGATGAAGGCAAAGAAGTCTTTTACACTTTTTGAAAAGCTCATAAAATTGCTAGCAGATTAATAAAGAAGTTGTTGAACAATTCCTATCTTTAGCGGTCTTTTTATACCCCCTGAAAAACTCTATCTGAAGTTGTAAGGCGCCTTCAATAGGACTCAAAGCGTCTTAAATTAGAAAAATCTTATTGCCGAAGATAAAATATCTTCAGCTAATCGGTATTGGAAGGCGCCTTCTATAGGCTAGAAGGCACCTTCGATACTGTTCATCGAAGGCGCCTTCCAAGCCATGAAAGGTGCCTTCTATGAGGCAGATTAGCTCTTTAGTTGATGTGTTCGCATGAGTGATGCTCCAGTTAACAGGAGTTGAGCTCACCCGAACCCAACACCAAACTTCTCTTCGAGCAGGCTTCCTTCCCGGCTTCTTGTCCCTCCAACGTCATGCACTTCTTTCTCATCCACAAGTGTAGTCTTTCGCAACACCTTGTCCCTCGAATGCACTGAGCCCGTCGGCTCCTTTCTCATGCCATCATTTTCAATAATTACATCTTTCACGTGACTTCTTGTATTTCTAAGCTCCTACACACTTAGACATAAGGATCAAATACAAACAGGATTTAACTTGACTCGGATGATTACATCAAAACCAACCTGCGGTGCTTACAATCTCCCTCTTTTTGATGTGCATCAACCCAAGTTAAGTTATGGTTTAAACAAACATGAATTAAAGTATAACAATCAAAATTACAATAATATCATAAAAATTAATGCAAGTAGAAATGTACTAAAATTAATGCAATTTATGTGCCTATTTGGAAACACTTGTAAGTACTGGTTTTCGGAGCAGTTAAAAACTGCTCCTAATATTAAATTTGAAATAGTTAAAAAATGATCCTATATCATATTATACCAGTACATTTATTGAATTTTCAAAACCAAATACAATACCAAATTAAATCAATTCACGATATATATACATTTCACTTCACAAAACTAATTTATATTCAAAATATATTACACTACCAAATCATCACATAATATTCATATTTCAATCCAAAAAATATTAATATATCTCATTACATTTTACTCCACAATATACTACCATCACAAAACCTTCCTCAATTACCAAAACATATACAACCTTCAATAACAGGTCTTTTCCACCGAAAAAGCAACAAAAAGAATCTATCTTAAGTTGAGTTACCTAAACATAAATCATCTTTACACTTAAATTTATCTCATTGCACTTACATTTGATAGTAAGACATCATCTACATGTAAATCATCTTTAAATAGAAATTGTGACATTGCATTTGCTTAAAGCGACAAAAAACATAATCCGTATATTCCACACATATTCTAAATCAGTACAAAAGTCTAGCATTAAACATATGAACATAATAGAAAAAAAAACAAGACAAATGATGTAATAACTGCAAAATGAAAGTTGAATACATCAAATTTAATAAGAGAATTTAAAAATAAGTAAACTTTAAAAACAAAAGTGTCAGAATAGTATAAAAACTCATATAACTAAGATTATGAATTAACTTGTTTTAAATATTAATTTAATTTGCATTTTTAAAAATAGAATGCCATACTATAGTAGTAAAATAATTTACAAAAATATTTGTTCTTACAAATCAATATCATCGATTGTATTCAAACTTCTCTCTAGTGATTATCTATTCTAGTCATGGGGATGATCTATACCTATTTTCTTTCTCAGTTGATGTTGAATAAACTTGTTGCTGCATAATATTTACATACATATATAGCTACTAATATCGGTTATAGTGAGTGAATCGAGATGGTTGCGTGGTAGTCAAAGTCATGGTGATGTGGCGGTCAAAGTCAGGTTAGAGGAATATTCCACACTTGGTCCTGTTGATCACCCAGCCTCAAAATTCTCGGGTCCTGCCTGCGTGGCTCTAAAGTATGACGTTCGGATAAGGCTGGCAAGGTACATATCCGGTCAAGTATAAGGACTCTAGGGTTTTACTCTGAAACTAAAGAAATAATGTGCTCAGTTAGTAAATAGCTGACAGGGTTCAAAGGAGCCCCGCCAGATGAAAGGTCGTTTGGACTCAAGTCACTTGAGTCTTATGAAGCTCTTAGTACATGCTCAGTCGGATAAAGGTCAGTCGAACATAAGACATTTTGTGTAGTCTCGACCGAGCAAAGTCCGGTCGGACTCAAGGACACTTTGCCTCACAAAGATCATAATATACGATCTATCGGATAAATGCCAGTTCAATATAAGGCTCTCTGTGTAAGCTCAGTCGAGCAAAGTTCGACTGGGCTCAAAGATACTTAGCCTCAAAAAGATCTTAATAATGATCGGTCGGATAAAAGCCAGTCGAACATAAGGCTCTCTGTGTGCACCTGGCTAGGCAAAGTCCGGCTAGCTCAAAGACATTTAACCTCATAAATCTCTTTATACTAGATCGGCCATATAAAGAACGGTCGAACAGAAGGCTCTATGTGTACGTTCGACCTAGCAAAGACAATGAAAATAACAAACTACAACTCAAAATATAGAAATAGAGAGAGGAGAGCGATTATCCTTGAAACCCGGCGTCTTAGGAAGTATCCTTGCTCCAGAGGTGGACAGATCGGCGGAGATGGATGAGGATGAAGCCTAGGGCTCCCCTAAGGGGGAGAACCCTTCCCCAAGATTCAAGATTCTTGAAAAGGGGAGAAAAATCCCTTTTATAGCAATTGGCACAACCCTTGGTGTGAATCCACACGGCATCCTTCTTTCTACTATATGCTAGGGTGACACGGCCGTGTGGGTCACACGACCGTGTTCGGCTTTGGCTCTGGATGGGCTACACAGCCATGTGGATTTATACGGTCGTGCTCTTCGTCTCTTCTGCTTTGGCCACACGGTTGTGTGGGTCACACGGCCAAGGTCTTCTTACTTTCTAGAAATGCTACACGGCTGTGTGGATCTACATGGCCATGCTCCGGATGCTGCTGATGGGGTTGACATGGTCGTGTGGGTCACACAGCTAAAGTCTTCTTCTTGTATGGAAATGTGACACGGTCGTGTGGTCCACACGGCTATGACTTGACCCTTGCTTTGTCTTTGCTCCAAATTGCGTCCTATCAATTAAAAACAAGCAAAGAGTAGATCTCCGAACAAAAAAAGTAGAAATATGACATTACAATAAAATAAGGTGCAATAAACATAGATTATGCTCGTGAAATATAAGTAGATGTGCGTCAAAATATACATAAAAGTGTATATAATCTACGCACATCACGTACCTCACTTACCTTGTGTTTTAATGCTCCCCCTTTATCACAGCTTTCCTCTGATGATTCTCCCCCCCTTCATCGATGTTCATCTCTGATTTGTTTTCAACTTTTCCTTGGTGGCTTGCCATTAGAGCTAGTCTGACATAAGCTTTGATCTCGGACACAGAGGACAACGATTCATCCTATGTGACCTTCAGATTCTTGTGCTTTGATCTTGATGGTCTTTTCCCCTTGTCCTTCTCCTTTTTCTTTAGTTCGGGGTAGTTATCCTTGATGTGCTCTTCTCCTTGGCAGTTTTAGCACCGAACATTTCTTTTGCTCTGAAAGTACTTTTTTGCCTGTGACTTATTAAAGTTATTAGATTTAAAAAATTTACTAAATTTTATTACCATTAGGGTCGCTTCATCTTCATCAATTGACGCTTCGGAGTCTGGATCATCCGTTCTTGCCGTCAGGGCGATGTTCTGTCTGGGCTCCTTTGATTTTGCACATCTAGATTAGTGAAGTTCCAAAGTAGAAAATAAACTTTTTAATATGCTTACATCTAGATCTTTAGAAATATAATAGGAGTCGACAATTGAGGAACATTCAGGTGTCCTTGAAAAAGCATTTAATGCGTACCTTAGGGAATCTCGATTTGTTACCTTTTCTTTGAGATTTGTGAGTGTCGTGATTAGCTCCTTCAGTTTAGTGTGCAGTTATGCTACTGATTCTTCTTCTTTCAATCGGAGATTGATCAGTTGGCTCCGGAGCAAATCCCATTTTGCGAGCTTGGCTTCAGATGTACCTTCGTGTAGCTCTAGAAACTTCTCCTTTGCTGATTCGTAGGTGCAAATTCTGCTGACTTCTTGCAGAGGCAGCATGCTCAGCAGATGGAATTCGGCTCATCCATTTGTTTCGAAGTCCGCTTGATCCTTCTTGGTCCACATATACTCTTCTTTTTCAACTCTTTATTGGTCTTTGGGGGCTACAAAACCATATTTAATTATTAAAATAGTTTTCAAAATTAGTTTAAAAAATACCTCCATGTGTTTCTTCCATAATGTGAATTCTCTCTCGAACTTCGGTGAGTAGATGCTCGTTTCATCAATCGTCTCGGTGTTTCAGTCGACGGTTAGTCCTTCTGAGATGTTTTTGTAGGACCGTTGGGCCGGCTAGAAGGGGGGGTTGAATAGCCCTGTAAAAAAAAAAACAAAAGCAACCCTTCTCGAACTCTTAAACTAACACTTGTATAAAATTAGCTAAGCAGAAATACAAGAAAGAAACGAGGCACCGTGTTTGACTTGGTTACAACCGGGGAGGTTGTTAATCCAAGGAAAGTGATCGTACTAAAAACTCCTTCGGGCGGAGAAGCCTCTTACACCGGTGAAAGCACAAAAACAGAAGCTAAACTAGAACAGTGAGCGCACAAGTGTTTGGAGTGCTAATTACTGAGTTGATTCTAAGCTTCTGGACCAAGGCTATATTTATAACCTTGGTCGAGGTGCCTGGAAGGGTTCCGGGCGCCCTGGGGGGGATAAATTTTATCCCCCAATGTTCAGATCGAGTCAAAGCTCGATCTGGTCAAAAACTGACTTCCGGGCGCCCGGAAGGGTTCCGGGCGCCCCGGGCTTGTCCGGGCGCCCCGGATGCTGAGTCAACTCTTGTTGACTTTCGTCCGGGTCCTCTGCTCCGGATCCGCTTGATTGGGTGATCTCTGCTATCCGGAATAGGGCTCACCCGAACCCAACTTTCGGTCTTCTCGAGCGTGCTTCCCTCCGGTTTTTCGTCCCTCAGAATTACCGCGTGTTTCCTTCTCGTCCGCCAGCGTACTCATCCGCAGTCTTCGTCCCTCGGTCGTCGACCTTCTCGCTAGCTGCGTCTCTTGCTCCCCGAGCAATCTTCCGCTCCGGCTTTCGTCCCTCGGAACCACCGCGCGCTTCCTTCTCGTCCGCCGGTGTACTCTTCCGCAGCGCCTCGTCCCTCGGACGCACAGCGTGCCGTCCTTCTCGCTAGCTGCGTCTTCCGCTCGATTACTTGTGTTCCTAAGCTCTTGCACACTTAGACACAAGGTTAAAAACACACAGGATCTAACTTAACTTGTTGATCACACCAAAATAACCTTGGGGTTCCAACAATCTCCCCCTTTTTGGTGTGATCAACCCAAGTTAAGCTAGGGTAAAATAGACATTAAATAAAATTAAGTAAATTAACTTAATTTACAATTTAAGTGCAAAAAGATAGAAAAAATAAATCTATCTACCTCCCCCTAGACTTATACTTTCCCTTCTCCCCCTTTGATCACAAAAAATGGGGTTCCAAGAAAAACAATCTAAGGGTTAAAAAAACTTAGAAAAAGTATTTCAAAAAAAATTTCTAAGTTTTTAAGAAATTTAGAAAATTTTTCTAAGTAATTTAAGCTGAGATTTCTAGTTTCAAAGAAATTCTTAACTTAGGAAAAAATGATTTTTGAGAATATTTAAAAAAATCCTAAAAATATTTTTGAATTTAAAAAAAATCCTAACTTACATTTTTAAATATTTTTTTTTTAAAAATGACTTAGTCAAAAAAAAAAGATTTCTAAGTAAGTCAATTTCCAATTTGAAATAAAATGTTTTGAATAACCTTTTTCAAGCACTAATTAATTCTTATATTAATGCTTTATTAGTAAGTTAATTAAATATTTATTTCAATATTTTGGCTTCCAGGTCGTGGCGAGGCACTAGGCCTTCTCGGTTATTGGAGCAACAACCACTTCCTTAGACAAAGCCTTATAAAGAAATTCTTTGTTTAATTTTCTCACTTAAAGCGCTAATTTTAATTTTTAAAATTAATTTAAGCATTATTTAGGAACCCAATATAGGTTCCACCCTACTGGATTAACTAAAAAGTTTTTAGGGACATATTTTCTTGAAATGTTCCTAATTTGTCCCGGGTGATATTTAAAGTACCAATTTAAATTATTAAATCTTCTAAAATTAGTTTTAGATGAACATGCATAGTTTTTTAAGTTATCTATTTGAATTTTCAAATTTTGATTTTCTAATCCCAATTTTCCATTTTTCAATTTTAATTTATCTAATTCTTCTAAGGGACAAGACTTAGCTAGAATTACTTTTAAATTTTTATTTTCACTTTCTAATTTGCAGCAGTCTTTTGTTAAAAGTTTAACGAACTTAAACATTTTATTGGGAGGAAGAGATCGTACTTGACAATTACCTTGTCAATCTCGTTGTCCGTTTCTCCCCCTGAGCTGCTGCTTTCTTCCGACGTGTCTCCCCCTTCATTGATGCTCTCGATGCTCATTTCGGAAGAGCTTGAATCGCAGTCGTCGTCTTGATGGCTCGCCATCAGTGCGAGTCCGGAGAATGCTTCAACTTCCGATTCGGACGACGTATCGTCCCACGTCACCTTCAGGGCCTTTCGTTTCTGGATAGGCTTCTTACCCTTCTCCTTGTCTTTGTTCTTCAGCTTGGGGCAGTTGTCCTTGACGTGCCCTTCTTCATCGCAGTGGTAGCAGCGGATCGTCCTTTTCTTCTTCCCCTGCGGATGGTTAGTAGATCTAGATTTACAAAGTTTCTTGAATCTTCTTACCATCATTACCATTTCCTCATCGTCGAGAGAGGATTCCGACTCAAGTTCGTCTCTCGAAGCTTTGAGGGCGACGTTATTCTTGGGCTCCTTCATTCCTGTACATCTTAACTCATGGACTTCAAATGTTGAAAAAAATTCTTCTAATGAAATTTTTTCTAAGTCCTTAGAAATATAAAAAGCATCTACTAGTGATGCCCATTTTGAATTTCTCGAAAATGAATTTAACGCGTACCTGAGCGAATCTCGGTTACTTACCTTTTCTCCGAGATTCGTGAGTCCGGTGATGATTTCTTTTATTCTCGAGTGCAGATGCGCGACTGACTCGTCTTCCCCAAGTCGCAAGCTGGTGAGCTGATTACGAAGCAGATCTCTTCTGGCGAGCTTGGCTTCGGATGCTCCTTCGTGCAGCTCGAGGAACTTCTCCCAAAGTTCCTTTGCAGAGTTGTATTTACCGATCCTGTTGACTTCTTGAGGTGGAAGAACGCTTAGCAGATGGTACTCTGCTTTGCCGTTCGCCACGAAGTCGGCCTGCTCCTTTTTTGTCCATTTATCTATTTCCTTGTCCTCTGGAGCTTGAAAGCCAAGTTTCATTGTTAAAAATAATTCAATATCTGTTGTAAGAAATACCTGCATATGTTTTTTCCAAGTGGTGAAATCCCCTTCGAATTTCGGCGGGTGAATGCTTGGTCCGGCCATCTCGTTGTTTCGTTCGGCGGTTAGTCCTCCAGAAGCGCCTCGCCTCTGATACCACTTGTAGGACCGTTGGGCCGGCTAGAAGGGGGGGTTGAATAGCCCTGTAAAAAAAAAAACAAAAGCAACCCTTCTCGAACTTTTAATCTAACACTTGTATAAAATTAGCTAAGCAGAAATACAAGAAAGAAACGAGGCACCGTGTTTGACTTGGTTACAACCGGGGAGGTTGTTAATCCAAGGAAAGTGATCGCACTAAAAACTCCTTCGGGCGGAGAAGCCTCTTACACCGGTGAAAGCACAAAAACATAAGCTAAACTAGAACAGTGAGCGCACAAGTGTTTGGAGTGCTAATTACTGAGTTGATTCTAAGCTTTTGAACCAAGGCTATATTTATAGCCTTGGTCGGGGCGCCTGGAAGGGTTCCGGACGCCCTGGGGGGGATAAATTTTATCCCCCAACGTTCAGATCGAGTCAAACCTCGATCTAGTAAAAAACTGACTTCCGGGCACCCGGAAGGGTTCCGGGCGCCCCGGGCTTGTCCGGGCGCCCCGGACAGTTCCAAGCGCCCCGGATGCTGAGTCAACTATTGTTGACTTTCGTCCGGGTCCTCTGCTCCGGATCCGCTTGATTGGGTGATCTCTGCTATCCGGAATAGGGCTCACCCGAACCCAACTTCCGGCCTTCTCGAGCGTGCTTCCCTCCGGCTTTTCGTCCCTCGAAATTGCCGTGTGTTTCCTTCTCGTCCGCCAGCGTACTCATCCGCAGTCTTCGTCCCTCGATCGTCGACCTTCTCGCTAGCTGCGTCTCTTGCTCCCCGAGCAATCTTCCGCTCCGGCTTTCGTCCCTCGGAACCACCGCGCGCTTCCTTCTCGTCCGCCGGTGTACTCTTCCGCAGCGCCTCGTCCCTCGGACGCACAGCGTGCCGTCCTTCTCGCTAGCTGCGTCTTCCGCTCGACTACCTGTATTCCTAAGTTCCTGCACACTTAGACACAAGGTTAAAAACACACAGGACCTAACTTAACTTGTTGATCACACCAAAACACCTTGGGGTTCCAACAGTTTTTACTCTGATACCACTTGTTGGCACAGCGGGGCCGGTAAGAGGGGGGTGAATTACCTATAAAAAAATAAACCCCTTTTTCAATCCTTTGATTAGTAGCACAATTATAATAATTGTAATAAAACTGAACTGAACAACTTTAAAGAAAGACGTAAGAAGACTAGAAATTAACTTGGTTACAACCTAGATGGTTATTAATCTAAGGTAGTGAAAGACACTAGAAGACCTCCTTCGTTGCAGGATGAGAAGTCTCTTACACTTATTGACAACTCAAGAAATAGACTTGGAAACAATACAAGAGTTTTTGTTCAAGTTGTTAAATATTTCCTAGCTCCAGTGACCTTTTAATAGCTCTTAGAAAATTCTATCTGTAGTTGGAAGGCGCCTTCAAAAGGGTTCAAAAGGCCTTCAAGTGGATAAAGTTTTATCCACAACTCAACGACAACAAACAGTTACTTTAGAATAGTATTATTCACTGAAGCACCTTCAAGCCTTTGAAGGCACTTTCAAACCTTTAAAGGCACCTTCAAACCTTTGAAGGCACCTTCGTACTATTCATGAAAGGTGCCTTCCAAGCCTTTGAAGGCGCCTTCTTAGTATTAATGGAAGGCATCAATAACTTGTGTAGAAAGTTGGGTGTTTAGACCTGTGAGTACCTACTTCTGGTTGTTTGATATTGTAATGGTTGTTAATCGGTTGGGAAGCCAAATGATTGTAGGAGTGGTTGTGTGTCTTATAAATTGTTTATGTAAGTGTTTGGGAACAGTTGTAAGTACGGGTTTTTGGAGCAGTTAAAAACTACTCCTAATATCAAATTTGAAGCAGTTAAAAAATGATACTATATCATATTATACCAGTATGTTTATCGGATTTCCAAAACCTAATGCAATACGAAATTAAATCAATTCACGATATTCACATTTCCCTTCTCAAAACTAATTTATATTCAATATATATTGCATTGCCAAATCACCACATAATATTCATATTTCATTCCAAAATATTAATATACCTCATTACATTTTACTCCACAATATACCATCATCACAAAATCTTCTTCAATCCCCAAAACATATACAATCTTCAATAACAAGTCTTTTCCACCAAAAAAAACATAAAAAAGAATATATCTTAAGTTACCCAAACTATTGCACTTAAATTTGATAGCCTGACATCATCTACACATAAATCATCTTTAATGGAAATTGTGACATTGCATTTGCTCAAAGCGACAAAAACTAAAATCTGTATATTCCACACATATCCCAAATCAGTACAAAAGTCTAGCATTAAACAGAACACAATGGAAAAAAATAAGACAAATGATGCAATAATTGCAAAATGAAAGTTGAACACATCAAATTTAATAAGAGAAATTTGCAAATAAGTAAGCTTTAAAAATAAGAGTGTCAGAATAGTATAAAAACTCTTATGACTGAGATTATGAATTAATTTATTTTAAACATCAATTTATTCTACATTTTAAAAAATAGAATGCCAGAATATAGTAGCAAAACAATTTAACAAAAATATTTGTTCTTAAAAATCAACCTCATCGATTGTATTCGAAATTCTCTCTAGTTATCATCTATTCTGGTCATGACAGTGATCTACACCTATTTTCTTTCTAAGTTGATGGAGTATAAACTTGTTCCTGCATAATATTTGCAAACATATATAGCTGTCATCTACAAAAAAAAAAAAAAAAAAAAAAAAATCTATTATCATGTACTTACTTAATTATACAAATAATTTTGAACAATTATTTTGTTTGTGTGAGAAATGTTATTACGTGTGTCGGTAATAATTCGAATCCATGAGAGCCCCCAACACTTTCAGATATCATACTTAGAATTACTTGTGCAAAATTTGGAACAGATCATTTTCTTGCATCTATTTTCTCATCTGCTCTATTTTCATCTAATGCTGTGTTTCTCACAATTCCATATCTTTAATTTTCTCTCTCATTTCCATGAATTTTCCTGTCAAATCTGAATTAGAGTGATAATTTTGCTAGTACATTGAGTTGTGCTTACTTTACTTTGGGAACACTTAGCTAGGTAGCGCATAAGCTCCTAAACATTAAACTCGACTAAGATGCTCGAGTCCAAAAACCTAACTATATGTATGAAGAATATAAATAAAGTTGAACCATATATAACATCTTTTACAAAAATGAAATGAAATTATAAGTAAATTGTTACCGAAATATCTCCTCATAGACTTTTATTAGTTATGTTCCTTCAGATTTATTTTGGAGGTGATGATCCACAATCTCTTTAAGTAAATATAACAAGAAAATAAATTGTTAATAGAACAAAAAAATATTTAAAAGTCAACTTAAAATGAAACATATTATCAGGGGCGGATGGCATCGGCGGTCGTCGCGCCCCCCCCCAGCGACAGAAACCTTAGTATTATGTGGTTCCACCGGTAGAGATAGAGGATACCACCCGTTGTTCTGTGTAAATATCACTCCTCCATGCTTGAATTTCTGGATCCGCCACTGCATATTATTACCTCAGTTCGTATTATCTAATTGTCAACTAGGGCACCTTCTTTCTTTCTACTTCTTTAACTCTTTAACTCAATTGTTGTATTCCAATATGACTTAGCTTTTTGTGATTATCTTGAGAGTAATAGGATAACAAATCCACATTTAACATCAAATATTTATAACATAAATTCTTATATCTACGCAACAACTTATATTGCTAATTTACACATTCCATCAAAAGCTAACTATATATAATACATTGCTTGTAATCAATAAGTAAAATCCCATACAACCTTTGAACTTGTAGGATGAGAGCATTAAAGTGTATGTAAAATAGTAAATTACCAGTGAGAAACTAATTGTAAGGAAGAAAAAAAATTATTTTTACAAAGTTATATTCCAATGATGGAACACTAGTGTGTCCTTGTGCACAGGTCTCTTTTTTTTGTTTGCATATTCTCTATTGATGTTTTAAGTTCTCTGTAATAAAAATTTATAATGAAATTATAACATCTATAAACATTTGTCAAAAATAATTAGTACTAGTTGTTCTTTAGTAGATTTCCAATAGTTACATAAAACTTTTCAAGTTTGAGGTGTCAGCCCTTGAGGAATGGGTCATATTACAACAAGCTGTTTTAGTAGAGTATTTTGAATCATAAGATATAACTTTCACTTCAGTCCTCCATCATCTTCGGCCAGAGCTTCCCCCACACCAGCTTCTACGGCCTCACCGAGGGTATTGCTCGGGGGGTCGTGCTATCCACAAGGCTCGTGGTTAGGGGTGTCAAAAATGAACCCGGCCTACCAACCTGACCTGAGTCGCACTAAAAAATATTGGGTTCAGGTTGAGATTTTCATATTCGGGGTTAGTTTTCGAGTTTTAGAAGTTGTTTTTAAAGGCTTTTAGCAACGTTTATCAACCTATGTTAAACATGTTGAACCGATTTTCCAACCATTGTAGGTGTTGGCAGCATTAAAGGAACTACAGTAGCAAAACTAATCGGCTTCTTGAGGCATACTTTTAGAAGCAATTAGCAACTTATTGTGAATGTTTTCTATAGAGGCGGTCCTGAACCGATACAAACAGATGACTTGTAGAAGAGGTGATTGACCACGCATGAATGTGTTCTATAGTAGCGGTCATTAATGCATGCTGAAACTTGGATGTTAGAAGCGGTTATTAACCGCTTGTAAATATATTTTACAGAAGCGGTCAACAATCGATGTAGAAAGTTGAGCGTTTAGAGTTGTGAGTACTCGCTTCTGATTGTTTGCTATTGCAACGATTGTTAACAGGTTGGAAAGTCTATTTGTAGAAGCGGTTGGAATCGGTCCTATAAATTGTTTATGAAAGGGCTTGGAAACACTTGTATGTACTAGTTTTTGAAGTGGTTAAAAATCACTCCTAATATCGAATTTGAATTAGTTAAAAAATGATCTTATATCATAATGTACTGTTACATTTATCAGATTTTCCAAATCAAATGCAATACCAAATTAAATCAATTCATGATATTCTCATTTCACTTCAAACAACTAATATATATTCATAATATATTGCATTAAAAATCAACACATAATATTCGTATTTCATTCCAAATATTAATATATCTCATTAACATTTTACTCCAGAATATACCACCAATGCAAAGTCTTCTTTAATCCCCAAAACATATGCAAGCTTCAATAGCAAGTCTTTTTCACCAAAAAAATATCAAAAGAAATCTATCTTAAGTTAAATTACCCAAAGTATTGCACTTCAATCTGATATTCTGACATTGTCCACATGTAAATCATCTTTACATGGAAAATAAGACGTTGCATTTGCTCCAAGAGACAAAAAGCAGAATTTACATATTCCACACATATCCCAAATCATTAAAAAAGTCCAGCATTAAACATATGAACACAATGAAAAAAAAAACAAGACAGTGATGTAATAATTACAAAATGAAAGTCTAACACATCAAATTTAATAAGAAAATTTACAAATAAGTAAGCTTTTAAAAAATAATAGTAGCGGAATAGTATAAAAACTCATATGATTAAGATTATGAATTAAGGGGGTATTTGGATCTTTCCTAGGAATAGGAATCGGAATGGGAATCATTATATTATGGAATGAGAATGGGTATGAGCATGGATATCACTCTTAAAAGCAATGTTTGGTTAGTTACATATTTTCTATCAGAATAAATCAAAATTTTATTTTTTACCCTTAAAAGAAAATAAGAGAAAAAATTAGATGTGAGAGAAAGATGAATGTGAGAGAAAAATATGACGAAAGAGAATGGTGAGAGAAAAAGTATGATGAGAGAGAACGTGTGATGATAAAGAATGAAAAGAGAGAAAGTGTGATGAGCGAAAATGAGAAAAGAGAGTGTAATAGGAGAGAGCATTATGAGAGAAGATGAGAGAGAAAATATAATGTGAGAGAAAGTATTATGGGAGAGGATGAAGAGAGAGAAAATGTAATGAGAAAAAATGAGGAGAGAGAGTGTGATGAGAGAAATTGAGGAGAGGGAAAGTATGGTGAGAGGGAAAGTATGATAAGAGAGAAAGTATAGTGAGAAAAAAAGAGAACAGTGAGTATGATGGGAGAGATTGAGGAGAGAGAAAGTATGATGAGAGAAAAAGTATGATGAGAGAGAAAGTATGATGAGAGAGAAAGTGTGTTGAGGAAAAAAAGGAGGGAGTGTGACAAGAGAGATTGAGAAGAGAGAAAGTATGATGAGAGCGAAAGTTTGATGAGAAAAAAAGAGAAAAGAGAGTGTGATGGGAGAGATTGTGGAGAGAGAAAGTATTATAAGAGAGAAAGTGTAATGAGAAAAAAAGAAGAAAGTGAGTGTGATAGGAGAGATTAAGGAGAGAGAAAGTGTGTGATAAAATGATGAGAGAGAAAATATGATGAGATAACAAGGAGAGAGAAGTGATATGAAAGAAAAAATAAATATATATATTTTGATATTGATATTAAGGGAGAAAATTTTAGTTTTAGGTCAAGGGTATTTTTGGAATAAGAGAATATTTTGATTGATGAAAATAGGGTAATGACTATTGAAGGGGAGGTACATGGGAATGAGTTATTACCCAATTTCAAGGATTCATTCTCTTATTTGTATTCCTATTCCTATAATCTAAACATTAATAATAGTAATCAATGATTCTCATTCTTATTCTCATTCCCCACTCCTACTCCACTAAACCAAACGCCCCCTAACTTATTTTAAATATCAATTTAATCTGCATTTAAAAAATAAAATGCCAAAATATAGTAGAAAAATACATTAACAAAACATATGTACTTAAAAACCAATCTCATATTTGAAATTTTCTCTTTTTACCATTTGGTTCCAGTGATGGGGAGGATCTACATTTATTTTCTTTCTCAATTGATACAGGATAAACTTATCGTTGCATAATATATGCAAATATAGCTATCATCTATAAAAATAAATAAATTTACTATCATGTACTTAATTATATAATTAATTTTAAATAATTATTTTATTTGTGTAAGAAATGTTATTATGAGTGTCGGTAATAATTTCCAACAGAGCTCCAACACCATACTTACAAAATTTTAGAATTGACTATTTTCTTGCATTTGTCTTCCCATCTACTCTATTTTGTTCGTCGTTGGGCTTCTCGCAACTCCATATCTTTAATTTTATCTCCCATTTCTCAAAATTGGTTTGTCAAATCTGAATTAGAGTGATAATCTTGCTAGTACATTGAGCTATGTTTACATTGTGCAACACACCATCTCCTAAACATTGAACCTGACCAAAATGCTCGAGTCCAAAAATCTTACTATATAAAAAATATAATTAAATTGTTACCGAAATGCATCCTCGTGGACTTCTATTGGTTGTGTTTCCTTCATGATTATCTTGGAAGCGACAATCCAATATCTCTCTATGTAAATCTAACAAAAAAACAAATTGTTAATAAAATGAAAAAATATTTAAAGTCAACTTAAAAAGTGAAACATATTATTACCTCAGCTCGTATTGCCTCATCATTAACAGGGACACCTCCTTTCTTTCTACTTCTTCAACTCAATTGTTGTATTACAATACGACTTGGTTTTCTGCCATTCTCGTGAGACTAATAGGATAACAAATCCTTATTTAACATCAAATATTAACGGCATAAATTTTTATATCTGTGCAACAACTTATACTAATTTACATATTCAATATCTAAAATCTCATAAAACGTTGGAACTTCAAGGATAAGAACATTTAAGTGTAAAATAGTAAATGAGTAGTGAGAAACTACTTGTAAGGAAGAAAAGGAATAATTTTAAAAATCCTACTATGTCATTGCAGCAAACCTTTAGAAGCAATTATTAACTGCCTGTGAATGTTTTTTATAGAGGCGGTGATCCTGAACTGATATAGAAAGACTACTTATAGAAGCAGTGATTGATCATGTGTGAATGTGTTCTATAGAAGCGGTTGTTAACCCATGTAGAAACTTGGATGTCAGAAGCAGTTATAACCGCTTATAAATATATTTTATAGAAGCAGTCAATAACCGGTGTAGAAAGTTGGGTGCTTAGAACGGTAAGAACCCGCTTCTAATTGTTTGCTATTGCAACGAATGCTAATCGATTTGGGTGGTTGGAACCGATCCTTTAAATTATTTATGCAACTGTTTGGAAACATTTATAATTACTAGTTTTCATGATCAGATATCATATTGTATTGGTACGTTTATCGGATTTTCAAAATCAAATGCAATACCTAATTAAATCAATTCACTCACGATATTCACATTTTACTTCACAAAATTAATTTATATTCATGATATAATATATATCATTAATATTTTACTATTTAATATACCACTAATACAAAACTTTGTTCAAAAACATATAGAAACTCCACTAACAAATTTTTTCTACCAATAAAGCATCAAAATAAATCTATCTTAAATTAAGTTATCTAAACTATTATGATATCATTCACACGTTTCTTTGCATGAAATTTTGCAGTGTGTTTCATCCATTAGAATAATCTTGAACCAATGTTATTTGATGTTCTATTTCTAAAAGTGAAAAAATAGACACGGAAGAAATGTGCACCCTTTAATAAAAATATAATAGAGAAGCACACTACAGCGGAACTTTTTTTTTTTCGAACTTGAGTTGATGCAGTTGGTATTTATATAAACTTTTATGGTTTTCTAATCTCTTCCATATAAAAGATTAATGTATAGGATAAAATATCTTCTACAATTATATTGGACCATTCAAAATAAATGATATCAAGTGAACTTTTTTACTTGGATGCCATTATTTTTCAAATTCATCAGTAATTTTTAATGAAATCTTAAATTACTTTTATAATTCGTTTACTTTTTTAAATTTTACTTTGAATGATTTAGAATATCACATTTTATCTTTTATAATTAAAAAAAAATCTATCACCTAAATACAACACTTATTTATGAGTTACTAGGTTCATAAAACCTAAAAAGCTAAGTTTTGTAAACCCAACAGTATTGCAAAGTTAATGGTTTTTTAAAAATCTAAAATTATAGCATTTAAATTTGGAGACTGGGTTCAAAATAATTTTTTTTTAAAAAATGTTTAATGATGGTGGCTAACGCCCACTTCGATTTTTTTAATATATAAATTTACATCAAAGTCAAACGGGTTAACCATTTTTTAAAAAATTATTTTTGTAAAGGTACAAAATAGTTAGAAACGACTAGTTTTTATTAAAAGTTATTAAATAAAATTAATATATATTAATAATGAATTAATTAATAGGTATATTATAAATATATATTTGTGATAATATATAAATAAAGATAGTAAATAAAAAATATAGATAATGATGTGTGAATGAGTATAACTTAATATAAAATTAATTTTTGGTGTGGGGAGAGATTTATAAAAATTATGAATTTTTTATTTTTTAATGTGATAATGATATAGCATAGTACACCTCATAATAAATTGGATTTATAAATTTACTTTAAGAATACTAAAATATTTGAAGGAAATATTTCTATAAATATTCAAATATCACGGATCCTGTAAAAGTTAGATTATTAAAAAAATACCGGGCTTTCTGCGCCCATGGTTTCTCTCCATTTTGTTAAAAAAAATTAAAAAAATGAAGGGAGCGTTTGGTACACGTGTTTTTCATTTTCATTTTCTTGAAAACACGCGTTTTCTGAAAAACGGTGTTTGGTTTACATTTTTCGCGCGCGTTTTCTAAAAAATTGGCTATCGTTTTCTAGAAAAACAGAGAATGACAAAAAGTCGTTTTCTGTTTTCTAGAAAACGCGTGTTTTCCAGAAAATGAAAATAAAAATGGTGTAAACCAAATGCACCCGAAAAGTTACACGTAGGGTGGGTGCGTAGGTGGGCTCGGTTCTTGATTTAATTTTTTTTTTAATTTAATGAAAGTCTTGAGATAAATATTACACTGTTTGTTTAAATAAAATATTAATATTAAAATAATTATATTTAATAATTGCTCAAATATATAGATAAATATTAAATAAAAAATATTTATGAATAAATAGTTGACAAAATATATTAATTTTAAAAATATAATTAATTTTATTTAAATATAAAAATAGAGATAAATTAATAAAATGATAATGATATTCATAAATATTTAATTGATGAGATATTTAATTATAAAATTTGAGATATTTATGAGTGGAATATTTAATAGGTGTGGTGTATACCTATTTAATTAGAGGAATATTTAATTATAGTATTTAGAATATTTGAGGAGTGTATATTCGATAAATAACATAGACATGAGATCATAATTCTTTATAAAAAAATATAGTTATTGTTGTGGTGCTCTAATAGGAGAGGCCCTAGATCTCACTTTATTTTTATTTATTAAATAATTGTTTCCTAAAATTTTTTATTTTTAACCTTCCTTTTACTCAAATTGCAGTAGACATTATTTCAATATTTTCTTAAATAAAACTAAATCTAAAAAAAAGTTTTCACGTGTAGATATGTTTAAAAATGTTCTTTTATTTCATTTTTCTATTGTATATATTTTAATAGTTTGGTATTTAACTATCTCTAATAAAAGCATATTATTATCAAAAATATTTTTTGTCATCTTAGATGTTAGGTCAATGAAACAAAATCTACATATAATTAGATTTTTTTTGTCACCCCGTTATTTCAATTATTCAAACCTAATTTGTTAAATATATTTTTATTGTGAAATTATATAAGCAATTATATATGAAAAGGAAATATTATAAACCTTTTCTCTTTTTCTCTCTCTTTCTTACTTGTTGAAATGAATATATATTTGTATTTATAAGTACATAATCATCTTAAAACTCTTCATGAATTTACATAACTTAGGAGGTTATTTATGTTAGAGTGTATACTAAAAGTCTAGCTTTTAGTATAAACATTAATCTAGAAATAAGAATCGCATTGGTCAAATGTCTACATTTATGATAAATGTAGTTGCTCAATTAATTTATATTGTAGATAACATGGTGTGTGGTGTCACATATAGAAGATCATGTTATCGGTTCCTTATAAATTATAAACAGTAGCTCACGACCAAGATGGAAAGGAACAAACCATTGGAAGGTCGTAGTGTAATTAGGTATTAGTTTATCTTAACTATATGATTACACTAGTACACTTAGAGTGTATTGAGTAGGCCATTTGAGGTCGTTCCTTTTATACTGACTTTATAAAAGAATAAAGACCTCAGTTATTATGGAAGTGTGTGCTCTTAATCCTAATATAATAACAAGCACATATATTTGATATTTATTTCTTTAATTTATCAATGGGTGAGATTTAGTTCGATAAATCAATAAACCTGATAAGTTGGGAAATGGTATCACTTATAGTGTGTATTGTTGATTATAGAAGGAAACTGTGTCCTAGAGATACTAGGTTGATAATGTCCTCAAGAGGAGCTCATAAGGATTGTCATGTTAAACCCTGCAGGTGGACTTAGTCCGACATGATAATAAGGTTGAGTGGTACTACTCTTGGACTTAGATATTAATTAAATGAGTTGTCAGTAACTCACTTAATTAGTGGACATTCGATATCTTAAACACAGGGAGACTAACACGCTCATAATAAGAAGGAGCCCAAAATGTAATTTGGGATTGGTGCGGTAGTTCAATAATAGTTCTTTAGTGGAATGAATTATTATTGATGAAATTTAGTTGTGTGTTCGGGGCGAACACGGAATGCTTAATTTCATCGCGAGACCAAAACCAATTCCTCCTCTCGGTCCCTATCGTAGCCTCTAGTATATAGAGATTTATACCCACCGCATACCCACCTTCTTACCCATCCAATGGGGCCGGCCAAGCTAGCTTGGAACCCAAGCTAGGGCCGGCCAAGACCAAGTGGATGAGCCATGTAGGTGGCCGGCCAAAGCTTGGGTCCCAAGCTTAGGTGGCCGACCACTAGAATATTAAAAAGGATTTTTATTAAAATTATTTCTTATGTGGATATCATGATTTTAAAAGAGAGTTTAAAAATTAAAAATTTCCTTTTATAGTTTTCTACAAAAGATTAAGAGAAGAGATTAATCTCTTTCCTTATTTGTAGTTTAAAAGGATGGTTTTAATTTTGGTAAAACTTTCCTTATTTGTAAATCATCTACATGTTTAAAGAGAGTTTAAAATTTGAAATCTTTCCTTATTTGTTGATTAAAGGAGGATTTTAAATTTTAAGAAAACTTTCCTTTTAACCATGTTCATGATTTAAAAGAAAATTTTAAAATTAATAATTCTCTTTTATTAGTTTCTACAAAGATTGAGAAAAGATTTGATATCTTTCCTTATTTGTAGATTAAAAGAGATTTTAATTTTAGAGATAACTTTCTTTTTATCCACATGTTTAAAAGAAAGATTTTAATTTATTAAATTTCCTTTTTATAAACCAATCATGAAGGGATTAAATTATTGGAGAAATTTTATAAATTTCTGGAGACAAATTAGGAAGTTTTAATTAATTAAAACTCTCCTTGTTTATAGCTTGATGGTGGCCGGCCATGTAAATTGAGAAAAGGAAAATTGTTTTTAATTAAATAAATTTTTCCTTTTCATGGCAAAAGAATTAAGGAAGTTTTTAATTAAATTTCCTTATTTGCCAAGACCAAGGATTATAAAAGAGGGGGTAGAGAAGGCTTCATGGTGAACAACCTCTATTATTTCTCTCCCTCTTTTCCTTGGTGTTGTGGCCGGCCAACCTCTCTTCTTTTCTTCCTCTTGGTGGTGGCCGAACCTTCTCTATTTGCTTGGAGCTCTTGTGGTGGCCGGATACTACTTGGAGAAGAAGAAGAAGAAGGAGACAAAGCTTGTATCCCTTGGAGCTTGGTTGGTGGAAAAAGATCTTCATCTTTTGGAAGCTTTGTGCTTGGCCGAAACTTAAAGAAAGGAGAAGAAGGTGCTTTGGTGGATTCTCATCTTGGAAGATCGTTGCCCACACAACGTCCGAGGTTAGAAGAGGAATACGGTAGAAGATCAAGAGGTCTTTCTAAAAGGTATAACTAGTATTTTTTCTTTCCGCATCATACTAATTATTTTTGGAAATAATACCAAATACAAGAGGCTTACGATTCTAGTATTTCGAATATGTTTTTCGAAGTTGTGTTCTTTTGTTTTATTTTTCCTTGTGATTTGATTGTTCTTTTCGGTTAACCTAAAGTTATTTTAGGAAATTAAATATTAGATTTCTATAAAAGGTTTTGTCTAGTCGGTGGTGGTTGCTCCCATATCCAAGAAGGTCATGTGCCTCGCCACGTCAGTACTAGGAACCAATTATGGAAATTAATATTTAATGGAATTAATAACTTAAGGTGATTTGGGTCGAACGTGTTAAGTTCCGTAGGAGATCCAAGTCAAAACCTAAAAGAACAAATAGATTAAGTTTTGGATCAAACGTGTTAAGTTCCGCAGGCGATTCAAAAAAATTTAATTTAAAAAGAACACATGGTAGCTAGGAAAAGGTTCAGACCTTTGTACAAAATTTTTGTACAATGGAACCTCTAGGCTTTCCGAGTAGCAACCAACAATTTAGAGATGATAGATTATAGAGATGAGGGAGTTTATGAAGTATTGGGGGTTATGGGCATCCACATACTTTATTTTACAACACTCCCTAATGTCCATAATTAAGGAATTCATCGCATTAAAATTTTACTAGAAAAAATCCAATGGAAAAAAACCTAGTGAGGAAAAAGAGTTCGTCATTCCGTAATTGTATCACTATAAATTTATCGGACAATATAATATGGTATAGTGAAAATTTACTTCTCCTATTTGAAATATCATTTGAGATCTCTGTACCGTATCATTCCAATACCATATACTAATTTCGTAAATATTGTTATCGGTAATTCTTTAGTGAATAAATCTGCCAAATTATCGCTAGAGTGAATATGTTGAATTTTAATATTACCATTTTTTTGTAGATGATAAGTGAAGAAGAACTTTGGTAAACTATATTTAATTTTATCCCTTTTGATGTACCCTTCCTTTAATTGAGATATACATGTCGCATTGTCTTCATATAATATTGTTAGAATTTTCTTGTTAGTAATTAAACCATATTTTTTTTTTTTGATATGTTGAATCATTGATCTCAACCAACACATTATTTTAATATTTAACCTTCCTTTTTCTCAAATTGCAGTAGACATTATTTTAATATTTTCTTAAATAAAATTAAATCTAAAAAAATATTTTTCACGTGTAGATATGTTTAAAAATGTTCTTTTATTTTATTTTTGTATTGTATATATTTTAATAGTTTGGTATTTAACTATCTCTAATAAAAGCATATTATTATCAAAAATATTTTTTGCCATCTTAGATGTTAGTTAAATTAAACAAAATCTACATATAATTATAATTTTTTTTGTCACCCCGTTATTTTAATTATTCAAACCTAATTTGTTAAATATATTTTTATTGTGAAATTATATAAGCAATTATATATGAAAAGGAAATATTATAAACCTTTTCTTTTTTCCTCTCTCTTACTTACTTGTTGAAATGAATATATATATTTGTATTTATAGGTACATAATCATCTTAAAAGTCCTCATGAATTTACATAACTTAGGAGGTTATTTAGAGATGATAGATTATGGAGATGAGGGAGTTTATGAAGTATTGAGGGTTATGGGTATCCACATACTTTATTTTACAACACTCCCCCTTGGATGTCCATAATTAAGAAATTCGTCTCGTTAAAACCATACTAGAAAAAAAACCCAATGAGAAAAAACCTAGTGAGAAAAAAGAGTACGTCATTCCGCAATTGTATCACTATGAATTTACCGGACAACATAATATGGTATAGTGAAAATTTACTTCTCCTATTTGAAATATCATTTGAGATCTCTGTACCGCCGCATTCCAATACCATATACTAATTCCGTAAATGTTGTTGTCGGTAATTCTTTAGTGAATAAATCTGTCAAATTATCGCTAGAGTGAATATGTTGAACTTTAATATCACCATTCTTTTGTAGATGATAAGCAAGGGCGGAGCTACGTTCATGGCTACTCAGGCTGTAGCCCGGGTAGCCAATGACGGTGAGAAAGAAAATTATAATGGAAGAAAGGGAAAAATGAGGAAAATGGGGGACTAGCCCGGGGCGGCGATGTCGGCGTTGGCGACTAACCCAGGGCAGCAATGTCGGCGTTTACGGCTAGCACAGAACGATGACATTGACAATGTCTACATCAACGCTTGTGACCTACATCTTGAGATCAGCCCAGGTAGTTCACTCGGGCTAGCTCCGCCATTGATGATAAGTGAAGAAGAACTTTGGTGAACTATATTTAATTATATCCCTTTTGATGTACCCTTCCTTTAATTGAGCTATACATGCCGCATTGTCTTCATACAATATTATTGGACTTTTCTTGTTCGTAGTTAAACCACATTTTTCCTTGATATGTTGAATCATCGATCTCAACCAAACACATTCCCGACTTGCTTCATGTATTGCAGGTATTTCTGAATGATTCAATGATGTAGCGGCTATGATTTATTTGATAGATCTCCAAGATATGCCTGTTCCACCATATTTAAATAAATAACTAGTCTGAGATCGACCTTTATGTAGATCAGATAAATATCCTGCATCTGCATAACCAATTAACTCTAAAGTAGACATATTGGAATAAAATAAGCCAAACCGATGCTTATGGCTGTAAATGAACCAAGCGTTCGTGAACAAGCTTGGTGTTTGGCTTGGTAAGAGCTTGTTTATGTTCGTTCAATATACATAAGATTAATTAAACAAACAAGCTTGAACAGCTCGTTAAGCTAAACAAACAAGCCTGAACACATATGCATGTGTTCTGCTCGTTAACGTTCGTGAACAACGTTCGTGAACAATATTCGTGAACAACGTTCGTGAACAATATTCATGAACCATATTTATTAATAAAACTCTTTTCAATATGCTAAATAAACAATAAAATAAAATAAAATAAAATAAAATAAAATAAATTTAAATTATCAATCTTAATAACCAATCAAACAATCAAACAAGCTTGAATTGAGAGCTTAATAACATTTAAATGAACCAAGCTCAAGCCAAGCTCGAACCAAGCTCAAGGCAAGCTTGAATTGAGAGCTTGATAACATCTAAACGAACCAAGCTCAAGCCAAGCTTCAAACAAGCTCAAGCTCATAAAAAATAAACCAAGCCAAGCTTGAACACTCATTTCAAAAGCTTGGTTCATTTTAAGCTCGGCTCGGCTCGGCTTGGTTATCTTATCAAACAAGCTTGAACACCCCAAAGCTTGGCTTGACTCGTTTACAGCCCTACCGATGCTACCTTGAAGATACCTAAATATATGTTTAATTCCATTCCAATATCTATGTGTTGGAGAAGAACTATATCTTGCTAATAAATTTATAGCAAATGCAATATCTGGTCTTGTATTATTAGCAAGATACATTAATGTACCAATTGCACTTAAATATGATACTTCAGGACCAAGCAGTTCTTCATCATTTTCACTTGGTCGAAAAGGATCTTTGTTCACATCAAGCGATCGAACAACCATCGGGGAACTTAATGGATGAGCTTTATCCATATAAAATCGTTTTAGAACCTTTAATATATAAGTTGGTTGATGGATAAAAATTCCATCTACAAAATGTTCAATTTGTAATCCAATACAAAACTTCTTTTTCTTAGAACTTTCATCTCAAATTCTCTTCGTTTTAGTCCATCCTTTTTTATAAAAAAACATGGACATATTGGATCATTTTGATATTTATGTTGCACCAAATAATCACTTAGATGTTTATACCATATACGTCTAGATTGCTTCTGTTGGAACCCCAATGTTATTTTGGTGTGATCAACAAGTTAAGTTAGGTCCTGCGTTGTTTCTAACCTTGTGTCTAAGTGTGCAGGAGCTTAGGAGCACAGGTACTCGAGCGGAAGACGCAGCTAGCGAAAAGGACGACACGTGGTGCGTCCGAGGGACGAGGTGCTGCGGAAGAATACCCCGGTGGACGAGAAGGAAGCGTGCGGTGGTTCTGAGGGACGAAAGCCAGAGCGGAAGATTGCTCGGGGAGTAAGAGACGCAGCTAGCGAGAAGGTTGGCATGGGGTGTGACCGAGGGACGAAGACTGCGGATGAGTACGCTGGTGGACGAGAAGGAAACATACGGCGATTCCGAGGGACGAGAAGCCGGAGCGGAAGGCTGCTCGAGAAGACCGGAAGTTGGGTTCGGGTGAGCCATATTCCGGATGGCAGAGATCACTCAAGGAAGCGGATCCGGAGCAGAAGACTCGGACCGAGGCGGGGCTGAAACGAAGCAGAGGTCCCGGACGAAAAAGTCAACTCTGTTGACTTTCGGGGTCCGGGGCGCCCGGAGCTAACCGGGGCGCCCGGAACCCTTCCGGACGCCTGGACCAGTAAAGTTGACCAGATTGAGATTTATCTCGATCTGAACGTTGGGGGATAAGTTTTATTCCCCCCAGGGCGCCCGGAACCCTTCCAGGCGCCCCGACCAAGGCTATAAATATAGCCTTGGTCCAGAAGCTTTTTATGAACTTAAAATTGTAATTCCAAACACTTATGCGCTTCAGTTCTAGTTTAGCTTCTGTTTTCTGCACTACATTGCTGTACGAGGCTTCTCCGCCTGAAGGAGTTTTTAGTGAGTTTAATCTTCCTTGGATTAATAACCACATCAGTTGTAACCAAGTAAACCTTTTGTGCCTCGCTTTTTCTTTATACTTTTAATTTATCAGCTTACTTTATATATGCAAGTGTTAGTTTAAAGAGTTCGAGGAGGGTTTGTATTTTTGATTTTATAG
The DNA here is from genome assembly GCF_018446385.1 of Zingiber officinale. Taxonomy (NCBI): domain Eukaryota; kingdom Viridiplantae; phylum Streptophyta; class Magnoliopsida; order Zingiberales; family Zingiberaceae; genus Zingiber; species Zingiber officinale. The sequence goes on from NC_056001.1 coordinate 5,213,216, forward strand.
GCTATCCAACCCCCTCCTAGCCGGCCGCAACGGTCCTACAAGTGGTATCAGAGCCGAGATGCCTCAGAAGGACTAACCGCCGTCTGAAACACCAAAACGATGGCCGGAGCTAGCGAATACCCACCAACATTCGAGGGGGAGTTTTCTTCATGGAAGAAACAAATGGAGGTATACCTTAACTCAGACCTTGGTATTTCTTTAATTTTAAAATCTGGTTATGAAGAACCGAAGAACATGAACGGAGAAAGACTCGATCTACGTCTCTGGAACAAAAAGCAACGTAACGAATCGATGGCAAACGGACGGACAGAATTTCATCTCCTAACCGTGATACCAAATGAAGATCTCAAAAGAATCGGCGAATACAACAGCTCAAAAGAACTTTGGGAAAAGTTCTTAAAACTCTACAAAGAACCGATTGAAGTCGTCCCCTCAATAGACATCGAGCCGTCATCAGAATCCGAGACGGAAGAAATTACCGAGACAGCCCCAACAGCCGAAGTACATCCCGAGATCAATGAAGGGAGAGAATCTTCGGAAGAAAGTAATTCATCAGGGGGAGAACCAACGGCCGACGAGGTAAGTAAGGTATGGACTCGAACCTCTGAACAACTGGTTCAATTAATCAAATTACCTGAAGATTTTTGCGAATCAAAAATTGAATCATCGAAAGAATTTTTCGAATTACAAAATGTTTTGACGAAAAATTCTTGCGAATCACAAAGTAATTTTTCGAAAACTTTTTCCGGATCTAAAATTTTTTCCGAAATACAAATTATCTCGTTGAAAGAGTTTTTCGAATCGCAAAATGATTTGACAAAAGAATCTTGCAAATTACGAAATATTTTTTCGAACAAAGTTTGCAAATCAGAAGTATTGTCGGAAAACTTTATCAAGTTTATATTATCAAAATATCTTTGCAAATTAGGAATTCAAAATACAATAGAAAATGACATGTTACAATTTGCACAAATTTCTACATGCTCAAAATTTCTTGCTTCAAAGTTAAGAAATTATGATAAATTAAAATGGAAATTTAAATTTTTCTGATAAAAGTATTAGAATATATAAATAAATAAATGCATAGAAAATTTCTTTTATGTTATCAATTCTCTTAAATTTTCTTGCATAAAATTTTTCGGCTTAGAAAGTTTTTAATTATTGATGACGAATACTTAGAAGTTTTTTTTCAAAAGTTATTTCTTGACTTAGAAATTTTCCTTGACTTGGAAATATTTTCCTTGAAAATCATTGTTATATATTTTCATTATATTAACCTTTAGATCTTGCTTTGAACCCCATTTTTTTGTGATCAAAGGGGGAGAAGAAAGTATAAGTCTAGGGGGAGGTACAAATTGAAAATTAAAAATTTTTCTATCCTGTTGCACTTTATTGCAATAACTTGTTTTAATTTTATGTCTAGTTTTGACCCTAGCTTAACTTGGGTTGATCACACCAAAAAGGGGGAGATTGTTGGAACCCCAAGCTTATTTTGGTGTGATCAACAAGTTAAGTTAGGTCCTGCGTTGTTTCTAACCTTGTGTCTAAGTGTGCAGGAGCTTAGGAGCACATGTACTCGAGCAGAAGACGCAGCTAGTGAGAAGGACGGCACGTGGTGCGCCCGAGGGACGAGGTGCTGCGGAAGAGTACCCCGGTGGACGAGAAGGAAGCGTGCAGTGGTTCCGAGGGACGAAAGCCAGAGCGGAAGATTGCTCGGGGAGCAAGAGACGCAACTAGCGAGAAGGTTGGCACGGGGTGCGACCGAGGGACGAAGACTGCAGATTAGTACGCTGGTGGACGAGAAGGAAACATACGACGATTCCGAGGGACGAGAAGTCGGAGCGAAAGGCTTCTCGAGAAGACCGGAAGTTGGATTCGGGTGAGCCCTATTCCGGATGGCAGAGATCACTCAAGTAAGCGGATCCGGAGCGGAAGACCCGGACTGAGACGGGGCTGAAACGGAGCAGAGGTCCCGGACGAAAAAGTCAACTCTGTTGACTTTCGGGGTCCGGGCGCCCGGAACCCTTCCGAGCGCTCGGACCAGTAAAGTTGACCATATCGAGATTTATCTCGATCTGAACGTTGGGGGTTAAGTTTTATCCCCCCAGGGCGCCCGGAACCCTTCCAGGCGCTCCGACCAAGGCTATAAATATAGCCTTGGTCCAGAAGCTTTTTATGAACTCAAAATTGTAATTCCAAACACTTGTGCGCTTCAGTTCTAGTTTAGCTTCTGTTTTTTGCACTACATTGCTGTACGAGGCTTCTCCGCCTGAAGGAGTTTATAGTGAGCTTAATCTTCCTTGGATTAACAACCATATCGGTAGTAACCAAGTAAACCTTTTGTGCCTCGCTTTTTCTCTATGCTTTTAATTTATCAGCTTAATTTATATATGCAAGTGTTAGTTTAAAGAGTTCGAGGAGAGTTTGTCTTTTTGATTTTACAAGCTATCCAACCCCCTCCTACCCGGCCGCAACGGTCCTACAGCTTCAATCCATACAAAGATCTTTGTAATGTAATGGAATAAATATTTTTAAAATTTAAACTTGGTGCTTCTGGCATCGTGAGTCCTTCAAAGATTTTCATATAAATATCATTATCAAGTTTTCTATACAAATAAGCTGTTACTACATCCATCAAACGCATTTCAAGCTTTTCTTGTGTTGTCATACAAAGAAGATATCGAAATGTGATTACATCTACTACAGGGGAATATGTTTCTTCATAATCAATACCAAATTTTTGAGAAAAAACTTTTGCCACTAAATGAGTTTTATATCTTATGATTTCATTTTTCTCATTTCGCTTTCGTGCAAAAACTCATTTATACACTATAGGGGTTACACCATTTGGTGTTTGGACTACAAGTCCCAAAACCTCATGTTTTGCAAGTGAGTTTAATTCCTCTTGAATTGCATCTTTCTATTTTGGCCAGTCATGCATACTACAACATTGTTCAAAAGATTTAGTTTCTTAATCATCATTTTCATAAATAATTTCAAGCACTACACTGCATGCAAATTTATTGTCGATAACTAATCTTGATTGATTCAATTTCTTACTTGTCCTGACATAATTTATTGAGATTTCTTCATTATTTTCAAGTATCTGGACCTCTTCTAGAGGTTTATCAATAGTTATGCCAGTTGTCTCTATAGGAGACCTAGGCGCTTCAAAATGAACATCTTGATTAGTTGTTCCTTTTCTTTTTCGAGGATTTTTATCTTTAGAACCGATTGGTCTACCACGCTTCAAGCGAGTAGTAATCTCATTAATTGATTGTCCAATTGGTACATCAATATGAGTCGGAGCATTAATAGCTGGTATTTGTGACTTAGTCACTCTCTTCACGTCAATGAATGCATCAGGCAATTGATTTGCAATATTTTGCAAATGTATTATTCTTCAAGTTCACATTGATTTGTACGAGGATCAAATTGCGATAATGATGCATGCAAGTGACTTCTTTGGGAAACTTTTTATTTTCTCCTCTAGGTTTGGAAAAATTGTTTCATTAAAGTGACAGTCGGCAAATCGCGTCGTAAAAACATCTCCAGTCATTGGTTCCAAATATTTTATAATTGAAGGAGAATCATATCCAATATATATTCCCACTTTCCTTTGGGGTCCCATTTTAGTGCGTTGTAGTGGGCTAATTGACACATATACCGCACATCTAAATATTCTCAAATGGGATATATTAGGCTCCTGATCAAAAGTCAATTGTAAAGGAGAGAATATATGATAACTGGTTGGCCTGATAAGTATAAGTGTTGCTGCATGCAAAATAGCATGCCCCTAAATGGATGTAGGGAGCTTAGTTCTCATAATCAATGGTCTAGATATTAACTAGAGGCGTTTAATAAATGATTCCGCTAAACCATTTTATGTATGAACATAAGCAACAAGATGTTCAACAATTATTCCAATAAACATACAATAGTCATTAAATAATTGGGATGTAAATTCATCAGCATTATCAAGATGTATTTTCTTGATAGAATATTCTAGAAATTGAGCTCTCAACCAAATTATTTGGGCAAGCAATCTTGCAAACGCCAGGTTGCAAGTTGATAATAAACATTCATGTGACCATCTTGTAGAGACATCAATTAGAACCATAAAATATTTAATTGGTCCACATGGTGGGTGAATAGGCCCGCGTATATCACCTTGTATACGTTCCAGAAATGCAAGGGATTCAATTCCAACTTTAGATGGTGAAAGTCGCATAATAAGTTTTCCTTGAGAACAAGAAGCACATGAGAATTCATTAAATTGAAGAATCTTCTTGTTCTTTAATGGGTGTTATGTGAATTCTTAGTAATTTTTTGAAATATTATAGAACCAGGATGTCCCAATCCATCATGCCAAAGATAAAATCATTTGAACAAGTAAACTTTGAGTTTACTATTGCATTTGTTTCTACTGCATATATTATTGTATAGTACAAACCCGATAAGAAAGCGGATAATCTTTCATATATATGTTTCTTACCCAACACTAATTTTGTCATATAGGGATATTCAATATTCTCATCATATGTCTCAATGTGATATCCATTTCGGCGAATATCTTTAAAACTTAGCAAATTTCTTTGAGACTTAGGAGAAAAGAATACATTGTCAATAACAAATTTCATTCCTCCAAATAATGATATATTAGCTCTTCTAGAATCTTCAATAATATTTGTATTACCAAATATTGTATTAACATTACTTTCACCCATTTCTAAATAAGAAAAATATTTTTTCTTTCCGAATATAGAATGTGTCGTTGCACTATCAATAAGACATAAATCTCCATTATTAAATCCAAAAGTCATGATATTCTTCATTAAAACAAAAGAAATACATAATGAGAAACACCTAAAAGATTACTAAAGAAATATAATAGCAAATAAACTAATTTATTTTAAAATATTTGATCATTTTAGACATTTCCATAAATATCTTCATTTCCAATCAAATTATCTGTCCCTCCATCAGGGTCTGCAAAGAAATCAGAAATATACAAATGTATTGTCATAGAAGGACCAACAATTGTGTTATTATCTTCAAAGACAACATTTGTCTCTATATCTTTTGCTTTGCCCTTTAAAGAGGCTTGGTAGAGATCAGTAAAGTATTTTAGCGTACAACAAGTACGTGACCAATGTCCTTTCATGCCACATCTATAACATGAATTTTCTGATTTCTTTTTGTCATTATCTTGCCCACTTTGAACTCTTTTACCATTGCCATTTGTCCACTTTTGGTGAACATTATTGTTAACCCACTTCTTGTGAGTTGTCGTGTTTCTTTTATTATAACCACCTTGATTTTCTTGAGATCGATCATTTATGTATCTACGACCATGCCATGACCACGACCATGATGAAATTTTTGTCTGTGTTGTCGTTTATCATTTTTACTAGTTATCTCATTTACTTCAGGGATTGGACTAACACTAGTTGGATGAGTCTCATGATTTTTCATCAAAAAAACTCGTTGTTTTGCTCAGCCACAAGAAGACATATAATCAACTCAGAATATTTCTTGAAACCTTTCTCTCGATATTGTCATTGCAGGAGCATGTTAGATGCATGAAAGGTAGAATATGTTTTTTCTAATATATCTTCATCAGTAATTTTTCTACCACATAATTTAAATTTTGAGCTAGCTAATTCTAAATATTGCTGAATTATATTCACTTACAGATTTAAAATCTTGTAAACATAAACGAATCCATTCATAACGAGCATTTGGAAGAATCATGGTTTTATAATGGCTATACCTTTCCATCAAATTATTCTATAGCTAAGTGGATATTTAATCGTCAAATATTCAATTTTCAATCATTTATGAAGATGGTGACGAATGAATATCATTGCTTTTGCATGATTTTGTAAAAATTCCTTATTTCCATCTTTGATGGTGTCTCCAAGATCTATAGTATCCAAATGAATCTCCACATTCAAAATCTATGATAAATAATTTTTTCCTGAAATATCAAGATCCACAAACTCTAACTTTAAAAAATTAGACATATTGATAATCTATTACAAAGAAAACTAAATTATTAATAATAATTATCATGCATTATATATATTTACTAATAAATGATAAAACATGATATAATCAACAGATGATTTTATAATACTTAATTGTAAAATATTAAAAAAAATTTGAAACGTTGCAAGTCATGCAAATAAGTAACTAACTAATAGTTAATCGACAAATAGCTAACAAATAATAAAAAAATTATAAATTTAACTTCTTGACATGTGAATAATTTTGATGGATATACATGTAAAAAAAATAGAACTTTCATACTCATAAGGTGTTGTGAAATTATAAAAGTAATTGCATATGAAAAGAAAATATTATTAAACTTTTCTCAATCCCTCTCTCCTTCTTACTTATTGAAATGAATATACATATATATTTATAGGTATATAATTATCTTGAAACTCTTCATAAATTTATATAACTTAGGAGGTTATTTAGAGATGATAGATTATGAAGATAAGAGAATTTATGAAGTACTGGCATACTTTATCTTACAACAATTTTCAGTTTATTAACAATGTGAAAGAAAGATAATTATTTTATTTTGAAAATTATGAGAGAAAAATATGGTATATTTTGAATTATAGAATAATCGACGGTAAAATGAAATTTTCCCTGATTTTGAAAGAGTTAAATTGCTCCTTTATTATTTATCAGAATTCAGAAGGCGTGGTCTTCTTGAACAGTCGGACAACGAAAGTCGAAAGGAGATGGCGTCGGAGACCTCATCGACGCCTTCTTCGTCTCGTGCGTCAGCGGAGCCGTCTTCTTCCTCATACACCGCCATCCGTGATCCTGGAAGAATCCTTCAATTCGATCCGTTTCAGAGCCTGGTGGATGAGGGTTTCTGGCATCGCCTCTCTTCCCTGAAGCTAGATTCCCTCGGCCTCGACCAATCCCCCATCTCTCTCACCGGTACAAGCTCTCTCTCTCTCTCTCTCTCTCTCTCTCTCTCTCTCTCTCTCTCTCTCTATGTTTTCTAAGTAGATTCCTCTGCGGATCTGTGAAAATTATCCTCCATGGATCAACCTTACATTGTGTAGGATCATAACCGGGCTCTATATTGTGAATTCATCTATTTGGAAGATTAATCGTTTATAATAGAAATTGTTATCAGTTTCTCCTCATTTGCTGTGTAATTTATCTGCGCTGTTCTTTGCTTGGGCAATTTCTGTTTACCGCTCCTTTACCTGTATTTTTTTGTTCTGCTGTTGCAAATGAGATGAAAAATATTCCAAAATAACTTATCATTTGGACGTTCAGCATAAACCCAAATGAAATAAATATAACCCCGCAAAGTGGCATGATCAACTTGATGAGAAAGAAAGCTTGTTGCTCAACAAGGATCAGTACGAGTATTATGTTATAAATACTTATAAATATTTCTCTTGTGGGTTTCAAGTTTGAATTGCAATACTTTTTCACTTATACTAACAGATTGAGTCAAAATAATGTGCTAGATAACTAGATTGGATAACACTATCCCTTTGATGCGACATTAATCATCAGATTGCTTTGGTAGGTTTCTATGCACCCTGTTCACATTCTGAAGTATCAAATCGCTTGACACTTCTTGCGGAATCATTGCCGCCTGATCCTAAGCAGCTAGAATCACCACTCGAGAGAGTTCATGGCAATCGGAATAGATGTCCTGTTCCTGGAACTCTTTACAACATGAATACGTTGGAGAGCTTCAAAGCCCTTGACAGAGTATCTCTGCTCAAAATGGAGGCACAAAAGGTATTCTATTGTTAAATTTGTATTCCATCAATAAGTTCATGATCTTTTTTGGCCTTCTACTTGTAATGTTGTCTACCTATGTGAATGCTTTCATTATCAACTATGACATGCACTTTTTCTTTGAATTGTCATGATAACCTGTGATTTTCTTTTCATAATTATATCTGAAATAAATGGAGGAGAAAAATAAATCTCTTGTTCACGTGCTAATTGCATGTTATATCCATTCAGATATGGGATGATATACATTCTGGGAAGGTAGAGGAGGATAGTGCTGTGCTTTTGAGATTTCTTGTCATCTCATTTGCTGATCTGAAGAAGTGGAACTTCCTTCACTGGTTTGCATTCCCTGCTGTGGTTCTTGATCCCCCAGCAATGATACTCAATATTCAATCAGCAAAAGATGCACTCAATCAGGATGAGGTATAATGATTTGTAGAGTGTTTCGTTGTACTTTCAAAACATATCAAGGTGGCACACCTTAATTCTGTAATTTTAATATAACAGGGACAATCCTTGTCTGCGGTAATGAATGAATGGCGCAATTCAAGCTTAACAACAGGTCTGTGTTTTGACTTCTTTTCCAATTTGGTTAGTCTGTTTCCTATTTGAACTGGTTTTAGTTAGGAGAATATAAGTCCTGTGTTCTGGTGACATGCCATTCTCCATTCATTATACAGATGTGCCATTCTTCTTGATCATCATATCTTCATCACATGCCACTGTTAGGCACTTGAAGGATTGGGAAGCTTGTCAACATGATGGTCAAAAGGTTTGTAATTCGGAAAATTTCTATTTTTGATTTTATTATGTTATCCGTGGTTGAAAGTTGGCTACATAGAGAGTGGATGTTATCTTATTTATAAAAATTTCTTTAGCGAAGTTTTGAGCTGAATCATTGTCTAACTATCCTGTTCAATTTTGTATTGATCTAGTTGTTATTTGGATTTTATGATCCAAGTTGTCGTGCAACTAACCCTGGATGGCCTCTTCGCAATTATCTTGCTTTCATTAGTTTGAGATATAACATTGGGAAAATCCAATTCTTTTGCTACCGTGAGAAGCATGGTTTTGCTGATTTAGGTTTATCTCTTGTTGGCGAAGCTGCGGTCTCACCGCCACAAGGTAGATGAATCAGTATCACATGATTATTTGTGGATGCTACAAGTAAGCCTATGTTTTCCTGTTTGCTTGAATGACCAATACCTTTATTGTTCTTGTAGACTGGAGAGAACCACAGAATATTCCCAAAGCTGTAGGCTGGCAGCCAAAGCCCAAAAATATAAGGCTTGCAGAATCTATGGATCCAGAGAGGTGATTCTTAATTGAGGGAACATCGAACTCACAATTAAATTAAAGAGTTATAACCATGCAAAGATGCTGAATTTTCCTTCTATATCTGCAGGTTGGCTGTATCAGCTGCGGATTTGAACTTGAAATTGATGAGATGGCGTACTTTACCATCTTTGGATTTAAATATTTTGTCTAATGTTAAATGCCTACTTCTAGGTGCTGGTACTCTTGGTTGTCAGGTTGCCCGTATGCTTATGGTCAGTAGTTTCTGCTGTGGTTGACTGTTAAGAGTATATTTCTTACCCTGTTCAGTTAATTATGTTATTCTTATGGTAGGCCTGGGGTGTGAGGAAGATGACACTAGTAGATAGTGGCAAAGTAGCCATGTCTAATCCAGTGAGACAATCTTTATATACATTTGATGACTGCCTTAATGGTGGCAGTTTTAAAGCCGTTGCAGCTGCATCAAGTTTAAAACAGATATTTCCAGCTATGGTGGGCCTTTTAATGGGTTAGCTTTGCTGATACAGTGATATCATATCCCTAATTGGCTACCATAACTTGCAGGAAGCAGAAGGTATACAACTTTCAATACCAATGCCTGGACATCCTATACTTGCCAATGAAGTAGATCGTGTTCATGAAGACTGCAAGCAACTCTGGAACTTGATTTCTTCCCATGATGTGACATTTTTGTTGACAGACACAAGAGAAAGCAGATGGCTCCCAACACTGCTTTGTGCAAGTGAGAACAAAGTGAGTTGTTCTGTCATATTGCAAGAAAGATTGGTGTCGATCATTATGATAATCTAGTAGCTGCAATCATCTTGGGATTTTATGTCGTCAGTTTGTCTTTTTTTTGTGTCCAAAAACAAACAAAAAAAAACCTGTATCACAAATATAATAAACTGAACATCATTCAATTTAATTTTCAGCTCCTTTCATTGTGAGTATATATTGTTGGTGAAAGATAGGGACTTAAGTTAGTTCCTCATATGTAGTTCTGAATGTGTCTTTGATGCTACTGCATGGGTTTCTACATTAGCCTTTAAGCAAAAACCTTTTGTAGAAGAAAAAGTTAGAAAGCATTACAAATTCACTGCAGCATGTAAAATAACTTGGTCAAAATTGAAGTAATGATAAAAGCATTTCAAAAAATCTTGTTCTAATCTTTAGTCCCAGTTGCTAATCAGATAGAGTGCTTCATTAGAATGAAAAGATGATTACCGCTAACATCTAGGCTTCTTTTTTGTTTCATTTTATAGGTTGCTATTACTGCAGCTTTGGGTTTTGATAGTTACCTGGTCATGCGCCATGGATCTGGTCCACTTATCACTGTATCAGATCAGACAGACAGCCCATCTACCCTAGATGATGGCGTGCAGCGGTTGGGGTGTTACTTCTGTAGTGATGTTGTTGCACCTATTGATGTAATTCTCATCATTTATATCTTCTGAAGATGCTCATTCGTAGATAATTATCATAGTGCTCTTTGCTTGCTGAAATTAATCACTATCTGTGCAGTCGACATCAAATCGCACATTAGACCAACAATGTACTGTTACACGCCCTGGGCTTGCACCCATAGCATCTGCCCTGGCAGTGGAGCTTTTGGTTGGACTTTTACATCATCCAAATGGGTAATTTTCTCAAAATAGTGCTGGAATAGGATAAGAGGAAAAAAAAACAATATTTCATATTGCTTCTGTATTATTTGATCAGTTTGTTCATCATTTATTTAATTTTCCAGAGTAATGTGATGCAAGTAGTGTACCAAAATGAGACATAAGTCAACCCTGCTGTTCTCGTGTTTTTTCAGAGTGGTGATGAATCATTTCTTTGTGTCCTTTTTTTCCAGGATACATGCACCGGGTGAGATTGCCAACTCCATTATGAGCTCCAGTAAGGAACCACTTGGTATTTTGCCGCATCAAATTCGAGGTTCACTTCCTCAGTACTCCCAACTGACACTCCTTGGCCACTCATCTAATAGCTGCACAGCTTGTTCTAGTACCGTGAGTATTTTCCTTGTTCTAGCTGTTTTGTTTTATTTCATCATGTCACTAAATCGTCATAGACATTTCCAGTTTGGTTATCAATATTGGGCAAACAATTAGTTGACTAGGGATTAGGAAGTGTGAATAAAAGTGAAAAGAAAATTCCTTTGCTGTTAAAATGTAAATGCATAATAGTTTCGATATTATGCATGGTGAGTTCTAGTAAATGCCAACTGACAGACTACAAATTGTATAGAAGGGGACCTCTCATTAGCAAATCCTAAGGGTTCCTCCTCAACTGTACAACTAGATCTATTTTTAATCTAGGCGGCTTACTAAAATCTGGGTTTGAGTTTTTGGGATCACTTCATCAATGTCATGAAAAATTGTCTGGATCATGTGTGGGTTGGAAGGAATATGTCGTAACATTTGCGATAGAGGTTACTCCCGTAGGATTTGCATTCAAATGAGGGATTGCACAAGCTCATACATGACCTTGTTGTTTTCAATTTATGCTTTTAGACAGTTTGTATTTTTGACATGTTTCCCCTGCTTCTGCAGGTGGTGTTAGAGTTCAAGAGGCGAGGCATCGAGTTTGTACTGCAAGCTATTAACCATCCCACTTACTTGGAGGATTTAACTGGACTAACAGAGTTAATGGAATCTGCCAAGTCTTTCAATTTGGACTGGGATAAAGAAACTAGTGATGACGATGATGCTGATCTCTAACTTCACTCAAAATTTCATCTTCCAGTAATAACTTAATCAACTAAATCATCTTCATCCCAAGGATCTCTATCAAGAACATTGCTGGTGTTTTTTTACTTAGCCACATTGTTTAATTTATAGATTTGCCAGTGTACAAACTGATTATTAACTGGTTTACAAAAACACACAAATTCTTTGGTTACCGACAAAGGTATAGATCATCTTGAGGGTGTATGAACTAAAATATTTAGTGCTTAAGCTATATTCTTCTTTTGCTCTTCTTATTTGTAATATCTGTACTCGGAACGTTCCAAATTGTCAATTTTTCCCTGTTCTTTTATGCGTTTTGTCCTGTTTCTTTAGTGATAATTGAACTAACCATTCTCTAGAAACAGACATCATGAGTGAAGTTCACTGGCTATTTTTGCACAAATCTATTTTCCAAAAAACCTACATGAGCACGAAGAAAAAATACACTATGCTTCAATGTCTTTCAAATGTGAGGGTTCAGGCTCGTGTCATTTTCCATCTGGGCCTACAATAACTGAATCCAGCATTGCTCAGACAGTTACTGAACACTTGCAATTTGGTCAATAAAGTGAAGTTGGAGCCCTGACACAGCTGGTTCATATAAAAGTATTGTTATTAATAGATTTGAGGTCGATTCCCAACAGTTGAGGAATATTTTACTAGCTGTCTCAACTTCTCCTTTCTTGTCCTTTCTTGTGTTGTTATTACTTGGCAAAATTCTTTGTGATTTCTCTCCTCTCTAAGACAGAGCTCACTCTTGAGGAACCTCCGCGACCAAATAAAGTGAAGTTGGAAGAAAGCAAATATAAGTGAGAAAAAGTCTGTTGTTTCCCCCTTAATTATGCATAATTTTTGTATGAGGGAGAAAAATAAAAAGAAAATTAGTGTTAGAAAAAAATTTCAACGACATTTATTCATTTTGTTTGACAGAAAAGCTAAACAAAAGAACAGGGGAAACAAATCATTGCTCACATATTGTTTGCACTCGATTTGGACATAAACTCATTTTACCTACAACTGAATTTAAAATTTAAAATTTAAAATTATTTCCTTTTTTCAAATATATTTTTATTTATATTTTTTAATGACTATTTTGCCAAATGAAAATTTTGAAATATAAAATTTCCTTTTTCTCTAAAAATAGCCGCATAAAGATATCTTATAATTGTATTAATCAATTTTTGCCCCCCTCCCAACTGAATAACTTTCTCCTTCACGGGAGTAAACAGTGCCCATGAACACAGCATCCGCATGTTCCCATGGATGTTTACAGCTCAGTTGCCATTTTCTTCAAAAGCCATCTGGAGACAAAGTTCTGAATCCCAACAGATTATTAAGATAACTCAAATGTACTTTACAAAACTTACACCAAAAACAATATTAAGTTTACGGACTAAACTCTGATCGACACCTTTTCTTATCTTCAGCATGCATGTGATATTTCTACAATATGATCTTTTTTACATACATGCACACCATGAAGAAACGTTTATATAAGAACCTTTATTGTCCTTTCTCATATGTTTAAATATGGTCTATATACATAGTTTGGGATCAAGATTTCACATCCATTGCCTGACAAATTCTTCAACATCTTCCGCCATCCCAGTAAATTCACCATTCAGAAGGCCCATGGAGGGATTGGATCTACAAATAATCAACATTAAAAACTGGAACTCAAGTACTCAAAAATTTGAATTTATGATCTCAGAAGGGAGGATTAAGATGTAAAATTCTCACTAATTAATTGAGCATTACCCAATTTCCACGGGAGGATCACCTTCGAGAGGTTGAAACTCCAATTGATCAGCATCGATATAGTTGTTATCACCCTCTTGCATTGAGCTATCGAGGAAATCATCGGCAACTATTTCTTGCAACTGACAACAAAAATGAAAAAAAAAAAGAAAAAGGATCCCTCATTTTGACATTAAATGTAGACAGAAATTAAAGTGCGTCTTTTTCATATTCTTCTGTTTTTGTCATATAAATAGGACGTTCAGAGCAAGTAATATTTAATCAAATTTTTAGCATCTGATGCATTCAGTAAAGTCATGAACAAAATTATTACCATGAAAAATAATTATTAATAAATGGATAACAAATATTTTGAAATCAGAAACTTCATGTACTACCTTCTTTCTCAGGGTTATGTTAGATTCTTGCAACATGTTTTCCTGCATACATTGAGAAGTGGTGAGGTCACACAGTATATGTATCTTGTGGCAAAAAAAAAAAACAAATAAACAAACAAACACAGTATATGTATCTAGATTAAATACCAGGAGATTAAATGTAAGCAGCATTAATCTGGACTGTAAAATACCTTACATTTAAGCTCAGATATCTGATTAGTAATTACTTGGCTCTGCAAGGCAAGAAAAACAGTGAAGTTACACATTAAATATAATTAAAATGAGAATTTTCTATTTATATTTCTAATTGAGCAATACCGAATTTATATATGTATGCACACAAACCTTTCTTGATCTGATATGGCTTAAAGATACTTCAATTTGATTCTCAAGTTGATCAAGCTCTTTATCGTTTAGGGACAGTAGATCTTCACCAAGCAAGTTTCTGAATATTGACATGGGTAATTAAATAGCAGATAATCTTAAATATTTAATAAAACGTTTCTCCAGCAATATGAATACTACAATAAATCTGCATAAACAAAAAAAGATTAAATTCATGAAGGAAAATTAAATTAAAATTTAAAGAAATCAAGACCTCTGAGAACGTTGTAGAAACTCAACTCGTGTTTTCAGCCTCAAGAATTCTTGATAATTATCCTGTTTTTAAGAAACAACAATCAATTTATGATACAGGGAATAGAAATTAAGAGTCACTAATGAAGGGAATGCATATGAAAGCATAATATTACAAAAGAGGGGGTGGAGTTAATTAATTTACCTGTATCTCATTATTTGATGAGACCAAGGATTCTGAAGGAATATCATTATGGCTACACCTTCGATACCGTTCAATTATTTTAAGCAAACTGGTTCAAAGTGACAAACAGTAACCAGAATGTTAAAGAATTTATAATTAAGGGAGAAAATCTTTTGTGATAAAAATGCACCGGTAATTATTTTAAGAAGTATGTAGATGGCTTAAATAAAAAGCGGATGCACTAATGCACATAATGAACAGAACATATACCTATGTAATCTATAGAATGAATTTACATTAGATAGAAAAAGAATAAACAAACAAAATCGGAAACACACGGTCTATAAAACGATTGCATATATGAGGATTTAACAACAAATAAATATGATCTGAGTAACAAATGTACAAGTGCTTAATTATGATGCCCCTTCATAACTCATAAGCCTAAGACGATCTTTATGGAATTGCACGCGAAGTAGGATGGTTCACAGTTTAGAGGGTTAATTTTTAGTCAAAAACTTATGTGAGTTATCTTGTAGGTCATCTGAGAGTTTTTCTTTCTTTAATTAATAAAACATGATTGTGATTTAATAAATTGAGTTTTTAAATATTAGTCTATATGAATGCTTTTGAATTTGATTACATATTGATATTTTTTCCATCTTCTATTTCATATTTCTTTACTGTTTCAAAATTAAAATTGAGAATGTAAAAAAAATGATAACCAGAATGAAACAGATGCAATATGTAAAAAAAAAAAAAAAAGAAAGGGATTTTTAATTAAGCCTTAATAGCATCGGTGTCTCCTTTATATCTTTTCTTTTTTTATTTATCTTTCTTGCTTTATCTAACGCCTTGGATCATGAACAACACCCAACCCTATTTATCACCACCATGAATCAATGCAGCAAAATAAAGATACAGTTTAAGACGATCCTGAAAGACGGATATATTCGAGATGGTGAATCAGAGATTTGAAAAGAAAAAAAAAACGGCGATAGTTACGGAATTAGGCATCGAAAACTGAATTAAAAAAAAAAACCTAGAGGGTGGAAATTGAATTACAAAAACCTGGAGGCGGTGGAGAAGTCGAAGAGCTTGCCGCGGCTGGAGAAGATGATGAGGGAGAGTTCGACGTCGCAGAGAACAGAGAGCTCGTAGGCCTTCTTCAGCAGCCCGGCCTTCCTCTTGGAGAAGGTCACCTGCCTATTGATCTTGTTCTCTATTCTCCTCACCTCAACCCTCCCCCGCCCCATCCTCAATCTTTAGCAATCAGACGATTAAGAAGAATGAAAAGAGGAAACGAGAGGTTTTGAAGATGACCGTGTACCCAGCAAGCGAAGAGGCCGAGAAGGAGAAAATGAAGCACGGAGAGCCCTTTATGCCTGCAATTTTAGGGTTTTAGCAGGCAGACATACTTCGTTATTCTCGCACTGCACTCGATCTCTCTGCTTCAGAAGAAGAAGGAGACCCCTTTATGCTAATTGGAAGACGTGATTTTCAAATAAAGTATATTCGAAATGTAATATTACCAAACCGCCCTCTTATATAATATAATCCCATTTAAACCCAAAAATCTCGCCATAAACCAATTTAAAAATTAATCTAAAAAATCATTCTGTATAAATATATACATACCGTATTAGTGCTGTTTTCCCTACCATTTAAATGGAAGAAACAAAATTATGTAGCCGTCTGTCATTACCAGCATGGAAAGATCTCAGAACAGATGACAATACAACTGAATTATGAGCCTGGCCCAAACGAGGAAGAAAGCTTAAAGATGAACAAGAATACGTGATCATCTCACATGGGACTGATCCAACAGGCTAGGAATAAGATGTTTGAAACAAAATCCAGCATTCATCTGTTTGTTCCAATTCGATCGTCCCCCTGCTGAGAAAAATGTGGCATGACTGATCTGCCTTTTGATCTTCGTGTCCGCCACCAAGGTGGCGTCAAAACGGCATGGAAAAGTTGCTTATACAGCGATTGCATTTCAGTCTGCATCAAGCAACTGCAGCCATTGAGAAGGATGAGAAAAGGCAGAATGATGGCGACTGAAGGACCAAAACGTTCCAGAAAACTAAGTTGAATGCGCTGTCACTTAATTTGTTCTTATCTCTTCTTTTTACATTGAGACAGGTTGAGTTTTTTTGCCATCGGTCATTAGGAATCGATGGATGCCCAATTGAGCCCTCAGATGTGGTGTAATGATAAAGTAATTTAAAATAATAATATAATAATAATCAGAATTTAAATATTAGAAATCGGCTTTTGAAGATGTATAAATTATATGTTAAATTTGAACCTCTAAATTATTTTTAAAAATGTCTCGCTACTCTCAGCCACTAGAAAAATCCCACTACTTATCTAAATGTCGTCAGATCTTTCTTTAACTAACTTTTAAAAGCTGATTGTGGAACCCTATCTTACATTATCTCCCTAAACTTTCTCCTGCCTGTCACCTCTGTAGAGGTCATTTGTTTCTGCCCCTGCATTTCTGTAGGCCAAAGAAAATCATGCTGATGTTCTTTTGAAGACTGAGACCCGGTCGTCCATCACTACCAAAAAGAAAGAATCAATAATATAGTTATCTTGTTTGTACAATTTAGTCACTAGATTGTCCAGAGTGATAAATTAATTATAATGTGATATAGATTAATTTTTATGGATACATGCTCTCGAAAAAAATTTCTCTCAGCTTTTAATTATTTCACGGTTTATAATTTATCTTTTTTTATATAATTTAAGGATGAACTGTCAAATATCTGAGAACAACTTAATCATCTAACAGACAGCAGACATTAAAGTTGATTGACTAAAACTTAAAGTTACTCTGCTGCCAGGATATCCCAAGTATATAAAATTAGGAAATAATTCAGTACAAAACAATTTGCAATTGCAACTCGGAGACAAGGTCATCGAAGTTAATTGATGCAATTATGCTAGTGACAATATTTAACAGGAAGGTAAAAGAAAAACATTTGGATGCGGATGTTTTTACGAAAGGATTGGGTGAGAAACCCGACGGCTGTAAAATCAAGGGATGGGGAAATCGGACTTTTGCCCGCATAGTTTTTATGAAGCGGCGAGCTCAATTTCATCCGCGCTGCGATAGACCGGGTTCGATCGAGTGTTTGGTCCGAGTCACCTAAGCGCAGGCCATCGTGGTTTATTTGGACGAATCAAAAGGAAGCGCTGGAGATCGGGAGAAGGGAGGCGAACTGGTCAACACCCTACCTCTATGGCGCCCCCGGCTTCTCCCTTCTCCACTGACACTGGGTCGTCGATCACGGTGGAGGAATGGAGAGGATCGTCCTCCACCGAACTGTCCTGCACTTCCGTCCTCATTGCCGATCGTTCCTCGTTCAAGATCCACAGGTGAATGTTACCTTATCAAGTCTTGCGATTCTATCCATTTTTAGGTCATTGGCTTCTCATCGAGCTGAGGTTCCCTTGGCATGCTGAACGGAGCCTTGCGTTGGATTTCAGATCGGGAAGTCGATGGAACGAGATGAGCAGGAAGATTCTCGAGGCATTCATCCCAGAGGTATAATTAGCCTTAAATCCCTGAAAAGGTTGCCATCATCGTATTTATTTTTTAAAAGTACCATTATTATTTTACTCTTTCTTCTGATTTCTGTATATCTGAAGCCCCATCAGTACAGATTGTCTAAGGCCAAGTCCAAGAGCATCAAACTCGATTGTTAAACTATTTCCTAAAGTGAACAGCTTGGATCTCAAGGTTTTTTGGGAAGCGACTGCACTAATTAATTTTTCTTGATCATATAAATTTAGGAGGAAGACAACTAAGGTGGCGTTTGGTTTAGGGGTATGGGAATGGGGAATTTGAATGATTCCTTTTTGTTTGTGTTTGGTTAATGGGAATGGGAATGACATCCAAATTTTTGGGAATGGATGAAACCCATCCCTCCGCTCAGGTTTGATATCCCATTCCAAAAGTAGAGTTCTTTCAACTTCCAACCAATTAGATTCGTCGATATATTCAATGTGTTGATGGTGGTCTTCAAGGTCACAATTTGCCGAGATTTGATTGTTTAGGCTGAATTTTTTAGCTCCGTCGTGGCGACGGCAAGATGATATTGATTTGAATAACAGAAATGTTCCTCCACAGATCTAACAAACGTGGCATCAATGGTGCTGCCACCATTGTCAATGGCGGCGAACCCCACTTTGCTCCCTTTGAAGTCAATGATGTTGACGAAGCTGGAGGAACCAGGCGCAGTTCTGATGTCTTGGTACATGGTGGTGATTAAGGCCGTGGCATTGGTAATCTTGTGAAGCTTCTCGGCACCGAAATAGTCAAGGAGGATGTTGACGGAGAGGGCATTTTTTGAGAGATGAGAGGACATTTTTGTGAAATGAGAGGACATTTTTGAGAGAGGAGGATGTGGACAGATAGTGGTTTTCAAGGGCATTTTTTGGAATTTCAGTTAACCAAACACTATATTGAAATAATGATACCGATTTCCATTCCAGTCTCTTATCAAACCCATTCCGATTCCTATTCTTGCAGCCTAAACCAAACGCCAGCTAAATGTGTAGTAGAAGGAAAACTCTCAAGATTGCTAAGGGGCTTTTGGAGTTATAGAGATTTTCATAGAAATAATTTGATTTGTTCAGTTGTTCTTTTACAATGAAAATATTCTGAATGCAGGGATTTCCAGGCAGTGTGACTCCAGATTATGTTCCTTTCCAAGTATGGGACTCCTTACAGGTACAAACATGGATTGGAACTCTGCATGATTTTATTATGTCATCACTTACCTCATTCACTCTGTAAACATGATAGGGGCTTTCTACATATATACGTGCCATGCTTTCAACTCAAGTAAGTTATTATCCTATATCTTGTTAACATAGAAGCCAAGTACGTGCATAACCATTTCAATGAATAATGTGGTTAACTTGCATAAGGCTCTTTTGAGTGCTATTGGTGTTGGTGAACAATCTGCTACAGTCATCGGTGCCACTTTTCAGGTACCTCTTTTCACTTCGAGTTATCTTGCTAAGTAGATATGTCTAACTACTTAGTTGGTTCTTATGCTTAATATTTAAGAATTGAAATATTCATCTCTACTGTGTTATATCTTTTTCTAGCTTTTATTATGTCTTACATGGATATTTTTTGTTTTCCTCTTGTCATATAAATTTAATTCAAGCTAAGTTCTATCTTTACTTATAGATAGGTGAAAATGTATGATATTCCAAATACTTGCTACTCACATGTGAATTAAGGCAACCGTCACTTAAAAATGGGATAGGTTCAATCTATGGCTGGTGGGAGTCCCCTAAAAGGATTTAATAAATTCATCAAGCTTGTTTATGAACATTCTGTTTGCTCATCACACTAACTTAACTTTACAACAATAAAGAAGTACCACCTCAATTAGTTTGATTGTGGTATCAACAAAGTGGAAATTGCATAGTTGCACTGATATGAAGAGACTTTTTTTCTCTTTTTGAGTCCTTTCTATTTCCTCTTTACCCTGCAAAGTCCTAAATCTTCCGATGAAAATAAGTATTATCTTTGGGATTCCATGTTGGTTGCAAACTCTACATATTTTTATATGCTGACTCATGAAGTTTTCGTTCTTTTTTTTTTAATGTTTCATCTCTCTTTTTATATGTTTTTGTATGATTTGTATGGTGGTTTCAGTTCTTTTTCTTTTGATTATATGTTTCTCTCATGTTTGTAACATATTGTGAAGGCTTTGACAGTGGTTCTTGAGGGATTTCACTGGAATGCTTGGAGGTATTTTATTCACATTTTATCAGGTAAAAGTATATCTTGCAATAAATACTGTGAAAAATTTGGACATGGGCGGTAGCTCTTCTTCAGATGTTTGTGGTACGGTGCCATAAATTTTTTGGCACCGAGAATTCAAGTAGCACTTACGCTATATTCCTACTTTCTTTTACATAAGCATTTGTTTTGAGGAAACCATGACCTTTTTTCAGGGTTCTAACCTTGACAGTAATGCAAAAATGTGGCGGTTAGTAGCAGATTTCATGAATGATCTTGGTATGGCTTTTTGTAACAGATAAATCTGATGCTTTTTGTGATATTGTCCTGATCTTGTTCTATGTAAGTCCAAATTTCGATTAAGTGATTAGTTAGACGTAGCAGTCAACTGTTTCTTCAATTGTTTTTACTTGTTGAATTTCCGTTTCCTGTGCTACTAGTTCATAATTTTATTCAGCAACCTAGCTTCATCTAAATTCTATCAACTGGCCTTGAGATTTGCCAACAAAAATGAATTTCTAATGTTGTGATTGCAGGAATGCTGATGGATCTTGTGTCCCCTCTCTTCCCATCAGCTTTGCTAGTAATATTCTGCTTGGGGAGCTTATCAAGATCATTCAGTAAGTTCATGATATTCTCAAGCAAAACAAAATTCACTGGTGACTGAATTTCAGAATTGCCTCTAATATATAATCTGACTTTGGCTTAATTTCCTACTTCATATGTCCTGTACTGGCAGTACATAACATGCTTTTGCAATTATTATATTGTTGATAATGTGTCACACCCCACGGGTAAGGTTGTCCGACGAAAATCGGACAGCACCTCCCCTATAGCAGAGACAAATGACACCAGTATACATTGCCACATGGTTACTCACAAGCTATCAACAACATCCCTTCTGTCCAGCCGTCGAATTCGAACCGTCGAATGTCACATCAGCTCTGACTCTTCGATCGTGCGGTGACGGCGGTAGCGCCACGTGGCGCTCGCTCACGGGGAGGCATTTAATGAGCGCCATTATTAGGCGTGGGCGCATGCTCGGACCTTAATGGCGGGATTTGCACAAATTCCGAGGATATTTGGGCGACCTCAGCATTGACCGCGCGGGTAGCGCCCATCTGAAGACTCCAAAGGAGAAATTTCCCAAGTGTAAATCCTCAGGGTGTCGAGCGGCCTAGGAGATCAGCCCTACGTGGGCCGATCGAGACACAACCAGCCCTTAGCCGATCGGCCAATCGGTCACCAGACTACTTGTCCAATCAGTCGGACTTACACCCTCCTTAACTAGATTTGAGAGGAAGGCACGTGATCCGGTGGTAAGGGTGGGGCTCGCCTTGTAGAAGGTCATCGTCACGTGGAGGGTCATAGTCAAAGTGGTCAACGTCCTGGGCACTCCTCCGATCAGGCAAACCACCTTCCCGGTCGGCATGAAGAGTAGCCGATCCGACACTTCGACAGCTCAGTCAAATACCGAGCTTTCGACGCTCAAAAAGCTCAAGCATGGAAGGACAAAGGCCGAGCGACTGTCTCGCTTGGTTAAACGGTGGACGTAGCCCCGACCAAGCAGGCAGGGCTCCTTCGCTCGACAGGACAGAGTCGGACAGCAGACCATTGGTCGAGCGGACGCTCGGCCCGACCACGATATCGCCCGGACAACGGATTGGCCGAGCGACTCTCCCGCTCGGCCCAATAACGGACAATAGGAGCAGTTGGGGAATATCTTCCTAGGGACTAGTGTCGTCGACAGGCGGCATGATTGGCGGCATGGTCAGACAGAATCGTATGGTGTAAGTTTTCACTGTCACGTCAGGGATATGCTCGGGCTGTTAAGGTATGACGTTCGGTACGCTTTTCTGACACATCCTTTCCAGGTATGCTCTGAGTAGTGTGCACGCCTTGGGAAGCATGCACGCGTCTCTCGGGAGCCCTATATAAGGACCCCCAGATTTCGACGGAGGTATGTTCACTTTGACTGTAGCTACAGTTACGTTGCTGCTCTTTTCTCTTCTCCGCTTCATTCGCTTGCCGCCGGTGACTGACTTGAGCGTCGGAGGGCCATCGCCGGGAACCCCTCCCCGGCTCGACACTAACGACCTGTGGTTGCAGGCTTAGCTCGTCGGAGGCCCACGTCATCCAGTCAACATGAGCGCCATCTCCCCAGCGTCCGTCGACTCGACTCTCGGACAGGATCAATTATATTGTTGATAATGTGTCACACCCCACGGGTAAGGTTGCCCGACGAAAATCGGACATCATCTCCCCTATAGCAGTGACAAATGAAACTAGTATACATTACCATATGGCTACTCACAAGCTATCAACAACAATCCACACTGCTGGAATATACACAACCATGTACACAGCCGACACGACTGGAACAAAAAGAGCATAACCACACAGTTGTATAATAAGCATCCCACACGGCTGTAGCAAAACACAATGGAAGACAAAATAACGAATGCAAAACCACAATACAATTAACTACAAACCGGCCCGGCTTGACACAATCACAT
Source organism: Zingiber officinale (assembly GCF_018446385.1). NCBI lineage: Eukaryota > Viridiplantae > Streptophyta > Magnoliopsida > Zingiberales > Zingiberaceae > Zingiber > Zingiber officinale. The sequence continues at coordinate 5,236,213 of NC_056001.1, forward strand.
CAAAACAATTACAGGAAGTCAAAGCTAAACTCCATGCAAAAGATATCTATACACGAAACAAATCCAAAGCTAATAATACGATTGGAAGCAATAACAGAAGAAGTCGCTCGATGTGACATGGGACTGGCGGGCAGGATCTCCAAGCACTGCATAAATCCTTTACCTCGGTGTGACATGGGACTGCTCCAGGCACTCCATAAATCTTTTATCTGCTTCCCGGCAAAAGAAAATCAGTTTATGGGGTGGTGAGTGTTAGGACTCAGTGGGTAATAGATAGATAATGCATAAACATAATAAAGAACTAGAGATATAAAGGTATACAGTCTCATAGGGAATAATAGCATATGTTATAGTGATATCATAATAAATGTTCATACTTGAACCATATCCTAGGCTAGTAATAGAAGGTCAGGAGTAATAAAGATCTGCTATAATACTGCTCATAACTACAAGGATAACATGTGAGGTATATACATACTACTAACAAGTAAGTCTAAGCACATGCAATAGGTATATAACTCAACATATGTAAGCATATCACATGGATATAATAAAACAACTGCATAAGTAAGCAATCAACAACATCAACAGGTATAATAATAACAACGTATGCACGGATGTTCACCCCGCCCATCCCTCTGCACCACGACCCCTATGGTCGAGAGATCGAATTGATGACAACTGTACTCACTCCAGCCGCCACTACTCTCGAGTGACTGAGTGGACAGGCGTATAGTAGTTAACTAGCTATGTAGCAACAAGGGTCCTTGCTGCTCGCATTTCTAGCCGCCACTACCCATGAGTGATCCAGTGGGACTACTACAGGACAGGTCACAAGCAGTATCTGCTCCAGCTACCACTACCCATGAGTGGCTGAATGTGCGGCGCTGGTCAACAACTCTCTCGACCACAAGGAAGAATTTGTCGTTGATATGCATGCAATGATATGATGCATAAGATGCATATATATATATAAACAGAAACCAGGTATGCTGCAGGAAGTCATGCTCAATAAGGTATGTAAATAAACAACAATCAAAGCAAGTAAACATGGTATCTAGTATCTGCTAAATAACAAAGAAGTCAATGAGAGACTATATAGACATCAGATCGATTATATAAAAAATCAAGTGGATAAGTATCAAGCTCAGGAAAAATACGAGTGGAGTCAAGATAAATACAGTTACTATCCAAATATAGCTCATGCACTAAGGTCAAAGAACTAAAAAATCAAGGTAAGAAGTATCCGCCTTGATCTGTCAATCGTAATAAACCAATCCCATATCGAGACGCTCGTCTCGAATCAACATCCTGCAAATCATATATTGTACAGTTTAGTTAATCAGATAAGCAATAACTAGCTAAATCCAAAGATCCAAACCCATAGGAAAAATCCTATATAAATTAATCATTAATCAACTCTAATTAATGATCAACTTCAATTAATCCTCTATCCATTCTTCCTGTGAATTAATCCATTTGATAGCTATCAATCACCCTTAATCTATAATCAAATTATAACCATCATCATCACAATACAACTCCATTCAACAATCATCCAATCGTTTAATCCATTAAATCAACTACTAAGCATTATAAACCCAACATATATAGTTCATCCACATAATCAATTGCTAACCATCAAATCTGATAATTAATCTCATTCATTAATTAGACTAGGTTTAACTAAATGATCCACCCAAATCACATCCGAAATTCCAAGAATCAATTAATCTCATTCATAAATCCTTTCATCACTTATCACAATTACAATTAATGATTTCCTATTCAAACTGATTAACCCAAGCACCACAAGAAACTGAGATCAAATCCCTATCAACAACAATAGATTAACAATCTCTAATCGGGTAAAGAAATCCAAATCAATCCCAAGTTAACCACAAGCACAGTAATCCACCTTTCAATTTGGTCAGATCTAGTTTGTTACCTCGGTTTGTCTGCAACAGCTCGGTGGAGATCCCAATCATAGCTTTGATGAATAGGAAATCCCCCTTGTCGAATCCAAAGGAAAGATGGCTGGTTATCGTCCAACATAGTTGCCCTAAATCAGTATCGAGTTTAGATCCAATTCTCAAATCCTCTGCTAGGGTAAATTAATGACCTCTACAGTGGCAGCAAGGCAGCAGAGCACACCAACGATCGGCGGTCGAAGGCAACAACAAAACAATAGAGTAGTAGCCGTTACCCTATATTCGTCAACGTGTGAAAGGGGCAAATCGATCTCCCAACTCCATCTGTGGTCCTTGGCAACCACTGCTCCAAACCACTGCACAGATAGCAAGAAGCTGGAAATGGCGTGGCGTCAGGCACAGGTAAACCAATGGTGGAGATTGGAAGGGGAAATCGAGAAGCCAACGATTTGTCCCCCGTCACTGGCTCGAGCGCTTGACTTCCAGCAAGCTCCGGGTGTCCACGACTAGGAGGGAAAAGGTGGTAGCTGGATCAGGGCTCAAGTGGTCGGCATCGATCGAAGTAGAAGAGAGAGATCTCAGTCGGCAGTGAATCGAGCTCTAGGGCAAGTGTCGGTGTTGCTTGGCGTGAGGAGTGGAGCGTCGGTATCTCGCGGTTGGGCGGCGGCTGCTACTTCGCTGGTTGATCTTCATGTTGTGCTCCGACCATTGGTGCTGGAACAGCCGGCGTCGGCAATCGAGTGGTGGCGGCGAAGGATTGGGAGGAGAAGAGATGAGTCGACAATGAAGGATCGGGAGAAAGGGGAGTGAGCGAATAAACTTAGGTTCTGCTTTTATACCTTAGTTAATTAATCAAAATCTTAGGTTAATGAAATTAATCAACTCCTAACTTAATTAATATTCCAAACAGACTTTTTCTAAGCCCCATTTGATTCATCCCCTTAAAATATGTTATACGATCTCCATTTAAATTTCAAAAAATTTCAGAAAAATTCAATAAGATTATTTCTCAAATAACTTTATTATTTAATTATTATTTGGGTACCATATTTTACATAATGATTGCATGATCAATGCTTAGTGCATCTACGTTGGTTTGCTGAGAGCCTGAGAATACTCCAATGTTTGTGACAAGTCCATAAAACTCAAGTGGAGATGCATCTTAATTTTATCCAGCAACATTGTGTATTTTAAGTCCGTATAGTTCCAGATTTCAACAATACCATTGAATCACTGCTAATTTCAATTCTCCAAGGGATTCATTTATCGAATGGCTAAATGCTATGCAGTTCTTCATTAAATTTGCTGTTTCAAGGTAGTTTAGCATTTTACTAAACATTTTTGGGTAAATAAGTGCTGTTATATAGGAGCTTCTACACCATGTGTTACATATTCTTTGAAATAATCTTGCTTGTATCCTTGGTATAGAGCTCCAACATCCTTAGATTTTGCTCCACTCTCTTTGAAACATAGTCTTTAATGCCTACAAAGAATTTTAGTTGTCTAGTCATCTAGACATATTTAGATTTGGTGTAAAAGTTCAATTCCTTTTTCTAGAATATTTTCTATTTCTTATTTGGTAGCTGGCGTTGCTAGTGGGGCTACTAGAGCGGCATTGACCCAACATTTTGCACTAGAGAATAATGCAGCAGATATATCTGCTAAGGTACATGGGCAAATAAGTTCCCACAATTATGCCAAATAACATTAACAAGCACACTATTTGTAATTTCGGCAGGAAGGTAGTCAAGAAACACTTGCGACGATGGTAGGAATGGCTCTAGGAATGCTTCTAGCTCATATCACAAGAGGCTATCCTTTGGGTGTGTGGATTTCATTTCTTTCCCTGACAATGTTTCACATGTATGGTGAGTTTCCTCTCTGCACTTTCTAGCCTTATAGTTTTCATGACCACAAGTTAAATCCTCAATTGTTATCATCATTGACTGTGGCCTTTTAATGCCACCTACTACTGTTAATATGCACTACTTTATATTCATCAATTAGATTTGGCTTTTTCCTTTTGTACTGCCATCAACCTTAACCTGAATGGTCCAACCAAACATTATTTGATATCATATGAGTGGAGGATGTATGAGAGCATTGAAAGTTCAATTACTTGCAATTTCTATTTTGGTTGGACCATTTTCTTCCATATCTATGATTTGATGGGATGTATACAGTATATCTAACAGAATAATGTCTTTGGCTGAATAACTTCTTTGATTTGTGCCAACTAATGGGTTTGCGTCAACAACACTCATAGACACATACTATAGTGTGCTCTGATTCAGTTATTGGCTACAACATAGGGAGCTGCCGATATTCCTTTTGCATAAACATATTTTTGCCATAAGATTAGCAAGTAGAAACTGGGTGTGCACAGTTGCTTGTTGCACGGGGACACAGCGGGTATTTTCCTCATTTTTTATTTTTTTATTGTTGCACGCATTCTGCTGTTTCAGCAAATTACAGGGCAGTCAGATGCCTTTCCTTGACGACATTGAATAACCAGAGAGGTTCAATTCTGCTACAGCATTACATGCAGAACAAAACAGGTAACAGCCCTTTTCTAGTCGAGTACAAATATGAAAACAAATTAAAAGAAAAGTTATTGACAAGTACACTAGACGCTAAGAAAAGTCATATTCCTGTTACTGGGAATTTTCATCCTCTTGGGCACGTCACTGCTTTAACTCACTTTGCAACTTCACTTTACTCTAGCACCTAAGGCATGCACTGAAGATTTTGCAGAAACTTCATTTTAATGTTTGTTCCATGACATTCTGTACATGCATTTTGCTAGTTCTTGCTCCACAAGAAGTGTCAAGGAAGGAGCACATATTTCCTACTTGGCCCAGCTGGCAGAGAAGTGCCAAGTCACTGCACCAGTGTATTCACTTGGGTGTTAAGGCTTCAAATTTGAGCCATTCAGATATGTAAGTTTATCCCTTTGTTTACTAGTAAAGTTGAGTGTTTGCCTTGCTAAAGGATTACATTTTTCTGCCATCAAATTTTAGAAAATGGCTATAAGTTTCATTCCAGAGATAAAATTTAGCATCTTTTCGTGTGGAAACCATACTCATCTTAAATTTGTACTTCACAGGAAAGAACTCTTGGGAGCAGCAGGTTCCCATTACAGGAAAGGTATAATTTGTTCCTTAGCAGGCTGCCATTTCTTTGTTTAACATTTTTGCTAATTCAGTTGGTTTATGAATACTCCAGCGAACTATTTATTGATCCAACAGAAAGGGATGGTCCAAGTGCTGATCCATAAGGAGGCAACATCCACTGATACACTGCAATCCTTTTTCCATGCCTTGGTTATAGCAAGTCTGGCAGGTAAAAGCAAATCTCTGCATACAGAGAGCCGACTATGGATGGACCAACATTACTCTGATTTTATGACAAAGGTATCATTCACACCCATGACACTAAGCCAAATGCATCTGTTTAGGAACTATATGAGAACTACTTAATTAAACTGCACTTGATTTCTTAACGATCATTATTGATTGCAGCTGAAATCATCAGGATGGTCTACTGAGCGTCTTCAGTCGGGTTCCCATGTTTGGAGGGCTGTATGGGTTCAAAGCTCAGATGAGAAAACGAACTAAGAGTTGGGAGTTATTTGCCCCTTTTAATAGCTCTCTATTTGAAGTGCTTTCCTTCTGTCCGTGCGTTGCTTTGCAGACAAATTGCTAGATAAATATTGTGAAAGGAATACTAATCTGTTATATTCATAAGGTTTTTCTCTCAATTTGTGCTACAATGTTGGTTGGAACTGAATGCACGGACGCTTACACTAATTGTTATACTGATCACCCATGCGAAATCATTCAAATAATTTATCATCAAGAACATGGATTTTTTTTTTATTCTCAATGATGATTTATTTTGAACATTAGCTGGAAACTATAGTCTCAACTCATTTTTATCTGCCACAGTGGCACAGCCCTGCCTCTAAGTCTCTAACCTATGAACCTGAATAGTAATCTTCACTAATTACAATAAGCGCTACAATGAAGGCATAATCCACATTCGGATTCACTCTCGCCTGGATTTTGCATCCAAACAATTTGTTCGCCCGAATGCTCTGTAGTAAAACACACACGTATATATACAATTAATCATGCATAAATAACTTTTGACAAAAAATTTCAAGCGCACCAATCATTAATTAACCTTACTTGTGCTATGATGCTGTTGGATTCGCCAATATAAATGTTGCCTGGCGAGCTAGATAGACCCTTAGCCTTCATCTTATAATCACAACCATCATTGAAGTTGTTGTTGATTGGCATCGTCACATCCAACTCCATATTAATATTAATCAGATGAATCTTGCTCTTTACTTTAAACAACAAATCTTTTTCATCCTTGCTCTCTCCTCGATAAACCTTCCAAGTAATCCCCTAAATTTTGTAGCGGCGTAAAAACGAAATTAACAATAATAATATACTAATAAATAAAAAATAACTAGACACCTTCGCTTTGATGGTGAGCAAGGTATGGCCCGCGGCGTCCAAGAGGAGGAGTTTGTGGCTGAATAACGAGACGACGGTCTCAACCGTGAACACCACATCGCCACTCGTGTCAGTCACGGTTAAGTGATCTCTGAAGGCCTTGCCGGTGATGGTGAGGTCGACGACGTGAGGAACACAGAACTGCTCCCCGACCGCCACCACCGGTGCAAGATTTTCCATCGATGAGGACGTCGTCGCGAACATTTTCTCAGAAGCGGTGTGCATGTGCTGATCTTCGGGGCCAAGTTAATTGAAGCTTTCAACGTTAATGAAATATCCGGTGCTATTGGGTGCGTCGCCCTTGTCTTTCTTAGCTGTTCTTGGATTTACCAACCCGCTGCTGTTGGGTGCATCGCCCTTGTCTTTCTTAGCTGTTCTTAGAGGATTTTTTTTTATATCGATCCTTATAACCTCCGTAATAATGAGACGTCAGATAATATCTGATATCAGAATATGTTGGGTAACAAAGGGTGTACGACAGCTCTCTCCTAGAAAGTTTCGTGTTTATATTTGTCATAGTAGCGGAATATTCCCTAGTAAGCAACTATTATTTTCTGACATATAGTTGAAATTCTTTGACAGTGATGCCTCTTAGAAGGAATTCGTCTGGATTTAGAGCCAACCAGCTGTATGCTAGAAGCTTTGCACATGAAAAGTGAGAAGTTGAGCCTTGAAGATCCAACTGGCGCTGGCGTCGACCGACTGTATGGTAGTAGCTTTACACATGAGAAGTCGGATGTTGAACCCCAAAGGTCCGACCGATACTCGACTGGCATTGGGGACGACCGACTGTATGCTGGAAGCCTTACACATGGGAAGTGGGGAGCTAAGCCCCGAAGCTCCAATCAGCGTTGGGGCTGACCAGTTGTATATTGAAAGCCTTGTATATACATAAGAACTATAGAGCCCCAAAGGTCCGACCGACATTGGAGCCAACTAACTGTATGTTGGGAGCCGTGCTCTTTTAGAGTAGGGAGCTAAACCCCGGAAGTCCGACCGGCTATTAGGCCAACTAACTGTATGTTGGGAGTCTTGCCCATGAAGAATAAGGAACTGAGCCCATGAAGTACACGACTGACTATATACACCCTGACTTTAACTACCATATCACCTTGACTTTGACTTCCACTTCAACTTAACTTTGGTTGTCATATCGTCTTGACTATGTACCCCCACTTATTTTTGGGTCACTCATAAGATGTCATATTATAAGCCTCCCCTTTAAGTCTAGTCGAAGGATGGTTATGACTAACTGACCAGACCCGAGTCCTATTACCATCCGATCATCCGAATGGTTATTGACTCCTCTCATCGCCCCTTGAGGCTACTGTTTATATTTATAAAAAAAAAATGCTTGTTAGGCGTGATATGCAAGGTAATGCGACATGATACACGTGAGGGTGTTTTGGTAAAATAATTTGGTTGTCTTGTTCATCATAAATATCATTTCATGGGCAAGCGCCACATGTTCCACCAACTCCTTATTCTCTGATGCGACAACTGACGCATACCTTTTTGTATGGACCGACGATAATTTATTCCTCTTGATTTAACGATTGCAACCAACTTGGCCATTTTGATCGAACGACTAGACTTTAATAGCATCTTCGAACTCCTATTAAAAAACCCTAAGCGTCTTAGGAAATACTCCATTCGTGCATCGTCTTCTTCAATTTCCTTCTCCAGTGATTTCCATATTGCATTCCCCTTCTGGCAATCTTCTTTACTAGGTGCTTTTTCCAATCTCCCTTCATTTCTCCTTCTTTCATTCATGGCTTAAGAAACCTTCACCCCCTGGTATATGTCTGTTCATTCTAATTTCGACAATTGTGACCTTTAAATAGATGTCTATCTTTAGAGATCCCTAAAAACTTGCATATCCTCATTCCTGGTCCACAAGATCATGCCCATTATATTGTCCTCCCCCAGGCTATGTCACCTTCTTCAAAGATCAACTTCAGGTTGGTTTGCGCTTCCCTATCCCTCCTTTCTATTTGAAATAAGTAAATACTTTCATATTCCACTCCAGTAACTTGCTCCCAATGTCTTTCAATCGATGTGTGGAATCGCAATCATGTTTCGCCTATATGATATCCCCTTGATCCCTTGTACTTTTCAATATTTTTACCATAACAAGAAATTAGAACCTAGGTTTTTTTTGTTTCAATCTCATCCCAGGATAGTTTATTTTCAAGAAACTGTATTCATCTAATAAGGGATGGAAATCTCTTTTTTTTTTCTTCATCCAAGTGTATGATAAAATATCTGGGCCACCGGTTGGCAAGCTTACCTTTCTCCCCTCCCCGAGTTAGGATACTATCACCATGAACCTACTTTTATTTATGCTTCTGAGAAGCTGGTCAGCTTGCAATTCAACATCCCCCAGCTGCTGTATGAGGGTCTCCTTTATATGTTTGGACTAAGTCTTGCCCGAGCAGCCTTTCCCTTCTCTTTTAGTAAGGATTAGGAACTTAGCTTTTATGTTATCACTAACTGAGGTCCTTTTCATTTGGTGCAGTGAGGACCACGTTCAAGATTATAGCTTCCGAGTCCCTTGGTTAGAAGCGGTCGAGCTAGATCGGTCAGGTCAAAGCCTTTTGGTCAAGCTAGAAGATCAACTGGTCGACCACTCCGGAGAGGCCTCTAGCAACCGAGCCGGTGATACTGTAGCGACAACAAGGGTGGAGAAAATTCCCTCCATTGATTTTGAAACACAACTACAGGTCAGGCTCAAGAGACACCGCTCGGGCACTACTTAGCTATCAACTTTTGATCGGATGCCATCTAGGGAAGGCACTCCAACCCTGTCTTCCTAGCAAACACCGCTGGTCCTGCCCACTCATAGCCAAATCCAAGGGGAGATGGTTCCACAGACGAGCGGGTCCCCTATGGTCCCGACTCCTTGGACGTCCTCCCCTTCTTCAACTATCCAACCTGTGGGGGCTTCCTCCGAGCTGATCTATCTCGTAAGTCAAAGAGTCGCTACCAATTCTCGGCTACCTTTGACATGCCATCCACTCAGGGGATATCCTCCTCTTTGGATCTACCTCCGGCCTATGGGTTGATACAACCGAAGGGTTTGTTAACAAAGGCTTGGGAGAAAGCAATGATTTGAACAAAAGCCGCACTATCATGGGGATGGTGGATGAGTTTGTCCAATACATAACCATGGTAAGTTTTTGCTGGCTTACCCTTTTAACTGGAATACTGCTAATAATTCTTCTCTTTAGTTTTTGGGAGTTGGGATGGATATAACCAAAACCTTGGAGGATTTGGCACATGAGAATGATGCACTAAAGGGACGGGTAACATAATTGGAATCTTTTTCGGTTGCCCCCCCAGATCCCAGACATGGATGCATAATAGGGTGATTAGACGCAAGATGACTTGCTGCGTGAGTTGGAAGGGAAGGTGCAAGAGGCTCAAGAGCTGGCGAGTGCTAAGGCACTCAAAAACAAAAACTAGAAGTAACCCTGAAAACAAGCGAAGCCAAGCTCCAATCCTAAATGGCAAGGAGGGCTCAGGTGGTGCTGATTTGGATGAGAAAACCACTGAAGCTCAGGGCCTCTCCGACAAGTTAAAGGAGCTAGAATCTTTCAACACCTTAGAGCTAGCTGTGAAAGATGATGAACTGGCAGCCAAGATTCTGCTGGTGTCTGATCAACAGAAAAACATGGATACTTAGAAAGTAGAATTAGAGTCCCTGCGAGCTAAGCTGAAGGCCACAAGGTCTGAGCTGGAGGCCACGAGGCCTGAGTTGGAGACCATGAAGTTCGACCTGACAAGCTCTAAGTCTGAGCAAGTAGGGACCGTATCCAAACTGGTAGCATCCAAGGCCGAGCTAACAAGTTACAAGGAGAGGGAGGATGAATGCTTTGACGCCAAGAGAGTGGCTTACTTGCACTCCTAGGAGTTTTACTTGTCGCTCGGCACCTGCGTCAACAAGATATTGCTCTATGGGGCCGAAGGGACTCTCAAACAAGTCTGAGAGGTTGGTTTTTTAGCATCTAAACTCCCAACCAGCTTCCTAAATCAGCAGAAGCTTCTAAACGAGCTCCTTGAAGATGCCATCCCTGACTTTAAGTAATGCACCTTGGTTCATCCCATCTTTGTATTTTAACCCCTCATGTGAGCAAAAAATTTAGGCATGTAACTAAATTTCACTAAATTCTATTGGCTCCAATTCCATGCCTTTGTCATTTCATGTTGTTGTCTCTTTGAATCTTTATAAGTACTTGCGTGTCTGTGCGAAAGAATAGCCTAGCTTGTGTCCCTTTATGTGCCAGGCAGATGATAAGATCGGGCTTACCGTCACGGGCGACGATGCCCTTGAATAGGAAGCAATTTTCTTAGGTACTTAGTGAGTGGTGACTTGTATGTGTCTAGCGATGAATAAATATTGCTGCTTGGGCGATAAGTCAAGTAATGAAGTTGTCCGTGGCCTGTTAAGAACTTGTGTCAAGAACAGGGCCACAAATATCCGACTGGATATTAGATTGGTTAGATGCATGCTGGGAGTCCTACCCATGAGAAGTGGGGAGCTATGCCCCACTAAGATCCGACCAGCTTTAGCTGATTGGCTTTAGATAGGGAGCTATACTCATGTAGGATTCTGATCGGCTAGAACCGAATGGCCTTAGACTATCACCAAACGTCATAAGGGTGAAGAAGGATTTTTCATCGGTACAATGATGGTGCATTAGGATAATGATTTTCCTATTATATCCACCATAAAGGTCCTCCTTCTATTCCTACCACGTGTCTTTCAAAACTTCTTTTATCAGATGTGATAGTTAACACAACTTTTTGTACGACTGATAGTCTCTTTCTCTTGATCAGACAATTATGACAATTGACCCGCCTTTTTTCCTAAACAATCAAACGTTCATTTCAAAGAGGTTTGTAGGGTTTTATTTTAAGAAGCCTTAGGGATCCCACGTTTGCATGCCCTTCGTCTCCATTACATTCCTTCTTCTGTGACGCCGACTGCTTCCTTATTCCTGTAATTTCCTATGGGTTCTCCCCTTTTTTCTTCTCCCCTCTTGGATCCTACCTCCGAATCTCCCCATGAATATTCTTAGCGTGTGGTATACTCTAATTACCTCAGAGTTCAATGAGGTAGACCTTGACCACCTTCGTTTTACTTATGAAGTTACTTATGCACATGATCATGCCAAATGCTCAGGATCGTCCACACCTGCCCCCTGGTTACCTAACATTTTTTAAGGACCAAGTCTTGATTGGCCTTTGCTTCCCCATTCCAACCTTCTTCTCTGAAATAAGCTGATATTTCTGTATCTCTTTCCAATAACTAGTCATGAACTCTATTTGCCTTCTCTGTGGAGTTGCAATTTTGTTTCGCTTGTGCGAAGTCCCTTTGACTCCTCGAGTGTTCTATTATTTATGTTACCCAAATAACTAATTAACGAAGTTTTTCATTTCCAACCTTGCCCATAGACTACACTTTTTGATAAAATACCTCCTCGTAACAAGGACTGGAAAAATAAGTACTTCTTCATTTGACTTTCTACACTAGTGCCTTGGCCAACGGGTGGCAATTGGATCTCTCATTTGTGCCAGAGCAGGGTGATTTTAGGACCAAATTGATGTTTAATGAAGTTTTCAAGCGACTGTCTGGCTTGAAGTTTTACCTTCCTACATTCTTCTTGGAAGACACTGGATATCATTTAAAGTCGCTGAAGACACTTCTTGTCCAGTCAGTTGGACTTGCAGCCTCCTTCAACTAGACTTGAAGAAGAGGCTTGTGATGCGACGATGAGGAGGAGCCCACCTGGCACGGGTCAACGGCCACGGTGGAGGTCAAAGTTAAAACGGTCAACATCATGGCTCAAAGGCTCAACCGCGCTGCCCGAGCGAGATGGGGCTACATAGACCGATCGGAGGAACCACTATCCGGTCGACCCACTGGAGGAAACAACGTCTGGTTAGCTCGATCGGCAGAAGAGCGGGCTAAGCGGACCACCCGTCTGTCTCGGAGTATGCCATTGATAGTGAAAAATGAACCGGTATAATGAAAGAGGAAAAAATGGATATTTCATAAGGGGAAGAGAAAACAAAAGAGAACACTCCATCTATCAGTGAATGCGGAAAAGTCAAGACAAATATTTTCTGTCTACAATCAATATCATTAAACAAGGACATATGAGAGATCACTAAACTAGGTATAAGTATGATATGCATGAAGAAAAGTAACTGAAATCTTTGTTCCTTATATTTTCACTCTCTTCTTTTTCTATTTCTAACTTACAAGTCGAAGGCCAACGTCAAGTACTTCTTTCTTAATTTTAATTTTATTTAATTTTAATTTTATTTTATAGAAACGAACGAGATATTCATTTTATTAGCAGAACTCCCCCTTTAACTTTTCAGCTCCACGTCTTCAAACAGGATCACATATCATTTAAACAATTGACCTCACAGTACTTTCGAAGCTAGTCACGACATGCATCACATATCATTTAAACTATTGACCTCACACTACTTTCGGAGTCAGTCACGACATGCAGTATCAATATTTTAGCAATTAACTGATCGAGTTTCAAAAAAACAAAATAAAACAAGAATGCATTTTAAAAGGGAAGGCCATGCGAATAAAGTCTGATTATTTAAGAATTTGACGATCTTCGGGTTTTTTTCTTGTGCTTGTTCGAAAAAGGGAAGGTTCTTTCTTTCTTTTTGGCAGGCCATATTCTTGTTCTTCAGTTACACGAGATTCTTCACATCGTCGTTTGAAGCAGGGTTTGACAAGCCAAAGATCCGGCGAAAGAAGCATCATCACTTGCATTTCATGGATAACACATACTTTCATGTTAGAACAATTGAGCAAGAACATCCATATAAAGCGCTGGAACAACTTCACAGCTTTACCTTGCCAGAAAGCTGAGACAAACATGGACGAACCCTTTAAACAGTTGTTATTAAAAATTCATTACTGCCAAGAAAAGGGAAGTGATTCCAAGACGCCATCAGGTGATTCCTCTCCTCCTATGTGAAACATGCCCTGGAACGGAAGACCATCAGCATCAGAAACTACCACTCCACCAGTTTGCTCATCTTTGACTCCCGAGCAAGAGGATGCCGTCGGAGGAACACCTCTCAATGCCTGAGAACCAGCGAATCGATCATTGCCGCTATATGGGAAACTCGAAACGAGAGGCTGGCACATAGGAACCCTGTTGGCAGGTAGCATGTGCCCAACATGTATGCTTGAAGTTTGAGTTGGCGATGACAGAAGAGAGAGAGCACAATCGGAGTCGAGAGCTTGCGTTAACCCTCCGGAGAACATCTTGATGTTGCTGCTGCTGCTGCTGCTTTCTGCTGAACAAAAAATCTTGAGAAATGGCTGACGCATAGATGGTTCTGTTGCTGTCCTGTCAAGGCAAACTTTGCCTTCTTGTAGGAAAGCAAACTGCTTTCCCGGGGCGTAGTTAGGAGAAAAGGATCCAGCAATATGTTGCTGACTGTTGTTAAAATGCACTGCATTTTCTTCATTTTTAACAGCTGCAGACCAGTTGGGGTTCGATGAATGAGTTTGGGACATGGGAGCGTACGTTGAGAACCTGCCGCCTGCAAGTAAATTGAAGCCTTTAATTGGATCGGAGATAAGCTCCTCGATCGGAGAAAGGGGAAAATAAAAAGATGAGAGAGCATGCAAATCCGAACCTTGTGGAACTGGGAAGAGGCTGGTCGAACTGATTGAGTCCGGTTGAGGCTTTCTTCTTCTTCTGTTGTGTCCATCGAGACGTTTCCTGCAGCTTCTCTTTACCTCATCAAACTCCGCCAGCAAGTGAAACCTTTAAACACCAACAATCACCAAGGGTATTTGAAACATTGATTGTAGGAAGAATGGATCCAAAAGGAACTAGTTTCACAAATGTTGTTCAGAGGATTTACAGTGACATTTCAAGCATGCTTGGTTTATTTAGTGTTTAAATCTTTCTTCGCAACAATCTTTTTCCTTACTGATGATCATATCTCACCCCCAAACTGTCTAATGAGAGGACAAATTTCCCATCCTTTGGACTCCATGACAAGAAAGTAACTAATCATTGAAAAAAAAAAAAAACCACCCACACATCACATGAGCTAAGCATAAAGTGTTACAAGGTCAAAGTGTGTGCTTTGGGATTCTTGTGATGCAGCATGGTCAAAAGCATAGGAAACAGACACAGTTGCATTGCTTTAACAAAAACTAATTTGCAGATAAAAACACCTGAAACTATGCTAACACTAATAGTTAAGATGCTATGTGTAATCAGTTAATGTGATGGGTACGGTTATGCACAAGAACTCTGTACCATTCATTCATCTTGCAGGTATCTCTGTTTCATTACCTGCTGCACTGCTGACAAAACCGCTGCTCGACGCCACCCACCATGACGATCGGGGTCTTCGAGTGGGCCTCGCAGACCTTGTGGCGCCTGTGGTACTCTCTGCAATGGCTGAGGTCGAATTTGCAGCCGTCGACCGAGCACGACACATTCTGCCCAGCGGTGCTCGGCGCACGGGCCCTCTTCAGCGGACTGGATGACGAGACAGACACCATCATCATTTTGCGTTGGTCTTTCCACTTCTCCGGTGATTCAGGGTTGTCTGATCCTCCGAGCTTCAGATCGACGGAACAGTTTACGCCATTGGCCTGACCTCCATGACTGCAAAGTGGCTCGACAATTCCACCAGGGTTGGACTCAGCATTTTGCTCTAGTTCTGCCAAATCCCATGATGGAATCTTGTACTCCCATTCCATCAAAGCAGCCTTCTTCGTCCTAGGGTCTTCTTCCTTCCTACTAATTCTCCCCAGCTATTGACTAAAGAAATGAGGTTCAAATCTTTGATTCAAGCTTCATCCGGTTCCCACAAGAAAGAAAGGGAAGGTCAGAATTAACGATCACCGAATAACTAAACTTATTTCACTGAAACCACAAAAATATATGAATTAAGAATCTAGCATAGACATACTGCATCGACATCGTGGTAATTAAAGAGAAATCCCTCCACAAGTGATGAATTGGAGCGGAAATTAAATACAAGCAAGCAAACAGAAGAAGAAAATCAGGAAGTTAAAAACAAGTCAGAAGATTGTGATACCAGCAGCAAGGGACTTGTGATGTCTTCCCGATCATCAAATTCTTGGCTCGATCGGTTTCAATTATTGAGCTTTGAAAATGATGGAGGAAAGAGAGAGAGAGAGAGTGAGTGAGTGTGTGAGAGAGAGAAAGAGTCCAGGATTTGGTTGACATATAGGAAAACGCCCGCATACATATAGGCCCAGAGAGGCTACGTTGGAATTATTGTAACGTGTGAAACTTATCCTATCCGAGCCTTTTTGGATGGAACACAACACGGTGGAGAAAGCAACCCCAGTAAGATCTTTTGTATATGGCTTAATTTTCCAAGACTAGAACTAAAATTGTTTAAACAAGGGAAGGGGTAGTTCTTCGATCTCTCAAAATTTTCACATCAAACTTTACTCTCAATGTAAAAACTTATACCAGTGACTGTAAACCCAGCAAACAAACTACACATCGTTGGCTTTTCTTTTCCCCTTTCTTTTTCTCTCTCGGAACTTGATGTAAATTCTTGTGAGACGGAAAGTGACAGCTTGAATTTGGTGATGTTTTCAACTTTTCAAGCTCTGAGAAAAAGTTGCGAGCGAGATGGGCGGTGGGTGGGGTGGGGTGGGGTGAGGGTGATGGTAGGTATATAGCATAGCAAGTTGAGGATGATGTACCAGCTTTGTGAACATCCCTTCCTTTTCTTGATTTTTTTTGCTGATGTTACAATTACACAGTGGAGAGCAATCCTACTATTCTCGATTCTCTAAAAAATTAAGTTCTAAAACATGATTTATCTTCGCAATATATATTGTTGTTATTTTTCTCTCATGTATCTCTTGATGAATTTACTGATATACACTTGGAACCCAACTGAAGTGAAAGAACTAGACACCTCTTTTTAAAGTAATATAAACTTGAGAATGATGATGACGAGTACTTACTTGGAGGATTAATGATTTTATTTATCCATCACCAATCAAGATAATCATGAGTCATGAACGCGAATAATTTGTAGCAAACCAACTCCCACAGAATTTGAAGCCAACAAACAAAGATGTGATGGCTAAGCAAAGCGTGATTATTTTAATTAACCCATCATGATTAAAACAGGTTCCAATTATAACTTGTCTAATTTCTAACCTGTCCCACTATAAATAAAATAGTCCATTAACTTCATCGACACTTATTCCGAGAGTCCACAAATACGGATTTATTTTTATTATCAAACCCACTTTTATTTTATTATATTTTTTAAAAAAAAATCTCTGGATTAATGTTTTAAATTAAGCAATCATTTATTTATGGCACACATGCACAAAATATTCGCCCATATATATAATTCACGAAATCTAGACAAAGTTCACGTCTCTATGCGACCACCTTCCGAACCGTCAGATTAGACACTTGCGGCCACGCGTAAGCATCGCCGCGACCATACGACGTTATCGGCCGTATGACAGTGGGCATTTAACTTGTCCGTTGATTATTGAGCAATGTCGCCATCTCACACACTGCTCACCGTCAATCACTTTTGTCTTGTTTAGGGAGTTCACTGTAGTGGTCGATTCCAATGAGTATTCTAAAATTTGCTTTCGGTTTTCGGATATTTTCATTTCACAGAAAATGTTGTTTTGTTTAACATTAATTTTTTGAGAATTTATTTTATTTTTAAAGAATATTTATAATTTTTCCTTGGAACGCGCGGTCTCTTCTCGGCTAAGGTGGGCTCGGAGACAGCGACAAAAGGATGCAAGAGGTTGGTGGTGGTTAATGATAGAGGGCGGTGAAAGTGAAGTTAATTATATTTATAGATGGCAATCAATGAAGGTTAAAAAAAGGGCTCATGATCTCATTCTTGTACTTAAGTTTGCTCGGGGGCAAAGGGAGTCTTGTTTCTTGTTAATTTAATTACCTAATTTAAAAGTAAACTATAGATAAATTATGAATTATCCATCTAATGTTGACTGTCGAGTGGAGCGGCGTTTCTACGCATGTCGCAACAACTCCTCTAACGAACTTGATAACCAGCACCATCACCATGAGACCTATTTAGTTGATCCATTTGTCATCTTTTCCCTTTCTTTATCTTTTTATTATTCCCATTCCTTGAGATAAACAATTCCAAAGGAAACAAAGAACTTGCTAGCAATGATCGATGTAGATAAAAAGGACTCAAGGGTAAAGCTTCACTAATCTAATTAAAACCACAAAATCAGTCTCAAACACATATTTATGTGTCAAACGTAAGATGCAAATTTGATATAGTTGCTTTCGGGGCATGAATAAGTCAATCTATCAATTGATTCTTGGCGAATAAACGATTCAGCTTTTCTAAAGTAAATATTGTTCTCCTAGGCTTTTTCATTTCTAGTAAAGTATAGAAGCCTACAAAGCCATGAGCGGGCATCAAATATTCAGTAGTCAACTGGTCATAAAGGTTGGTTTAACTCAAATAATTAAGGAGCTCTTTAGTAGAATCATTAAGGGAGCATATGGTCTAAAGACGCTGTAAGAAAGTTGAATTATATATTCTCTAGTGTTCTTTTCCTACTGCATGATCTTCTTTCTACTTTCCTTACTAACGCACATATACATGGTTCTCTTTTGCAAAAGTAGAACTAGACAAAGATCCTTGAATCGTAACTGATACGGCGCGTTGTAAGTGGCATGTTGTAAGTGGCTTCAAAAATAATATGGGATTGATAGTCAAGATGATGTGATAGTTAAAGACAATATGAGATATTAGTCAAAGTTAAGATGAGGTAGCAGTCAAAGTCAGGATGTACATAAGCGAACGAACCACTTTTAATGCGGCTCAGCTCTCCACTTCTCATAGGGACGACCCTTAGCATAAATTCGATCGGCCCCAAAGTTGATTGGACCTTCAGGGCTCAGCTCCCCACTTCTTATGGGCATGGCTCCTAGTATAAATCCGATCGGCCCAGAGTCGGTCAAACCTCCAGGGCTTAGCTCCTCACTTCTTATGGGCATGACTTCCAATATAAATTCGATTGACTCCAGAGCCAGTCAAACTTCCAGAGTTCAACTCTCCACTTCTCATGGGCATGACTCCCAGCATAAATTTAATCGGCTCCAAAATCGGTTGGACCTCTGAGCTCAACTCCCCACTTCTTATGGGTATGACTCCTGACATACATTCGGTCACCCCCATTGCCGGTTGGACCTCCGAGGTTCAACTCCCCACTTCTCATGGCCATGCCTCTCTACATACATTCGATCGATCCCAAAGTCGATCGAACCTCCAGGGCTCAGCTCCCCGCATTTCATGGGCATGACTCCTAATAAAAACCCAACTAGCTAGCTTGGCTCCCCACCAAACCCCGGTTGACTCTAAACCGATGGGACTCCCTCTAAG
The DNA here is from genome assembly GCF_018446385.1 of Zingiber officinale. Taxonomy (NCBI): domain Eukaryota; kingdom Viridiplantae; phylum Streptophyta; class Magnoliopsida; order Zingiberales; family Zingiberaceae; genus Zingiber; species Zingiber officinale. The sequence continues at coordinate 5,255,123 of NC_056001.1, forward strand.
AGACAACATTGTCAGAACATCGCAACTACCTGTTAAAGAACATCAGCTGCTCACTAGGGAATATTCCGTTACTCTGACATATACACGCAACAAAATCTTCTTCTGCCTAGGTGAGGGCTATCGTACATCATCCACTACCCGATATATTCTGATACAAACATTCTTTGATGCCTCATTATTACGGAGGTTATAAGAGGCGGTATAAAAGGGTATCCTTTTCGTTGGTCAGGTACGCATGCACGCACACACATCCACACTATTATTCTACTGCTCATCTTTTTCTACATTTTTTGTCAGGACTACAATTCTGATTTGAGTGTCGGAGTGTCTGTGCCAAGGACCCCATCCTTGGCTCTCGCTTTAACGTTCCTATTTGCTCTCTCTGTGGTGTGCGCAGGTTTACGGTTTCCAACTCCTGGTCCATCCTCTGTCAACATTCCCACCTCTTCACCGATTGATCATCTAGTCAACTTCTAGACAAAATTAAATTTGACATCATTTGTGGGAACACATTCACCTATTTTGGAATGTAAGGATGGACTCAGCTGGTAAAATCAACGTTGCCATGACACTGAAGGAGTATGAGCTACCAAGGCACAAACACTATCCCAAGAATGGGTCATGAATTCTCACCCGCACCTGGCACCTGCAGCCTCGGTAGAGGAATTTCTTGTGTCGGAGAAAAAATCCAAACATAAGCGACAATTTGAGTTTCCCTAAGCATTCTTCCGAGCGCTTAGAGAAAGTTGTGCTAAAATCAAGCGGTCGCAAGCCTCTTTGGATGAAAATTCGTCCCCGAGGGACCCGAAGCGAGAAAAGGCTCATGCAGGAATCACCTGAACAACCTAGCATACCTTTCTCTCAAGAGGTACTAGATGAAAAGCTACCTAAGCATTTTCGACCTTTGTCGATTGAGGAATATGGAGGCAACACCAATCCCGAAGATCACCTCAGAAAATTTGAGAAAACCGCTTTATTGCACCAGTATAGTGATGCAATAAAGCGCCGAGTGTTTCTAACCACTCTCTCAGGCTCGACATAGAGATGGTTTGATCGCCTGCCGGTCAGATCTATTACTCATTTTAAAGAATTAGAAAAGTCTTCCTGCACCAATTCGCCAGCAGCAGGAGGTATCAAAAGACCAGCTTGAGTTTGTTCACACTCAAGCAAGGAGCCAAGAAATCTCTGCGAGTGTACATCAAGCGTTTCAATCAAGTGGCGCTTGATGTTTCGTCCGTCACTTCAGAAATATTAATAAGTGTCTTCTCTTAAGGAATTTTAAAAGGAGAATTCTTTCGAGCTCTCGTCAGAAAGCCCATAAAGGACTTCGATGACCTGTTGGGAAGGTAGTCAAAACATTAATGTAGAGGAAGCCCAGGCTGTCCAGAGGAAGGAGGTGACTGTCTCAGTTTCGACCGGCCAAGCAGATCGAAAAATACTACCACCTCCAATAAGCCCTAAAGACCCTCAGCCCAATCTTCTGTTAGTTCGGGAAGCAAGAGCGGTATAACATGTTGAGACCGTTCGGACCTCTTTTACCGAATCCCTCTAGTGGGTATCTTGATATTGTACTTACCATTGGTCCAATACCCACGATACAAAAGACTTTTATCAGCTCTCTTTGGAAACATACCGAACCATCGAGCTAGGCCTGCCACTTCCTCAAATCTCGCCCTAGCTCATGAAGCAATCAGCTCCTAACCCCCCAGCACCTCTGATTGCCCAGCCAACACACCTCAAGTAATAGAAAACCATGGTAGCCAATTGGATGACCAAGGCAAGGAACTACGACAGACTCAAGAAGAAGAGAACTGGGGAAATGCCGTGGTAACATGTGTCGGTATGATCTTCAAAAGCCCCACTAATGGTGATTTGATGAGAGCCAGGAAGGTTTATGGTTACCGACTAGAGGATCATGTCGTCGACTATAGAAAGGAGCAAGCATTCGACCCTTAAATCAGCTTAGGGTCTCAAGACCTTGAGATAATGGAGCTCCCTCATGATAATGCACTCATCATCAAAGCTGTAATTGCTAACAGCCGAGTGGCCAGAGTCTTTGTGGACACTAGAAGCTCTGTTAATATACTTTTCAAAAATGTCTTCAACAAGATGCTACTTGATGCAAGCAAGCTTTAGCAGATGGCCACAACCCTATACGGGTTCACAGGAAACTAGGTATAGCTAATCGGCCGGATCAAATTGGCCATCTTTTTAGGTACCGAACCCCTAGTAAGGATCCAAAGGAGTACATTTATGGCGGTGGACATTCCGTCTACCTACAATGTTATCCTAGGTAGGCCTACCTTGCACAAATTCAAAGCGGTTGTCTCCATCTTCCACCAGAAAGTGAAATTTCTAATAGAAGGCTAGGTTGGTGAGGTAAGGGGGGAGTAGCTCATTGTGCAAAAATGTTACGTCAATGTGATAAAAACATAGGCGCATAAGGCCTAGTAAATTCAGGATGGAAGAATACACGCCATCCAAGAAGAGTTGTTGCCTCTGACTAACGAGCTGGTCAAATAAGAGGAAGTGCAAATACATCCCGATTGACAAGAAGGCATTATAAAAATAGCGGCCGACCTCCTACCAGAGACCAAGAAGAGCCTGGTGTATTATTTAACTTGGAACTGGGATGTCTTTGCCCGATCTCTACGAGAACTAAGAGGGATAGCCCCAACTGTGATAGAGCACAAGCTACACCTTGTTCCTGACTCCCGGTCGGTTAAGCAGAAGAAAAGAGATTTCTCGACTGACCTGAATAAAATTATCCGAGAGGAAGTCAATAAGTTATTGGAAGCAGGACACGTCCGGGAGGTGTAATTTCCCTCTTGGCTTGCTAATGTAGTCTTGGTATCTAAATCCAAAAATAAGTGGCAGATTTGCATTAATTTTTGTGACCTCAACAAGACAAGTCCCAAAGACTGTTATCCACTCTCTCGAATCGACCAGATAGTGGACTCTACCTCGAGGAGTGAGCTTATTTGCATGTTGAATGCTTATCAGAGATATCACCAAATCTTTCTCAGTCGGGAAGACTTGGAGAAGGCCAGTTTCATTACCTTGGATGATACTTTCTATTACGCAATTATGTCGTTCGAACAAAAAAGTACAGGAGTAACATATCAAAGGATGATGAACAAGATCTTCCGAAAGCAGATTGGGAGAAATATTAAGATTTATGTAGACAACATTCTTATCAAATCCGCTGGGGCATAAGACCTCTATGCAAACATAGAGGAAACTTAAGGCATCTTGAGTCAATATGGGCTAAAGTTTAACCCCCTGAAGTGCGTGTTCAGAGCCAAAAGGGAGAGATTCCTTGGATATATTGTCACTGAATGAGGAATCGAAGCCAACCTTGAGAAGGTGCAGGCTCTTAAAGACATGCAAACTCTCAGAATCTCAAAGAGGCCCAAAAGTTGGTGGATTGGTATTACGTCACCGCAAGTGCGCATTTTTATTGTCAGTAATAAAAAGATATCGATCTCATAGGAACTGATTATAAGCATTAGAGATTTCTTACGAAGAATTAGCTAAACAGCCGACTAAACAAGAATTGATTTGGGTAAAAAAACTAGAAATAGAAATAAGAAAGTAAATGAGATACTTGGTTTTTGTGAATGTTCTAGGAGTTCAGTTTCATTGTGATATTCATCAATGTAAAATGGTTCACTAATTATTATCCTCAATTAACATGCATTTGTAGGAAGTTATCTGTTTTCTCATGTAGAAGATAACTGGTAAGGGATCTAGATCTACACCACTAGTAATCAAATAGACATGATTCCCATGAAGTCCGTTAGCGGAACTACCTATCACTAGCGTCCCTCAGTCATATAACATATAAATACATTTCTACTCAATACACATAATGATGTAGGTAATAATTGTATTCAACCATCCCACTTCTTTATAGAAACTTATTTCACCTTTCAAGGTGACACCCTAGATGTCCGTTAGCGGGATTGTCTGTCACTAGTGTTCCTTGGTCATACAATCTAGGGTATCCCTCTACAGGATCCACACGCATCACAAACATTCAATCAAACATGGTAATTAAGTCCACACACATGAATCTACACAAGATCAAATAGATACAAAACAATGCTAACATCATCTAGATAAGAAATTGGCATATCCATGAGTTCTTACATTAAATCACACCACAGTTACTCTCTTAATCCTAGAACAATATATCTACTCCATAGAACAAAGATAAAGATCCTAAGATATAAGGATTACAAGCATTCCAATCCTAACTTGGAGAAAGAGAAGAGAAATGCTTATATAGTTGCGATGAGTGATCTTTGGAACCAATCCTTAGCTTCCGGAGTCGATATGGAGATGAAGATGGCCTTGGATCATCGAACCAAGAGCGGAGATGATGGAGAATAGCACCAAGATGGATCTCCCCAAAGGGAGAGCATTCCTCCCTTAGAAAGGGGAAGAAACCTCCTTTTATAGAGCTAGGCATACACACCACATGACCCATGACATGGCCGTGTGGCCTTCACACGGCCTCGCGCATCTTCCTCTCGGCCAGGGTGACACAACCGTATGGATTCCACACGATCATGTTCTGCTTCAGTTCTGGATGGCCTATACGGTCGTGTGGCTTACACGACCTAGCCATTCTTAGCATCTGGAAATCTTGTAAGGCCATGTGGACCACACGGCCAAACTCTGCTTACTCTCTGGAAGTATTGCATGGTCGTGTAGATCCACATGGTCATACTTTGGATATGCTGCTAAGGTGACATGGCCGTGTGGATCCACATGGCCATATCATGCTCCCCCTTTGATGAAGTCACACGGGTTGTGTACACCACACGACCAAGGTCACTTTCCTCCTTACTTCTTTGACACGATCGTGTATGTCACATGACCAATGATATTTTCCTTCAGTTGTTGTCTGGATTGACTACGAACACTGTTTCCTCTCCAAATTCAGCTCTTGTCAACAAAAAATACATAAAGAGCAGATATCCAAACAAAGAAGAGTAATTATGCTGAAAGTAAGACAAAGAGTATGAAAGTGCATAGACAAAGCATGCGTAAAGTATATGAATATGCATCAAAACATGCTTAATAAGTGTATTTAATTTATGCACATCAATTGAATCACAACACTTTCTAGATTCATATCCCAGTCAAGCAACTGGACCCTCCCATTCTTCAAAGTACTTCCCTGAGTGGCAAAGTTCCAGTGGGATGAGGAGTGTAACAGGATTTTGAATAATTGAAGCAACACTTGGAAGCCCTGTCTTCTCTTTTTAAGCCCATCTCTAGAGAGCCGCCCTGGTTGTATTTGTTGGCTACCCAAGAGGTTGTGGGGACGATCTTAGTCAAAGAATATGACAATGTATAACAACCAATGTTAGTCATCTATTAAAAGATGTTGAGTCCAGTTACACTGCGTGTGAAAAGTTAACTTACGAATTAGTCTTGATCGCTCGCTATTTATGGCCCTACTTCCTTCCACACCCGGTAACGGTTCTCACCAACAACTCCTTGAGGAGAGTTCTCATTAATCCAGAAGCATTCGATCAACTATTAAGTGGATGATCGAGCTAAGCGAGTATGATATACAATACTATCCTCAAACAACCATTAAGGCTAAGACTCTAGTTGATTTTCTAGCCGAAGTTCATCAGTCGGAGCTCGAGGGAACATAGAAGATTTATGTAGATGAGTTTTCCACTCGGCAAGGCAGTGGCGTAGACCTTCTTCTCATATCTCCGTAGGAAGACATAATGCAATTATCCGTCCGACTAAACTTTCAGGCCTCTAATAATGAGGTCGAGTATGAAGCTTTGCTAGCCGAGTTACAAATAACTAAACACGTAGGAGCCACTTGAGTAACTATCCACTTGAACTCTCAGCTGGTGACTCAATAATTGACTGACAATTTTGAGATCAATAGTGAAAGGTTACAGATGTACAAAGAAACCTAAGAAAAACTAAAGGAGAGCTTTGTGGAAGTCACGCTGGTCAAAATACCTTGATTTAACAATCAAAAGGAGGGATGAGTTGGCTAAAATGGCCAGTTCACTGTCAACTTGGGTCCTGGACAGTTCGGTGGTATAAAATCTATTAATATCCCAAATCGACTTGCAAGCCAATGTGGGGGAGCCGATAGACTGGAGGGCTCCAATTATCCTGTACCTATTACAAAGAGTGTTGTCGGTTGGCTTTGAGCTGGCTCGGTATGCCAAAAAGAGAGTCAGTCGTTGCACCCTAATCGGAGATCAGTTATACAAATGGATATTCTCCCAGCCTTTACTTAAATGCATTTGACCAGATGAAGTCGATTACATTCTGTAAGAAATTCATCAAGGCATATGTGGACCACGTCGATATAAGGACATTAGTTCGCAAAGTGCTATTGGTCGGTTATTTTAGCATACTCTACAGGCAGACACTGACTGGCTAGTAGCTACCCGTGTCTCTTGCCAGAAGCACCAAAACATACCTTATCGCCCAACGGAACGGCTAAAGACGTTAATAGTTTCGTGCCCTTTCGACTAGTGAGAATGGGCATTGTGGGCCATTTCCCCATCGCCTCGACTTAAAAAAAGTTCTTACTAGTTACAGTAGATTATTTCTCTAAATGGATGGAGGTTGAGGCCCTGACCAAAATCACTAAGTGAACCGTAATCAAATTCTTGTAGATTAACATCTTGTGCTAATTCAGAATCCCTCATAAGTTGGTCTCAGACAACGATCAAAAATTCTAGGGGCACAAAATTCAAAAATGGTGTCAAGGGTTTGGTATTCCCCATGTCTTCACCTTCGTAACATACCCTCAAGGTAATAGTCAGACTAAAGTCACAAATAGAGAAATTATCAAGGGTCTCAAAGATAAACTTGATTATTGGGGGGGAGGGGGGGGGGGGGGTGACTGGGTTGAAGAACTCCCGAGCATCCTATGGGCTTATCGCACTACTCCTTGGGAGAGAATAGGATTAGCTTCTTTCTACCTTGTCTATGGCAGTGAAGCAGTTGCCCCTATCAAGATTGTCAAAGAATCCACTCAGTGGTTATTGTATGACCATGATAATGTCGAATGGTGCCTTCTCGAGCTGGACCTTATCACTGAGACCAGGGATAAAATTGCTACTCGACTAACAACTTATAGACAACAAATGCGATATAGCTATGATCAACGGGTAATTTCTCACTTCTTCTAATAACACGATTTAGTCTGGAAGAGGACATAGGCAGTTGAGATGTGACCAAGCTGACACCCTAATGGGATGAACCTTACAAAGTCATCAAGAAACTCGTATTTAGTGCTTACTATCTTCAAGATGCCAATGGTAAGGAATTGGATCGCCCGTGGAGTGCAAATTATCTCCAACCTTAATGCACTTGAAAGTATTTTGTACTTGTACCAATTTTTATCTAATGGAAATGTCAGAGACTCTCACCACAGCTATGAGTTATAGTATGCATGGCTCACGCACCCAACGACGATCCGATCAGCTGCCCCAAACTCTCACCACAACTGCAAGTTATAGTGTGCATGGCTCACACACCCAATGACTATCCAATCGGCTGTCCTAAACTCTTGCCACATCTACGAGTTATAAGCGTGCATGACTTACATGCCTAATAACCATCCAGTCAACTTTCACAGACTCTCGCTGCAGCTGTGAGTTATAAACGTGCATGACTCACACACCTAATGACCATTTGGTCAGCTATCCTATACTCTCGCTACAGTTGCGAGTTGATGAGCATGAAGCATATAGAGTTTTATTATGTGTTTGTGCTATTTTAGATCGACTTTGCATGTATGAATTCCATGATATTCTCTTTTTTTTTGCTTTTTTATTATGATTCTCTACTCTTAGATACTGCTTTTGTGTAATTTTTTTATGATAGAAGCAAAAATTAGAATGAAACGGGGAGCAAAATAACCATGCTAAGGAAGCGCTGTTCTACGATGGGAGGTCGTGCCACTGGGCAGGCCCGTGGCAGCTTCAGTTACCCTTCCACTAGAGGTCATGCCCGTTGGTACAACTCATGGTAGGCTCTGTATCCTCATCACGGGCGGCTCATGCCCAGTGGCACTGGCCGTGCTCGCCTCTACCACCACGCCACGACTTGCTTGTGGCCAACACCATGAGTCGTGGCAGGCTCGACCGTCGCGCTACGGGCTATGGTTGCTAGATCTACGGTTTCTCACGTGACACGACCGCCCATGCCTAGTTGCACAAGATGTGTCACGTGACCATCTTTAATGCCTATATAAGGGGACTCATCAGATTGGAGAGAAAATCTTCGACTGGGGCCCTACCCCTTCCTTATAGAAGGGTTCTCTCCTCTCGGGGGAACCCTAAAGCTTCCATATTCGTCGATCCATATACCTCTGAAGCAAGGAAGCATCCCAAGACACTGACAAAATCCTCAATAAGCATTTCTTCTTCTCCTTTTTCAGATTTGGGGTTGTTATAAGTATGTTTTATTTTGTGTCTTTGGTTTGTAAATCCTTTATAATGGAGTAAATCTCTAGATCTAGGAGTAGGAAGTAGCTATGATGTGATATAATGTATAAACTATATATTTGGATATTTCCCTATGCTATGGAATATTTATTGACATATTTATTGTGTATTGTGCCTTGTATGTGTTTGATAAAATATGTGTGAGGATGACTCATGTAGATGTAGAGTTTTGTTCACCGAGTAGAGGAGGTGCTTTGGATTGCATAAACGGGGAACCTTGTGGCAAAGGATATCCTTACTACTCTCTATAACATCCTCTTGAAAAGTAGGGCAATTCCCTACCAGGGAAGCTAATTAGAGTTTGTGAGTTTTCCCATATTAATGTTAGAAAGTGATTTGCGTAATCTAATGATTGTATGGCCGGAGGCCCTTAATGACAATGGATGACCCTTTAATCGGACTTTCTAGATTACCTCTTTTACTTAATATCATTAATCTACCATTAGGAAGTAAATAGGATAACTCTAGCGATTGTATGACTGAAGGGACCTAAGATAATTCTTTAAACTGATTTTCTAGAGTTACTTCTTTACTTAATGACATTAGAACTTAGGTAAACTCTCCGGAGCGATCTTTGCTAGGTTGTGCCAAACTTTGGTTATATTCCCTATAAGAATATAAGCATAGAGTTAGGTAGATGAATAATTCATAGAAACATTAAATAACATCATAATAAAACTAAAATCCTAGGTCATTCCCAAATCCAACTTCATCATCTCCCTTCGTTCACTTGCGCTCACACTCTTTCCCTCTTTCTTCTCTCTCTCCCCTATCTACTGTCTCTATTTTCTTTTTCCTCCTCTCTTTCTCTTCTCTAAACATCTCTCTCTCTCTTTCTCAAGCGCCCGTGAATCAACTTTCGATTGTCTAGATAATTCAACATGTGAAATCAACTAGTATGTATTCAACAGTCTCTGTGAAATCGATATTTTTCTATTTGACGACAGAACTGTGCACTTACAGTTTCCCGACATCATGAGCTATAAACGTGCATGGCCATGCGCTCAACGACCATCCGATCAGCTGTCTTAGACTTTCGTCGTCGCTGTGAGTTATAAGCGTGCATGGCTCATGCTCCCAACAACCATCCGGTCTGCTATCCCAGATTCTCCCTACAATTGCGAGTTATAAGCGTGCATGGTTGACACACCCAATGATCATCTGGTCGGCTATCCTAGACTTTCGGTGTAGCCGAGAATTATAAGCGTGCATGGCTCATGAGCCTAATGACTATTTGATCGGCTGTCCCAAACTCTCATCGCAGTTATGAGTTATAAGCGTGCATACCTCACGCACCCAATGACCATTCAGTAAACTGTCTTAGACTTTCTTTGCAGTTGCGAGTTATAAGCGTGCATGGTTCATGCGCCCAACGACCATCCGGTAGGCTATCCCAAACTCTCGCCGCAGGTTCAAGTTATAAGCATGCATGGTTCACGTGCTCAACAACCATCTGGTCGGCTATCTCAAACTCTCAACGCAACATCTAGTCATAATCATACATAGCTCACGCACCCAACGATCATCCGGTCGACTGTCCCAGACTCTCGTCGCAGCTGCAAGTTATAAATGTGTATGACTCACTTATCCAACGACCATCTGATTTGTTGTCCCAGTCCCAGACTCTTATCACAACGCTATGTATAAGTGTGCATGGCTCACGCGGCTAATGATCATCCAGTTGGTTGTCCCAAACTCTCACTACAGTTGTGACTTATAAGCCTGCATGGCTCATGCATCCAATAACCATCCGGTCAGCTGTCTCATATTTTCGCCTCAGTTGCGAGTTATAAGCGTGCATGACTCACACGTCCAAGGATCATATGGTCAGCTGCCCCAGACTCTCACCACAATTGTGGATTATACTTGGGCATGACTCCCAACATTAATTCACTTGGGCATGACTCTTGACACCAATTCACTTGTGCACTGCTCCCAATACCTACTCACTTAGGCATGACTCCTAGCACCAATCCACTTGGGCAGGACTCTCAACACCAATTTACTTAGGCATGACTCCTACCTGCCCAACACTCACATATCTCCGCTTAACGTTCCTCACAAATCACCACTTGCTTGACATTCCTCACAAAGAGCCACCTACCCGACACCCGTATATCACCGCTCGACATTCCTCACAAACTGCCACTCTCTTAGCATTTCTCACAAATCACCACTCGATTGGAACTTCTCACAAAGCGATGCCCACCTGACACATGTATATCGCCGCTCGACATTCCTCACAAATCGCCACTCCCTTGGAACTCCTCACAAACCGCTGCTCGCTTGGCATGTCGCATGAATCGCTACTCGACACTCATCCCACATCCCCGATTACTCAAACTCGCCACTCACTTGACATAAAGCTAATTATCCGAAGCCTTGCCATCTATGGCACATCACACTAAAGGCATAGAATGTTCAAACGACAATAGAAAGTATAAAGATAATCAAAAGAAGTAGGCACAACACAACAATTGTGATACTACATATTTAAGGTTTTCTTCCCATGAAGGTCAAGAGTTCAAGGGTTGCTACATTAGTAAATTACTAGAATTCGAGAAAGTGGTCATGAGGAAGCTCATCTATAATCTGCTGACAGTCTAAGAATCGCTCAGGCAGGTCAGTCAATAAATATCCTGCCTCTCAAAGCTGCTTGGCTACTCCTTCGGCTCTGTATAAAAATATCTTTATAGTATGCCGATTGAGCTACAAGATAAACTCACGAGATCGAAGGTATGTTTTTCATCTGGTCTCAAAATGCTCATCCTCTACTGCCTTATAAGCCACTAACTCGGACCTAGAAGTTGTCAGCTCGGATCTAGCAGGGTCTAGCTTAGATTGCAGTGAATCTAGTTTGATCTCCTATGCATTCAAGTTCCTTTGTTGGTATGATATCAGTAGATCCTTGACTGCCAATTCCTTGTCTTTTCAATGACTTCAATTCTCCAATATTTCACACCAAATTGGATATTACTTTGGCCTTCACTATAATTTCATCTCAAAGCTTAGCCTCGCTAGTCTACAACAGGATTTCAAGTTTCTTTTTTGCTGCTTGTTGATTACCCATCGCTTGTCATGTCTCTTCCCAAACTTTTTTCATCTATAATAATAGATTTGCCTAAGTCTCAACCTCTTGTCACAGTCTGGTCACCTCTGGAATCAAGGTAAGAGCCGAGGGAGATTCCAACTCCTCCATGCAGTCCTTTAAAATCATATTTGTACAATCCAAATCCATCACCAGTTGGCTTAGGTTCAACTTGGCAACAAAGAACTAAGAGAAATGATATTAAAAGTCCTACTTAATAAAGGGAAGAAATCAAGAACTTATTGTGATAGCATCCTGATCAAATCCGTTCGCGCACTTAGATATAGTGATTCTTCGCTCGTCCCATTATGTTTGTCCAAGCATCTTCCAGCGACCCTTTTAGTTTCACCACCCCTAAGGGTGGCCTAGGATCGAAACACATCCATTGTTTGGATGACACATTGAAAGAAACAGCAAATTGTCACTCGGACATATGGGATGTACTGAACCTCGAAAAAAAAGCACCAAGGGTTGGGTTAGCCAACCAGGATAGACTCATGGATGGAGGCAATGCGTAAGTAGTCCTAGTCAGCCATAAAGAAAATGACCCCTCCAAAGTAGGGTGGTCAGTTTCAATCAGGTTCTTTCCCCCGAGTGGAAGGAGTAGGGGGCATGGTTGTCTGCTCGGTCCCTACCTGTTCAATTGAAACCGGGGTGTCTAGTCGGCATCTTTTGCATTGGATCCTAAGTGGCTTGTCCAATTCTGTGGACTCGGAGGTCACTTCTAGTACTTGAAAATGGCCAGGAGGCGAACATTCCCGTTCGGCCAAGATGTATTTTTCCCGCCGATTTAGCTTGGTCTCATCTATTCATAAGGTCTTTGACACTAAAACCTTAGACAAAGTCTCTATTGTAAAAAGAAAGAAAATGTCTCAGTTAGAGATAAGATGGAAATTGAGTTGAAGTTTCTTACCAAAAGAAAATTGCAGCTCAACTTGGTTTGAACTCAGGCCGAAAATGTAAAGAAGCTCCTCATGGAGCAATCTAGGAATATCAAGCTTCATACAAAGTCAGCTGCTCTAAAACTTCATTAAATGTCAGCTCTATGCAAAAGCCACCCAACTCGGATGCAGGTGGGAGATCTTCTTGCCACCTTGTCAATCAGAGTACCGATGTAGGGAGTCGAATAAAGAAGTACTTGTCATTCTAGTTTTTATTATGAGAAGACATTTTATCAAAATGTAGTCTTCGGGTGGGATTGGAATCAAAAACCCCATTAGCCAATTGTTGGGGTAGTAGAAGTAATGAAATACTCAAGGAGTCAAAGAGACCTCACATAAATGAAATAAAATTATGATTCCACATAGAGGCGAATGGAGTTCGGGACTAATTTTTGGAGAGGGATACGAAAATACTGGCTTATTTCGGAGAAGAAGGTTGGAATGGGGAAATGAAAGCTAGTCAAGACTTGGTCCTTAAAAAAAGTCATGTAACTTGTAGGAGTAAGATAGGGATGGTCTTGGTTATTTGGCATAATTATGTGCAGAGAGCCAGGAACTTCATAGGTAAAATGAATGTGGTCTAGGTCTACCTCGTCAAACTCTGAGGTAATCAAAGTGTACCACACGCTGAGAATGTTCATGGGAGGATTCAGGGGTATGATCCAAGTGGGGCAAAGAAATGAGGAGGGAACCTAAAGGAACTTATGGGAGCAAGAAATCAGCTGGCGTCACAAAAAGAAGAACATAATGGGGATGAAGGGTAGACAAACATGGAAATCCCTAGGGCTTCTTAAAAAGAAACCCTACAAACCTCTTTAAAATAGATCATTCGATCTTGTAGGTACATGGTGGGCCAATGACCATGGCCATCTAATTAGAAGAGAAATGGATTGTCATCCGTACAAAAAATCGTGTATCAGTTATCATGTCTGGGAAATTGAGTTTGATAGACATATGACAGTAGTAGAAGGAGGGTCTTTATAACGAATGTAATAGATAAATCATTATCCCAATGCGCCATCACATGTATCAACAAAAATCCCTCCCGGCATTTATGGCATATGATGATCATCTAAATTTAATCGACTCAAGCCAATGAAAATCCTACTTGGGCATGACTCCTTATCTAAATCCGATCGACTTAAGCTTATTAGAATCCTACATGGACATGACTCCCTATCTAAACCTGATTGACTATAATCGATCAGATCTCAATGGGGCATAATTCTGTTAGAATGTATACTAAAAGTCTAGATTTTTGTAAACATTTATTTGAAATAAGAATCACATTGGTCAAATGTCTACATTTATGCTAAGTGTAGTTGTCCATTTAATTTATATTGTAGATAACATGGTGTGAGGAGACACACAGAAGTTCATGTTATCAGTTCCTTATAAATTATAAACAGTTGCTTACAACCAAGATGGAATGGGACAAACCATTGGAGTAGTTGTAGTGTAATTAGGTATTAGTTTATCTTGACTAATAAATTACACTAGTACACTATGAGTGTATTGAGCAGGACCATTTGATGTAGTATCTTTTTATACTGACTAAATAAAAGAACAATACCTCTGTTATTATGGAAGTGTGTACTCTTAATCATGATATAATAATAAACACATATACTTAATATTTATTTCTTTAATTTATCAAAGGGTGCAATTTAGCTCGTTAAATCAATAGGCCCGATAAGTTGGGAAATGATATTATTTATATGATGTGTTGTTGATTATAGAATGAAACTGTGTCCTAGTAATCTAGGTTGATGATGTCTCCTTGAGGAGCTCATAAGAATTGTCATGTAAACTCTTCAGGTAGACTTAGTCCGACATGACGATAAGGTTGAGTGGTACTACTCTTAGAGCTAGATATTAATTAAGTGAGTTGTCAGTAACTCATTTAATTAGTGAACATTCAATATCTTAAAAACAGGGAGACTAACACACTCATAATAAGAAAGAGCACATATTGTAATATGGGATTGATGCGGTAGTACAATAATAACTCTTTAGTGGTATGAGTTATTATTGATGAACATGAGTTGGGTGTTCGAGGCGAACACGGGAAGCTCAAGCTCATCGGGAGACCAAAGTCAATTCCTCCTCTAGGTCCCTATTGTAGCCTCTTGTATAAAGCCTTATATCCACCCAAAGCCTAGCTTCTTAAGGCCCAAGTTAGGGCGGGCCAAGCCTTGCTTGGAGACCAAGCAAGGGGTCGGCCAAGCCTTGCTTGGTGCCCAAGCAAGTGGCCGGCCACATCATGAAGAGAAGGAAGTTTTATTTTGTAAAATCTTTCCATTTATAGAGATCCATAAAAAGGATTTAAAAGGATGATTTTAATATAAAACTTTCCTTTTTTAGATCGGTCATAAAAGGAAATAAAAGGGAGTTTTTATTTTGTTAAAAACTTTCCTTTTATGTTGGTTTTAAAAGAAAGTTTTAATTTTAAAATCTTTTCTTTTATAAATTTCTACAAAGGAATAAAAGAGAGATTTGAAATCTTTCCTTATTTGTAGTTATCTATAATGTGAAAGAAAGATTTTAATTTTTGATAAAACTTTTCTTTTGTAACCATATTTTATTTTAAATCTTATCTTTTATAGATATTCATAAAAGGATTTAAAAGAGAGAGATTTTAATTTATAAAACATTCCATTTATAACTATCCACAAAAGGGATTTTAAAAGAGATATTTTAATTTTGTTTAAAATATTTCCTTGCTTGGAGAATAAGCATATGGCCGGCCATGGCATGGGAGAAAAGGAAGTTTTATTTTTTGTTATAAAACTTTCCTTTTTTGACAAGACCAAGGAATATAAAAGAGAAGGAGGGGGTGTCTCACCTAATAACACATCTTCTATTCCTCTCCTCTCTTCCTCGGTGGTGGCCGACCCTTTGCTCTTTCTCTTCTCTTCATCTTTGTGGCCGGCGACATCAAAACTTGAAGGTTGGATTGGTGGCCGGTTCATGCTTGGAGAAGAAGGAGAAGAAGGAGACATTGCTTCCTAGCATCCCTTGGAGCTTGGTTGGTGGCCGAACTTCATCATTTCTTGGAAAAAGTTAGTGGCCGAAACTTGGAACGAAGAAGAAGACTTGGGTGGATTCTCGTCTTGGTAGATCGTCGCCCACACGACGTTCGAGATAAGAAAAGGAATACAATAGAAAATCAAGAGGTCTATAAGTTACAAGAGGTATAACTAGTTATTAGTTTCCGCATCATAACTAGTTCATCTTTTGTATAGATCTTGAAAAACCAAACACAAGAGGTTATCGATTTTAGTTATCATTTTTGTTATCGATTTTCATTTCGATTTCATGTTTCGATATTGTGCTTCTATTGAGGTCTCTATAGTTAAACCTAGTTTACTGTAAGAAGTTAAATATTTAATTTCTCTGTGAGCCTTTGTCTAGGAAGTGGTGAAAGAAGGCCTAGTGCCTCGCCATGTTTAACCTGGAAGACGATATTAGAAATAGATATTTGATAAATTTTGTAATATGGTTTAACTTAGGAAGATCTCATCGGTTGAACTTGGAGTAAGAATGTTAAGTTTCGTTCCCAATCTAAGTTTAACTTCTAAAAGGAAAATTTGGATTAATAATGTTAAGCATCGTTTGCAATCCAAATTTAACTTTAGTAGAACACATGGGTAGCTAGGATAGTTCTATGCTTGTACAACTTTTTGTACAGGGGAACTAGGACGGTATTCTGAGTAGCAACCAACAAATTCCTCACTATTTGGTCAAGGCTCACAACATACACCTGAGCAGATCCAAAACCGGTTGGACCTCTGGAGCACAACTCCCCACTATTTGGACAAGATTCCTAGCATACACTTGATCGGTCCTAGAACCGGTTGGATCTCTGGAGTTCAACTCTCCACTCATGTTCTTAACATGACACAGTCATCCACTTTATCAACAGATTCACTACCTGATTCATCACCCGATCAGCAGTAACAATTCGTCGCTCGACACATATGGGCCGTCACTTATGCACTGTCACTCACGGGGATAAGCTTGGTCTTATTATTTGCTTGGAACATAAAGGGACAAAGACTAGGCCATTCCTCCCCATAGACAATCAAGTACTTACAAACGTTTAGAGAAATGACAGCATAAAATGACAAAGGCATGGAACGGGAGCAAATAAAATTTAGTGAACTTAGTTACATGCCTAAGAAAATTTTCTACTTGCGTTGGGGTCAAAAGACAAGATTAGATGAATCAAGATATATTACTTAAAATCTAGAATGACGTCTTCAGGGAGCTCATCCAAAACCTTATGTCAATTTAGGAAGTGTGTCGGGGGTTCAGATGCTAAATAACCAGCCTCCTGAAGTTGTTTGATAGTTCATTCGACTCCATAAAGGAATATCTTGTTAACACAGGTGTTGAGCTATAAGTAAACATCACGGGAGTGAAGGTGTGTCATTATTTTAGCTTCAAAGCACTCATCCACCTCCACTTTGTAGTCCTCTAGCTCGGCTTGAGATGTTACCAGTTCAGATGTGGTCCCCGCTAATTTAGACTTAGAGGTTGTTAGCTCAGACCCTGTAGCCTCCAACTTAGCTCGTAGGGACTCCAGGTCTATTTTTTTGGGTATCCATGTTCTCCTGCTGATCAGACACTGGCAAAATCCTTACCGCCAACTCAGCATCCTTTGCGTCCAGCTCTGAAGCATGGGTAGTTTCTAGCTCCTGTAACTTATTGGAGAGCCCCTGAGTTTCAACTATTTTGTAATCCAGATCAACCATCGTCTAAGACTGCCTTGCTTTTTCAGATCGGAGTTTGACTTTGCTGGTCCTCAGGGCGACTTCCAGTTGTTGTGCTTTTATTGCCTCAGTACTGGCCAGGTCCCGAACCTCCTGTACCTTCTTTTCTAGCTCTCTAAGTGAGTCAACTTGTGTTTGAGCTCCTTGTTGTGCAGCCACGTCTGGAATCTAGGTGAGGGTTGGAGAAGATTCCAATTCTGCTACATTCCTTCTCAACGCCTCGTTCTCACATTCCAGTCCCACCAAAGCACGAGATATGCTCATCTCAACCATCCAAAACTAAAAAAAGACATTATTAGTAGTATTCCAGTTAAGAGGATAAGTCAGCCGAATCTTACCGCAATTAGGTCTTGGACGAACCCATCCGCCAACGCCATTGTTGTGCGGCCTTCCATTTGGGTCACTGAGTCCTTCCAAGCCTATGCTAGCAAACCCTTCAGCTGTATCTGCCCACGAGACGGAGAAGTATCCAAAGACGAGGTTACTCCTTGATGGATGGCACGTTGAAGGCAGCAGAGAATTGGAAGTCACTCTTTGACTTGCGGGACGGATTAGGCTCAGAGGAAGCCCCTACAAGTAAGAGGTCGGACGAAGGGATGATGCCCAAGGAGTTAGGGCCATAGAAGACTGCTGGGAAATTGTTTCCCCTTGGATTAGGTTATGGGAGGCCAGAGCTGAAAGCATCTGCTCGAAAGATGGGACTAGAGTGTTTTCCCTAGCCGGTGTGGATCATGGGGAAGGAGCGATAAGCGAAGACATCCGCTCAGAAGATGGTTATATAGTAGTGTCAGATCGGTGTCTCTTGCATCTAACCCTCAGTTGTGTAGGTCCTCAGTCATCTGACAAAAGGGGGATGAATTGTTTGAAATTACAAACACCTTTTCTCGATCTTTGAACTAAGTTAGGCAAACACTTGTTTATAAACTGAAAGTACATGCATAAAATAAAGATAGATGCAAGAAATATTTACTTGATATGCAATCAGAAGATTCATAATCCAAGGCAAATGTGGTTCACTAAAATCTCCTTCTTCAAAAGGTGGAGTAGTCTCTTATAACATTGTAAGCGTAGAAAAGTAAAGAACAGAATTAGAAGTTGAAGAACAGAATTTATTTACGAGTGTTGTTCTAAACTACTAAGATCAGGACTCTATTTATAGTCTGCTAGTCGAATTTGACCGTTTGTTGATGTGACAGCTTCGGACGCCTGGAAGGGGTTCGGGCTTCTGGGGGTGGATAAAACTTTATTCACGTCGCAATGGCTTGGTAAAGATAAAATTTATCTGGTTCGGGCACCCAGATGCCTTTGCTCACGCAGGTTCCTGCAGAGGCACCCTGGGCTACTTAGGACGGTTCAGGTGCCCGGACGGTCTGAGCACCTGGACTTGGTCTAGGCACCCGGATAGTTAACAGCCTGTTGACTGCCCATTTCTCCTCCGTTTTAGCTCTGTTTGCTTGAGTGATTTCGGCCATCTGGAATGAGGCTCACTCGAACTCATTTTCCGACCTTCTCTTCGAGCAAACTTTCGCTCTGGCTTCTTGTCCCTCATAAATACTGTGCGCTTCCTTCTTGTCCGCAGGCATACTCTTCCGCAGCACCTCGTCTCTCAGACACATTGAGGCTGCCAACTCTCTTCTGTGTTATCTTTCTAGTTGCATCTTTTGCTTGACTTTCTATTTTCCTAAGTTCCTACATACTCAGACACAAGACATCAAATAAACATAGGACCTAACTTGACTTGATTGATCACACCAAAATCACAACGACGTACTTACAAGTTGTGTTACATATTTGAGGGAAGGAATTTCCTCTGGTGCTGTTGGAGGGCCGAGAGGTAACTTTCTTCCCAAACTTGTTGCCACGCTATTACCACCTGCTCAACTACTGGAAGCCTCTCTAGAGAGGTCGGTCGGCTGATCTTCTCATTCGGCCAAAAGGGTTTGGCCTCATCGATTTAGTTTAGCCACTTCCAATCGCAAAGACTCATAAGCTAAAGCCTTGAACATGGTGCTCGCTGCACGAATAGAGAGGACCTCAGTTAGTGATAACATAAAAACTGAGTTACCAATCCTTACCAAAAGAAGAGGGATGCGTTGCTCGGGCAAGACTCAGTCCGAACATATAGAGGAGACCCTTCTGCAATAGCTAGGGAATGTTGAATTACAAGTCGGCCAGCTTCCCTGAAGTAGAAATGTGTGCACGTTCGTGGCAGTAGTATCCTTACTCGGGAAAGGTGAAAGGTCTGTTTGCCAATCGATCGGCCAAGACACGGAAATAGACACTTGGATAAAAAAAGAAAAGAGATTTCTATCCCTTATTAGACGAAGACATTTTCTTGAAGAAAATTACCTTGGAACGGGATTGAAACAAGAAAACCCTAGGCTTCGATCTTTTAGGATAATAAAAATAGTGGACAGTACGAGGGACTTAGGAAATATCATATAAATGAAATAAGATTGTCATTCCACACATCGATCGGAAGGTGTTGGGAGCAAGTTGTTGGAGCGGAATATGGAAGTATTGGCTTATCTCGGATAGAAAGTGAGGGAGGGAGCACAAACTAGCCTGAAGTTAATCTTTGAAGAAAGCAACGTAGCTCGTGGGGAGGATGGTGAGGATGGTCTTGATGGCCAGGAATGAGAATGTGCAGGTTTTTAGGGATCTCCAAATCTAGGCGGATCATCTCAATGTCGCAGTTATCAAAATCAGGGTTAGTGGGCGTATATCAAGGGGTAAACATTTCTTGGGCCATGGATGAACAAAGGAGAGATGCAGGGAGATCGAAAAAAGCACTTACTAGGAAGTTCACAAGAAAGGGAGTGTAGTCGGTAGAAATCGCCAGAGAAGAAAATGAAGAAGACAAAGCATGAATGTACTACTTTCTGAAATGCTTAGGGTTTTTTACAAGAGCCCTGAGATATCTTTAAAGGTTGATCATTCAATCAAAATGTCCTAATTAGTTGCAATTGTCAGATCGGAAAAGATGAATCATTATCGATTCATGCGAAAAGGTGTGCATTAGCTGGTGCATCAGAAAAAGGGGAGTTGGTGGAACACGTGGTGATTGCCCATAAAATGGTATTTATGATTGACAAGATAATCGAATTATTTCGCTAATACACTCTCACGCATATCACCAGCGCCTTACCTTGCTTTTCAAGCGCCTAACATACATTTTTTTTAGAAAGATAAAGTTGATGGTAACATTGATAGTGAGGGTTAGTGTCGTCATCCGATTGGATGATTGGACGGAACTAGGACTAAAGTGTAGTCAGTCGGTTATGAACCTCCTTTGACTAGACTTAAAAGGAAGGCTTGTGATATGACACATTGTAAGTGATCCCAAAAGTAATATGGGGTCGATAGCCAAGATGATGTGACAGTCAAAGTCAAGGTGAGACGATAGTTAAAGTCAAGGTGGGGTAGCAATCAAAGTCCAGATGCACGTAGCCGAATATACCACTTTCAACAAGATTTAGCTCCCCACTTCTTATGGACACGACTCCCTGCATAAATACGATCGGCTCTAGAGTCGGTCGGACCTCCGGGACTTAGCTCCCCACTTCTCATGTGTATGACTCCTAGCATACATCGGGTCGGCTCCATAATCGGTCAGACCTCAGGGGCTTAGTTCCCCACTTCTCATAGACATGACTCCCAGTATAAATCTGATCTGTGCTAGAGTCGGTTGGATCTCCGGGTTTCAGCTCTTCACTTCTTATAGACACAACTCCTAGCATAAATCTGATCGGCCCTAGAGCCAGTCAGATTTCTAGGGCTTAACTCCTTACTTCTTATGGACATGACTCCCGGCATAAATCTGGTTGGCCTTATAGTCCATCAGACCTCTAGAGCTCAGCTCCCCACTTCTCATGGGCATGACTCCCAACATAAATCTGATCGGCTCTAGAGCCGGTTGGACCTTCGGGACTTAGCTCCCCACTTTTTATGGGCATAGCTCCCTGTATAAATTTGATGGGTTTTAGAGCCGGTCAGACCTTTGGGGTTCAACTCCCTATTTCTCATAGGCATGACTCTCAGCATAAATCCGATTGACTCCAGAGTTTGTCGGACCTCCGGAGCTTAGCTCCCCACTTCTCATGGGCATGACTCATAGCATAAATCCGATTGGCCCTAGAGTCGATTGGACCTCCGACTTCCAGCATACATCCTACCGGCCCAGAGCTGGTTGGACCTCCAGGGCTTAGCTCACTACTCCTCATGGACAAAACTCTCAACAAAAACCCAACCAGTTCACATCGATCAAACTTCAACAAGGTTCAACTCCCCAGCTCACATGGGCATGATTCCCACCTAAATTCGGTCATCTTTAAACTGACATGACTCCCGTTAGGAGACAACATTATTAGAGAATCACAACTATTTATCAGAGAATAATAGCCACTCACTAGAGAATATTCGGTCACTCTAATATATACACGCAACAGAATATTCTTCTGGCTAGGAGAGGGATGTCGTACATCCTCCACTACTAGACATGTTTCAACACCAGGCATTCTCTGATGTCTCATTATTGTGAAGGTTATAAGAGGCGATATAAAGAGAAGTCATCTCCATTGACCAGGTACATGTGCACGTATACGTAACCATACTATTTTTCTATTGTTTATCTTTTTCCATATTTTTCACCGGGATTACTATTCTGAGTTGAGCGTCGGAGTGTCTGCGTCAGAGACCCCCTTCCTGATTCTCGCTCTAATGTTCTTGTCCGCTCTGTTTGTGGTGTGCGCATGTCTGTAATTTCTAGCTCTCAGTCCCTCCTCCGTCAATATTTCCGCCTCTTTACCGGCTACTCATCTGCTCAATTTCTGGATAGGTACAGTAAGCTTTGTTGAACTAGATTAAACCCACTGTGAATGAAATTTACAAACAAACAAAGCAGTGATGAGTTCGAGTGAAAGAACTTCCCTTCTAAATGAATTAATTAAGAAATTCACATTAGTTCCTAATTAATGTGATAGTAAATTGTAGCTTTAATTAATGCTGAAAATTGAACAATTTAAGTTCACTTGCAGTCCCTAGTTGCCTAACCAAGACACTAGCCAGATCTTTGGAGCACTTATGGTATAGGAACTGTTTAAGCAAAATTGTGATGAGTTTCTCTGATGAGACAAGGAGAAAAGACCGGTACTTTTGGCCATGTTACAAACAACAAGACATGTGTGGGGCACAGGACCATTAGATCCCAATCATGGAGGAGCACCCAAATCTTTACCTATCAAACCAAATCTAAGGACTTTAACTTTGTTTTTTTTTTTGTTTGAAAAACAGTCTGATTGGCGAACAAACATAAAAAAAAAAAGTTAAATCTTAAATAAAGGTTAGGAGAGATTTGAGACAAGAGGAGAGGCCTAAGGTGTTTTTAATAGATCAAGGAATCGACAAACTAGTTGGCAAAGAGGAGATAATTGTTTGGATGCTTGCAAGACTATCAACTATTATAAAGTTCCCTGAAGGTTCGACAAATATGTGATATTCGCGTTAAGTTTAGGTTATAGTTTGACGGGCAGTGGCTTTGTTGTCTCACAAAATTTGCTTGATAGATTATTAGGGAAAAGAAAAAAAAAAAGAATGAATTCAATTCTGTCATTTTTTTGACTACTTGTTGGATTGATTGAATACTGATGCACGACGTGACTTAGGAAAACTAAAAGTAAGTTGGGGAAAGAAATGAAAATAAAAGTTTGTCATCTTTTTGTATTTAATTTGTTAGTATTACTTTTGTCTTGTATCTTTTCTTTTAACACACACATGTATATATATACTAATATACTTGTATACACACACAAGAAACGTAACAATTTGGAAATTAGAAAGAAAAACTTAGGACCGATCATTTATGATCTATTTCGGATAGATATTTATCTCTATCATACTATCATGTGAGAGTGTCGGAGAAATAAATCCATTCATATGGGACAAGCTTTCTTTTAAACAAAAAACAAAATCATGAAAAACATATAAGATATGAGATGGGCAACGAGGAACTAGATAGCTTTTTAGGAAAAGTAAAAGTTGAGGCCTTCGTCCTTTGGCCACACAACATTATTAACATGAGATAATAAAAACAAAATTTAGGATAAAGTAAAATCCAAAAAACCTTTTAGCTAAAACACTGTAGTTGGGCTTCTCTTCGATCGTCATGGCTTTTTCCCATTGATGTGACCGTCTAACAGCCACTTCTGTATGCTACAGATATAATTTCGAGCTGCCTCCTATTTTGATGCACCAGTCAGATACTCTAATAGTTAATTAGGTGTACACGGTTTAAATCTTAAATACGATCTATTATAGGATATTTTTTTTCAATAAAATAATAAATTTAAGAAGCTAATCACTTTGTACGGACAATCATGTAAAATTTCCGATTTACTGAATGGGTGGAATATAAAGCTAAACCGTTCATTCTGAAATTAATCTGCTTACATACTTGATTTTTTTGTTAGTGTTGTTTTTGCTAGATTATTTATTTATTTATTTATAGTTTTTGGACAATTTAATATTTTCCTTTTTTAGGATTTAAAATTTTTTAAATTAACTATATAAAATTTTATATTCTATATTTCTCGTATACTTTTGATTCAATAATACGATGCTGTCATCATGAGTGATGATATAGATGATTCACTTA
This sequence comes from Zingiber officinale, assembly GCF_018446385.1. Taxonomy (NCBI): domain Eukaryota; kingdom Viridiplantae; phylum Streptophyta; class Magnoliopsida; order Zingiberales; family Zingiberaceae; genus Zingiber; species Zingiber officinale. The sequence goes on from NC_056001.1 coordinate 5,279,089, forward strand.
AATCAATTAGTGTTTGACTGGATGAAAAAATTATTATTCGTATTAGAGATATGTTATGAAAAAATTATTATGGGAAAAATATATCCTTACGTGGGGATATGTTTCAGGTGTGCGAGTTAAACCTACGGACAATAATGTTGATGATTATGTAAAGCCATTGGTTGCTTGTGAGGTCGACAATCAAAGATTATTACATGAATCAATAATTCTGTTTCACACTTTATTGATGCATAGTTGGCTAAGTATGAGACGGCCAAAGAGGTTTGGGATCATCTGATAAGATTATACATGCAATCTAATTTTGCTAAACAATATCAATTGGAAGTTGATATTCACTCAGTTTTATAGGAAGATATGAACGTCTAAGATTTTTATTCTGTCATGTCACTCACATAATCCTTAAAATTGTGAGTATTCCCAACTTATGTCACTCGTAGTGAACAACAACGTTTGGTCCAATTCTTGAGGGTTATTCGTGATGACTTTGAAGGATTGCGTGAGAAAATTTTATATCGTAGTCCTCTCCCTTCGGTTGATTCGATGGTTCATGAATTGCTAGCCGAGGAGATTCAGCTTAAGTCTCAGGTTGATAAGAGGATTATTACACCGTCTACGTCATCTATTTTTGCAGTACCATAGCGGCCTCCGCCTCATAACAAAAATGATCAACTTCGAAGGTTTCTAATGATGAGTGTGCTTATTGCAAAACAAGGGGCACTAGAAGTCTTGGTGTTCATTATTATTGAACAAAGGTAAACCACTACAACAATAAAAATAAACACCGGAGCAACAGTGTCAGTAGCAACGATCTCAACAACCACCATTGCTACATCAGAATGTTTCATAAAAATTTGATAATCAACCACAATAGTTGTCATATTGACTACCTCAGTCTAGTAATACAGTGGTTGTCTCCTCTTTAGATTCATATATGTTTGAGTAGTTTCAACAGTTTCTTGCTTTACAGCCTTTTGTCATGACAACTTCCTCTCATATAGGTTTGTTATCATTTGGTATTTCAGATATATCTTTATCCTTGTGAGTTTTAGATTTTGATGTCTTCCATCATATGTCACTTAATTTATCATCTTTTATTTCTTTTTTCCCCAGTTCATCTATATCTATTATGACTATTGATGATACTCTTATGTCATTAGTAGGTATTGGTTCAATTGTTACGTCTTATTTATCTCTGTTGGTGCAATCATGCCCTGGAAGTTTCAATGTGTTGACAATTATTTAAGTTTAGGTTAATACGGTGGAACTAACATGCATTGTGAGTTTGCAGGAGGAGTTTCTTGCAGGTCAGAAGACCAGATGCAAGAGAAGACCAAGAAGGTCGAGGACTGGATTCTTGGCAAAAAGAGTTCTTGCAGGTCAGAAGACCAGATGCAAGGCAAGAGAAGTCCAAGAAGGTCGGGGACCTGATTCTTGGCAAGAGAAGCTCCTGCAAGTCACAAGATTATGTGTGTGATAGGCTCACTGTCAGAGATCGACTGGAAAATTGATTCAGACATGGCTGTGCGGCAAATTGCCTCTGAATCGATCAGCCGATCGATTGAAGGTAAGGCAATCGATTGGCTGATCGATTGGTAAAGTTCTGCGCAGCACAGAATGCGTCTGGATCGATCAGCCTATCGATTCAAAGTACTGAATCGATCAGCCGATCGATCCGTGAACATTCTGTGCGAAGCACAGAATCGTTCTGAATCGATCGGCCGATCGATCCGTGAACATTCTGTGCGAAGCACAGAATCATTCTGGATCGATCAGCTGATCGATTCAAGGTATTGAATCGATCGGCCGATCGATTCACGCAGCTGCTAATTTCATGAGCAAGCGCTTGAATCGATTCAAACGCTGCCCCAATCGATCCAAGTCAAATAAAAGAATCTGCATCGTCGATCTTGACGCGATGGCTTCCAACGGATAGTTGTGAATCGATTGGAATATGACCTCAATAGATCCACGGCGACGGCGGCGTGAGAAACGGCTAGTTTTCTCAACGTATAAAACACGGAAAGAAACTGGAAAACAAGCACAACGAAAAACATACTGTTCCATTGCTCTCCAAGCCTTTTGAAAGCTCTCAAGTGATCAAGATTCAAAGCAAAGGGTTCAAGCTCCTCTCCACTACGTACTGAAATCTCACCTGCAAAGAAGAAGCTGATTAAAGCTTGTAATCCTTCTCTACTTCTTCTTTGTAGCGTTTGTGATATTTATTTTGAAGAAAAGGGAGAGGTGTGTTTCTGTTAAGGTTTCTCCACCTTCGGTGTGATTTCGAGAAGGAGGGTTTTTGATAGTGAAAGAGTGTGAGTGGTGTGGATCCTTGGATTAGTCACCTCCTTGAGGAGGTGGATACCAAGTAAATACCGGTGTTAGCATTGCCTTCAGATTTCCGCTGTGCAAAACAAAGTTGGTCATCCCCCCCCTCTAGCTCAACCGATCCTAACAAGTGATATCAGAGCATTGGTTTGCTTTTGAGGATTCATCGTCAAGAAAGCACAAGTTAAAGAGCTACAAGATGTCAATGAAGGAGGGACATAGTACTTCACGACCACCATTCTATGAAGGCAGCAATTTTGCTTATTGGAAGAGCCGCATGGAGCACTATCTCATGACCGAAATTGATATGTGGTTCTCAATCACAGAGGGATTCATGGCGCCAACTGAAAATGGAAAAATGCTTGAGTCATCCAAGTGGACTGTTGAACAAAAAATGAAGGCTCAAGCAAATGCAAAGGCGATTGTCACTCTTCAATGTGGATTAAGCTCGGAACAACTCAACAAAGTTGGACCCTTTAAGAGTGCCAAGGATTTGTGGGATAAGCTTATTGAACTAAATGAAGGCACCAAGGATTCAAGAATTGCAAAGAGGGATTTGTTGATAAATCAACTTCAAAATTTCACCATGAAGGATGGAGAAACGGTAAGCTCACTACATGGGAGATTCAAGGAACTCCTAAATGGTCTTCATTCAGTTGGAGAGAGTGTGGAGAACCGAGATCTCATAAGGTATGCTTTAAAATCTTTCCCAAGAAACTCTTTATGGTCATCCATGGTGGATGCTTATAAGGTTTCAAGGGATTTGTCAATAGTGAAATTGGATGAATTATTTTGTGAACTTGAATTGCATGAGCAAGCTAACACAAGCCATAAGGAGAAAGGTATAGCATTGGTTGCAGGTGAAAAGAGCAAAAAGAAGCACAAGGAAAAGAAAAAGGAGAAGAAGGAGTCATCTTCAGAATCCGAGCAAGATAGTGATAGTGATAGTGATGAAGAGCTATCATCAAGTGAAATGGCAAACTTCGTTCGAAGAATGATGAGACATTCAAGGAAGTTTGACAAAAAGGATGTTAAGAAAATCTTCAATGATGAGAAAAGAAAAGGTAAATCTCTTGTGGATTCTAAGAATAAAACTGATGTAATTTGCTATGAATGTAAGAAAAAAGGGCACTACAAAACGGAGTGTCCAAAGTTGAAGAAGCAAGAGGAAAAGATCAAGAAAAAGAAGAAGGCGTTGAAAGCCACATGGGATGACTCATCATCAAGCTCATCGGAAGAAGATGAAAGGAAGAGCTCAAAGCACATGGCTCTCATGGCCTTAAGTCATGTAGAAGATAGTGAAGATGAAGATAGTCATGAAGAAGATGTGGAGTCTTCAAGTGAGTCATCTTCTAGTGATGATGAGGTAATTTCTCCCAAGCTTGATAAGATGTATGCCACCATTGCATGCTTAACCAATGCACTAACTAAATCAAAAGGGAAGGTCAAAAGATTGCAAAATGAATTGAAATCACTCAAAAATGAAATTGTGCCATGTGAAAGTTGCATGCTTCATGAAAATGACAAAAATGATGTTGATGATCTTGAAAAAGAAAATGTATCATTGAAATCACAAGTTGATGATCTTAGATGTGCTCTAGTAAAATTTACTTCAAGCTCAAAATACTTAGACATGATTCTAGGAGCTCAAAGAGGCGTGTACAATAAAGCGGGACTAGGTTTCAAATCTCAAGATAAGGAAGTTAAATTCATGTCCCTAATTAGTAGAAACCATGCTTCAAGGGTTAAGGTTGTTCAAGCTTGGGTACCCAAGCAATTTGTTATTGATGCTACCGGACCCAAAGTGTGGGTACCAAAACATTTGGTTCATCGTGTTTAAACAGGCATGCGAAAAGGGGGAGCATCCAACAACATGGTTCGTAGATAGTGGATGCTCTAAGCATATGACGGGAGACTCATCAAAATTTTCATCATTTAGACACAAAAGTAAAGGTACCGTTTCTTTTGGTAATAGTGGTGAGCTAAAAGTTATAGGAATTGGAGATATTAGAATTTTCGAGAAATTTGTAATAAAAAATGTGTTACTAGTAAAAGGCATGGCTTTTAATCTCTTGAGTGTTAGTCAACTATGTGACTCGGGGTATAGAGTTGAGTTCAACTCATCTCAATGCCTAGTCAAACATAGTGAACTAAACACCAATGTTCTCATAGGCCATAGAAAAAAAAATATTTATCAAGTTGAACTATTTGGTGCTACTAATGTGTTTGCTAAGTGTCTCATGTCCAAAGAAGAGGAGACGTGGCTTTGGCACCGGAGACTCGCTCACACCAACATAAAGAATATCAAAAATCTCTCAAGGAAGGAGTTGGTGCACGGATTGCCAAAGTTGAAGTTTCAAAAGGACAAAATATGTGATGCATGTCAAATGGGTAAGCAAACCAAAGCTACTCATAAAGGTAAAAATGTTGTAAGTACTTCAAATGCTTTAGAGCTCATTCACATGGATTTATTTGATAGTAGCAAATATATTTCTTTAAATGGTAGTATATATTGCTTTGTAATTGTGGATGATTACACTAGATATACATGGGTGTTTTTCTTGAAACATAAGGATCAAACTCTAGATACCTTGATTGCTTTTTGTAATAGAGTAGAAAATGAAAAGGCTCATAAGATAAACAAAATAAGAAGTGATCATGGAGGTGAGTTTGAAAATGATAGATTCACAAGTTTTTGTATGGAAAAAGGCTACAAACATGAGTTTTCAACCCCTAGAACACCTCAACAAAATGGAGTTGTTGAGAGGAAAAATAGGGTGTTACAAGAGGCCGCTAGGAGGATGTTAAATGAATATTCACTACATAGTTTCCTATGGGCCGAAGCAATCAATACGGCTTGTTATGTCCAAAATCGAACTTTAATACATAGGTTTCTAGGAAAAACACCTCATGAATTGTGGTTTGGTAAACAACCTACAATTAAGCATCTTAGAGTATTTGGGTGTAAGGTCTATATTCTAAACACCAAGGATCACTTGGGAAAGTTTTCCGCTAAGGCGGATGAGGGAATTCTTGTAGGATACTCAAGTCATAGCAAGGCATACCGAATTTACAACAAAAGATCAAAACTAGTTGAAGAATCACTAAATGTTGTATTTGAAGAAAATCCCTCTTTAAACGCTATAAGAACAAACAATGAAGAATTACAATTTGAGTTAGAGAAACTAACACTAAATGAGGTAAATCATCAAGGAGAAGAAAATCAAGAAAGTGATGGTGAGAAAAATGAACCTTTGCCACTTGAACCCGAAGTTATAACAAATCAAGACTCAAGACCTATTAGGACTCATGTAAATCATCCCTTAGATCAAGTAGTAGGAGACATTACTCAAGGAGTGAGAACTCGATCTTACTTTAGAAATGAAGGAAGTCAAGTTGCCCTAATATCTCAAATAGAACCAAAAACCATTGATGATGCCTTGTGTGATCCGGATTGGATTTTAGCAATACAAGATGAATTATCTCAATTTGAGAGAAGTCAAGTTTGGGATTTAGTTCCTAGGCCTAACAACAAATCAATTATTGATACAAAATGGGTTTTTAGGAACAAACTTGATGATAAAGGGATAGTGGTGAGAAACAAAGCTAGATTGGTCGCTAGGGGTTTCAATCAAGTAGAAGGGTTGGACTATGATGAAACTTATGCACCCGTAGCAAGATTGGAGTCAATTAGAATGATGTTGGCCTTTGCCGCCCACAAGGGCTTCAAATTGTACCAAATGGATGTAAAATCAACATTTTTAAATGTTGTAATAAAAGAAGAAGTATATGTTGAGCAACCACCGGGATTTGAAAATTTGGAGTGTCCAACCCATGTATATAAACTTAAAAAGACCTTATATGGACTAAAACAAGCTCCTCGGGCTTGGTATGAACGATTGTCAACATTTCTAGTATCAAAAGGATTTCATAGAGGAAAAATTGATCCTACTTTATTCTTGAAAAATAATGGTAATGATTTGTTTGTGGCCCAAGTATATGTAGATGACATTATTTGTGGTTCCACAAATAAAGATTTTTTAAATGAATTCATTAATCACATGGAGAGTGAATTCGAAATGAGTTTGGTTGGTGAGTTGACATTTTTCCTAGGATTACAAATTAAGCAAACAAAAGAGGGCATTTACATTCATCAATCCAAATATGTCAAAGAGCTGTTTAAGAAATTTGGAATGGAAAATGCAAAGGAAATATCTACCCCCATGGCCACAAATACTAAGTTGGACAAAGACATTGAGGGGAAAGAAGTTGACTCCAAAGTGTATCGTAGTGCTATAGGAAGTCTTCTCTATCTCACGGCTAGTAGACCGGATATATTTTTCGCCGTAGGTATATGTGCTAGGTATCAATCTTGTGCCAAGGAGTCACATTTGAGTGCCGTTAATTCTTCGTTATCTCAAGGGGACTCAAAATGTTGGTCTTTGGTATCCTAGAACCGAAACTTTTGACCTAGTGGGCTATACCGATTCCGATTATGCCGGATGCAAGTTGGATCGCAAAAGCACTAGTGGTAGTTGTCAATTTCTAGGGTCCTCTTTAGTAAGTTGGTCAAGTAGAAAACAACATTGTGTAGCTTTCTCCACAACCGAAGCGGAATATATTGCTATGGGAGAGTGTGTATCGCAATTATTGTGGATGACTCATACTCTAGAAGACTATAAACTTACCTATAACAATGTTCAAGTACTTTGTGATAATGTGAGTACAATCAATTTAACAAAAAATCCCGTTCATCATTCAAGAACGAAACACATAAAGGTTAAACATCATTTTATCCGTGATCATGTAACTCGAGGTGATATCATTTTAAATTATGTTGGATCAAAATCTAACTTAGCCGATATCTTCACCAAACCTCTTCCCGAAGTTGAATTTAGCTTTCTTAGAAGAGAATTGGGAATGTGTTGTATTGATTAAATCAAATCCCCCATGGTCACTTTATAGGTAGAGCCTTTGGGTTCTTCACCTTAATTTTTGCCTCTCACAAACACATAGGGTTATCTTCTTTGTGTGATTTAGATGGGGGTGAGAGGTTAGGAACATTTATCTTGGTCATAATGCTTTGTTATGATGCATTAAGTTGGCCAAGAAAAATGATTTTCACATGAAACATTCATTTGTCCAATCATAGGGAAAGCAAGTGTACAACTCATGTGCCCGTTGCCCTACGATTATGATTGAAAATTTCCAATTGATCATGTCACAACTCACTTCTGAAACATTGGTTGAAGTGTGTTATTGGATGGGGATTATTATGAAAAAGATAGATACAAACTTCCTCATATCTTTGAAGTTTTCAATAATTTGTGGTTTTGTGTAAGTTTTCATTAAGACGAGTTTATTTTTATTAAACTTTATTTTTCCTTGATAATATGGGACATATATAGTGTCTATGCAAAATTTCGTGATTTTTGGAGTAGTGTACAATTAGTTGTGTTTTTCCAAATCTTGGTTCTGAAAGTTTTTCAGACATGCAAAACTATCAGGCTTCCCAATCGATTGGTCAATCGATTGGGAGGCTCGCACTTGGCCACAGAAGGCATCTGAATCGATCAATGGATCGATTCAGCGTACCTCGATCGATCAATGGATCGATTGAGACGCTCGTCGGTTTTCCACAAAAGGCATCTGAATCGATCAATGGATCGATTCAGAGAACCTCAATCGATCAATGGATCGATTGAGACACCCTTTCGTTTTTCCACAGAAGGCGTCTGAATCGATCCATGGATCGATTCAGCCTTTTGTTCGACTTTTACAGAAGCATTGTGAATCGATCGACCGATCGATTAAATTACTCTCAATCGATCGGTCGATCGATCGAAGCCCTAAAACCCGTCTTAAACCCGTGGATCCGAATCGATCCCTTAATTTTTTCTTTTCTCTTTCTCTCTCTCGACGCGGCTTTTGCCCTAGGCGACTTCCCAGGCGACGGTTCTGCCTGTCTCGATCGTCACTCCGGCGTTCTTCTCGGGCGAAGAGGAGCTATTCCACTTCTCTTCCAGTTCTCTCTCGACACACTGAGCAGCTCCTTTCCTCTTCTCCGCGTCCTCACACAAAATGCGGACTCAAAACCCTAAACCTAGGTAAAACTCGTTGCTCTACTCCTTGTTGTTCCTTTTTGCTCCTATTCTTGACCTAATCTGTATTTTTGTGTGTCTTTGTGCATTGCATTATCCCTCATGCATTGCATTACTTGCATTACCCTTGAATCTTTGCATTACTGTCAAACCATTCACTGTCCCTTCCTCACGCACTTTGTATTCCTTCCCGTTCACTGTCAACCCTGGGCATCTCGTGCATTTGTTTTCTATCCCACAGAAAGAAACAAAAGGTCCGTGAATCGGGCGAAGGGTCGTCTGTTCCTTCCTCACGTCCTCAACCTCCCACTGACCCTAGGTTTCCAAATGCTGCAATGCAACAAGCTTTCACCAAAAACACCTTCAAACTTATTCCCCCTAGATCAGTGAATTTGCAATATTATAGATCTTCTTGTTTTGATACCTATAATAGGTTCAAGCATTATAAACTTGACTCTTTGTTGACTTGTGAGAGGGACATCAATATAGGTCTTGTCTCCGAATTCTATAATAATTTACACACTTCAGATGGTGTAAATTATCGCACTCGTGTTGCAAAACGGAGTCTGGACTTCTCTTGTGAGATTCTTCAATCTTATCTCGAATGTCTACCCTCAAACAATGATTTTGTCTTTTATCCGAATCTTCCCGATGAGCTGCCTCCACCTTTTGAGCATATTAGCATTGCCTCCATGCATCAGTTCTTCTTTGGTCGTCCTCGTCCGGATGGGCCAGATGCTCATATCACTAAGTTTTCTTCTCTTGAGTTATCGGCTAAAAATGCCGCTTTGTTTAAAGTGATCATCAACTGTCTTTTCCCCATTGCCTCTCGTGCCTTAGCCACTCTACGACCGCCTCATATGTTTGCTCTCTACGCCATTCGTCATTCCCTTGACATCAACATCCCTCTGAATATCTTTCATTGCATCATCCATTTCACCCAGCCCGTGCAGCAGACGATACATATGCCTTTCGGGCATCTTATCACAGATTGATGTCTCCCGGGGACGGCTGGAGCACATGACAGTGGCTTATTCTCGGATTTCTTCCCGCTCTTTCAAGAAGTCGGGTCTGATTGGTGGTCCAGCTGGAGTTCGATGGATCGATGGTCGTGCTTTTGTGGAGGGACCCCGGGCTCGCCACAGGGGGGATGCACAGGCCTTGGCTCCTGCGGAGGATGAGGCTGAGGAGGAGTTCCACGGGCCAGCTTCTCCGACTCTTGAGGAGACGGTTTCCACTCGCCTTGAGGAGCTGACCCTGGAGGTAGCCAGCCTGCGTACCACGTTGGATACCGTGATCCAGCAGCAGACTTCGATGCAAGCGACTATGACTTCGATGCAGCGGACTCTGGACACACTAGTGGACTTAGTGGGCTCGTGGGTGACGATCCACCCGTCTCAGTCTGGTCCATCCCCCGCCCCTGTTCCCCCTGCTGAGGATGCCCCTGATCCTGACTCTGTGGCAGTTCCTACTCCGGCTACTACGTCCACTCCAGCTGCTGATCCTGCTCCCACTCCTCCTGGAGACGAGCTTATCGAGTTTTATGTTCCTATATGATGTATTTTTATCTTGTTGTATGGATGGTTGTTCTGGAGTCCTTTTTGTGAACTCTTTTTTTTTGAATGTATGATATATTTTTTTTGCTACACTCTCCTTTTGATTCTACATTTCAGTGTTGTTATGTTCTGTTGATATATGTGTTTTAGGGGGAGCATTCATTGGATTTATCATATTTGCCTTGTGCACTTATTGAGGGAGAGTTATTTGCTTTTGATTTTTGACAAAGGGGGAGATCTATGTTGAAGTTCATGCTTATTGCTTATGCCTATCTTAGTAAATTAAAATCAAGCTTACTGCAATTATGCAATTATTATTTCAGCAAGCTACAATCATTATTTATCATTGTATTGGAAATTAGCCTAAACTTAAATAGATTGTCAAACATCAAAAAGGGGGAGATTGTTGGTGCAATCATGCCCTGAAAGTTTCATTGTGTTGACAATTATTTAAGTTTAGGTTAATACGGTGGAACTAACATGCACTGTGAGTTTGCAGGAGGAGTTTCTTGCAGGTCAGAAGACTAGATGCAAGAGAAGACCAAGAAGGTCGAGAACTGGATTCTTGGCAAAAAGAGTTCTTGCAGGTTAGAAGACCAGATGCAAGGCAAGAGAAGTCCAAGAAGGTCGGGGACCGGATTCTTGGCAAGAGAAGCTCTGCAAGTCACAAGATTATGTGTAGGATAGGCTCACTGTCAGAGATCGACTGGAAAATCGATTCAGACATGGCTGTGCGGCAAATTGCCTCTGAATCGATCAGCCGATCGATTGAAGGTAAGACAATCGATTGGCTGATCGATTGGTAAAGTTCTGCGCAGCACAGAATGCGTCTGGATCGATCAGCCGATCGATTCAAAGTACTGAATCGATCGGCCGATCGATCCATGAACATTCTGTGCGAAGCACAGAATCGTTCTGAATCGATCAGCCGATCGATTCAAGGGATTGAATCGATCGGCCGATCGATCCGTGAACATTCTGTGCGAAGCACAGAATCACTCTGGATCGATCAGCCGATCGATTCACGCAGCTGCTAATTTCATGAGCAAGCGCTTGAATCGATTCAAACGCTGCCCCAATCGATCCAAGTCAAATAAAAGAATCTGCACCGTCGATCTTGACGCGATGGCTTCCAACGGATAGTTGTGAATCAATTGGAATATGACCTCAATCGATCCACGGCGACGGCGGCGTGAGAAACGGCTAGTTTTCTCAACGTATAAAACACGGAAAGAAACTGGAAATCAAGCACAACGAAAAACATACTGTTCCATTGCTCTCCAAGCCTTTTGAAAGCTCTCAAGTGATCAAGATTCAAAGCAAAGGGTTCAAGCTCCTCTCCACTACGTACTGAAATCTCACCTGCAAAGAAGAAGCTGATTAAAGCTTGTAATCCTTCTCTACTTCTTCTTTGTAGCGTTTGTGATATTTATTTTGAAGAAAAGGGAGAGGTGTATTCTGTTAAGGTTTCTCCACCTTCGGTGTGATTCCGAGAAGGAGGGTTTTTGATAGTGAAAGAGTGTGAGTGGTGTGGATCCTTGGATTAGTCACCTCCTTGAGGAGGTGGATACCAAGTAAATACCGATGTTAGCATTGCCTTCAGATTTCCGCTGTGCAAAACAAAGTTGGTCAGAAAAAGAAGTGAGCCATTCACCCCCCCCCCCCTCTAGCTCAACTGATCCTAACAATCTCATACTAATATTTTTTATACTCTGAGTTTTACTTTAAATCTTGTTTCTATTAGTCAATTATGTGAGTCTAGATACCTAGTCTCTTTTCCTTCATCTAATTCTTATGTTGAAGACCCGCAATCTCAGAGGTTGATTGGGGCATGCCGTAAGCAAGGAGGACACTATGTTTTGGATCAACTCAAAGTACCAGATGTTATAGCTTCAAATGTGGACTTATTATCTTTTCGTTTGAGTCATTCATCTTTTGATTTTTATTTATGGTATTCTCATTTAGGTCATTTTCAGTGTTTCGTTTGTAGTTTTTAACTTCTACAGAAATAGTAGGACCTTTAAAAATTTTAAGTCTTTCTTTTTCTTCTGCTTCATTTGATCTTATACATTATGATGTATAGGGATGCATTCCTATTCCTACAAAAGGGGGGAGGGGGATTCAAGGTATTAAGTTGTTGGGACACTCTGGGAGCTAAGGGGGGGGGGGGGTGATTAGCTCCGTTCACTTTGTCGATGATGATTTATAGTGAAAAACTCGAAGCAAATGCTAATGCCTTGATTTACTTAGTATTTACTTCAATGAGGTGACTAATCTAAGGATCTAATCCTCTCTCACAAATCTACTATGAAATAACTCCTTATCGGAAACACTCCGGAGGTAGAGAAACCTCATACAAGATCTCAAGAAGAATATAATACAAAAAATAAGTAAATACAAGAATATAAATGGAAAACCTCTTCTTGCTTGATCTCTTGTAGCTTGTAAACACCTTTTGAACCTTGGAAGTGCAGCAATACTTGTCTCTAAGAAGCTTCAAGAATTGGCGGAAAGAGTCGGAGAAGAAGAACTCTGATTTAAACTAGACAAAACCCTTTATACCTCACGATCTAGGATTTTTAATCGATTGGTCTTACCCCCAATCGATTGTCATATTAGATCCAAGTAAATCAAGCCATCCAAACCTCACAATGACTCTTTTCTTATTCCCTCAATCAATTAGTCAATCGATTACGTGGCTTCAATTGATCAGTTGATCAATTAAGAAGCCCATTGTTTGTCGCGAGTTTCTCCTCCCAATCGATTACCTACTGTTCGTCGTGAAGAAACACTCTCAATAGATCACCTGATCGATTGACAATTTGAATTGATCACTTAATCAATTCAGAATCTCACTGTTCGCTCACAAACTCTCCCAATCGATTACCCAATCGATTAAGAAAGATCTTGATCGGTTACCCAATCGATCAAGACACTTTCCACTATTTTTCATCACCCAATTGATTACCTGATCTATTTAGCCCTCTAATCAATTACCTAATTGATTAGTAAGTAGTAAAATATGCAGAGCTCTAAACGAGCTTCGTTTCACATCTGAGATCACCTTAATCCGATATCTGAGTCAAAAGTTATGATCTTCGGAAGTTTGTTACATCAGAACATCCTCGTTTCATGTCAACTCCCTGTTGGACTTACGACTGCCAAGCGTCCAATCAACCTTTGACTCACTTAGATTTTCTCTTGCCTAATTGCGGTTAGGACTTTACCTTGCCAATGTACGGTCCTCCATGACTCACTTGAACTTTCTCTTGCCCAACCACAATTAGGACTTTACCTTGCCAACATGTGATTCTCCATGACGCACTTGGACTTCCAAAGACTAGGTGTCAGGTTAACTTTTGACCCACCTAGATTCTCTAATGTCTGGCATCACTTATCATGATTTTCTATTTGCCTAACTTCACTTACCAGAACTTCCCAACTGCATGGTTTCACTCAACAGGACTTCTCCACTACCCAACTTCACTCACCGAAACTTTCCACACCAAATATTCGATCAACATTGACCCACTTAGTTTTTCTTCTTTTTCCAACCATCCCGTTGGTCTTGCTCTTACCTAACCTCCAGTTAAGACTTTCCCAATCAAGTATCTGGTCAACTTTGACCTACTTGACTTTTGGTTAACCTTCAACCATCAATCTCCAAAATGGACAATTACACCAACAATCTTCATATATTATTAAACATTAAAACTCAAACATTAAGACTCAAGCTTAATCCAACTCAAGTTTAGTAAATCTGGTTAACTTTGACCTAGGAAAAATTACATCAACATAAGTTCCATTTATTAATGATTGGACTTGTTACTCTTGGGTCTATCTTATGAAATACAAGTTTGATTATCTTATCATTTTCAATTACTTTAAAGCTCTTGTAATTACTTAATATTCTAGTGGCAAAAAGTGCTTTCATTATGGTTTAAGGGGTGAATACACTTTAAATTATTTTTCATATTAACTTGCTTCTGATGGTATTATCCATCAAACCTCGTGTACAAATACTCTTGAATATAATGGTGTGGTTGAACAGAAACATAGACATCTTGTTAAAATAGCTCATTCATTTTTATTATCTGTCAGTGTTCCTAGTGTGTTTTTTTTGTTGGGGGGGGGGGGGGGGGGGAGTAATCTTTACCGCTACTCACATGATTAATAAAATTTCAACTTCACACAATTCAGGCTTGTCACATTTTAAAAAAATTGTATGCCCATGTTCCTTCATATTCCTTTTTACGTGTTTTTTATTGTACTTGCTTCATCTTTCGTCCACATGTTGAGCATGATAAGTTAGCCCCTCGGTCTGCTTTGTGTATCTTTTGGGATTATGGTGTTGGTCAAAAAGATATCATTGCTTTGATCTCATTAGTCAAAAATTGTATATCTTTCATCAAATTGTGTTTCTTGAGCATATTCTATTCTTTTCTATTTCAACCAGTTCACATAATATGACAAAGTCAGATCCATTTTGCATTGATCCTTTCAATACCGACATTGAGGAAACTTCACCCACATCCCCTACTGGTATCTTAACTGAATCTGGTACTTTAGTTCCTGAGATATCTGCTCCACATGCTTCTCTTTCTGCCGCTACCCAATCATCTCTTGAGGTTACAGATGCTCCTTCTTTCCACTGTCGTCAGTCCACTCGTGTTCGTAAATTTACTAAACTATCATATTTTGATTATTCTTGTTATTCTCATTCTTTTGCTTCATTTATTGCATCTGATCATTATCTTTCTGAGTATGTATCCTATAAAGAAGTTGTTTGTAATCTACTTTGGTAGAATGCTATGATTGAGGAACTAACTACTCTACATCAGACTTATACATGAGATTTGGTATCGTTGCCATCAGTAAAACACACCATTGATTCTCGTTAGATATATAAAATCAAAACTAAATCTGATTGAACTATCAAATGATACAAAGCTCATCTTGTTGCTAAAGATTATTCTCAGGAGTATGACATGGATTATGAGGAAATATTTGCTCTTGTTGCAAAAATGACAACTATTCAGACTCTGATTGTTGTTGTTGGATCGAAAAGCGCTAGGGGGAGTGAATAACGCTCGTGGCTTTCACTTATCGTATTCGAAAACGTATCGAGTTAAGCAGCGAAAATTAAAACAAAACACACACACGCAAAAGCACACCAATATTTACTTGGTTCGGAGCCTAGGGCGACTCCTACTCCAAGGCCCACGCTCGTTGAGTGTTTACTTTGGGCAACAACTATAATAACGCAAAGTTACAAGTATGAAGTATAAGTACAGCAATAACTAAATTATACCGACAACGAAAATACTAGATTTGAAGCTCCTGGTCGTCGAGGTGTTGCTACAGCACTTCTGGATCGTTTCTTGAGCAGCACACGGAAAAAGAATCGCTTGGAATTAGTTGTTGCAAGCTGCTGGTCGAAACTGCCTTATAAAGACTGTTGAAGGCACCTCCAAGCCCCTTGAGGGCGCCTCCAATCTCCGGGTGAACTGCGCGTGGATAAGGCCTGACTTCTTCGCCGCTTATCCTCTTGAAGACGCCTCCATCACCCTTGAGGGCGCCTTCAAGGCTGTCCGAGGCGCCTCAAGTCTCCATGAGGGCGCCTCCAGCCTGCCGTCCGAGGTGCCTCTGGCTTCCATGAGGGCGCCTCCAGCTTGGCTTCCTGCACAGCTTCTGCCTTGCACCCGAGGCGCCTCCAAGCTCCATGAGGGCGCATTGGGTACTGTTCATCCGAGGCATAATGTACTCTTTTGTCCCTACAAGATAGGTTAGTCCACAAAACAATAACATACCATGCAAAATAAGGCTAGCACATAATAATAACATAAAATAGATGTATGACAGTCACCCGACTGCCCGGTTCTGACTTCGGATTTCCGACCGAAAACCCTAGGTCGAATCTACGCCTACTGTTCCCTCAGTGGGGAACACATCCTCACCTACTCCACTCAGGAGAGTATACCTGTCGCCAGACCGGTCCTCCAGACCGACTGGACTTTCTGCCTAGGTTTACCACCATCTACGACCTAGGGTTATCACCCCCAAGGGTTTTCCGCCACATAGAGTTACCTCCCCCTAGAACCAAAGGTTACACCCCTTTAGGATTTCCACCACCTAGGGTTACCACCCCTTAGGACCTAAAGTTGCCGCCTCTTAGGGTTTTCCTCCACCTAGGGTTATTACCCCCTATGACCTAAGGTTACCCCCCCTTAGGATTTTCTACCACCTAGGGTTACCATCCCCTAGGACCTAAGGTTACCACCCCCTAGGAGTTTTTACCTGCCTAACCACAGCTAGGACTTTTGCCTAAGAACACTTAGGACTTTCTTGCAAAGCTTATTCAAGCACATTAGATAACAAAACAACTTAATTTGAACCCTTTGACATAATCAAAACATAGGTTCAATTGTTGGATGCTTCCTGCACCAACAGTTGTTACTTCTATTTTGTCAATGGAGAATATCTTAGATGGATGTCAAAAATATATTTCTAAATGGTAATCTTCATGAAGAAGTTTATATGACACCACCTCTTGGTGTTTTATGCCAACCTAGTGAAGTCTGTAAACTTCATAAATTGCTTTATGGTCTCAAATAAATACGTCGTGCTTGGTTTGAGAAGTTTTATACAGTGAATACTTTGTTTGGTTTTCATCCTAGTAATTATGATTCAACATTGTTTATCAGATGTACGAGTACAGATCATATTCTTTTATTATTATATGTTGATAACATGATTATTATTGATGATGATGATTATAATGGAATTACTTCCTTGAAATTTGACTTGACTTATTATTTTGCTATGAAAGACCTAGGTATATTGTACTACTTTCTAGGCATTGAGGCCGCCTGTTCCCCAAAAAGGTTATCTTTTATCCCAGTCAAAGTATATATCTGATCTATTTGAGTGTACACGTCTTATTGATAATAGACTCGTTGATACTTCTATTGAGATTAATGCTTGGTATTCTTCATCTGATAGCCTACCTTTGTCAGATTCTACTTTGTACCGAACTATTATTGGGAGTTTAGTTTATCTCACCGTGACTTGCCCAAATATTATGAATGTTGTTTATGTGGTTAGTCAGTTTATCACTATACCAACTACACTTCATTGGTTTGTTGTTCTTCATATTCTCAGGTATCTTTGGGACACTCAATTTCAAAGTCTTTTATTTTCTTCTATCTCATCTCTAGAGCTATGTGCATACTCTGATGATGATTGGGTTAGTGATCCTACGAATCATAAATCTACCACTGTCTTTTGTATCTTTCTTGATGATTCCCTCATTTTTGGAAGAGTAAGAAACAAAATAATATTTCTAGATCTTCCACAGAAGCTGAGTACCATGCAAGAACTTCAACTATTTGTGAGATAGTTTGGTTGCGTTAGTTGCTTGTGGATATGAGTATCTCTCTTCATCAACCTACTCCGTTATATTATGATAATCAGAGTGCTATTCAAATTATACGCAATTTAATTTTTTATGAGAGGATGAAATATATTGAAATTGATTGTCACATTACTTGTCATCATCTTCAGCTTGTCACCATAACGTTGTCATTCGTTCCTTCAAATCTACATATTACTGATAGGTTTATCAAGGCACATTCCTCTTCACACTTTCATTTTTTGTTTGACAAACTCTCAATACTTTCAGCTGTAGCATCATATGTTTGAAGGAATGTTAGATTATATATATTTATTTGTTTATACTTTTTAAGACAATTTAGTCTTTTTTGCTTTTTTGATTAGGGTTTAGAGTTTCTTACATATTCTATATTTCTCATATACTTTTGATTCAATAATATGGCTAGCTTTTTTTTTTTTTCTCAATTTCAACAGTTTTGTTTTAATAATTGTATTCTGAATGGTCAGCAACCTCGATTGATTATATTACATCATACAAATCTTGCATTTGCTCATCTAATTCAAAGTTTGATGACTTCTACGTGCCAGCACAGATGATTCATATAGTAATATTATAATAGATAAGCTTGGTCAATTCTCAATAGAGGTAGAAGTCTCGTGGATTACTTTATTATCTGCATGTGTTACTGTTATTGGACGAAGTAGATAATACCATGAGACCTATTCTAATTTAAAATATAATTAACAGATATTAAATTTAAAAGTGACACTATAGCATTTGAATATATAAATGAAATAAATTGTTTAGGTATATTAGTAACACAATTCTTATTGTTTCCAAGCTAATGAGTCTAAATTCTTATTATTAAGTTGAGCTATATATATATATATATATATAATTTTAGTTAAAAATAATAATTCAATAAATAGAATATATTACTTTTTTATTATTAATTTGTTATAAATAATTTAAAATTATAGAATTGGTAATATACATATTATAAAATGGGCTACTTGCCGTGACGGCCTTCTATTTGAGGTCCAACTCGCGGCCCTCCTTTCATTCATGTAATGTCATCCAATCCAAACCGAAATTTGTTGTTTAAACAATTGCTATTGATTTTTAATACTTTTGAACCGTAAAGTTCAAGAGAATTTTAAAAGTAGAGAGGTAAATTATAACTTCTTTTATTGATTATTGTTCTTCATAAACAAACTTGATTTTTAAGATTAAGACTAAAACGAATGTGTAGATCCGTGTCTCGTGTTTTGCAAGAGAGAGCTCATCTTCATCTTACTCGATTATGTAAAATC
Organism: Zingiber officinale; assembly: GCF_018446385.1. Taxonomy (NCBI): domain Eukaryota; kingdom Viridiplantae; phylum Streptophyta; class Magnoliopsida; order Zingiberales; family Zingiberaceae; genus Zingiber; species Zingiber officinale. Next base: position 5,297,777 of record NC_056001.1, read on the forward strand.
CTGTTGTTTAGGAATCAGGGTCTACCAAATTCAAGTGTAGATTAGTTATCTCGGTCACAAACACACGTGCAGAAAATTTCAAATTTATGAATAAGAATGGGTTCGCTGCTCTGTTTGTGTTTAATATGCTACATGCGATCAAATTGAGTCCCCCCACCTTATAAAGGTTTTTATTCCATTCATGAGGCCTATGACGTACTTTGGATCAAATTAAGTCCTAATTTTACTATAAGTTTAGTACGACAGACGACTAATCGAGTACAAAAAGATAAGAGTTGCTTAAAGACTATAACTTCTCCTAGTCCTAACAGACTAGATACAGATATACAGACGTACTTCCTGTTTCACTTAAACCAATAAACTATCAGTCATTTGAAATCTTACAGTCTACAAAATCAAAAGACAATTTGCTATCTCTTAAAACTTTACCAGCTGACATACAAACTTATATTCGAGACTTAAGAGATTTCTCCTTCTATAAACATTTTATGGAACTTGCAAAAAGCTCTAAACTAGTTCCATCAAAATCCGATAAAAGGAATAACTATTACTTATGTCAAAGAATATACTTATAAAATTAAATGTTCAAAAGCTTTTCCTCAATGCTCTACTCTTGGCACTTCAGATTTAAGATGCTACTGTCAACTTCTGTATTCCTTCTAAAAAGCAAACATTCAATCTGAATAGAAACTTACAATACTTACTTACAGGGTTGCTTGTAGGACGTACAAGAGTATCTTACAAACTAAGAAGAGAGAGAGGTTGGAAGGATTGAGTGAACACACTCTTGTGTTCTTCTTTGGTGCATGAAAAAATTAGAATGTCATCAATATATACGCAAGTGAAGGTAGTCACTAGTATAAAAATATCATCCATTTTGCGTACAAAAATTTGAGATGCGATTTTAAGGCCAAAAGATATAACTAACCATTCAAAGTGTCCTTCGGGGTAGGAGAAAGTTGTCCAAGGGATGGAGTCAAGATGCATTTTACTTGTCAAAACTCAGATTTAATATCAAATTTAGAATACCATTTTGATTTCTGGATTTTGTTAAGTAGCCATGACGCACAACAGCATTAAGAAGGAAGCTTATCCTCCACGTCTTCTCTTCCTGACGCTTCACTCTGTTGGACCCCGTGGTTATTTTGGTATGATCAACCAAGTTAAGTTAGGTCCTATTTTGGTTTGATCCTTATGTCTAAGTGTGCATGAGCTTACGAACATAGGAAGTCGAGCGGAAGACGCAGCTAGCGAGAAGGATGGCACGGGAAGGGAGCCGATGAGCTAGGTGCATCTGAGGGACGAGGTACTACGGAAGAATATGTCGGTGGACAAGAAGAACGTACGCAACATTCGAGGGATGAAAAATTGGAGCAGAAGCCTTCTCGAGGAGAAGGTTGGAAATTGGATTCGGGTGAGCCCTATTTCAGTTGACCGCAATCATCTAGGCGATCGGAGCAGCAGAAGAGCGAAAGAAGATAATGAAGACTACAGGAGGCGCCCTCAATAGGAGTTGAAGGCGCCTCCAAGACGCCCGCGTGCCTCTGCCACCTTCAGGTGGAAGGCGCCTCCCATGAACATGGAAGGCACCCTCCGTAAACATGGAAGGCGCCCTCCATGAGCATGGAAGGCGCCTTCGATCAGGAAAACTGACCGTTGCCAAGGGATAAAACTCTATCCCTTGGTGCCTCGCTGGAGGCGCCCTCCAAGTCCTTTGGAGGCGCCCTCAAGCTATGGATAGGATTTTCAGGAGTTATAAGAAGGCCCCTAGAGTTAGGAAATAGTACAACAACTTCTATAATTACTTTCCTAGTTATTTCTGAGCTTTCAGTGTGTGTAAAAGGCTTCTCCGCCTTCAAAGAAGGATATTCTTAGTGAGCTTTTCAACCGCCTTGGATTAACAACAAACTAGATTGTAAACAAATAAATAGTGACATTTTACTTATTTCTTTAAGTTGTTAATTCTGTTTTTAATTACGTTTCTAGTCTAAGTCCAAGGATCGGGAAGGGGTTTTATTTTTCTATTTCAGGCAATCCACCCCCCTCTTGCCGGCCCCGTTGCGCCAACACACTCCTCTCTATAAATACAACCCTTCTCAGCCCAACTAAGGCATCGACAGAAGAACACAAGAGCGTGTGCACTCAAGCCTTCCAACCTCTCTCTCTTCTTAGTTTGTAAGATACTCTTGTACGTCCTACAAGCAACCCTGTAAGTAAGTATTGTAAGTTTCTTATTGTACTCTTGTATGTAAGTTAAGTTTGTCTTGTAACCTTTCTTATGGCTGAGTAAATCTTGCTTCTAATCCTTAGGGCTTAATTTAGTTTTTCTTAGATCAATAGTCCTCAGTCCTTATCAGAATCTCTTCATAGACTCATAACTAGCTAAGAGAGAAGATGGGACTATAGACCTTTGGTTTTGTAAGACCTGTGCTAGCTAAAGTAAGGCAAAATAGCTTGAAAGCTAGTGTAAGCCCTGAAGAAGCCGAGGTAAGAAACCAAGGACTATAAAACGGTTCTAGAGGCTCTTTACTAGGTAAGGCTCACTGGTGCGATCTAAGAAACATTAAACAAAGACCTAGGCTTAGAAATTTAAAAAACCACAGAAAACACAAACAAAAGTAATACTATTCTAGCTCTTCTTACTTCTCTTCATTATCACTTAACTTTGATTGTCTCAAAACTTCTTCAATTAGAAACACATCTGTCTGGCAACTTTGGTTCAAGTGAATTAAAAGAAACGTTTGCTAAACTTAAAAAAGATTTTAGTCAATTATCTTTAGGAAAAGTCTTTCCTAAGACACCACCAATTACTTCTAAATTTTTAACATATAAATCCAATGAGTCTAACAAAAACTGAACCATTCTCAAGACCTTCCTGGGTGATTTCGGCCACCGGAATAAGGCTCAGCCGAACCCAATTTCCGGCTTTCTCCTCGAGCAAGCTTTCGCTCTAGCTTCTTGTCCCTCGAACGTCGCGTACATTCTTCTCATCCAGCGGTGTACTCTTCCGCAGCCCTTTCGTCCCTTGGATGCACCGAGCCTGTCGGCTCCCTTCCAGTGCCATCCTTCTCGCTAGCTACGTCTTCTGCTCGATTTCCTGTGGTCCTAAGCTCCTGCACACTTAGACACAGGGATCAAAACCAAATAAAACCTAACCTAACTTGGTTGATCACATCAAAACAACCGCGAGATCCAACAATCTCCCCCTTTTTGATGTGCATCAACCCAAGTTCAAATTTGGGTAAAAACAATCAAGTAGTAATAAATGAAATTGCAACACTAAGTATAAAATAAACTGATTTATCAAAATTCAGAAAAATAGAGTTAGCAAAATTCAGAATTTAATAAAATCCTAACTCCCCCTACTTCCCCTAAACTTGTGTTGGACCCCGTGGTAGTTTTGATGTGATCGACCAAGTTAGTTAGGTCCTGCTCTGTGTTTGATCCCTGTGTCTGAGTGTGCAGGAGCTTAGGAGCACAGGAAGTCTAGCGGAAGACGCAGCTAGCGAGAAGGACGGCACGGGAAGAGAGCCGACGGGCTCGGTGCGCCCGAAGGACGAGAGAGCTGCGGAAGAATACATTGGTGGGCGAGAGGAACGTGCACGGTGTTCGAGGGACATTAAGCCGGGGAGGAAGGCTGCTTGAGGAAGGCCGAAAATTGGGTTCGGGTGAGCCCTATTTTGGTTGGCCGCAATCACCCAAATTATTGGAGCTTCAGAAGTCAAAGCGAAGGAAAAAAGATAAGCTGGAAGCTATTTAAACCATGCAGAAATTGAGCTTTTATACCATGCAAAAATTGGGTCATCCAAGCTTGGAGGCGCCTCAGACCCATTGGAGGTGCCTCAGACAGTCCGAGGCACCTCAGACCCATTGGAGGTGCCTCAAACAGTCCAAGGCGCCTCCAAGGTTGTTTGAGGCGCCTCAAACCTGGCCAACATAGCCGTTTGTGATCGGATAGATGTTTATCCGATCAAAAACGACTATGTTGGCCAGGTCTGAGGCGCCTCAAACAACCTTGGAGGCGCCTCGGACTGTTTGAGGCGCCTCCAATGGGTCTGAGGCGCCTCCAAGCCTGGATGGCCCAATTTCTGCATGGTATAAAAGCCCAATTTCTGCATGGTTTAAATAGCTTCCAGCTTATCTTTTTCCTTCGCTTTGACTTTCGAAGCTCCGATATCTTGGGTGATTGCGGCCAACCGAAATAGGGCTCACCCGAACCCCTCTTGCCGGCCTCCGCTGCACCTACAATTGGTATCAGAGCCAGACTGTCTCAGAAGGACTAACCGCCGACTGAAGCACAACGATCAAGATGATGGCCGGAGCGATCATTCATTCCCCGAATTTTGACGGAGACTTCGCGACATTGAAACAACAAATGGAGGTATATCTTAACACAGATTTTAATATTTTTATCAATAATGAAATTTGGATATGAAGCCCCAAAGACAACCAATGGAGAAGAACTCGAGATACACCTCTGGAACAATAAGCAACGTGACGAGTCTATGGCAAAGGCTCGAGCTGAATTTCACCTTCTAAGCGTACTACCAGATGAAGATCTCGACAGAATTGGCGACTACCGAAGTGTAAAAGAACTTTAGAAAAAGTTCTTAAAACTCCACGAAGAACCAATTGAAGTTGAATCCGACTCCTCGATGGACATTGATCCAACGTCAGAAGAGTCCGAAACCGAGGTAAGTGCCGAGACAGAACAAGCAACCGAACTCGAACTTGAAGACCTAAAGTGCTCATCACAAATGAGCATCGATGAAGGGGGAGAATCTGCGGAAGAAAATAACTCAACAGGGGGAGAATCAACCGCCGACAAGGTAAGTTAGGTATAGTCTCCACCTCTTAGCAAATTAATTGATTTAATTGAAATATTGTCGAAAGATTCTTGTGAATTACTAATTATTTTGTCGAAAGAATATTTTGAATTAAAAACTGAAAAACTATTAAAGAATATTGAGTTAAATGACACAATTTGTCAATTAAGAGATTTCAACAAATTAACAATAGAAAATATATAATTTTTTGCATGCTCAATATTTTTTGCTACAATTATAAAATACTGTGATTTGAGTGAGAGACTAAAATGGAAATTTAAGAATCCTAGAGAATTTTTAAATTGAAATGATTATACTTAGCACCTTCAGAAAAGAAAATTAAACAGAAAATTTCATTATGCGGCTTTGACTAGAAAGTGGTTGTTGCTCCAATAACCAAAAAGGTCTAGTGCCTCACCACTGCCTGGAAACCAAATATATAAATGAAATATTTAATTAACTTTTTGATAAAAGCATTAAAAGTTAAAAGTTAAATAATGCTTTGAAAGTCTTTTTTTTTTCGAAAAATTCCAAAAAAAAAAAACTCAGTTTACTTAGAATTTTTTTTTGAAAAATTCCAAAAAATTAAGTTTACTCAGAAATTTTTCTGGAAAATACTAAAAAGATATTTTCACAATATCATATTTATTATTACCCCGTTTTTGCTGTGATCAAAGGGGGAGAGAAAAAGGTACAAGTTTAGGGGGAGTTAGGAAAATTAAAATTTTTAAATATTTTTCTAAACTGTGTTGCAATTTTATTTATTACAAATTTATGCTTAACTTGTTAGTTTAGTAATTTTCTTTAAAATTACTATTTGTATCTATTTTTACCCTAACTTGAACTTGGGTTAATGTACATCAAAAAGGGGGAGATTGTTAGACCCCGTGGTAGTTTTGATGTGATCAACCAAGTTGGTTAGGTCCTGCTCTGTGTTTGATCCCTGTGTCTGAGTGTGCAGGAGCTTAGGAGCGCAGGAAGTCGAGCGGAAGATGCAGCTAGCGAGAAGGATGGCACGGGAAGAGAGCCGACGGGCTTGGTGCGTCTGAAGGACGAGAGAGCTGAGGAAGAATACACCGGTGGGCGAGAAGAACGTGTGCGACGTTCGAGGGACATTAAGCCAGGGAGGAAGGCTGCTCGAGGAAGGCCGGAAATTGGGTTCGGGTGAGCTCTATTTCGGTTGGTCACAATCACCCAAGTTATTGGAGCTTCAGAAGTCAAAGCAAAGGAAAAAGATAAGCTGGAAGCTATTTAAATCATGCAAAAATTGGGCTTTTATACCATGCAGAAATTGGGCCATCCAGGCTTGGAGGCGCCTCAGACCCATTGGAGGCGCCTCAAATAGTCCGAGGCGCCTCAGACCCATTGGAGGCGCCTCAAACAGTCCGAGGCGCCTCCAAGGTTGTTTGAGGCGCCCCAGACCTGGCCAACATAGCCGTTTGTGATCGGATAGATGTTTATCCGGTCAAACCCCTTTGAGGTGCCTTGAACCTTGTTGGAGGCGCCTTGGACCCTCGGGATAGACTTTCCAGGAGCTATATAAAGGCCCATGGAGCTAGGAAATATTAATCAATTCTTCATTCAACTCTGTAACAACTTCCTAGCAATAGTTCTGAGCCATCAGTGTGTAAAAGGCTTCTCCGCCTTCAGCAAAGGAGATTTTTCTAGTGCGCTCTTTCATCGCCCTGGATTAACAACCTTCTTGGTTGTAACCAGGTTAACTGCTGAGTCTCTAGTTTATTTTTGTTACTTTATTTTCAGTTATTTTTATTGCTATTACACTTTTGAGTTGAAAAATCCAAGGAGGGTATAGTTTTAATTTTTTCAGGCAATTCACCCCTCTCTTGCCGGCCTCCGCTGCACCTATAACTTGTACCTATTCTTCATCCTTTAATCACATAAAAAAATAGGGTAATAATATGAAATTTTTTGAAATTAAGTTTTAGGAAATAATACAAGTAAAAGATATTTTAAAAAATTATGAAATTTTCTAATAATTGACAAACATTAAAAGTATTATCTTAATTAATTTCACAAGTTTATCAGTTTGCCAATTAAATATTCAATTTAATAATCGACTTCCAGGCTATGGCGAGACACTAGACCTTCTTGGTTATTGGATCATCAACCACTTCTAGACAAAGCCTTTTAAAGAATTTAAATATCTAATTTGTCTGAAAGCCTTAAATTAAAAAAATATTTTAATCTAAGTAAGACTTTGGAACCCAATATAAGTTCCTTCCTATTGGATTAACTAAAAATTTGGGGGGTAGATGATTTTTTGAAACTTTCCTTATTTGTCCCTGGTGATGTTTAATATACTAATTTAGTCTACCATAAATTCTTAGTTAGTTTTGATTTTTGAAAGTTATTTGGTTTCAAGCATGCATAGTCATTTTTCAATTTCTATTTTTAATTTTTAATTTTCTAATTTTAGATTATCATACAATTCTAGAGGACATGTTTTTGCTAAGTTCAATTTTAACTCAGCATTTTCCTTTTCTAATTTCACTAGATCTTTAGTAAGAATTTTAATAAAATTAAATGACTGCTTGGGAGATAGAGCACGTACCTCACTTACCTCAATTTCTGATGCTTCCCCTTCATCGATGCTCTTTTCTTATGATCCGCCCCCTTTATCAATGCTCATCTCTGAGTTGGCTTCATATTCCACTTGATGGTTGGCCATTAGGGCTAGTCCTGAGAAAGCTTCAACCTCGGACTCAGAGGATGATGAATCGTCCCATGTGGCCTTCAGAGTCTTGTGTTTGGAGGATGTTGGTCTTTTGTACTTTTCCTTTTCCTTCTTCTTTAGCTTAGAGCATTCATCTTTGATGTGCCCTTCTTCATTACAGTTGTAGCATCGGACCTTCCTTTTGTTTTGATAATCCTTCTTTATCTGCAATTTAAATTTATTAGATCTAATAAATTTATTGAACTTTCTTACCATTAGGGTTGTGTTACGCTTCCGCAAGTGCACGGATTCGTCGTCAGTAATAAAGAATATCGATCCCACGAGGACTAGTTATAAGCACTAGTGATAGCACACTTAGAATTAGCTACACTGATGATGGTTGTAAGTAATTTAAGAAAAGAGATTAGAAAGCGGGGAATGATAACTAGCAACGAGAAGAAATCAACCTGGGTAATGAAGAGTTCTAGGAGTTCGGTTTCATTGTGGTGGTATTGATGTATCACATACTATCTTATACTCATTGTCCATCAGCATACATTCGCTAGAAGTTAAAGCAACTATCCTTAAGCACCAAACAAAGACGATCCTTATGAAATCCTGTTACGGTTAACCCCTGTCACTAGGGTGCCTCGGTAGATCACAAGGACATGACTCTAATTGATGTTATCAAAGATAGAATTAAGAAGCTTAGTTTGATCTCTTACTTGTGGAGGAGTCACCTCTCCTTTCAAGGAAGTATCCTAGATGTCCTTGAACGGGTTACCCCTGTCACTAGGACCCCTCGGGTGTACGATCTAAGGTATTCCCTCTACGAGGTTGGCCATTCCTACACAATCAATCAACACGATAAAGAGATCGAGTAGTCGAAGCAAAGCAAGCGAAATCATCCAATGAATATAAGCGTAATATGAGTTTTACATCAAAACAAATCCACAATTACTCCCTCATCCTAGAACAAGGATTCTACTCCATAGATGCCGGAGAAAAATCCGAAGACATGATATATATAAACATACAAATTCTCAACACGAAGAGAGAAAGAAGAAGTATGCTTATCCAACGACGATGAGTGATCTTCGGATCCAATCCCTTGCTTTTGGAGTTGATGTGGTGATGAAAGATCGCTGGATCGATGTCCTGGATGACGTGGAATGACACCAGAGTGATTCTCCTCTTGATGGCTCGCCTCCCGGCTCTCCCCTCCTCGGAAAAAGGGTTAAACCCCCTTTTATAGGCTAGGGCGCGGCGTGACACGACGACACGACCGTGCAAGGATGGCACGGTCGTGCCCTTTCTTAGCTCTGGATGCGCTGCACGGCTATGCCAATTGGCACGACCGTGTGATGCTGGGACTCGGCTTCTAGGGACACGACTGTGCAGGGTTGTACGGTCGTGTTCTGATCCGCCTCTGGGTTGGCCGCACGGCCGTGCAAGGGTTGCACGGTCGTGCACTTCTCCTCTTCCGTTTGGCCACACGGTCGTGCAAGGTTTGCACTGCCGTGTTCTCTGGCTTGCTCCGGTGCGTCGACAAACGCTGTTTTCTCTCCGAAAGTTGTCCATATCAACATAAAACCAAGCAAAGAGCAGATATCCGTACAAAAGAGTATATATGATGAGTACATGATAAAAGAGGCGATCATACAAAGAATATGTACGTATAAAGTAAGTGAATGTGCGTAAAAACATGCATAAACCATCATAATATTTACGCACATCAGGCTGCTTCGTTTTCATCAATAGATTCATCGGAGTCTGAATCATTTATTCTTGCCTTCAGGTCAACATTCTAACTTGGCCCTTTTCTTTGTTCAGCACACCGAGATTCATGTAATTCGAAAGTAGAGATAAGACTTTCTAAAGTACTTACCTCGAGATCCTTGGATATATAGTAGGAGTCTACTATATGTCCATTTAGGTGTTCTTGGGAACGTATTTAAAGTATACCTTTGTGCGTCCCGATTCGTTACCATTTTCCGAGGTTTGTTAGTCCGATGATCAGCTCCTTGATTCTTTCGTGTAGTTGTATTATTGACTCTCCTTCTTCCATCCGGAGGTTTGTCAGTTGATTCTGGAGCACGTCCCATCTCGCAAGCTTTGTTTCGGAAGTTCCTTCATGCAGTTCCAGGAACTTCTCCCAAAGTTCCTTTGCTGAGTTGTATTCTCCGATTCAACTTACTTCCTGGGGTGGAAGTACACTAAGTAGGTGGAACTCGGCTCGTTTGTTTGCTACGAAGTCTGCTTACTCCTTCTTGGACCAATGATATTCTTATTTTTCTTCTCCTTGGGAGTTTTTGGGAGCTACAAAATCATATTTGATTATTAGTAGAATTTTGAAGTCGGTTTTGAAAAATACCTCCATGCGTTTTTTCCATGAGGCGAAATCCCTTTCGAACTTTTGCAGGTAGATCGTTGGTCCGGCCATCGTCTTAATCTTGATGCTTCAGTCGACAGTTAGTCCTTCTGAAGAAGTTAGATTTTGATACCACTTGTTGGCGCAGCAGGGCCGGCAAGAGGAGAGGGGTGAATTGCTTGAAATAGAAAAATAAAATCCTTCCTCGTTCTTCAACTCAGATTAGTAACACACTTATATAAATGAAATTAAGTAACTAATAAATCAAAAAGACACAAAGGGATTACTTGGTTACAACCAAGGTGGTTGTTAATCCAAGGTAAAAGAAAGCGCTGAAAGATCTCTTTTGTGTAAGCGGACAAGCCTATTACACTCTTAAAAAGCTTGGGATTGTGCTAGGAAATGAAAGCTAGAGTTAATACATATTTTCTAGGTGTAGGGGTCTTTTTATAACCACTGAAAAATCTTATCCGAAGGCTGAAGGCGCCTCTAAAGGGGTTGGAGGGTGCCTCAGTGAGGCGCAGTGGATAAAGCTTTATCCACTGCCAACGTCTAGTTTGACTGGCCGAAGGCGCCTTCCATAGCCTTGGAAGACGTGGAGACGCCTTCAACAGTCTTTGAAGGCGCCTCTAGCAGCACTTGCAGCTCCATTTCGCTCCTTTGCTGCTATGATTTTCTGGGTGATTTCGGTTACCGGAATAGGACTCACCTGAATCCAATTTCTGCCTTCTCCTCGAGTAAGCTTCCGCTCCAGCTTCTTGTCACTTGAACGTCGTGTACGTTCTTCTCATCCACCAGTGTGCTCTTCTGTAGCCCTTTCGCCCCTCAGATGCACCGAGCCCGTCGGCTCTCTTCCCATGTCATCATTCTCGCTAGTTGCGTCTTCTGCTCGACTTCTGTGCTCCTAAGCTCCTGCACACTTAGACACATGGATCAAAACTAAACATGACCTAACCTAATTTGGTTAATCATATCAAAATAACCACAAAGTCCAACACTTTCTTCCTCCCACACGCATTAAAACTACCAATACCCCTTTGTTGAGTACTCAATTTGATGGTTAGCAATTAAGCTGCCATAAATATGTTAAAAGTGCCAATTTACAATTTTTTACCAATTGTGGAGTATTTAGTTCACCTTTACTTCTTTCCCAATTATGGACTCGCCCTATGCCCCATAAGACTATTCTCTTGAGTTTAGGCCTTAATTTTCTTATTGCCCTTGATCGGGTCTTACTCCTTACAAAAGACTATGCTATTTTTCTCTCTACCCCTATTATCTCTCCCGTTCTTTCTGCTTATCCTTCTGATGTTCGTGCTCCGAAGCATGGTGAAGCTCCCCCAGTTGAATCGTGCAACCCTACTACTTCCTCTTGTTCTTGTAAAAAGAAACCCATAGTCAATATTTCCCTACAAGAAAACTAGACGTACTTGGCGAAAGCCCAGAAGAACTAGATAGCTTCGAGACTTGGCTACTAGACTCAGATATAGACATCTATTACCAGGATTGTTTTAATCCAAAATTCTTATATGCTTTGTTAAGCCAACAAGATACTCTAGATGCTTATTACTAGACTTGAGAAAATAGAAATCCTAGGAGAAAATCCTACAAAATATTGGGAAAAAGATATGGTCTACTATAAACTTAATATCATGCACATGACTTTAAATATACGAATTACGAAATGGAAGAATGTAAAATACATATTGTTGGTACCCCAAGGTAGTTTTGATGTGATCAAATAAGTTAATTAGGTTATGTTGTGTTTAACCCTGTGTTTAAGTGTGCAGGAACTTAGGAGCACAGGGAGTCGAGCAAAAGACACAACTAGCCAGAAGGACGACATGGGAGAGAGCCGACGAGCTCAGTGTGTCTGAGGGACGAGGTGCTGCGGAAGAGTACGCGAGCGAACGAGAAGGAGGCGCGTGGCGTTTCTGAGGGACGAGAAGCCGGAGCGGAAGCTTGCTCGAGAAGGCTGGAATTTGGGTTCGGATGAGCTCTATTCCGGATGGCCGAAATCACCCAAGCGAGCGGAGCTAGAGTGGAAGACCCGGATAGATGCAAGCGGAACCTGAGTAGGAGACCGGGATCGAAAGTCAACAAAATGTTGACTTTTGGTGCTTGGGGAGCCCGAACCAGTCCGGGGCGCTCGGAACCAGTCCGGGTGCCCGGAACCCTTTCGGGTGCCCGGAACCCTTTCGGGTGCCCGGAACCCTTTCGGGTGCCCGGAACCCTTTCGGGTGCCCGAAACCTAAGTTTTAGCAAGATCGACGTAGCCTTTGATCGACGCGTCAGGGATAAGGTTTTATTCCATTCCAGGCGCCCCGAGCAGGGATATATAAGTAGCCCTGCTCCCAGAAGCTAAGTACAATAAGAAATTGTGAAACAACACTTGTATACATCCACTGTTCTATTTTAGCTTTCTATTTCTACGCTTCCATTGCTGTAAAGAGGCTTCTCCGCCTGAAGGAGAATTTTAGTGCGCTTTAACTTTCTTGGATTAACAACTTCCCCGGTTGTAATCAAATAAATCTGTGAGTCTCGTCTTTTTAGTTTATCTCTTATTTTATTTATGCAAGTGTTTAGTTTAATTAAGTTATAAGTCCGAGGAAGGTTTGCTTTGCTTGATTTGTGCAAGGGATAGTCACCCCTTCTAGCCAGCCGCCGAGGGTCCTAACACATATTACTCAACTGTTGGCCCTTAAGGCCATACAACGGTCTGACTCTAGGCACCGAAGTCCTGCTTTTATTATTAACAAAGGTGCAGAACAAAAACGAAGTCAATCTCGAATGATATTCAATTATAAACACCTTAATGACAATTGTCACGAAGATGAATATAAGAAATTATAGTAAAAACAGATTATGAAACTATATTCAAATATAGCCAACAGTTAATAGAGGTAAGAAAATGTCTTGGCTCAAAACGATGACTTAAATTCATAGACACAATTCTTAATTGAGGTTTGAAAATACATTGGGAACATATTAAAAATAGCACCAATTCCTTTGCTCATACTCATTCTCACTTATTAACTTAACTTTAACTTGGGATAAATAAATCTAAAAGAATTAGAACTTATGAATACTAACGCACTATAAAATTTGGAGTATAAAAACTCCCATAATATTTCAATAAGAAAATACTTTTAAATGTCCTTTACTATACTAGAACAACTTCATAATATTCAAGAATATCTGATTGATAACATTTAAAATATTCCAACTTCTTTAGACATGTCAAGTTAAAGATGGTCAAAAATAGGACTCCATTTAAAGTGGTGATCTGCCACCTGTCGCTTTAAATTCCAAGCTCCCAAATCCGACTATTTCGCCATTAAACAATTCGTCCTCGTCGAGATCAACTGCCACAGTGCCCCCCTCGCTCTCCGCCGTCCGCCGCGGATCTGATCGCCTACCGTTGGATTCGACTCCGCCGTCACGTCACCAAAGTGAGGTTCAGTTCGGCTGGGTCTCGTCTTCTTATCGGCTGCCGCAGATGCCGGAAATTTAGGGGTTCCCCGTGCCGGGAGCGTCTTTTCAGCCGGCAATGGGACCCGGTGGCCGAAGCATGGGAAGGCACACTTCTCTGGAGGATCCCACGGTAACCGAACACAGCCAAGGAAGTAAGGCGCGCCGCCGACGGAGGGACTCTTCCTACGATGAGTCGTCGAGGCTAGTTGCCGTCAATAGCGACAACGGTCCAGTAGGTTCCCCATTACCTAATTGAAGTTGTTGTTTTCCTGCGAAATTTTCTCTGGTTCGTGCATAGCTAAATGAGGTTGTGATATGCGCGTCATGTGTTCGGATTATTGAGCAACATGTGATCAAGTTAGTTCTTTTGAAAATCTATACTTTTCTGATGTGCTGATGCTGTGTTTGTGTTTGGTTTACTATTAATTGCTATCACTTGTATGTCGTCGAGGTGGACACGCCATACTTGGTTCTTGTTAGCGATCATGCCAGTGATTAGATTGACATCGAGATTGAATTACTTCATTATCTTTCCGGAGTTCCTTTTAGTGTATTTACGCGATCCGCCTGCTATTATTAAACTGTTCAGGATACAACGGTAAAAATTACCTTTAGGAGATCCTGCGGCGCCATATTTCTGCAACAGGTCATACGTCAACCCAGGCGCCCCACACAGGCTGTGCGGCGCCATACGCCATTGCTGGCATGCATTGCATGAACATAAACTACATAAGGTGCTCCTGAGACCTGGGAATTGTTGTAGAAAAATTTAGTAAGTTTACTAGTTAGTTGAACATGAAGCTAAGCGACTTTGGCTGACAGTTATTACATGGACTGAAAGAGGCAGAACACGTATATAACCTTTTCTAGGAAATTTACTCTGTATTTACCATCATTGATGGGCATTTTTTGATTCTGTCATGCCATTTCTTCTGTTTGTTTCAGAAAAATGTCATTCTAGCAATTCTGTTTAAATAGTTAGTGGAGCTAACTTCCAAGTCTTAATTTCTGAATATTTTTGTCCATCTGTCAGTGTAAATTCATGGTGAGAGAAATGAAAATTCCTTTGTTCTTACGCCTGTCTTTTCATTTCCTTTTTTTTAAAAAAAAAAAACTAAATGCATTCTCAACTTCCTTTGAGTTTACAAGATCCAGATTTACTTTGCATGAAAAATGCAAGGCACAAGCTTGCTTTACATATTGAAATTATTTGTAGTTTTAACTGCACTTTATCTTTATTGTATGATTAAAAGTAATCCATGGTAGATGGTTGATAGATAATCTGTCTCAACATATATATTATCTTGTTCCTATTTTTTGTTGATTAACTAACTACAAATGTTATATAGAATGGTTCCGAGGTAAAATTCATCAAGATTGCTGAATCTAATAATGAAAATCTCTATGCAAAATCTGAGACCGAAGCAAGAATGGGAATTGGTAGCAAGCTAGATGGTCAAAATTTGCAGCCGCTGGAGCCACCAAAGCAAGATTATATTCATGTTAGAGCAAGAAGGGGTCAAGCAACAGATAGTCACAGCCTTGCAGAAAGGGTAAGCATGATTCAGGGCAGAAAGATCATAAATCTTTTGTTTTCCTGATCACAATCTTTTCTTTTTGAGTTTTATGCATGTGTGACATATCGCATACTAGATTAAAACAGGCAACGCTTGCATAGAGTCATGCTTAGGGGCACACATGCTGAGATTATAGATATAGGCTTTGTCTTTAATGTTGTGAATTGATTTACTTCATAGTCCTCGTTTTTGTACTGAAACTTCTGTTTCTTATTTCTGTTTTTGAATCACTATGGTGGTGGGCATGTTATTTCTAGGCTAGGAGAGAAAAGATCAGTGAGAGAATGAAGATTCTCCAAGACCTCATTCCTGGATGTAACAAGGTGCGAATTGATGTATATTTTTTCCATGTCTACTAATGTCTTCTCTTGAGATTTGTTACGTACATAAACAATTATGATATTCATATTTCTTATTCTGAACCATATGATCACCCATCAGGTAATTGGTAAGGCATCAGTTCTGGATGAGATAATAAATTATATCCAGGCCTTACAGCACCAGGTTGAGGTATGCAGTGCCCAGCTCCCTATGCGTTGTCTACTAAATTTGAAACTTTGAAGCTAATAGTTTTCTATGTTTTATTTTAGTTTCTATCAATGAAGTTGGAGGCTGTTAATTCCCTGATGAACACCAGCATTGAATTATTCCCTCCTAAAGATGTAAGTTGAATTACGATTTGGACTAGTTAATTATCTCTTACAACTCCTTTGATAGTGAGGCTTAACCTGACTCCAGGTTTTTCCCATTTAAAGTCCACTTAAAAAATCAGTTTGCTCTAAAATTCTTCCTTTTTATCTTCTTTTGTTCATGTACTTGTATTACAGTTAGGTTTCTGGTAAAGGATTGGTTCTTTGTTATACAGATTGATTTATTACATAGACTCCTGCACTTAGAGATTCTATATTAATGTCATGCAAAGCACAATCCGCTGCATCTGTGATGTTTACTTCCTTGACTACTTTGGCTTGTATCATATTTTCACAGACCAACATTTTTTTTTTAAAGTAATCATCTCTCTTATTCCAGTTTATTGGTCAGGCTTATGACACTACGACAAGTAACGCTTCAGTTCGCCAGCACAATGGGGTATGAACTCGGGGTCACACTGGCTTCAAATGCAGCTCGGAGGTGCCTTTGAAAGAGTCGACGTGATTGCAACTGACACATCTTCCATGAAGAATAAATAACAAGAGCATGTAGGATAGACTTAGGTATCTTCTCTTTCTTGGCTTTTTTTAGTATTTAATTACCTGATTCAATTTTTCCCTATAATTGCAGCATCCATAATTTGATCGACTGAGAATTGATTAAAGTAGATATCCTTTGTAGTGAAGATACATAGCCCAATTTTCAACATTTTCTGTGGGTCTTAGCCCAGTGGATCAATAGCCAGATGTTGATTGGTGTCATGGCAACGAATCAATTCCATGCCATGGCGGACTTATAATTTTGAGTTTAATAGGCAGATTAATATATAGTGGGTGTTAATTATTTGGAAAAAAAAAAGAATAATAATCTATATATTGTAATCATATTATATAGGATAATAAAATATGAGAGGAACGAATTAACCCTTTTGACTTTTTTTATCTGCTCTGGTTCCACCTCAAGCTTCTCATGAGCTCCGAACTTTGCTGTAGTGTTTTGTTAAGGATACAAGTTGGAACCTTACAACCTGAACTTCGATATTTGTAAAATATTGGATTCATCACTAATAGCATTTAGTGAAATCTTTGATCGGCATAATTAGAAAAGTGTAATCCTCTGAGTCATAGGAAGGATTAGAAGTTGATAGAGAACTTAGCTATCAGAAGGATCATAGGTTGACGGAGAGCTCTTTCGAAGGACTAAGTTGAGAGGTTGTTAGAGAGCAATGACTGATTAGAGAGTAATAATTAGTCAAATCTTTGACTAGTATTCTGTCAGGACTGAAAAAAGATCAATAATTGTTATTAATATACAATTTATTACTCGTCTAACGTCCTAATTACTTGAACTCCAAGGATGCAGCAAATATGTCGACCAAGACTACGAACGTCATTTCATCGATGTCATCTTTCCCCGACTTAAATAGCTTGTTAAATGTCATGTAAACGTGCGTCAATTTTAAAAACATCGCTGTTGGAATGGATTCCATCCTCATTTTAGACTGATTCAAATCAACCACATGCCCACCCCGTGGAAAACGTCCGACAACTGAAAGAATGAATCCTGTCCGTGACCGAATTCGTATGTTACCGTGGGGACCACCTAAACCTGCTGAGTGACGACGACGATTCCTTAATCCTAAGCACAACATGAGTCAACAGTCAAATGATCGTATAATTTCTTTTTTCATTTACATACAGACCACCAGTGATATATATATAATGTACATTCTTATCATGTACATTTATGGTTGTCTCAGTATAAATTTGAGAATTCTGATTTTTAAAAATGAATCAAGGTATTTGGACAGATATTTAAATGTCTGAATTTACAATCAATAGTCCATGAGTGTGCAGCAGTGAAGACACTAAAAGAAATTAGGATTACCCATGGAAAATTCTGTCTTAATTTTATCGGTGTATTTATTTAATAATAGAATTATGATGAAAAATTATTTGTCGGATAGTTATTAGTTGGAAACGGTTTTACTGGCAAAATTTAAATTATGTTAGTGTATATAGATGGAATTTAAATTTTGTAGTAATATTTTGCTATGGAAATTCAATTTCTGTAGCAATTTTTCACAACGGAAATAGTATTTTTGTTGGTGATATAGGAAATAGTGGATGACCTTAGTACTAGGGCCGAGACGATGGTCAAGATGACGTAGCAATTAAAAGTCAAGAGGAGGTGACAGTTAAGGTTAAAGACTACATGTCTAGGCAGCCCCACTCTACTCTTGGACGACTTTACGTCGGTCGGACTCCTAGGGCTCAGTCTCTTCACTTCTCATGTACAAGACTCTCAACCTAATTCCGACCATTTTTACGCTGGTCAAATCCCCAATCTAATCTCGGTCGGCTTTACTCCCGTCGGACCTCATGACTCAATCCCCTCACTTCTCATGGGCAAAACTCCCAATCTAATCCCGGTTGTTTTTACGCCTACCAGACCCCCAATCTAATCTCGCCCAGCTTTACTTCGATTGGACCTCCAGGGCTCAGTCCCCTTACTTCTTATAGGCAAGACTCTCAATTTAATCTCGTCTGTCTTTACGTCAGTCAGACCCCCAATCTAATCCCAGTCGACTTTATTTCAGTTGGACTTCAGGGCTCAATCCCCTCACTTCTCATGGGTAAGACTCCTAATCTAATCCCGATCGTCTTTACGTCGATCGGACCCCAATCTAGTCTTGGCCGACTTTACTCCGGTTGGATCCCAAGGCTCAGTCCCCTCAAGGGCAAAACTTCCAATCTAATTTAGGTCGTCTTTACACTGGTCGGACCCCTAATCTAATCTCGGCCGGTTTTACTTCGATCGGATCCTCAGGGCTCAGTCTCCTCACTTCTCCTAAGTACCATCCTAGCCTTACTCCCGGTTAGCCTCTTCGTCGGTCGAACCCCCAGGGGGACAACACTGTCAGGGAATTATAACAATTTATCAGAGAATAACAGCTATTCGTCAGGGAATATTTCAATATTTTGCCACCACATACAAAATGCGGAACCTTCCTCTACCCAATGGAAGTCCGACTTACATCTTTTTTCACCCGACACCCCCTGACATTCGACATTCTTTGATACCTTATGATTGCAGAAGTTACAAAAGGTAGTATAAAAATAGAGGTCCTCTCCGTTGGTCAGGTACGCGCTAGACAACAATCTTACTTACGCACACACATTTATTGTTTTTCATCTTTTTTTTACGCTCGGACTCTCTTCTGACTTGAGCGTCGGAGAGCCTATGTCAGGGATCTCTTCCCTAGTTCTCTCTCTAACTCTTTCGGATGCTTGGTTTGTGGTGTTTGCAGGGTCGTGGGTACCATCAGCGATCCTCTCCCCTAGGCCCCAGATTCCTCTCTTTGTTAATGTTCTTGTCATCGTCACTGGTACCCCCATCTTACTTACGCATCACACACCTGTGGCCTCTAAGGAAGGACCCTCCACTTTGGACGGAAGGTCCAAGAGGAAGCGACCATGTGACTTCCCTCGAGTGTTGTATTGAGCCCTTGGAGAAGGTGGCAACAAAATACAGCAATCTCAGGCATTCTCGGCCAGGAACTCACCCTCAAGAGACCTAAAGAGGAGAAAAGCCCCATCCATTCAGGAGATGCCTGAACAGCTCAACGTTCATTTCTCTCAGGAAGTGCTAGACGAGAAACTTCCTAGGGGTTATAAACCCCTGTCTATTGGAGAGTACGGAAGTAATAGTGACCCGGAGGATCACCTCCAAAAATTTCAGAACGCTGCTCTATTGTATTAGTACAACAACACAATAAAATGTCGAGTGTTCTGAGTGCTCTCTCCGGCTCAGTGCAAAAATGGTTTGACAGGCTGCCAGTTGAATCTATTACTTGTTTCAAGGAATTCATGAACGCTTTCCTCTACCATTTTGTCAGCAGCAGGAGATACGAAAAGATTAATCATAGTCTCTTTATGCTTAAAAAAACAAGGGGCTACGGAGTCCTCAAGAGCATACATTAAGCATTTCAACCAAGTGACTCTGGATGTCCCGTCTGCACCTCTGAGATATTAATAAGCGCCTTCTCTCAAGGCCTATTAGAGAGAGATTTCTTTTGAGCCCTCATCTAGAAACCTCCAAAAGAATTCTTGACGATTTGCTTGGAAAGCAGCCAAATATATTAATGTGGAGGAAGCTCAAGCTGCTCGAAAGAAAGAAATAAAGACCCCTGCTCTAACTTATTGGTGCGAGAAGCATCAGACGATCGAACCTGAATTTTGATAATGACAAAGGATTCAAAGTTAAAGTTATTTGTGGTCTAACGAGTTTGAATGAAATTGCAGGAAAGTCCTAAGTGTACTTAGGCAAAAGTCCTAGCTGCGGTTAGGCAGGTGAAAAATCCTAAAGAGCGGTAACCCTAGGTCATAGGGGGTGGTAACCCTAAGCGGAAAGTCTTGGAGGGTCGAGTGCTTCGGGCAAAATCCTAGAGTCGGGGACTCTAGGTTGAAATCCTGGTGTCACGAACCGGGTGGAAGTCTGGACGGGTCGTGGAGCGGACGTCCAGCATGAAGACTGGAAGCCTTGGGCGCTGAGCAAAAGTCCAGTCGGTCTGAAAGACTGGTCTGGGAACATGTAAACTCTCCTGAGTGGAGTAGGTGAGGACACGTTCCCCAGTGAGGGAACAGTAGGCATCGATTCAACCTTGGATTTCCGGAGGAAATCCGAAGTTAGAATTGGGTAGTCCAGTGATTGTCAAATACTTGTTTTTATCTTATTGTGCTAACTTTATTTTGCAGAGTATACTTTGTTTGTGGACTAATATGCCTTGCAGGAAGGGAGTTGCACAAGAGAAGCCTCGGATGAACAGTACCCGAGGCGCCCTCCATGGAGCTTGGAGGCGCCTTGGGTGCATTAGTCGAAGACTCTGCGCAGCAGGGCAGAAGGCGTCCTCCAAGGGTGCTGGAGGTGCCTTGGACGTTGGATGGAGGGCGTCCTCCATGAAGTTTGGAGGCGCCTTCGGGTGGATAAGTAACGGGCACTGCGGAGTTTATCTACGTTGTGGATTCAGGATAAAAGTCTTGGTTGGAGGCGCCTTGCATGGGGATGGGAGGCGCTCTCAACAGCTTATATATGGCTGGTTCGAGCAGAAGCCATAACAAGACTTGATTTTAGCAATCTTTCCACTACGCATTGCTCAAAGGACGATCCGACAAAGCCGTAACTCGACTCCAACGAGCGGAAGCTTTAAATTCTCTATTCTTAGTTGTCGGTATAATTTCCATTACCGCATTTAATCATTGTACTTGTAATTCTCCGAATTTATAGTGATTGTCCATCGAAAGCACTCTTACGTGCGAGTCTTGGAGTAGGAGTCGTCACAGGTTTCGAACCAAGTAAAATCTTGATGTTTGCATTTGAGTTTTATTTTTCCACTGTATATCTTAATCGATTATTTAAAAACGAATGTGAAAGTCACAAGCGCTATTCACCTCCCCCTAGTGCTTTTCGATCCTACAATTGGTATCAGAGCGGGGTCGTTCGAATCGGTGAAACCACCATTCAAGCATATTTTCCGTGGTATTATTTCTTTTGTTTTATTTAATCAGAGTTGATATAATTGCCTTATTCGGATCATTTTATCGCAATTAGAAATTCATTTTTCTCGAAGTTGGTGCAACACTATTCGAGCTCGCTTATTTAAAATTATTATCCCGCACTACTAATCCAAGATCAAGTCTTGGAACAATTTTTTTTATTTTTTTTTGTTGTGCTAGATTTTTAAATGGCCTACCAAGAGGGATATAGCACTGCATGCCCTCCACGGGAGAGGATTTTGGTTACTAAAAGAGTCGAATATCACCTCAAGATGCAAGTCAAGATGTGGATTATCATTCAGATGGGATTCACATATCCCACCGAAGATGGAGTCCTCATCCCGTGTGACAAATGGGATGCTCCAACAAGAAAAAGGATCGAGGCTGACGCAAAGGCTACCCAGACTCTACAATGCGGCTTGACAAAAGAAGAGCTGAACCGAGTCGGCCCATTCTCAAGCGCGAAAGAATTATGGGAAAAATTGATTGAGCTACACGAGGGCACTTCTGACACAAAGGTAAGCAAACGAGACTTAATTTTGAATAAATTATATAATATTAAAATGTAGGAAGGTGAGTTAGCGAGCCAGCTTCATGCTCGCATACAAGATTTACTAAACGGACTCCACGCGATCGCATAGAGGGTTGAAAATCACGACGTCATTAGGTATGCATTAAATGCATTTCCGAGGAGCACCTTGTGGGCATCCATGGTAGATGCTTATAAAGTGTCTAAGGATTTGTCATTAATCAAATTAGACGAATTATTTTCTGAATTTGAACTTCATAAACAAACTAATACTACTCCGACCGAGAAAGGTATTGTTTAATTGCATGAACGAGCAGAATATGGGAATCAAAAGCAAAACGCAGAACTGAACCCGAGTTTGAAGATGAACCGGACTCAGCAGACAACGACGACGAGATAGCAGTTGAACTCGCCAACCTTGTACAGAAGCTCTATAAAAAGAAGAAAGGGTTCACCAAGAAAGACATCAAGAAAATGATTCAGTCCAAGATGGTGCAATCAAGTCCAAAAGTGAAATCCGAAGTAACCTGTTATGGCTGCAACAAGAAGGGACACATCGAAGCCAACTATCCGAACCAAAAGGAAACAAAGAAGCAAAGGAAAAAGAAAACACTGCAGACGACATGGGATGAGTCTTCTTCAGAAGACTGACGAAGAGCTTGAACAGACAAGCTTCCTTGAGCTTACCACCCGGGAACAAGTCGACGAATCTGATACTGAGAGTGAGTCAGAAACAGAATCTGAGAAAAACCACGGATCCGTATCCATTTCCGAAGGGCCTAATCCCACTATAAGAACCTCTCAATTAAATAAATTTCATAATTTAGTTAACTATCTCATGTACAAGTTAGCTAAATCCAACATCCGGGTCAAGTCACTTCAAAAGGAAATAACAACCCTTAAAAAAGTGGCTAACCCAAGCTCCTTGACTGACTTCATTCAGACTGGCACTTCAACTCAAGTCCAAAAGTTTGAGGAAAAAAATTCTGCCTGAAAAGTCAAGTCAAGGAACTTAAGGACACGTTGGAACGGTTCACCTTGAGTTCCAAGAATCTTGATCTAATTTTTTGAAAACAAAGAGTCGTTTACAACCGAACCAGACTTGGATTTAAGATTAAACAAAAATACAAATCTTACTTATCACTTGTAAATAGAACAAATAAAAAATTAGTTCCAGCATGGGCCCCCAAATCAAACTTGAGTGTTCCAGAATGGGTCCCCAGTCTTTCACCTGGTTCGCGACACCAAGACTTTCCATCTAGAGTCCTCGACTCTAGGACTTTTGCTCGAAGCCCTCGACCCGCCAAGACTTTCCGCCTAAGGTTATCACCCCTTAGGACCTAGGGTTACCACCCCCTAGGGTTTTCCACCTGCCTAATCGCAGCTAGGACTTTTGCCTAAGTACACTTAGGACTTTTCTACAAACTCATTCAAACACGTTAGATCACAAATGACCTTAACTTTGAACCTTTTGTCATTATCAAAACTTAGGTTCGATCGTCGGATGCTTACCGCACCAACAAATAAATCAATTAGTAAATTAATAAATCTTAATTAATAAATCAATTAATATATCTTAATTAATAAATTAATGAATCTTAATTAATAAATCAATGAATAAATCTTAATTAATAAATTAATCAATTAATAAATCTTATTCAAATCAAATAAATTTATTAAATTTAATCAATCTAACCCATTCATAACTTAACTTAACTTAATAATTCTAATTAACTCAATAAGTCCTAAGCAATTAAATTAAACTTAAAACTCAATCAACCATCTCACAGTCACCCATAGAAATAACATGATTGAAAACTTAGATTGGGTGAGATAAAAAATAAGAGGTTGAACCCAATCAAACCTATCTTACAATCTTTTTAAAATTGGATCCAAATCAATACTTTGTGTAGGAACATAACGATTTGGACCAATGGATGTTGGATAGTGGATGCTCCAAACACATGACTGGAGATCGATTGAAGTTCACCAAGATAAAATTCAAAAAACTGGGGTCAGTTGCATTCAGCAATGACGGAACACTTAAGGTAATCGGAACATGTAATATCAAACTGAGTTCCGATTTTTATATTCGAAAAGTTTTATTGGTTAATCAATTGAATTTTAACTTACTTACCCTAGGTATTTATCCTATAGAAAGCATGTTCCCCTAGGTCTCAGCTAGAGCATCTCACAAGCACACTATGTTTACCTTGCTTGTGTATGAAAAATACTTAGAATGGTGTGAGATGCATAGGGTACTGCCTGGACTTCAGAGTGCTTATGTTTGTACATCAATATAAGTCTGGGCAATAAATACCAAAATCAAATTAATCAAGTTAAGTTATCCATGCTTAGTCAAACTAACTGGAATACTTATTTAATTTGACTAACCAAGTGAAAGCTACTACCTCATAGTAAACAGCTAGTATCTAAAGGTTAGACATTTGTTTAAAAGTAGATGTTTAATTTTGAAAATATGTTGTTATTCATGTTTGGACTCTAGGACTCTAAAACTTTAAAAAGTTTTTGACATTAATCAAGAGGGGAGTGAAAAGAACGAAGTTAAATATCTTTGAAAGTTAAAGTATTTTTTCTCAAAATTTCAAAGCTAAATGTTTTCATTAAAAGTTAAAAGTATTTTTTTTTTTAAAAAGTTCAGTTTTTATTTTAAAAAAATATCTTTTTTTGGTTTAAACAAAATTATTTTTAAGCTTAGTGCTTAAGCAAAATTATTTTTAAGCTAAATGTTTAGGTAAAATTATTTTTAAGGTAAGTGTTTAAGTAAAATTATCTTAAAGCTAAGTGTTTATCAAATCGTTCTAAACCTAAGTGTTTATTAAAATCCTTTCAAAACTTAAATTTTAATTAAATGTTTATTGAAAAAGCTAAGTATTTTCAAAAGCATTTTTAATTTAGTTAAGTCTTTATTATAACTAACAAGCTTCATGAAATTTTTTCCATACTCTTAAAAACTAAAGTATCTAATTTTTTGATATATGTCAAAGGGGAAGAGAAGCTAGAAAATTTTAAAGTTAAGAAAAAAAATTAAGTTAAGTGAAAAGGGGGAGCTATAACAAGGATTGTTGTTCTAAATGTAATTTTAAATTAAGTGAAAAAGGGAGAGCTATGACAAGGATTGTTGTTCTAAATGCAATTTTTTGTACTTATGCTACATTACTTAAAATTACATTTCTGTTCTACATTTCTTAAAATACATTTCTATTCTTCATCATTGCGTTATGTTTTACTTAACTTTGAATTTTGTTGCCATAATCAAAAAGGGGGAGATTGTTGGTACGAGAAATATTAGACGATCGAACATGAGTTTTGATAATGACAAAGGGTTCAGAGATAAGGTTATTTGTGGTCTAACGAGTTTGAAAGAGATTGCAGGAAAATCCTAAGTGTACTTAGACAAAAGCCTAGCTGCGGTTAGGCAGGTGGAAAACTCTAGGGGCGGTAACCCTAAGTCCTATGGGATGGTAACCTTATACGGAAAGTCTTGGCGGGTCGAGTGCTTTGAGCAAAATTCTAAAGTTGGGGGCTCTAGGTTGAAATCCTGGTGTCACGAATAGGGTGGAAGTCCGGACGGGTCGTGGAGCGGACATCCAGCATAAAGACCGAAAGCCTCGGGCGCTGAGTAAAAGTCCAGTCGGTCTGAAAGACTGGTCTGGCAATGGATAAACTCTCCCGAGTGGAGTAGGTGAGGGTGCGCTCCCCAGTGAGGGAATAGTAGATGTCGGTTCGATCTAGGGTTTCCGGAGGAAATCCGGAGTCAGAATCGGACAGTCCAGTGACTGTCAAATACTTATATTTATCTTATTGTGCTAACTTTATTTTGCACGGTATACTTTATTTGTGGACTAATATGCCTTGCAAAAAGGGAGTTGCACAAGAGAAGCCTATGATGAACAGTACCCGAGGCACCCCCCATAGAGTTTGGAGGAACCTCGAGTGCATTAGTCGAAGACTCTGCGCAGCAGGACAGAAGGCGCCCTCCAAGGCTGCTGGAGGCGCCTTGGACGCTGGATGGAGGATGCTCTCCATAGAGCTTGGAGGCGCCTTCGGGTGGATAAGCAGCGGGTGCTGCGCGTGTAGTCTTCCGACGCCCGACCAATGCTACGTGCACGGCCGATAGGCCAATTAGGGTTGTGTGCGCGTTCAGCTACCTTGCCAGTGTTGCATGCACGACTGGCAGGCTAGCTAGGGTTGCTTGACGTTCAACTTCCTTGCCAGTGCTGCGCGTGCGATCGACCGATTGGCCAGGGCACGAGGTTGAGGTCGCACCCGACCTCTCGACATTGTTGCAAGGTCGTGCCAAGGTGAGACCTCGCTAGTAGGCCACTTTGCCAAGTTGTGACCTTGCTACGAGGCTACCACAAAGGCACGACCTAATCACTGGCATGGTGAGTTCACACCTCGGTTGCCCTACCAACAGAGGTGAGAGGGGAGAGAAGCTTACAAGAGGAAATCACGTGAGGAGAGTGAGAATTGGCCGCGATAGGAAATCCGGAGAAGACGAAGAGGAGATCAAGAAAGGAAATGGGAATCGTGTGAAAATTGTAAAAGTGATCGCGGAACGTCGAAATGTGAAATCAAATAGTGATGGAAAATTAATTCCATAGCTATTTAGCGATGGAAAATTTAATTTTCGTTGTCATTTCAGTGACGGAATATTATTTTCGTCGATAAAATAACAAAAGAATTAATTTTTCATAGCTAATTTAATAAAACATATTCATATATATAGGCATTTAAGGATCATATTACAGACTAGATTCTACTTCTATCACTAAATTAGTGATCGACTTAATGTTCGATCGCTAATTAATGACAAAATATATATTCCGTTTCTAATGAAAGATCGAACAAGCGATGGAATCATTCTGTCGCTAATTCTAATGCTTTTTTTCACAGTGCGTGTTATGTTAGGGATATAAGTTGGAACCTTGCAACCTGAACTTTGCTAATTAAAGATATTTGTAAAATATTGGATTCATCACTATTCACTGATAGCATTTAGTCAAAACTTTGATAAGTATAATTGGAAAGTGTAATCCTCTGAGTCGGAGGAAAGACTAGAAGTTGATATATATTATAACTTAGCTATCAGAAGGATCATAGGTTGACAGAGAGCTCTTTCGAAGAGGACTAAGTTGAGAGGCTGTTAGAGAGCCATGACTGATTAGAGAGTAACAATTAGTCGAATCTTTGACTAATATTCTGTCAGGACTGAAGAAAGATCAATAAATAATATTTACTTGAACTCCAAGGATGCAGCAAATATGTCGACCAAGACTACGAACGTCATTTCATCGATGTATCTTTCCCCGACTTTAGACTGATTCAAATCAACCACATGCCCAACCCCGTCGAAAACGTCCGACAACTGAAACTGAAAGAATGAATCCTGTCCGAGACTGAATTCGCATGCGTGTACCCTTTCTTATTGATTTTAACACTAAAGAAAAATTATAACATCCTATTAATACATGCTCTTAATCCTATCGCACAACAGAAGTCAACAGTCAATGATGTTATTATTTCTTTTTCTTCTTTTACATACAGAAAGAAATATATATATATATATATACACGGTGAAGGGAGTTCAATAGTACCAATCAAGGAGTCAAGGATGACTGCAAGCGGTATCGGCGATGGCGAGAAGGGGGCGGCAGCGTTGTGGTCGATCGCGGCCAGCGCTATGTTCCTTTGGCCCTTCGTTTACCGGTACTTCCCCGGCATCCAGTACTATCTCGCTAAATACTGCCACCGCCTCGTCTCTCTCGTCTCCCCCTACATCCACATCACCTTTCCCGAGTTCTCCGGCGAGCACATGAAGCGCAGCGACGCCTACACCGCCATCGAGTCTTATCTCGCTGCCTCCTGCACTCAATCTGCCACCAAGCTCAAGGCCGAGCTCGGGAAGGACTCTTCCTCCCTTACCCTCAGCATGGACGAGCACGAGGAGGTCACCGACGACTTCCGCGGCGCTCGAATCTGGTGGACCTCTGTCTCCCGCTCACCACCTCAGAACTCCATGTCCTTCTACCCGCAGCCGGACTCCCGCCGCTACTTCCGACTCATCTTCCATCGTCGTCACCGCGACCTCGTCGTGGGATCCTACCTCGACCACGTCCTCGCTGCGGGGCGCAAGGCCACCTTCGCAAATCGCCGCCGCAAGCTCTACACCAACAACCCCAGCAACAATTGGTACGGTTACAAGAAGTCTGTCTGGAGCCACGTCACGTTCACCCATCCCTCGACGTTCGCGACCATGGCGATGGACCCCGACAAGAAGAAGGAGATCGTGGCCGATCTGGAGGCGTTCCGCAGCGGGAAGGACTTTTACGCCAAGATCGGCAAGCCATGGAAACGCGGCTACCTCCTCTACGGCCCTCCAGGAACCGGCAAGTCCACCATGATCGCCGCCATCGCCAACTACCTCGATTACGACATCTACGACCTCGAGCTCACCTCCGTCAAGGACAACACCGAGCTCCGGAAGCTGTTTATCGAAACAACCGGCAAGTCCATCATCGTGATTGAAGACATCGACTGCTCGCTCGACCTCACTGGCGAGCGGAAAAAGAAGGACGACAAGGAGGACGACGACAAGGAGGGTAGCAGTGACGGAAAGCCTCCAGTGAAACCGCCCGGGGATAATGAGAAACAGAGCAAGGTGACCCTCTCGGGACTTCTTAACTTCATCGACGGATTATGGTCGGCGTGCGGCGGCGAGCGGCTCATCATATTCACGACCAACTACGTGGAGAAGCTCGATCCGGCGCTGATACGGCGCGGAAGGATGGACAAGCACATCGAGATGTCGTATTGCTGCTTCGAGGCATTTAAGGTGTTGGCGGCCAACTACCTCGGGATCGTCGATGGCGAGCACTGGCTGTTCGAGAACGTGAGGGTGCTGATAGATGAGGTGAAGATGACGCCGGCCGACGTGGCCGAGAATCTGATGCCCAAATCGGGGGGCGATGCAGAATCGTGCCTCCGGAGGCTGATCCAATCGCTGGAGGAGGCCCGGAAAAAAACGACAGCGAAGGCGGAGGAGGGAAATAGCACCGACGGGACGGCGGAGAGCGAGGTGGTTAATAATTAATTAATACCTAATTCCTAATTAGAATTATAATTTTACAAATTACTCTTAATTTGTAGTGGTCATATCGATTCGCAACTTGTTTGGTGGAGATGTATTGTTAGAAAAAGAATTATTAGAGAAGAAATAAAAAAAATATGGGAGAAAATAATATGGAAGAGGAGGATAAATTCGAAGAGAAGGAGAATAAAACAAAACTTAACTTGTTTCATTCATAAAAAATAGTATATATTTATAGATTTATTGGATAAGCATCAAACTTAGATAATTATGATTTATTATTATTATTATTATTATTATTATTATTTTATCTTCACGAAATTCTTGTTCCTATCATGATTGTCATTTCATCTATTCTATCTCCACAAAACTTTATCAACAACTTTTATATCTAAAAAAACAAGTTTAATTTTCAACACCCCTCTTAAACTTGATTTTGTGACTCCAAGCAAATATCGCATCTTGATGAAGTCTTCAAATTTGAGTGACTTGGTAAAAATATCAGCAACTTGATCTTGAGACTTTATGTATTCCACTTGCACCTCTTTTCTTGTAATACACTCTCTGATATAGTGAAAGCACGTATCAATGTGCTTGCTTCTATCATAGAAGACTGGATTTTTTACTAGTTTATTGTAGACTTGTTATCAACTCGAATCTTGGTTGCCTCTTATTGTGGTAATTAAACTTAACTCATTCAACAAATTTCTGAGCCAAACAACACGACAAACACATGAAGTCGCAGCTATATACTCTGCTTCACAAGTAGAAAGTGTGACAATAGGCTATTTTTTGACATCCAAGCGAAAGCTGTATCTCCCATAAAGAACACAAATCCTGTAGTGCTCTTTCTATCATCTATATATATCTCCACCCCAATCACTGTCGTTATATCCTTCAAGTTTGAAGTGGTTAGATGTTGAATAAAGTAATCCAAAATCTATTGTACCTTTGATATAGAGCAAAATTCTCTTAGCGATCTTAAGGTGGGTAGTAGTTGGATCTTCCATGTAGCGATTAACAAGTCCAACAACATAAAGAATATCAAGCCTTTTGCACGTTAAGTATCATAAACTTCCAACCAAACTCTTAAAAAATATTGGATCAACTTTTTCTTCTTCATCATGCTTTGACAGCTTGACTCCATATTCTACTGGGATATTTATAGACTTACTGTTATCCATCTTGAACTTCTTTCATATCTCTCTTGCATAACCTGCTTGTGAGATGAAGCTTCCATCTTCCCTTTAGTTCACCTCAATGCCTAGATAGTATGCCATGAGCCCAATATCAGTCATCTTAAACTCTTTAATCATCGCTTCTTTAAATTCTCCAAACATACTTGGATTGCTTCCTGTGAAGATTAAGTCATCAACATATATGCATACAATCAAAACATCTTTATCCTTACTATGAATGTATAATGCATGTTCATAAGGACATTTGATGAAACCTTTCTCTTTCAGGTGCTTGTCTATTCGGCTATTCCATGCCCTTGGTGCTTGATTTATCCTGTATAGTCTTTTTCAATTTTAGAACTCTGTCTACTTGTCCTTTAACTTCATAACCTGATGGTTGCTGAATATAGACTTCTTCTTCAAGAACTCTATTTAAAAAAGCAGATTTTACATCCATTTGATGTATTTTCCACTTATTTTGAGCTGCTAAAGCAATGATTAGTCAGACAGTTTCTAATCGAGCAATGAGAGCGAATACCTCATCATAATCAATGCCAAATCTTTGATTGTAGCCTTTTACCATCAATCTTGCTTTATATCTTTCAACTTCTCCTTTGGCATTCTTCTTTATTTTGTACATTCACTTCACACCAATTGTCTTATGTACTTTAGGAAGTGATTAACTCTCATGTCTCATTCTTCTCTATCGCCTTGATTTCTTCATCCATCGCATCTGATCCGGTGATAAGGATGGGGGACCCTCGTCCGAGGAAGGTCAATGACACGCGGAGGTCAAAGGTTAAGAGATTCAACCCTGAGACCCGACCGACCGGACTGAGAGGGCCGACCGGCCACCCGACCTACCGAAATGAGATGGTCGATCGGCCGGGTATCCCCCGAGCCGAATAAAAGACAACCCGACTAAGGGTCGGGTTTCCGATGCTCAAGGTAAAAAGGCTTCATGGCCGAGCGGGCTGTCCGTTCGGCCGGGGCACAAGGCAACAAAGTTAGACAGGAGCAATCTCATCCGAGCATACGATTGAGGCAGAAGTGATATGCCCGCCGAGCGGCCGAACCGCTCGGCCCTGGAACAGACAGGAAGTGTAAGAGGACAAAGGAGACAGGGGATAACATCATCCTCGAGACGTCTGCGGCCAATAGGCAGCAAGGTTGGCGGCCGAGCCATACACAGGATCATATGGTGGAAGCCTCCACCGTCACATCCGGGATATGCTTGGATGATTGCGGAATGGTGCCAGAGGTACTTTTCTGATAGGGGCTCATTAAGGTATGTTTGGGGAAGTGTGCACGCATAGAGAAGCATGCCCGTGCCTCCCCGGGGTCCTATATAAGGACCCCCAGACGTCGACGAAGGTATGCGCAATCTTCACTGTAGCCACATTTACGCTGCCTCTCTCATTTCTCGTTTCCTGACTTGAGCGTCGGAGGGACGTCGTCGGGAAACCCCTCCCGGCTCGGCTTCTTTGCAGGTTCGCCGGAGATCTACACCACCAGCCGGAGACAGCGGAGCGTGCCACGTCCCCAGCGTCCGTTGACTCAGCGCTCGGACAGGATCAAATTGGCGCCGTCTGTGGGAACGCACCTGAATCCGAGCCTAGAAGATGGAAGAAGCTGGACGTCAACTTCTGGTAACGCTCTATCCTGAGGAGCTTGAAGCACTCATCCAAGCGCGAGCAGCAAAAATAGTGGAGCAGCAGCAGAAAGCTCAGGCCGAGAGGGCAGCACAGCAGGTGACATCAGCATCGGGGGATCGAGCTCCACCCGAAGAGCGACCGGAGCATCTCTCAATATGGGGGCAAAATAGGGGACCGACCAGCACCCAGATGGGGGCGTCGCTCGCCCCGATACCTTTTCATCGGGCTCTGTTCCAGACGCCCTCGGAGGTCGCGCAAACTAATTAGGACAAAGGTTCTTCATCAGACCAAGCACTCGTCCGGGACGTCAGAAAAGGAAAAGCGCCCCGAACGGATGCGTCACCCGAGCGGATCAACCGGCAGTTCTCAAATGTCATCCTGCGGGATCCACTGCCGAAACATTATGTGCCCCCTGCGATCGGGGAATACAATGGGATAACCGACCCAGACGACCATCTGGGTAAGTTTGACAGCACTGCTACTCTACACCAATACACAGATGGTGTGAAGTGCCGAGTGTTCCTCACCACCCTCTATGGGATCGGTGCATCGGTGGTTCCGAAGGTTGCCGGACGGGTCTATCACGAGTTTCAAGGAATTCCGAACGGCGTTCCTCCATCATTTTGCGAGCAGCAGGCGCCACCAAAAAACCAGCGTCAATCTATTCGCCATCAAGCAAGGCACGAGAGAGTCGCTCCGAGCGTACATCCAGCGCTTCAACCAGGTGGCCATGGACATTCCGACGGTCACCTCGGAAACAATGATGAACGCGTTCACGCAAGGGCTCGTGGACGGTGATTTCTTCCGCTCGCTGATCCGGAAGACGCCTCGGGATTATGACCACATGTTGCATAAGGCCAACGAGTACACCAATGTGGAGGAAGCCCAGGCGGCGAGAAGAAAGGAAGCCCTGAGTGACCAACCAGCTTCCACCGAGCGGAAGCAGCCCGTCAGTCATCAGCCCCTCAGAGGATCGCGAGCCGAAGCCGCCCATTCTAATCAGCACATTCGGCCACACGCCGTCCAGCAAGTCGCGGCTGATCAGCCCAAGCCCAAGGGGAAGGTATGGACCCCAATGTTTTGTTCACTATATCAGTCAGCTACTCACAACACCCGCAACTATCGGAGCCTCCCCCCCATCGCTCATCCTGCACCAAGGAGCTACCGCCACCGATCACCTTCACCAGACCGACGACATCGACAACGGAGCCCCGTTCAAAGGATAGAAAGGAGATCCCCCGAGCGGTAGCATCGTCAGCAGCTCAAGGCCCACCATCGGGCGTCGCATGAACGACCTCGACATCCGCTCGGGAGGAGGAGGAGAACAGGGGAAACACATCTCGAGGCGAGATCAACATCATCGCCGGAGGCCCGACCGGAGGAGACTCCAATAGAGCCAGAAAGGCACACGCAAGGCAGATGAGGATACACGCGGTCGGCTGCAGCCAGGAGAGGGCGAGCGGACCCGAGATCAGCTTCGGGCCTAGGGACCTCGAAGGAGTCGAAGTCCCACACGATGACGCCCTGATCATTTGAGCGATAATAGCTAACTACACTATTCACCGCATTTTCATTGACACAGGCAGCTCGGTCAATATAATATTCAAGAAGGCCTTCGACCAACTACAAATCGACCGAGCTGAACTACTGCCAATGACAACCCCCCTCTACGGGTTCACTGGGAACGAAGTCTTGCCGGTCGGCCAGGTCTGGCTGGCTATCTCGTTAGGAGAGGAGTCGCTCAGAAGGACAAGGACCACCAGCTTCATTGTGGTTGATGCTCCTTCGGCGTACAACGTTATCTTGGGGCGACCGGCTCTCAACGAGTTCCGGGCGGTCGTCTCTACCTTCTGCCAGAAGATCAAGTTCCCGGTGGAAGATCAAGTAGGGGATGTGCGGGGAGACCAGCTGGCAGCTCGAAAATGCTATGTGGAGATGGTCCGAGTTGAAGCCAAGTCCGCTTGGAAAGTGCCATGAGTCGAGGTAAATACTATAATCGAAAAACCACCTTCTATGGTTTATGAAGAAAAGGAGGTGGTGCAGATTGACTCTTTCTGACCGGAGGCCACCACCTTCATAGCGTCCGACCTGGAGGAGAAGCAGAAGGAAAAGCTGATCAAATGCCTCCAGCGAAACTGCGACGTCTTCGCTTGGTCGACCCATGAGCTGTCAGGGGCCTCGCCAAGCGTAACGCAGCATGAGCTTCACGTCCGGCCAGACGCTCGTCCGGTGAAGCAAAGGAAGAGGGACTTCAACGTGGAGCAGAATGTAATTATTCGGGCAGAGGTAGAGAAGATTCTGGAGGCCGACCACATAAGGGAAGTACAATTCCTGAGTTGGCTCGCAAATGTGGTACTGGTCTCCAAGCCGGGCAACAAGTGGAGGGTCTGCATCGATTTCCGGGACCTGAACAAGGCATGCCCGAAGGACTTCTACCCCCTGTCCCGGATAGATCAACTGGTAGACTCCACGGTCGGGTGTGAGCTGATATGCATGCTGGATGCATACCAAGGCTACCATCAAGTGTCGCTCGCTCGAGAAGAGCAAGAGAAGGTCAGCTTCGTCACGGCGGACGACACCTACTGCTACAATGTAATGTCGTTCGGGCTGAAGAATGCGGGAGCTACCTACCAGCGTTTGATGAACAAAGTATTCAGAGAGCAGGGGTCTCGCCAAGCGTAACGCAGCACGAGCTTCACGTCCGGCCATACGCTCGGCCGGTGAAGCAAAGGAAGAGGGACTTCAGCGCGGAGCAGAATGTAATTATTCGGACAGAGGTAGAGAAGCTTCTGGAGGCCGACCATATAAGGGAAGTACAATTCCCGAGTTGGCTCACAAATGTGGTACTGGTCTCCAAGCCGGGCAACAAGTGGAGGGTCTGCATCGATTTCCGGGACCTGAACAAGGCATGCTCGAAGGACTTCTACCCCCTGCCCCGGATAGATCAACTGGTAGACTCCACGGTCGGGTGTGAGCTGATATGCATGCTGGATGCATACCAAGGCTACCATCAAGTGCCGCTCGCCCGAGAAGAGCAAGAGAAGGTCAGCTTCGTCACGGCGGACGACACCTACTGCTACAATGCAATGTCGTTCGGGCTGAAGAATGCGGGAGCTACCTACCAGCGTTTGATGAACAAAGTATTCAGAGAGCAAATCGGACGCAACTTGGAAGTGTACATGGATGACATACTTATCAAGTCCTTCCGAGCGACAGATCTCTACGCGGATATGGAGGAGACTTTCCAAACGTTAAGAAGATACGGAGTCACGCTTAACCCTCAAAAGTGCCTGTTCGGAGCAAAAGGCGAGCGCTTCTTGGGCTACATCGTGACCGAGCGGGGCATAGAGGCGAACCCCAGCAAGATAAAGGCATTACAAGACATGTCGCCTCCCAGAAATCTTCGAGAGGTACAACGTCTCACCGGTCGAATAACGACGCTGTCAAGGTTTATTTCTAAGACCGCCGACTGGAGCCTGCCGTTCTTCAAGATTCTGCGTAAAGCTACCAAGTTTCACTGGGACAAGGAGTGCGATCTGGCATTCGAGGAACTGAAGACTTACCTGAATTCCTTACCCGTGTTGGCAAAACCGACAGTAGACGAGTCACTCCGCATTTATTTATCTTCAACCGAGCATGCTGTGGGCTTGGCATTAGTGAGGCCGAACGGCAAAGAACAGCCTGTGTACTTCTTAAGCCATATCTTAAAGGATGCTGAGTCTCGCTACACCGGTCTCGAGAAGTTGGCCTTCGCCTTGGTCCTTGCCGCTCGGAGGTTGCGCCCTTACTTTTTGGCGCACACCATTATTGTGATGACGAACAGCCCGTTCAGAAGGGTACTCCTGAACCCTGAAGCATCCGGACAGCTCATCAAGTGGACGATGGAGCTAAGCGAATTCGACATCCAATACCAACCCCGCTCGGCGATCAAGGCACAGTCCTTAGCAGATTTCGTGACTGAGGTACAAAAGCCCGAGCCCAAAGCTACATGGAAAGTAAATGTGGACGGGTCGTCCACTCGGCTTGGAAGCGGAATTGGGATCCTGCTACTTTCCCCTTAGGGAGAGCGGATGCATTTGTCCGTCTGGCTGGACTGTCGGGCAACAAATAATGAAGCAGAGTACGAAGCCCTCATAGCCGGATTGTAGGCCGCACGGCATGTTAGAGCCAGCCGGGTGGTGATCCACTCGGATTCCCAGCTAGCCGCTCAACAACTCATGGGAGCCTTTGAGATAAACAATGCAAGACTCAGACTGTACGCGGAGGCCTTTGAAAAACTCAAGACTAGCTTCACCGAAGTGGTGGTCCAGAAGATACCCCGAACGGAGAACCAGGCGGTAGATGAATTAGCCAAGCTCGCAAGTTCGATATCGCCGGTTGTCATCCAGCAACCAATCGAGCAAGTATCCTTGGTAGCGCACGTGGATCGGATGGAAGGCCTCACCTTCTCGAACGATTGGAGAATAGCCATCGTGGAGTTTTTGCGCTCAGGTGCCACGCCGTTCGATCGTGATGAGGCCCATCTACTGAGGAGGAGAGCCGGCCGGTTCACGCTCATCGGCGATCATCTTTATAAAATAGCATTCTCCCGACCTCTGTTGAAGTGTGTAAGTTCGGAAGACGCCGAGTACATTCTCCAGGAGGTACACCAAGGGTCTTGCGGAGGTCATCCGGGTGGCCGGTCTTTGGCTAGGAAGATCTTACTGGCTGGATACTTCTGGCCAACTCTACACGAGGATGCCGCTCGGACTGTCGCAACATGCCTCTTTTGTCAGAAGTACCACAGTTTCTCTCATAAGCCGACGGAGGAATGAAAACGTCCACAGTGTCCTGTCCGTTCGACCAGTGGGACATAGACATCGTAAGACCTTTCCCTATGGCAACTGGACAACGGAGGTTCCTGTTGGTAGCAGTCGATTACTTCTCCAAGTGGGTGGAGGCTGAACCATTGGTCAAGATAACCGAGCAGATGGTCAAGAAATTCATCTCGCAACACATCATCTGTCGGTTCGGCATCCCACGTCGGCTCGTGTCGGACAATGGGCGACAGTTTGTCGGAAAGCAACTCGAAGAATGGTGCGAGGGATATGACATTGAATAGCACTTCACGTCTGTGGCGTATCCCCAAAGTAACGGTCAAGCAGAAGTAGCTAACCGGGAGATCCTCCGAATTCTTCGGGCTCGACTCGACCACATGGGAGGAAGCTGGGTGGACGAGCTGCCGGGAGTCCTATGGGCCATCCGCACGACCCCCAAGGAGGGAACGGGAGTAACACCTTTCCACCTGGTGTATGGAGGTGAGGCGGTCGTCCCAGTCGAAGTCGGCGTAGTGTCCGTCCGGATCCAAAACTACGACGAGGATAATTCCGAGCGGAGGCAGCTAGAATTGGACTTGATCGACGAGGAGTGAGCCAAAGCGTCCGTCCGACTGATGACCTACAGGTAGAGAATGAAGCAGAACTACAACCGCCGCGTGATTCCCCGAGCATTCCAGGTGGGTGACTTGGTCTGGAAGAAAGTGAAGCCGGTCGGGG
The DNA here is from genome assembly GCF_018446385.1 of Zingiber officinale. Lineage (NCBI taxonomy): Eukaryota > Viridiplantae > Streptophyta > Magnoliopsida > Zingiberales > Zingiberaceae > Zingiber > Zingiber officinale. The sequence continues at coordinate 5,334,915 of NC_056001.1, forward strand.
ACGTAGGCAAGCTGGAGGTTCCCTGGGCAGGACCCTTCAAAGTTGTCGAGAAACTCCGATCGGGAGCCTACTACTTGGAGGATGAGGATGGGCGGCGGCTGGATAGGCCATGGAGTGCAAACCACCTCCAGCCCTATCGGGCCGGATGAAATGTGCGCCGATGTAATATATTTCATGAATATTTCGTTCAGATGTATCCTTTAGCTGCAGGAATGAAAAATTATAAGAACAAAGCAAAGGCATGAGCAATGTGCGCCAAGCGGGTAGCTGCATGAGGGCGCGGGGAAGACCCCGTGCCGTTCGGCCGGGCATATATTATCCGAGCCACGGGCTCGATGTCGAAGACCCCGTGCTGTTCGGCCGGGCGTATATTATCCGAGCCACGGGCTCGATGTCGAAGACCCCGTGCCGTTCGGCCGACCGTATATTATCCGAGCCACGGGCTCGATGTCGAAGACCCCGTGCTGTTCGGACGGGCGTATATTATCCGAGCCACGGGCTCGATGTCGAAGACCCCGTGCCGTTCGGCCGGGCGTATATTATCTGAGCCACGGGCTCGATGCTGAAGACCCCGTGCCGTTCGGCCGGGCGTATATTATCCGAGCGACGGGCTCGATGCTGAAGACCCCGTGTCGTTCGGCCGGACGTATATTATCCGAGCCACGGGCTCGATGCTGAAGACCGTCGAGCAACGACGTTAAATCTTAGAGTCGGACCGGCGACTATAAACCCTCCGGCCAGAAGACCGTCGTGCAGCGACGTTAAATCTTAGAGTCGGACCGGCGACTATAAACCCTCCAGCCAGAAAACCGTTGAGCAGCGACGTTAAATCTTAGAGTCGGACCGGCGACTATAAACCCTCCAGCCAAAAGACCGTTGAGCAGCGACGTTAAATCTTAGAGTCGGACCGACGACTATAAACCCTCCGGCCAGAAGACCGTCGAGCAGTGACGTTAAATCTTAGAGTCGGATCGGCAACTATAATCCTCCGGCCAGAAGACCGTTGAGCAGCGACGTTAAATCTTAGAGTCGGACCGGCGACTATAAACCCTCCGGCCAGAAGACCGTCGAGCAACGACGTTAAATCTTAGAGTCGAACCGGCGACTATAAATCCTCCGGCCTGAAGACCGTCGAGCAGCGACGTTAAATCTTAGAGTCGAACCGGCGACTATAAACCCTCCGGCCTGAAGACCGTCGAGCAGCGACGTTAAATCTTAGAGTCGAACCGGCGACTATAAACCCTCCGGCCTGAAGACCGTCGAGCAGCGACGTTAAATCTTAGAGTCGAACCGGCGACTATAAACCCTCCGGCCTGAAGACCATCGTGCAGCGACGTTAAATCTTAGAGTCGAACCGGTGACTATAAACCCTCCGGCCAGAAGACCGTCGAGCAGCGACGTTAAATCTTAGAGTCGAACCGGCGACTATAAACCCTCCGGCCTGAAGACTGTCGAGCAGCGACGTTAAATCTTAGATTCAAACCGACGACTATAAACCCTCCGGCCAGAATACCGTCTTGCTTGGACGGGACAAGTCATGCAGGCTTCGGCTCGGTGATAAACACCAGCAATCGACAAGCCTTGTTCTTAGGGGCAAGAAGAAAATAATAACGTACTCCCGTCCGGGTCGATCGGCAAGAAGATACTAAAAAGGTCGGCCTATGAGCCGAGCGGACGATTGGCCAAGTTACAAAAGGTCAAGTTACAAAAGGTACTTCGCGAACATCTAACGGGAACTCCATTTAAAGAGGTGGGTGTGTTCAGACGAGCGACCCAGTTATCGAAAATACTTTGTGAAAAATTCCTTTGGAGAGCTAGGAAGGCAGGACGAGAGACGATTAACGAGAAGGAAAGGTGTGGGATGCGAATGGTGGTAGTTCGCGCTCCAATCGGAAGACACAGGTACTGGCGATTTAACGAAAAAAGAGTAAGCTAACAAAAGGACGGCATATCTTCATTAAAATTCAGGCCATTAGAGCCGGTCGGAAGGATTACAAAAAATACTTTATTCAAGGAAATCATAAATGGTTTTCGGGATGGAAGAAAGGAGCGCCGCGTAGTCTTCGGCCGGGATGGTAGCGGAGTCGGGAAGCTGACCCTTGGACTTCAGATAGTCCATCGTGGCGGCAATGGCCAACTCAAAGGCAGTATAAATCCGCTCGCAAACCTTCTCAGAAAATTCGTTCGAGCGGATGTGCTGCAGCCTCATGGCTGCGACCCGGCCTGGCTCGGCCTCTTGATACTCCTTGAAGGTAGCTTGGGAAGCTTCAAGAGCCTCCCGCAAGGTCTTCGGTTCGTCCTTGTGTTTGGTCGCTTCCCCCGAGCGGCCCGCCTTCTAGCCGTCCAGCTGCTCCATCAACTCTTTAACTCGTTGCTCCAGGCCCCGCGCCTCGACGTTTTTCTTCTCCAGATCGGCGATGGCCGTCTTCTTCCAATCGGTGGCAAGGCTTATTTTCCGGTCAAGACTTTTGACCTGTTTTTCGAGTTCGGCCAGAGTATTGGCCTGGTCGGCCATCTTCTTTCGCTCAGCCTCCAACAAATCTTTGGTCTTCTTGAGCTCTTTCTGTAGCTCGGCATATGAGGGGCCCTGGGAGGACGGGCCGCCTGAACTCTTCAGCCTCTTCAGCTCTTCGTCCACCATGGCCAGTCGATTGGCGACAGCGATCTCCTCCACCCATCTCTGACATAAACAAGAGTATTAATAGCCGATAGGAAAGATGGCGTAAAGGACTTCGGAAGAAAACACACTTACCGCAGTGGCTTGCTGCATTTGGCTGTTGGCTAGGTTGCCAAGCGGAATCATCGCAACACGGGCTCGAGCATCGACCCACATCTCGGCGAGAGACCCCTTCATGGTGATCATATGCTCGGGCGCGGTCGGCCGATCAGACTCGGGCAAAAGCTCCTCGATGGGAAGGTGCAGGGTGGCCCTGATGGTGCGGCTCCGGCCGGGAGTCGTGTGAGCAGATGCAGAGGGAGCAGAGGCCGGGGCGGAGAACTTGGACAAAATAGTCGAGCGCTGGACCCGGCGGGAGGCAGGTGGAAGAGTGCTGACCGGCACAGCCTCAATAGGGTTGGCAGGCGAGTTTAGTTGAGACGGAGTCCAATCGGAGGATAATGCCTCCACCATTGGAGTTTTCCCACGAGAATCGGATCCCGCCCGCTCGGATACACGAACAGCAGAAGTAGCCGATCGCAACGGTGTCTCAGTCCGACGCCTTTTTTGTCTGAGCGAGCGCTCGCCTTCCCGATCGGAGCCTTCTTCTTGAACGGTCGGTTCCCTGTTTGACGTAGCGCCTCCCGTCACCTCCACGGGGGAGGCCTGAGCGGTCGACTCCTCCGTGTTTGTCTCGCTTTCACCCTCGTGAGAGCCGACCGGGGTGATGCCCAGTTGCTCCATCTCCTTGGCAGTTGCCGCCTCAAGCGCCTCAGCTTTCCTCTTCAAAATCTCGAGCATCACGGACTCCATGACGATATTTGCTGCAAAGGAAAAAGAAGAAAATCAGTTAGCACTCAAAGTACATAAGTAAGTGAAATTCTTACCGAAGCTGCTCGGGAGTGGAGTACGGCTCGGACTCAGGCCGAATATATACAGCACGCCTTCAGGTAGATGCTTGTTGATATCGAGCTTCAGACCGGCGAGCATGTTCGCGGCCTGGAGATAGTCCGGTCGGGTCTTAAATCTTTTTAGCTCAGGAGAAGTAGGTGGTCCGACCTGCCATTTGGCTTGGAAGGGAGCCCGCTCGGGGAGACGAAGATAAAAGTAGTTCTCCTTCCAGTGTTTATTGGAGGAGGGAAGTTTATCAAAGAAGACTAGACCGGGCCGAGCCCAGAATAGATAGGTACCCAGCTCGGATTGCTTGGGATAATAAAAATAATAAAAAAATTTCGGGCGGAGAGGAATGCGGTGTATCTTGAACAGTACCACCACTCCACACAAAAGGCGAAAGGTGTTGGGAACTAATTGGGCGAGCGGAAGACCAAAGAAATTGCAAATGTCGACGAAGAAGGGGTGGAGAGGAAACCGCAGACCGGCTGTGAATTGGTCGCGGAAAAAACAGATGGCTCCGCTCGGCGGTTTGTGAGGCCGAGCGGATGGTGAGGGTAGAATGAATTCAAAGTCGGACGAAATATCATAACCATCAAGCAAAGCCTCGGCGTCACGTCGATCGAAGTGAGACTCCATGGTAGTATACCAGGGACCTAAAGTGAGGTCTGCGGGTCGGGAAGAACTCGCCATTGTCCGATCGGACAAGAAAGCAAAAGGCAAGAAAATGACATACGGCAGAAGGAAGGAGATGATGAAAGGGACAGCAACCAGAAGACAAGAACTCGACAAAAAACACGAGGAAAACAGAGAGGAAAGGCGGAGGAACCTTACGAAGAAGCTGGGGATCGAAGGAAGGCGGCGGGGAATCGTCAGAAAACAGTGAAGCGGAGTCGCCGGAACGCTGAAGCACCGAAGAAAGGCGGCGGGACATGCGAAGGCAACAGTGCGGCGGAGGAAGAAGGTGACGGCTTTATAAGGTCGGGCCCGATCGGCTTCGACCGTCGGATGCAGGTCACAGGAACCGAGGCCCACATCGGGCCATTCATTTCAAACCGTCGATGTCCCATCGAACACATCGCCGAGCCGTACGATGACACCAGCGGAGGCGCCACGTGGCACCATGCCATAGGGGCACATTTAATGGGCGCCATTACGGCACGCAGCGCGCGTGCTCGATCTTAATGGAGAGGATTTGCATGAATCCCGAGGAGATCCGAAAGGCGTCAGCGTTGACCGTCGACACGGTAACAAAGCCAACGGCAGTAAGAGGCCGAGCGGCCGTGAGGAGGAACATTCTAGAAAGTGACAGAGCGGTGTCACTCCGGTCGACAGGCAGTCCAGTCAGTCGGACTTAGCGCCTCCTTCGACTAGACTTGAGGGGGAGGCATGTGATCCGGTGATAAGGATGGGGGACTCTCGTTAGCGGAGGTCAATGACACGTGGAGGTCAAAGGTTAAAAGATTCAACCCTGAGACCCGACCGACCGGACTGAGAAGGTCGACCGGCCACCCGACCGACTGGAATGAGATGGCCGACCAGCCGGATATTCCCCGAGCCGAATAAAAGATAACCCGACTAGGGGTCAGGTTTCCGATGCTCAAGGTAAAAAGGTTTCATGGCCGAGCGGGATGTTCGTTCGGCCGGGGCACAAGGCAACAAAGTCAGGCAGGAGCAATCTCATCCGATCATACGACTGAGGCAGAAGGGATATGCCCGTCAAGCGGCCGAATCGCTCGGCCCTGGAACAGATAGGAAGCGCAAGAGGACAAAGGAGACAGGGGATAACATCATCCTCGAGACGTCTGCCGCCGACAGGCAGCAAGGTTGGCGGCCGAGCCGTACACAGGATCATACGATGGAAGCTTCCACCGTCACATCCGGGATATGCTCGGACGATTGCGGAATGGCGCCAGAGGTACTTTTCTGACAGGGGCTCGTTAAGGTATGTTTGGGGAAGCGTGCACGCATAGAGAAGCGTGTCCGCGCCACCCCGGGGTCCTATATAAGGACCCCCAGACGTCGACGAAGGTATGCCCAATCTTCACTGTAGCCACAGTTACGCTGCCTCTCTCATTTCTCGTTGCTTGACTTGAGCGTCGGAGGGCCATCGTCGGGAAACCCCTCCCGGCTCGGCTTCTTTGCAGGTTCGCCGGAGATCTACACCACCAGCCGGAGACAGCGGAGCGTGCCACGTCCCCAGCGTCCGTCGACTCAGCGCTCGGACATGATCAACATCTTTCCACCTTTTTCTCTTTATAGCTTCTTGGAAATCTATAGGTTCGCAATCCGTAAAGAGACAAAATAGAGTAATATTATCTTGATTTTCAGTTACCTCATAAATGTCTCGTAAGTTTCTAAAGTGTGGTACTCTATCACTTAAATTTTCACTTGAAGTTGATGCAGATGAATTTCCTTAAGTACTTGATGTTGGTGTTACTAGTGGAGTAGTAGGTTCCTCCCTTGGTTGCTCCATCCTTGGTTGCTCCACCCTTAGTTGCTCTACATATTCTTCTTCAAAGTACGGGAAGAAGTTGTAATCTTCATTTCGAGATTCCCAATTTCATTCTTCTTCTTCATTAAATATGACATCTCGGCTGATGATTGTCTTCCCAGTATCTGGATTGTATAGCTTATACCCTTTTGAGTTAGTATCATAACCAATAAAAATAAACTTCTTACTTTTATCATCCAATTTGCTTCTTGCTTTATCAGGCACATGTACGTGGGCTCTACTTCCAAAAACTTTTAGATGAAAAATCTCAGGCTTCCTTCCGCTCCACGTTTCTTGTGGTGTCTTGCCCCACACACTCCTTGTTGGTGATCGGTTGGATAAGTATACTGCACATGCAACCACTTCTGCCCAAAGTTCCTTTGGTAGCGTCTTGCTTTTGAGAATGCTCCTTGCCATATCAAGGATGGTCCGATTCTTTCTTTCTGCCACTCTATTTTGTTGAGGGGATCTTGGAACTGTCAAGGGTCGTCGTATTCCATTGGCTTCACAAAATTCTTGAAATTCCTTTGAGGTAAATTCTCCTCCTCGATCAGAACGCATAGCTTTGACCTCGAGACCGCTCTCCTTTTCTATGGTAGCTTTAAATTTCTTGAATATGCGGAAGACCTCCGATTTTTTCTTCAAAAATTATACCCAAGTTTTCTGAGAAAAGTCATCTATGAAAAGAATGAAATAATTACTCTTACCAAGTGAACTTGGCTTTATCGGCCCGCAAATATCTGTATGTATAAGTTCAAGTGGTTTTTGAGCTCTTGAACTTGACTCCTTTGGAAAATCTTTTCTAAATTGCTTCCCACGTAGACATGCTTCACATACTTGATCAGGATGTTTAATGCAAGGTAGTCCTCTCACCATCTCTTTCTTTGAAAGCAGTTCTAGTTCTTCAAAATTGAGATGTCCAAATCGAAGATGCCATAGCCAAGTGATGTCTTTGTAACAAGCTTTGAGACAGTTGACAACATCATTTTGAATATTAAGTAAGAACATTCAATTTTTTGGCATAGACACCTTAGCAATTAAACAACCAATATGATCTTTCAAGATGAGCATACCATCTTTTAGATGAATATCATATCCTTTTGCCAAAAGTTATCCTAAGCTTAGGATAAATTCATGTGAGCAACCCAAGATGAGCAACCCAATGTGATCTTTTAGATGAATATCATATTTGACACAAAGAAAACATTTGAGATAAATTCATGTTTTCCATTCTTCAAACAGATGAGAATGTTACCTTTGCCTTTTGCCTCAATCTTTGATTCATCTCCGAAGGATACATTACCACCAACTGATTCATCAAATTCTACGAACATGTTTCTTTTCCCACACATATGATTGCTTGCACCAGTGTCGAGATACCAAATTGTATCTTCTTCTCTATCATTATCTTTATACGCTAGCAGTAGGGTGTCATCTTCTTCTTTTCTTTTTTCCATATAATTTGATCTTTCGTATACTTTATTCTTGGGCAACCTGCATTCTTTTGTGTAATGCCCAAATTTATCACAATTGTAGCACCTAACTTGATTTATCGTACCTCGAGTTTGTGTACCCTCTTTCACGTCCTCTTGTTGAATGTTCTCTTCTTTCATTGTTGTTGTTAGAAACCCATCCTTGCTTATTAGGACGACCTCGTCCATATCCATGACCTCTTCCACGTTGACTTTTATTGTTACTGAAGCTTTCATCTTTCTTTGTCGGTTGAAGAGTCGTCTTTAGGAGTTGTTGAGTAATTTCTTCATTTATCTTCTTCTTTTCTTCATGGGCTTGTAATGGACCCAGGAGTTGCTCAATCGTCATGACTTGTAGATCTTTGGTCTCTTTGATGATGGTTGTAATGCTATCAAATTTTAAATCCATGATCGAAGAATTTTCTCAATAATAATTACTTCTTCTAGTTTCTCACCATTTCTCTTTAGTTGATTGGAAATGGTAGAGACTTTAGAAATTAATCGGATACTAACTCACCTTCTTTCATACGAAGAGCATCAAATTGACTTCTTAATGTCTGAAGTCGTACCTTTTTTACTTTTTCTTCTCCTTGATATGAGATATGGAGTTTTTCCCATGCTTGCTTGGCCGAAGTCGCACTTGAGATTTTCTCAAAACCATCCTCATCTAAAGCTTAATAAGTGAGAAAAAGAGTCTTCTTGTTTCTCTTTCTTAAATCTCTTAGACTGTCTTTTTCAGTCAGAGTTAGCGTCAAGTCGTCACGTGGCTCAACATAGTTTTTTTCTACAACCTCTCAAACATCATGAGCTCCAAGAAGCGTCTTCATCTTGATACTCCAATTGTCATAATTACTCGCTTTGAGGACTGGAACTTGGAAGAGAATCATACCTCTATTAACTATGACTCTGATACCACTTTGTTAGAAAAAGAATTATTGAAGAAGAAATAAAAAAATATGGGAGAAAATAATATGGAAGAGGAGGAGAATCTCTACTTAAAAGAGAAGGAGAATAAAATAAAACTCAACTTGCTTCATTTATGAAAAAGAGTACATATTTATAGGTTTATTGGATAAACATAATCATAATCTTTTTATTATTATTATTATTATTATTTTATCTTAATAAAATTTTTGTTCCTATCATGATTACCACCTCATTTATTCTATCTCCACAAAATTTTATAAATAATTTTTATATCTAACAAAAAATAAGTTTAATTTCTAACAGTTGTATAATTTTCGTATAATTTTCATGGAAGGGGAATCAAGCACGTGTCCTTTAATTCTTCCATCTAATTAAAGTTTTTAATTTATAATAAGATCAAATAAAGAAATTGTTAATGTTAGTGGAGTAGGTAACATGTCTAGCTAGTTGACTTGTCTTAATTATTCAACTTACTTAGCCTTCGTTTAAATTTATGTTTTATTTTTATAAATCCATTTTCTTGATTTGTTAGGAAATGAATGCATCTGATCGAGCTATGGCAGTTCAGACTAATTTACACCTCTGATTATCAGATCCACAATTCTTATGAAATAAAATTGATTAGTCTTACTACCAAATCATCTAATTATTCTTTTATTTACATCGATAAATCAAGAATGAAAAATCGGTGTAGACAACCACCTCAATCATAGCTTGTACTGAAGTCGGTGTAGACAACCATCACACTCCTCACCTGATGCTTTCCGTCCGACCAGATGACCGTCGCCGGCGCCGTCGAGTTCCCTGGCAATGGAACGCCTGAAACTGACACTGTGAACTGCCTCTTCTCATTCAACTCCGAAAACTCCAACTCACTAGGATTCACCGTCACATTAAGTTTGGAATCAGCCGTGACCTTCGCCTTGTACTTGCCGACGCTGCCCACGTTGGTCACTGTTCTCAAGAACTTCGCAGCGAAGGTTTTCCCGTCTTTAACATATAGGCCCATGGTAGGATAATTGAGATCCCTCGCGTTTCCCTTGGCCTTGGCAGGGCAGGAACTGTTGTGGCCGGTGATGATCTTAATCAGGGTTTCGTTGTAGCCCGTGTTGCAGAGCATTTGAACGTAGTCACTTTCACCAGCGTCGTAGACAAGACCTGGGTCGACGGCCTTCACCGGGTTCAGTTGTCCGGCTCCATATGATAATTGGTCTTGTGTATCCGAAGGATGCATCGGTTTAGCTGTGTGTGTATAAAACATGGATAAAATGATAAATTTTGCTTCCATGCACAAATTAATTATACAAGGTTACATTGAAGAACAAATTACGGGTAAATAATTAATGTTTAGGCGGGAGACCTGTCGTCATGAGCGCAGACATGATGGCTGCCGGCGACCAATTTGGGTGGAAGGACTTGACGTAGGCGGCGGCGCCAGTGACGTGCGGGCAAGCCATGGAAGTTCCCGAGATTATGTTGAAGTCTACGAACCTCGTGTCGCCCGTGATGCCTGACACTGGTACAGCCTTTGACCAAGCAGCCAAAATGTCAATTCCTGGAGCAGTTATATCAGGCTGCAAAACACATCAAACATGTATTAGCTAGCTAGCTAGCTAGATTTATAAATTTTAATTTCCAAAGCTGCTAAACAATTATATTAATTAAATCCCTTAAAAAATGTGTGAATTAGGTACGTAATTCACCCAAGGATATTGAATTAATGACCTTCAGGATGTCTCGGGTGACGAGGTTGGGGCCTCTCGATGAGAATGAAGCGACCAGGGGAGCCCTGGGGTCGAAAACTTGTTCACTTTTGTGGATGTTAGCCACTGGATTTCTGACCAAGATCATATATATTCATTGATTGATTAAATAAATTATTTAATCAGCATCTATATTTTCTCTCTGTACACTAAATATAAACACTCACTCAGTGTTGTTTATATAGTGCTTAAGCTTGAGGCCATCCGCGGTGCTGAGCAAAATTGTTGGTCTTGGAAATGAGTAGGAAAAGTCAAGTTCAGTGTCATCGCTACATAGAATTCCTTCAAAACCTGTATAATTAAAAGTTCCGTAATAGAAGAAGTTGCAGAAAATAATCTTCCCTTTCACCACATCCAAATATTTAGATAGGTCAGTGCAATCCCTGAAACACAACAAACAGTGGACAAGTTTGATAATTGAAAATACAATATATAAGCTAGTTCCATTTATGAAGAGAAGATAGCGTTATATATCTTCGTACCCTTGAGTTTCATGTAGGAAGATGAAGGGGTAATTGCTTTTTTCAGTGGGAAACGTATTGGCACCGGCTCCCTGTAATTTTTGTTTCAAATAATAAATAATAATATGATTTTATATATTATTTAAACGCCAATTCTCATGCAAGTAGAGAAAAAAAAAATCATTACTTTAATGTGGTTATGATAAAAATAACTAAACTATAAATAATTAGTACGAAAGAAATATGGCTAATCAGTATAAGGAAATGGAGTGCGACTATGAACAGAACTTTTGCATATGATCAAAATCACATTATCTTTAAATTGTATAATTACTCACCAAAGTGGACACATTATCTCCGGTGACCACCCTGCCAATTATGTGTCTATCGATACTGCTCGCCGCCACCGACATCAACCATGGTGCCACATTGGTGACCGTGTTATGACTGGGCCCCATGTTTCCGGCGGCAGTCGATGTTAAAATCCCATTCGCCATGGCGTGGAACGAACCAATTGCTAATGAGTCATCGAAGTAATACATTTGGAAGAGAGAGCCGATGGACGCGGAGATGATGTCGACACCGTCAGAGATCGCATCGTCAAATGCCGCCAAGATGTCTACCTCAGCGCATCCGAACGTCCAGCACACCTTGTACATCGCGAGCCTTGCCGATGGCACAGCCCCTCGGGCGGTGCCTTGGGCGAGGTCATAGAGGCTAGCGTGGGAGACACTCCGGCCAGCGGCGGTGGAAGATGTGTGCGACCCGTGACCTTCAAAGTCACGCGGTGATGGTTCGTCGAACGTGTAATCGCCTAGACTATTGTAGTAACGGGCGCCGATAATTTTGCTTAATTATTCAATCAATCATAAATTTATATTAGTCACAATTTTAAACATAAATTCTAGATTTTGACTTAATTAGCAAAAATTCAATCAAATAATTATAATTAAAATCATCAAATTTTATATGCATACTTGTTGCAAGTTATATTTACGCAAGTGCCCTTCCATTTCCTCGGCGGCGGCCGCAATCCCCCATCACTGAAGGACTTGGATTCCGGCCAAATTCCAGTATCTAACATTCCAATGATGATGTCACTTTCCAGTGTGGGATTCCTATTAACTGTCTGTGTGAAGTTGAGGAAATCCCATGACCTCGTCGTGCGAATCTTCAGGATTTTACTAGGAAACACTGAAACTATTCCCTTCCTTCCTGCAATTATTTCATGTTTCCAGTATTATTCATTTATTATATATCTATCATCAAAATAAAACTACTCAATATACCACTCAATTTTGCAGCTTCATCAGTAGAAAGTTTAGCAGCAAATCCGCTGAAACTCTTCTGGTAGCTATACACCAGAGACTCATTTGGTGAACTGCATTATCAATTGTTTTAGTCAAGAAATTCGACAAAATATATATAATTTTTCACAAAATAATGTATATCAACTTATTGCCTACTTGTTCACGAGAATTTCTTTAAGCAAATTGAGATGATGTTCAGGAGTTGGATACTGGGATGAGGGTTGAGCTCCCATGTACACAATATAAACCTGCAATATGTCATTCATTTATGGTAATATTAATTGATTTAATACAGATTAAAGAACAATTTTTACAAAGTAAATTTATAATTGTAATTACCTTTCTTTCTTCATTTGATGAGGCTGATGCAAAAAGAAGAATAAAGGATATGAAAAGTGCAAGTGGAATTAGATAGGATGGTGGACAAGCCATTATAGTTCCTAAGGAAAATCCTATTTCTGTACATTTTGAAGGTGAAATAACGTTAATTTATAGGGATCAATTTTTAGGGATAAAATTGCTGATGAGTTATCTATTGGATGTCAACTAACGAAGAGTTTACACGTATTAACTGTTAAACATTACCACGTTGATGCAACGACCATATGGATCACATTTTTTATGTTGAGATATAATATATATTATTAATCATATATATTTATAATTCTATCAATTAGAGAATGAGTCAAAGATATATATCTTTAATTTCTGTTACGATAGAGATTTAAACCTATTAATTCGCTAGAAGAGACGGCATTTCTCAATTATCTTTGTTTATATTTTTTTCATTATATAAAAATTTCATATAGTTAATTTTTTTAATAACATATAAATTGATCAAGTTGCAAAACTTTTCAGTTGAGTAATATGTGTCTTTTAAAAACTTTTCCTTTTTTTTTTTTAGTTTATCCTACATTTTTACCCATGTTACAATTAGGGATGTAATCAAGTCGAACTGAACTTTTAAATATTTGAGTTTGACTCATTTATAACCAAGTCAAACGCAAGCTTTATTTAACGAATATGTTCATAACTCACGAGTTTATTCGAATTTTTATCGAGCCAAAAGAAGTTTAATAAATATAAATTATAAATTTAACTATTCATTAAAACTAAATTATATATTTAAAGAAAATTATAATATTCTTATTAAAATTTATAATTTTATTCTAATAAATAAATTTAATATATTTGTTTATATTTTTCACAAGTAGAGTGTAAAATGTAAAAATTTACTATTAAAACTATAATTTTTTCATTTAAAAGTCGATTCATGAGCTTACTAACCAGCATGACCATGAGCTAACTAGCCGAGTATTGTGAAACTTAAGCTTAATTTATTTATTTTAATAAGCCTCATTAAACGAGCTCAAATGATTTTTTATTGAATTAAGATTCGAATAGATCATGACCAGCTTGACTCATTTACACCCCTAGTTACAATACAAGAAAACTATCAATTTGTAACATATTTAATAATCGAATAAAATTGGTTGATAATTAATGATTGTTAGTGGTCCATCTTTAAAATTGATTGTTATTTTGTGACTGATGTAAAAATTTTGTCACTATTTAAGGACCAATTTAGATTTCAGTCATTAATTTTAATGATGAAAAAAAGTTATTCTATGCTAAATTTTTTTCATTTTAATTTAGTTTATGTTTTTATCATTAGTGATTGATCTTTTAAAAGGGAAAATACCTTTAACCCTCTCTATTTTCTATCAAGTAGCATTTTATCAACTTATATTTTAAAAATAACGTTTAACCCCCTTTGACTAAAGTTAAATGTGAAAAAAATTTATAAAAGATAATTATGTTCTTGTCTTTTTGATATTTTTTTTGATAATCTTAGAGGAAAAAATTATATTAAATTTATTGATAGTTCACATCCACTTTTGTTTTATCTGAACTAATTTTAGACAATTCAAGACCCTAATTGATATTTTCAATATGTGTATAGTTGCTGATTTAGTAATTAAAATCAATAAAGTGTATGTAACCTCCAACAATATAAAAATATTAATACTTAATTATACAAATAAAATAAAATTAAGTAGTTTAAAATGTATATTTTGTCACCGTGCAACCTTCGAACACATTGTGTAATAATTATTTACTTTATTTCTCCCTAAATTTAAAATTTTAGATCCGCCTCTGTCCACAATTATATAAGGGTTCACGAAAATTGGTGAAGGTATAATTTTCTTTTCTTACACGAAGGCAAATTTTCTTCGTCTTCTTCAAGCTCTTTTGCTTTTTTATGCATGTACGCAAGCCTCACATAGCACCGACAATGTCAACCCTCATCTGACAAGTTTTGGTTTGCAAGATACAAAGAGCGAACACATCGACAAACCGACATTAACCACATATCCTAGTGAGTGACGAAGGGCACCATCACTAGATGTTTATATATATATATATATACATTTTATGTATGTTTTTCTCCTTGTGTATACTATCGTTCCGACTAATCAATAATTAAATAGTTGACCTCGAAGGCATGTAATTATTTTTCACATAAATTTAATATATTTTTTCCCTCCTAAGATTATCAAAAAAAATAAATCAAAAAGCTAAGGACATAATTATCTTTTATAATTTTTTTTCATATTTGACTTTGTTGGAGAGGTAAGTGTGTCTATATATATATATATATATATATATATATATATATATATATAACTTTGAGAAGAATGGGAAGCATAATTAGCTGATTGACATGACGATCACATGAGCAAGATGGATATCAAATAATTTATTAAGCACTACCCAAAAAAATTACAATTTAGCGATAAATATTTATGACAAAAATTATTCATAACTTATTTATGACAAAAAAAAAATTATCATAATTTAACAACCATTTTGCGATAAAAATATTTTTTTCTCAAATTAGCAATAAAATATGATTCGTCGCAAAACTCATTGGAAATTAGTGACAACTTCCATATTTGTTGCTGAATCTGCGACGAATCCTAAATTCGTCACTAATTCAGTGACGAAAAATAGATTTGTCGCACATTCTGCGACGAATAATATATTCGTCGCAAATTTTACGACGAATTCAGGATTCATAGCAGAAATCAATTTTTTTTAATAAAAATTTAGACTTTTTGAAACTAGTTTCTATGGGTTACTAGAAATCTCATGATCATAATATACTCAAATATTAATTTTACTTAATATATTGACATTGATGATTTTTTTAATGTGATTAGCATTTTTTGGGCATCTTCATGGTAAAAAAAATCACCAGTTGAGTAAAATTAGTATTTGAGAAGATTTATAAATTCAAGAAATTTATTGAAATTCATAGAAACTTGTTTCATGTCATTCTGAACTCTCTAGGTACCTCAACCAGTTTCAAAAAGTTTAAATTTATATAAAAAATATTTATCAAATCTACAACTAATTTAGAATTCGTCGCAGAATCTGCAACAAATTTAAAATTCATTGTAGAATTTGCAATGAATTTTGAAATTCATCGTAGAATCTATGATGAATTGACGAATTTCAAAGTTTGTTGCAGATTCTGCGACGAATTTCAAAATTTGTTGCAGAATTGACATTTTTTTGTTTAAAAATAAACTTTCCATTGTCTGTGATACTTAGAGAGCTCGGAATGAGATGAAATAAGTTCCAATGAGTTCTTATAAATTCCTTGATCATATAGATGTCTTAAAATATTAATTTTACCCAATATATTGAGATCGATGATTTTTTGAAGGTGGTTAATATTTTTTGGGCACCTTTGTGCCAAAAAAATCACCTATTGGGTAAAATTAGTCTTTGAGGAGATTTATAAATCAGAGAATTTATAAGAACTCATAGGAGCTAGTTTCATATCATTCTGAACTACCTAAACTAGCTTTGAAAAGTTTAAATTTATATATAAAAAATTTGTCAAATATGCAACGAATTTTGAAATTCGTCGCAGTCTCTGCAATGAATTTCAAAATTCGTTGCAAATCTGCAACCAATTTCAAAATTCGTTGCAAAATTCATAATTATTTTTTTAAAAATATACTTTCAAATGTCGACTGAGGTATCTAGAGAGCTTGGAATGAGATGAAATTAGTTCCTATGGATTTTTATAAATCCCTTGATCATAAGTGCTCTTAAATATTAATTTTATCTAATATATTGAAATCAGTGATTTTTTGGAGGCGATTAACATTTTTCAGACACCTTCTCACCAAAAAAATTATCGGTTGGGTAAAATTTATGTTTGAGGAGATTTATAAAATCAAAGGATTTATAGGAACTGTTTCATATCATTCTGAGCTCTCTAGGTACCTAAACTGGCTTCAGAAAATTTAAATTTATATATATAAAAATTGTTAAATCTACGACAAATTTTAAAATTTATCACAAACTCTGCAATGAATTTCAAAATTAGTTGCAAATCTATGACAAATTTCAAAATTCGTTGCAAATCTGCGACACATTTCAAAATTTGTTACAGAATTGATAATTTTTTTTAAAAAAATATACTTTCAAATACCGATTGAGGTATCTAGACAGATTGGAATGAGATGAAATAGTTTCTATGGATTTCTATAAATCCCCTAATCATATAGATGCTCTTAAATATTAATTTTACCCAATATATTGAGATCGATGATTTTTTTAGGGGCGATTAATATTTTTTCAGACACCTTCATGTAAAAAAAATCACCAGTTGGGTAAAATTTATGTTTGAGGAGATTTATAAAATTAAGGAATTTATAGGAACCCATAGAAACTAGTTTTATGTCATTCCTAGCTCTCTAGGTACATCAACCGGCTTAAAAAAAATTAAATTTATATATAAAAAATTATCAATTCTACAACAAATTTGGAATTCGTTGCAGAATCTGCAACAAATTTCATAATTCATCGCAAATATGTGATGATTTTTAAAATTTGTTGCAGATTCTGCGACGTATTTCAAAATTCATTGTAGAATTGACATTTTTAAAAAAAAATGCACTTTCCAATACCGGTTGAGATACCTAAAGAGCTCATAATAAGATGAAACTAGTTCCTATATGTTCCTATAAATCCTCTGATCATATAGATGTCCTCAAATATTAATTTTAGCTAATGCATTGAGATTAGTGATTTTTTTAATGTGATTAATATTTTTTGATACTTTTGTGCCAAAAAAATCACTAGTTGGGTATGTTTGAGGAGATTTATAAAATCAAGGAATTTATGGGAACTAATAGGAACTAGTTTCATATAATTCCGAGGTCTTAGGTAGTTTAATTGACTTCAAAAAGTTATATATATATATATCAATTTGGCAATGAATTTTGAAATTCATCACGGAATCTGCAACGAATTTTGAAATTCATAGTAGAATTGAAAAAAAAATCTGAAGCCGGTTAACGTACCTAGAGGGTTCGAAATGATATGAAACAAGTTCTTATGAGTTCCTATAAATCCCCTGATCATAAAAATACTCTTAAAAAATAATTTGACCAACTATATTTTTTTTCAATTTCTAAATCAATTACGTGTATGTAAGACTTAGTCAAATTTTTATAAGAAGTTGTAATTTACCAGGTTACACTTATTTTAAAATATCCGAAGAGGGTTGAGCTACTTAGAGAGCTTGGAATAAGATAAAACCAGTTTCTATGAGTTCCTATAAATTCCCTAATTTTATAAATCTCCTCAAATACTAATTTTACCCAACTGGTAATGTTTTTGGTGCAATGGTGTTTGAAAAATGTTAATCGCCTTCAAAAAATTATCAATCTCAATATATTATGTAAAATTAATATTTGAGGGCATTTAAATGATCAGGGGATTTACAAAAATCTATAGGAACTGGTGTCATCTCATTCCAATCTCTCTAGGTACCTCAACCATCTTTGAATATTTCAAAATAAGTGTAACTTGTTAAATTATAACTTCTTATAGAAATTTGACTAAGTCTTACATGCATGTAATTAATTTAGCAATTGAAGAAAAAAATATAGTTGGTCAAATTATTTTTAAGGGTACTTTTATGATCAAGGGATTTATAAGAACATATAGGAACTTGTTTTATGTCATTCATAGCCCTTTATATACGTCAACGGACTTCAAAAAGTTTTTTTTTTAAAAAAATGTCAATTCTATGATGAATTTTAAAATTCCTTGCAGAATCTGCAATGAATTTGTGTCAAAAATGTGAGGTAGAATATCCTGGGTTAGAAATGCGAGTTATAAAATTTATATGTTGCTGATTTGACCCTGTCAGAGGAATCTTAAAATAAATCATAAGAGATTGTATAAGGAATATGAACCATTTGTGTTGTAACAATAAGTAATTCAAGTATTCTATGCTTCATATCCTAGTTTGAAATGTGACAAAATTGATTGATGGGCTGTTTGTAAAACGCAAGCACCAAAAAAAAAAAAAAAAAATTGAAGCACGTTAGGAAGATATTGCATATCAGCAAGAGAAAGTTATGAATATCTTTCAGACCAAGGAATATATTATTCCACCATTACGAGATCCCAGCGAAGCAATAGTGATAAATGTGGATGCAAATGAAATTGATGATGAAGAGGAGGAGGAAGAGGAAGAGGAAGAGGAAGAGGAGGAGGAGGAGGAGGAAGACGACGACGTGATGAGTATGACAATGACAATGAGGACTTTGCTTGTTGATGATGGGTAAGTTTTGTTATCTTAATATAAAAAATTATGAACTTTATTTTTTATATAAGGTACTACTTTTTATTTTGAGTAAATTTTGTTTTTATCTATAACTTCAGAAAAATCATAGCTCAATTATTTGTATATCTAATAACTCATTCGTAAACTTATATATATTATCTGTTAATGCTCTGTATTTCTTGCTATATATTATAGGTCATTAGTGTTGGGACAATTTCCCTAGGTCAAGTTTGACCAGTTTGACTAAGCTTGAGTTGAGTCAAACATGAGTCGGGATTTGAGTTTTGATGTTTGACAATATAAGGAGATTGTTGGAGCAATCCTCCGGTTATGGAGATGATCAAAGGGTTGATCAGGTTGATGAGAATACAAGTCAAGTAGGTCAAGGTTGACAGGAGACTTGACTGAGAAAGTCCTCACTAGATGTTAGGCATTTGGAAAGTCCTAATGAGGAGCTAGGCAGGAGAAAGTCCTGGTGAGAATCCAGGCAACGGGAACGTCCTAGTGAGGAGCTAGGCATGAGAAAGTCCTGGTGAGGAGCTAGACAGTCGGAAAGTCCTGGTGAGGAGCCAGGTAGTTGGAAAGTCCAAGTGTGATCTTGGCAAAGGAGAAAGTCCTGGTGAGGAGCCAGGCAATTGGAAAGTCCAAGTGTGATTTTGACAAAGGTTGTAAGTCCAAGCATGTGGTCTTGGCAAGATAAGTCCTAGTGTGACTTGGCAAAGAGAACTCGATAACTAGGATGAGGTCGAAGGAAGCTCTTGAAGGCAAGGCGTGAAAGATGGGGAGATATCCGAGGGACGCAAGGCTGATGGAGGAGCCTAGAAGGCTAGTTCGAGGTTGGTCGAGTATGGTGGTATAATCCGACAACTAGGATGAGGCCGAAGGAAGCTCCTGAAGGCAAGGCGTGAAGGATGGGAGATATCCAAGGGACACAAGGTTGATGGAGGAGGCTAGAAGGCTAGTTCGAGGTTGGTTGGGTGTGGCCGGATGCTAGACATGATGTACCAACAGGTCATGGATTGACCGGATGTTGGTTTTAGGGGGCTTTGGACTTGATTGGGCAAGTCCACAAGAGCTGGATCGATCAACCGATCGATTGGCTCATGCCCAATCGATCGGTTGATCGATTGGGAGAGCACCCGCGACAAAGGTTTCTCCCAATCTATCCATGGATTGATTGGGAGCCCTTGTCGATCGCATAGAAAGCCTCTCAATCGATCGACCGATCGATTGGGAGCCTCCAATCGATCGATTGATCGATTGGGAGGTTGGTTTTTTGTGCGATATCTCTGGGAATCGTACGAAACATAGTGAATCAATTGGGCAATCGATTTAGGGGATTTTCAGAGAGCACAGAGGCGCTCTAGATCGATCGACTGATCGATCCAAAGCCTCCCCAATCGATTGGGATTCGACCGTTGGTGCAGATAAATGCATTGACGTGCGATTTCTTGGGTAGAACTTCATTCTTTTCTACACGAGCTTGCAAGGGAGATTTCCACAGCTCTCCCCGCCAGTCTTGAAGATTCTTGGAGGCACACCCAAGTCAAGAGGCGAGTTACGACAAGAAGAAGAAGAAGAAGCTAGGGTTTTATTGTATAAAATCTTGTAAGAGTTATTTGTATTTGGCTTCCTTCTTGCTTATTGTTGTATTGTGAGCTTGTAAGGCTTCTCCGTCTTCAGTAGTTACCGTAAAGGAGGGTTTTCATAGTGGAAGGTGTGTGGATCCTTGGACTAGTCACCTCTTCTTGAGGTGGATGCCAAGTAAATCTACGTGTTAGCGTTATAGTGTGTTGTTTCTTGTATTTTCCGCTGCGCATCATCACAAGAAGCAAGCAACGACAACCACGAGATCGCGACGAGCTATTCACCCCCCCTCTAGCTACATTTCGGTCCCAACAATTGGTATCAGAGCGAGGTCGCTATTCTACGGACTAACCGCCAAGAGAGCAAGAAGCTAGAGGAAGAAGAAGATGGAGAGTGAAGGACCTCTCGGATGGGACATCCGAATTCCACCTCCGTACGACAAAGAAGACTTCAATTTTTGGAGGACAAGGTTGGAGACTTGGTTCCAATCATGGGTGGTCTTGGAGGACCCATTTGAAGCTCCAATGGATAAGAAAGGGAAGCGCCTCCGTCCTCGATATTGGACCGAGGAACAACGGAAGCAAGCAGAGGCGAATAAGGAGGTAACAAATATATTGTTAAACTTATTACCCTCTAATATTATTGTGAGTGTAGGTGAATACACAAGTGCAAGTGATCTTTGGAAAAAGATCATTGCATATCATGAGAACCCTACACAATTCCAAGGTGTGGAGGAGCCCAAGGAGAAGGGCTCAGTGGTCCAAGAGGAGAAGGACCAATCCAATGTTGACACGAGGTCAACATTCGAGGAGGAGAAGGAAGAAGAGGAAACGGAAGATGAGAGATCATCCACATCTTCGAGAGAGGAAGAGGTGGAAGCATCCACATCCTCGAAAGTTGAAGAGGTGGAAGCACCCACACCCTCAAGAGGAGAAGAAGAAGATGATGATGCCACCTCCACAACACAAGATAAATCAAATGGAGGATTGAGTGCTACCCCTACAAGCAAAGGTATAGAAAATTACATTGTGAATAATAAAAATCATATCATTTACTTTGAGTGTAGGAGCATGGGCACTACAAGAGTAAGTGCCCCAAATTGGCCAAGAAGAAGGGCAAAGTAGTACCCAAGGCAAGGAGAAGCCCAAGGAGATTGGTCCCACGGAACGCAAGAGCAAGGAGCACATTGTGTGCTTCTCATGCAATCAAAATGGGCATTACCGGAGTCAATGCCCTAAAGGCCAATCAAAGTTAGAAGAGGAAGCACAAGTCTAGGGGGAGCTTTTAAGAGCAAACCCAAGGTAACATTTAATGATGCAATTCCTTTTAGAAATGGTAAAGAGCATGTTAGAAATAAGGTACATCATTCAAATGCTAATTGCCATGAGATTAGGAGGAATGATAGAAGCAAGGGCAAATATATTCCTCCTCATGCTAGATTTACCACACCTAAGGTTAGGAAGGTAAATAATGTTAGGACCAAAAGTAGCTAGAGGGGGGGGGGGGGGGGGAATAGCTCGTCGCGTTCGCTCGTTGCTCGACGTTGCTTGTTTCTTCAAAGATGTGCAGCGGAAATACAAAGAAACAATCACACAACGCTAACATGGTTGGTTTACTTGGTATCCACCTCACAAGAGGTGACTAGTCCAAGGATCCACACCACGCACGCACCCTCCACTATGAAAACACTCCTTTTCGGTAACTACCGAGGGCGGAGAAGCCAATGAGTACAGAAAACCCTAACCCTAGCTTCTCTTCTTGCCTTTGATCCGCCTCTTGACTTGGAAAGCTTCCAAGATCCTTCAAGAACTGGCGATCTGATCTTTGAGAGCGCTGTGGAGGAGTTGGCGAGAGATCTGGAGTGAATCGGAGAAGAGCTGCCGAAGACAACGTTCGCCTGCGGCTATAAACCCGACGCAACGGTCGGATCCCGATCGATTCGAATGTTCCCAATCGATCGGGGAGGCTTTGGATCGATCCACGGATCGATCCAGAGCGCCTCTGTGCTCTGGGAAAAACGCCTGGATCGATCCACGGATCGATCCAGCGCTTATCGCGCGAAGCAGCATCGTCCCGATCGATTCACTGATCGATTGAGACATCTGGATCGATCCACGGATCGATCCAGAGGCTCTCTGTTCGCTAGAAAAGGCCTGGATCGATCCACTGATCGATCCAACACTTGTTTTTGCCCAAAACCAAGTTCCAAGCCTCTCAAACCAACATCCGGTCAACCTTGACCTGTTGGTACATCATGCCTAGCATCCGTCACTCCTTTGACCTGCTAGGACTTCCCACCAAGTGTCCGGTCAATCCCTTTGACCCACTTGGACTTTTCTATTCATGCCAAGTATCCGGTCACTCCCTTGACCTACTTGGACTTCCATAAGATGTCTGGTCAATCCTTTGACCTATCTCTTCGTGCCAAGTATCCAGTCAATCCTTTGACCTACTTGGACTTCCCAACACCAGATGTCTGATCATCCTTGATCCATCTGGATTTTCCCTTGCCTGGCTTCACTCACCAGGACTTTCACCTAGCTTCACTCACTAGGGTTTTCCATCTGCCTAGCATCCCAGTTAGGACTTCCCAGTCAAGTATTCGGTCAACCTTGACCTACTTGACTCTTCTTCAATTAACATCTTATTGTCAAACATCTAAACTCAAACCAAGACTCAGCTTGGTCAACCAGGTCAACCTTGACCTGAGGGATGTTGCACCAACAATCTTCCCCTTTTTGATGTTTGACAATACCACAATAACACTTACAATACCACATGTAAGTTAGGCTAATCCCATAGCCTCATTCTTCATGCCACTTGGTAATGAAAGCATAAGTTAAGCTCTTCATTCTCCCCCTAAGAGGGCAAACTCCCTCTTAGATAATGAAAGCCTAACTTACTCCCTTTCACTAGTCTTTTCATTCTCCCCCTATTGGCACACATCAAACTCCCCTGTAGGGCACACTCAACCCATCTTTAGGCACACACCAACCCATGCCTCAATTTGGGGTATACTTCAACAAATCCATTGTTGAAAGACTCTCCCCCTGAAGAGTTGCTCATCGTTGTTCACAACATCACTCGTTGTGATCAACACGATAATGAAGGTCTCATACCCTTCATTTATCCTTCACTTCTCCCTCAATGTAGACAAATACTCAACCTTGAGCATTTTCTAACCACGTGAGTTCCCACTTGAAATAATGAGGATATCCACTCCCCATTTCAAGTTCAAAAGCTCATACATGAGCATTTTCGTTAAAGAAGGTTAACCACCTTCCAAGGTTCATGAAAAATAATTTTCATGCCTTTAAAGAGTCCCTCCCCCTAAAGACATGGTGGTAACTTCTGTCATTGCACCAACAATGACTTGGAATCCCTAAACCTTTAGGAAACCCAAATTTAGAAATTTTGAGGTTCAAATACTCAAAATTTGAAGCAAACCTCAACCTAAACTTCAATGAAGCCTTCCTTAACCAATCCATCCTTGTTTTCACATGAAAACACCCTTTGTATGTATACAAATGTATTTTAGGGGTTTGGAATGGTTACCTAGACTCAAAGAGGTTCAAATATGCTGAAATCAGGCCTTCCCAGCCAAAATCAGCAACTTGGATCGATTGGAGTTGGGTTCCAATCGATTGAACCTTTCTGAATCGATCCACTGATCGATTCAGACTACCTGGATCGATCGGCTGATCGATCCAGCGAGCTTCTGCTCGTGGGAGAATTGCCTTCTGAATCGATCCACGGATCGATTCGGGCACTCTAATCGATCCATGGATCGATCGGAGCTCTGATAGTTGCTGAAATTCCATTTCAGTCAACTTCAGAAACCCCTAGAAAATTCTACACAAATCCAAAAATCATGAAATTTCGTGTAGACATTATTTAGGGCATACTTAATCATGGAAAAATAGCTTTCTATGAAAATACATCATATTTTCAAAGATTGACACAAACTTGAAAACTTGCAAAAACTTTAGTGTTTTCTTCAAGTTTGTGTCTAACTATTCAATGGTGATTACTATCAAAAGATAGCCTTAACCAAGGTTTTCCAAAAATATTTTAAAAACATTTTCAAAACCAATATCCCATCATGTTCCTTGGGCATAATGCACATGACTTGTACATTAGCTTTCCCAATGATGGGAAAATACATAACTATGTGTTTTGATGAACTTAAAACTCAAAAGAATGCACTAAATCAACATTTTGAGTTTTATTCATCATCATAACATCTCACTTGTATCTAATGTGTACTAAAAACACATACAAGTCATCTTATAGGTCTTTGTGAGATGTAGATTTTGGTTTTGCCCTAATCTAGGGATCATGCATATCTATCTAGGCATTTTGGAGATATTAGACACCCACCTAGGATGTCACTTGTTAATAAGTGTTGTTAAATGCCTTTTGTCCTTAATTACAAGGAATTAAACTTAATGCATGATAATGTTATGGCATACATCCAAAAGAAATAACTTTCAAAAGAAAGATTCCTATAATTACATGATGTATGAATGTCATGACATGGTATTTTTGGATTTTGCATAATAAAACATGAATGCAAAAATAGACATGATGTCATGGCATATGATGGGCAAACAATCATGGCCAGATTTAACATAAATAAAGTATACCTAGATTAACTATCTAAGTATCCTTAAAATCTTAGCTAAACTTACAACTTAAACCTAGATTGCCCTAAAGTGCTTCAAGAAAATGCTAAAGCCTAAATTGACATTTCTAATTCCCTTGATTAATGTATGCCAATTGAAAGTAAGCATATCCTCAAATGTTGGCATATTTCATTTTTCCACAAGAGTAGCACTTTTAAATTAAGGCCCGGATTGCCTTAAATTTCCTAAAAACATACCAAAATCCCAACTTGGTAGTTCTTATGAATTTCCCAATATGTGCCATTTAAGATTAAAATCAATTCTTCCACCATTAGGCACATTTTACTCTTTCAAGGAGTAAATAATAATTCCATTTCATTTTCAAAGATTAACCAACCCTTGAAAATGCTCCTTGAGTGTCAATTTCCTCAAAGTTGGGTTAACTACCCTTCTAATTGGAGTTGACACTCTCTAACCCATTTATGGGGTAGAGAAAATGCTCCTAGGAACCCAACACCTATTGGTGCTCCTTGGATGCTCTAGGTACTCACTAGGGATAACTTCCCTAGATACCTTCCTAGTGACCTTGTTGGGCTTCTTAGAAGCCTTGGTCACATTTTCTAGGTCCACTCTAGGGATAGCCTCCCTTGTGACCTTGTTAGTGACTTTCTTAGTCACTTTGGTTGCAAAGATACTTCTAGGGATATCTTCCCTTGTATCTTTGATTTGACCTCTAGACTTAGGGTTTGTTCCATAGCTATATGGAACCCTATGATAACTAGGCACATCCCTTTTAGCTTTGGGTTTGTATCCCAAACCTCTATGGCCATTGGATGACTTTTGTACCCCTAAACCTAGGTTATGCTCATTTTTCCCTTTTAGGATATTCTCCATCCTTTTTAGGGTCTTTTCCATTTTATCAAGTCTTGATCTCAAGACTTGATTTTCTATCATTAAATCCTTAGATTTTGATTTTTCATTACACCCATGAGCATTTTTGTTTTTGGGCTTGTATCTATTATCCTTAGTGTTCTTGCCCAAGTGTCCATCTACCTTCCTAACCTTAGGTTGAGTGGTTTTGGCATGTAGGGCCACATGCTTTTCCTTAAAGCCCTCATGCTTCCTATTCTTATGATAAATCGCATTAAAATGATAAAAATTAGAACTATCATGCTTTTTACCATAATGTAAAGGGGTAGGCTCAATAAAAGATACCTTCTTCTTTACCTTGGAGGCTTCCCCTTGACTAGTGCCTCCTTGAGCCTTGACCACCTTCTTCCCCTTGGGGCATTGACTTCGGTAATGCCCCTTTTGATTGCAAGAGAAGCATATAATATGCTCCTTGCTCTTCTTTGTGTTGGGGATGATCTCCTTGGGCTTCACCTTGCCTTTTTGTGCCACTTGGCCCTTCTTCTTGGCCAATTTAGGGCACTTGCTCTTGTAGTGCCCATGTTCCCTACACTCAAAGCATATAATATAATTTTTATTATTAATTGAAATATTTATACCTTTGCTTGTAGGGGTGACATCTTTTCCTTTGGATCCGGAGGTAGAAGCTTCCTCTTGATCGGACCTTAATTCTCCTCCATTTGATTTTTCTTGACTTGTGGAGGTAGTTGCTTCTTCCTCCTCTTCTTCTCTCGACCTGGATGTAGAAGCTTCTCCTTCTTCTTGATCCGGCGTCACCAAGAATTGCTCCCCCTCAATCCTAGAGGTGGAGGCTTCATCATCTTGAATATGAAACAAGGAGTATGCTCCCTCCTTGTTTCCTTCGGTGCATTCCCTTGAGGATGAAGCTTCTTGGATTTCCTCTTCTTCGGTGGTTGAGCATCTCTCAACCTCGGAGTCCTCCTCTTGGTCTTGCTCCAAAGAGTCACCCTCTCTGGATTCTTCTTGCTCTTGTACAGTGGAGGAGATTTCTTCATGAAGCTTGGCCAATTTGCTCCATAGTTCCTTTGCATCTTCAAATTCTCCAATTTTGCAAAGGATGGTGCTTGGCAATAAATTGACCAAGAGCTTGGTCACTTTGTCATTGGCCTCACACCTTTGGACTTGCTCTTGGCTCCACTTGCTCCTCTTGAGAACTTTGCCCTTTGAATTTCTTGGAGCCTCGAAGCCTTCCATTAGAGCAAACCATTGCTCTATCTCCATCATAAGAAAATTTTCGATTCTTGATTTCCAAGAATCGAAACTCGTAGAAGTGTATGGTGGAGCCACCCTTGTGTCAAATCCAAGCCCATCTTGGAATTGCATCTTGAAGTTGAGCTTGATAAAGTCTTGAACTTGAAGAATTTGCTCCAACTTCTTCACCCTCTAGCTTTTCTTGATATGCTTGACCCTTCCGGCGATGATTCCGGTGAAGAGCGGCCTTGCTCTGATACCACTTGTTAGGACCAAAAGTAGCTAGAGGGGGGGGGGGGGTGAATAGCTCGTCGCGTTCGCTCGTTGCTCGACGTTGCTTGTTTCTTCAAAGATGTGCAGCGGAAATACAAAGAACAATCACACAACGCTAACACGGTTGGTTTACTTGGTATCCACCTCACAAGAGGTGACTAGTCCAAGGATCCACACCACGCACGCACCCTCCACTATGAAAACACTCCTTTTCGGTAACTACCGAGGGCGGAGAAGCCAATGAGTACAGAAAACCCTAACCCTAGCTTCTCTTCTTGCCTTTGATCCGCCTCTTGACTTGGAAAGCTTCCAAGATCCTTCAAGAACTGGCGATCTGATCTTTGAGAGCGCTGTGGAGGAGTTGGCGAGAGATCTGGAGTGAATCGGAGAAGAGCTGCCGAAGACAACGTTCGCCTGCGGCTATAAACCCGACGCAACGGTCGGATCCCGATCGATTCGAATGTTCCCAATCGATCGGGGAGGCTTTGGATCGATCCACGGATCGATCCAGAGCGCCTCTGTGCTCTGGGAAAAACGCCTGGATCGATCCACGGATCGATCCAGCGCTTATCGCGCGAAGCAGCATCGTCCCGATCGATTCACTGATCGATTGAGACATCTGGATCGATCCACGGATCGATCCAGAGGCTCTCTGTTCGCTAGAAAAGGCCTGGATCGATCCACTGATCGATCCAACACTTGGTTTTTGCCCAAAACCAAGTTCCAAGCCTCTCAAACCAACATCCGGTCAACCTTGACCTGTTGGTACATCATGCCTAGCATCTGGTCACTCCTTTGACCTGCTAGGACTTCCCACCAAGTGTCTGGTCAATCCCTTTGACCCACTTGGACTTTTCTATTCATGCCAAGTATCTGGTCACTCCCTTGACCTACTTGGACTTCCATAAGATGTCTGGTCAATCCCTTTGACCTATCTGTATTTCCTCGTGCCAAGTATCCAGTCAATCCTTTGACCTACTTGGACTTCCCAACACCAGATGTCTGATCATCCTTGATCCATCTGGATTTTCCCTTGCCTGGCTTCACTCACCAGGACTTTCACCTAGCTTCACTCACTAGGGTTTTCCATCTGCCTAGCATCCCAGTTAGGACTTCCCAGTCAAGTATTCGGTCAACCTTGACCTACTTGACTCTTCTTCAATTAACATCTTATTGTCAAACATCTAAACTCAAACCAAGACTCAGCTTGGTCAACCAGGTCAACCTTGACCTGAGGGATGTTGCACCAACAAATAACAACTTAGGCAATAACACCAAGGACTCTAGATATATGCCTAAGAATATAAATGCTCATAGAAGCCAAGAAAAATCCAAATCTATGGATTTAATGATGGAGAACCTAGTCTTGAGGTCAAGACTTGATAACTTAGAAAGGACCCTAGCAAGAATGAAAAATATGCTTAGGGGGTCAAAATGAGCACAACCTAGGAAAAGCTAGACAAGAGACATCCAATGGCTATAAAGGTTTGGGATACAAGCGTAAGGCTAAGAAGGATGTGA
The DNA here is from genome assembly GCF_018446385.1 of Zingiber officinale. Taxonomy (NCBI): domain Eukaryota; kingdom Viridiplantae; phylum Streptophyta; class Magnoliopsida; order Zingiberales; family Zingiberaceae; genus Zingiber; species Zingiber officinale. The sequence goes on from NC_056001.1 coordinate 5,363,674, forward strand.
CTTCTTTTCATAGGGTTCCATATAGTTATGGAACCAACCCTAGGACTAGAGGTCAAGTCAAAAGTACAAGAGAAGAAATTCCTAAGAGTACTTATGGCAAGATCGATGTGACTAAGACTTCTAAGAAGTCTAACAAAGTCACAAAGAAGGTCACAAGGGAGGTCATTCCTAGAGTTTACCTAGTAAAGGTGACTAAAGCTTCAAAAAGGCCAAACAAAGTCGCAAAGAAGGTTACAAGGGAAGTTAGCCCTAGAAGTGACCTAGTGGAAGTGACCAAGGCTTCTAAGAAGCCAAGAAAGGTCCTTAGGAAGGTATATAGGGAAGTCATCCCTAGTGAGTACCTAGAGCATTCAAGGAGCATCAATAGGTTTTTGGGTTCCTAGGAGCATATTCTCTACACCCTAAATGGATTTAGAGAGTGTCAACTTCAATCAGAAGGGTAGTTAACCCAACCTTGTTAAAGTTGACACTTGAGAGCATTTTCAAGGTTATTGTTAACCTTTGAAAACGAAAAGGATTATTAGTGTTACTCTTTGAAAGAGTAAAATGTGTCAAAATTTGAGGAGTTGAATCTAATTTAAATTGACACACTTGAGAGAAGCAAAAGCAATGTCAAATTTGGAATTCGACATTTTCTTATGGAATTAAGGGAAATGTAAACCTTAATCCAAACTGTCACTCTTGGAAAGAGTAACATATGCCAAATCTTAAGGAATTATGTTTGAATTAAATTGGCATAATTTGGAGAATCATATGAACTACCAAGTTGAGATTTTGGTATGTTCTTAGGGAGTCAAGGGAAAATTCAGGCTTAAAATATAAGGTGATTACTCCTTTGGAAGGATAAATTTATCAAAATTTGAGGAATTAAACTTAATTTAAATTGGCACAAACACAAAAAGAAATACCAAGTTAAAATTTTGGTATTCTCTTAAGGGGTTAAGGAAAATTTTAAACCTTAATCAAATCCATTACTCTTTGGAAGAGTAAGTTGTGCCAAACCTTGAGGAATCACATCTAATGTAAGTTGGTACACTTGAAAAAGGATAAGACTTGTCTAGTTGAGATATTAGTATGCTCTTAAGAGATTAAGAGTAAAATTAAGTCACAATCTAAATATTTAATCCTTAAAAGGAGTAATGTGTGCCAAACAAAATTTTTAGGATTTAATTCTTAATCTCAATTGGCACAAATAGGAAAGGATGAAAGACATGCCAAGTTGGGTTTTAGCATTTCCTCAAGAAATAGACAATCTAAGTTAATTTTAAGGTTTAGCTAAGAATTAAGGATACTTAGATAGATTATCTAGGTATATTTTACTTATGCTAAAAATGGCATGATTGATTGCCCATCATATGTCATGACATCATATTTTTTTGCATTTATTTCTATTATAAAAAACATAAAAAAAAATACTATGTCATGTCATACATACATCATGTAGCTATAGCTTGCTTTTCGTTTGGAAAATTATTTATTTTGATGTATGTCATATAACATCATGCATTATTTTAATTTCCTTGCTATTAAGGACAAATGACATCTATTATAAATGGTAAATATCCCAACAAGTGGGATGACACCAAGTGACATCCTAGGTGGATGATCACAAGTTTTCTAATGCCTAGATAGTTATGCATGATCCCTTAGTTTAGGGTAAAACCAAATATACATCTCACAAAGAATCATAAGGTGACTTGTATGTGTTTTAGTACACATTAGATACAAGTAAGATGTTAGGATGGTAAACAAAACTCAAGATGTTGATTTAGTGCATCTTGTTGAGTTTTAGGTTCATCAAAACACATAGTTATATGTTTTTCAATCATTGGGAAAGATAATGTACAAGTCATGTGCATTGAGCCCAAAGAACATGGTTGGATATTGGTTTTTAAAATGGTTTTTAAATACTTTTTGAAAGCCTTGGTGAAGACTATCTTTTGATAGTGATCATCATTGAATAGTTAGATACAAACTTGAAGAAAACATTAAAATTTTTATAAGTTTTCAAATTTGTGTCAATCTTTGAAAATAAGAAGTATTTTCATAGAAAACATTTTTTCTTGATAATATATACTCTAAGTAATATCTACATGAAATTTCACGATTTTTGGACTTTTGTAGAATTTTTGGAGAATTTTTGAAGTTGGCTGAAGTCAACTTTCAGACATATCAGGCATTCAATCGATCACCCGATCGATTGAGCTGCCTCAATCGATCGGGCGATCGATTGAGAAGGCGTTTTGCGCGAACAGAAACGTAGTGGATCGATCCACACTACTTCAATCGATCCATTGATCGATTGAAGTGCAAGTTTTGGCTGAAAAAGGTTGTTTTCAGCATTTTAAACCAACTTTAGTCTATAAAACCTTTCCTAACCCCTTGAAACACCTTTATATACATTTAGGGGGAGTTTTCATGATGAAAACAAGGATGGATTGGTTAAGGAAGACTAAGTAGAGGTTTAGTTTCAATTTTGAATTTTTGAACCTCCAAACTTCTCAATTTGGGTTTCCTATATGTTTAGGGTTTCCAAGTTATTATTGGTGCAATGATAGAAATTTGACCATGTTTTTAGGGGGGCGCTACTCCTTGAATGCATGAAAATTTAATTTCAAGGACCTTGGAAGGGGGTTAAACTTTCATGATGAATAATACTCAGGGTCGAGTATTGGGGACCAATGGAAGATTAGTTATCTTCATTGTTAGGATGATAAATTCTCTCGGATAAGCATTGTGGAGTAGATTACTGCTCAAGGGGGAGCATTGGGTTAATGAAGGGGATCAGACCTTCATTAGTAAAGTGAAAAATGTTCTTGGATGAGCATTGAGAAGAAGATTACTGCTCAAGGGGGAGCATTAGATTAATTAAGGGGATCATACCTTCATTGGTAAAGTTGAAAAATGCTCTTGGATGAGCATTGAAAAAATGATTACTGCTCAAGGGAGAGCATTGAATACAATGAATGGGAGTTTCATTGGGAAGTTGATGTATGCTCTAGGTTGAGCATTGTGAAGTGAGTAGAGCTCAAGGGGGAGCTTTGGCAGCAATGAAGAATATGAGATCTTCATTGTGGGGTTGTTAACAACATATGAGGTTGTAAACAACGTAGAGTTAACTCTTATGGAGAAGAGTTTGTTTTCAATTTTTGCTGTGTGACAAAGGGGGAGAATGGAAGGTTAAGTTAGACCTTCATCCCAAGCAGGGGGAGTTTGCCCTCTAGGAAAGGGAGAGAATGAAGGAAACTTTCATTCATGCCTTATCATGAAAGGGTTAAGGCTATGAGATTTAGCCTTGGTATAAAGAAGAGGTTAAGGCTATGAGATTTAGCCTTGTGATAAAGAATAGGTCAAGGCTATGAGATTTAGCCTTGGTGTAAAGAAGAGGTTAAGGCTATGAGATTTAGCCTAACTTAGAGGTATTGTCAAACATCAAAAAGGGAGAGATTGTTGGGGCAATTTCCCTAGGTCAAGTTTGACCAGTTTGACTAAGCTTGAGTTGAGTCAAGATTGAGTCGGGATTTGAATTTTAATGTTTGACAATATAAGGAGATTGTTGGAGCAATCGTCCGGTTATGAAGATGGTCAAAGGGTTGACCAGGTTGATGAGAATACAAGTCAAGTAGGTCAAGGTTGACAGGAGACTTGACTGGGAAAGTCCTAACTAGATGTTAGGCATTTGGAAAGTCCTAGTGAGGAGCTAGGCAAGAGAAAGTCCTGGTGAGAATCCAAGCAACGGGAACGTCCTAGTGAGGAGCTAGGTAGGAGAAAGTGCTGGTGAGGAGCCAGGCAATTGAAAAGTCCTGGTGAGGAGCCAGGCAGTTAGAAAGTCCAAGTATGATCTTGGCAAAGGAGAAAGTCTTGGTGAGGAGCCAGGTAATTGGAAAGTCCAAGTGTGATTTTGGCAAAGATTGTAAGTTCAAGCATGTGGTCTTGGAAAGGTAAGTCCTAGTGTGACTTGGCAAGGAGAACTCGATAACTAGGATGAGGTCGAAGGAAGCTCTTGAAGGCAAGGCGTGAAGGATGGAGAGATATCCGAGGGATGCAAGGCTGATGGAGGAGGCTAGAAGGCTAGTTCGAGGTTGGTCGAGTGTGGTGGTATAATCCAACAACTAGGATGAGGCCGAAGGAAGCTCCTGAAGGCAAGGCGTGAAGGATGGGAGATATCCGAGGGACGCAAGGCTGATGGAGGATGCTAGAAGGCTAGTTCGAGATTGGTTGGGTGTGGCCGGATGCTAGGCATGATGTACCAATAGGTCATGGATTGACCGGATGTTGGTTTTAGGGGACTATGGACTTGATTGGGCAAGTCCACAAGAGCTGGATCGATCAACCGATCGATTGGCTCATATCCAATCGATCGGTTGATCGATTGGGAGAGCACCCGCGACAAAGGTTTCTCCCAATCGATCCATGGATCAATTGGGAGCCCTTGCCGATCGCACAGAAAGCCTCCTAATCGATCGGCCGATCGATTGGGAGCCTCCAATCGATCGACTGATCGATTCGGAGATTGGATTTTCGTGCGATATCTCTGGGAATCGCATGAAACACAGTGAATCGATTGGGCAATCGACACAGGGGATTTCCAGAGAGCACAGAAGCGCTCTGGATCTATCGGCCGATTGATCCAAAGCCTCCCCAATCGATTGGGAGCAATTCAATCGATTGAGACTTGATCGTTGGCGCAGCTAAAGGCATTGGCGTGCGATTTTTTCGGTAGAATGTCATTCTTTTCTACACGAGCTTGCAAGGGCGATTTCCACAACTCTCCCCGCCAGTCTTGAAGATTCTTGGAGGCATGTCCAAGTCAAGAGGCGAGTTACGACAAGAAGAAGAAGAAGCTAGGGTTTTATTGTATAAAATCTTATAAGAGTTCTTTGGTATTTGGCTTCCTTCTTGCTTATTGTTGTATTGTGAGCTTGTAAGGCTTCTCCGCCTTTGGTAGTTACCGTAAAGGAGGATTTTCATAGTGGTGGGTGGGTGGATCCTTGGACTAGTTGCCTCTTCTTGAGGTGGATACTAAGTAAATCTACGTGTTAGCGTTGTAGTGTGTTGTTTCTTGTATTTTCCGCTACATATCATCACAAGAAGCAAGCAACGACAACCACGAGATCGCGACGAGCTATTCACCCCCCCCCGTCTAGCTACATTTCGGTCCCAACAATTAGAGGTGATATCTATAATCGTAGGGATCACACATACTCTCTCTTAACAAATATGGTAAGTTTTTTTCATGTTATTTATTATGCATCATTATATTTTAACTTTATCCTATTTTTTAATTTTCAGAACATCCCTAAACAGGGTGGACGTTGACGGAGTTCTCATGGCCAGACATCACCTAGCAGTGTACCTACGCCCGTCCTTGATAAAACTGCAGGACCATCATATTCACCTTACCCAGTACAGGCAGGACCATCACATTCCCCTACGCCAGTACAGGTAGGACCATTACATTCCCCTTCACCAGTACATGCAGGACCATCACATTCACCTTCTCTAGTACCTTCACTACACCATTTGGTAGATCTAGTTCCTACTAGATACTCATTTTCTGAGGTCCAATATGTTTTAGAATTTATAATATCCTGCAGAGATTCATAAGTATAAAAAAGAAAGGAAAGAAATCCCTATATTTGAATTATAATTTCTATCTTATAAAAAAGGAAAGAAATTATAAATGTGAGATACGACAATTAGATAATAAGTGTTGTCAGAGAAATATATAGGACTAGTGCAGTAGACAAGAGGGGAGTGAATTGACCTGAAAATATAAAGCAAAAATCCTTCTCAACTTTTTGAACTAAATTAAGAAACACTTGTTTAAAAAGAAACCACTTAAAATAAAGGATCGAAGAGGCATAGGAATTACTTGATTTGCAATCAGAAGATTGCTAGTCCAAGGCGTTGAAAAGCTCACTAGAAGATATCCTTCTGGCGGAGTAGCCTCTCACAACAGTTTAAGTATAGAAACAGAGAGTAGACGGAAAAATGAATTGGATTACAAATGTTGTTGTGAACTATTGAGACCAAGGCTCTATTTATAGTCCACTGGTCGAATTTGACCATTTGTTAACGTGGCAACTCTGGACACTTGGATGGGGTTTGGGTACCTGGACGTGGATAAAACTTTATCCAGGTCGACAATAGCTAGCGGATAGAAAGTTATCCTGGTCCAGGTGCCCAGACTTAGTTGACGTGTCCCTGCTCAACGTCTTGTTAAGGAGGCACCCCTAGGTGCTCGGACAGTCAACATTGAGTTGAATGTCCTATTTCTCCTTCGTTCTAGCTCCATTCGCTTGGGTGATTTTGACCCCATTCGAAATTGGGCTCACCCGAACCCATCTTCTGTCCTTCTCCTCGAGCAATCTTCCACTCTGGTTTCTCGTCCCTTGGAAATGTCACGTGCTTCCTTCTCATCCGCCAGTGTGCTTAGGGGTGTAATTGAGTCGAGTCGAGCCAAACTCTTGAATGTTTAAGTTTGGCTCGTTTATAATCGAGCCGAACTCGAGCTTTATTTAACAAATATATTCATAGCTCACGAGCTTATTTAAACTTTTATCCAGCCTAAACGAGCTTAATACATATAAATTATAAATTTAAATATTCATTAAAAATTAAATTATATATTTAGAGAAAATTTAATATTCTTATTAAAATTTACAATTTTATTCTAATAAATAAATTTAACATATTTGTCTAGATTTTTCATGAGTGTAAAATCTATAAATTTAATATCAAAACTATTATTTTTTTCATTTAAAAGTCGATTCATGAGCTTATTAATGAACATGTTCATGAGCTAACGAACCGAGTATTGTGAAGGTTAAGCTTGATTTGTTTATCTTAACGAGCTCAAACGAGCTTTTATCAAATCGAGCTTCAAATAGCTCATGAGCAGCTTGGTTCATTTACACCCCAGAGTGTACTCTTCCGTAGCACCTTATCTCTCGGTTACACCGAGCTTGTTTACTCTCTCTCGTGCCATCCTTCTCGCTAGTTGTGTCTTTCGCTCAACTTCTTGTGCTCCTAAGTTCCTGCACACTTAGATACAAGACATCAAACATACACAAGACCTAATTTAACTTGGTTGACCATATCAAAATTACCTTAGGATACTTACAAAATAAAGTTAAGAAAATTATGGGAATTTTTAGGTATATTTTGGGGTTAGAATTGAACCCATATGGCCTCATTAAAGGGAGAAATGGGATTAATCACTCTTATGCTAATTAAGTTGATTAAACTCTAACTATATAAGTATTACTACAATGACCTAAATCTTTAAATGCAATTTCTCTTCCTCTCCTTCCTGACTCCTCTATCTGTTGCATCTCCACACCTGACGCCACCAAAATCCCAATCATGCCGACATCATCGAACCCCTCCTCCGTCGGCTGAAACACCTATTTCCTCCACTAATCTCTTGAGTCCGTCGAGCAGTCGTCCTTCTCCCTGAGTCCCCACCTTTGCATGGGCTGACCTTTAACCAAGAGGGGGAAATTCGAGCCCTAGCTTCGATCTCCCATAGTCGCACCTATGAGCCATAGATCTTACCACCAAAATCATCTATACCATCCAACCTTTGCTAGAGACTGAGCTCTCTCCCTCCCCGTAGAGAGATTTGACTCTAGCAGGGATTTGGCCATGGGTGGCTAGCTACAGCCACTAGATTCTCCACTCCATCTATCCTTCTACCTCTAGGATTAGTGCTAGACCTCACCCCTTAGTCCCTTGTGAAGTTCTGAGCAAAATCCCCCAAATAGCATTATGTTAGCCAAGCGATATCAATCTAGCCAGAAAGTGAGGATCGATTGAGGGTAAGCTGTCTAGTTTAAAGGTTGTGGATTAAGAATTTGGGTCTAACGCTCAAATGTGAACTTGTTTATTGTGTTTTAGGGTATTTGTTTTGGAGATCAATAACTCCACCTTGCTCTAGCAACAATTTTAGATAGCAAGCACCTTCGACCATGAGTCAATAGAGGAGCCTCCAAATTTGGGTGAGTTTTGGGGAGGTGATACATGCTTAAATCTATCATAAGGGGGGGGGGTGGAAAGGTTAGGATTATTTAATCTAGTTTGATTGTGAAATTATTAAGATTAATTAAAGATCTAATTTAATCTAATCAGTTGGATGGATTGAACTAGAGTTGGGATTAGATTTGAATTCATTAATAAGGAAAATTAACCAAGGTTATCTAATGATTTGGGGTTAGCTGTTTATTTCGGGATGTGATTTAGCTATTTGTAAAATATGTAATTAGCTAAATTACACATGTGATATAGGACTCTGATTTGTAAATTTCTTGTAGCTCGACTTCTTCCTCTTTTCATATCCATACCTTACATAATGAATATTATTTCTTTAATAGGTGTAATAACAATACTATTAGGAGCTACCTTGGCTCTTGCTCAAACAGATATAAAAAGAAGTTTAGCTTATTCTACAATGTCTCAATTGGGTTATATTATGTTAGCTCTAGGTCTAGGTTCTTATCGAGCTGCTTTATTCCATTTGCTTACTCACGCCTATTCTAAAGCTTTATTATTTTTGGGATCCAGAGCCATTATCCATTCAATGGAACATGTTGTTGGATATTCACCAGATAAAAGTCAGAATATGATTCTGATGGGCGGTTTAAAAAGATATGTTCCAATTACAAGAACTACTTTTTTATTAGGTACACTTTCTATTTGTGGTATTCCACCTCTTGCTTGTTTTTGGTCCAAAGATGAAATTCTTAATGAGAGTTGGTTGTATTCACCAATTTTTGCAATAATAGCTTCTTTCACAGTAGGATTAACTGCATTTTATATGTTTCACGTGTATTTACTTACTTTTGATGGGAATTTGCGTATAAATTGTAAAAATTACAGTAGTACCAATAATAGCTCGTTCCATTCAATATCTTTATGGGGAAAAGAAGTTCCAAAAAAAGTTGATAGAAATTTTCTTTTATCAAAAATAGAAAATATGGTTTCTTTTTTTCAAAGGATAGATATAAAATATCTAGTAATCTAAAAAAAAGAAGATCATATTCTTTTGAAAAAAAAGTACACTTATATTTCTATGTATCCTCACGAATCGGGCAATACTATGCTATTCCCTCTGTTTGTTTTGGTACTATTTACTTTGTTTGTTGGAACAATAGGAATTCATTTTGATTATGGAATAATATATTTTGATATATTATCAAAATGATTAACTCCATCGACAAATCTTTTACATCCCAATGTGAGTTATTCAGTGGATTGGTATGAATTTTTTACAAATGCAATTTTTTCGGTAAGTATAGCTATTTTTGGATTACTAATAGCATATGTTTTATATGGGTCTATTTATTCATTGTTCCAGAATTTGGAATTCATTAATTCATTTATAAAAGGAGGTCCTAAAAGAATTTTCTTGGACAAAATAAAAAATAGAATATACAATTGGTCCTACAATTGTGGTTATATAGATATTTTTTATACTAGAGTTTTTACCTTGGGTATAAGGGAATTAACCAAACTAACTTAGTTTTTGATAGAAATATAATTGATGGAATTATCAATGGGGTTGTTGTTGCAAGTTTATTTATAGGGGAAGGAGTTAAATCTACGGGAGGTGGACGAATTTCTTCTTATCTATTTTTATATTTATTTTATGCATCAATATTTTTATTTATTTTTTTTTCTTTTATAATTTATTTTAAGTTAATATTTAATAATTTTAGTTTTATCTTTTTTAATTTTTCTTTTTGATTCGGCCATAAATACACTGTATAGAAATTTTCTTTTTTGTAATGAATTGATCGTCTTTTTCTTTTTTATATGAAGAAAATTTCATTGATTCTTTATTGTGAATCGTACAATTTTGATTGATTTTTTTGCAATGCAAGCTCAAATGGTTTATTATGCTCGTGATCCAAAGGAGCAAGATTGGTATTGTGTCATTCCTCACACACTAAGAGATACATAGAACATGGGAAATGAAGATGATATGGATATGATACATTTTATTCATAATAATTTTTCTAATATGGAATCAATATTAAAGGATGTAAATAGAGTAGAAGTTAAATTAATTAGAACTGATGTAGAAGGTTCAATAGTTGATACACGGGAGAGAGCTGACAGGCTCGGTGCTTCCGAGGGATGAGATGTTGTGGAAGAGTACGCGGGCGGATGAGAAGGAGGCGCACGACGTTTCCGAGGGACGAGAAGTCGGAGTGGAAGATTGCTCGAAGGCCAGAAGTTGGGTGCGGGTGAGCCCTTTTCGGATGGCCGAAATCACTCAAGCAAGCGGAGCTAGAGCGGAAGACCTGGACCAATGCAAGCGGAACCAGACCAGAAGACCTCGACAAAAAGTCAACAGAATATTGACTTTCCAAATCCGAGCGTCTGGAGTAGGTTTTTATCCAGAACGCGACGTGGCACCTTTCATTGCGACGGGGATAAAAGTTTATCCTCTCAGGCGCTTGGAACCCTTCCAAGTGTCTTGACCAGGGCTATAAATACAACTCTGGTCTCAAAAGTTTAGATAGAACACTTGTAATCATTTCTCTTTTAATTTAGCTTTCTGATCTAGTGCTTTAATGTATGTAAAGAGGCTTCTCCGTCTAAAGGAGAGTTTAGTGAGCTTTCAACTTCCTTGGATTAATAACCTCTCTGGTTGTAACCAAATAAATCCCGTTGTGCCTCTTTCTTTTTAGTTTCTTATTTCTTTTATGCAAGTATTGATTATTGTTAAACTATAAAGTCAAGAAAGGTATTTTTGTGTTATTATTGTGTAGACTATTCACCCCCTCTAGCCGGTTGCCAAAGGAACCAATAGGAATATCATGTGTTTTTTTCAACCATAGAGGTAACTATTTTGGGCCAATAGTGGGCTATTGGCAATTAGAAAATTCTTAGCCTAATTAGTTGGTATATTTAGATTTAAATTAAATATGATGTGTAATTTGCAAGGTTTTAAAAGTCCACTAGAAACTATAATATATTTTGATTGTCCAGTATGATTGTTTTTTATTCTTATGATAATTGAAGTTTGTCAATTTAGGTAGAAATTATATATATATATATATATATATATATATATATATATATATATATATATATATATATATATATATATATATATATATTTTATTGATTGAAAATAATGCTACTTTAAAATTATATGGTGATTTTTATAAAAGAGTTTTTGGTTATTATGATTAAGGATTTAGCTCAATTGTGAAATTGTGTTTTAATTTAAAGAATGATTTTTTATTATGATGAACAAATAGAACTTTCAGTTTTATTATCAGTCTAATGATAACTATGAAATATATAAGATTTTCATCGTATTTTTGACTACATTTGACCTACTTTTACATGCATAATTAGAGATAACTTGATTCTATACTTCATTTTTATGTTTTATTATTCTTAGATACTACTCTTGTTTATTATGGATGACAGGAGTAAAAATTTACATGCATAATTAGAGATAACTTGATTCTATACTTCATTTTTATGTTTTATTATTCTTAGATACTATTCTTGTTTATTATGGATGACAGGAGTAAAAATTAAAGCAATACAGGGAGCAAAAAGACCAAGGCATGGAGCCCTGTTTACCATGAGCGACCATGGCCAGCGCCACGGCTCATGGCAGGCTCTACCGTCTTGCCACGGGCAACTGTAACCAGTGCCACGGCTCATGACAGCCTCTGCCGCCAAACCACGGATGGTCGTGGCCAGTGTCACAACCCATGGCAGACTTTGCTGCCACACCACAGCTTGGCCTTGGCAGACTCGACCGCCACACCACGGGTACTCGTGGCTATCTGATTGCGCAACGCCTCGCCACAGGTGGTCGTGCCCAGCGACACGACCCGTGGTGAGCAACCAACCCAAGTGACTATAAATGACGATTCATTCATCAAAACTAGGGAGCTTAATTTGGGGTTGTCCAAGGACCCCCAAGTCGGCGGAGGATTCTTTGAAGCTATTCCAAAGCCATCTACGCACCAAAGAGTCATCAGGAGTATCTAGGAGGAGGATTTTTCAAGCAATCTGAGCATTTTCTTTCTTTTCTCTGCTTTATTTGATTTTAAAATTGTTTGATTGCTATTGTTAATCATGTTTGTTGGCTATAACCCCTTGATTATGGGATAATTTACTGGAGTCTAGGGTTAGGGAGTAATTCCTATGTGATGTAAACACTTTGCTTTGATCTATGCATGCTTTCTATCTTGCTTCTATGATGTGTTGGATTATGGTCCTGATCTACTATTTTAGCATGATCTCAATGCCAAAAGTACAAGATTCGTATCCCATGAGAGTTCGGAGATAAACCAAAAGGAAAATCCGACCCTCAGACTCGTAGACAGCCGAGACGCAGAGAGTTGGATACGAAAGTGCTACTTAACTTTTCGCGAGGAACCCTAGGCAATCATAGAACTTACTAGATCATACCTAATACGTTAGACGCGCACTTAAGGTTGGTATGTCGCTGTAGAAGCAAAAGTTCACATCGGATACCTTAGGATTGTCTACCTACACAAACTAATATTGAGGACAAGAATTAAAACATAGATCAAGTGTTTACTTGCATTGAAATAAAACTGAAGTCCTATGATCATTCTCTTTGATTGTCTTTTCCTTTATCTACTTGCTTTGATCATATTTTGGCTTACTTTTGTGACCTCTTCAGATTCCCTCTCTCTCACTCTCTCACTCTCTCACTTTTTTTCACATTTAGATTTTGATTTGCAATCATGACAACCAACACTTTTGATTTTATCTAGGCCGTTAAGTTTGATTGGTAATCTAGTACTTGATCCCCAGTCCCTGTGAATTCAATTTTATTATTACTTGACAACACTTTCGTGTAGATTTACCACAAATCATGTTACTCAATGGTCCTTAATTAATATTAACATTTATAGTGTACAATATTAATATATATATATATTTTTATAAAAAAATAAATTTAAATTGGTTAAATAATAACATTAATATTAATAAAATAAAATAGCACTTAGATTTACTTCCCTCGCACTCCCGCCCCAACATTTTACATTCCCTCTTTATGTCGATTACTCTCCTTCCCCATTACCTTACCTTACACTCCCACCCTATTTCATTGACTATTCTTCTCTTCGTTGCTTGTGTCGTTGTTTCCACGACTATCAATTGGGTCGTCTCTCAATTTCCTTGCAAGCCTGTGTCATCGCATCTAACCATTATAATAGACTCTTCTTTGTGTTGCCTTGCAAGCCTATGCTGTTGCTTCTCCACCCTAGCCGATTTCTAGGTTTCCAAGGTAGTTTTTTTAGCTTAGTTTTAGAGTAGTTTTTCATCTTAATTTTATAGTTCAGAGGATGAGGGTTTGCTTTGGACATGTTCAAAGATTTAATTTTGTTTGGATTTGAACATGAGTCTTTTCTACTTTTATAAAGATCATGGGGATTTGCTTTGGGTTTTAACTCTCTTTTTGTGGTAGCATCAAATACAAGTATTGTGGTTGTTTGAATGTGAATTTTTAGCATTTTAGCATCTTATGCATGCAGATAGAGTTCTAGAAGCACCTTTTGGTATAAATCTGAGCTACCAGAATTGGTCCCTATACATTTAAGTATTATAATTTTAAATTTTTGTGTGCTAGGTTCTTCCTTCATCTATACTAGCAGCTTGTACTTAGAATGGAAACATACTTGTATCTAAATTAGAATTTCTTTTAGATGAGATATTCAAATTTTCTTTGACTAATGGTGCATGGAGTCAGTGGTTGACACATAATTTGGATAGATTGAATAAGCATTTAGATTGAGTGGATAAAATATCTTGTATTTTTTTAGTGCCCTATGTCTATTCAAAGATAGATGGAATATATCACCACCCCCAATTACAATATTTATTTGTTTTGTATCTTTGTGATTAACATCATACAATTCTATATTGTTATTTTTAGGTAACTTTCGAAAATAGCAAACAAAGGAATACAAAAGCTAATCCAAAATAGCTAAAGATGAGTACCAGAGGAGAAGATGATGAAAATGAATCACAAGACAACATTTTATTCACCATTGAAGATACAAAATGATACACAAAATGAGAAGGTTAATGACCAAGGTGAAAATTATTTTTGGATATAAACAGTGAATAATTTTTGCAGCACTAAGTGAAAATTATATTTTTCAAATGAAAATGAGGTCATCTCTTCATCCCAAGCTCAACAAAGAAGACGTGGCAAGATTATTATGAGAGATATTCATGAATTACACCCCGATCATGTGCTAGTAGTAAAATTTAATAAAAGGGGATAGCCTTATGGGGTGATCTTCAACTGACACGTGTAAATTTTATTAGGATTATTGCATGGAATGGACGTGTACTATTGCCTCTAAACTTTTTAGATTAAATAAAAATGCCGATAAATAAGTTAAATGATGCATGAAAACTTGTTACTATAAGTTGACAAGTGTTTTCAATTTTGAATTTAAAGCATGAACATATTTCATTTTATGTTTATAGGCACATTTCCGTATCCCCAATTGACATAGAAGAGTTATAATGCAAATATTGGGGGCCACATGAAGATGGTGGAGGACTGAAGTGAATGCTATAACATATGATTCAAATATTCCACTAGAAGAGCTTGTTGCAATATGACCCATTCCTCATGGGCTGACGCTTCAAATTTGGAAAGTTTTATATAACTATTGGAAGTTTACTGAGATGCAGTTAATATTAATTGCTTTCGATATATGTTTATAGATGTTATAATTTTATTATAAATTTTTATGTCAGAGAACTTCAAAAATCAATAGAGAAAATACAAACAAAAAGAAAGAGACTCATGCACAGGAACACACTAGTATTTCATCATTGGAATATAAGTTTGTAAAAATCAAAATTATTTCTTTTCTTTCTTTCAGTTAGCTTCTCACTGCTCATTTACTATTTTACACTTTAATGCTCTTATCCTTGAAGTTCTAAGGTTTTATGGGATTCTAGATATTGATTACAATGAATATAATGTATATAGTTAGCTTTTGGTGGAATGTGTAAATTTGCAATATAAGTTGTTGCGCAGATATACAAATTTATGTTGTTAATATTTGGTATTAAATGTGAATTTGTTATCATATTAATCTCAAGAGAAGTAGAAAACTAAGTCATATTGGAACACAACAATTGAGTTGAGGAAATATGTGAATTTTCTTCCTTTGATGATGAGGCAAAACGAGCCGCGGTAATAATATATTTCACTTTTTAAGTTTACTTTTATTTTTTTCATTTTATTAATAATTTATTTAATTGTTAGAATTTATTTAAAGAGACTATGGATCATCACCTAGATAAACCTAAAGGAACACTGCTGGATTTTCGGATACATATTTTAAAAATTTGTTTTAAAAAACAAACAATAGAACTTTAATAATTTCCTAAATTATTACAACTAACATATCACACACATACAAGATGCACACATGCGCTAGATATAACCATAGATCAAAGTGTTCATTTAGGAATTATACATGCGAGTTCATAATCGAACCTGATAGAGAGTGTTTGCCAACCTTGCAAGCCTAACCTTTATCGAAATCAACGAGCAAGCTTACCAAAGTTTGCCTCTATCGATATCTATGTCGCACGGTCAATCACAGCTTCTACAAGTCGTCTTTATGCATGCATGTATCGGTTTAGGACCGTCTATAAAAAATATTCACAAGCAGTTAATAATCACTTCTAAAGGTATGCATTAGAAGTGGCTGGATGGTTTAAATCACCGGTTAGTTTTAAAACCGCTTCTAAATTAATTTTTTTTTTTAGTGTTCATATTTATAAATATGTCATTTTCAAAATAGAACATTGAATTGTAATATAATTTTAATATAATTATCAAACAATAGTTTACATTGACAAAATAGAATTGTAATATAATATTTTCTTACACATTGTCATTGATCAATCAAGAAAAGAAATCTGTATAATCCGTGTAGACAACCATCACACTCCTCACTTGATGCTTCCCGTCCGACCAAATGACCGTCGCCGGCACCGTCGAGTTCCCTGGCAATGGCCCGCCTGAAACCGACACAGTGAACTGCCTCTTCTCCTTCAACTCCGAAAACTTCAACTTTCTAGGATTCACCACCACATTAAGTCTGTGATGAGCCCAGACCTCCGCCTTGTACCTGCAGCGTCGGGCGCCGCCGACGTTGGTCACTGTTCTCAAGAACTTCGCGGCGAAGGCTTTACCGGACTGAACATGTAAGGCCATGGAAGGGTAATTGAGATCCCTCGCCGTTCCATTGCTGCTGGCAGAGCAGGAACTGGCGTCGCCGGTGACGATCCTGATCATGGTTTCGTTGTAGCCTGAGTTACAGAGCATTTGCACGTAGTCACTGGCACCAGCGTCGTAGACAAGACCTGGGTGGACGGCCTTCACCGGGTTCAATTGCCCGGCTCCATACGATAATTCGTCTTGGCGGGCCGAAGGATACATCGGTTTGGCTGTATAAAGCATGGACGACAAATTAAAATGAGAAATTTCGCTAGCTTCAAAAAACAGGGTTGAAGAACAAAGGTATATATAATGCTTAGTCATGAGACCTGTCGTCATGAGCGCCGACATGATGGCTGCCGGCGACCAATTTGGGTGGAAAGACTTGACGTAGGCGGCGGCGCCGGTTACGTGGGGGCAAGCCATGGAAGTGCCCGAGATTATGTTGTACTTTACGACCCTTGTGTCGATGATGATGCCTGACACTGGTGCAACCCGTGACCAGGCGGCCAAAATGTCAATTCCTGGAGCACTTATATCAGGCTGCATATGCAAACATAAACACTTCCAAGTTGCAATAAAAATATATATATGCCAAAATAATCGAACTGAATGATGAATTAATGACCTTGAGGATGTCAGGGGTGATGGTGTTTGGGCCTCTCGATGAGAACGAAGCAACCAGGGGAGCCTCGGAGTCAAAAACTTCTTCGCTTTTGTGGATGTTGGCCACGGGATTTCTGGCCAAGATCATATATATTCACGGATTAATGCTACTACCTACGATTTCTATTTATGAAATATTATAAATAAACACTCACTTAGTGTTGTTTATGTAGCTCAAAAGTTTGAGCCCATCCAAGGAACTGACTGTAATGAATGGAACTGGGTATAAGTAGGAAATGTCAAGTGAAGAGTCATCTATAGATATCAATCCTTTAATGCCTGTACTAAAAATTTCGTCAGAGAAGTACTTGCAGAGAACAATCTTCCCTTTCACCATGTTTATATCTGGCAAAGCAGTGCAATCCCTGAAACAGCAATAGACAAGTTTGATAATTATTGAATATATCATTCCGCATATATATATAGCATTATCTTCATACCCTGGTGAAGTAGTTGCATTTCCCTGCAAGTAGAACAAGGGATGATCATCCCTATTTTTTGTCGCAAACGTGTTGACAGAAACTCCCTGCATTTTCCCACCGAGATTAATAATAATTTCTTATTTTCATGCAACATGATCTACGAATAACACATAAATAAGACTACGTACTAACACAAGTTTTTTGCATTAATTGATTACTCACCAAAGTGGACACATGGTCTCCGGTGACCACCTTGTCTATGATGTGCCTATCGATGCTGCTCGCAGTCGCGACCAACATCCACGGTGCCACGTTGCAGACTGTGCCATGGTATGGCCCTGCATTCCCTGCAGAGGTCGACGTCAAAATCCCGTTCGCCATGGCGTGGAAGGAGCCAATAGCTATCGAGTCCCGGAAGTAATCCGCGGCGGTGGAATGGCCGACAGACAAGGAGATGATGTCGACACCGTCGGAGATCGCATCGTCAAATGCCGCCAAGATGTCTGGATCTGTGCACCCGAACGACCAGCACACCTTGTATATTGCGAGCCTTGCCAACGGCACTGCCCCTCGGGCCATGCCCTTGGCGAGGCCGTAGAGGTTGGCGTGGGAGACGGTCCGGCCAGCGGCAGTGGATGCTGTGTGAGTCCCGTGACCTTCAAAGTCGCGTGGAGATGGCTCGCTCAACTTGTAATCACCTAAAAATCTATTGTAGTAGCGCGCCCCGATGATTTTACTTAATTAATAATTCAATCAATCAAAAATTTATATTAGTAACAATTTTAAATCAAGTCAAATATATAGATATTGCAAATGATCAAATTTTATCAGTATACTTGTTGCATGTCATATTTACACAAGCACCCTTCCATTTCCTAGGCGGAGGCCTCAATCCTTGATCGTTGAAAGACTTGGATTCCGGCCAGATTCCACTATCGATCATTCCGATGATGACATCACTTTCCAGTATGGGATTCTTGTTTACTCTTTGCGGGAAGTTGAGGAAATCCCATGATCTCGTCGTGTGAAGCTTCAACGTTTTACTACGAAACACTGAAACTATTCCCTCCATTTCTACAATATAATTAATTCGTGTTAAATTGTCATTAATTTATAACATATCTACAATTCAAACTATTCCCTCCAATGGAAATTATACCGCTCAATTTTTTTGCCTCATCTATCGAAAGTTTGGCAGCAAATCCGCTGAAACTCCTTTGGTAGCTATACACCAAAGACTCACTAGGCGAGCTGCATTATCAATTATTTTAGTCTTAGAATTTGATAAAATATATAATATTTATATATACATCAATTTATTACCTGTTCACAAGAATTTCTTTAAGCAAATTAAGATGGAATTCATAGGTTGGGTACTGGGATGAGTGTTGAGCTCCCATATACACAATATATACCTACAGGATGACATTCATGTATGGTAATATTAATTGTAATAATACAGATTAAAGAACACTTTTCAAAATGCAAATTTACAAACTTCGGAATTACCTTTCTTTCTTCATTTGAAGATGCTGACGTAAAGAAAAGAATAAAGGATACGAAAAAGGCAAGAGAAATTTGATGCGAAAGTAGAGAAGTCATTACTCTTCCGATCCTATGAGTTTCTGTCAATGTCCATCAAGGTACATGGAATTTTATAATGGATGCCAACTAATGGAGAGTTTAGGATTAATGGACATGATGAATTACATTGTCAGTTGTCGCGGTGTCACTGCTAGAATAGAAATGATTATTGGCAAAATTCTAGGGGCTAAAATAAATTGTACAGGTAATTTACTAAACAAATATAATTTTAACCAATGAAATATTTAGAACTATCAATAAAAAATAATTTTAATTGATAATTAAAATCATTCATAGTAAAAATAATTTTGACTTATATTTTTAATTTTTTATCCTCGAAATGAATTTTGCAGATATAAAAATTTAACTAGTAATTATATTAAATTTGATTCATAATTATATTAAACTTTAGCTAATAAAATATTTTAAAATATCAGTAAACAAATTTTGATCACTAAATATAATTATTTATTATTATAATTATATTAAGATAATTTTTAAATATTATGATTTTGTATTCATAATTTTTTTCTATAAAAAATATTAATGTTTTTTAATGTAAAAAAGATATGTGCCTAGAACAGTGCTAACTTTTTTTTTCAGATTAATTTCCATAATAATTTTTTCTCTTATAAAGGTGTAAATGTAGACTGATTAATTTTTTTTCATATTCGTAAATGAAATAGTCTTATAATTTGGGACAAATTTCGCATTTTTGTATTAACATAATATGAAATTAGTATATTATGGGTTTAATGTTATTTTAATTATTCTTAAATTTAAAAATGTTAATGATTTCAGAAATCAAAATTAGAACCTAAACTTTAACAAAAGAAATGTTGTTTAATTTATGACTAAAATATTTACCGTCAACTGAAATAATATTTATTTTATATCTAATTAATTTTATTAATTAGACTAATTGAATCTTTATTGGTTATCTATTGATAGCCCTACAACTTTAAGAAACCAATTACTTCACAAGTCTATCCTAAAGTCCTCTCATCCGTGCCTACTCATAGTAAAACCCCAAAGTTTTCATCTATTGATTGATATATTGATACTGGAGCAACTTATCATGTCACATTAAATTATAATATCCTTATAGACGTAATGTCATATTATGGCTCAGATGCAGTTCAAGTAGGCGATGGTTCAGGTTTGTAAATTGTTAATCTTGGAAACACGTATATTCATTTATCTAATCATACTTTTCACATGCGCAATGTCATTCATGTTCCATCCATCACAAAAATTTACTCTCTTCACGCTAGTTTTGTCTTAATAACAATGTCATTTTTGAGTTTCATCATAATCATTATCTTATAAAAGATAAAGGAACAAATACTATTGTGTTTGATGGGAGAATAAAAAATGGTTTCTACTATCTTCAAAGCTCTTCAATCAAAACTTTTGTTCGTGAACGCACAAATAAACCAGCTTGACATACTTGACTTGGTCATCCTTCTCTTCACATTGTTCAGTCAATCATCAATAGGTATGGTTTACCTACTTCCTTTACCTCATCTTCATCTCATTCATGTAGGGTCTGTATAAAATGTAAAAGTCATAAGCTACCTTTTTCTTCATCTGATCATGTCTCTAATTTCCCATTTGAAATAATTCATTCAGATGTATGGGGCCCTGTACTTATTTTGTTTAACTAGGGTTTCCAATATTATGTTACTTTCATTGATCATTTTAGTAAATATACTTGGTTCTATCTTATGAGAAAGAAATTTGATTTATTAGATATATTCTGTAATTTTCAAAGTCAAGTTGAACTATATTTTAATCGTAAAATACTCTCTTTTTATTTTGATTGGGAAGACGAATATCAAGCTCTCTA
This sequence comes from Zingiber officinale, assembly GCF_018446385.1. Taxonomy (NCBI): domain Eukaryota; kingdom Viridiplantae; phylum Streptophyta; class Magnoliopsida; order Zingiberales; family Zingiberaceae; genus Zingiber; species Zingiber officinale. Next base: position 5,384,459 of record NC_056001.1, read on the forward strand.
TCATCATCTTGTTTCTTATAGAATTGTTTATCGAGTTTCTTATCCTCACATTCTAGAACAAAATGGCTCTACTGAGAGAAAACATAGACATATAGTTGAAACTATCTTAGCTGTTCTTCACCATGGCTTAGTTCTACTTAAATTTTGGGATGAAGCTGTTAGCACTGCCGTATATCTCATAGATCGATTTCCTACTTTATTGCTCAATCATAAGTGTCCTTTTGAAAAATTTTATAATCAAACCCCTGATTACACTTTTCTTCAAATTTTTGGTTGCATATGTTATCCATGGTTACGCCATACTCTAAATACAAACTTTACTCTCGTTCACTACAATGTGTTTTCCTTGATTATAGCAAGTTGCACCATGGTTATCGTTGTGTATATACGAACAAGACAAATTTATATTTCACGACATGTTACTTTTGATAAGTCTCTATTCCCTTTTTCAGTAGCTTCTTCGACCTTTCCTCCAGATACAGGTGGCACCTTCTTGATGCCACCTAATATTGTCAAAAGTGATGACATTCTAGGTCCTGCTCTGAAACTCTCTAATAACTCCCATATACTATCAGAATCACCTCAAACTGTTGATCCAATCTCTGAAGTTTCACCAGTCGAAGATAATACAAGTTCATCATCAAAGTCACCATGTCAGTCTACTTTCTCGTCGTCATAACAAGTGATTTATTGATAATCCTCCTCATCGCATGCTTCCCTTGAGTGACATATATGCACGATGTTTACCAATGACAACTCGATATCCCCTTCCACGAGCTCTAGTAGTTTCTTCAAAATCTATTGAGCTAACTTGTTTTACACAAACGAGCAAGGATCCAAATTGGCATAGTACAATGACTACAAAATTTGATCCACTTCTTCACAATGGAACATGGAGTTTAGTTCCGCGCACTCCCTCCATGAATATTGTGGACTCAAAATAGGTATTCCGTCTTAAGCATCGAGCTGATGGTTCTCTTGAATAGCACAAAGCTCGACTTATAGCCAAAGGATTTAGTCAACGATCAAGTATTGACTTCAATGACACTTTTAGCCCAGTCATCAAAATTACATCTGTCAGACTATTATTATCGATAGTTGTTAGTTCTAATTGGCATATACGACAACTTGACATTTCAAATACATTTCTCCATGGTCATCTTGAGGAAACTATATTTATGGAGCAACCACCTGGGTTCATTCATCCACAATTTTCGTCTCATATTTGCCAACTTAAGAAATCCTTATATGGTCTTCGATAAGGTCCTCGTACATGGTTTCATCGACTATCTAATTAGTTACAAGTTCAAGGATTTTATGGATCAAAGACTGACTCATCTCTATTCCACAAATATAATGATGGATCTATGTTATTTTTTCTTATTCATGTGGATGACATCCTAATAATCGACAATGATTAGAAGGGTATCGTAACTTTATTAAGTTTTCTCAATCAAGAATTTCCTATTCGAGATTTGGATATTGCTCGTTTTTTTCTTGGTATTGAACTTATTCCATATGAGGAAGGCTATCTTCTCTCTCAGAGCAAATACATTACAAGGCTTCTCCAAAGAGCCAAAATGGATGGAGCACGTCAGATCTCTACACCAATTACTATAAACAACTTTACAACTTCATCCTCTCCTGCTTTGTCTGATCCATAGATTTATCGAAGCATTATTAGAGCCTTATAATATATCACTATCACACACTCTGTTATTACCTTTGTAGTAAATCATGCTTGTCAATTCATGCATGCTGCAACTGAACAAAATTAGGATAATATATGAAAAAAAGACTTCGCTATCTCAAAGGTACTATTCTACATGATCTTTTTTTATATTGCCAAACGTCTCAAAATTTACATGTCATAGTGATGCAGATTGGGCAAGTTCTCCTAAAGATAAACGCTCTACTAGTGGATATGTAATATTTCTTAGACAAAACCTTATCTCATGGAATTCAAAAAAGCAACTTACAGTATCTCGTTCAAGCACTGAGTCAGAATATAAAGCTATAGCAAATACAACGTCTGAAATTATTTGGCTTCAATCACCTCTCTCTGAACTTCATCTTGCATCAAATATTGCACCAAGAATTCGGTGTGATAATATTGGAGCAACATATCTCATAGCAAATCTAATCTTTCATGTTCATACAAAATATGTGGAAATTGATTTTCATTTTGTTTGAGAGCGTATGGCGACTCAACAATTATCAGTTTCTTATATTTCTATGGAGGATCAAATTGTTGATATCTTTACTAAGCCATTATCCTAATAACATTTCAACAAGCTAGCAAACAACCTCAACGTCAAAGATCTCCCGGTTACGTCAGGGCAAGCCATGGAAGTGCCGATATTATATATGTTGTACTCTACGAACCTCGTGTCGTTGGGAAGCTGGATCGGATACTAACATTGTGAATACCGGCCGGATAATGGAAGGTGAAAGTAGTGGGGTTAGTGGGGGGAACAAATCCCCACCCCCACCACTATAATGGAGTGGTGCGATAATGGAAGGTGGAAGTAGTGGGGTTAGTGGGGTTAGTGGGGGACCAAATCTTCACCCCCACCACTATAAATAATCTCACACCTATCGGAGGGAAGGTTGGATCGTAAGAGAAGACGGAACCTCGACAAATTCGTGTTGTGTAAGGAAGAAGAGGTCACCGCTGTAGTAACTTCCAAGGAAAGTGTAAGTGGACCTATTACGCAAATTCTGTATTTTTTTGAAAGTAATGGTCTTTTATTCCCTGCAATTAGTTTGTTTCACTTCTGAACATTCCTGACTACAGATTTTCATTACTTCCTTAATTTTGGGCACTAGGCTGATCATGAACTAAATGGTAGGAATACGTATTCCGAACATGTCTGACATATGATTTTCGACTTCTGCGATATTTCTGATCTCCGACCTCTCCTCTAGGAGGGATAATTCTATAGGGTTGATATCAGTTAAGTCATGCAGAACATGATCCAATTTAAGTGCCTACGTGAAAATCTGCATCTAAATTCTGTTATTTTACTACGACCTCTCAAGAATTTCAGTATTTGTGTTGTGCCCCCCACTTACTGAGTGATTCCCAAATCACTCACCCCCTTATAAACCATTACAGATAAAGATGAAAGGGGCACCGAGAATGAGATCAAGGATAGAGAACAAGCCAAGTTCTGGGGATGGTGAACCGACTCAAATTTTGGATAGGAGGACTAGAAATCTGCTGCAGCTACGAATTTCTTAATTTAGTTAGGGGGATGTAATTTAAATTGTTGAGCAGTGAAAATGACGTACTTTTGTGTTAGGTATGTAAAGACTGACTTTATGTGGCAATTACTATACTACTGAGGCTAGTTGTTTTCTAACTTGGGTTGAAAGCAACGCCGATGTCAGCCACTGGTCGGTCCCGGTCATGGGGTGTGATATTTTAGTGGTATCAGAGCCAGGTTCTATATTGATTGCTAAATCAGGAGCTAACTTGAAATGTTGATGTCGGTCCACTCCTGAACTCAAGGAATACGTGAAAGAGTTATTACACCATTAGACCCAAGGTGTTAGATGATAGTCTACCCCTTGATCAAGTTACCATTAACTCCTCGTAATGAAAGATCAAAGGGGTTTAGAATATGCCTGGTCATTCCTAGTATTTTTACCATCTGTTAGACATTAAGTGGACCCTTATTGATTTTTGGAATTATTGAACTCCTATTTGCATGTTCACGTGATCAAATTTTGACCTTTTAGCAACTTACCTATTTTTATGCTATGTTATGAAATTTTATCTACTTGCCGTTAGCAATTTTGTTTCTCTCTATTCATGCAATTTTATGAAATTTATTCCTAACTGTGTGTTGACCGTACATAGCATCTGATAAACATTCAAGTTGTAACGTTATGTATATATTTTTCTTTCTTTCAACGTTATGAAATTTTGGATAAAATTCCAAAGCTTTATAGGTATATATATATATATATATATATATATATATATATATAATACATTAACAATCGAACCATTGGCTAGCCTAGGTAAAGAAATTTCTTGACCGTATAGGGTGTAGGACGATGGCCAATACAACCCATGCAACCAGGCAGTTAGAGAGAGAGATCGAGGAACTGAAAATGACCTTATCATGCGAACGACAGGTGAAGACCGAATTTCAGGAATTAACCTACCACCTCCGAGCAGATGTAACATGACTTCCTTTTATAACCGCGCTGCAGAGAAACAATTTAAAGACTCCCTAGAAGAATTGTGAGAGGCCTGAGACAAAATTGGAGGATTCACTGCTGGAACAAATGCACTATGGGAGCAAAAACAAATCTTGCAGCAACAGATGGATCATATCCAGTAGGACTATGACGAGTACTACAATCAAATGCAGAACCAGGTGTTGGAACTGCAAGGTGAAATAGAACTCCTCGGTGAACAAAACACGGTTTTATTCGAAGCTCTGGACCAACAACAAGGAGAAGACAATAATGGGGAAGAAGAAGAGGGCCCCGAAGAGGACCCTATGGAGGATGAGGAGTTAGGAGACAGGGAAATAATAGACCAGGCAACAGACTGGGAGTTAGAATAGAGTGCCTCATTATGTTATGTTGGGTGTTTATTCGTTGAAATAATTTAAAACGATCTTTCTTTACTCTGTCCTAGCATTAAGTTACACATCCCAACGACTATTTTTTAAAATATCATGATCTTGTAGGAAATGGCACCGCGAGCGAATCGTAACACACGCTACGCTTTTTCAAGAGAAAATAACAACGAAGTAGGAGGTAGTGAACAACCACCACCAAGACCACCAAATGACAATGAAACTGGGGGTTGTGAACAACCACCACCCAGAGCACCAGGTTTAAGGCACGAGGACCTAATGGCTATTGCAACAATAGTGGAAACCACACTTCAAGGGTTGGTAAACCCAACCCCTAACCAACCACCACCACCAGTCCCTCAGCTCAATGGGACTAAGCACCATTATGAGTCCCTTCGAAGGGCAAGAGTTCCGAGTTTTGATGGGAACTCAAACCCAGAGATGGGACAAAACTGGTTGAAGGAGATAGAAAATCATCTCGGATTGCTGGGCGTTCCCCAAGAAGTTAAACTAGGGGTGATGACCCCATTCCTGGTGGATAAATCTGCAAAGTGGTGGGAGAGCGTTGTAACCCCTATGTCGGAAAGGGGACCAATCACATGGCAGAGGTTTCGGGAGGCCTTCTTGAGGCAATATTTCCCAACGGCTATGCTACTTCAGAAGCTAACTGAATTCGACAATCTCACCCAAGCTCCAGATATGTCAGTCGTAGAATACTCATCCAAGTTTCACGCACTAGGAACCTATTCCCCGCGCAATCATGGCAGATGAGACATTAAAACTTTATCGTTTCAAGAAGGGCCTGAATAGCAGAATTTAGACAACTCTTGCGATCTTCGAGCCAAGGGATTTTGAAGACATGATGGGGGCAGCAATCCAAGCCGAAATGGATATCAAGCGGTGAGAAGAGGAAAACAAATTGAAAATACCTCACACGAGTCAGGGCTCCTCCAACAATAGTCAAATGTTCAAAAGATCAAATCTGTCAACCCACCAACCCAGAGGACTTGCACCCCCTCGAACCAACCAGGAGGCCAAGTTGTGCCCCGCTTGCGGAGTGTCACACCCTGGGGAGTGTCACAAGAAGGCAGGAACGTGCTTCCGATGCGGACAAGGGGGGGCATCGTATCGCTCAATGCCCTTATCCGGAGAGAAAGGGTGGAGGTGCAAGCCATGATACCAGTACAAGGGCTCAGGGAGATAACAAAGTAGCCGCAAAAGCACATGTATATGCCATAACCCAAGAAGAAGCAGAGGCAGCTAATGATGTCGTGGCAGGTACCATCCTAATCAATAATTTACCTGCTTATGGATTGTTTGATTATGGGGCCACATACTCATTTATCTCTAAGAGATTTGTAAAGAAAATAGGGGTCAAACAAGAGAACTTAGAAAAACCTTATAAGGTAATGACACCAGCAACTGAAACCCTAGAATCACTCACGTTGTATAGGAGTTGTAGTGTCCAAATAGCAAATCAAGACTTTAGGGTTGATCTGATCAAACTCAACATGGTGGAATTCGATGTGATCCTTGGGATGGATTGGTTAGTAAAAATTGTTGGAACCCATGCACTGGTGGACTGTCATGCGAAGATCGTTCGATTCCAAACCCCAGATCAAGAAGAGATCATGTTCTATGGTAAAGCTAAGGAGCAGAAAATCCTCTTATCCGCTTCTCAAACTTGGAAAGCCATGAAATGTGGGGAGGAAGTATACCTTGCAAATGTTAAGCAAGGTCAAGGAAGATTCTAAGCTAAGACTAGAAGATATACTGATAGTAAGGGAATTTTCAGATGTTTTTCCAGATGAACTTCCAGGAGCACCTCCGGATCGAGAAAATGAGTTCGAGGTCAATTTAGTGTCGAACGACACACTGTTCAAAGGCTCCATACCAAATGACCCCAGCGAAACTCAAGGAACTCAGGGAACAACTCCAAGAGCTACTGGATAAGAAGTAGATAAGGCCAAGTACATCACCATGGGGAGCACCAGTGTTGTTCGTAAAGAAAAAGGACGGCAGCATGTGATTTTGCGTCGATTATAGGAGGCTAAATAAGATCACCATCAAGAACAAATACCCTCTACCAAGAATTGAGGATTTGTTCGACCAACTCAAAGGAGCTAAATTGTATTCCAAGCTCGACTTGAGATTGGGATACGACCAGTTGAAAATCAAAGGAGAAGATATCCGGAAACAGCTTTCTGAATGAGATACAAGCATTACGAATTCACGGTAATGCCATTCGGTTTAACCAACACCCCCGTAGCATTCATGGACCTTATGAATCATGTCTTCAAACCCTTCCTAGATAAGTTTGTAGTGGTATTTATCGACGATATCCTTGTCTACTCATCAGGTAAATAAGACCACACATAACACCTTCGGCTTACCCTCGAAACCCTCTGCGAGAAACAATTATACGCCAAGTTCAAGAAATATGAATTCTGAAAAAAAAGTGTAACCTACCTAGGTCATATAATATCGGCGGAGGGAGTATCAGTGGACCCAAAGAAGGTGGAGGCAATACTAGAATGACCACGACCGACAACAGTTATCGAAGTACGAAGCTTCTTAGGATTAGCTGGCTACTACAGGAAATTTGTCGAAGGATTTTCCTCAATAACCATACCTCTAACCAAACTCACCCAGAAAAATTCTAAGTTCAATTTGGATGAGAGATATCAGAGGAGCTTCGAGACCTTGAAAGGAAAACTAGCGTCGACACCAATAATGACTCTACCCACCGAAGGCAAGGGTTACCGTCTATAGTGATGCTTCGAAAGGAGGCCTGGGGTGCGTGCTTATGCAAGAGGGTAGAGTGATTGCATACGCATCAAGACAGTTAAAATCATATGAGAAAAACTACCCTACCCATGACCTTGAGCAGGCAGCAGTAGTCTTCGCTTTAAAGATTCGGCGATAATACTTATATGGGGTCAAATGTGAGATTTTTACCGGCTACCAAAGCCTTAAATATTTATTTACTCAAAGGGAACTAAACATGAGGCAGAGACGATGGATTGAGCTCCTCAAGGATTACGATCTCACCATCAGTTACCATCCAGGAAAAGCCAACAAAGTGGCGGATGCATTGAGCCGGAAAAATTTGGGAAAGATGATTCTTGCTTCAGTGTCAGCCGAACCGTGCATACGCGAAAGAATCAAAAAGAGCCAGAACCAAGACGCTAATTGGAGTAGACTCAAAGCCCCAGCACAGGATGGAAAAACTTCAGAACTTAAGATGGATGGTAATGACACAGTTTGGATGAGGGGACTATGGGTACCAGATACTGACAACCTTTGAAAGGAAGTACTATTTGAGGCACACAAATCTAAATTCTCGATTCACCCCGGGAGCACAAAAATGTATAGAGACTTGATAAAAGCTTCTGGTGGAGTGGAATGAAGCGAGACGTAGCATACTTCATAGCTAAGTGTTTGGTATGTCAACAAGTGAAGGTCGAACACCAGCGACCTGGGGGACTTTTACAACCATTAGAAATTCCATAATGGAAATGGGAACACATCGCAATGGACTTCATGGTAGGGTTACCGAGATCGCGCTAGAGTCATGACGCTATATGGGTAATAGTGGATAGACTCACCAAGTCCGCTCACTTCATACCAGTCCACATAAATTATAATCTCGACAAGCTAGCAAACCTTTATATGGATAACATAGTGCGACTGCACGGAGTACCAGTGAGTATCTTGTCTGACAGGGATCCAAGATTTGCATCTAGATTTTGGAAAAGCTTCCAACAAGCAATGGGCTCCAGAGTGACTCTTGGCACAGCTTACCATCCACAAACGGATGGGCAGACGGAAAGGACCGTCCAAACACTCGAAGATATGCTACGGGCATGCACACTAGATTTTAATTCAAATTGTGACAATCTGCTGCCTTTAATCGAGTTTCCTTATAATAATAGCTACCACAACAGTATTGGGATGACACCGTATGAGACATTGTATGGAAAAAAATGTTGATCGCCCTTATACTGGGATGAAATAGGAGAGAAAACTCTTATGGGGCCCGAGCTTATACAAGACACCGTGCGTAAGGTGGAAATTATTCGAGAGTGACTAAAGATAGCCCAAGATTGTCAAAAAGTTGGGCGGACGCAAAACGAAGGCCCTTAGAATTTCATATCGGTGAGAAAGTACATATAAAGATATCGCCGATGAAAGGTGTGGCGAGATTTGGAAAAACAGGGAAGCTGAGTCCTAGATACGTAGGGCCATTTGAAGTCTTAGAAAGGGTGGTTCCCTAGCATACAAACTAACCTTATCCCTGGCGTTATCAAGAATCCACAATGTCTTCCATGTCTCTCAACTGAGAAGATATGTAGGGGACCCGAGTCATATCCTGAAGGCGAAACCGTTGGTGACTCAAGGAAACTTAAGGGAAAACCTGAAGTATGAAGAGATCCCGATTCAAATTGTGGATTCAAAGGATCAAGTGTTGAGACGAAGGGTACTATTCCGTATGTTAAAATCCAATGGTCCAACCATACTACCAAGGAGGCTACTTGGGAACGGGAAGAGGAAATGCGTGTACTATACCCACATCTTTTTGAGGTTTAAGGCAAGCCAAGTTTCGATGACGAAACTTCACATAAGGAGGGAGAAATGTGAAGACCGGCAGAATAATGGAAGGTGAAAGTAGTGGGGTTAGTGGGGGATCAAATCCTCACCCCCACCACTATAATAGAGTGGTGGGATAATGCAAGGTGGAAGTAGTGGGGTTAGTGGGGGACCAAATCTTCACCCCCACCACTAAAAATAACCTCACACCTATCAGAGGGAAGGTGGGATCGTAAGAGAAGATGGAACCTTTGCAGATTCGTGTTGTGCAAGGAAGAAGAGATCACCGCTGTAGCAACTTCCAAGGAAAGTGTAAGTGGACCTATTACACAAATTCTGTATTTTTTTTAAAGCAATGGTCTTTTGTTCCCTGCAATTAGTTTGTTTCACTTTTGAACATTTCTGATTACTGATTCCCGTTACTTTCATAATTTTGGGCACTAGACTGATCATGAACTAAATGGTAGGAATACGTATTCCGAACATGTCTAACATCTGATTTCCAACTTCTGCGATATTTTTGATCTCCGGCCTCTCCTCTAGGAAGGATAATTCTAGAGGGTTGATATCAGTTAAGTTATGCGGAACATGATCTAATTTAAGTGCCCACGTGAAAATCTGCGTCTAAATTCTGTTATTTTACTACGACCTCTCAAGAATTTGAGTATTTGTGTTGTGTCCCCCAATTGCTGAGTGATTCCCAAATCGCTCACCCCCTTACCAACCATTACAGATAAAGATGAAAGGGACGCCGAGAATGAGATAGAGGATAGAGAACAAGCCGAGTTCTGGGAATGGTGAACCGGCTCAAATTTCAAGCAGGAGGACTAGAAATTACTGCAGCTAGGAATTTCTTAATTTAGTTAGGAGGATGTAATTTAAATTGTTGAGCAGTGAAAATGACGTACTTTTGTGTTAGGTATGTAAAAATCGACTTTATGTGACAATTACTATACTACTGAGGTTGATTATTTTCGAACTTTAGGTTGAAAGCAATGCCGATATCAACCTCCGGTCTGTCCCAGTCATGGGGTGTGACAGACACAACCTTTGACCAAGCGGCCAAAATGTCAATTCCTGGAGCACTTATATAAGGCTGCAAAAACACACATTCACATGTAGTAGGTTTTCAAATTTTCCCATGTTGCAATACAATTAAATCCCTTTAAAATATGAAGATAATTGAACCGAATGGTGAATTAATCACCTTCAAGATGTCAGGAGTGAAGAGGTTGGGGCCTCTTGATGAGAATGAAGCAACCAGGGGAGCCTTGGAGTCAAAAACTTCTTCACTTTTATGGAGGTTAGCCATCGGATTTCTGGCAAAAATCATATGCATGGAGTAATTAATGAGTCAAGATTAATAGTAGCTATAATTTCTCTTTACACTATTAAAACTGGTGACGATTAAAGTAGCTAAAGAATAGCAGGAAAAAAAATGCACAGTGAGGTTTAGATGAACACGTATAGCCGGGACATGCTTCGATGAACTATAGAAACTTTTATCATATCTAGCAAGTAAAGATGCAAGTGCAATTCTTTCTTCAACAAAGATTAAATTAAAATGCTAATTGATCCCTCCAGTAGATATAAACATTCACTTAGTCTGGTTTATGCAGCGCAAAAAATTGAGGCCATCCGCGGAGCTGACTACAATGCTTGGCTTTGGAAATAAGCAGGAAACGTCAAGTGAAGAGTGATATCTCTCTATATATATACACACACGTCTCACTCATAGTTTTTTTTAGCGTGCGGTTATACCAGTTTACCTTTAAAATTTAGGAGTTAGGTTATTAGGTGTGCATGGGGTGTGCAGATTAGCGACATTTCAAAACCATATATATTATTTTCATGTGTAGATTTGAGAATAGAAAATATGGTACACTGCACCAAATAGGACTTGTCGATCGCAGCGTGCAAATATGCTATCCGCAGCGCGCATTCCACGCTGCACAACTACAAACTGTTAAAAGTCATAAAGCATTGACTGCAGTTAAGAGCATTCGTAGCACAGGTCGCATGCTGCGATTACGAGCATTCACAGCACGCACTGCGCGCTACAGTTATGAGTAATCAATAGCATTGGCAGCGTGCGCCTCACGCTGCGGTTACAAGCATCCGCAGCGTCTGCCGCACGCTACAATTAAGAGCAATTCACAGCATTTACAGTGTGCACCGCACACTGCAGTTAAGAGCATTAGCAACACGCACTGCACGCTGCGATTAAGAATATTCACATCACGCACCACACACTGTGATTAAGAGTATTCACAGCGCGTATCGCGCGCTGCAGTTACAATCATTCAAATACCACATACAGATACTACATACAATTATAATGCCACACACAAATTATAATATCACATATGTTAGATTATATATTTATTTGTTTATAGCTTTTAGGGTAATTCGGTCTTTTACCCTTTTATATTTAGAGTTTAGGATTTCTTAACTAAACTATATAAAGACCATATACTCTGTATTTCTAATTATCAATTTTGGATTCAATAATATGGCTAGTTTTTTTTTTCTTTTTCTTAATTTCTACAAGGTATCAGAGCAAGGTTCTCTTTCTCTGACCTATTTTTTTTTGTTGCCCTTATTATTGCTTATTGTTGCTGCTGTCGTCTCCTCCTACTGTTGCTAATTTCAGTGTCGACGCCCTATCTTGCCGATTTCGACGCCGATGACCTGCCCTGCCTATTTCGGCACCAACGCACTTTTTTGCCGATTTCGGTGCCAACACTCTTTTCTCCCGATTTCGACGGCGACGTCCTATGCTGCTGATTTCAACGCCGACGCTCTTTTCTGTCGATTTCGGTGCCGATGCCCTATGTTACCGATTTTGGTATTAACGCCCTTTGCTATTGATTTCGACACCGATGCCCTATGCTACTAATTTCGACATTTGACATCTTTTTTTTGCCTCAAATTCTCTATGAGACCATGGTCATCCTGACACCAGTTTGTACAGATAGTACAGATGTGTATCCGTATAGTTTGGTTATTATGAGTATTATTCATTATGTCATCATACCTGGTCGTGCGGATACTTCATGGAAATCCGATCCGTATATGTTGAAGCAGTTTCAATAGTTCCTTGCTTCACATCCCTCAGCCATGTCAGCTTCCTCTCATATAGATTTGTCATCGTCTGATATTTCAGGTATATCTTCATCCTTATGGATTTTGGACTCTGGTGCCTCTTATCATATGTCATCTAATTTATCATCTTTTGTTTCTTTTTCTCCCCGTTCATCTATATCTATTGTGACTGCTGATGGTACTCTTATGTCATTAGTAGGTGCCGGTTCAATTGTTACATCTTGTTTATCTCTTACTAATGTTTATTATATTCCGAGTCTTACATTAAATCTTGTTTCTGTTAGTCAATTATGTGAGTCTGGATTCCTAATCTCTTTTTCTTCATCCAATTATTATGTTCAGGATCCGTAATCTCATAGGCTGATTGGGACAAGTCGTAGGCAAGGAGAGGACTCTATATTTTAGACTAACTCAAAGTACCAGAAGTTGTAACTTCGAGTGTGGATTTATCATCTTTTCATCTGAATCGTTCATATTCTGATTTTTATTTGTGGCACACTCGTTTAGGTCATGTTTCAGCATCTTGTTTACAGTTTTTAGCTTCTATAGGAGTGTTAGGACCTTTAAAAAGTTCTGATATTTCTGATTGTAGTAGTTGTAAACTGGCCAAATTTTCTGCCTTACCATTTTCTAAATGTCTTTCTTTTTCTTCTGCTCCATTTGATCTTATGTATTCTGATGTGTGGGGACCCTCTCCTATTCCTACAAAAGGGGGGGGGGGTCAAAGTATTATGTCTCATTTATTGATGATTGCACTTGTTACACTTGGGTCTATCTTATGAAATACAGGTATGATTATCTTACCATTTTCAACAACTTCAAAGCTCTTGTGAAAACTCAACATTCTAGTGTCATAAAGTGTTTTCATTGTGATTTGGAGGATGAATACACTTCAAATCATTTTCATAATTACTTGCTTCTGGTGGTACTATTCATCAAACCTCTTGTACAATACTCCTGAACAGAATGGTGTGGTTGAACGAAAACATAGGCATCTTGTTGAAACAGCCCGTTCATTTTTATTGTCTATTAGTGTTCCTAGTACCTTTTGGGGGGAAACAATCCTTACCGCTTCTCACGTGATTAATAGAATTCTAACCTCACACAATTCAGGCTTGTCACCTTTTGAAAAATTGTATGGGCATGCTCCTCTCTATTCCTCTTTGCGTGTTTTTGGTTGTCCTTGCTTTGTCCTTCGTCCATATGTTGAGCGTAATAAATTAGCCTCTCGGTCTGCTCTTTGTGTCTTTTTGGGTTATGGTATTACTAAAAAAGGATATCGTTGCTTTGATCCCGTTAGTCAAAAATTATATGTCTCTCGTCATGTTATATTTCTTAAGCATATTCCATTCTTTTCTATTCTAGCTAGTTCACATAATATGACAAAGTCAGATCTACTTTGTATTGATCCTTTCAATACCGACACTGAAGAAGTTTCACCCACAACTCCTACTAGTAACTCAACTGAATCTGGTACTTTGGTTCTGAGATATCCGCGTCACATACTCCTCCTTCTGCCAATATCCAGTCATCTCTTGAGGTTTCGGATGATCCTTCTCTCCATGTCGTCAATCCACTCGTGTTCGTAAGTCTACTAAACTGCTAGATTTTACTTACTCTTGTTATTCTCATTATTTTACTTCATTTGTTACATCTATTCATTGTCTTTTTGAGCCTATATCCTATAGAGAAGTTGTTTGTAACCCACTTTGGCAGAGTATTATGTCTAAGGAACTAATTGCTTTGCATCAGACTCATACATGGGATTTGGTTCTGTTGCCACCAGGAAAATACACTATTGGTTATCGTTGGGTATATAAGATCAAAACTAAATCTAATGGATCTATCGAGCGATACAAAGCTCGTCTTGTTGCTAAAGGTTATTCTCAAGAGTATGACATGGATTATGAGGAAACATTTGCTCCTGTTGCAAAAATGATAACTGTTCGTACTTTGATTGCTGTTGCTTTTATTCGTCGATGGAGAATATCTTAGATAGATGTCAAGAATGCATTTCTAAATGATGATCTTCATGAAGAAGTTTATATGACACCTCCTCCTGGTATTTCACACCAACCTGGTAAAGTTTGCAGGTTTTGTAAAGTGCTTTATGGTCTCAAACAAGCATCTAGTGCTTGGTTTGAGAAGTTCTCTACAGTGATTACTGTTAGAGTGTATACTAAAAGCCTAGCTTTTGTAAACATTTATTTTAGAAATAAAAGAATCACATTGGTCAAATGTCTACATTTATTTGTTAAGTGTAGTTGTTCAATTAATTTATATTGTAGATAACATGGTGTGTGGTGTCACATACAGAAGATCATGTTATCAGTTCTTTATAAATTATAAACAGATGCTCATGACTAAGATGGAAAGGAACAAACCATTGGAATAGTCATAGTGTAATTAGGTATTAGTTTATCTTGACTAATAAATTACACTAGTACACTCTAAGTGTATTGAATAGGACCATTTAAGATAATTTCTTTTTATACTGACTTAATAAAAGAACTAGACCTTAGTTATTATTGAAGTGTGTGCTCTTAATCCTAATATAATAACAAGCACATATATTTAGTATCTATTTCTTTAACTTATCAAAGGGTGAGATTTAGCTCGATAAATCAATAGGCCCGATAAGTTGGGAAATGATATTACTTATAGTGTGTGTTGTTGATTATAGAAGGAAACTGTGTCCTAGTTATCTAGGTTGAGAATGCCCCCAAGAGAAGCTCATAAGGATTGTCATGTTAAACCCTGCAGGTGGACTTAGTCCAACATGACAATGAGGTTAAGTGGTACTACTCTTGGAGCTAGATATTAATTAAGTGAGTTGTCAGTAACTTACTTAATTAGTGGACATTTGTTATCTTAAACACAGGGAGACTAACACACTCATGATAAGAAGGAGCCCATAATGTAATTTGGGATTGGTGCGGTAGTGCAATAATAACTCTCTAATGGAATGAGTTATTATTGATGAACTTGAGTTGTGTGTTCGGGGCGAACACGGGATACTCAAGCTCGTCGGAAGGACAAAATTAATTTCTCCTCTAGGCCCCTGTCGTAACCTCATTAATGCCTCTAATCCACTCATGAAAAGCCCATCTTGGTGTCCAAGAAGGGGCTGACCCATGGCTTGGTGACCAAGCCAAAGGGGCCGGCCATAATGTCCTTAAGGTGGTCGGCCACAAGAAGTTTGAAGGGTGCTGACCACATATTTCAAATAAGGAGGGGTGTTTTGAATTTTTAAAATCTTCTCTTTGTAGATATCTACAAGTTTTAAAAGAGAGATTTTAAAATATAAAACTTTCCGCATTTGAATTAGGTCACATGGTTTAAAAGAAAATTTAAAAGTTTTAAAACTTTCCTTTTTTAACCATCCTCATGGTTTTAAGGAAAAAGTAAGAGAAGTTTTAAAATTGTAAATTTTCTATTTTTGTAAGCATGTTAAAAAAAGAAATTTTAGAAGATAAGTTTTAAATTTTAAGACTTGGTTTTAATTTTTAAAACTTTCCTTTTTTAACATCCACATTGGGAAATTAAAAAGAGAGCTTGTAAAATTTTATAAGAGCTTTCCTTCTTTGCTTATAAAATTTTTAAAAAGTAATTTCTTTCCTTTTAAAGGGGCCGGCCACCCTTGCTTGGTTCCCAAGCAAGGGGTCGGCCGATCAAATCAAATTATCAAATCAATGATTTGGTGATTGATTCAATCAAGAGGAAAGAAAAGGAAAAATAAAAGGGGAAAAGGAAAACAAAAGGAAGATTTTAATTTTTGTAAAAAGTCTTTCCTTATTTGCCTTGGGCAAGTAATATAAAAGAAGGGGAGGAGAGGCCTCATGAAACATCAATTCTTATTCTCTTGGTGGAGTTCCTCATTGTGGTCGGCCCTCTCTCCCTTCCCTTAACCCTTGCTCTCTTTGGTTCCTTGTGGAGGTGGTGGCCGAAACTTAGAGAAGGAGAAGAAGGCTTTTGGGTGGTGTTCATCTTGGAGGATCGTCGCCCACACGACGTCCAAGAGGAGGCGAGGAATACGACAGAAGATCTCAAGGTTATTAGCATATAAAGAAGAGGTATAATTAGTAATTATTTTTCGCATCATGCTAGTTAATTTTCTTTGTAAGAATTCCAAACACAAGAGACATTAGATTCTAGTTTTTCGAATTGTAATTCGAGTTTGTGTTTTCTTTTTGTTTTTCGAATTTGTGATTCGATTGTTCTTTTTGGTTAAACCTAGAGTTATATAAGGAAATTAAATATTAGCTTTCCTTAAAAGGCTTTGTCTAGGAAGTGGTGGTTGCTCCCATATCCAAGAAGGCCTAGTGTCTCGCTATGTTTAACCTGGAAGCCAATTTTGGAAATTAATATTTAATTAAATTTATAAAATAGGTAGATTTGGATCAATAGTGTTAAGTTTCGCTTGCGATCCAAGTCTAAACCATTAAGAACATATATGTTAAATTTGGAATCAATAATGTTAAGTTCCGTTTGCGATTCCTAATTTAACTTCTAAAGAACACAATAGGTTGTTTAGGAAATGTTCGACACTTGTACAAAATTTTTGTACAGTGGAACCGGTATTATCTTCCTAGGACCAACCAACAATTACTTAGCTTGATTTTTATCCTAGTAATCATGATTCAACATTGTTTGTTAGATGTACGAGTCAGGTCATATTCTTTTATCATTATATGTTGATGACATGATTATTATTGTGATGATTCTGATGGAATTGCTTCCCTAAAGTCTGAGTTGGCTCATCGTTTTGCTATGAAAGACTTGGGTATACTATACTACTTTCTGGGCATTGAGGTTGCTTATTCCCCGAAAGATTATCTTTTATTCCAATTAAAGTATATATATAATCTGTTTGAGCGTACTCGTCTTACTAATGATAGAGTCGTTGATACTCCTATTGAGACTAATACTCGATATTCTCTATCTGATGGCTCACCTTTGTCGGATCCTAATTTGTATAGAACTATTGTTGGAAGCCTGGTTTATCTCACTGTGACTTGTCCAGATATTGTGTATGTTGTTCATGTGTTAGTCAATTTGTCGCTGCACCAACTACAGTTCATTGGGTTGCTTTTCTTCGTATTCTCAGATATCTTCAATGCACTCAATTTCAAAATCTTTTATTTTCTTCTACTTCATCTCTTGAACTGCGTGCATACTCTAATGCAGATTGGGCTGGTGATCCCACAGATTGTAAATCTACCACTAGCTTCTGCGTTTTTCTTGGTGATTCTCTCATTTCTTGGAAGAGTAAGAAGTAAGATGTTATTTCTAGATCTTCCACAGAAGTTGAATATCATGTCATGACCTCAACTACTTGTGAGATAGTTTGGTTGCGTTGGTTGCTTGCAGATATGAGTATTTCTCTTCATCAACCTACTCCATTATATTGTGATAATCAGAGTGCTATTCAAATTACACGTAATTCAGTTTTTCATGAGCGGACAAACATATTGAAATTGATTGTCATGTTACTCGTCACTATCTTCAGATTGGCACCATCACATTGCCTTTTGTTCCTTCAAAGCTACAGATTGTTGATATATTTACTAAGTCACATCTGCTTCACGCTTTTGTTTCTTATTTGACAAACTCTCAATGTTTCTAGTTGTAGCATCGTGAGTTTGAGGGGAGATGTTAGATTATATATATTTGTTTGTTTATAGCTTTTAGGGCAATTTAATCTTTTTCCCTTTTATATTCAGAATTTAGGGTTTCTTAACTAAATTATATAAAGACCTTATACTCTGTATTTCTAATTATCAATTTTGAATTCAATAATATGACTAGTTTTTTTTTCCCCCTTTTTCTTAATTTCTACAACATACATATACCACATACACATAATTATAAAATCAAAACTCAAACAATTATAATATCACATACAACCATAAACATAACACTTAAAGTAAAACAATCCAAACTAGTAGCAAAAAATTCACTTAGTAACATAACTACTTTCCTATAAAAGAGTATATGACTTTAAAATAAATAGAATCTATATCAATCATACACAACTATAAACTTAGATAACCAAGTGACTGTACTTCCTATTACATCCTCGAGAAAAAGTATTTTATCATTTGGTCTAATTAGGTCTACCTTCTCAATAAAAACTTTATCAACCCAAAATTTCCAACATGATCCACCAAGAAAAACGTGATGCACTTTTCCTTTTGTATCTGTGGATGCAATTTAACCTTCTGTCACAACTTCATCAACACACCAATAAAGTAGCTTACATTTAGCATTATCCCTGATATCTCCATGACCCACATCCTTCATTTTTGAATGTATAATAATACAAAATTATTAATTTTACCATGTATATTTTTATAACAAATATGTAATTTAAAAAACATTAAATTTTAAAATAATTACCTGAGCTATAGTTAGAGGTTGGTTAACATTATCAACATTACTATTTTTTTCCAAGACTATCGCGCCAACATCATTACTAATACTGCTACCAATGCCACCGCTAGCAACCTAATTTTACAAACACACTGTGTCTAATTAATATCACCATAAGATAATTTTACTAATAAGAACACAAAAACTCAAAGTAATTAAGACAAATGATGACAAACTTTTCCATATTATATCTTATTTTGTTAATTACTAACCTATTCTTGCTCATTTTATTGCCTCATATTTTGAAAAAACAAGAACCTCATTTCTTGCATTTCTTATTGAAGGTTATTCACCGTACTTTCTGTTAGTGCAATCGACCCAAGTTTGATCCGTATGATCATGATTTTGATGTGTGTCAAAGAGTTTAAGTTAGGCTTTTATATTGGTATGATATGTGTGTTTGCGTCTTGCAGGACTTGGTAAAACACATGAAGAACTTGATACGACCAAGATTGGAAAAGCTCATCCAAGGGCTCAGATCCTTGAGTCAGTGAAGGATGGTGTAGAAGACATCCGAGGGATTGCCGGACGAGGAACAATGGAGTGGAGCCAAGGGAAGCGGACTTCAAGGCAACGTGAAGGATGGTACGAGAGGAGCCGCGGGCTCGAGTGCATCTGAGGGACGAAGGCCGAGGAAGAGGGCTTCAAAGGTAACTCCGGAGAGGATGAGTGGGAGTGAATGTTGTTGGATCGTGAAAGTCGATAGATGTAACATCCCAAATTTCCTCAATTAGAGTCCTAAAAGTAATTTAAAAATATTTAAAAATGCTATAGAAATATTCTAGAGATTTTTAGAAATTTTTAGAGTATTTTTATGCAATTTTTGGAGGTCGTTTGGTATTTTTACTAAACGAAGAAAGTTTCGACAAAAAAATGTCCAAGAGTTTAAGCAGAAGCTCGTTTAACCAACAGACCAGCCGCGAGTTTCTCGGTAAAACCTGAACCCAATAGTATTTAAGTCGTAAGAGAACCCAAAGTTAGATTTAGTTATAAAGGATTAGGTTTTCTTTCTCCCGAAACCTATTCCCTTCCTCTTCTTTTCTCTCACGTGGCGTCCACGACTCCTTCTCGGGCGAAATCG
Source organism: Zingiber officinale (assembly GCF_018446385.1). NCBI lineage: Eukaryota > Viridiplantae > Streptophyta > Magnoliopsida > Zingiberales > Zingiberaceae > Zingiber > Zingiber officinale. The sequence goes on from NC_056001.1 coordinate 5,404,265, forward strand.
CAGCCGCCGCCAGGATTCCTTCCTCCGGTGGCCGGCGAAGGTTTCCTTCCGACGGATCTTCACCAATTGAGACCACCTCGGCAGGAGGGCCCGTAGGCACGAGGAAGCGGCCTGGGAAACTCAAGCTTCGCCGCAAACCCTAGATCTCTCTCTTCTTCGGTTGTAAGCCCAAGAACACGAAGGTAAGTTGCTCACTCACCTGCGGTAAGAGTAGTTCCGAGATTTTCTGCTTTGTTGCTGTGAATTTGAGGTTTCAGATCTTAGTGTTCATGAATTCCGAAGCTTGCTGCGGTGTTGATTTTTGTAGCTTTCTTCTAGAGATTTTAAATTCTGTTGTTGATTCTTTCTTGGTCTTGTTTGCTGCCGTGAGCCCTAAAGAAAGAAGAGAAGGATTGATTGAGTTTAAGCATGAAGAACAGGAGAATGTGGAAGAGGTTAGATAAGGTTTTAATGTTTCCCTCTTAGAATGAAAAGGATTTAGAAGAATGCTATGTTTGTAATACCTCAGGATTTAATTTCCTGGCAGTTGTGTGGGAAATTTTTATTCCTGTAGTTTCATGAAGAACAGCTATGTTGTAGGTTCTGTTGCGGCCTTGCTTTGGTATAGCGGTTTTGATTTCTATAGAATAGATTTGAGAAGTTTTGAATCTGAATTATGTTCCTTGCATGGCTTCCACTGGATTGTTGATTCGAGTTAGTTTCAATAGTTAGGAGTGGGTTGAGTTAGTTCTGATGTAGCAAGCTTAAGAAGATTTGATTGCTCCTTTGTAGTTCTGTTATAGCATGCTTAAAGAAGGTCTGATTTCTCCTTAGTGTACTGTTGTAGCATACTTAAGGAGGAATTCGATTGTTTCTGTGTAGTCCCATTGTAGCAAGCTTAAGGAAGATCTGATTACTCCTTTGTAGTTCTGTTAAAGTGTGTCGCCATGAAATCTATTTCAGAACAGTTTTGTTTTGTAAAGCTTTGATTGTTAGGGATTTTTAGAATAGCCCCAAGATTTTGTTGTTTCCTTTGCAACTCTATTGAAGCATGGTTAAAAGATTACAGTTATCTTATAAAAGTTTAGCTGTGAATAAGTTTTATATGGGTATTGTTTTAGTTTCCAGCAAGCTTTAATTGGTTGTAGCCTTGCAAATCTTGGTTTGAGGTTTAGATAATTTGCTTACATTGAATCTGAGCATGAGGTTTAGATAATTTGCTTACATTAAATCTGAGCATGAGGTTTAGATAAATTGCTTATGTTGAATCTGAGCTTGAGGTTTAGATATGCTACTTCCATTCAAGTATATGGATAACATCTGTGCTTGGCTGATTCTGGAATTTTAAATGGATTATGAGTTATAATATCTTTATTGAGTGAATTCCAGATAAGCTGTGTATTAGTCATATTATGGAAAGGAAGTCTGAGAGACGATGAAAATCTTTACTAGCCAGAATATGTTTCTTTTGTTAAGTTGCTTTGCAGAATTTCTATTAAGCAAGTGCAGATTTTGTTAAGCTAGTATACAGATTTCTGTTAAGCTATTATGCAGATTTTTATCAAGCTAGTATGCAGATTTCTGTTAAGCATTCGTGCAGATTTTTGATAAGTATTGTATGTGCAGATTTCTTTTGTATTCTATGCATGATTATGTGTTACATAGTTAGTTTCATTCACAGATGCATAAGAAAGATAAAGAAAAGTATAAGAAAGATAAAGAAAAGAAAGAAAAGGCCGAGGCCTTAAGTAGATCCCAAAGTCAAGACTTTAGGGATTTTTGGCACACAAGGTGTCTATTAAAATGCCAAGGCATTTAAAGAAGAAGTAATTAAGATTATAAGTATTTTACTTTTAAGAAGAGGCTAGTACCCGACTTCCGAGGTTGTCGTTAAACAAATCCAGATGTCCAATTCCGAGGTCTTGGCCCTGGTAGACCGAGATCTGCTCTTTTAGGATTGGTGACTCGCTACCCCAACCTATTAGGGAACGCGCATAAGATGGTACTACGCCTGGGCCCAAGAAGAAGTTGATTATTATTTTGAAGTATTATAAGTATAAGTTTTTGGACAAGTAAAACGAGTTTTACATAAACATAAAGTATTAAAGATTAAGTTTAGAACAAATGAAATAAGATTTATATAGTTCTAAAAATCAGTAAGTTTAGTTCTTTATTCTACCATGTTTATCTAGTAGATGAGTAGTTTTCATGTTTACCTATTAGATAAGCAGCATGATTAACTATTAGAATTACATGAGTAGATTCCTTAGCTTTTCTTTGCTATTAGTTTGACATGAGCAGTTATGTTTATGCTTTATTTCTTTTTAGAGCATATAGCTTCTAGTTCTTTTCGTATACATGCACATTCGTGATTTTGTGAGTTAGATAGCGCTTACTAAGCAAATTTTGCTTATAGACTACACTTCCTCTTACTGCAGATACAGGAAAGGAAAAGATATAGAAAGGAAGGCGACAAGGAGGTGTTCGAAGGATGTGTGATGCCAGGACTATGGAAGCCTTGGGACTAGGAAAGAAGTTTTAATTTTAGTTTCCGCATTTTAGTTATTGTAAACATTTGAATTGTATTTTAAGTTCATGTCATTTGAGATTATTCTGTTTAGATTGCATGTAGGATGAGTTCAGTTTAGTAAGTAGATAATTGTGTGTTTGATACTTATTTAACTGCGTGGTTGATTGATATGTGTTCTAGCCGCTTGTGGCTGAGTATATATTGCATGTATTGTTGAATATGGTCACCGGTACAGGGGAGATTCTGCCGAAATTTTTCGGTAGGGTTTCCATGTGATTTTTAATCATACCGGTTAAGTAGAGTTAGTAGTTAAGTAACGGTCACTCTGTAGAGAGTAGTAGTAGTAAGAAGGGTGGTCGTTATAATAGAGGGGGGGGGGGGTGAATATCAATTTTAAAAAAATCGAGAGTACGCAGCGGAAAATGTATAAGCGAAAAGTAAAGAGCAATGCTAACACAGTTCGATTTACTTGGTTCGGAGCCTGTGTTGACTCCTCCTCCAAGGCCCACACACAAGGGTGCTTTCGATGGATAATTCACTAGCAATTCGAAACTTATTACAAATCTAAGTACAGGAAATGCTAAAATAAACTCTGAAAATAATAATAAAGAAAAGAAGAAAACGGAAAGGCACTTTGTCGGAGTAGTGTGCTAATGTCGCAGGAGCGCAAGAATGTAGATTGTGAGTTGATGTACTGACTCCAGCCTTGACCCTCCTTATATATGAGGTTCGGGGCGCCTGGAACCTTCAGGGCGCCCTGGTTGTGACGTAGCCAAGCCAATCAGTGAACCCCATGCGGCGAAATGACGTTCGGGATATATTTTTGCCTCAGGGCGCCTAGACCTCCGGTCGCCCGAGTACCTCCCGGGCGCCCGAGGTTAGCCTGAGTACTTTCCGGGCGCCCGGACCTTGATTTCCAACAGCTTCCTTCCTGCAAGAAAACGTTAGTCCGATGCACTTATATCTCCTGCAAAACAGATTAATAGCACAGTTCATAGTTTAACAGAAAGAGTATTAATTAGATTTCGTCTCTCCGAGACCGGAATCTAGTCAAGATCTCGATTTAGAGTTCCGAAATTGTTCTAAGTCAGATCGGCACCTAAGTTCCCTTACCGGGAATACGTCCTCACAGTCACTCCCCTCCAGTGACTTACCTTTACTTACCTGCCAGACGTTAGGTCAGTCCTTTGACCCGTCTGGACTTCGTGATAACTATTCGGTCAGCCCGTCGACCTAGCTGGACTTCGTGCCAAATGTCCGGTCAACCCGTCGAGCCATTTGGATTTTGTGCCAACTATCCGGTCGACCCGTCAACCTAGCTGGGCTTCGTGTCAGACATCAGGTCAGCCCGTTGACCTGTCTGGACTTCTCCTGCACACTCGGTCAGAGTGTTAGATAACAGCGAAACTAACTTAACATATTTTGTCATTTATCAAAACATGGGTTAGGCTGTTAGTGCTAAAATAAATTTTTAAAAGATTTTTTAAAATAATTTTTTAAAGAATTTTTAAAATAAATTTTTAAGAGATTTTTAAAATGAATTTTTTAAAATATTTTTAAAATAAATTTTTAATAGATTTTTAAAATGAATTTTTAAAATAAATTTTTATGTTAAACGGATTCTAAAATTTTACGTTAAATTTTTTTTAAAAAAAACTTAATTTAAAAAAGATTTTTAGTTTTTTATTTTAAAGTTAAAATACTTTTAATTTAATTTTTAATTTAATTTAATTTAACTAAATTTGAATTTACTTTAATTTAATTTGAATTTAATATAATTTAATTTGATTTTAATTTAATTTAATTTGAAATGAATAGAATTTAATTTAATTTAATTTAGTTTGAATTTAATTTCCTTAGTCATCTCACCCGATCTAAATTTTCAAACAGGGAAACCTATAATTTCGTGAAATGAATTAGATTCAATTTTTAGGATTTGATTTAACTTTGTGTTAGATTCAGCTTTAGCTTTGGGCTCAACAAACAGACATTCTTTGGATAAATTTCTGGGATATGGTGAGTCACCTGGACATCATTAGAGTAACCATGCCTTCGAGATTTTCCAAATAGTTCTATCCGAACTTAATACAAAACCTTGGTCTAACTGGTTAGGATCCATAAAGGGTAGCTTCGGTTAGTTCCACTTAGCCAAATGTACCAGGTTGAAGTCATATCTTCCTAGACATGCATAGACTAAGCTTCCCTAACGTACTATCATCCAAAACTTCATCAGTATCGTTGGTCAAGTTAAACTCTATCCTTTATTCTAGTCCTAATTGCCCTGCCGGGTAGGTTGGTTTCGGTTACCCTTGTCGGGTAGATTATTTTTGGAAGTGCCAGTTATTCTGGAGCCTCCCCTGAATTATTTCCCTTTATTTTTTATTTTTATTTCTTGGTTTGTGTCTATTTCTTTTATAGTTATATTTAACTTCATGATATTCTAAGTTTTTGTGGGTTTTAAAATATTTAGTTTTTGAATTCGTTGATTTAGTTTGGTTTTTGATTTGATTTATTTGATTTTATATAGTATATTATTTTTAAAGATTTTTTGTATAATTGAAGTTAGTTTCAGTTAAGATTTAATGTTTAATTTGTAATTTAAATTTAAGTTTTTAATTTTGAATTAATTAAATTGATCAAATTATCTTTCTTTAAAATATCAATTTAATCTAAGCATGATCTTGGAATCCAGTATAAGTTCCTACTTATTGGATTTACTAAAAATTTGACTGATACATGACTTCTAGGGATTTTTCTAATTTATCCTCGGTGATTTCTAATGTACCAATTGATTTTACCATAATTTCTAAATCTTGTTTTCTGATAGGAGTTAGAGTATGCATGGTTATCTTTCAATTTCTCTATTTGTGTTTTCAATTTTTCATTTTCTAATTTCATATTATCAAACAAGTCTAGTGGGCATGCATTAGCTAATTATCCTTTTAAATCAAAATTTTCTTTTTCTAATTTGCACACATTTTTAGAAAGCATTTTGATAAACTAAAAAGATTGTTTGGGAGATAGTTCACGTACCTCACTTACCTTGTGTTCTGATTCTCCTCCTTCATCATCGCTTTCTTTAGAGGATTCTCCCCCTTCGTCGATGCTCATTTATGAGAAACTTTCAATGTCCCTCTGGTGACCTGCCATGAAGGCTAGTCCGAAATAGGCTTCAATTTCGGACTCGGAGGATGATGATTCATCCCATGAGGCCTTTAGACTCTTGTGCTTCGATCTTGTTGATCTTTTGCCATTGTCCTTCTCCTTTTTCTTTAGTTCTAGGCAGTCATCTTTGATATGCCCTTCTCCTTGGCAGTTGTAGCATCGTACCTTTCTTTTGCTTCAAAAGTGCTTTTTTGTTTGTGACTTATTACATTTATTTGATTTAATGAATTTACTAAATTTTCTCACCATTAGGGCTGCTTCATTTTCATTAATTGATGCTTCGGAGTCTGGATCGTCCGTTCTTGCCTTCAGGGTAATATTTTGACTAGGCTCCTTTTCCAACTCTACACATCTAGATTCATGAAGTTCAAAAGTAGAAAATAAATTCTCTAGTGTACTTACGTCGAATTCCTTAGAGATATAGTATGCATCTACTAAGGATGACCATTCCGGAGTTCTCGAGAAGGCATTGAGCGCGTACCGGATTGAATCTCAGGTCGTTACTGATTCTCTGAGATTGTTGAGTTGAGTTATGAGTTCTTTGATCCGTGCTTGGAGTTGCGCTACCTTTTCTCCATTATTCATCCGCAGGTTTGTTAGCTGGGTTCGGAGGATGTCTCACTTTGCTAACTTTGCTTCCAAAGTACCTTCGTAGAGTTCCAAGAATTTCTACCAGAGCTCTTTGGAGGATTCATAGATGTCTATTCGATTGACCTCCTAGGGCGGAAGGACGCTTAGGAGATGAAATTCTGCTTTACCATTCGCCACAAAGTCGGCTTGTTCTTTCTTCATTCATAAACACTCTTCCTTTCCAACTCTATGTTGGTCCTTAGGGGCTACAAAATCATATTTCATAATTAACAGAATTTTAAAGTCTATTTTAAAAAATATCTCCATCCGACATTTCCATTGCGCAAAGTTTCCCTCGAACTTTGGTGGATGAATGCTTGCACCAGCCATCGTTTCATTGCTTTAGTCGACGGTTAGTCCTTCTAAGGCGTCCTGGCTCTGATACCACTTATTAGAACTAGTGCGACTAACAAGAGGGGGGTGAATTGGCTGTTAAAAACAAAAAATGAACCTTTCTCGATCTTCCAACTTAGATTGGTAGAACACTCTACAAAAGGGAAATTAAAAAACTAATAAATTAAAGATACTAATGAGTTACTTGGTTCTAACCTAGGTGGTTGTTAATCCAAGACAGAAAAGAGCACTGCAAAGATCTCCTTCATGTAGGCGGAGAAGCCCATTACACTCGTTGAACGCTCAGAAATGTTCTAGGAAATTAATATGGAGTTGTTGTTAATTTTCTAGCTCTAGGGGTCTTTTTATAGCCCATGAAAAATTCTATCCGAGGTTGGAAGGCGCCTCCAACAAGCTGGAAGGTGCCTCCAGCGAGGCAAGAGAGGAGAAAACTTTATCCTCTCTAACGACCACTTTTTGCCCAGTCTAAGGCGCCTTCAAATGATTGAAGGCACCTTCAATAGTTTGTAGGCGCCTTCCACCAGAAAGGCGCGAAGGCACCTCTAGTAGTGTTGGAGGTGCTTCCAGCAGCTTCATTTTGCTCTTCCGCTGCTCCGTTCACTTGGGTGATTTCATCCATCCGGAATTGAGCTCACCCGGACCCATCTTCCGATTTTCTCTTTGAGTAGGCTTCCTCCCTGACTTCTAATCTCTCGAATGTCATTCACGTCCTTCTCGTCCACTGGTATACTCTTCCTCAGCACCTCGTCCCTTGGATGCACCGAGCCCGTTGGCTCCCTTCCCGTGTCATCCTTCTCGCTAGCTGCGTCTTCTGCTCAACTTCTTGTGTTCCTAAGCTCCTGGACACTTAGACACAAGGATCAAATACATATGATCTAACTTAACTTGGTTGATCACATCAAAACTACCATGGGGTTCTAACATTAGGACCCAAATCAGACAAGTGCTACTTTGTAGGATATCCTACGGAAACAAAGGGATATTACTTTTATAATCCCACACAAAACAAAGTGTTTGTTGCTAGAACTGGTGTCTTTCTAGAAAGGGAATTTATTTTTAGAAAAACTAGTGGGAGTAAAGTCAATCTTGAAGAAATTTAAGATACACAAACTAGCACTGACACCTTGATGGAAATTGAACAGGTACCACAAGATATTGTAGATCATGATTTTGTTACACCACAAGAAGTTGTGGAGCAACAACTTGTTCAAGTAGCACAAGATCTATGCAGATCTGATAGGACTCATCGTCAACCTGAGAGATATTCTTTTCTCTTGTCCAACCATGATGATGTAGAGCTTATTGGTCTCAATGATGCTACATCTTATCAGGAAGTTGTATAGGGCCCAAATTCTAAGGAATTCATGTATACTAACCAAGTATGGACATTGGTTGATTCTCCTAAAGGGATCAACCCCATTGAGTGTAAGTGGGTCTTCAAGCTGAAGACTGACATGGATGGTCTTTATCATACCTATAAAAGGTGATTGGTAGCTAAAGGATTCAAGCAAATTCATCGTATAGACTATGATGAAACCTTTTCACTAGTTGCGATACTTAAGTCCATTAGAATTCTAGTTGCTATTGCAGCTTACTATGATTATGAGATCTGGCAGATGGATGTCAAAACTATATTTCTTAATAGAAATCTACTCGAGGTTGTGTACATGACACAACCTGAGGGTTTTGTCGATCCAGAGCTTGCTGGAAAGGTATGTAAGTTGCAATGATCCATATATGGATTAAAGCAAACTTCTAGAAGCTAGAATCTTTAATTTGATGATGCAATCAATGAATTTAGTTTCATCAAGAATGAAGATGAACCTTGTGTCTACAAGAGGGTTAGTGGGAGCACGGTCATCTTTCTCATATTGTATGCAGATGATATACTTCTCATTGGAAATGATATTCCTACTCTTCAGTCAGTGAATACTTGGCTTGGAAATTGTTTTTCAATAAAAGACATAGGTGAAGCAGCCTACATTTTAAGCATCGAGATCTATAGAAATAGATCTAAGAGATTTCTTGGTCTAAGTTAGATTACATATATTGACAAGGTGCTTAATTATTTTACCATGCAGAATTCCAAGAAGGTATTTCTACCGATGTCACATGGTGTGAGTCTTTCGAAGACTCAATGCCCCTCTTCTAAGGAAGAAAGAGACCACATGGATTAGATTCCTTATGCATCTAGTATAGGGTCTATCACGTACGTCATGCTTTGTACTCGCCCAACTGTCTCATATGCGTTAAGCATGACAAGGTAGTAGTGAGCACTAAACATTGGTAGGCATATGACTACAAATGATCAAGATAGTAGTGAGTACCAAACTTTGGTAGACATATGAAAAAGACGTAATTACGATTAAACTACGCATGTATCACATACAATCATGGCATATAATGGCATACATCAACATATATGCTAAATAAAATGTGACATAGTTATGGCCCTATTATCTATGATCTTCTCAAGCCAATAAGAAGAGTGAAAGGTGAACCTAGGTCAAAGCATCATCTCTAAGTACTTCCTTAATGGTTGTGTGTTGTTGTCCTTCTTCCTTTTTCACCATCGTCTAGTAGACTAATTCTCTCTAATTTGTATATTACAAAATCTAAAGAAACCTCGAGTTACATTCGAGGATAGTTTAAAGTTACAACAAGAGTGATAAAAGACGAAGGCACGACATGCAAGCCGTATTATGAATTACAACATCACACACACACATCCAATCACATTGGAGTAGAGGGCCATAACCATGCACCATGTCATATATATTCACAATATCCTTATGACATAAAATCTACTATGATTTCAACAAAGAATTATGAGCTGCAACGCCACAGCGGTCCAGCTAGGCGTGCAAATCATTGTACCCAGATCTTGCTATTTCGCATACTCATTGTATGAGTTGCTGTCATACCCGAGACCTTGCTACCCACAAAACCTTTGGCCGAAATCTTACTATTCATAACAGTGTCTAGGTCGAGACCTTTGGCCAAAAATCTAACTCATAATCATGCAAATCATAGTAAATATCTCATGCAGTTTCTATATCACATATAAAAATCTAACTACAACTTAGCATATGTGTTTTATTGCTTCGCATGGATCATCTGGAGAGGATCTAGTTATTTTTCCACTGTGCTTTCTACGTGTTTAGCGCTCTCGATCCTTACAGTGGTATCAGCAAAAATCACCTGTAACTGTAGGACCGTTAGATTCGATAGAGGGGGGGGGGTGAATATCGATTCGAAACCTTAGAGTATAAACGCAACGGAAAAGTAAAATAGACACAGATGTTTTTTACTTCGTTCGGAGCCTGTGACGATTCCTACTCGAAGGCCCGTGGTCCTTGACCACTTTCGTTGGGCAATCACTAACAAGTCGAAATATGATTACATAATAAGTACAGGAAATGCTAGTGAAAATAAAGCAATACCGACAAGGAAATTAAATAAAAGCCGAAGGAGCACTTTGTCGGAGCGTTGTTGGCGTCGCACTGAACGTCGAGCAGCAAGACCAGCAGTAGAAGAGTTCTCAGATGAATTGATTCTGAAGCTCCTGTCTGGGGCTTCTTTTATATGCTGTTCCGGGGGCCTGGATCCCTTCCGGGCGCCTGGAATGTGACGTAGCTGCCCAAACCGAGATGCTCCACGTGGCGATGCGCAATCAGGATAAAGTTTGCCTCCCGAGCGCCCGGATCCCTTCCGGGCGCCCGGACCTCCGGGCGCCTGGATTCCTTCCGGGCGCCCGGACCCTGTTTTCTCGCAAAAATCCGTCCTGCACGACACACATTAGTCTGGAGGCAAATATATATCCTGTAAAACAGATTGTTAGCACAATTAAAGTTTAACAAAGTAATAGTAAAGAGTATGACTTAGATTCCGTCTTTCCGAGACCGGAATCTAGTCACGATCTCGACTTAGACATCCGAAATGGATCTAAGCCAGATCGACGCCTAATGTTCCCTTCCCAGGAACGCGTCCTCGCAGTCACTCCCCTCCAGTGACTTACCTCACTTACCTGCCAGACGTCTGGTCAGCCCGTCGACCCGTCTGGACTTCTCGCCAAGCGTCCGGTCAGCCCGTCGACCCGCTTGGACTTCTCGCCAGCTATCCGGTCAGCCCGTCGACCTAGCTGGACTACTCGCCAAACGTCCGGTCAGCCCGTCGACCCGCTTGGACTTCTCGCCAGCTATCCGGTCAGCCCGTCGACCTAGCTGGACTTCGTGCCAGACATCCGGTCAGCCCGTCGACCTGTCTGGACTTCTCCTGCACACTCGATCAAAGTGTCAGACAACAACAAAACTAACTTAACCTATTTGTCATTCATCAAAACCTGGATTAAATCGTTAGTGCTAACCGCACCAACAGTAACAAGGTGTACTATAAAGTCAATCACTGGGTATGCAATAAGTTATGCAGAGGGATGTGAGTGATGTAGATGAGATATGTCCCTTCCATATGACAGAAACAATATATGTGGACCCCTTGATTAGTAGGATACAAGAATGCATGTCTATGCTCAAATGAGTCAATATGAGATATTGAGTTTATTTGTATGAGAATGTCTACTTAGAGATTACAAAACATAAATATTGATAAAAGAATGACACAGTATATACCTCATTGATTAATCTAGATATCAAGGATAGATGGACTGAGTCATACAAGATAATAGACACGGAAAGGTTAAGTCGGATCTCGACATTCTCAACACTTGGGTAGCAATGATGCCTTGCTAGGTGTCACTCATTGTTTATGTATCTAAAATGATTTTAGATACATTGCCAATATATGAGAGTCTATTGGGTCACACAAAAAGAGCATGTTAGTTTGACTAAAATACTAAAGATCTTAAGAATAATGGGTTACTCCAAAGTGTTGGTGTCATCTTTGTAATGATTGACACTAGTGCTAGTGGGAGATTATTAGTATTAGCCCTAAAAGTCAATTATAAGATGATTAGGCTTATTAGTTAATGAGTCCAATCCGAGTTAGACTCATTGGGTTGGATAGAGTCTAATCCGTGTTAGACTCATTGAGTTAGACTCAATTGAATCCATTCATTCATGGAAAGACAATGATGGTTAATTAGATTAATCATGCATTAAGGAAGATGAAAAGATAATGATAGTTAATTAGATTAATCATGCATTAAGGAAGATGAAAAAATAATGATGGTTAATTGGATTAATCATGCATTAATAAGAGGAAGCCTAAAAGGCAAAAACCCTTGGTATTCATGGGATGAATATAAAAGGAATTTTGTCAATGTATTTTAGAGATGAAACTTGTCATCTTCTTCTTCCTCTTCTCTTCTTGATCTTGGCCGAACCACTCTTGCTTGCTAGCACAAGAAGGTTGTTCTTCTCTGAAGTCGTGTTCGTCTGACGAACGGAACGTGTTCGTGTGAATGCCGTAGAGGCGCGAACACTTGATCGCGCTGAGATCAGCATCTAAAGAAAAGTTGCTATCGGGATTGCGAAGGGCATAAAACAAAGGTATAAATCTCATCAAACTTAGTATATGTATTTTTCTCCTTTGCATGGATCTTCTGGAGATGATCTAGTTTATTTTTCCGCTGCGCTTTCTACGTGTTTAGCACGCTAGATCCTTACACTCGCAAAGGATGAATCCAACTCGAGTGGGACTGGCAGCCAGGACCTCTGAGCGACACGACACATCCTCTACATGCTAACCTGAAAATAGAGAAAAAAATAAGGGATAGTGAGTACAACAACTCAGTGGGTATAAGAAGATAGTGCATAATACTAATATAAGAAAATTAAAAGATACAGTCTCTAGTAAATACTTACTAACCAATGTAAGTGTCCTAATATAATCACCTGCTAACCAAAAGCATAACCAATACATAAGACTATGCTAACCTACTCAATCAAGTATAACCAACAAATCGGGAGTATATACCGCACATCCAAACCTGCACGAACAAATACATGCCTAACATATAGCAAGCATATAACAAACACTGACTGCGAGAGAAACACTCTACTATGGATGGTCCCGTGGGTAGTCAGGGTAAACAACTAGTCACTATCTGTAGGAAAATGCTCTACCACGGATGGTCTCATTGGCAAACATGATGTGGTAGCTATCTAGCTCCCCTATCATTGACTGCAGGAGAACACTTTACCGCGGATGGTCCCATGGGTAGTCAGAGTATGTAACTAGTTACTGTCTGCGAGAGAACGCTCTAACACGGATGGTCCCGTGGGTAGATAAGGTATATACCAACAGTCATTAATGACTCTCGAAACCACGAATGGGAGACAATGGTCGTTAGGACAAAACAACGTAATGACAAGCAGAAAATGTATAATCACATCCAATATAACACTCTATAGCCACACCTTGGTATAACCTCACTACTGTATAGGCATGAACCTAAATAACAATAAGGGTGCATTTGGTTCAAGTTATGATATATAACCTTGATTAATGATTACTAGGTAATCACATAACCAATGTTATGGGGATAAAACATAACCAAATGTTGTTTGATTCAATCTAGGTAATGGAACAAAAATTTGTTTGTTTGAAGGTTTTAATGAATAACTTACCTTAATATTTTACTGTATTACCCTCCATTACAAAATCAACTATACATAATAATAATAATAATAATAATAATAATAATAATAATAATAATAATAATAAAAATATTTTAAAAAAAAACTCTACATTTTTTCTTTTTTATGTTTTTTTTACCTTTTTCACGTTTTTCTTTATTTTTATGTGTGTTTTCACTTTTTTTTCTTTTTTTTACATTTTTTTATTTTTAAAATTTTTTTTTTATTATTTTTTATTTGTTTAATTCTTATATTTTTTAAAGTTTTTTATTTTTTTATTTTTAAATTTTTTATACGTTTTTCTATTTTTTTTTTATTTTTTAAATGTTTTTCTATTTTTTTACATTTTTTTATTTTTTACATTTTTAAATTTTTTTATGTTTATTTATTTATTTATTTATTTTATGTTTTTTATTTCTTATTTTTTACATTATTTTATTTTTTTACGTTTTTCTCTTTTTTTTTACATTTTTTTTCCACATTTTTCTAATTTTTAAAAAGTTTTCCCTGTTTTTAAATGTTTTTTTATTATTTTTAAAATTTTTTCTATATTTTTCTCTTATCGGAGGGTTTTTTTGGTAAAAAAAAATCATTAACTCCGGAATCAAGAAAAACCTTAGTTTTCTGAGGTTTTTTGATTTCGGGTTGCATGCCTATTTTGCTGACATGTCGGGCATGGAACATTACTCGGGAATCATCGATTACCTAAACCAAACAAAATTTTTATTGATAACCTTGGATGGATAACCAAGGTTATCAAGGATAACCCCCAACCAAACGCACCTAAGGGTCTAGTAGGATATTCGATATCCTACCCTATGGTATGAAATAATAAACAAAGGTTTAGCAAGATACTCGATATCTTATACTACGATATGATCATCCTAATGATAAGCACAACTTAAATCATCTACCAAGGGCCTAGTAGGATATCCAACATCCTACACTATGGTATCATAATATCATACATATATAACAAAATCAAGCAAGAAGAACAATGAGACTACATAGATATAAAATGAATCATCTCTATGGTCAAGCAACATAAGCATCAAACTCAAGAGATAATATGAATAGAGTCAAGGTAAATAGTAATTATTGTATAATCAATAAATGACAATAAATAATTTTACACTAAGATCAAAGAAACTAAAGAGGTCAAAGGAGAAATACCCACCTTAACTAAAGAATCATCATAATCATATTCAAGTAAGAGAGATTTGCTTCAATCTCGAATCCCTAATCCATCGGCAATACCTTCTTTAGTGGTGGTTCACAGTGTTGGTGCAATTTGCACTAATGATCTAACTCAAGTTTTGATGAATGACAAGGGGTTTAAAGTTAGAGTGTTTTGTGATTCAATTACTTTACCAAATGTGCAGGAGTTGACTGGTCTGAAGGACCTGACACCAGGATAAAATTTAGCTAGGTTTGCGGGACCCGATAGCTGGTGGGAAGTCCAGATAGGTCTGCGGGGCTCAATATCTGACGGGAAGTCCAATTGGATCCGTGGGCCTGACAACCGACCGAAATCCAATTGGGTCTGTGGACCTGAAAACTGGTGGGAAGACATGGTGGGTCAAAGGTAAGTCAAGCGACTGCAAGTGGTAAGTGAAGGTAAGCAACTGGAGGAGAGATCCAATGAGGATGTGTTCCCCGTTGAGGGAACTGTAGGCATCGATCTAACTTAGATCCATTTGGGAAACCTAAGCTGAGACCTTGACTAGATTCTGGTCCCAAGGAGATAGGATCTAATTACAACTCTTATTTTATTATATTGTGCTAACTCTATTTTGTAGGATAAATATATTTTCTATTGTCTGGACGAACCCTTTTTGTAGGGAAGAAATTATTGAAGAAAAGGGGAGTCCAGGGGCCCGGAGGTGGTCAGGGCGCCCAGACCACCTCGGCCGGGAGGGTGTCATAGGCACTCAGGCAGTTCGGGCGCCCAGAGTCAGTCTAGGCGCCCGAACCCAAAAACTCATCTAGAAGCTGAGATGGAGTGTGTCGACTGGCCGAGCCACGTCGACTGGTGTAGTCTAGGCGCCCGAGGGGTTCTAAGCGTCCGGAATGGACCTATATAAAGGCCTTCGACCAGGAGCTTCACAACAACACCTACTAAGACTTTCATATTCAAATGCTACTCTGAAAAGGCTCCGACAACACCGAAAGGCTACTCCGAAGCTCAAGGAACAAGAGACTTCATTTTCCTTTTTGTTTGTCGGTAACTTTGTCATTTTTTAGTTCCTGTACTCAACTCTGGTAATACTTTTTGTGAAAAGATAGTGATTGTCTAACGAAAGCACTCGACGAGTGCGAGTCTTAGAGTAGAAGTCGTCGAAGGTTCCGAACTAAGTAAAACTTGACTTTGTTAGCATTGTCTTTTATTCTTTCGCTGCATATTTGTTTTTAGTCATAATTTTTTACGAACACTATTCACCCCCCCTCCTTCTAGCGTCTTTCCGTTCCTTCAAGTGGTATCAGAGCGGGTACCACTCTGAATTGGTGCAACCACCAATCAGGCAAGAGGGTGACTTTTAAGTTTTTTTTTTCATTTCTCTTCGATTTTTGAGCTTTTTCAATATAATCTGAGCTGGTACAATTACCTCATTAGATAAATTTTTCCGTTGCAAACTACTCTGAATTGGTGCAACACCAATCAAGTCTTAATATCTTTATTTTCTCCCACACTGCTAATCCAAGACCTAGTCTTGGGACTTCTTCCTCTTTGTGTGCAAGGTTTCTTAAATGACCCAAAACGAGGGCTACAACACTGTTCGTCCTCCCCTCTTCAACGGTGATGATTTTTCATACTGGAAAAAGTAGATGGAGGTGTACCTGAAGATCGGGATCAATGGTTCACAATTCGACGAGGATATCGGGCACTGATGGACGAAGCAACAAAAGTACTGATTGAACCAGAAAGAAGGAATCTGAAAGATAAGAAAAAAACCTAGATCAATTTCAAGGCAATGAATACCATCCAGTGTGGACTTACCAAGGAAGAACTGAATCGCGTTGGTCCATTCAAAAATGCTAAGGAGCTCTAGGACAAACTGATTGAACTACACGAAGGCACAAGAGATGCAAAGGTAACGAAGCGTGACTTGTTGTTAAATAATCTTTTTAACATTAAAATGTAGGATGGAGAAACAACTACTCAGTTGCATGCAAGAATCAAGGACATTCTCAATAAGCTCCATCTAAACGGTCACCAACTGGAGAACAAAGATGTAATCAGGTATGCTTTAAATTCTTTTCCTCGAAATGCACTATGAGAATCCATAGTAGATGCCTATAAAATTTCGAGGAACTTAAATAAATTAAAATTAGATGAGTTATTTTGTGAACTTGAACTCCATGAACAGACTAACTCAAAGTAGGTCGAGAAAGGTATTGCACTTTTTACAGGTCCCTCAAAATAAGCCAAATACAAGAACAAACCAAAGTCAGAATTTGAATTTGACTCAGAAGACGAAGAAGAATAACTCGTGAACATGGTTAGAAAAATGTTCACGAGAAGAAAGAACAATTTATCGAAGAAGGATCTATAAAAGGTAATCAAATCAAATGATGTGAGGCGAAGATCACATGCTATAGATGTAACAAGAAAGGACACTACAAGCAAGAGTGCCCATAAACAAAAGACAAACACAAAACAACTAGAAGGAAGAAAGCACTCAAGGCGACATGGGACAAATCATCTTCAGAAGATTCGGGCGACGAAGATTAGAAGCATCACAACTAACTCACACTAATAACAACTGGATCGAAACCAGAAAGCAAGTCGGAATAAGATGACGAATCCTAGTACGAATCAAGCCACGAGTCAACACTCATTTCCGGAGGTTCAAACAAGGTATCTTCTATTTTAACCTCTAAATTCTTTAAAATAATTGCATGCTTGAATAAAAAGTTAATTAATTATGAATAATAAACTGAAATGCTCCTTGAGGAAAATCAACACCTCAAGGAACAAATTTAAAGTACAAAATCCAAATCAAATTATAAAACTTGAGGAGGAAAACACAATATTAAAAAGTGAAATTAATAAACTCAAAGGATTATTATAAGCCTTCACCACTAGATCAAAAAACTTAAACCTAATCCTTAAAATCGAAAGAGCTATGTACAATAAATCCAGACTTGGATAACAGTCCAGCTCAATAAATAAAACATTTATCTCTCTAGTAAGTCAAAACAAGAAACAAACTAAAGTCTGGGTTCCGAAAACATACTTAATTACGCAAGTAGGACTCAATCAATTTTATGTACCTAAAAATAAAATTCATTATCCAAAACCAAATCAAATAGAAAAAATAAATTAAAATCAAATAACTACAAAGCTAATTTAAATTACCATCAAGTTTATTATAACTATAAAAATCATTGACATAAACCTAAAAGGTTCAATAATTCAGGGGGTGCTCCAAATTAGTTGGCACCTCTAAAATAATAGTTACCCAGTTGGGTCATTTGGACTAGATTAAAAAGGGTCAAAAGTTTAACTTGAAAAATAATATTGGAAAAGTTTTGGATGATAATAGGTTAGGGAAACTATGTCTATGTATGTCTAGGAAGATATGACTTCGATCTGATGTATTTGGCTTAGTGAAACTAACTGAAGCTACCCCTTACCAATCCTAATTGGTTAGACCACTGTTTTGTTATTAAGTTCAGTAGATAGGACTCTTTAGAAAATTTTGAAGGCGTGGTTATTCTAATGATGTCCAGGTGACTCACCATACCTTAGTACTTTATCTAAAGAACACCTATTTGTTAAACCCAAAACTAAACTTGAATCTAACACAAGTTAAACCAAATCCTGAAATTCAACATAACTCGTCTCATAAAATCATAGGATCCCTTTTGTATGAAAATTTAGACTAGTGAGATGAATAAGGTTAAATTAAATTAAGCTATGATTAATTCTAATTAATCAATCTGAAATTCAATGATCATACTAATTTTTTTAAAACTAAAGATCTTAGATTAAAGGGGAAGATGCTTATTTGGTTAATTTTCAAATTCTAGGAAAAAAATTTTACTTTTTCTAAAAATTTCCCTTTTCTCTTAGTGTTGCAAAAATTATTTTGGTCTTAGGCTAGATCAAACACATAGAAAGCATATTCCTATAGATCTAAGAATCGAGCATCTCACAAACACATTAGATCTACCTTGATTGTATATTCAAAAACATATAATGGCGTGAGATGCGTAAGCTTCTTGCCTGGACTTCAGATGCTTATATCAGTGCATCAACATGACTGGACGAAAAATACAACAGTACATTAATCAAGTTAAGCAGTCTTTTTTCAGTAAGTTCTAACTGGACATTAATACTTAACTTAGCTAACCAAGTGAACACTACTATCTTCTGGTAGTCAGTTAGTAACTAAAAGTTAAGTATTTAAGGACTAATTTTAGATGAGTACTTTTAAACTAAGTTTTTTTTATATGTTAAATTGTTCTTAATTAAATATTATGTAGTCAAGACTTAATTAATCTTCACCATAAATTAATTTTTAATTAACTTAATTATAAAAGTTAACTAATTAAATTAATAATCAACTTAATTAATCTTCACCATAAAGTAATTCTTAATTTAATTTAATTTTTAATTAACTTAATTATAAATTTTAACTAATTAAATTACTAAGCAACTTAATTAATCTTCACCCTAAATCAATTCATAATTTAAATTATTTTTTAAATTTAACTAATTAAATTACTTAACAACTTAATTAATCTTTACCATAAATTAATTCTTAATTTTTAATTAACTTAATTATAAAAAAAATTACTAATTAAATTACTAAACAACTTAATTAATCTTTACCATAAATTAATTCTTAACTTAGGTTTAATTTAATTTTTTTAATCTCTTAACTAAAATTAAATTCTTAATTTAAAGTTAAATTTTAATTTTTAACTTAAACTTACATTAAAAAAAAATGCTATGCAAACCAAGGGCCCAAAACCTGGGGTGGGGCCCCTGGTATAAGGGTTCGAGCGCCCCGCTTAGCCGCCGAGTTCAGGTGCCCGAACGCACAGTCCGGGTGCTCAGACCGGCCTATAGAAGGGGGTCAGTGGGCGTCCCCTTTCTTTGCCCCTCTCCCTTTTCTCTTTTGCAAAGGCTCCTCACCAGGCTTTACGACAAAAGCAAAAAAAGAAAAAAAAAATCGATTCTCAAGTCGTCATTGCAGATCAACCAAGGTCATCAATTCTATTATAAATATTCATGATGCGTCAGTAATATTTTAATTTTAAATTTTATTTGGTTTGTTTTGTTTTTTTTAGCATTTTTTTTAGGATATTTTTGTTAATTAGGAAACGATCTCATCCTCGTGTTGGCCCCTCAACTGCTAGTACGAACCCTAAGTTTCCCACTGATGAACTTAGGATTCGATTTTCCTCTACTATCTATGTGCCTTTACTGTCTAGATAGGTATTTTTTTCATGCGTTCATGCATTCCCGCTATCGAGATTATTAATTATTATAACTTGCAACGTTTAGTTTATTGTTCTAGTTCAGTCAACATAGATCTGTATGCTGAATTGTATAACAACTTAGTTAGAGTTGATGATCTTACCTACATCACTAGGGTCGCGGGTACGGATGTTAAATTATCCCCTACTATCATTCGGGACTTTTTAGGATTACAACCATCTGCATGTCCGTTCCAGTGTTACCCCCTTCGAGATCCACCATTTGTCGATCCCTACTCGGGGGGGGGGGGGGGGGGCCAACTTATACCGACGGTGATCCTATTTTGATCAATAACCCTTAGAGTCCAGGACTATGACCTTTATAGGGTCTTAGTTACATGCATTTTGCCTCTGACCACTCGCGACATAGCGATGATGTGTCCTTTTCATACATAGATATTAATTTGCACATATTTCATACCATCATCTACTCATCAGGTATTACCACTAGTCGGTGATTTTATATGCCCTATTGCCACATTTTGACCGCATACATAGCCTCATTGGGTATTGATGTCACCACGGGTGATGTCAGAGCCCTAAATGAGTTTGATATAGTAAGTGCTAGGAACTTCTCCTTAGCTGGTGTACATATAGATAATGAGGGTGTCCTATCCTGGAGGAGAGAGGCCAAGCACCAGCCTAACCCAGCCGCTCAGCCTCCACCTGATCCGGTAGCCCAGCCCCAGCCTGATCTTGCGGCCCAGGATCAGCCTAATCTAGCTCCAGGAGAGGAGGTAGAGATAGATGAGTACATTGCTGATATTTTTGGGATGTCCACACCTCCAGTCCCTCGTACATTAGACGACAGAGTTACCAGACTTGAGGGATCCATGACGAGTCTTTGACAGGAGGTCTCCGGCCTTCGACAGGATGTCTCCAGTCTTTGAGAGGTGGAGCGGTTTGCTTTTTTACATATTGTCTCAATATTATTTTTTTCTAACTTTAACCCAGGTTGTCATTGCATCAAAAAGGGAGATAGTATTGGTGTAATTTGCACTAATAATCTAACTCACGTTTTGATGAATGACAAGGAGTTTAAAGTTAAGAGTATTTTGTAATTTAATTGCTTTGCCAAGTGTACAGGAGTTGACTGATCTAAAGGAATCGATACTAGGCTGAAATTTAAATAGGTTCGTAGGACCCAATATCTGGCGGGAAGTCGGTCCACAGGACCTGACAATCGGTCGAATTCCAGTTGGGTCTGCAGACCTGACAACTGGCAAGAATATCTGTGGATCAAAGGCAAGTCAAGCGACTGTAAGTTGTAAGTGAAGGTAAGCAACTAGAGGAGAGATTCAGTGAGGACTCATTCCCCGTTGAGGGAAATGTAGGCGTCGGTCCAGCTTAGGTCCATTTGGAAAACCTAAGCTGAGATCTTGACTAGACCCTGGTCTCGGGGAGACAAGATCTAATTACTACTCTTACTTTATTGTGTTGTGCTAACTATATTTTGTAGGGTAAATATATTTTCTATTGCCCGGACTAACCCTTTTTACAGGGAAGAAACTGTTGAAGAGAAGGGGAGTATGGGCGCTCGAAAGGTATATGGGTGCCCGAAGCTAGTCTGGGGCCTCAAACCACATCACCTGAGCGGGTGCCATAGGCACCCGGGCAGTCCAGGCGCCTGAAGTTGGTCCAAGCGCCCGGACCCGAAAACTCATTCAGAAGCTGAGGTGGATCATACTGACTGGCCGAGCCATGTCGACTGGTGTGGTCCAGGAGCCCGGAATGGGCCTATGTAAAGGCCTTTGACCAAGAGCTTAACAACAACACCTACTACAACTTTCATATTCAAGTGCTGCTCTGAAAAGGTTCTAACGACACCGAAAGGCTACTCTGAAGCTCGAGAAATAAGAGACTTCGTTTCCCTTTCTATTTGTCGATAAATTTGTCATTTTTCAATTCTTGTACTCAACTCTTGTAATACTTTTTGCGAATTGATAGTGATTGCTCAACAAAAGCACTCGACAAGTGCGAACCTTGGAGTAGGAGTCATCGAAGGCTCCGAACCAAGTAAAACTTGGCTTTGTTAACATTATCTTTTATTCTTCCACTGCATACCTATTTTTAGTCGCAATTTTTGATGAATGCTATTCAACCCCCCCCCCCCCCCCCCTCTAGGTTTTTTTGATCCTTCAAACAATGGCTAGGTGGTGGTCAGCAGTCAGAGCTCAGGCATGCTACTGGTTGAGGAAGCTGAAGGTGGCAGTGTTGCCGACCTCACGAAGATGTGGCACTTGGTGGCACTGAGGTTTTGGTGATTATGACGTACGATGGAGGAGAATGAGACACCAGTGTCGGCTTTTCCCAAGCTGAGTGCCTTCCCAGTCGAATGCACGATGCGACAACAATGAGCATCCAGTGTTTTGGCTCGGGTAGCGAAGGAACAGCATGAACAACGACTCTTGCACCGGGTCTGCAGAGCGCATGCATGGCTGACGGCGTCGATGGGTGCCCGGGACAAAGGGAAAAGGCATGGATGTCGTCATCTTGCGTGGACAGAGGCGACACCATAGGTTGGGGCACGCATCGGAGGACGTGTTGTCGAGCATGGCAGCTAACTCACTATCAAGCATGGAGGCGGATGCACTGTTGAGTGCGTCGATGGAGAGAGAAGGAGGGGAGCTAGGGTGGCAGCGGGACACAGCGCCCGCAGAGTGACGCACTGTCGCGCATTCACCGAGAAGCGGCAGAGATGAAATAACGATAAATAAACTTAGGGTTTGATAAACCTAGGTTTTAATTTAAAATCATTAAAATAATTTTAGAAAATTAAACATTTCCTCGTTTAAATAGGATACTTAAATTAGACTTTCCTTTGATCCAGTTTATACCTATAAACCATAAAAGAATTTCTTTAAAATCCAAAAAAAATTTAAGTAATTTTGTACATTCATATAAACCTATTTTCTAATTAATTATCCACTAAAATATATTTATTTCATTAAAATAATTTAATTATGTTAAATTTTAATTATTTTAATTCCTTATCTATATTTTTGATATATTACACCCATGCCTAATATGAATTTGATAGTATCCACTTTTCAAATCCAATTTAGTATACACAATAGATCCACTAATCTGGTCAAGTAAATTATTTAATCAAGGAATGAGAAAACTATACCTAATAGTGATTTTATTGATGGAATGATGGTTCTGCTGTCCACACACACAAGCCACAAGTTATCCTTCATTGGTATTAAAAGGGTAAGTATAACACATTGACTCATGCTTGTTGGTGCAGGTCGCATTAATAATATATTTTTGATGTATGACAAATAAGTTAAAGTTAGATGCGTTGTTTGTCTAACCTTTCTACCAAGTGTGCAAGAGTTGACTGATTTGAAAGCCTGACATTAGGCTGAAATCCAACTAGGTCCGCGGAACCCGATAGCTAGTGGAAAGTCTAGATAGGTCCGTGGGGCCCAATATTTGGCGAGAAGTCCGGTTGTCCGTGGGGCGTAACAACTGGTCGAAGTCTAGTTAGATCTGTGAACCTGACAACTAGCGGGAAGATAGGGTGGGTCAAAGACAAGTTAAGCAACTACAAGTGGTAAGTGAAGGTAAGCAACTAAAGGAAAGAACCATTGAGGACGTGCTCCCCATTAAGGAAACTGTAGGCGTCGATCCAGCTTAGGTCCATTTAGGAAACCTAAGCTGAGTCCTTGACTAGATCCTGGTCTTGGAGAAACGGGATTTAATTACTACTAATATTTTATTATATTATGCTAACTCTATTTTATAGGGTAAATATATTTTCTGTTGTCGGACTAACCCTTTTATGCAGGGAAGAAGTTGCTGAAGAAAAGGGGACTCCGGGTGCCTAGAAGGGGCCAGATGCCCCGACCAGCTCGCCCTGGAGGTTGCGACGGGGCGGAATGGGCCTATATAAAGGCCTTCGACCAGGAGCTTCAACACAACAACTACTATAAGTTTCTCTCTTGCGTACTGCTCCAAAAAGGCTCCGACAACACCGAAAGGCTGCTACAAATTTCGCATAATGAGAGATTGAATTTTGTTTCCTTTCTATTTGTCGATAAATTTTTCCAGTTCTAGTACTAACTCTTGTAACAATTTTTATGAACTGATAGTGGATTGCCCAACGAAAGCACTCCACGAGTGCGGGCCTTGGAGTACGAGTCGTCAAAGCTCCGAACCAAATAAAACTTGGTTTGTTAACATTGTTTTCTTTTCTTCCGCTACGTACTTAAATTCACTCTCAATTTTCAATGATCATTATTCCCCCCCCCCCCCCCCCCCCCCCCTCTAGCGTCTTTCCGATCCTACAAATGGTATCATAGCAAGTACCGCTCTGAATTGGTGAAACCACTAAGCAAGCAAGGGGGTGATTTTTTTTTCTTTCTTTTATATTTCAGTTTTTGAGATTTTTTGATATAATCCAAATTGGTACAATTACCTCTTTGGATAAATTTTTTTTCATTGCAAACTACTCTGAATTGGTGCAACACCAATTCAGTCTTAATATCTTTATTTTTCTCCCACACTGCTAATCCAAGACCTAGTCTTGGGATTTCTTTTCTTTTTCCTCTTTTGTGTGCAAGGTTCATGGCCCAAAACGAGGGATGCAATACTGTATGTCCTGTTTTCAACGGTGACGACTTCTCACACTGAAAGAAGCGGATGAAGGTGTACCTAAAGACCGACTTTGACCAATGGTTTAGCGTCACCAAGGAATACAAGGCTCCAGTCGACCACAACACTGGAATTCCAATGGACCCAAAAAATTAGAATTCGGAGATGAAGAAAAAGGCTCAAATTGACTTCAAGGCCCTCAATACAATCCAGTGTGGGCTAACGAAGGAAGAACTAAATTGTGTCGACCCACACGAAAATGCGAAGGAGCTATGGAACAAACTCATAGAATTACACAAGGGAACTAATGACACAAAGGTAACAAAAAGGGGCCTATTTTTAAATTAACTCACTTTAAACAATTCATGCTTAATGCTTGCTTTATTGCATTTTTTCTAACTTTAACTCAAGTTATCATTACATCAAATAGGGGGGATTATTGGTGCAGGTTGCACTAATAATCTGATTTTGAGGTATGAAAAATAGGTTAAAGTTAGATGTGTTGTTTGTCTAACCTTTCTACCAAGTGTGTAGAAGTTGACTGGTCTGAAGGACCTGACATCAGGCAGAAATCTAGCTAGGTCCACGGGACCCGATAGCTGGTGAAAAGTCCAAATACGTCCACGGGACCCAATATCTGGCGGGAAGTTTGGTTGGGTCCGCAGGGCCTAACAATCGACCGAAATCCAGTTAGGTCTAAGGACTTGAAAATTGGCAAGAAGACCTAGTGGGTCAAAGGCAAGTCAAGCGACTGCAAGTGGTAAAAGAAGGTAGGCAACTAGAGGAGAGATCCAGTGAGGATGCGCTCCCTTGACTAGATCCTGGTCTTGGAGAGACAGGGTCTAATTACTACTACTATTTTATTATGTTGTGCTAATTCTGTTTTGCAAGGTAAATATATTTTCTATTGTCGGACTAACTCTTTTCTACAGAGAAGCTGCTGAAGAAGAGGGGACTCCGAGTGCCTAGACTCCGGGCCCTCGGACTAGCTCGCCTTGGAGGTCGCCGCGGGCACCCGAGCGGTCCGGGTGGCCGAAGTTGGTCCAAGCGCTCGGACACGAAAATTCATCCACAAGTTGAGGTGGAGTGGGCCGACTGGCCAAGTCACGTGGTCCAGACACCTAGAGGGGTTCCAGGCGTCCGGAATGGGCCTATATAAAGGCCTTCGACCAGGAGCTTCAACACAACAACTACTATAAGTTTCTCTCTTGCGTGCTACTCTAAAAAGGCTCTGACAACACCGAAAGGCTACTCCAAAGTTCGTGGAACGAGAGACTGAATTTTGTTTCCTTTCTATCTATCGATAACTTTTTCTATCTCTTGTACTTAACTCTTGTAACAATTTTTACGAACTGATAGTGGATTGCCCAACGAAAGTACTCGACGAGTGTGAGCTTGGAGTAGGATTCGTCGAAGGCTCTGAACCAAGTAAAACTTGGCTTGTTAGCATTGTTTTCTTTTCTTCCGCTACGTACTTCGATTCGCTCTCAATTTTTGACGATCGCTATTCACCCTCCCTCCTCTAGCATCTTTCCGATCCTACAATGCTCTCCCTTATGTGACCCTTAACCAGCAATTCTTCAACCTATCATCGCAACTCCTCATGCTTATGTGGGCTCATCCTGTAATGTTCTCTGTTCGATAGTGTCACTCTAGATTCCAAATCAATATGATGTTGAATATCACGCAAAGTTGACAACTCATTTGGTAGCTTTTCAGGAAAAAAGTTCACTAAATTCGTCAATGAGTGGAGTCACAGATTCTGGAATAGTGTTGGATTTCGACACTTCCTTTCCTATCAACACAACCCTTTTCTACTTCTACAAGCTCCTCGTCAAATTTAGCTCAAGACAATAAGGTTGCAGCTTCACCTATAGATTTTGGTTGTTCCATTGACTATCTACAATGTAGCAGCACAATTTTAATCCCCTCAAACACAAAATTGTAAGTGTTGCCATGGATCTACCTAACAACAAATGATAAGCATCCATTGCTACGATATCACACCAAATAGTATTCCTATATTTTGGACCAATAGAAAATGGAACAAGTGCCCTCTTAGCCCCCCCCCCCTCCTTCTTCTTAAGACACACCAGTTTATAGGGTCTAGGTTGACTCTCAATCTAGATATTCAGTTTCTGCATAGCTTTGACAAACACAATATTCTCACAACTTCTTGTATCGATCACAAAACAACATACCTTACCGAAGATGGTATAGGTTGACTAAAAAAATATTACTCCATAGTCAATCATCATCCGCTGCTACCTTCACTGTCAAATAGAAGCGTCGTACCAACAATGTCATCGTGACATCTCCTTCCACTAGTATCTATTTACGACTTCTTCATTAACTACTGGGTCTCCCGTGATCTCTAGTGTATAGGGTCTAGGGTGACTCTCAATCTGGATATGCAGTTTCTGCATAGCTTTGACAAACACAATATTCTCACGACTTCTTGCATCAATCACAAAGCAACATACCTTACCCAAGATGGTATAGGTTGACTGAAAAATATTACTCCATAGTTAATCATGTTGGTGCGGGTAGCACTAACGGTCTAACCTAGGTTTTGATGAATGACAAATAGGTTAAGTTAGTTTTGTTGTTGTCTGACACTTTGATCGAGTGTGCAGGAGAAGTCCAGACAGGTCGACGGGCTGACCGGATGTCTGGCACGAAGTCCAGCTAGGTCGACGGGCTGACCGGATAGCTGGCGAGAAGTCCAAGCGGGTCGACGGGCTGACCCGACGCTTGGCGAGAAGTCCAAGCGGGTCGACGGGCTGACCGGACGCGTGGCGAGAAGTCCAGACGGGTCGACGGGCTGACCGGACGTCTGGCAGGTAAGTGAGGTAAGTCACTGGAGGGGAGTGACTGCGAGGACGCGTTCCCGGGAAGGGAATATTAGGCGTCGATCCGGCTTAGATCCATTTCGGATATCTAAGTCGAGATCGTGACTAGATTCCGGTCTCGGAAAGACGGAATCTAAGTCATACTCTTTTTTGCTAATTCATACTCACTTTGCTTTTGCTAACAATCTGTGTTGCAGGGTAAATTTGCCTCCGGACTAACGTTTGTTTTGCAGGACGGATTCTGCGGGAAAACAGGGTCCGGGCGCCTGGGAGGCAAACTTCATCCAAACTCACGCGTCGCCACATGGAGCATCTCGGTTTGAGTAGCTACGTCACATTCCAGGCGCCCGGAGCAACATATAAAAGAAGCCCCAAGCAGGAGCTTCAGTATCAACAATCAATCTGAGAACTCTTCTACTGCTGGTCCTGCTGCTCTACGTGCTTGCGACGACAACAAAGCTTCGACAAAGTGCTCCTCCGGTTTTTAGTTAATTTCTTTTGTCGATATTACTTTGTTTCACTTGCATTTCCTGTATTCATTTTGTAAGTATATTCGAATTGCTAGTGATTGCCCGACGAAAGTGGTCAAGGACCACGGGCATTCGAGTAGGAGTCGTCACAGGCTCCGAACGAAGTAAAAAACAACAGTGTTCATTTACTTTTCCGCTGCGTAGTTTTACTCGACTTTTTCGAATCGATATTCACCCCCCCTCTATCGAACGATCACGGTCCTACAAGTGGTATCAGAGCAGGTACCGCTCTGATTTGGTGCAACCACCAATCAGACTGGGGGTGAATTTTTTATTTTCTTTTGTTTTCAGTTCGACGCTTAATTCTAAAACTAGTGAATCATCACTTTAATATTTTTCTTAATTAATCTAAATTGGTGCAACACGAATCTAGATTTTTACTATTTTTTTCCTCTTCCCGCACTACTAATCCAAGACCAAGTCTTGGGATTTTTTTTGTTTCTTCTCTTTCGTCTGTGCGCAGGACTAAAATGTCTCAGACAGAAGGATTCAGCACAGTTCGACCTCCACTCTTCAACGGGGACGATTTTCCGTACTGGAAAAAGTGGATGGAGGTTTACCTCAAAACAGACTTCGACCAGTGGATGAGCATTACGAGACCATACAAAATTCCAGTGGACAACTCCGAGAATCTACTGGATCCTGAAGACTGGACAGCAGACTTGAAGAAAAAGCATCAACAGAAAATAAAGCGATCAACACTCTATAGTGCGGATTGACAAGAGAAGAACTAAATAGAGTCGGTCCACACAAAAACGCTAAAGAGCTATGGGACAAGTTGATCGAACTGCACGAGGGAACGAGCGACGCCAAGGTAACAAAACGAGACCTGCTTTTAAATAAAATTTTTAATATAAAAATGCAGGAAGGTGAAACGGCGAATCAACTCCACGCAAGAATCAAGGACATCCTTAACGGGCTTCATGCGATAGGCCACCAGATGGAAAATAGAGACTTAATGAGGTACGCATTAAATGCTTTTCCACGTAATAGTTTGTGGGCATCAATCGTAGATGCCTACAAAATTTCTAAAAATCTTTCTGAATTAAAATTAGATGAGCTTTTCTGTGAATTAGAATTACATGAACAAACTAATGCTGGAGCCGAAAAAGGTATAGCTTTATTTGCAGGTTCCTCCAAAGAAAAGAAGAGCAAGCCTGAGTATGAAGAAAATCCCGACCAAGACTCCGAAGATGAAGAACACCTGGTGAACCTGGTAGAAAAAGGAGCTTCAGCACAAAGGACCTTCTGAAGATCAGTTCTCCCTCGGATCAAAAGAACGTGACTTGCTTGGTGAAACAAAAAGGGACATTACAAGAACGAATGCCCAAAACTGAAGTTCGATAAATCGAAGCCAACCAAAAGAAGGCCCTCAAAGCAACGTGGGACGACTCCTCGGACGAATCGGAGGAAGAAGAGCGAACATCGAGCCACCTCGCACTGATGGCCCGCGAAGACGAGTCGGAAGATGAAGACGGGTCTGAACCCGAAACAAGCCACGAGTCTGTACTCGTTTCCGAAGGCCCGAATGAGGTATACTTTAATTTAAACAAAAAAAATTTTAGAATTATTTCCTGTTTAAATAGTAAATTAACTAAAATAGAAAATGAAAACAAATCACTTCTTGAGGAAAATCAAAACCTCAAGGAACAAATAAAAAATTCGAATCCAACTCAAGATCTAACACTTGAGGAGGAGAATTTATCATTAAAAAATGAGATTAACAATTTAAAAGAAATGTTAGAAAAATTCACAACAAGATCAAAAAATCTAGACTTAATCCTAAATAATCAAAAAGCATGCTATAATAAAACCGGACTAGGATATAAGTCGAATTCAAATAAAACCTTCAAATCATTAATAACCCAATACAAATCAACCAATCTAGCTTGGGTTCTGAAAGCGTGCTTAACCACGCAAATATGACTTAATCAATATTATATACCTAAAGAAAAAATACATTATATAAAATCGAATAAACCAAACCAAAATCCAAAATATAAACCTAAATCAAAATCTAAACACTTTAAAAATCAACAAAATTATCACCAAGTTAACCATAACTATAAAAAGAATCGACACAAACCTAAAACCAAGATTTAAATTAATAGCCAATAATTCAGGGGGAGGCTCCAGAATAGCTGGCACCTCCAAAACTAACTAACCCGGCAGGGTAATTAGGATTAGTTAAAAAGGAGACTAAGTTTAACTTGAATCAATGATACTGGTGAAATTTTTGGATGATAGTACGTTAGGAAAACTTGGGCATCGCATGTCTAGAAAGATATGGTTTCGATCTGGTACATTTGGCCAAGTGGAACTGACCGAAGCTACCCTTAAATGGATCATAATCAGTTAGACCAAGGTTTAGTACTAAGCTCCGTGGATAGGACTATTCGGAAAACCTCGAAAGGTTGGTTACTTCTAATGACGTTCATGTGACTCACCAAGCTTAGAAGTTTATCCGAATAATGTCTGTTTGTAGAGACCAAAACTAAACCTGAATCTAACACAAGTTAAACCAAAACTCCATAATTAAAAATCAAATTTCATCTCGCAAAATCATAGAATTCCCTGATTGATAATATCGATCGGGTGAGATGAATAAGGCTTAAAATTTTAATTTTAAACTTAAAAATTAATTTCAAAATTTTAATTTTAAACTTAAAAAATTAATTTCAAAATTTTAATTTTAAACTTAAAAATTATTTTCAAAATTTTAAACTTAAAAATTATTTTCAAAATTTTAATTTTAAACTTAAAAATTAATTTCAAAATTTTAATTTTAAACTTAAAAATTATTTTCAAAATTTTAATTTTAAACT
This sequence comes from Zingiber officinale, assembly GCF_018446385.1. Classification (NCBI taxonomy): domain Eukaryota; kingdom Viridiplantae; phylum Streptophyta; class Magnoliopsida; order Zingiberales; family Zingiberaceae; genus Zingiber; species Zingiber officinale. The sequence goes on from NC_056001.1 coordinate 5,434,814, forward strand.
TAAAAATTATTTTCAAAATTTTAATTTTAAACTAAAAAATTAATTTCAAAATTTTAATTTTAAACTTAAAAATTAATTTCAAAATTTTAATTTTAAACTTAAAAATTATTTTCAAAATCTTAATTTTAAACTTAAAAATTATTTTCAAAATTTTAATTTTAAACTTGAAAATTAATTTCAAAATTTTTTTTCAAAATTTTAATTTTAAACTTAAAAATTATTTTCAAAATTTTAATTTTAAACTTAAAAATTAATTTCGAAATTTTAATTTTAAACTTAAAAATTAATTTCAAAATTTTAATTTTAAACTTAAAAATTAATTTCAAAATTTTAATTTTAAACTTAAAAATTATTTTCAAAATTTTAATTTTAAGCTAAAAAATTAATTTCAAAATTTTAATTTTAAACTTAAAAATTAATTTCAAAATTTTAATTTTAAACTTAAAAATTAATTTCAAAATTTTAATTTTAAACTTAAAAATTAATTTCAAAATTTTAATTTTAAACTTAAAAATTAATTTCAAAATTTTAATTTTAAAATTAAAAATTAATTTCAAAATTTTAATTTTAAACTTAAAAATTATTTTCAAAATTTTAATTTTAAACTTAAAAATTAATTTCAAAATTTTAATTTTAAACTTAAAAATTAATTTCAAAATTTTATCTGGTTATAAATAAAAAGACTAACGTTAAATCCTACTTACTGTAAGAAACCAAGTGGATTTTGGACAGTGGTTGCTCCAAATATATGACTGGAGATCACACCAAGTTCACTCAACTCACTTACAAAAGCTTAGGAACAGTTGCCTTTGGAAACAACGACAAACTCAAGGTAATTGGTATAGGTAATATTGAATTAAAAATAGACTTTATAATTACAAATGTTTTACTTGTTGAAAATTTTAAATACATCCTTCTGAGTATAAGTCAATTATGTGATACTAGGTATAAGGTTAAATTTCTATCCACAGAGTGTTTAATCAAACATCTAGATACTCCTACCATAAGCCTAAAAGGTTTTAGAAAAGACAACATCTATGCCATCAACTTAACCACTTCTTCCATTAAGTGTTACTTAACACAGAAAGAAGAAACATGGTTATGGCATAGAAGAATGTCTCACACCAACTTTCGAAATATAAGTAAACTAAATGGACTTGTGAGAGGCTTACCAAAATTACCTAACTTAGACTCAACCATATGTAATGCTTGTCAACAAGGTAAACAAACTAAATCCACTCACAAACAAACAAATCAACCACAAACTAACTCAATATTAGAACTTCTACATTTGGACCTCTTTGACTCCCATGGAGTCAAATCTATAAATGGAAACTTATATTGTTTAGTAATTATAGATGATTATTCTAGGTTTACTTGGGTAAAATTCTTAAAACATAAAGATGAAACTTTTGAAATTTTTATAAATTTCTGCAAACAAATTGAAAACGAAAAAGATATTAAAATTAAAAGAATCAGGAGTGACAACGGGGGAGAATTTAAAAATCACAACTTTAACAATTTTTGTCTTGAAAATGGTTACCATCATGAATTTTCATGCCCTAAAACCCCCCAACAGAATGGGATTGTAGAAAGAAAAAAATAGAACCTTACTTGAAGCCTCTAGAACAATGTTAAATGAGTATAACCTACCTAAATACTTTTGGGCAGAAGTTGTTAGTACAACCTGCTATGTACAGAACAGAACAACAATAAATAAAACCCATAACAAAACCTTCTTCGAAATATTTTATAATAAGCAACCCAATATAAAATATTTTAAAGTGTTTGGGTGCCCAGTTTTCATCTTAAATACAAGAGAACACTTAGGAAAATTCTCCTCTAAAATTGAAAATGGAATTTTTGTAGGATATTCCCTAAATAGTAGAAGCTATAGAATTTACAATAAGGTTACCTTAAAAATTGAAGAAACTACTAATGTAAAATTTGAAGAAACTAAATAAAACTTAGAACTTACACAACCACCTGAATTTGTTCCAGAAACCAACCAAACTCTAAGTCATGAAGATGAGGAACAACATCAAGAAAATGAACCCCCTAGAACTATAAGAGTGAATCCCAACCATCCAACAGATCAAATAATTGGTGACCCAGACCTAAGAGTTCAAACCAGATCATCTTTTAGAAACTTGAGTCAAATCTCCTTAATCTCAAAACTAGAACCCAAAACAGTGGATGAATCCCTACTAGACCCAGACTGGATTATAGCTATGCAAGAAGAACTAGCCCAATTTGAGCGTAATGAAGTTTGGGACCTAGTACCACCTCCTAAGAATAAGAAAATAATAGAAACAAAATGGGTATTCAGAAACAAATTAAGTGAAACTGGGGAAATTACTAGAAATAAGGCTAGGCTAGTTGCCAAAGGGTTTAGTCAGGTTGAAGGGCTTGACTATGATGAGACCTATGCCCCGATAGCCAGATTAGAATCTATTAGAATGTTACTAAGTTATGCAGCCCATAAGGGATTCAAACTATACCAAATGGATGTCAAGTCTGCCTTTCTTAATGGACTAATTAAAGAAGAAGTGTATGTAGGTCAACCTCCTGGGTTTGAAAGTCTAGAACACCCTGATTATGTATTTAAGTTAAAGAAAGAATTATATGGACTTAAACAAGCACCCAGGGCATTGTATGAAAGGCTAACATCTTACTTAACATCTAAAGGATTCAACCAAGGTCAAATTGACCCAACCTTGTTTGTTAAATCATTAAATATAGACATATTTATTGCACAAATATATGTAGATGATATAATATTTGGTTCAACAAATTCAGACTTTTTAGAGGAATTTATTAATCTAATGGAAAACGAATTTGAAATGAGTCTAGTAGGAAAATTAACTTATTTCTTAGGATTACAAATCAAACAAACAAATGAAGGAAACTATATTTATCAACACAAATACACTAAAGAATTACTTAAAAAATTTGGGATGGAAAATACAAAAGAAATAAAAACACCTATGGCAGTAAACACAATCTTAGATAATGACCCAAATGGAAAATCAGTTTACTTAAAATATTATAGGAGTGCAATAGGTAGCCTACTGTACTTAACTGCAAGCCGACCTGATATTTTATTTGCAGTTAGTATGTGTGCTAGATACCAAACTTGTGCTAAGGAATCCCATTTGACACAAGTTAAAAGAATTTTTAGATATCTTAAAGGAACAACAAATGTAGGAATTTGGTATCCTAGGACCAATAATTTTGAACTAATAGGGTATTCTGACTCAGATTATGCTGGATGTAAATTAGATCGCAAAAGCACAAGTGGTGGATGCCAATTATTAGGTTCATCACTTGTTAGCTGGTTTAGTAGAAAGCAACATTGTGTTGCTCTATCCACAACTGAGTCAGAATACATAGCTATAGGTGAATGTGTTGCACAATTATTATGGATGATGCATACTCTAAAAGATTTCAACTTAAACATCACAAATGTAAAAGTATTAATTGACAATATAAGTTCAATTAACTTAACCAAGAACCCTGTGCATCATTCAAGAACCAAACATATTGAAATTAGGCACCACTTTATCAGGGATCATGTTACTAAAGGTGATATTAAACTCAAATACATTGAGTCCAAATCAAATTTAGCTGACATTTTCACAAAACCACTCCCTGAAAGTGAGTTCAGCAACTTACGTCGAAAATTAGGGATGTGCTCAATAGACTAGGATTTTTTTTCAAAATTGTTTTCAAAATAATTATTTCAAATTATAAGTTAAAATTGTGTGTTTTCAAAACTTTCTATTTTTAGATTTTCAAAAACAGTTTTGGCCTTAGACTAGTTTTGAATCCTTAGAAAGCATGTACCCATAGGCCTAGTTTTTGAGCATCTCACCAACGCCTTAGGTTTACCTTGCTTGTGTTTGACAAACATAGAAAAGGGGTGAGATGCGTAGGCCAACTGTCTAGACTTAAGATGCTTATTTCAGTGCATCAGCATAAGTCTGGACGTTAAATACAAATCAGACAGTAATCAGATTAAGATCATCAGTCAAGTCAAACACTGACTGTTTATAATCAACTTAATCTGACTAACCAAGTGAAAGCTACTATCTTCTGATAGTTAGTTAGTACCTAATTGGTTAGACAGCTGGTTAAATTTAAGTATCAAGTTCAGGGGGAGAAATTAATTAAAATTTTGTGTGTTTGAAAAATGCTTTTTAAAACTAATTTATGTTTGAACATTAGTTTACAAAAAGTTAAATTTAACTAAGTGTTTGAAAAAACTTGGAAGTTTAATTCCACCTAATTTTCAAACCTGATTTAAAAAGTTGACTATTGAAAATTAAACTTTCCAAATTTAGCTTTTATCAAATTAGCCTTAAAAATTTATTTTAGCAAATTTAATCTTAATTAATTTTTGCTTTGTTTTGAAAATTTGAAGTTGAAAATTTACCTTTTGAAAAGTAAATGTTACTTAAACCTGAAAAGAAAATTTACCTTTTGAAAAGTTGAAAAACCTGATTTAAAAATTTTACACGCTTGAAAAGTTAAAACTTGATTAACTTTAAATTTATACTTTTCAAAATTCAACTTGTCTCCCCCAAGTCAACTTGATTTTTTTTACTTGGATTTAAAAATTATATTTTTTTCTTTGAATTTTGAACCAAACTCAGATATTTTTCAAGATTAGCTGTTTTACAGTAACTCTACACTATGTTTACCCTTATTTTTTTTTATGAATGCCAAAGGTGGAGGGTTAGGCGGTTAAGTTAGATAAACCAAATTGAAAACACTAAAACTAACTTTAAAACCGATGTACCTGTTTTTTTGCGTTCTTTCACTAACTTAACCAGGTTGTCATTCCATCAAAAAGGGGGAGATTGTTGGTGCGGGTAGCACTAACGGTCTAACCTAGGTTTTGATGAATGACAAATAGGTTAAGTTAGTTTTGTTGTTGTCTGACACTTTAATCAAGTGTGCAGGAGAAGTCCAGACAGGTCGACGGGCTGACCGGATGTCTGGCACGAAGTCCAGCTAGGTCAACGGGCTGACCGGATAGCTGGCGAGAAGTCCAAGCGGGTCGACGGGCTGACCGAACGTCTGGCAGGTAAGTGAGGTAAGTCACTGGAGGGGAGTGACTGCGAGGACGCGTTCCCGGGAAGGGAATATTAGGCGTCGATCCGGATTAGATCCATTTCGGATATCTAAGTCGAGATCGTGACTAGATTCCGGTCTCGGAAAGACGGAATCTAAGTCATACTCTTTTTTGCTAATTCATACTCACTTTGCTTTTGCTAACAATCTGTGTTGCAGGGTAAATTTGCCTCCGGACTAACGTTTGTCTTGCAGGACGGATTCTGCGGGAAAACAGGGTCCGGGCGCCCGGAAGGAATCCAGGCGCCCGGAGGTCCGGGCGCCCGGAAGGGATCCGGGCGCTCGGGAGGCAAACTTCATCCAAACTCGCGCGTCGCCACGTGGAGCATCTCGGTTTGAGTAGCTACGTCACATTCCAAGCGCCCGGAAGGAATCCAGGCGCCCGGAGCAACATATAAAAGAAGCCCAGGCAGGAGCTTCAGTATCAACAATCAATCTGAGAACTCTTCTACTGCTGGTCCTGCTGCTCTACGTGCCTGCGACGACAACAAAGCTTCGACAAAGTGCTCCTCCGGTTTTTAGTTAATTTCTTTTGTCGATATTACTTTGTTTCACTTGCATTTCCTGTATTCATTTTGTAAGTATATTCGAATTGCTAGTGATTGCCCAACGAAAGTGGTCAAGGACCACGAGCCTTCGAGTAGGAGTCGTCACAGGCTCCGAACGAAGTAAAAACAACGGTGTTCATTTACTTTTCCGCTGCGTAGTTTTACTCGACTTTTTCGAATCGATATTCACCCCCCCCCCCCTCTATCGAACGATCACGGTCCTACAAATCATCATCCGCTACTACCTTCACCGTCAAACAGAAGCGTTGTACCAACAATGTCATCTCGACATCTCCCTCCACTAGTATTTGTTTACGGCTTCTTCGTTAAATACTGGGTCTCCCATGATCTCTTCTTCTTCCTCTTCACAATCTTCATTGTCAATAAATAATGCTTTCTTTCCCGATGCCTTCTTATAATTTGATTGATTGTGTCCAAGCTTTCCACAATTGAAACACTTTAAGCCATCAACTCTGTCACTACCTCTATTTAATTGCCCACTTTTTTTATATATTAACTCCCATAATGCTACCACTTCCAACCGTCCCTATCCTCGAACCCCCACTAGCAGTGCTCGTAGGGGGAATTCTATGTTTCACTGTGCATATTTTTTCACAATCAACACCCTCTGGTGTGCCACAGATACAAAAACATAGTCAAATATATTGACAACTTCTTTATACAACCTTTGATACATCAATCACTGGAAATTATATAACAAAAAGTCTCCCACATGATTTTCTTCATCTTCTCCCGGTTGGTAATTTTAGCCTTATCCAATCTATTTAGGGTCAATTTTAATTATTGCAACCACGTCGTCGCTCTTTTGCATAATCTGATTGCAACCAAGGCCACATATTTGTCTTCAAGCACCTGTTTGAAATCTATGATTTCCTCCATAGAGTGTTGGTGCGGGAAGCATCCGACGATCGAACCTTAGTTTTGATAATGGCAAAAGGGATTCAAAGATAAGGTTAATTGTTATCTAACAAGTTTAAATGAGATTTCAAGAAAGACCTAACTGCGGTTAGGCAGGTGAAAAATCCTAAGGGGTGGTAACCTTAGGTCCTCGGGGGTGGTAACCCTAGGTGGAGGAAAACCCTAAGGGGTGGTAACCTTAGGTCCTAGGGGGAGGTAACCCTAGGTGGCGAAAAATCCTAGGGGTGGTAACCTTAGGCGGAAAGTCCAGTCGATCTGGAGGACTGGACTGGCAATAGGTATGCTCTCCTGAGAAGAGTAGGTGAGGACGCGTTCCCCGGAAGAGAGAACAGTAGGCGTCGGTTCGACCTAGGGTTTCCGGTTGGAAATCCGAAGTCAGAACCGGACAGTCCGGAGACTGTCAGAAACTTCATTTATTGTATTTATATCGTGCTAACATTTGTCTTGCAGGATATGTGGTTATTTTTGGGATTAATATGTCTTGCAGGGTCAAAAGAATAAGGTTTGCCTCGGATGAACAGTACTCGAGGCGCCCTCCATGGAGCTTGGCTGCGCCTCGGGTGCAAAGGTGAGCTGGCTGCGCAGAGGAGCTGAAGGCGCCTCCATGGGACTTGGAGGCGCCCTGGACCACAGCTTTGAGGCGCCTTGGACAGTTGATGGAGGCGCATCAAGGTGGATAACGAGCAGCCAGCGGAGGCTTATCGCAGCGCAGGATCCGGGATAAGGTTTCACATTTGAGGCGCCTCAGTGAGTCCATGGAGGCGCCCTCAACATCCAATAAAAGGAAATCTCTACCAGCAGCTGAGATGATCAATTCAAGAGTGTTCTGTCTCCTGTGTGCTGCTAACAAGACGATCCAGAAGTGTTGTTACGAGTTCTCGATGACCCGGAGCTTCGAGATTTCTATTTCGTGTTGTCGGTATAATTTTTATTGCACTTATTGTAATACACATTTGTATTCTTTACGATATTATAGTTATTGCCCATCGAAAGCGATCAACGATCGCGGGCCTTAAAGTAGGAGTCGCTCAAGGCTCCGAACCAAGTAAATACTTGGGTTCTTCTGTGTTGTGCTTATTTTAATTTCCGCTGCATTACTTGTTGAGTTTTCTGAATCTGAAACGCGTGAAAGCCACGAGCGTTATTCCCCCCCCCCCCCCCCCCCCCCCTCTAGCGCAATCTCGATCAAACATAGAGTCCAGCCAATCCAAGAACTCAAGTTGTAAACTGCCATGAAATTTAGGGATTTCAATTCTAATCCATGCCTCCCAACACCTGCGATCGTCCTCGTCTATCGTTCTACATCACCTATGGGGGCCTCTTCTTCATAAGTTTCCTCCTCTTCGTTTTGTATTTCCATATCTGAGTTGGCCAATGATGTCGTCAACCCGAATTTTTTCTATTGCAGTTTTCAAGCTGTCATCCTTTCCACAACCAATTCCATTTGTTCACCAAAAGCTTCTATTCATTCCATCTGTTTGCCAATAGCTCGAACATGTTGCTTCATATTGCATTCGTACATGTTGTTGATGTCGTCAATGCGGTGTTGTCTTCTCGACAACATGACTCCACAAGACCGACTTAGCTCTGATACCAAATTGACGCAACAAATAACTATTGATTATAGTATTCGTGTGCGAATCAATGGATTCGATAGTCATTTTTGGTATTCATGCGTGAATCAATGGAACCGATAATTATCTATAGCAAAATAATGCTCTTCAGTAGAGAAGGAGAGGGAGGGAGCAGCTGGGTTTGATGTTTCTAGAAGAAGAAGAAAAGGAGCAAGAGAAATAGGGAAGAAGGGAAATTCATGTGGGTAAAAAAAATGATTCGCTTGCTCCTAGCACTTCTGTCAATTTGTCCCTAGGTCAATACGGAAGAGATAAAGGATAGATGATCACTAGCCATTAGTGGGGAAGAAGGGAAATTCAGGATCTTCTCTGTGTTTGATAATTTAATTTGACTATTTATTATTATTTTTTATTTTATTTTATTTTCAGAATTTAACATAAATCACAATCAAAATAAATCTGTGAAGACAACCATCACGCTCCTCACCTTATGCTTCCCGTCAGACCAAATGAGTGTCGCCGGCGCCTTCGAGTTCCTTGGCAATGGCCTGCCGGAAAATGACACAGTGAACCGCCTCTTTTCATTCAACTTCGAAAACTTCAACACACTAGGATTCACCACCACATTAAGTCTGTGATCAGCCGAGACCTTCGCCATGTACTTGCCGTCGCCGCCGCCGACGTTGGTCACTGTTCTCGAGAACTTCGCAGTGAAGGCTTTGCCGTACTGAACATACAAGGCCATGGAAGGGTAATTGAGATCCCTCGCTGTTCCATTGGTCCTGGCAGAGCAGGAACCGGCGTCGCCAGTGACAATCCTGATCATGGTTTTGGTGTAACCCGAATTGCAGAGCATTTGCGCGTAGTCATTGGCACCGGCGTCGTACACGAGACCTGGGTCGACAGCCTTCGCCGGGTTCAGTTGACCGGCTCCGTAAGATAATTGGTCTTGGCCAGCCGAGGGATACATCGGTTTAGCTGTATAAAACATGGACAAAATGATAAATTTTGCTTAAAAAAACAGGGTTGAAGAACAAAAGCATATGATATTGTTTAGGCTGAAGACCTGTTGTCATAAGGGCAGACATGATGGCTGCCGGCGACCAATTTGGGTGGAAGGACTTGACGTAGGCGGCGGCGCCGGTTACGTGTGGGCATGCCACGGAAGTGCCCGAGATTATGTTGAACTTTACGAACCTCGTGTCGTTGGGGAAGCCGGATACTGACACAACCTTTGACCAAGCGGCCAAAATGTCAATTCCTGGAGCACTTATATCAGGCTGCAAAAACATTTCACATGTAGTAGGTTTTCAAAATTTCCCATGTTGCAATACAATTAAATCCCTTAAAATGTGAAGATAATTGAACTGAATGATGAATTAATCACCTTCAAGATGTCAGGAGTGAAGGGGTTGGGGCCTCGTGACGAAAATGAAGCAACCAGGGGAGCCTTTGAGTCAAAAACTCCTTCACTTTTATGGAGGTTAGCCACAGGATTTCTGGCAAAATTCATATTCATGGGTAATTAATCAGTCAAGATTAATAGTAGCTATATATAATTTCTCTTTACACTATTAAAATTGGTGACGATTAAAATAGCTAAATAATATATAGCAGAAAAAAAATGCACAATGCGGTTTTGATGAACACCTATAGCTAGGACATGCTTCGATGAACTATAGAAACTTATATCATATCTAGCAAGTAAAGATGCAAGTGAAATTCTTTCTTCGACAAAGATTAAATTGAAATGCTACTTGTTCCATCAAGTATATATATATATAAGCACTCACTTAGTGCGGTTTATGTAGCGCAAAAGGTTGAGGCCATCCGCGGAGCTGACTACCATGATTGGCTTTGGAAATGAGAAGGAAACGTCAAGTGAAGAGTCATCTATATATACCAATCCTTCAATGCCTCTATTAAAAGTTGTTTCGAAAGAGAAGGAGTTGCAAAGAACAATCTTCCCGTTCACGCCGTATTCAAGATCTAGAAAAAAAGTGCAATCCCTGAAATACAACAAAGGGTGAACAAGTTAATTTGATAATTGAAAACAAGAGAAGATAGAATTATATATCTTGGTACCCTGGTTCAGTAATTTCAGTTGCCTGCATGTATGTGAAGGGGTGAAATCTATTTTCCGTGGCAAACGTGTTTACAGAAGCTCCCTGCATTGTTTTTCAATAAATAATAATATGAGTTTATGTATTTAAAACACCTATGTTTAATGCGTATATAACAAACAAAAAAAAAAGTATGAAAGAAATATGAGCATAAAGGAATGGAGTGCATGATCTATTTATGTGTTATCCATGAACAAGACAATGAAAAGCAGTTTTGGAAATGGTCAAAATTACATCATCTTTAAATTGACTAGCTACTCACCACAGTGGAAACATGATCTCCAGTGACCAAAGTGTCAATGATGTGCCTATCGATGCTGCTCGCCGCCACCGACACCATCCACGGTGCTACGTTGCTGACTGTGTAATGATATGGCCCGTCGTTCCCTGCGGAGGCCGACGTCAAAATCCCTTTCGCCATGGCGTGGAAGGAACCGATAGCCATCGAATCCTGGAAGTAATCCCCGGCATCATAGCTGAGTGATAGGGAGATGATATCGACGCCGTCCGAGATCGCGTCATCAAAAGCCGCCAAGATGTCTTGATCGGTGCATCCGAACGACCAGCACACCTTGTATACTGCGAGCCTCGCCGACGGCACGGCCCCTCGGGCGGTGCCCTCGGCGATGCCGTAGAGGCTGGCATGGGAAACGCTCTGACCGGCGGCGGTGGAAGTTGTGTGGGTCCCGTGACCTTCAAAGTCGCGCGGCGATGGTTCATTTGATGTGTAATTGCCGAAGCTATTATAGTAGCGTGCTCCGATGATTTTGCTTAATTAATTATTCAATTATAAATTTATATTAGTCATAACTTTAAATCGGGTTACCTAATTATAACCGTAAATGATCGAATGATATGCACATACTTGTTGCATGTCATATTTACACAAGCACCCTTCCATTTCTTCGGCGGAGGTCCTAATCCTCCATCATTGAAGGACTTGGACTCCGGCCATATTCCAGAATCGAACATTCCGACAATGATATCACTTTCCACTTGGAGATTCCTGTTAACACTCTGCGGGAACTTGAGGAAATCCCATGATCTCGTCGTGCGAAGCTTCAGGGTTTTACTAGGAAACACTGAAACTATTCCCTCCATTTCTACAGTATAATTAATTCGTGTTGAATTATAATTAATTTATAATATATCTATAATTCAAACTATTCCCTCTAATGAAAATTATACCGCTCAATTTTTCTGCCTCGTCTATAGAAAGTTTGGCAGCAAATCCGTTGAAACTCCTCTGATAGCTATACACCAAAGACTCACTAGGCGAGCTGCATTATCAATTGTTTTAGTCTCAAAATTTGACAAAATGTATATATATATCAAGTTATTACCAGTTCACCAGAATTTCTTTAAGCAAATTAAGATGTAGTTCAGGGGTTGAGTACTGTGATGAGTGTTGAGCTCCCATGTACACAATATAAACCTGCAACATGCCATTCATATATGACCACATTGATCATTCAATACAGATTAAAGAATAGTATTTACAAAAAATCTTGAAACTTATTTTCTTAATTTTGAATTACCCATCTTTCTTCATTTGAAGACGATGCAAAGAGAAGAAGAAAGGATATGAAAAATGCTAGAGAAATCAGATAAGATGGTGGAGAAGAAGCCATTAATCTTCCTATGGATTTCTGTAAATTTTCTACTTAGATACATGGAAATTTATAGTGCTCAAATTTTATGGGTTAGAATTGTTGATGTATTAATCTAATGGATGACAACTAACGAAGAGTTTACTAATTCAATGGAGAACATGTGGCCAACGGCAATGCAACGCTATTTTAATTAATTAGATCGTAAAATGAAACGTAACGTTACAACTTTATAGTTGACATGATCAAATTGTAATAAATTATACAAGAGCCATTGATGGAAATCAACATATTCTAAATTAATTCAAATATTTGTATCGAATAATTTATTCTTGTTTTTCTTTTTCTTTCATGGACCATGTGTTGTATAGATGTTTATTTATTTATGTTGAGATAAAATGAAGTACAATATACATATCATATATTAATTGTCATGTGGAAAACTTGTGACGTTGATAAGCTGTAATATCAGTTTAAATATCTATATATGGATAAGATGGAATAAAATGCTTGATGAACTTGCATAAACCTTACAGTGATTATGAATTGGATGAGGATTATTTTAAAAAGTCAACTTCAGCATCGATGCTGGAATTTATTGAATATTAAAATTTATAGTCATGAAACCCTTAGCTCTGATTAAAAATATTCCCTTATTCGAAGGATTATTCAAACAAGAAAGGAAATCTGAGATGTCATCGCCCCCCTTCTTCGCCCTCTCTATTCTTGCAGGTTCGGCTCTGGAGTTTTATATTTATAAAAGGGCTATTTAATTTTCAGAATACCTGTATAGTTTGCGTTGATGAAATAGAATTGTAATAAAATATAAAAAAATCATAAATTCGAAATGTTATATAATATTTTTTGTTTACATAGATAAATCAAGATGAGAAATCTGTGTAGACAACCATCACACTCCTCACCTCATGCTTCCCGTCCGACCAAATGACTGTCGCCGGCGCCGTCGAGTTCCTTGGCAATGGCCCGCCGGAAACCGACACACTGAACTGCCCCTTCTCATTCAACTTCGAAAACTCCAACTCACTCGGATTCACCACTACATTAAGTCTGTGATCAGCCCAGACCTCCGCCTTATACATGCAGCTTTGGGGGCCGCCGACGTTGGTCACTGTTCTCAAGAAGTTCGCGGTGAAGGGTTTGCCGGATTGAACATGTAAGGCCATGGAAGGGTAATTGAGATCCCTCGGAGTTCTATTGGTTATGGAAGAGCAGCAACCGGCGTCGTCGGTGACGATCCTGATCATGGTTTCGTTGTAGCCCGAATTGCAGAGCATTTGCACGTAGTCACTGGCACCGGCGTCGTAGACGAGACCTGGGTCTACGGCCTTCACCGGGTTCAGTTGGCCTGCTCCGTAAGATAATTGGTCTTGGCCGGCCGAAGGATACATCGGTTTAGCTGTATAAAACATGGTCAAAATGAAAAACTCTGTTTAAAAAAAAAAACAGGGTGTAAGAACAAAGGTATATAATGTTTAAGCAGGAGACCTGTCGTCATGAGCGCAGACATGATGGCTGCCGGCGACCAGTTTGGGTGGAAGGACTTGACGTAGGCGGCGGCGCCGGTAACGTGCGGGCAAGCCATGGAAGTGCCTGAGATTATGTTGAACTCTACCAACCTCGTGTCGTTGGGGAAGCCCGACGGTGATGCAACCCGTGACCAAGCGGCCAAAATGTCAATTCCTGGAGCACTTATATCAGGCTGCAAACACAAACACATTCACATGTATTAGGAATATTTACAAAGTTTCCCATGTTGCGATATAATTAAATCCCTTAAAACCGTGAAGGTAATCGAACTGAATGATGAATTAATCACCTTCAAGATGTCAGGAGTGATGGTGTTGGGGCCTCTTGATGAGAATGAAGCAACCAGGGGAGCCTTGGAGTCAAAAACTTCTTCACTTTTAAGGATGTTAGCCACAGGATTTCTGGACAAAATCATATTCATGGATTAATCTATCAGTCAATATTATTAGTACCTATAATTTCTCTTTACACTATAATAAATTAATGGTGGCAATTAAAATAGCTAAAGGATAGCAGGAAAAAAAAATGCAGTGTTCTATAGTTATCGTGAACCTAATCTGGGCTCCCTAATCATTTTTTTCTCCTAAAATCATATCTTGCAAGTAAAGATGCAAGTACAATTCTTTCTTTAACAAAGATTAAATTAAAATGCTAACTGATCCCTCAAGTATATATAAGCACTCACTTAGTACGATTTATGTAGCGCAAAAGGTTAAGGCCATCTGCGGAGCTGACTACAATGGCTGGTCTTGGGAATGAGAAGGAAACATCAAGTGAAGAGTCATCTATATATACCAATCCTTTAATGCCTGTATTAAAAGTTTCGAAAGAGAAGAAGTTGCAGAGAACAATCTTCCCTTTCACCACGTTTTTATCTAGCAAAGTGCAATCCCTGAAATAAAACAAAGAGTGGACAAGTTTGATAATTGAAAACAATATCACATCAAACTGGTTGCATCTATGAAGAGAGATACAATTATCTTCCTACCCTGATAAAGTAGTTGCATTTCCCGGCAAGTAGAGGAAGGGGTGAAATCTATTTTCCGTGGCAAACGTGTTTACAGAAGCTCCCTGCATTCATTTTCAAGACAATGAATTAACAGCAGTTTTGCATATGGTCAAACTTACATCATCTTTAAATTGACTAACTACTCACCAAAGTGGAAACATGATCTCCGGTGACTAACGTGTCAACGATGTGCCTATCGATGCTGCTCGCCGCCGCCGACACCATCCAAGGTGCCACATTCGTGACCGTGCCATGTCCTGGCCCTTCGTTCCCCGCTGAGGCCGACGTCAAAATCCCATTGGCCATGGCGTGGAAGGAACCGATAGCTATCGAGTCCTGGAAGTAATCCACGGGGAAGATATTGCCGAGCGACAGGGAGATGACATCGACGCCGTCTGAGATTGCATCATCAAACGCCGCCAAGATGTCTTGATCGGTGCACCCGAACGACCAACACACCTTGTACACCGCGAGCCTCGCCGACGGCACGGCCCCCCGCGCCGTGCCCTTGGCAAGGTCGTAGAGGCTGGCGCGGGAGACGCTCCGGCCGGCGGCGGTGGAAGCTGTGTGCGTCCCGTGACCTTCGAAGTCGCGCGGTGACGGTTCGTTCGACATGTAATCGCTGAAGCCATTGTAGTAACGTGCGCCGATAATTTTGCTTAATAATTCAATCATAAATTTATGTTAGTCACAAAACAATTATAAATGCAAATGATCAAATTTTATGTACATACTTGTTGCATGTCATATTTATGCAAGCACCCTTCCATTTCTTCGGCGGAGGTCCCAATCCCCGATCATTGAAGGACTCGGATTCCGGCCATATTCCAGTATCGAGCATTCCGATGATGACATCACTTTCCAATAGGGGATTCCTGTTAACACTCTGCGAGAAGTTAATGAAATCCCATGATCTCGTTGTGCGAAGTTTCAAGGTTTTACTACGGAACACTGAAACTATTCCCACCATTCCTGCAATATAATTTGTGTTCAATATTTGTAACTGATTTATAACATATCTATAATTAAAACTATTCCCTCTATTCAATATACCGCTCAATTTTCCGGCCTCTTCGATAGAAAGTTTGGCAGCAAATCCATTGAAACTCTTCTGGTAACTATACACCAATGACTCACTAGGCGAACTGCATTGTCAATTGTTTTAGTCTCAAAATTTGACAAAATATAATTTTTCAAAAATTTATATATATATATATATATATAATTTATTACCAGTTGACAAGAATTTCTTTAAGTAAATTAAGATGGAGTTCAGAGGTTGGATACTGAGATGAGGGTTGAGCTCCCATATACACAATATATACCTGCAACATGTCATTCATATATGGTAACATCGATTGATTCAATACAGATTAAAGAATAGTATTTACAAATAAAATATAATTTATTTTTTTTGAATTACCCTTCTTTCTTCATTTGAAGACGCTGATGCAAAGAGAAGAACAAAGGATATGAAAAACGAAAGAGAAATCGGATTTGATGATGGAGAAGAAGCCATTACTCTTCCTATGGATTTCTGTAACTTTTCTACTTAAGATACATGGAAATTTATAGTGCTCAATTTTTAGGGTTAGAATTGTTCATGTATTAATTTAATGCATGCCAACTAACGGAGAGTTTACTAATTCAATGGAGAACATGCATTACATGTTGCCACCGTAATGCAACACTATAAACTGTAATAAATCATAAAAGAGCAATTGATTGGAAATCGACATATTCTTAATTAATTCAAATATTTGTATCGAATAATTTATTCATGTTTTTTCTTTCATGCACCATATGTATGGATGTTTATTTATTTATGTTGAGATAGAATCACAATATACATATATATTAGCTGTCATGTGGAAAACTTGTGATGTGGTTTACCAGCTGCAATAGCAGTTTAATTAAATATCTATATATGAATGAGATCGGAATAAAATGCTTGATGAACTTGGTCAAACTTTACAGTACTGATTATGAATTGAATTAGGATTGTTTTAAAATGTCAACTTCACCACAACACTTGGTCCGACTTTAGCTGTCTATTGAATATTAAGTTTACTATTCATGAAACACTTAGCTCTGATTAATAAATTCCTGGATCATGTCTTCTAGTAGAACTCCACCACAACTGTAAAACTCTTTCTGCATTTCATTATTTTTTATCATTCGTAAACCCTTTTTAATTAGCATCAGCCATCTGGAAACTAAGTTAAAACAAGACTGAATTGTTAAACTAGATAACATCGAAATTGGGATGACTGATCGGGTCCATGAAAATTTTCCCTGGATAAATCATAAAGTGATTGTGGCGAGTGGAGCATCTCATAGTTACACACTTTATTTGAAAAATAAATTCTATAAATACACCGTAATTGAAGATCAAATCATGAATACTTTTTTTTTTCTTGTCATTAAAGTACGGGCGAATCGAGAGTTTCATTTCTTGCCCAAGCTGTGCAACTATTTGGTTAAATCTAAAAAATGGATGAAAATAATTTATTTCGGAAATTTAGTTCCGTCAATTTGGAAATTTAATTTTTATTTTGAAAAATATCATTTAATTCAGTTAATTCTGTTCGAATTTGAATTAACCAAATTAATTAAATTATTAAGAAAATAAATTTTATTTATTATGTTTCATATATAATTTATAATATTTGTTTAATATTTTATATTTAATATTATTTGTAATTTTTATTATTTTAAGGTTGAATTATGATAAAAAAAACTATATCAAATTTTAATTATTAATATTGTGTGGGTATATATATAAACAAATTCGGTTTATTCAATTTTAATAAAACTTCGATTTAGATCCGTTAGTTAAAATTAAATTAGTTAAATCAATTTTTGGTTAATTCGATTTGGTAATTAACTAAATCAACCGAATGCTCACCCTAACTACTCTCATCTAATCAAGTTGTACTCAAACAGTTTATGAGTTTGGTAGCATAGTTAGATTTTCGACTACAAATATTGATTTGGATTATCTCATGCCCTTATCTAAAAATATCGTTTAATTATGACCGAATAAAAAAATGACCGTCTTAAAGTGACAGTTTTACCTTTGCCACTAGCAAGTTTAATTTCTTAGTGTGTCGAGCTCGACGAGCGATCCTACATGACCTTGTCGGGAAGCGATGGAGAGCGGACTATCAGTGAGCTAGCTGGAATGCGAACTAGGAATAAGACTTTGACCAAAGAACTTCAGGAATCGTCTGCAACCATTAGCAAAAGGAAGAGGGAAATTGTTAGTAAGCGGACCAACGGAGTCCTTGGCGCTGCTACTTCGACGATCAAATCAGAAAACAACAGGAGCAATGCAATGGCACAAAATAGAAGAAAGTATGAGGTGTGAGTGTATATGTGTGCACGTACCTATACTAGCACCCTTTTTATAATGTCTTTCACAATCCCCGTATTTAATGAGACATTATCTTGATGTCAAACTTGTTTCATCACCATGCTTACACTATATATAGCAGTCACATCACGACTATGAAAAGGGTGCGTTGTGTATCTATAACAGATAAGTTCTTCTGATTCTCTGATAGCCCATGCACTGTATTAATGATGAAATGGGCTCATGGCCGAGAGGCCTATTGGGCTATTAGTTGGAAAATGGACCCCACATAGGGAGCCCACTTTTTTATGAGACCTAAATGGACTGTGGAGATATTCTAAGATGAAGTAAAGATCTACGAGCGATCTAACAAACCAGTGTTGGTTCTTTTATAGTCAATCTAATCGACTGCTCGGGAGAGAATGAGGAGTAGAGCCTCGTGCGGGTCTGGCAAAACTGGGAGTGGGGCCGATAGAGAGTATATTCAATCGGCGAAAGCTGATCGGGAGAGAGTGGGGAACAGAGCCCTATACGGGTTCAATAGAGCCAGGAGTGGGCCCATAGAGAACCTGTCCGATCGGCGGAAGCCGATTGGCAGAGAGCCAGGAGCAGAGCCTCGTGCTTGTCCGATAAAGCCAAGAGTATGGCCCGTAGAGAGCCTGTTCAATCAACGAAAACTGATCATGAGAGAGCGAGGAGTAGACCCCCGTGCGAGTTCGGTGGAGATGGAAGTGGGGCCCATAGAGAGCCTGTTCGATCAATGGAATACGATCATGAGAGAGCCGAAAGCAGACCCCCATGCGGGTCCGGCAGAGCCAAGAGTGGGGCCCATAGAGCCTGTTCGATCGGTAGAAACCGATCAGGAAAAGGTGGTCTTGCTAAGCCAGCTACTCGATTTTTTGACATATCTTGGACTTTGACCGACCCGTACTGGCCCATTGACCACCTAGGCCCACTGAAGGACTCTTAGCTTCTTTACAAGTCTCCCCTTCAAGTCTAGTTGAAGGAGGTCTAGTCTCGACTGACTAGACCTCTTCGTTCTTTAATTTTTTCGATCAGCCCCAAACTTTTGTTAGCATCACTCTGCTATGCTTTCTGTTAAATGCATGGTAATATGTTGTGATATGATGTGATATGAGTGATGACGTATTGTGGTAATGATTCGTTAGTGACATCTATTATAAATGTCCTTTCCTATAGTGCTACCACGTGGCCCGACCATGTCTACTCTTTTAGTTCATGAAGGGATGTCTGTCGATTGGACTACCAGTGGTTTCAGTCTTTCGATCTGACTATTGTAGTAATTGACCTTTTTACCATAGAGATCGGACGGTTGTGTCTTAAACTCTTAGAGTTTACAAGCTCTACTGGCTCAAGGTTTGTGCCTACACTTATTCCATCCTTTCAACACTCATTGCCTGCTGCCATGACTTAGTTTTTTGACCTTCTTCCTCACTTGTAAGTTTTCTTTAAGCATTCATGACCTCTTTTCTCTCACGCTATGGCCATTGATGCTTATGTAAACATTCCTACCTTATGGTACACCTCCACCCTTTCTGACTTCAACGGAGGGGAGGTAGACCAAGTCCAGCTCACTTTCAAACTTCCTTCTGATCATCATATTATCATCCCCGACACCCTTGATAGTCCTCATCTTCCTCGCCAAACCTATATCACCTTTTTTAAGGACCAGCTCTTAGAGGTGTTCGTTTTCCCATTCCCCCTTTCTTTTTAAAAATCTCTCAATATTTTCATATTCCCTTACAACAATTGGCCCCCAACCCTATTTGGCTACTGTGTGATGTCATTATTCTTTTCCATTCTTTTCCAACTATATTGCATCCTCTTGAATTCTCACATCTTTTATTACTTTTATTATCCAAATAAATCAGAGGTGGGTGTTTTTATTCTCCAAGCCCAAATGAAGGTTGTTTTCTTTGATAAAATGTTTAATTCTAATAAGAAAGGGTTGGAAATCTCTTTATTTTTTATTCGACTGACCCCCTTGTATCTTGGCTGACCGGCTGGTAAATGGAGCTACCTCCCGCGTCAAAGCTGGGTGACTTTCGCCAAGATCCTATCTTTGTTTATGCATCAGAAACATTGGTCAATCACAAATTTGACATCAACAAACTATTCCATGAAGGCATTCTTTACATTTTTGGGATGAGTCAATCAATGTCAATTTTCCCTTCAGCTTTGGTAGGGAATTTAGCTTTATCCTAATATTATAGATAACTAAGGTCTTTTCTCTTCTTTATAGTTAGGACCATGTGGAAGGCTAATGTAGCCAAGACCATTAAGCTCATCGAAGAGGAGTTGAACCGAAGCGGGAAATCTGACTTGGAAAAGCATGACATTCATCCGACCAACTCTACTAATGAGACAAATACCAACGAGGAAGCAACTAGTGTCGCGGGGGCCAGCAACGCAACGACAAATATAGGAGAAATGCCCCCCTGGTGGGGCGGTGACCAGTGATGCAGCGGCAAATATAAGAGAAATGTAGCCCCCCCCCCCCCCCTCGCCGTTCTATCGTATCAATGTGGGTCTCCTCGAAGTCCAATGAACCCCTTCGGATTCGACACAAAGGATGTCGACCGGCAACTCCCTCTACCCAGGATGTGTTGGATCGAGACGTGCTAGAGGAGGGGGGGGGTGAATAGCGCTCGTGGCTTTCACTTTTTGAATTCGTAAAGCGTACGGAAAACTAACAGAGTAATAAGCAGCGGAAAATAAGAACAAGCACACAGACACGAAGAAATTTACTTCATTCGGAGCCTGTGACGACTCCTACTCGAAGGCCCGCGATCCTTGATCGCTTTCCGTGGGCAACAACTATAATATCGTCAATAGTACAAGTATGAAATGAGTACAGAAAATCTAAGCAATACCGACAACAAAATTTACAGAAATCGGAGCGTCGGGTTGTCGGTGTCAAGTCGCGGCACTTCCGGGTCGTCTTGTTAGCAGCTAGTTGCAAAGAGATCGCTTGGAATTCGTTGATTGAAGGTGCTGCTTGAAACCCCCTTTTAAACAGTGCTCAAGGCGCCCTAAAGCCCATCCAAGGCACCTTAAACTAGCCAAGTCGCCTGCGTGGATCAAGCCTGAACTGGTCGTGACTTATCCCTTTAAGGCGCCGTCTGTGCTCTCCAAGGCGCCTTCATCCACCAGTCCAAGGCGCCTTGAGCTTCCTTCAAGGCGCCTTGAGCTTCCTTCAAGGCGCCTCCAAGCTTGCTTCGCAGCCAGCTCAGCTTTGCACCCGAGGCGCCTCCAAGCCCCATGGAGGTGCCTCGGACACTGTTCATCCAAGGTGTACTTTGTGTTTTTGGTACTTGCAAGCATGTTAGTCCCAAAATACCTACAACACAAAGTTAGTACACATTAATAGTATGAATATGAAAGTTTGATAGTCTCCGGACTGTCCGGATCTGACTTCGGATTTCCGACTGGAAACCTTAGGTCGACCCGACGCCTACTATTCCCTCTACGGGGAACACGTCCTCACCTACTCCACTCAGGAGATTTACCTGTTGCAAGTGTGATCCTCCAGATCGACTGGACTTTTGCTCGGTGCTCGATGCTTCCGGACTTTCTGCTGGACTTCCGCTTTCCGGCTGGTCCAGTCTTTCACCTGGTTCGCGACACCAGAACTTTCCACCTAGGGTTACCCCCCTAGGACTTTTGCCTGAAGCACTCGACCCACCAAGACTTTCCGCATAGGGTTACTACCCCCTATGACCTAGGGTTACCACCCCCTAGGGTTTTCACCTTGCCTAACCACAGTTAGGGCTTTTGCCTAAGTACACTTAGGATTTTCCTGCAATCTTATTCGGATTGTTAGATCACCACACACCTTAACTTTGAATCATTTGTCATAATCAAAACTTAGGTTCGATCGTCAGATGCTTCCCACACCAACAGGATGTTTAATAGGTCCTTTCGCCGCGCCCTCCCTCTATTCGAGGGGAAAGTTCCACGCCGACCCCACAGGAGCAACGGGCAGGTAGGCTAGACTTAACTCCCACTGACCCTTCGGGTAGCCAGCCTCAAATGTAGCCCTTATTGCTGACTACACTCATTGACACGCAACCGATTTATGTTTTTTCCATCCACTCCGATTGGCTCCATTCCCAAGGCTACCCCCTCCAGGCCCAGTTCATCCCATGGGTCTGTTCATATGAAAATAAACATAACTTTTGGGATGCCCTCATAGAGGGGTTTGTTGGGACCTTGACGCCACTAGAGGAGGGTGAATAGGGACTCACCCAAAATGTCACTTCCTACAATGGTTAGTATGCACAACGGAATAAAAAAATACTAATAAGAGAAAGTAAACCTAACACGTTGATTTAATGTGGTTCAGAGATAAAGCTCCTACTCCACGGTTGTCCGTAAGGTGGATGATCTCGATCCATCGGTGGATGACTTCCCGGAAAACTTCCGGCTAGTCAAGTAGCTCCTTGTGGGTGGAGAAACATCGCCACAAACTCACACAAGTTCTTGATCACTTAAGAAGACCTTAGAGACTCTAATAGGGGTTAACCAACTCTATTTCGTCAACCTTGTCCAAGCACCCCAAGTTCTATTAAATAGAGCTTGGGAGGAAACACCTAGCTGTGTTTCCCGTCACCATTCGACTGGTACAACCACCAGTCGACTGGTCATGAGTGAAATTTGACCGTTACAAGCCAACAGTCGACTATCAGTCGACTGATGAAAAACACCAGTCCACTGCTACAGTGCACAATGAAATTTTACCCTGAGTACAATCTCTCATGCACTCGTCTTTGCCCGCATAACCTAGACCTAGCCTTCTAGCCTCCTCCATCAGCCTTGCATCCCACGGATGCCTCCCCATCCTTCATGTCTTGCCTTCTAGATCTTCCATTAGCTTTGTCATCATTGTCGGGTCGTTATTGCCAAGAGCCACTCTCCGGGACTTCATCCTTTGCCAAGCCACACTTGGACATGCATTACCAAGACTACATACTAGGACTTAGACTACCCAGACTCACCCTTAGACTTTCCTCCTTTGTCAAGATCACCCTTGGACTTTCATTGTTGTAGTTGTATCCTGCACACTCACAATGCATATCAAATACAACAATAAACATAACTTGAACCTTTGCCCAAACATCAAAACCTAGGGTATCCCAATTGCTCCAACAGGGCTTAGCTATATCTCCCTCAGATCCCCTTGCTCTTCAACATCTCCTCAGGATAAAGGGAAAACATGATGAAACCTAGGAGGACAGTATGGGGACACACACCAACCAGACAGCGAGCAGACTAGCGGATGGGTTTGCCTAGGACATGACAGAGGTACTTGTTTATCTTCAGCAGAGTACTTCTCTCCTTTTTAAGAAAATGCTTAGTATCTTTATATACTCTTTGGCCAGATTTGGACCACTTGGATGACTATTTGTTACAAATTGGTGGACCTAATTTAGGCGAAATAGGATTTGAGGAAGCAAGTGGAGGAGCTGAAGTCCTCCCGGGCTCCTCC
This sequence comes from Zingiber officinale, assembly GCF_018446385.1. Taxonomy (NCBI): domain Eukaryota; kingdom Viridiplantae; phylum Streptophyta; class Magnoliopsida; order Zingiberales; family Zingiberaceae; genus Zingiber; species Zingiber officinale. The sequence continues at coordinate 5,458,165 of NC_056001.1, forward strand.
TATCCAAGTCCTAGAGGAGTTGGCCCATCCGAAGAAGGAGGTGGTGGCCCAGGTGGAATTATTGCTGAAGCCTAAGAAGGTCATCCTCTAGGAGAAAGAGAGGGTGGCTTCTCAGTTGGCTATCCTTGAGAGGCTTCAAGCCAATCTGTAGACTTGTGAATCTAGGCTTAAGTCCGAAGGCATTCGAAGGATGAGGGTTTTGTCGGATTTGGATAAAAAAATTGTTGAAGTCAAGGCCCACTCTCTCAAGCTAAAAAAGGTTGACATTGCTCATGCTTCAGAGCAGGCGAAGAAGGAAGTCGAGATGCTAGCCAAAGGGGTGTAGATTGAAGAGAAACAGCCAGCCTTGGAGACCCAAAGGGTTGAGTTAGAGGCTTTGAAGCTAGGGATAGCTAGCTACAAGGTTGGTAAAACTGAGAGTTTCAACGTTAAAAGAATAGAGTACCTCCTCTCTGATGATTTCAACGCCCTATTAGGTACGAGAATAGTGAAAATGTTCTCTTATGGAGCGAAGGGAGCTATAAAAAAACTCTGTGAGGTTGGCTACCTGACGGTTGCATTCCCTGAAAACTTCATCAATCGTCAGAAGATTTTTAATGACGTCCCTAACAAGGCTTTTATTTTGCCTAACTTGCTTCTCCGCTTCCTCTATAATTTTTACTTAATTGGGTGTAGTCGGGTTTTTGCAATGGAAAGTGAGGCGGTTTTAACTTTTCCCATTGTTTTGCTAAAAAAGCTTGTTAAGTGTGAACTATTGTACTGAGTGGTTTTAACACCTAGCGAGGGGTGGAATACCGAGCGAGTGACAATTTATGGATGCCAAGCAAGCGGCGAAATTAGTGTCGAGTGGGCGGTGGTGTTCAATGTCGAATAAGTGGCAAAATTAGTATTAAACAGGTGATGATGTTCGGTGCCGAATAAGTGGAGAAATTAGTGTTGAATGGGGGTAGTTTATGAATACCTAGAAAGTGGTGAAATCAGTGTTGAGCAGGAGGCAGTGTTTGGTGTCGAACAAGCGGCGAAATTATTACTGAGTTGGTGGCGGTTTATGGATGCCCAACAAGTGGCAAAATTAGTGCTGAACGGACGATGATGTTTTGTGCCGAAAAAGTGGTGAAATTAGTGCTGAGCAGACAACATTTTTCGTTGTCGAATAAGCGGGTAAATGTGCGTGGGAACCATACTTATAACTCACAGTGGATGCGAAAGTCTGAAGCATTTATTGCCGACCGGAAGAGTACATTTTTACTAAGGGAAATACAAGGTACATGCTATGCTACAACTTTTCCTTATTAATGTCAGCATACTCTCAAGTTCTGTAAGGTTGTAGGTAGTTGGCGCTCCATGACCAATCCATTCGCTTGGCACTAAAATCTTGAAGGTAATAGAACCCAAAGGTGAGTTTTTGTACAACTTTATAAGGCCCGCTCCAATAGGGTTCCAACTTGAGAACATCATTGACCAACTTGATTCTCTTCCATATCAGATCGTATTCTTGAAAGAATAGGGGGATAACCCGTCGGTTGTAATTTTGTCTCACCCTCTAATGGTAGGAGGTCAGCCAAGCGACCGTCTTTTCAAGTTTCACTAATGAAGTACAACTCAAGGAGACGTCGATTGACATTTCCTTGATCATATAGTAGCATGCGAGTGGATTCTTTACCAATCTTTACCGGAACCACTGCTTCACCATTATAAACTAAGTAAAAAAGCATCATCCCCATGCTTTCCCTTGGGTAGTTCAATGTGTCTACAAAATATTTGGAAGTTCTTCAATCCAGTGTCACTCACATAATCAAGTTTGGTCTTGAGCCCTCAGATAAACCCTCTGTTTGTAATTTTTGCTTAGCCATTGCTTTGAGGGTATGTCATGGAGGTGAAGACTTGAAAAATACCAAAGCCTTCACACCATTGTTGAATTCTGTGCCCTTGGAATTATCTCCCATTATCTGAAGCATGCTTATGAGGGATTTTGAACTGACATAGGATGTTGATCCAAAGTCTCCACTTTTACCCATTTGGAAAAATAATTCATTGCCACTAGTATAAATTTCTTCTGAGCGAGGGCAATTGGGAAGGAACTAACAATATTCATTCCTCATTGATCAAAAGGGCAAGAAACCAAAGATGCCTTCAAGGGCTCGATCAATCAGTCGATGAGGAATGTATTGATGCTTTTAACAGGAAGTGCAGGTGGCCACTAGCTAAGTGACATCAGCCTATAGAGTGGGTAAGAAGTACTCGACCAATAATATCTTTCGAACCAGTGTTCGGCCTCCCGCATGGCTACCACAACAACCTTGTGTACTTTCAAAACATAGTCGATGTCATCCAATCTAATACACTTGAGAAATGACGATAAAAAACTCACTTGTATAGATGATCTCCTCTCAGGGTGAAGTAGTTGACACTCCTTTTAATATCCTAAGTCTGCTCAGCGCTGATCAGTAAAGTTCCATGTTAGAGGTAAGAAATTAGCGGAGCCCTCCAATTGATCGGCTCCTCTATATTTACTTGCATTGGGCTATCAGCAACGTTTGTGCTATGAACTTGTCTAAAGCCTAGGTGGATAATAAACTTGTCACTTTTGCCAACTCATCCTCTTTCTGATTATCTGCTAGAGCTAGTTTGTGTAGGATAACCTTCAAAAAATTGGCCTTCATCTTCTCATATGCTTATATATACATTATGAGCTGCTCACTGTGAATTTCAAAATTTCCAGCCAACTGCTAGACCGTTAACTATAAGTCCGAGTGGATGACCACTCAGGTTGCCCCCACATATTTAGCTGCTTAAAGCCTAGCCAACAGAGCTTCATACTCGACTTCATTATTGGATGCTTTAAAATTCAATCGAACGGACAGCTGCATCACATCTTCTCGGGGAGATATTAATAAGATTTCCACTTCACTACTCTGTCGAGTAGAGGATCCATCTACATATATTTTTCAAGTGTCCTCTGGCTTCGGATTATGAACTTTAGTCAAAAAATCAGATAGCGCTTGGGCCTTGATAGCTATATGAGGTTTATACTATTGGTGTAGTTAGCACTAATAATCAAACTTAGGTTTTGATGAACGATAACATATTAAAGTTAGATGTTTGTGTTCTAATTCCTTTACCAAGTATGTAAGACTAAAAGACTTGATAAGACCTAACATCAGGTTGAAGTCTAGTTAGGTCTAGAGAATTTAATAACTAGTAGAAAACTCAGATTGGTTGATATATAGTAGAAAGTCCAGTTGGGTCTGTGGGACCTGACAACTGGCAGAAGTCTAGATGGGACATTTGCCAGGAAGACCTAGTGGGTCAACGAGATTAGAATCAAGTAAATCTACAAATGGTAAGTGAGGTAAGCACTGGAAGAGAGAGAGATACAGTGAGGACAAGCCCTAGTAAGGCTGTAGGTGCTAGTCCAAGGTGAGGACAAGCCCTAATGGGGCTGTAAGCGCTAGTCCAACTTAGAGTCATTTCGGATGTCTAAGTTGAGACCAAGACTAGATTCTGGTCTTGGTAAAATATTATCTAATTAATAATGTTATATTATTTTTAATGTGTTATCTCTATTTTATAAATTATTTTTTGTTATTGGACTAATATGTATCTATAGGAATTAAAATACAAAAATCACCCTCGGATGAACAGTGCTTGAGGCACCCTAGCTGAGGAGTTGGAGGCTCCCTGGATAGGGTGAAGGCACTCTTGCGCATATAAGTTTTGTAGATAGAGTTTCATCCAATGGAGGCACCACGGAGGTGATTGGAGGTGCCTCGGAGCAGATGGAGGCACCTCAGAGTTGTTGGAGGCACCTTTAAATGGATAGATGCCGAAGATTTTGAATTAGATCAACGCCATTGGAGACACCTCAAGTCATTGGAGGCCCCTCCAATGAGATATATAAGGCAATCTTGAACAATTGCTTCATAACAAATTTTATAAGCACTTCCTCGATCATCCGACTGCTCCGCCTTCATGCTATTGCAAATGGACCAACAACAACACCCGAGCTCAATCATTTCTCCATCTTCATGTTGGGTAACGTTTTTAAAATAAAGTTAATTATTGCATAAGGAGGTGTAGGCTTGTTGCACTTCCTTTTGCTTCTATATTTGGTTGCATTTATTAGCGGATTACCCATCAAGAAAGATCCTAAGGACCTAGGTCTTAGAGTAGGAGTCGTCGAAAGCTCCAAACCAAGTAAATACCCGTGTGTTGTTTACTTTCTGCTTTTTCTTACTTAAACGCTTTTCCATCGTGCACTCTTTTTTTAAAAAGAAAAAGAAAGTTTTAAAATACACGTGATTCACCCTCCTATCACATGCATCGATCCTACAAGTGGTATCAGAGAAGGGTTACTTTCAATTGGTACAACCACCATTCGAGCAAAGGGTTTTTCTTGTTGTTTTTGCTTCATTTTTGTTGGTTTTGAGCTTTTTTGACTTGAGTCTGAGTTGGTGTAATCACCTCTTCAAACAAGTTTTTCATTTCAATTTCTACTAATTACTCAAAATTGTTGCAACACCACTCGAGTCATATTTTTCACATTATTCTCTCTCCACACTACTAATCCAAGACCTAGTCTTAGGACTTGTCTCTCTTTTTTTTTTGTACGCAAGGTTTTCTTTCATACAAATGGCCCAAAGAAAAGGCTACAACACTACTCGTCCTCCACTTTTCAGTGGGAATAATTTTCCATATTGGAAGAGGAGGATGGAGGTTTACTTGAAGATTGACATCAGTCAAAGGTTCAACAAATGATGAGGATACAAGGATCCAAAAGATGATGCAATCGGTGTACCACTTGACCTAGGAAATTGGAATTCAAAAATGAAGAAGCCGACCCAAGTTGACTCAAAGGTGTTGAACACCCTCCAATGTGGGCTGACAAAGGAAGAACTAAACTAGATCGGATTGTTCAACAACTCGAAAGAGCTTTGGGACAAGTTGATTAAACTACACGAGGGCACAAGAGATACAAAGGTAACAGAGTGTGATTTGTTTTTAAATAGTTTATTTAATATAAAAATAAAGGACAGAGAAATGGCAACCCAACTACATGTGAGTATCAAGAACATCCTTAATGGACTTCATCTGATCTACCACCAGTTGGAAAATAGTGACATAATAAGGTATGCCCTAAATTCATTTCATAGAAATGTACTGCGAGCATCAATTGTAGATGTCTATAAAGTTTCGAGGAACTTGTCCAAATTAAAGTTAAATGAATTATTTTGTGAGTTATAATTGCATGAACAGACTAACTCAAAATATGTCAAGAAAGGTATAGTTTTCCTTGCAGGTTCTTCTAAGGAGGTGAAGACAAAAGCCCAAACCAAACCTGAGCCAGACACTAAGTCTAATTCAGAATCAAATGAAGAAGAACAACTAGTGAACATGGTAAAAATGTTCACTAGAAGAAAGAAGGACTTCACCAAGAAGAACTTGCAGAAAATGATCAAGTCAACTTCCAATAATCCAAAGGCAAACATCATGTGCTTCAGATGCAACAAGAAAGACCACTTCAAGCATGCATGCCCCAACCTAAAAGAAGATAAGTCCAAGAAGGCAAGAATAAAGTGTAGGATCAAAAAGATGCGCGTCTGGTTTTCTAAAATTATGAGAATACCCAGTGGAAAATAAATAAAAGAAAGAAGAATACAAGGACTATCGCTAACACAAGTATTTTTATTTGGTTTGGAGCCATTGGCCACTTCTACTCCAAGATTTGCACTCGTGGAATGCTTTTATTGGGTAATCACTATAAGTTTGAAAATGCTTACAAAGTTTAAATACAAGAACTGTTAAATTAAAAAAAATATCGACAACAAAAGAAGAAAATGCTTGAGCATTGGTTGTCAAAGTAGCCTTTCAATGTCATCGAAGTCTTCTCGGAGCAGCATGTGAGTCCGAAAGTTAGAGCGAGTGATGTCTAGAAGACTTTGGTCAAAGTCCTTTCCATAGGCTCTTTCTAAGTGCCCGGACCACCCCTAGCCACTTGGAATGCTGACGACATGGTTACACCTAGGTGAAACCCAATCTATGAAATTTCATCCATCTCCGAGCACTCGGACCAGTCCAGGCGCCTGAACCTGACTTGCATTGGCCAACTAGTGTGCGCCACCTTAGCCAATCACTCGCTGCTTCACCTCCTTGCCTGAGCACCTGGACTACCTCTAGGCGCTCGAACCTCCAAGCGCCTGGACCAAGTCTGGATGACCAAACCCTTTTTCAGGCTTTGGCTTTCCTGCGTCATAAGGTTAGCAAACAAATAATAATATAGAAAAAAGTAGTATCAATATTTTTGACAGTCTCCAGACTATCCGATTCTTATTTTGAGTTTCTCTGAAACCCTAGGTCGAGCTGACGCCTACTATTCCCTTAAACAGGAACACATTTTCACTAGGTCTCTTGTCCAAGTGCTTACCTCCACTTACCAATCATAGACTTCCTTGATGTCGATCCCTTGACCCACTAGGACTTTCTGCCAGATCTCAATCAATCTGGACTTCAGCCAGTTGTCAACCCAACTAGACTTCCTCCTGGCAAATCTCAACTAATCTGGACTTTATGGTAGCTATCAACTTAGCTAGACTTCAGTCTGGTGTTTCGGTCCTCTAAATCCAACACAATCATATCCTGCACACTTGGTAAAAGGATTAGATCACAACATAATCTAACTTTAACTTTTGTCATACATCAAAATCTAAGTTTGATCATTAGTGCAATTTGCACCAACAAAAAGAAGACACTTAAAGCTACCTGCAATGGGTCTTCCTTAGAAGTTTTAGATCTGGAAGTACCAAAGCAAGCTATCTTTCTTGCTGTAACGACCACCCTTCTCACTACTATACTACTCTCTAAGGGTGATCGTTACTTAACTACTAACTCTACTTAACCGGTATGATCAAAACCACGAGGAGTCTCTATCGAAAAATTTCGGCAACATCTCCCCTGTACCAGTGACCATAAACTGAGATACATACATAGTATACATCAACCATAGGCGGCTGGAACATATATCAAACACTCACGCAGTTAAATAAGTGTCAAACACCAAAATATCTACTTATTAAACAAAAACTCATCACAACATGCAATCTAGAACAAAATAATCTCAAATGACATGGGTCTTAAAGTACAATTTCAAATATTTATTAATCACTAAAATGCAGAAACTTAAAAATGCCCCAAGTCTCTCCCATAGTCCTGGTATCACACATCATCAAACACCTCCTTGTCGCCTCCCTTTGCTAAAACCTTTCCTTTCTTGTATCTGCAGTAAGAGGAAATGCAAACTATAAGTGAATGCTTAGTAAACGCTATCTAACTCACAAAAACTCGAATATGCATGTAACATACTGAAATCCAAGAACTGAAAACTCTAAAGAAAATACTACACATGCTCATCTAATAGCAAAAGAATAATGCATACTGGAATGCTAAACAAGTAAAGCTAATCAGAATAACATGCAAGCATAAGGAAAACTAAAACTTGCTGAATTATAAACACTTTTTGAATCTTATTTCACTTGCTTAAAAACTTATTCTTTTATTTCACTTGTTTAAAACTTATACTTTAATACTTTTATACTTATGTGAAACTTATTTTACTTGTTCAAAAGCTTATACTTATAATACTTCAAAATAGTAATCAACTTCTCTTGGGCTCAGGCATAGTATCATCTTATGCGCGTTCCCTAATAGGTTGGGGTAGCGAGCCACCAATCCTAAAAGAGCATACCTTGGTCTACCAGGGCCAAGACCTTGGAATTGGACACCTGGATTTGTTTAACAATAACCTTGGAAGTCGGGTACTAGCCTCTTCAAAGTAAAATATTTTATTATCTTAATTATTTTTTCTTTAAATGCCTTGGCATTTTAGCAAGCACCTTGTGTGCCAAAATCCCTAAAGTCTTGACTTTGGGATCTACTTAAGGCCTTGACCTTTTTCTTTCTTTTCTTTATCTTTCTTATACTTGTTCAAGTAAAATACTTGTTCTTGTTAATACTTCTAATAAAAGATTGCTTCTTACAAAACTAAAATGTAAATGCTTAAACAACCTAGAATTGAATGCTTAAACAAACTGAAATTGAATACTTAAACAAACTAAATCTGCTGTGCTTGAGAAGTTCCAAAACTGCAGTTTAAACAAAAATAAATCTGCATACTATACTAATTAAAATTCTGCATACTATGCTAATAAAAATTCTGCATACTAATGCTCAACAGAAATCTGGACTAATACTTAATAAAATCTGCACACTAATGCTTAATAAAATCTGCACACTAATGGTTAATAAAAATCTGCACACTAATGCTTAATAACATTGCACTGAAATGCTTAACAGAATTGCATGGAAATACTTAATAAAACTGTACGGGAATGCTTGACAGAATTGCATGAAAATACTTAATAAAACTGTACTGAAATGCTCAATAAAACTGCATACTTTGCTAATCAAAATTCTACATATTTAGCTAATAGAAATCTGTATACTGTGCTAACAAAGAAACTTAAATCTGTACTACTATAATATGCAAAGATCTGTACTGCTATAATATGCAAAAATCTGCACTTAAAAGGTCTACACTTCTAAGCTGTTTCCAACAAGGCAAAGCATGAGGAAAAAGATGTTGCTACTATCAGGGATTTCTACGTAAAGATAACAATATACTAGGACATACACTTAACAAACTTACACATTCTAAATTAGCTCCAGTAAAGCAAAGCATAAGGAAGATGTAATTACTGCTGCTATCAAAAGTTAACCCATGATGTACTAAAGCATGCACTCAGTAGATCTACAGATTCTGAATCGTTTCCAGCAAAGCAAGGCGTAAGGTAAGAATGCTATTACTATAAAAGAAATTGATACATAAAGATGATGGAATGCTTGAATCTGCTGGAATTTAAAACTTAGGTAAAGCTCGCACTTTTATAGAGTAGAAGAGATCTTTAAGCATGTTACTACATGATCTAAACTGAATTACCACTATAAGCTCAAACCGAAAACTAGGGTTTGAAATCTAACTCTGAACCATGGCAGAACCACAAAAAACTACACCACATGCTTGAATTCTAACTCATCTCCTACCCAATGCTTGCCCACAAAACTGAAACCTAATCCAATCAAAACTCCTTCTATCTTCTTTATGTGATTCATGGCAGCAAACCCTAGGACACTCTCCTTGCGGCATATATCAAAGAAAACAACAAGAAGAAGCAAGAATTTGAGAGCTACCCTTACTACAGGTGAGGAAACAACTTACCTTAGATTTTCTTGGACTTACAGCCGAGAAGGAGGTTCTAGGGTTCGGAGGAGCTTGAGCTTCCTGGCCTCTTCCTCGTCCCTACGAGCTCTCCTCAACGAGAGGATAGAAATCACCAAGGTTCGTCGGAAGGAAGCCTTCACCGACCGCCGGAGGGAGGAAACCCTAGCTCGGCTTCGTCTTCGCCCGAGAGAGGAGAAATCGCGGCCAAACTCGAGAGAAGGGGAGAGGGAAAGGATTCAGGAAAACCAAAAAGAAAACCTAAGTTCTCTTTTCTTATAACTAGGGTTTCAATTATAACTTATATATATCTCGTTCCATATTCGTTCACAAAATGCTTGCGGAACAGTTGGCTAGCTGGATTCGATCAAGGATTGTTTTTGTCGAGGGTTGCTGGTTTGAACCTCGGCTTGGACATTTTTTTGTCGAAACTTCTTTCGTCTAGTAAAAATACCAAACGACCTCCAAAAATTGCATAAAAATACTCTAAAAATTTCTAAAAATCTCTAGAATATTTCTAAAGCATTTCTAAATATTTTTACATACTATTAGGACTCGTAATGAGGAATTTTGGGTTGTTACACTTGCACTGTTGGCAATCCGACCCAAGTCAAAAAATGATTCAGATCTAGAAGATGAGTCCGAGTATGAATTAAACCATGAATTCATATCCATTTTCGAAAGTTCCAACGAGGAATCTAAGTAAATATTGGATAGTGGATGCTCTAGACACATAACTAAGGATCACACCAAATTCACCAAACTAACACTCAAAACCATAGGAACGGTTGTCTTTGGAAACAACAAAAAACTTAAGGTAATTGGAATATGTAATATTGAACTCGAATATGATTTCGTTATTCAAAAAGTATTATTTGTTGAAAATTTTGAGTTAAGTTCAATTTACTTTGCATTAGTCAATTGTATGATTCTGATTATAAGGTTAAGTTCTTATCATGTGAATGCTTGATTAAGCACACAAACAACCTAAAATAAAACTTAAGAGATTTAGACAAAATAATATCTATGTAATTAATTAGCTAGCTTCTCACTTAAATGTCACTTGACACAAAAAGGAAAAATCTGACTATGACATAGAAAACTGTCCCACACTCACTTAAAAATATCACTAGATTGAATAGCTTAGTTGAAAGATTACCAAAATTACCTAACTTAGAATCAATAATTTATAATGTTTGCCAACAAGAAAAACAAACTAAATCAACTCACAAATCAACTAATCATGCTCAAATCAACTCAATATTTAAAATATTACACTTAGACTTATTTGATTCACATGGAATCAAATCAATTAATGGAAATCTATATTGCTTAGTAATAATTGATAATTATTCAAGATTCACTTGGGTAAGATTCTTAAGAAATAAAGATGAAACATTTGAAATCTTTAGTAATTTTTGTAAACAAACAAAAAATGAAAAAAAATTTAAAAATCAAAAGAATCAGGAGTGATACAAGAACAATAACAATCAAGCATTATCTCACTAGATGGGATTGATTATATGAATCTTTTTACGCCATTGAGCTCTATCTCCTAGTATATCATCATCTATATTTAAATAAATTTTATCTTGATTTATTATTTCTAACCAAGTCTTTTTTGGGCTTCCTCATTCTCATTTGATATGTATATTTGTCATACAATTCATATTGCCTAACTGGAACATTTATTGGTCATCTAAGCACATACTCGTATCATCTTAAATGTGTCTCTTAGAGTTTTTTCTCAATAGATGCAACTCTGATTTTCTCTCTAATGTTTTCATTTCTTATTCTATCCATCCTCATATGTCCACACATCTACCTTAACGTCATCATCTCTGTAACTCTCATCTTCTACTCATGTGCATGAGTCATAGCCAAACATTTAGCTCTATATAACATTGCAAGTCTAACTGCAGTTTTATAAAACTTTTCTTAAGTTTTAGAGGTACTTTAAAGTCACATAAAACATCTGACTCTCTCCTACATTTCAACCATCCTACTTGGTTCCGCTCGTTTGGGTCCGGGTCTTCCACTCCAGTTCTGCTGGCTTGGATTCGGGTCTTCCGCTCGCTTGGGTGATTTCGGCCATCCGAAATAGGACTCATTCGAACCCATCTTCCGGCCTTCTCGAGCAACCTTCCACTATGACTTCTCATCCCTCAGAAACACCGTGCACCTCTTTCTCATCTGCTAACGTACTCTTCCACAGCGCCTCGTCCCTTAGACGCACTGAGCCCGTCGACTCTCTTCCATGCTGCCTTTTTCGCTAGCTACGTCTTTCGTTAGACTTCCTGTGCTCCTAAGTTCCTGCACACTTAGACACAATGCATCAAAATAACAACAAAACCTAACTTGACTTGGTTGATCACATCAAAACTATCATGGGGTACTTACAATCTCCCCCTTTTGGATATGGATCAACCCAAGTTAAGTTAAGGTAAACCAAGAAATAAATAGTAATAGAAATAACAAGTACATATTTTGCATATAAGAAAAACATGTGTAAAATTAAAAAATATACCCTCCCCCGAGACTTAATATCTAGTTATCCCCCCTTTGATCACATTAAAATAGGGTAAAAAAAAGTCTAAGAAATAAAATCAAGAAATTTTTAAGTTTAAAAATCTAGATTTTTCAATTTCTATACCATTTTTGGAAACTTAAAAAAAAATAGTTTTGAAAAAATTCCCTTAGATAGAGAAAATGATAAGGTTCCACAGAAAAATAAATTTAACAGAAGAGTAATAAAATTTTATTTCTCCAAAAAAAATAATTTTAATTAATTTATAATAGAAATTTTATAAACCAATTTATGTGAAAGCATTAGATAATTTTATGCTTTAACAGTTAGTTAATTAAATATTCATTTAAGTAATTGGCTTCCAAGCTGGGGTGAGGTACTAGCCCTTCTTGATTATTGGAATAACAACCACTTCTAGACAAAGTCTCTTAAAGAAATTAAATATTTAATTTTCTTTCTGAAAGACCTAGGTCTAACTTAAAAATAAAGCAAAAAAAAATGTAAGTTAAATATGACTTTGAAACCCAAAATAGATTCCTTCCAACTAGGTTAATTAAAATTTTTTTAGAGATATATCTCTGTAATATTCTTTTAATTTAGCCCTTATGGTATCTAAAATATCAATTTAGTCCATTATATTTTCTAGCATGTGAGTATGCATTATTTTTAATTTCTTCTTTCAATTTTTTATTTTTCATTTTTATCTTGTCAAAATCCTCTAGTCGACAAGATATTGCTAATGTTAATTTTAATTCTTCATTTTCTTTTAATAATTTTTTATTTTCTATTTCTAATTTCAAGAACTCTTCGACAGTATTTTTATAAATTTAAATAATTAGTTAGGAGATAGGGACCATACCTAACTTACCTTGTCAATTTCTGATGTTCCCCCTGTAGTGCTGCTTTCCTCTGATGATGTTCCACCTTCATTGATGCTCATTGAGGATGAGTTTACTTCATCTTCTTCTTCTTGGTGACTTGCCACTAGCACAAGTCTGGCGATGGCTTTGATCTCCAATTCAGACGACGTTTCGTCCCACGCCGCCTTTAGATTTTGATGCTTTGTCTGGACTAGACTTTTGTCCTTGTTCTTGTCTTTACTCTTCAATTTAGTACAGTTGTCTTTCACGTACTCTTCTTCATTACAGTGGTAGCATCTTATCTTTCTTCTTATTCTTTTATCGTGCACTTGATTAAATTTATTAGTTTTAAATAACTTTTTAAATCTCCTTACCATGAACATCATTTTATCATCATCGAGAGAAGATTCAAACTTAGGTTCGTCCACTTTTGCTTTTAGGGTAATGTTGTGCTTCGTCTCCTTCTTCAGCTCTGCACATCTTGTTTCATGAACTTCAAATGTTGAAAATAATTCTTCTAAAGTACTTGCCTCTAGATCCTTAGAGATATAATAAGCATTTACTAAGGATACCCGTTTAGAATTCTTAGGAAAGACGTTAAGCACGTACCTTAGTGAATCTCAGTTGGTTACATTTTTTTCGAAATTCGTGAGTTCGGTAATGAGCTCTTTAATCCTTGAGTGAAGGTGTGTAATAGTTTCACGTTTTTCTAATCGGAGGTTGCTGATATGATTGTAAAGCAAGTCCCATTTCGCGAGTTTAGATTTGGACGTACTTTCGTGTAGCTTAAGGAACTTCTCCCAAAGCTCCTTTGTTGATTCATAGGCGCCGATTCTATTGACTTCTTGCGGAGGTAGTACACTCGGTAGATGGAATTCGATTCGTCCATTTGCTACAAAATTTGCTTGCTCCTTCTTTATCTATTGATATTCTTATTTTTTCCTTTGGAGCTACAAAATCATACTTTAAGATTAGTAATAAATTAAAGTCTGTTTTGAAGAATACCTCCATTTTTCTTTTCCAAATCGTGAATTCCCCCTCAAACTTAGGTGGGTAGATGTTCTGTCCGACCATCTCTTGTGATTCGATCGACGATTAGTTCTCATGAAGTGAACTTGGCTCTAATACCAATTATAGGGACCCTTGGCGGCGGTCGGCTAGAGGAGGGAGGGGGTGAATAGCCTACACAATAACAAATAATGAACCTTTCTCGAACTTTACAGCTTTATTAAACTAACACTTGCATAAAAAGAAATTGATTAATTAAAGAAAGAAAAGAAGCATAAAAGAAGTTACTTCCTTTGCAATCAGATGATCACTAATCTAAGGCAATTGAAGCTTGCTATTAAAGTCTCATTCAGGCAGAGAAGTATCTTACAGCGTTAACGGCTCACAAACAAGTAGTAGAACAAAAGAGAAGCATTTACAAGTGTTGTTCGAAGCTACTGGGATCAGGGATGTATTTATAGCCCTGGTCGAGGTGCTTGGAAGGGTTCTAGGCGCCTGTAGGGGGATAAAATTTTATCCCCGTCGTAATGGAACATGCCATGTCGTGTTTGGATAAAAGTTCAGGTCCGAGCACTTGGAGGGGTTTCGGGCGCCCGGACCCAAAAGTCAACTTCTAGCTGACTTTTTGGTTCAGGTCTTCCACTCCAGTTCCGCTCACTTGGGTCGGGGTCTTCTGCTCCAGTTCCGCTCGCTTGGGTCTAGGTCTTCCGCTCTAGTTCCGCTCGCTTGGGTAATTTTGGCCATCCGGAATAGGGCTTACCCGAACCCATCTTCTCATCTTCTCGAGCAACCTTCCGCTCAGGCTTCTTGTCCCTCGGAAACGTCGTGCATCTCCTTCTCATCCACCGGCGTCCTCTTCCACAGTGCCTCATCCCTCGGATGCACCAAGCATGTCGATTCTCTCTCATGCCGTCCTTCTTGCTAGCTGCGTCTTTTGCTCGACTTCCTGTGCTCCTAAGTTCCTGCACACTTAGACACAAGATATCAAAATAACAACAGGACCTAACTTGACTTAGTTGATCACATCAAAATCATCACGAGGTACTTACAATATTGACACCTCTCTTTTATAGAATTCTTCATATAATTTCTCTTGAGACTCTATCATAAGTTTTTTCTAAGTCAATAAATACCATGGGTAGATTTTATTTTTACTCCCGATATTTTTCAATTAATTGTCTAAGAAAATGCATAGCTTCTATTATTGACCTTCCAAGCAGAACCCAAATTAATTTTCGGTCACCATGGTCTCCTCCCTTAATTTTTTTCTAATACTTTTTCTTAAAGTTTCATGGTATGACTCATTAGTTTAATACCCCTATAGTTTGCACAATTTTACACGTTCCCCTTGTTCTTATATAAGGAAACTAGAGTACTTATCCTCCATTGATTAGGTTTTTTTTTTTCTTTCAATATCATGTTAAATAATTTTATAAATCATTCAATACCTTGTTTCCCTAGGCACTTTCATACCTCTATCGGAATATTATCTGGTCCAATGCATTTTCCATTATACATCCCATTTAAAGTTTATTCTACTTATGAAATTTGAATTCTACGATAAAAATTTAAGTTTATATACTCATTTGACCTACTTAAATTACCTAAGTTAAGTTGGTCACCTAAACTTTCATTAAAAAGTTGATGAAAATATCTTTTCCACCGCTCTTTTATTTCTCCACTGTTTACTAGTACCCTATTACATTTATCTTTAATATATTTTATTTTGATAAGATCTCTTGTCTTCCTTTCTCTCACTTTAACTATTCTACAAATATCTCTGTCATCTTCTTTTGTATCTAATTTTTTATATAATCGTTCAAAAGTTTCATTCTTTGCTTCATACACTACTTTCTTAGCTATTGTATATTTTTTTTAAAAAAAATCATTCTTACAAATATATAATTCCTTATAAGTTATTCATTTTTTCCTTCACTTTCTATTGTACTTTCTCATTCCACCACCAATGTAGATCCGCTACATTAATGGCTCCTCTAGTGCCGACCTCATGGATATGGAGAGAGGTACATGCAGATACATAAACGTCAGGTGCATGGTGAGGTAAATCTCAGATCGTCAATTCCTGAGAATCGACCTCTAGCCATTTCTCATTCTACCACCAAGATTCCTTACTTAGTGATACATGTCCCTTTGACTCACTGAGTACACTCTTAGCCCATGTCATACTAGAATCATCGTATATTCACCTATTACTTGTACTCCTACCTTCTCTTATATATATATATATATATATATATATATATACATTTCTATTAATATTATGTTGAGACGTATATACAATACTACTTACCTATGTTGGGTAGTTAAGTTTTTTCTAGGGATGACTTTGTAATCTTTATAAATCTTTTTATCTTTCTTCTTAACCATAAGAAAGTTAATCTGCGGTTTATTATTTCCACTTTTGAACATGACTAAGTGTTCTTCTCTTTTCTTAAAAAATATATTAGCTAATATAAGTTCATATGTTATCGTAAATTCTAATATAATTTTCTTTTCCTCATTTCTCGTTTCAAACTCATAACCCCCATATACCTTCTCATATTTATCATTTTTTTACTCCAACATGCAATTTAGATCATCTCTTATTAAAATAATTTCATTTGGTGGAATATTTTATAATATTTCATCTAAGTCATCCCAAAACTTTGATTTGGTAGTTTCATCTAATCCTACTTGCGGTACATATATATTAATTATATTTATAGTTTATTTCGCCATTATTATCTTAAGGGTTGTAATTCTAGAATGATCGGTCTAGTCGCATTGAAATTTTTTACCAGCCACCGAGATAAGCCTAGAGTTCTTAGCTTGGACATATCATAATTGATTTGGGTTAAAGATGTTTGCCGAATATTAGGTCTTCAATGACACAAGGAAATGTTTAATTAAATTTAACTCATATTTTTTCAAATGATTCTTGTATCGAAGTTTTTAGACTTGCGACTTTCTCGTCTTTTTAATGATGTTAGATTGACCCCAACCTTTAAAGTCTTTTTGTATCCTCACTTGTCCCCGAGTTTATAGTGTCATGATAAATATCTAGATTGTCACCTAGATATTTATAGTTAGATCTTTAGATATAGTATATTTGTAGAATTCTTTTTTTTAAATGGAACACACAACTAAAATTTACTGGGATTATGAAATTGTTTATCATACGTACTTCCTAATTTACTCCGTAGTCAATAAAAAAAATTTTATAAAATTAAATCAATCATTATCAGACTAGTTAATAAAATTAACTGAATTTATTATTTATTTATTATTTTTTTTTTTCCTCGCTTGTGGTAAATGCTGCGTCCTATCCCTGCTGCTCTGGCATCATGTACCCGCTTCTTTGGATCCATGTCTGCGATGAGGGACAACCCTCCAACAATTTCGTGTCAGTAACTCTCCCTTGATGATGACTCCCAGTGGTAATTCAGGGGCCGACTCAAAGTTTGTAATGCCATTACTCCGGTGTAGTGACGACAAGATAAGCACAGATTTAGTGGACAAGTCTCATGATTAATACATGAAGTGTCATCGATCTGAGATTTAAATTTTAATATAATCAAAATAAATATTTTTTTTATATATAAGTTATTTTTCTAAGAATTAATAGTCATCCGTAATTTATCTTCTATATATTAATTCTGAAACGAATTGATGAAAGTGCTGAAGATCACAATCATCTTTTGTTAACTTGGTTGATAGCCGGAGGCTACAGCAAGATGCAATAAATCATACACTCTAAGAGAGCGATGAGGTCAGGCAAAGGAGATTTTCTTGGCTCTCCCCAGTTAAGAAGGACGTGTAAGTATATGCCGACCAATTGCATCTACAATTCTAGGTTGATAGAAGAAGAAAGGATGAATAAAGTTATTTATATCGTTTTGTAATAAAAAAAATATATTAAATAAAAAAATCTTAAACTAAGCATGAATAAAGTTCAAAATAATTTATAAATAAACTTATTTGCCTGTAAAATATAATATATATATATATAATATAATACATTTTTTATTTAATTATATAAAATATAATAAATTGATAAAATTTAATAATCTTTAACTATTCATGTTAAAGATAAAAAATAATATAAATTTTATCTATTGAATAAATATAATATATATATATATATATATATATATATATATATATATATATATATAGTTTTGATATCCTGCGGGACTTAGGATGTGCGACTGTGCACGACATCGTCCTACTGATCGGTCTGATCAGCTTTTTTTAAATTTTTTTGTTTTTTTAATATTTTAAATTTAAAAAATCAATTAAAAAATTAAACATTTCCTTATATAAATTTTTAATACCTTAATATATCCCCTTAACATATTACAATACTCAATAAATGCTTAAATTAATTTTATTTTAATTTTTTTTTAAAACCAAACACTATAATCTAATTGGAAAGCCTAAACCCCATAAGTAAAATCTAAAAAAAAAAAATAACTTTAATACTACAACCAAAGCCTGAACCCTAAAAATAAACTCTTAAAAAAAATTTTATTTTTTTATTTTTTTTTCAATTATTTTTTTAATTCATAAATTAAAAAAAAATAAAAACAATTGATATCTGCGCGGCGCGCACAGTCGCAGGATATCAAATTTATATATATATATATATATATATATATTAAGGTTAAATCTTTAACTGCTGTTAACTGAGTTCAATAGATAGTTTAAGTGTAGATAGCCTCGATAATTAGTAAACAAACAGATAAATTGTTTTTCCCTTCCGATGAAAATTTAGACATAGATATGGTAATCCTTTGCATCATAACTCTCCTTACACGGGATCATCAACAGTTCGGCATAGAAAAAAATATTATTTCTTTTTTTTCTTGGGTTTTCATTGTATTTTTTGAATAAATTGAATGACAAGAAAACTATCTGAGTTCAGGGCCTTCTCAATCATTTTTGAGACTCTAGGCGGAAAAAATCAAGGTTTAAAATTTTGATCCGTATCGAGATTTTAGTCCTGGACAGAAATGATACAGTTTCGGTATCATATCGTGTCGTGTCGATATAGTTCCAGTAATTTTTAAATATAAAATATATTAATTAAAAACTAACATATTTAACTTAAATATTTGAAAAATAAACAAGATGAAAAATAATCTTTAAAAAAAAAGGAAAAGATATGAAAATAGATAAATAAAAAAATAAAAAATTTATTATAAATTTAAAATTAAAATAAATGAAATATAAAATTAATTAGATAATTTTATTAGGGTTTAATAGTCTCTTTAGATTATCTCTATCATAACTAGGAGTTGATTAAAATAATTACCTTAAGTTTAATTAAAACAAAAATTGAAATCCAACACCACTCGCGAGCCCGCACGACCAGTCATGACCGCGGGGGATTGCGTGACTCCTTCAGCGCGACCACGTTGGCGCGTGCGACCCCTCTGTAGTGATCGCAGGGTCGCACGATACCTCCGCAGCGGCAACAGAAGGGTTATGTGACCCCTCCACTGTGACCACTAGGGTGCGCAACACGTCGCACCTGTCGTGGGTCTGGTGCGGGGGTCGTGCCGGTGTTGGTCGCCAAGCGGAACCTGATGGTTCGTCCGTTTCGACCGTTTCGGCATGACACTTTAAATCATGAAAAAAATTAATATTTTTTAAATAAATATTATTAGAAATATTTAATTTTATTAGTTATAGCAAAAGGTGGAATTTGTCACCCTAACAGCCCAACATGACCGACCCTACAAGCATTTGTAAGGAGATAAATCGAGAAGCTGCAGTTGGTTGTTGTGGCGAGAGAATTTTCTTGGTTTTGCCGAGATTCGACACTTTGTCCATTGTAACAATATCTATCACGTATTAGTCAACTCAACTATGTCCTTGGGACGACATTTATTTTTATTAATAAAATTTAAAAGGACAATTTCATATATTGGCAATGATTATTTATACAATTGGAAGCAGTAGCCAACTAGGCCACATAGTAATAATTTTATCTTATGTCAAACCTAAAAAATAAAAAATATTTTATATTAACTAATTTAGAAATAAGTAATAAATTATTGTAATACTATTAATATATATTTTAATTACAATTTTTTTTTAAAAAAATATCAATTATTTTTAACTCCGAGGAAGTAAACTCTCGACATAGCGGTAAAATTATTATGTAACCTAGAGGAAATAGGTTTGAGTACTAGATATAATCACTACTTATAATATACTCTTCCTCGAAATCAAATCTTGTATTGATGGGAGATTCGTGAATTAAACTGTCTTTTTATCAATTTTAACTTTGATAAATTATTAATAAAATTTATTTAGTCAAAATATTTAGCTAGAAAATATCGATGGTGAATTATTAAAAAAAGTGAAAGAAAAATAAAATTTAAGGAAGAAATAATACTACAATATTAAATATGCTTTTAACTTATGAAAAGTATTTTTATAAAAAAATATTAATTAAGTATTATCAATAAATATTTTTAATTTATTAACAAAATTTAATTTTGATTAATAAATTAAATTTTAAACAGTAAAAAATTTAAAATTACTAATTAAATTTTAATAAAAAAATAAAAATAAATTACCAACTAAATCTAATTTTAATAGTAAAAAATTAAAATTATCAATTAAATCTAAGAGTAAAAAAATAAAAATGATCTAGATTTAATCTATAAAAATTTTAAATTTTTTGACCCAATATAATTTAATTAATAAAAAATTAAAATTACTGATGAAAATAAATCTCGATTAAAATTTGTTTTAGCTATAATTTTAAATATTTAATGTCTAAACTTATATAGTTTATGTTTTTAAATTAATATTCATATTTGATTTATATAGATATATATATATAAAATTTATGGGTCCCAATATAATAGGAGCTTAAGCATAGGTCTTAATGGCCTATGCCTTGAGCCAGCCCTGTCTGAGTTGTCATGACATCATGGAATTCAGTCTTAACGATGCTATGAAATCAAAATATAAGTGGAATAGTCAATGGAAACAAAACTAATTTGCCAACTAATAACCAAACGCCAATTTTTTTCTAACTGAAGCGCTCAATAATCCTGCCCGTTTCCAGTATAATATGCAATCGTGGTGCCCGTCCTTCGCTGATTGGTAAAAGGAGAATTACGTAAAACATGCTTCACTGTTTTACATTATTATTGGTGCTGGAGGCAGCTGCGGTGGAGCCTTTATGGAAGGAAAACAAATTAACTAAACGCTCTAGTACTCCAGAACTCTTCGTGAAGTAGCCTGAAAATGCCTGTGGAGTTGCAGGCGGTGGGAAATCCTCAGCCGGCATGGCAAACGGACCGATCATTCTCTCAAATTGGTCTAATGTCAGGTAGGATGTTACTTCCTGCATCCTCTCTGGGCCCATTATAGGGAGAGTATGTTCTTGATGAAGCAAAGCAGCATCCCCATCATCATTCTTCGTCATACCAGGAAAAATGATAATATTAAAACAAACAATCACATTGAATATTAACGGACTCTGTTACAGTCGTACCGCAATTAAACATGAAAAAAAATATTACCTCCAGGGGGCTTAAATCTGCACCTCTACTAAATGTCATCTCCATCCGAAATCTTTTTGGATCTTCTAATGCTACCTGAAATTCAATGATAAATGACTGGACATGAGGAATTTCTTTGTAACACCAATCTTAGATGGCAGCTGACTTATTCTAAAAGAATGTCGCCTTTCCTGCCATTCTGAACAAGAAAATAACTCTAATGTGTCTATCTAGTACAACACAATCAGTACATCTTTAAGACCTTCAAATCAAGTAGGAAAATTGTTAACAAGTAAAATGTCAATTTGGACTAACTATTGTACCTCAGTATTCTCAAACATTCTGAAAACTATGTAGCTCATGTAGTCAAGTTCCCGGGTCTTGTGTAGGTGATCTAGTGCACTATTGCAGACAAGGCTATCCTCTCCTTGCAGGGACTCATCTAAGTTGCAATATCGAAGTACATTCATTAAAGAATGTATGTGTGATTCCTGAAATCAACACAACAGCAATCAAAGAGGATAGTTAAAACACAATAACTGGACATAATGCACTTGTAGATACATTTATGAACAAAAATGCAAACATTCTAAGAAAAAAGATGATAGCATTACATCATTTGATTATAAATTCAATATTGTTAAATATAGAGCCTGAAAATAACTATACTTTTCAATTCAAATTTCAAACCTTATCCAAGCTAGTATTTGAAAACCATGGAATATAACTACGGATGATTTGAGAGAAGGCCATCCGGCCATCCGGCCATCCGACTACCTTCACTATTTCATCAAAAACAAGGTTCTTATGTTCTGCAAAAAATATTCATAGATGCACAAACCGAGGTTGCATGCTTGATAGAGAAACAGGATATCTCACATAAAATCCTCACCATTGAGTTTGGGGAGGGATAATCTGGACAGCCATTCTATGAACCAGTACATCTCTATTGGTTTATCAAAATAGAAGGTACAAGAAGCACCAAAAAGATTCTATTGCTCACCCTCCTGATCACCCCAAAAGGATGGCTAAATCATAGTTTAGAATGTGATGTGACCATTTTGCCTGTTACAGGTGAGACCTATCATGAACAATATCAGAATGTGGCACCACCTCAGATACACCATTTCATGTTACTGATGAAAGTGCGAAGGCGATCTCAACAGGACTGTATTAAGTCTAACAAGGCAGATGGGAAGAACGAGCATGCAATGTTTCCAGGAAAAAAAAACAACTACTGGTACATGTGATTTCCTTCTCTTCTTATTCTTCTTCTCCTCTTATCATGCTGCTTCTCCCTCTTTTTTCCCCCTCTTATTCTCCCTCTACCATTACTACGTACATGTGCCAACCTCTATAGTTTGACAGCACAGGTTAACAATGGAACAAAACCATTTTGATAAGTGACCAAAATTGACATTTTAAACCTGGAACTTAACCAATTTGAAGCTATATGCACTAAATATAATTTCATCTTGGAGACATGTTTGGAATGTACCAAAATACCCAAATTACATCGAACAAGTTTCATGATGAACACATAATATTAGCTCATAATGGCATAAATGGGAAGAATGCACCCACCGATGTGAAATAAAGCCTTGTACGAACATGTCGTTCAGGTGTTCTCACATTAGCATATCTGAAACAGAATGGAAAATAGACCAATTTAGCATGCCAATTATAATGTTAAACATAGTTGATAGCAGACAATGAGCATGTGATAGAAACTTTGGATCTAAGCGATATTTGGTCTCTCTGTCATCATCATCATCTTGGTCTATTGATTTTTCACTAGTTGAGCTAGTTCTTCTTAGATCTTCATTCCTGTTCAAAGGCCTAGCTTGGTCTCGCTCTTCCTTCCTTGTCTTTGGGAACGTTGTTGTTGTCTCCTGACTGCTTTTTGGTTCAGCAACATCAATTGCTTCTTCTCGAGTATTATGCAAGTCAATTAAGATTTTACCCAGCAAACGACGTGCAATCTGAAGAACAAAATAATGACTGTGACAATAGTGCATATACTATATTGTAGCATTCAAATAAATAAACTGCAGACCACCTTTTTTTATGTGCATGTTGAGGAGAAAGTATCTAGCAATTGTAACGGACAATTGAACATAGTATGCTAAATGGTTGATGATGCCTTCATATGATTTATTTTTTTTATCAACTCTCTTTTAAACAGTAGGATAGCTAATCTCACAACCTCTTCATCAACTCTCAACGCAACCTCTTCAACAATGAAAGAAAAAACATCATATACTGACTCCATGACATGATGCCAGTAACTCACAAATAACAAACTTATAACTTGTAAGAAACACTTCTGCTGGGAGAACTGGACGATATTCTCTTTCTAGACATGCCTTGTTACATACGGTAACATTATCACCAAATATACAAAATGTGTCCTTTACTTGAACAAATTGCATAGATAATGTTGTTCAAGCACCTCATGTTTTAGCAGTATAACATTTTCATAGATCATCAAGTTCCTGCAAGTATTTGCATGCAAATGTTGAGTTGTTGTGATTTCACTAACAGAGTTGGTCTTTTTCTTATTGCATAAAATGTTTATGGACTGCACAAATTTTAGTTTTCTAAGATCAAGTTTTTATACAGATAATAGTTGATTGTGTTTCCTCATCATTGCAGGCAGTTGAGCATGCGGTTCAGCAATATTTTCCAGCATCTTGAAAATTTTCAACATGTCTTTGATACCAATAGTTGGCTCTGATATCAATTGATACAGATAATAGTTGATGAGATCAAGTACATGAGCGAATGGTGATTCAGCAGGGAGGAAGATTGTTCGACAGGAGGGAAGCAGAAAGAATTGAGAAGGAGAGAGAAGAAAAGAGGGAGAGTTGAGAGAGAGAGGATTGCACACAAGGAGAGAGAACAATGAACATAGAATAGGAAATAAAATTCGCTATTGATTAATTTTTTTTCAATACTATATATTTAATTTTATAGGCAAAAAATACTACTAATTCTTAATTGTTTAGTCTTCCTTTGACTTATGAGGGCATGATTTATATGCTTGAGTCTTTGCATTCTTTCATTTAGGTGGGATCCTGAATCCAATTGAGTCCTGGCTCCTTGCTTCCTTCCATAAAGATCTTTCCTTCCTAACCCCTTATATCCTTCCACCAAGTGCTTTTCCCCTTCCAATGTAACTGGGACCAAGTTGTGAGTCCATTTGATATATTCTTTTGTTGCTTTACTTGTGGAGACTAGTTTCCTTCATCTCCAGGAGATGGACTAGGTTCGTACCAGTAAAGCATCACTAACCTTTATGATTGATAACCCGCTCCCTCTAAAAAAGCAATCTATTATAAGCCAGATAAGTGAGTGAAAAAGAATTTTCAACATGCTACCTCAAACGCTCCAATTCCTTTAGCAGAACTGATAAAGTACTCGTCAAATTATGCCAGATAGAAAACAAGCAAGAGTCTCAAACATGTGTTTTACCAATTGCTTGTACTTTGAAAATAATTGGTTTTTTATTAAGTGAGATTTACCCAACAACCTTGAGTTTTTAACTCAGAAGCATCCTATTTCATTATTCCAGAGCCCTCCTGTTCCAATGAGAAATGAAAGGTCTAAATGCAAGAAAATGCTGGTTTTGAATATACTGGATGTTGTCAAAATTTTTATAATTCTTATGCAACAGTTACAGTTGAGGCAAAATGACATAATGAAAAAAAAGTCCAAAAATAATTATTGAGAAAAGGCATCTACAGGTCAATTTCTTTTTTTTTTTGAATTACAACAACATGAGCTTGTTGAACAATACAAAATGACACAAGTGGTCCGTACCTTTGAGCCAATTTTCAGTTTCTGCCTTGGATTTATCCCGTACTCATTTGGAATAACACCATCAGCAAGCAACTGAAAAACAATAAACCAGGAAATGAGAAACTTGTTATTATTCTTTAGTGAAATAGAAAAGCCTACATTGTATTTGTTTGTTCAGCAATCCCTCCCTCACGAAAGAGATTCATTTATGAGAAGAAGACTAATGAAAAAGTTTTTTTTTTCTCTTTATTGTCACTGAGGAAGTTAAATGCAGTCTAGATGAAATAAGAGGTAACAATTTGTTGGGTGTAGGTTACATAGCTTTAATAACAATTTGCTATTGAAAGCTGAAAGTAATGAGGGAACAGGTAGCTACTCCATATATAGAACCTATCAAAACAGGTAGCCAATCTATCCAGTATTCAATACATTGACAATCTCAGTCCATCCCATTCACCTCACTGAAGTTCCCTCCCTGCAATCCTGGGCCATATTCATATGCGGAATTACACCTGGTGGTGATGAAGTCTATAAATACAAATCATATTGTTAGGGTTGCAAGGTTACAAACATAGTTCCATATTAAAAATGCATGGGAAAGATCATGGGTTCATAAGAAAAAGATATCTCGATTGGCATGAAGCCTTTTGGATAGAGCTCAAGAGCAAAACCATGAGAGCTTAAGCCCAAAGTAGACAATATCATACCATTATGGAGATATCTAAATTCTTTTCGTTTCTTCAATTGATATCAGAGTGAGGTCGCTCTTCACCAGACTAGCCGCCGGAAGAAGCACGAGCCAGAGCCATGATCCAAGATTGAACCATGTGGGTGAAACCTTGAACGAAGTAGGAGAGGCAGGCCAGTGACCTAATGCTTAAGGGGAGACCCTGAGCAGGTCAAAAGTAATCCGATGCTTAAGGGGGACGTGGTCCTTTGTTTGAGAGGGGGGTTGTTGAGATTGCAAGATTACAAACATAGTCCTAAAAGCACATGGGAAAGATTATGAGTTTATAAGAAAAAGATATCTCCATTGGCATGAGGACTTTTGGGTAGAGCTCAGGAGCAAAACTATGAGAGCTTAGGTCCAAAGTGGACAATATCATACTATTGTGGAGATATCTAAATTCTTTTTGATCCTTCACATATATGTCAGTTGAGTTTATTGATATAACTAATCTTCTCAAAAAACCAAATTTCACCTTTTCTCCTGAATATCCTCCTCCCTTTACTCCTGGTTTCTCTCCCTACTTATTTGCACCACCAACTACCAGACATCCTCCTTGTTTTCCTCTTCCCATTCTATCCACTGAAGTTTAGTCTCTGCATGTATATCCTACAAGTACAAATGACTCTGCCACTTAATCTTGTTGACATGCTCAAGGTTTAAAGTTTTGGTCTATGACGAAATAATATGTTTTCAGTACTGTATTGTATCATGTCGATACACTTTCAATGTTTATATTTTGGTTATGGTTATTTATACTTGAGTAAATCAAACAAATGATTGGATTGTGTCTTATACTGAATTTGAAACACTTACAATTGGATCGCAAATCTACCCTTTAAGTTGTATTGCAATAGGTGTTGGATAGAATCTAGAAGAGATGGTCGATTTCTTGGAAGAGGCGCCAACTAGAGAGTGCTAAGGTCACCAATGAAGACAAACCAGAAGGTAGAGATGGGACGCATGTGGCTAGCATATGGAGCATGACAATATTTCATGACCAGTCTCAAGCTCGGATAAAGGAGGAGGGTTGCGTTAAATTACCAGCTAAAGTTACAACTAAGGCAAATGTTCAATGAATGAATTCATTAAACTATTATGCTGATGTTAGGTTATTCGCCGGAAGGAACGCATTACAGGATTCGACTGTAACGTCTTGGCAAGAACCACTACATCTCTAAATTCTAGTGCTAAATATATGAGTTCACATTATAAGGTCCAACCATAACATATCGGCAAGGACATCTCCATGAGAACTTGGATGTCGTGTTAAATAAGAGTTCTCACATCATAGATTGAATAAGGACAAATATTATAGAAAAACTAATAGTCTAAGATTTAGAACATGAAACATAGGAACTCTCACTAGTAAATCAATGGAGGTAATAGATGCGTTGTTTAGAAGAAGAATTAGTATTTTATGTGTACAAGAGACAAAATGGATAGGCAAGTTGGCAAAAATAATAGAAAACTCGAGTTTTAAGTTATGGTACACAAGAAACAATATAATAAGAAATGATGTGGGTATTATTGTACATAGTTAGTTAAATAATGAAGTTGTTGGAGTAGTTAGAAAACGAGAGTGGTGAAAGAATCTATGAATATAATTAGCATATATGCACCTTAAGTAGGATTAGATGAAACTCCCAAATCAAGATTTTGAGATAACCTAGATGAAGTATTACAAAATATTCAGCTAATGAAATGATTTTAATAGGAGACGATCTAAATAGGCATGTCAGAGTGAAAAGTGAGGAATATGAGAGGGTACATGGGTTTATAGGTTTGGAACAAAAAAAGAAAGGAAAACTATATTGGATTTTGCGATAGCATATAACCTTATATTAGTTAATACATTTAAAAAAAAAAACACTTGGTCAAAAGTGGGAATAATAAATCGCAAATTAACTTTATTATTGTTAGAAAGAAAGATAGAAAGATTTGTAAAGATTGTAAAGTCATCCCAAAAGAAAATTTAACTACCCAACATAGATTAGTAGTATTGGATTTACTCCTCAAACATAATATTAATAGGAGGAAAATATATATGACTCCTAGAATTAGGGTTGTAAATGAACCAAGCATTCGTGAGCAAGCTTGGTGTTTGGCTCGGTAAGAGCTTGTTTATTTTCATTCAATATACACAAGATTAATTAAACAAACAAGCTTAAACAGCTCATTAAACTAAACAAACAAGCTTGAACATATATGTGTTCAACTTGTTACTGTTCATGAACAACGTTCGTGAACAATGTTCACGAACTATATTTATTAATAAAACTCTTTTCAATATGCTAAATAAATAATAAAATAAAATAAACAAATAAGTTTAAATTATCAAGCTCAATAACCAATCAAATAACTAAAAGTTTCAAACAATCAAACAAGCTTGAATTGAGAGCTTGATAACATCAAAACGAACCAAACTCGCATCAAGCTTAAGCCAAGCTCGAACCAAGCTTCAAACAAGCTCAAGCTCATAAAAAATAAACCAAGTCAAGCTTGAACAATCATTTCAAAAGCTTGGTTCATTTTAAACTCGGCTCAGCTCGATCACCTTATCAAACAAGCTTGAACACCCCAAAGCTCGGCTCACTCGACTCGTTTACAGCCCTACCTAGAATTAAGTGATAGAAGTTAAATGATAGAAAGCAAAACATATTTAAGAAGGTAGGAATACAAACATTAGATGAAATATACGGTGAATCTAATACGACATAAGATAAGATGGTAATAAAGTTAACAATAGTAGCTAAGAGTGTACTCGGTGAATCAAAGGGGCATGCATCACCAAATAAGGAATCATGGTGTTAGAATGAGAAAATACAAGAGAAAATAAAAGAAAACGAACAACGTATAAGAAATTATATATTTATAAAAACGAGGAAAATTTTAAAAATATACAATAGCCAAGAAAGATGCTAAGAAAGCAATGAATGAAACAAAGAATGAAACATTGGATACAAAAGAAGGGGAACAAGATATTTATAGAATAACTAAAGTGAAGATAAGAGATCTTATCAAACTAAAATGTATTAAAGATGAATGCAATAGGGTACTAGTAAACGATGGAGAAATAAAAGAGCAGTGAAAAATATTTCATCAACTTTTTAATGAATGTTTAGATGACTAACTTAACTTGGATAATTTAAGCAGGCCAAATGAGTATAGAAATTTAAATTATTATCATAAATTTAAACTTTAGAAGTAGAACAAATTTTAAATGGAATACACAATGGAATAACCATTGGATCAGATGATATTTCGATAGAGGTATGGACATACCTAGGGAAACAAGGTATTGAATGACTTACAAAATTATTTAACATGATATTGAAAATGAAAAAAAATGTTGAGTTCCCTTATATAAGAATAAGACATACAAAATTGTACAAACTATAAGAATATTAAACTAATGAGTCATACCATGAAACTTTGAAAAAAAAAATAATAGAAAAAAGATTAAGGAGACCACGGTGATCAAAAATCAATTTGGATTCATACCTAGAAGATCGACAATAGAAGTTATATATCTTCTTAGACAAATAATTGAAAAATATCGAGAGAAAAACAAGATCTACACGGTATTCATTAACTTAGAAAAAACTTATGATAGAGTCTTTAGAGAAGTTATATGAAGAATTCTCGAAAAGAAAGGTGTTAGCGCAACATATATTAAACTAATTAAGGATATGTATGAGAATGTAACGACGAGTATAAAAACTTCAAACAGAGTAACTGAAACATTTCCAATGAAAATAGGGTTACATCAAGGATCAGCTTAGTCCCTATCTTTTTACACTAATTATGGGCGAACTCACTTGACACATTAAAGCTGGTGTATGTTGTTTGTAGATGATATTGTTTTGATAGATGAGACACGTGAAAGAGCAAATGCTAAACTAGAATCTTGGCAGGAAATATTAGAAGTGAAAGGTTTTAAACTTAGTAAAGTAAAGAAAGAATATATGAAATTTAAGTTTAGCATATTAGATGTAATGAGACAATTGTTAAGATAGGAGATAACGAGCTCCCAAGTTTTAAGTATTTAGGATCATTTTTTCAAAATAATGGTGGGATTGAAAGAAATGTCTTACATAGAATACAAGCAGGATGATTGAAATGGAGGAAAGCGTCGGGTGTTTAATGTGATCGTAAAGTACCTCTAAAACTTAAAGGGAAGTTTTATAAAATGACCGGTTAGACTTGCTGTGTTATATGATGTTAAATATTACGCTATGACTCGAGCACATGAGCAGAAAATGAGAATTGCAGAGATAAGGATGTTAAGGTGGATGTATAAACATACAAGAATAGACAGAATAAGAAATGAGAGTATTAGAGAGAAAGTCTATTGAGGGAAAACTTCGAGAGATGCGTTTAAGATAGTACAAATATGTACTAGTCGATTAATAAATGCTCCAGTTAGGCGATGTGAAATTATGACAAATACACGCATCAAATAGGAAGAGGAAGACCAAAAAAAACTTGGTTAGCAATAATAAAATAAGATCAAATTTATTTAAATATAGATGATGATATAGAAGGGGATAAAGCCCAAAGGCGTAAAAAGATCCATATAGCCGACCCCACCTAGTGAGATAAAACTTAGTTGTTGTTGTTTTACAACATTTAGACTAATATAAAAATTTTCAAACTTTCAAGGTTAAATGATAAATTATGGTTCTAATTAAATTGGATCCTAATTTGGGATTCAATTCATCTTAAATATGGGAGACCAGAAGTCAATCTTCACTTCGTAACATTTATATGATGGCTACTCCAATTCTTACCAATGTCTTTCCATCATATCATAATTTATACATACACTAACATGATCGATAAACTGTACTTTTGATTGACTATGCAAAGAAGAATGAAATACCTGAGCAACTCTGAAGAGCTCAGTCAAACCTTCAAGATTAAGGTGAGCATTATGAAGGAGGTCATATCTGCAATGGAGTAAAATTGATATGCAAATATTTCCAACATAAGAATTCAAATAAATTTCATGAATATATGTTCTTTTAATGCAGGAATAAACCAATTCTACTGTAGCAGAAACCATCTAAAGATAAACTAATGTGCAAAATTGAACAGCATAATAGCATTATCTTCAAATGTAACCAAGTTGTATGTGACCAACATGTTCTTGGTCGAAAACAATTTTGTTAAATGTTGTAACGGTTTTCTAATCATAACCATCCATGTTTAACGAATCAACCAAAATGTAACAGTCCAGGATTGTTATAATCCCACCCTTAGACATTTTGTGATGGTGAAACCCCAATTAAGAAGAGGACACTACCATTGGCTTAAGCCTATGGTTAAGGCATGGAGTGACCTTCCTCAGTTCCTCCTGTTCTCTCTCTCTCCAGGAGAAGGTATTCAAGTGTTATGATGATGGCATCATAGGAGACAGAGATAAATAAGGTCGGCAACCTTTTATTTTGACTTCCCTGTCTTTGCCATATTTCTGGATGATAAGGCTAGTAAGCTAGCTGTATTGGATTCAATTAGTCGTTCAAAAGAGAGACTGATCAAGCTGAATGCTTGGGAGAGATAGAGGACCATGATCCGCACAACAGAGATAATGTGAAGCATGTCATCAACATGGTCTCACTAGACAGCAAGATTAGTAGGGCAGCATCAATTGAAATATTCATTCTCCCAACAAATAATAGAGGCCCACCTGCACACTGTTTGTTATAGAGAGAATATTGGCTGACAGAATGTCAGAACACCAAGCTAACGCACACAGACAAGAATTTCATTCGCACAAAGAGCACCATCAGCATCAAGAGACCATCTTTTGACTTTGAAGGTGCCAGATGCAAGGGTGAAAATGTTCAAGTTTATTGGAGTTTTCAGTTTTCACGAAATAACAACCAATATTTTGAAATATTAAGCTTCTGAGTTGATAAGATGATTAATAGGCCATAGTTGTTGGAGTAACTGCAGAACCGATGATGATAGTATAATATTCAAATGAATTTAAATACTCACTTGCAAGAGTCATAAACATCAGGAATCTGTGTAACATCATATCGCCTGCAGGAAATAAATATAAATCGTTTTCATATTCAATGACAGAGTTTGTGTTGATTTATTTACTGAGTTGCCAAATGTGAGGAGAGGTATTTTACGAAGTTTTATAAATGATCATATAGGTAATATAGACTTATTTGAGTTCAGAATGATCCATACTCTTTTCTTTCATTATACAAGTCTCTCTCAAGCTTCTTCCAACGTGCAAACATCAAAAGGAAGCTTTCGCTACCACAAGGCAAACCAGCGGCTATACGAGCTATATCAATGGTTGTTTTTCCAAAGGCTTTTGCTTGGTCATAATGGGGTAGCACAGTGGATGAAGCTGTTACAGAAAGCTTCTCATCTTCTTCTTCAGCTAGCAGCTTCACTTTTGCAGTTATCTTCTTTGTCAAATTAACCTATTAAAAATTCATAGTAATTCCCTCTTATTCAAGGAAGAGTTCATCAGACTATTAAGAAGATGATGAAGATTCAGTCACATTCTCTCCAAAAAGATGAAAGATATCTTTCATTTAGGTATTAATATTTCAAGATTAAACTTGGGGAGGGTGGGAGTAACCCTTCATTGAGTCCAGTCCTAGTTCAAGGAAAAAAGCCTCAGAAGGACAACACAGGCAAGTAGACACCCTAAAAACATACCAAAGAATGAAGAAGTTGGGATGCATTATCAGGCACACCAGCTCCATCAACCATCCATAAAGGCCCACCAGACATATTTCCATTTAAAGTTTTTCCTTCTGAAGTAATAATTGCATGTAATTTTGCCTGCATAATACCAGAAAAAAAAATATTTAAACTAAAAAACTAATCCATTTCTATTACATGTCTGAGAATATGTGCGTAAGCATGGGTCTTTAGTCATACACAGAAAAAGGTTCACATGAAGAGAACTTGCAACCAAATACAAATTTGTTATAGTGAGAACCTAACATTTCAACAAAATATTTAAATATTTAGGCCATCATTTAAAATCTCGACTCGTACCGAGGTTTTGGTCCTGGATCGGAATGATACAATTTCTGTAGTGTCCCAAATCGGCTAAATAAATCATTTAATTTAAATAAGATAAAATAATGAGAAACGGTAAATAAATAATTATAGCATTTCTGAGTCTTTAGACTCATAATTTTGATTGTTGCGGAAGAGGAGACGCATGTGACAGGAGACTTCAACCAGAGATCAGGCTTGGGACAGAGGCAGTACAACCCAAAGACCTTCCAATTCATGTTCCGCATTATTTAAAGGTTTTCTTTAGTAAGTATAAATTTTGGACCTTGGTGACCAGTACTTAATGTTTACTAGTGGTTAACTTTTTTGAGAACTATTTGGGTACTTTCGACAAATTCGGGATTTATATATGGATTCAAGTGCTTCTATGTTCGAGATATCTGGAAAAAAAATGACTCAATTAAGTTAGCTTAGGGGACGTTTCAGTTTCGGTATCGTATCAAACTGTGCCGATATAGTTTTGGTATTTTTTAAATATATAATATATTAATTAAAAGTAAAATATTTAACATAAATATTTAAAATATAAAAATAATTCAGAGATAAATATGAAAATAGATAAATAAATAAATAAATAATTTATTATATTTTTTTTAGAATTAAAATAAATTAATTAGATAATTTTATTAGGGTTTAATAAACCCTCTTTATATTATCCATATCATAGCTAGGAGTTATAAAACAATTTACCTAAGTTTTAATTAAAAAAACACTGACTCGCTGCTTGAGAAAGTCGGGCGACAATGCGGTCGTCGAGTTCGCGCGACCCCTCTGTTGCGACTACGGGGTCGCGCGACGCCTCTCTACTGCCGCGGGGCCTAGTACTGGGTTCGTGCCGATTGGCGGGCGGAACGAGATGTTTCATCCGTTTCAACCAGTTCGGCACGGTATTTTAATCCTTGATTTAGGCATGTGAGTGCAGAGTGAAGATACAAATATAAAATTAGTGGATGTGCTAATTATATATAGTTGAACTTGTCTAGCTAAGTTCTTGGAAAAGGAAAGTCAATATTAGTGTTTAGGCACGTGAATAGAGATGAAAGATGAAATATAAGAATTGTAGATATGCTAATAAAATATAATTGATGTTGTTTAGGTGAGTTCTTTTTTATAAAAAAAGTTGATTCTAGTGCAAAGTCCAGCATCAATAATCAATGCATGATTAGGGAACAAAAAAAAAGTGAAGTTCCAAGATCAATAATCATAGATGACAACGGCAGTTTTATGCATCTGATCATGGGCAAGTTTGGTGTATGACACTTGACAGATAATGAGAGGAGAGAAGCTAGTTCAATAGACTTGTTTTATCAAACATTTAATCCTTACAAGAGAATCATAATTATCTCTTATAAAAAAAATAAAAATAATGCAAGGATTAGCTCCGATAAAAAATGTCTCGACTCAGGTATATCATATTCATATATGACAAGGATATATTTTAATCTGATAATTCACTGAACCAACATTGAGAATTCAGAAGAATTTTTCATGTGAAAATTAAATTATTTCAAGGATTCTTTATATTTAGATAATTTGGAAATCTTCTTACACTGATGAATTTAATAAAGCTAACCTTGACCTTGAAAAGTAAGGTTTATGAAACTTAGGCTATTGATGAAATCCTAGATTTCTAACTCCTTCACTTAGTTACAAAACCAACACATCTAAACATCTAACTCCTTCAACTAGTACCTAACTCCTTCAACACATCTATGTGTCTTGGCCTCAGGTACTGAATTTGTTTGACATCAAAAGTTCCATTGGTATTCAACTTAAAATGATCAGAGCATCAAACGCAACATAACTTCTAAAATGATGTTTTTCTCATATCAAAGTTAGTTGAAGGAGCATATAACGAAGTTTCCAGAATCTCGAGCTAATACAGAATCTGGGAGTTGGAGGAAAAGAATTCCATACTTAAGCGTTAAGAAAGAAATGTAAGTTCAACTGATCCATGCTGACAACAAATAAGGAGTATATGTCAGTATAATTGAAAAGGTTCCGTCATTCATCAATTAAACAAGGATGATAATCGATAGTCAAAAGGAAGAAACTTTCATGCTGAGGAAATCCTAGTATCAGCCAAGAAACCCTCAAATCCATAAGTTTATTTATAATTCTCATTTCAATTGAGATAGACGTGGATTATAGTCTTACAAATACAAAATTATCATATGTAGGGCATAACCAACCTTAGCTTCTTCCATCTCACTGCTGGCATCTTCTAGTCCATCCAACATTGAAGAGTCTTTACTAACAAGTGAAACCTAGGGCAACAAAGACTTTCATATGTCATCCAATGCAACATATTTTTAACAGGCTAAACACAGTGCTATAATCAACCAGAATCGGTGTTAACTGTCCCTCTAGATCAAGAAGGCCTTTTGCAAATGCTGCTGCTGACATCTGCGAAGAAATTGGTTCATGAAAATAACTACTTTTACAAAAATTAAGAATTATCAAGAAAGATCAATGGTAGCAGAATAGATTTTTTTATCTTAACCATGAGTTTTCCGCACACCACATTGGATGTGAAACTATACTCCATTTGGAGTAGGAACAACAAAGTTAAATCTCTACCAATAATGTTGTCATATGAATTTGAACCCCCGTTCATTAGCAGAAAATCCTGTCGATCTAACTTCCCCGTACATTAATAGAGAGTCCTCGGATCTCACTTACCATTAGCCCAAGCTACTACTGAAAGAACAGAAATTTATTTAATCAACCAAAGAATACCTGAACACGGCCCTCATCTGAGCTATAAATCTTTAGATCATGTCGATAAGTACTATGAAGACGGAGTAGGCCTGTTCCTTCACCTAAACATTACAGAAAATTAGTGTTCAATCATCAGATCTCTGAAAATCCTAGCTCATAATGAAATCATAGACAATGCAGTCGAAAACAGTAGCTACAATGTTTGCATTCAAATATATCAGAAAATAATTTCACACAATAGTTTAATTCATTGGGAAAAAAAATGCTTCAATGCTGTACATATCTCCTAACTCATTTTATATTTTGTTGCTTGCAGAAATCCGCAGATTCTCATTACACTTAATCACAAATGATGACAACCAAGTTTCAAATAGTTTCCACCCTTATGACTGGAATCTGTGAAATTGGCTAAAAAATCATCGAGCACTTCTGCAGTTTGCAACAAAACTTTTACAACTAGCGACTCCACTGATAGACTAATTAGCCACCTTGATCATTACTGGCCAAAAAGGAACATAGGATGGCACGCTATGGCCTTGATAAGTAGTCCAAGCCATCCAAACGCAAATCGAGAAAGACCCAAGTCTAGATTTCCTATATTATCCTATCACCAAGTTATCAGCTACCAAAGCAAACTCCCAAGACAACCTAATGGAGGGTTACTAAGCCCACCATTACCCAGCCAATCCCAGGACTACTCAAAGAACCTGATCCAAGTAAAGCATAAGTTATATATATATATATATCTTCCAAGGTCAAAATAATGGCTAAAGTAGTAAAAAAGGCAGGTCACATCAGCTTTTTCAAAGGAGAAGATACTAATAAAAATAGATTTGAAAAAAAAAAAAAAAGAATACAGATTCCTAAATAAAAAGGGGAGGTGGCAGATTTTTTCACCATTATATATCTCTCCTAATATGTTCTTCCTGTCTGAAGTAAAATAACTGAAAAATGAGTATTCTCCAACATTTCTCTCCGCTAACACCCCTTTGAAAGTAGATGTTAGAATCCTAATTTCTTTGGTATGTAAAACTTAAGTTCTTCTCGCACAAGTAAATATCAGAACTTGCTTAGTTACAAAGTCTCCTATCTGTCGTCTCTTTCTCATCTCTCAATGTAAATATTGAACTTGTCTAGTCTCCTTCTCAATACTAACTCAGGACCAAAATAAATACTAGAACTCTAATTTTATTTTTCTTTGCAATCTTTTATAGCTTAATTTTGGCACTTCATCTTTGCAAATTTCAGTATCCAATGATACTTTCAAATCAAAGAATGTTGAGCAAGCATCTATCAAATCTTCTGAAGATCAAACCAACTTAATTATTTTTTTTATAAATCATCAACATCGGTCAAAAGTATCCTTGCCATCAAACCTATTAAATAGTATCTTCATTGTATTCTATATTATTCCATATTCTTTTATCAGCATTGGATTTATAGAAGTATGGTCTTAATCACTGGTTTGAAATAGGAGATTTGGTTTTTAAAAAGAGTTGCCAGAGAAGTTTGGGCCGAACTAGTATGTTCTCACCACTCACCACAACATCTAGAATGTTCTCAAGTGTCTGTACTCCAACACGAGGGAGGAGTTAATATTAATTAGGCAAAAATAAAAAGAGATCCCTTTTTATTGGAATCATCAAAAGGGCACCCCTTTTTTATTTTTTATCAAAAGGGTGCTCCACCCCACCAGTCTCCCCTGGTAAAATGGCACGACTGCCCTCAAACTTCCACCACATGCATTAAATCATCAACAGACGCATTGTAGCAACTACGAAACTATAGCTGCTACAACGTGAATGATAGGTGAGCATGTCAAATTTATATTGTAGTAGCTACAAAACTATAGCTGCTACAATAGTTGTAGCAACTACAATTTCATAGTTGCTACAATATGAATGTGTATGTGAACAAAGTTGAATCCGTGTTGTAGCAACTATGAAATCGTAGCTACTACAATGTAAATGTTTTTAATTAGGTTAGGTATGTGTTGTAGCAACTACGAAACTGTCTGCTACAACAAGAATGTTGTTGAACGTGTCAAAACACCATATTTAATGCTTGTGGTAGAAATATTGGGGGAAACCTTATCATTTGGAATGGGGCGCCCTTTTGATTAAAATAATAAAGGGGCGCCCCTTTGATGATTCAGAAAAAATGAGACTTCCTTTTGATTTTTTTCCCATATTAATATATATGTGGGTGTTAGAACTTAGAATTAATGATTGAGTCTCACATCGACTATTATGGTGTTTGCCAAAGATTGGTATCAAAGTGTAGTTATGTTCTTTTACTTAACAATAATAATATTTCATCCCTCTCTTTCAACTATATATATCATAGTGCTATGAAAAAATAGATCGGTTTTGTCATTCTTCCAAAAAAAATTCAAATTACCATTTTATATTCTAATATTAGATGGTAAAAATTTTAATATAGAAATCCAATAACCCATAGCATTAAAAAAAATCTAACAAAACCCTAAACCAATTCACACAGTGCCACTCAACTGTTCCTCTACTAATTCTAGAATTTGGCCAACCTCTACCTCTGACAATCAGCCAAAGGGACTTGTTGTCACCTAACTCCAACTGCTCCAAGTACCCAACGACCACCACCTACATCCCTATACGCTACAGTGAAATCCTTTCATAGTTTCATCCTTGTCTCTCTCTTTTTCTTTTTCATTCATAGACTCATATTCCTATATTTAGGGGGTGTTTGGTTGATGGGTTTGGGAATGAGGGAATGGAATGATAGTAAAAGATAGTGTTTGGATTGTGGGTTTGGGAATGACATTTTGGGAATGATTACTAGATTTATGGGAATCAACCAAACTCATATAACTTGATGGGTTTCATTTCCATTCCTATTTCTATTCCACCCTACTATCAAACTCATACCCATAGTCATTCCCATCATTTAACCAAACACCCCCTTAGATAGAAACTACATCTACACCTTCAACAACTACTTCATCATTAGTTTTTTAATAATAATTTATTTTTAGGTTCTAAAATTTAGATATATTTGGAATTGTTGCAATAGTTATGCAAATGATTCCAACTAATTAGCTTGTCGGAGTCAGTTTCTGGTTCCATATGCAATTCGGCCAATTGACTCACTAATTCGCCTACTGAACCAATGAGCCAGAGCTTTTCCAATTCGACTTATGAAGATTTGTGAAGGATCATAAAATATATATAAATTTCCCGTGGCATATTTCAAGGGCTAGAACAACTTAGCTAAAGAAATAGTAGTACTACAATTTATATGTTTCAACTTTTAAAATGTACGATGCTGGTAGTGGTTTGGGCATGCCAATTCAACTTTCAGCAACATATCATTTTAGTTATTTTACTGAAGAAACACAATTAGTAATAACATCATTTATGTTAAACGTTATTTCAGAAGCTGTAACTCAGGTTTGTATTAACTAGAATAACTTTGCAATTGTAAATCACCAGGAGGTTATGGATCTAATCAAACAACAACATAAGCTGCTGGATTATAACCTGGATACATATTGTTCCGAAAGAACCTTCCCAGCTCTTCTGCCTGGAAAAGAAAATAAGCATAGTCACAACAAAATATACCAAGCCAGCAAGTCATGGATAACCACCCAAAGTAAACAATGATCATTTCTCAAGAAATGTGTTTATAAGGACATAGTTAAGAAGATGAAAGATTGAACCACTTCCCATTAACCAACACAACTAAGAGAGACATTAACTACAGTCAGCAAAACTTATTCAACTCATTGTATCCGAACTAGAAAAAGACATGAATAGTAGGGACAGATTGGAAAAAGACATTGCAGTATATACCTGTTTTCTTCCAGCATGAGTAAGAACACCACCGTACTTCAGAACCATGAGAGCTTCAACAGGACGCTCATCTTCACAATCGGCGTTGGGTTTTGGTAGTTTGACCCATTTTGATGGTTTCAGTTGCACCTTCCGGTAGATTCCTGAAAAATGGCCACCCTGATGCCATGACAGTAATTTTTAAAAAAGAAACTGATTAATTTTGAGTGTTAATTGATCCCTTTCTGGAATGTATTATACAAAAATGAAAGCATATGTTTACATGTCAAGAAAAGTCAGTACAGCAGCATGAGGGAGAATCAACAGTATATCATATTATCATATGAAAGAAAAAAAACCTTTATTTCATAGAAATCAGTTGACAAGATGAATGCTATTAAAATAACTATTTCATAACTGTAACAGCTATCATTTTAATGAGTCAAAGTCTTGGTAGGAATCAGAAGGACTGCCCTAATCTTTTTTGAAGTACAGTCAGTAAATACAACTACACAGTTTTCAAGATTTAAACTTCTGAATCCATAGGCTGGTTTATTCATCCATTATATAAGATCAAGTTTCTTGTGGTAGTAGGTTGATCACTTTCTTTGAATAAAATGAATTTATTCCAAATGATTATGAGATTAATGAGCTGTCAATAACCAAACTAATAAGAAACATGAAAACACTGCACGCTCATAGGCTAACATCATCTGTAAAGATTTCAATTATTCAACATTCTGTCAAAGACAAT
Organism: Zingiber officinale; assembly: GCF_018446385.1. NCBI lineage: Eukaryota > Viridiplantae > Streptophyta > Magnoliopsida > Zingiberales > Zingiberaceae > Zingiber > Zingiber officinale. Next base: position 5,498,225 of record NC_056001.1, read on the forward strand.
GTATTAATGTAACCACCATTCTTTTGGCTTCACGATGACATTTCCATTTTTGAAAATGGAGGGAAAGATCCAAATCATTTATGTGTCCCTTAATATAATATTTTTAGAGTATGCACGACAAAAGATAAATGAAATTTCTAAACTTGACCACAAGTAGAAGTGTTGTTAGCAGGGTCCAAACATGTCAGCATTTCTTCACTTTAGTAAAAGGTACAAGGTGAACCAACAAAATCTCATTATTCAACTGATTTAATCAATCAATAGTTCATACTAAAACTTATTGCTTAAGGTTGGCAGTAGAAACAGAAAAAGGTCCAAGCAAAATCAAGTTTAAGGTCTTAAATGATGAGAATTCTCTACTTATACACTGAGGAGAGACGCAAACTATAAAGAGAAACAGTGACCACATTTCATCCAACTAGCAAGCTTCCCACAAGAAAGAAGCATTGCCTCACCCAATCCTATCTCCTAGGTTGCTAGAGCTTTATCTCAAGCCATCCTCCTCATTTTCTAGGTAAAACACAAGAATCCTTAAAGGACAAACCCAAAAGACAGCTACCAGATTTCGGAAGCAGCAGCAAGTTCAAGTATTTTGGAAATAAAAAGATAAAGCCTCAAAGAATTTGTAGAGGTATATTCTTTTAAGAAGCAAAAGAGCACGCCCACTATATTGAAACATAAATTTCCTCCTAGAAAGTAAACTAAAACAAATAGTTCGAGTACACCTAGAAAAATAAATCCAAAGAGACTCATGGTTATGATAGACGAGAAGAAATAGCGTCAGACCTCCTTGAGCAACAATTTTTTTTAAGAACAAAATGTAATACTGCCCTCTCATTTCATCAAGTGATAATATAATATAAGTGTACACAAAACCATACCTTTGACCATCATAAAAACAGGGCTACTGATATGAGACAAGACACCTACTTCCCAATGACCATCAAATTTTTGTGCATCAGAAAACATGAATCTTAATGGAAGCCATAACATAGGCAATGGATAAGAGTACCTCTTCAAGTACTGCTTTCACCTGACGAAGTTTTTCAGCATGCTCGATGTCTTCAGTTTCACTATCACTTTCACGACCAGACCTACTATATCAAAAAAGATTGTATGATCACCCAAACCAGAGCAGTGTAGAAGTAACCAGTTATTAGTTTGTCTATATTCCATGAAAGTCTTATAGAGTATTCAGCATGTGGCTGCAGCCATGGGCAGACCTAAATGGAAATCTTATTGTAAAGACCGTTGTGTAAAATACAATAGGCCTTGAAAATTATGATAACTTAAGGTTTTCTTTTAAAATATCAAAAAAAAATAATAGATTCCAGTGATTGAATCCAGATTCACCAAGCCCTATCGTGCATTATTGTCAATTTCGATTTTAAAAAAGGCAAAAAGAAATTAAAAAGGACTGTGAGGAATGAGGACCACATCCTTCTTTCACAAATACACTTTCCGAAAATCACAACCTTAGCAAAAAAAAATTCTCTTAACAACATCAACATGGGCTGTGTTTGTTCGATCTTCAACATGAGTGAAATGCATCACGGATCTCCTTTTCGGTGCATGAGTTGATTATGGTGATAAACATAATTCTAATTGTTTTAATTCTTAACAATATTTGCTATGCAGATCAAGGTTTAAAATCTCGACTAGGTGTCAATCTGGACCGAAATCATACGATTTCGGTATCGTGCCGTGTTAAAATGATTTCGATATTTTTAAATATAAAATATATTAATTAAGAGTAAAACATAATCTAAATATTTAAAATACAAAAATAAAATATTTTTTAAATATATATATATAATTAATAGGATAATTTGATTAGGATTTAGTTAAGCCTACTTAAAATATTCCTAATATAGTTAGGAGCTATTGAAATTATTAAACTAGGTTTATTTAATCTTTATTGTTGCGTCGGTCATGCGACAAGTCTGCCGCGACCGCGGGACTCGCGTGACAAGTTTGCCCCAGCCGCAGGGCTCGCGTGACAAGTCTGCCCTGGCCGCGGGGCTCGCGCGATGAATCCACCTCGGCCATAGCCACAAAGCTCGCGCGACGAGTCTGCCGTTGTCGCGGGGCTCGCGTGACAAGTCTGCCAGGACCGCTGGGCTCGCGCGACGCCTCTGAGGCCAGTCGTGGACCTCGAAACCTCAGGAGTGCTGGTGTCGGTCTCCAGATGAAACAAAATGTTTCGCTTGGTACAAGCGGTTCAACGCAAGATTTTAATCACTAATGCAGATTAACTATATATGATGTTGAAATTTTTTGTTGTAATTATGGTGTTATCCCTTGATGAAAATTCTGGTCTGCCACTAGCTGTAACAATCCAGGATTTGGGGCATCAATACTATTACTTGCAAACAATAGAATGATCTCTAGTCAGGCAAACCTGCTATTACCCACCTTTTACGTGGAACAAGGAGTCGGGTCGCATCCAACAGATCTTGGAGCTGAACAGCACTTTTGAGTTTTGTCTAGAAAATGGGTGTGGAAAATGAATATCAGATAAGGTAAATAAACTAAATAGTAAATACTGCTTAAAATTTGAACTCCTCAAATCATGAGACACCTCAGCTCTTGCTCTCCCACCATTGTACTTCAACATTAAATTTAGTAATTTTTCTTCTGTTACTTTTAGTTTAACCTTCTGCTTTGGAGTTCGATCGCCACTAGAAATAACAATATATATCTTCAGGAAAATTCTAAATCGGGATATTAGAAAAACTCTAAATCAGTCAAATAGCCCTTACTGACGAATAACTGCTATAACACATCGAAGCTCTTCTGACTGGCCAAATGTTCCAATTAGTCCACTTCCTTGACGTGTTAACCCCTCAGACTGGACAACTTCTTTAACTTTCCAAGGAAGGCTAGGAGGAATAGTTGATGATAAATGGGGAGCTTTGGCATCGAGGAACAATTTCCTTAAAACACATGCAGCATCATCATAATACCTATGCAATAAAAGTGATTATTTGTGAGACAAAATTATGATTTGCAAAACTTTTGAACAACATCCATATTCCATAAAAAAAAAATAACTCATAACAAAATACAGATGAGAAAGAAGACAATTACTTGTACGAATTCTTCACAAAACTCCAGCCGTTGACATCACAAACATATGACCTTCCTTCACACCTTAATAGATCAAAGCCACAAACCTGCTGGAACTTCCCAGCGATTAGTGGTGAAAACACAATAAAGCAACCACTCAGTTCTCAAAATGAGTATGTTATGTTAATAAGCATGCAAAACAGGAAACAACGTAAATAGATTCAGATTGCAATCATGTATTTTCTTTTGAATTGCTAATAATGGATATTTTGGAAGGCTAAATTCCATTTATTTAGGAGGACAAGTATCTTCAATGAGTGTTATTATTTTAAAATTTTTCATCATCTTTCAATGAATCACTCAATCTTCAATAGTATTTTGAAGTTTTTGATTGTTAGTTATTAATGTTAAGGTTGGCGCAAGTCAGGGACATCTGCTTCTAGAGTTTTCAATAACTTCATTTTAGGAGTTTCTGAAATGCTCTCGAGTTTCCCAAAAATCTCCAACTTAGAACTTTGTAGAACCATTTCAAAAATTTTCTTTGGCTGTAAAGAAGCAACCATGTAAATGAGTCATCAAATTGAGTTATAGCATAGGTGAACTTAATAAATTCTTCCACCTCATAAGTGTATGGTTCTCGTCCAACAAGAGAACCAAATCAGTTGAGATTGCCTATCGAGCCACTTCAAGGAGAAAATTTTGCCCGTACATGGTCAGTACCAGAAGAAACTCTTAGTCACTATAGCTTATATTGCAAGAGCATTCGTAGGAATTTAGAAGCTCAATCATATCACTGTAACAGGTAGAAGATCTGACTCAAGTCCTATTCTCTAGGGCAAATTTTGTGAGAGGTTCTTGTTGGTAGTGAGATTACTGCACCCACTTCAGAAAACGTAGATTCAGAAAGTGCTTTTGTCCAGTTCATTAAGCACATAGGAGATCTCAGCCCAAGGAACACCAAAAAGCGATGCCTAACTTCAGCTTCTCAGTTAATGGCAGTCTTTTAAGATGAGATGTAAATCAACTAACACTTTATGAAGGTATGGTCGTTGTAAAATCTCCAAACTAGATTCAGAGTACAAAATTAGTGTGTCATTGCTGAGAAAAATCAGCATCCACTGCTAAAAGATTAAGCGTAGTGCTTGTTGCTACTGTAAGTGGATGGCCTAACCAACTCTCTCTCGTGAAGTTGGAGAATCTCTAGAAAACCAAGACGCTCTACAAGTAAATGGAATAAAGAATGAGGAATAAATACTTTTCAGTAACAAATGGAAAAGGCAAGCTCAGAAACATGCTGAGTTGAAGATATAAAGGCACACATAAAAAGCAACAACACAAGGGGAGCTGGTGCTTAGGTGGGGTAAGAGAAAAGACAATACAAACTTTTAGTAAAGAGGTGCAGTGTGCTACAAGTGCAGGAACATGTGAATATTGGTCAAGGAATATGTCAGCAAAAATAAAAGTAGCACCTACAATCAGCAAGAAGATTCTATCGAATGAGATATTGAAGCATATTTAGCTATTCATGAGAAGAAGCATGCTCCTGTGGTATTGTAACCATTGTTTTTGTTAGATAAAATAGAAATAAATAACTTATCTGTGCCACTGATTGGTCTAATTCCCTAGCCTCTAAATTAGGTAATCCATTGACCTAACAATAAGATACATATTTCTTAACATGATATCAGAGCTTACCCAACCCCGCCTATCTCATCTCGTCGCCTCTTTCAACGTCGTCTTATCTTCTTTTCAAATGCCCTATCCTCTTCATCAAGCAGGAAGCAACACAGAAGCTATCATTCATGCTCAGCAAGCAACGCAGAAGCTATCATTAATGCTCAGCACTGCTAACAAAGGCTCTTCACCTTCCCATTTGTCAGTAAACCCATTTGTACTCTATCCTTCTCACCCACATCATGAACCACTTAAACCTAGAGCCTAGCCCACCCCTGCTATGTGTCCTTCTATTGTCATCTCATGGGTTTTCTTGTTGGACGAAAAGGAAAGTTTGCGGACCTTGTCCAACCCAATTTTTGCCTGTATTATAATTAAAAGAATTGAATCAATTAAGTGAAAAGTGTAAAGTGTAAGTGAAGAATGAGACCAAAGAAAAATTAAAATAATTTGACTTTTTTTTTAAAAATGACTTAATTGATTAGAATACTAGTGATACATCCATGTATATGGATAAGAGCTTAATGGAGGGTTACCATTCATGTAACTAATCCCAAATAGTGGAGACAAATATTGCTTGATGATGATGTCTCAAAGTTGGTCTTGTGGGCTTAATAGCTCTAAAATAATATCTTGGAGATGTTTAAAATTTTACAATAGATAGCCACATTCTATATTCAAACTAGCTTGCAAAAAGGAAACTATAGCTACATACTAAAGCATTGTCTGATGAGCATGCCTTCTCAATGGTTACATGAAAAGAGTTAATCACCCTAGTTAAAGAAGCAGAAAAGCTATTCACTAGTGAGTAGCAAGGGCATAGACCTGCCAATTATTTTTTAATGAAATTTAACAAGTAGAAAATTGATATGAACAATAAGAATAATGACAAAAAAATTAAATAATATTTTTGTTAAAGAAAACTAGAAAGTGTAGAGGCATTAGTTTTTAGGTATAAATGAGAAATTACCAATTGGCAAAAAGCAAGACACACATCTCTTGCCATTTCTTTCTCACCAGGAGTTAAGAGAACAGGATACCTCACCTATAGCAGAAAAAAAAGGATCAGAAGAAAAATGTCACTGAAAAAGCAATCAGTTTTTATGGTGAACTGAATGTAAACCAAGCATCACAAATCCATTTCACCTGTAGAATGCTAGACCATGTGATAAGGAAAACCAGATGACACAAAATACATGCCAGAAGTAGTTTCTTAGGGTTATTGTCACAATAATAAAATAGAAAGTGATTTTATTTTCAACAATAACAACAACCAACCCTTATCCCACTAGGTGGGGTCGGCTATATGAATCCTTTTACGCCATTGAATTATATCTCCTACTATATCATCATATATACTTAAATAAATTGTTTATCTTATTTTATTATTGCTAACCAACTCTTTTATGGTATTCCTCTTCCTCATTTAATATGTGTGTTTGTCATAGTTTTACATCGCCTAACCACATATCATCTTAAACATGTCTCTCAAAATTTTCCCTCAATAGATGCATTCCGTCTCTTTCTCTCTAATGCTCTCATTTCTTATTCTATCCATCCTCGTATGTCCACACATCTACCTTAATATTCTCATCTCTACAACTCTCATCTTCTGGTCATATGCTCTAGTCATAGCTTAACATTCAGCTCCATATGACATAGCAGGTCTAACTACGATTTTGTAGAACTTTCCTTTAAGTGTTTTATGGTCACACCTGACACTTTCTTCCATTTCAACCATCATATTTGTATTCTTTGTAAGACATCTCTCTCAATCCCTCCATTATTTTGTAAAAATGATCATAAATATTTAAACCTCTCGATTCCGGACAACTCGTCCTCTTATATCTTAACAATTGTCTCATTATAGCTAATATTGCTAAACTTAAATTTCATATATTTTATCTTTATTCTACTAAACCTAAAACCTTTCGCTTCTAGTGTTTCCCAAAGATTCTAATAGCATTTACTCCTTCACGTGTTTCATCTACCAAAACAATATCATATGAAACAACATGCACCACGGTACTATGTCTTGAATGTGTGCAGTAAGTTTGTCCATAATTAATGTAAAAAAATAGGGAATTAGAACTAATCCTTGATGTAACCCTATCTTTATTGGAAATGCTACAGTTAAACCGCCTGAAGTTTTTATACTGATCGTTACATTCTTATATATATACTTAATTAGTTCAATATATGTTATGCTAACACCTCTCTTTTCTAGAATTCTCCATATAATTTCTCTTGAACTCTATCATAAATTTTTTCTAAGTTAATAAATATCATATGTAGATCTTGGTCCTGCTTCCGATATTTTTTGATTAGTTGTCTAAGAAGATGTATAACTTCTATTGGCGACCTTCCAAGCATGAACCCAAATTGATTTTTGGTCGTCGTGATATCCTTAATTTTATTTCTATTACTTTTTCCCAAGTTTCATGGTATGACTCATTAGTTTAACACCCCTGTAGTTGCATAATTTTGTGTGTCTCCCTTATTCTTATATAAGGAAACTAGAGTACTTACACTCCATTGATCAGGCATTTTTTTGTTTTTAATATCATGTTAAATAATTTTGTAAATCATTCAATACCTTATTTCCCTAGACACTTCCATACCTCTATCGGAATATCATCTGGTTCAACGACTTTTCCATTGTGCATCTCATTTAAAGTTTGTTCTACTTCTGAAGTTTGAATTCTAAGATAAAAATTTAAATTTTTATACTCAGTTGACCTACTTAAATTACCTAAGTTAAGTTGGTCATCTAAATCTTCATTAAAAAGTTAATGAAGATACCTTTTCTACCGCTCTTTTATTTTTTAATCGTTTACTAGTACCCTATTACATCCATCTTTAATACATTTTATTTGGATAAGATCTCTTCTCTTCCTTTCTCTCACTTTAGCTATTTTATAAATGTCTCTTTCTCAATTTGTATCTAATTTTTTGATATAATCGTTCAAAAGTTTTATTGTTTGCTTCATTCACTATTTTCTTAGCATTTTTCTTAGATATTGTATATTTTTTAAAGTTTTCTTAATTCTTACAAATATATTGATCCTGTCCGAATGTTGAATCAACGGACGCTGGGCACGTGGCGCTCCCGGCTGCTGACGTGGATCTTCGACTGGTTGCGCGAACCTCCGGCGAACCTGCACAGAAGTCGGGTCGGGAAGGGGTTCCCGGCGGCGACCCTCCGACGCTCAAGTCAGGCAAGCAAACAATGAAGAAAGTGGCTCCAGAGGTGTTGAACGCGTACCTCCGGCGAAGTATGCGGCTCTTTATATAGAGCGGTGAAAGAGCTCCTACACGTCCACCGAGGCGCGTACGTATCCGCAGCCCATACCTCGGTATGTGTCTATCAGAAACGCCATACCGCTACAGTCCAATCACGTCTTCATGGGACAAAGAACACCTCGTTGTCGGACTTGAGTACGGCTTCCATAGGACTTACCGTCCGAAGATGTTCTGCCTTCTTACCCACCACCGCCGGAAGTCCGTCCGTACCGGAAAGAGCGTCGTCCGGACGGCCCTCATCCTCTACGGCGGCTGGGGAGACTTCCGGGCGGGTGCTACGTAAGGACTGTTAGCACTATGCTACCTTATATCTTCGACCAAGCCTGACTTCCGCTCGGCCATTCTTTACTGTTCCATTGAGCGCCGGATCTCGACTCCTATCCGACCGGCCGGGAGGTCAGCCTCTCCTTCTCCGGTCAGCCGACCTGTCCACCTGGCCTTTTGACTTCCACATGGCGTCGACCCCTCCAAACGAGGGCCACCTGTTCTATCTGCCGGATCATATATAATTCCTTAAAAGCTATTCGTTTCTCCTTCACTTTCTCTTATACTTTCTCATTCCACCACCAAGATTCCTTACTTAGTGATACATGTCCCTTTAACTCACTGAGTACACTCTTAGCTACTATTTTCAACTTTGATACCTGAGTATACTCTTAGCTATTATTTTCAACTTTGATACCATTTTATCTAATGTCGTATTAGAGTCACCGTATATTTCACCTAATACTTATACTCCTACCTTCTCCTTAAATATATTTTGCTTCCCATCTTTTAACTTCCACCACTTAATTCAAGGAGTCGTATATATTTTTTTCTATTAATATTATGTTTGAGACGTATATCCAATACTACTAACCTATGTTGAGTAGTTAAGTTTTCTCCAGGGATAACCTTACAATCTTTATAAATCTTTCTATCCTTCTTCCTAACAATGAGAAAGTTTCTTAAAAAATGTATTAGTTAATATAAAGTTATATGTTATCGTAAAATCTAATATAGTTTTCCCTTCTTCATTTCTTGTTCCAAACCCATAACCCCCGTATACCCTCTCATATTCCTCATTTTTCACTTCGACATGCGTATTTAAATCATCTCCTATTAAAATCATTTCATTTGACAGAATGTTTTAAATGTTTAATCTAAGTCATCCAAAAATATTGATTTGGTAGCTTCATCTAATCCTACTTACAGTGCATATACACTAATTATATTCATAGTTTCTGTCGTCACTATTATCTTAAGGACTAAAATTATATCCTCTTTTCTAGCTACTTCTACAACTTCATCCTTTAATGAACTATCTACAACAATACCTATTTTATTTTTTGCTTTACTCTTTCCTATACACCATAACATAAAATTCGAGTTCTCTATCATCTTTGCCTTCTAGACTACCCATTTTGCCTCTTGTACACACAAAATACTAATTTTTCTCCTAATCATCATATCTACTACCTTCATTGATTTACCAGTAAGGGTTCCTATATTCCAAATCTTAGACTATTAGTTTTCCTATCATATTTGTTCTTATCCAACGTATGGTTTGAGAAATCTTATTTATTTAACACTACACTTAAGTTCTCATAGAAATATAGCAGTCCTTGCCAATATGTTACAACCAGACCCTACAACACGAACTCTTGCATATTTAGCATTACACCCGAGTTCTAGAGATATAGCGGTCCTTGCTAAAACGTTACAGCCGGACCTTGCAACGCGTTCCTTCCGAAGAACAACTTAGCATTAACAAAATAGTTTAATGGATTCAAGGTCCTCGGAAGGAACAAATGCTAGGATTATAAGAACGAATCTCTAGAATGAATCCATTAAACTATCTCTATAGCTCCCCCATTTGGCTTAGCAACAATCTATATATGAGGATTATTAGAAACCACTTAGACTTCATCTGTTTGACTGAAAGCTTTTCTCAGGCATGTTAGATAGAAAACCTTGGTTAATAGCAAATTAATTTATTTCAATATAACTTTAATTTGAAAGGGAGCGTGCAACGGTAAAATTGTTGTCATATGATCTAGTGGTCAACATAGTTATTTAAGACGTAAGGTGTCCAAAAGTACATAGGTGTTGTAGGACCTGAGGTGCTAAGTGCAAGGTGAGACATATACCTTACCAAAATAAGGTGCTCTGGATATAAATTTTTACAATTCAAACATATATAGAAAATTTCTGCCAAAATATTTCACTAACAAAACTATAGTCTATAAAATATTAAATAATAATGGAAATATAAAATTCACTAACATTCAAATATTGAAATAGTTTATCTTTATAATCAAAATCAAACTTTAATTAAAGAAAAAACAAAATTCAAATATCTAAATCATCAAAATCTTCATCATCTTCCTCAATTATATCATTATCATCATCACCAGATGTTTCAAATTTGTATCAAGTTGAATCTTCATCAGTTTTCGCAAGCCGATTTTTTTCTTGCCTTCATCAATAAGTTAACTTGTAGAAGATCTTCTCTTAGTTCTCAAAAATAGTACCATTGTGGTGCTGATTTTCAAAATGGTGTTGATTTCCAAAAAATCAGCATCATAGTGGTGTTAATTTCAACCCCCATAGTAGTGTGTTCTAGGGATTAAGGTGTCGTTTCGTGCCGGGCGCCACAGACGATTTTTACCGTTTCGTCGCCCGGCCGAAACCGGCACCCGACACTCAGTGATTTCGGCGCGTGATACGCGCGGGCGTGGAGCTGTGCTTTCGGCATGTGATACGCGCGTTGATGCGCGCCAGCACAAGCGACACTCGCGATCAATCATAAATCGCGCGACAGAAGGAATCGAATCCTTCTGTAATCGATCGCGCGACAGAAGGAATCGATTCGATTCCTTCTGTCGGGTGCAAAAACCCTATAAAACGTACCAGCGAGAGATCGATTAGCAGCAGCGAAGCGAGGCGAGGCGAGGCGAGGCGAGGCGAGGTGAGCGGCGACGAGGCGAGGCGGTGGCGGCGAGGCAAGGCGAGGCGAGGCGAGCGACGGCGAGGTGAGGCGAGGCGAGGCGAGGCGGGGTCCGGCGGCGCAGAAGGAGTCGCCGGACCCCTGCGATCCACCGCTCGACAGCGGCGTGATCGCTCCCCGCGGCGTGATCGCGATGCGTGCGTTTAAGAAAATAAATTATAATTTAGATTTATAACAATTCCTAAGGTAGGCGTGATATTCCAAACAAGTTTTTATAAATCCTAATTAAATTTTCTCAATAAAAATAAAATATATAAAAAATATATTTAAAAATCAAAATTTTAATTAATATTCTGAAAAATTAATTTTTAATGTTTTAAATTGTATTTAAAAATTTTTAAAAAATTATAATAAATCTGTTTAAAATTTTAAAATAATTATAAAAATTCAGATATATATTATAATATTTTTTATTTAAAATTTAATTTAATTTTTTTAAAAAAATAATAAAAATTCAGATTTATCATTTATATTCTAATATTCTAAAAAAATAAAAATTCTAAAAAAAACTAATGAATTAAATTTATATTTTGATATTTTATATTTTTAAAATAATAATTAATTAATTTGTATAATTATTATATATAAAGTAACATCTTTATGTTAATTTATATATTTATTATAGACAATGTTTTTTATCTTAGAATTAATTTAAAATTTGGATCCATCAATATTAACTTTTGTACTTTTGTAATATATTTAGAAATATTACAAGTCTTTTATTTTAAAAATCTTGATAAAGGTATGCTGTCATGTTTATGATTTCTAATAAAACACTTATAATTTTATGCAATTTTGATCATTCTAAATTTAGAAAGGTGAATTAATATTTTTAGGAGATTGTTTCAAATTTTAAAAAGTGGCTCTTTATAATTTATATATTTAATTTGAAAATTTACAATGATAAATATATTCTTAACGTTATAAAATGATGATCATTACATGGAAATGTGTATTATTCTTAATTTTTTTTATAATGCATAGGCAATGACACCCAAACAACAATCTCATGATCCAGCTTGGAGACACGCACGTTGATTAGAAAATCGATTCCATTGGCAATGTTTCCATTGTGATATGATTGGACGCGGCGGCGGGATCACACGCCTAAAACAACATCTTGTTGGTGGATATCCGAATGTTTCTAATTGTCCAAAAGTTTCTCAAGAAGTTAGTCGTGCAATGAAAGAGGAACTTGATGGCAAAAAGACATTAAAGTATAAACAACAACGAGAACGTGAACTTGTTGATAGTCGAAGCTCTAAAGAACCAATCTATGATGAAATGGAAGGTCGTGGTGAAGTTCCAAATGACGAAGACTTTTTAGCAGCTCTCAATGCCTCTCGAACTCAATATGACTATGAGCAAAATATGCAACATAGAAGTGGCTCTGGTGCCAGTGGAAGTGGCTCAACTACTGCATCAACATTAGGAAGGAGTGCAAGTGTTCGTATTCCTTCAACACAATGTGGTATTGGTCGTTTTTTTCCTTTTATGGGACGAAGACGTGCAGTCGATATTGCTGATATTGATCCACTAGCATTCCCAGACCAAGCTAGCAAACAGACTAGGATTGATGATGCATATTCAAAAGAGAAGAAGAAATCAATCGGTAAAAGTATTGCTAAATTTTTCCATTTTAATCATAATCCCCCTAATGCAGCAAACAACACATATTACCGTAGCATGGTGTCCAACATCCAAAAATCTCTGGTCCTGGTATTCAACCTCCGACTGCATATGAAATTGCCAGTCCATATTTAGATGAACAAGTGGAGGAGATCAAGACTTGGGTCCTATCATGCAAGAAGCAATGGAGCTTATATGGGGTTACGTTGATATGTGATGGCTGGACAAGACCTACACGGATGAGCATCATCAACTTTCTACTATACTGCAATAGAAAGGTGATATTTCATAAATCTATTGATGCAACTACAGACTATCATGATGCACCCTACATATTTCGTTTGATGGATAGTGTAGTTCACGAGATAGGTGCAGAACATATAGTATAGGTGATTACAGATAATGGTGTCAACTTTAAAAGGGCTGGAGAGTTATTGGAGCAAAGGTATCAAACATTATTTTGGACACCATGCGCAGCACACTGTATCGATTTGATGATGGCAGATATCGGTAAGCTTGATATAGTGAAGAAGGTAGTGAAAAAAGGTTAATCTTTAACAAAATTCGTCTATAACCATCATTGGGTTCATGGATTAATGAGGAAATTTATTGATGGGGAGATTCTGCGACCAGGAGCGACTAGGTTTGCCACTCACTTTCTCCTGTTAAAGTCGTTGAATCAGAAAAAAGTTGGATTGAAGGCCATGTTCTCTTCTGAGGATTGGGAGGCCTCTCGATATTCTAACACGGCCGAAGGTAAGGAGGTGCAAAAAATTATTATATCTGTCAGATTTTGGGACTATATCGCAGAGATTCTTATAGCAGTAGAACCATTGTACGTTGTTCTACGTAAAGTTGATATGGATAAGAAGCCACAAATGAGCAACGTTTACCGCCTAATTCATGAAGCAAAAGAAGAAATTAAGGGGCGTCTACAATCACCAACCAAGTATCAACATTACATTAATATAATCACTACAGGACAATCAAATGGGAAAATATATTCATTTGGCCAGTACATATTTTTTAATGATAAAGGATCTTTAATATTATTATTAATAATTATATATGTTTAATTATCGTAGGTTATTATCTTAATCCGGCATATCAATACCGTTATAATCTTGGCACAAATGATGATTTATTAGAGGTTCTCAGACATGTAATATCAAGACTTCATATAAATAGAGAATCAATTGCTGAAACTATTAATGAAAGTCGATTATTTCGAGAAGCATATGATTCTTTTAGCGATCCTATTGCAGTGTCATGCAAATATAAAATGGATGCAGGTAAGTAGTAAATATTATTACTAATTATTGTCAACAAATATAAGCACTATTTTAATTTTGTTCTTATTTATCTTACAGCTGAGTGGTGGTTACAATATGGAGGATCAGCTCCAAATTTGAAAAAGATTGCAGTATGAATTCTCTCACAAACAACGTCTTCAAGCGGTTGTGAAAAAAATTGGTCAACTTTCTCCCTCATTCATACAAAAGTACGAAATCGTCTTTCTTATCGTTGCTTGAAGAAGATGGTCTACATCCATTATAATATGCATCTTCAACTAAGAGCAATAACAGAAGAGAATGAAGAACAAGAGTCTGGTAATGTAGACCCATTTGATATTGGATTTGTCCAAACTGAGAATGATCCAATTATGGACTGGTGGAGCGCTGTTGAGGCTGAGAATCCATTACTTGATGAAGCAGGAGACCCACCACGACCATCTCAATTTCTTACTCAACAAATTGAAAAAATACAAGCTAGAGGAGATATTTGCGAGGAAGAAGATGATGAAGCTTTTGATCAAGGATTTCGATTTTCTGCTCGGTCTAGGCGTTCTCAAACATCCCAGACCCAACCAAAGTCCATAGATAAAGGTAAAGGCAAAGCTCGTGCAATTTTTACTAAAAAGAAAGAAAAAGGTAAACCTTCTGCTTTTACGGGAAGGGTCAATTTAGAATTAGAGAAAATCCACTGGATGCAATTGATGAGCAAGAACATGATAACAGTGATGAAACATCATCACCTTCTGACGCTGTAGTCCGGCGAGAAGTTCGAAATGAGGATAGTGATGTTGATAGCAGTGCAAGTACTCATGGAAGTGATGATAGTAGTGATGCATCTAGTGGTAAAAATTATGTTTCCCCTACTCTAGCACCGAAGCCATGGACATGTGAGATAGATTACACACATGCAACTCAAGATTCTGATCATGGAGCTAGAAGTAGTGCTATTCAATATCAACGTCGATATAAGGGTGAGAAACAAAAGAAAGCTCATAATTATCAAGATATGCGGGAGAGTTTAGCTGAGATTGATTCTAGTCGAAGTTCATCACACTCGCAACCTTTTTATTATAACTCTGATGCATCATATGGTGATTCATCATACCAGAGCTCGGGGACGTATGCTTATCCTTGTCCTGTGTCTGTACCTGTACCCGTTCCGATTTCAGTGGTGTCAGTTCAAATCCAACATCCAGTGATGAATCGAGACACGCTGATGAACATGTGGAGAAATCAATATCAATATTGCATGTCATGAGATGCTTATTTAATATGGGCATTAGAGAACTATAGAGTTGGCCTAAGCAGAATGTCGCAAGAACCAATGCTTCCATCTGATTCACGCCACTCCTTTTGGTATTAATAAGGTAACATATTATGATGTATCAATTTTAATTCAAATTATTCATAGATCAACTTTTTTTAAAGAAAACTATATTTAATTATTTTTTCTAACCATATTAAGTTGTTCAATAATTGAGAACTTATATAAAATTAATATACAACTTATTTTTAAATTATACACAATAAACATATTTATCTAATAATTACTATATATAAATTAAAAAAATACCGAAACAGTCTCGGCACGGCACGATACGATACCGAAACCGTATCGTTCCGGTCCGGGACCGAAACCTCGACACGGGTCGAGATTTTAAACCTTGGTGTGTTCTTTAAATACAGCATCATAGATGGCGGGAGGAGAAAAAACAAATGAGCCCTTTGGAAATCTAAAAGTTAGGTGCGCATTTTGAGAATTTCATAACTTTAAATGCGTCCTTTGGTCAATTGTCGTTTCAAATAACATTACCTATGATATGTTAAGAAAAAAAATAATCACCCGGTGACTTTTTGGTTCTTTGTCTAATGGCTATGGGCATTCCAAAAAAATCCTTCAACCCTCTTATACCTTGGTAGTCGATCTATGACTTTAACTTGTAGTTCATCACCTTCGCACATCATGGATATACACTTATATAGACCCATCACAACTTCTATGTCATTTTGTATTTTAGGACCCGAATAGAAGAACTCTAGGTTGAAAAAGTGACCAACTGCGTGTAAAGGTCAATAGAGTTGTGGCAATCATCTTTTTTCGATTATATCAAAAATACCTAAGTACTTATCTTCATTGCTATGGTCTATGGAATGAGGCAGCAATAGCAAGAGTCGTCAATTTGGGTTAGGCGCGTCGGATGGGTCCACGCAAGCTGACCCGCCTAAGCCCACGACCTACATAGGTTGGCCCGCAGGTTGAGGAAAAAAAATGCACTCATTGACAACCTAAAAGCATAGTGAACAAATCACATAATCAACATAGTGAACATGAAAAACAAGAATGCTAACCTTAAAGCACATAAAAAAAAAAAAAAAGGCAGCCCGGTGCACGAAGCTCCCACCGTGCGAAGTCCCGGGGAAGGATCCATTATACGCAGCCTTACCCTACTTTTTGCAATAGGTTGTTTCCAGGATTCGAACTCGTGACCTTTTGGTCACATAGCAACAACTTTAAAGCACATAATGTGAAAAGTTATTTGTGGGTTCGTCAATGCACTCATTGACAACCAAGCCTTTGATTCACAAACTAAAGAAATATTAACCACTAGACAAAGAAGCCTTGGCTCGAAATGTGAGGTTTTATAGGATTTCCTTAAAAAAGGTTAACTTAAGTCCTGACTACGGCTGTCACTTCAAAAATTTCAAATCCGTTAGAAACTAATGTGATTGTTTCATTTTTGCAGCCGATCCGACGTTGTGAAACACGTTGCTCACATGGAATGATTTTAAGCAAAACAAAGAATGGAAGAAAGCAGATGGTGCTTAAGAGGTAGAGAATTCCTCCAACATAAAATTTTAAATTTTTTCTATATATTTTTTATTTTATAATAGGCCCGTGGGTTGGCCCGCATAACCCGCAATCCGCCTTGAGTTGGGTTGGATTGGAGATTTCCCAACCAGCCAAAAAGACGAGTCGACACGCCGCGCCCTACCAAATGGCCGCCCCACAAGCTTGCCACGGGTCGGCCCATCCGACAGCTCTAGCAATAGCTTCCTTAGCCTTATCCATTGCCTCATAAATGTATCCCATTGCAGGCTTTTTTCCAAGTCAACCAAACAAAGAACTTTTACTAATGGACCGTTATTTTTAAAACTTCAATAAGGTGAGGAAAATCAAGCCTTAAGCTTCTCTTAATCTCTCAAAAGGCGCATGCTTCATTCAAGTACTACACTTGGTCTGCCCAAGCGCAAATGACGCGCCTAGCTACGCCAGGTGCATGCTTTTCATAACTATGGTGGTCAGGATTCGGTAAAGCGTACAATAGACTCTTTCCTGGGACCCACGCATTGGCAAGAACTTCATGTACCGGGCTATCCTTTTATAACTTTAATTTGCAAAAAAAGGCTTGTTCGGTTGAAAAATATGCCATTTACCAAAAACAAGAAACTAGCATGCCTTGAAACCACAAGATGTCATCACTGTTTTGTTCATCCTCCAATATATACAGGACATATCAACAAGTTTCTGGTGCTAAACACAATACACTTGGGCAACCGTCAGTAGTCATACCTATACTAAAGTTGATACAATCTATTACTCGACCACAGTTAGAGCGCAAGGGTAGACTCAATGGTCCTCACTTACAGTATTGATTAGTTATAAATACAAGATTAAAAATTTTGATTTGTACTAGAGTTTTGGTCACAAACTGGAACAATATAATTTCAAAACCATATCATTTTCATTAATATTTGATGGCAATAAATGTTGATAAGTTCATATTCAGAACTAACTTGCGAGAGATGTTTGGTGCATGTTGAATCTTATACCACAACTATAATTTGTTATTATTGCAAATAATAAAATATGAGATTCAAGGTTTAATGTTAGTCACTTGAAATTTAATTGTTGATGCCATGAGTCAACTTTTTTTCCCTGGCTCTTTTGTTGCTTCCATTTTGAGACAGAGATACTTAACTTGCATCCAAAATTCTCATAGAGATTGGAGGAGACATCTTCAAATATATAGTGAATTCAAATTGCCACAACTTTGGAGGTAGGATGATGATGGCATTACTTATGTTGGGTTTATCTGGATGTTTCAAATTCCCTATTATATGTGTGTGTGTGGGGGGGGGGGGAAGAGCAGCCCGATACATGAAGCTCATGCCAATGGGGTCCCAAGGAAGAGTATATTGTACGCAGCCTTACCCAGCTTTGTAAAATGTTATTTACTCGAACCCTTAACCTCTAGGTCACGTGACAACTTAATTGTTGCTCTAGAGCCCCTATTATATAGTGAGGGGATATTATTCATAATTCAATACAATGAGACTCCTTATTTAGTTTCGCGATTTTCTAATGGTTTTGGCTTTATTAATTTTTCAAAGACTTGAGATCGATAAGGTAAATAAGCATATTTCTCTTTCTAAAAAAAGATTTTGTGTACTAGATAGGAGGGGCAGGGATCCTCTAATCCAGAATCCCTAACCAGTCTTGGACCCCTGCCCATTCATTGGTGGGGTGGACTGTACCCATCTGTTAAAAAGGTGAGGTCCAACTCACCCCACCAATGAGCTTGCAGGGCCTTCTCTGATCTAAAAGATCCTCAGATAGGAGTATCCAATCTTGCATCTTATTCTTCCTTGTATAATTGCGGCCTTTTAAAGCCCCTACCCCACCAAGTGAGACCTAACAAGTATAGTTGCAGCCTTACCCTTTTGACGCCACTATTCCCAAGCAAGGCCTAACAAGTACAGTTAATTGTGGCTTGGCCCATTTGACACCATTATCATCAGACAAGGTCCAACAAGTGTAGTTACTTTTGTGATATTCACATCATTTCTATTGTTTTCTATACTGATATTAATAATCTTCAGATAAGTAGATAAATACAACAATAACAATCAAGCCTAATCCCACTAGGTGGAGTCGGCTATATGGATTCTTTTATGCTATTGAGCTCTATCTCCTACTATATCATCATATATACTTAAATAAATTTTATCTTATTTTATTATTACTAACCAAGTCTTTTTTGATATTCCTCTTCCTCGTTTGATATATATATTTGTCATAGTTTTACATCGCCTAACTGGAACATTTATTGGTCGTCTAAGTATATTCTCGTATCATCTTAAAGTTTTCCCTAATAGATGCAACTCCGACTTTCTCTCTAATTCTCTTATTTCTTATTCTGTTCATCCTCGTATGTCCACACATCCACCTTAACATCCCCATCTCTGCAATTCTCATTTTCTATTATGTGCTCGAGTCATAGCCCAACATTCAACTCTATATATAGCAGGTCTAGGTAAGTAGATAAATACACAATGGAAAAACTTGCAAACATTACTTCTTTTCCATCTGGATTCCTCATCACAACACCGTCAACGACAGGAGATTTACGTGCTTCTGCATGGGCATATTCTGGACCAACAGTATACACCTACAAGAATATGAATGTCTTTAGTATTTATGAATGAAAAATCAGAAAGAAGAAAATAAATCAAATGGTAGAATAAATACAATTGAAGAGATATTTCAATTCCTTACTAATTTATGAACTTCCATAACCATTCATAATTTATGCCAGAAAATTATGAGATATTTGATAATGCAGCAAACGAGGATTAAATAATTCCGAGGAAACTAATTGAACAATGACTGGAAAACAGAGTTCATCAAATAATTCAAAAAATCTCTACAAGTTTGTTGTACACTCCACAAGTCCACAATCAAAAAGACTGAAGTTTTCTTCCCACAAAAATGGCACTATCTTTTCTAAGATGTGCAGTGCTAACTAAAATATAGCCTAATCAACTTATGGCAGCTTGTTTTCTTTTTCGTTTATAAGAAAAACTCTTGCGGAGTAAAGTTCTCACAAGGAAAGATGATATTCAGATATTTGGAGTAAAGGAAATTGAACTACAAGACAGTAAACAGTCGTATAACATGATTAACACAAAATGTGAATCAATAAATTTAAATTTCATGGACAAGTCAGCTAAAATATTCATATAACATTTATTCTTCTCTTTTCAAGGAATAAAACAAAATCTGGGATTTGCCAATAGCTGATTAGGTCCTGAGACAATAAGGACAAACACAAGCTTGATGATGATAATGATACCTGGTTCTAAAATAGAATAAATTCATTTACAAAAGTCAATCAATTTAAGAAAACTAATGAAAAATTCAGTTGCCTACTTATGTTCAATATTGTAACTTAACAATTTATACTAATGTGGTAAGATTACTAGGTGTCGACCCCACTTAGTGGGATAAAGCTCGATTGTTGTTGTGGTGGTGGTGGTGGTAAGATTACTAGGTCCATAACAAATTCAGTAGAAGCAGAAATTGCAATATCCAACTTAGAGCCTTATCATTTGGTTAGTTGGAGAGATATGTTGTGCTGATTACAAGTTTAAATGGCATGCAGCTAACAACAGAATTTCTCCTATGCCAAAGAACTAACTATAAAGCTAAGTCATTGACAAACTTAATCATCGGCTAAAGAAGTGTCAAGCCAAGCAGGCTGACACAGGCAGGCAGCATTTATCGCGTTACCCACCCACCGACATGTGAAAGATTTGTGAACCAAAACAACAGGCAAAGATTGTACAAGCAAGGTCATGTGAGTGCCTTATGCATATGTTTCAAGACAGATGTCCACAAAGCTTTACATCACTCGCACCAACAATTTCTGCCCCACTTCCACAACCATTGAACGCCACCTAACCCGCATTGGCCTCGCGCAAGCCATATAACCCCCTCTATGCTCATGTGAGTTGCCTAACACCTCGTTGATCTCATGCAAAAGTCATCAATGCTACACCCCCTTCCTTCGCACCTAAGACGCAGGCACTTCTTGTATGCATGCATGAAGCATTGCCCAAACCCTCCTACACATCAGCATCACCATCCAATCCTCGCTCACACTCCAATGCTACCACCCAACAATACTGGTGCATGGGGCACCACCCATTGTCCACTACGCTCATGACTAGAACATGCACCACAAGGTAATCAACTTCATTCTCCCCTCCTTCCATGTTATCCTCCCCTTCCCCCTTCTCCTCAATGTCTCTATCATCACATCTTGGCACACTCTGTTACAACATGAAAAATGTCTAATTCCATTCAAGGATCAAAACCCCAATATGGAACAAGATTTTAAACAATGATCATGGTTAACTTTTTTGGTTGTTTGTGTGTGTTGGGCTGCTGGATTTAACTAATTATATTTTTAAGTAAATATTAGAAGAGGTAAGAGTTGGTTAAAAATATTTTCACAAGCCAAAATTAGAAATGGAAGTACAGAATTTATTAGTGTATATTGTTGGTCGATCAAAAAAAATTATAGCATTAAAAATGGTCACTGAATATCATTTAGCTAAAGTTGAAACTTGAACAAAGCAAAGGCTCCAACAGAGAGCTGCATTCTGAATAGACAAGTATATAAATGCAGAGCCATTATAAACCAAATTTGATTCATTCTGTATATGGCTGCACATTACAGCATTGATCCATCTAAGGATACATGCTCAAATATTTTACTTTTTTTTTGTTTGAAATAATACGATTAGTGCATAACTGTTGAAGACTAATTACCAACATTAAAGAAGAATTAACAAGAAAAATAATTGTGATTAAGGACGACCTTTACATCTGTTCCACCAGTAGGCATGAATTCCTCATAAATGTAAGAGCCTTCGCGTCTTACTCTCCTAACCTCTGGATGAAATTCACTAGAACGGTTTCCAACCTATAAAAACACAAATTAAAGAATTGTACTTTTTTTGCTGATTTGGCTAAAAGCCAATTGAAAGACCATATTCATTTTTCAGATTTTTATTGGAGAAACCACTTGCCAGCTTCAAGGGAATCACAGTTTTGAATTTTTCAAATTCTCTGACAGAAATGTAATTGATTTCAAGTTATTGTATGAAGTGTAGCTGTGTTTGTCTATATAACTCAGTGCTGAGAACAATTATATTAAAAAAAAAAAAAGAGGAAAGAGAAAAAAAAAACAGTTTGATGGCAATGCGTATATACTGACATTAAAAGCATATCAGAATCAGTCTGAAAGAATTCAAAGCAAATCCTAAACGGACTCATATGTATCTATCATGAGAATACATCTTGTGAAGTCTCCAGCTTTCTGTTGTGTCTAACAAATGCATGTGTCCTAATCCACCAGATTTGTTGATATTGAAAACTGAACAAATTTCTCTCTCTCTCTATATATATATGGCTTAAACAAATAGTCAGTAGTACATAACACCAACAGGCCAGGAAATAACTGTTCCACATAACTGTCAGTGCCCACTTCTTTCAATTTTTTGTTCCTCTACTGAAGAATGGTATATGATTTGCATTGCATTCGTCAAAACATGAGGTTAGCCCTGTAGTGCAATTGGAGATTTAATTTTAAAAAAATATTGTAAAAGTTAATTTTGATAAATCTTTTTACTTAGGCGAATTAGTCAATTAAGGTAATTATTTATTTTGGTAATTATGTTGTTTATGGGATAGGAGATTTATTTCAATCCTTTTAGTTATAAGATTATATCTTTCCTAAAGTATTTAATTTATTTATAATGTATTTAGAGTCTTTAAAAGGAACCGAATACCCCAATATTACTCATCTTTCAGTTCAATGATATTTCTTTTCAATGAACTTTGATTCTATGCGAGATCAATTTTAGTCTATTACTTGCCTCCACATTGAGATTTCTATTCAGTTAATGCGAGAGGCACATGCTTACACTGGGAAAGAAATATGAGAGGCACATGCTTACACTTGGAAAATTATACCTCAATGAATGAAAAGCTAGAAAAAGGAGCAAATTACAAGGCAAACCTTTCGAAATAATTCTTTCATTCCACCGCCAGCTGAGCTAGGATAGTATATCATTATACTGTGATCATCTCCTTCTCATTCAACATTTAATAATTCAGTAATTCTTCCAGAAAAAAACAATTAAAATCATTTAAAAGGTTTAACAAGAATGTAAAATAAATTCAACATTATACACCAATGGAGAAAAGGAGAAATATTACCCATTTGTCAAATGCTATCAAAAAACATCGTAGTTTTCAGTGGTTTACTGAAGAATACGTGCAGTCATGTTTGACAAGAGATATACACTATAAGATAAGAAAATAGTGATGGTACTGAAAAAATCCAATGAAAATCAACCAAATTGATTTCTAACTCACAAATTAAAATTTTTAACATGGTTACAATAAATAAACCTCCTAGACTTTACATTAGAATAACAAACCATAGATACAGATCTTTCTACAACTGCAGTGTTGAACGAACAACAATGGTATACATCTTTGAAATTATGTTAATGAAAATAAATGACAGACAGTATAAAACCAATAAAGGAAAGAGGCATATTGGTAGCATTGTTCTAATAATCAACAAAACATGAGTCAATATTTGTAAAGCTAAATTTTCCACGCTACCGAAATTCTTTGTGCTACTGATCAAAGCAATTATTAGACCACAATGTTAGATCTTTTTCAGAAGATAACAGAATGCATCCTCACCATCTACAGGTTTCTCAACAAAAGGCTTCCAGAAGCGTTTCCCATGAACTTCAACATAATCTTCTTCCTCAATAAAGTACTCTAGCTCTTGATAAGGATATTCTCTATTCACAAGAGCATAATTTGGAACTGGGACACCAAACACTTCAAGTTGCTTGAACAAGAAAAGTGTAAGAAATTAAGAAAGCGCTTCAATTATGAAATGTTTATCATACAAAATGTCTGAAAACATTTGTGCAGAAGAAAACATAAATACTCATGCAAAAAACAAATTTTCCACATCAATTATTGTTTAATAGGCAGAGTGAGTTGAATCAGATTGAAGAATACAGTAGCATTGATACTCAAAGGTTCAAGACCCAGTCTAGATACATTGCCACTACATTTGTTAAAAACAAACTAACTTGAATATCCTTAACAAGTTAACAGGCACCTATCCTGAACCATATACCAAATAAATTAAACGATTAGAAGAACATTTAGAAATAATCATTTTGCATACAAAGAATCGCCATAGTAAGAAAAAGTGGGGAACATACATAAGATGAGGGAATGAAAGGTGATGGAAAAAAAGAAGCCTCGAAAAGTGAGAATGAGAAGACTGATGGAGTTGAAAGATCAACACAATGAATTAGAAGAACAATAACAAGGATGAGGAGAAAGGTTAGAATAGGAAGAAGAAAGATGATGACTTGGCTTTTTACACTTGCTCTTCTACCTAGGAATCAACTCTTCATGGTTCTACCTACAAGTGGTAGATGTTTCATAGCCATGAATTTCCAATAAGACACTACAGCCTAGCTAAATTAAACTTATAACTTATTTCTAGGGGTGGCTTGAAAAATCATTTTAACTATGACAATTTTGCTAAAACAAGGTAATGAGAAATTAGCAAATGACCAACTCAAACAAGTTTGAGTTATTAATAAGATGAAATATATAGCAACTATCCACAATAACATCCAAAAATAGTGTATCAAATATGACAGAGATACTCAACTGAAACACTTACACAAATCTCGTTAGTTATGTTGAAACCTGGTAAATTTTTTCCTCAATCCATGTATAAATGGTCCCATCTTCAAATTGGTTTTTTAGTCTCTCCAATGTTAGCTCCAATAAAAAAGCCATAGTCATGTATAAACAAAGCTTAGAGCTAGGTTTTTTATTATCCTCCCTCTAATCATTTGAGGGGAGGATGCAATGAGAATGAAGACAAATCTTAGAGTTTATAAGGAGAGAGATAAATGGTTTATAAGGTATGAATCAAGGAGAAAGAATGATCTAAAAGAGCAAGTAAAAAGGCTTCAAGAGTATAAACATTTTTTAGATACATTTGTAACGGATCAATCATCAATACAATTTCTTGAATACAATTTATATTGACATGGTATTGAAGCAGTGATATTCCTCCTTCCCTTTATAGGGGTGTGATGTCCTCTGTCTTTTTCTCAAAGTCTTCCTGTCACTTCTTAATCACCATTGCTGACACACAGTTAATCTAGATTGAGATTCCAGCACCACCATCCTAGCACCTATTCCTCCCCCACACCAACATTGTCTCTACCTCTAGTTTAGCTCCCTAACAATGTCAATGAGTATAGTTCTGTGGCTATCTATCATAGAACTAAGAAGATGTGTCCTTCATACCAGCAAGTAGTAAATTCTCTTCCCAACACATACGCCTGCCACTTTCAAATTTCCACTTCCTCTCCCATAAGCAAGCAACAAGGTAGCAATTTGCGGAGCTTGTGCCACTCTTTATCAAGCCAGAAAAAGACCAGTAACGCCCACTACCTTCGCAATCCTCATGTTAAGATGCACACTTTCTGGATCTGGTGATGCTTGGTGCATAGTTTAATCAGATCAAACTTGAGTCTGATCTGATCCATCAAGTGATCCCGAAAAAGATCAGATCTGACTAGGACTGCTATAGTGATCAGATAAAACAGTGAGCCACTTGAGTTTGATCTAAATCAGTCCATAAGAGAAGTTGATTCAGCTTTTTTCAAATTAATACTAATTCAGACATTTGAGATTATTCATAAAACTGGATGGCAAAAATTATAGTCTGTTTAGGCATTATATTTTAAAAATTCTTAGAATGGCAAGAACTTTGGAGTTATATCGAAGATGAAACCACAAGATCATCCGAAAGAAACCAAATAGATCGTCAATAATGTGAAACTCTAGACATGCATTATATATAATTTATAAATCAATTTGATTGCTTTTACATGCAAACAACAATAAACTAAAATAGCAATACTTTAAGTCTTTAACTGTATCTCATAATTATTGTTCTAAGTATGAAAATAAAGGACTCTGCAACAAATGTTTATGCGAATGCATTGCAACTATTAGAATACAAGACATTTAGTATTTGAAAACTGAACATGAAGTAGCTATCCAAGACTGCCGAATATCAAGGAGCACCAACCTAATTTATTTAATATTGAAGTAAGATAAAGAACAAGCAAATTCCAGGCAAGAGCTTAGTTGAATCAATACCTCATAAACCTTCCTTCTATCATGCAGGAGGTGCTGCGGCTGTAATTCATTAACTAAAAATGGCCTAATAACAGCAAAAAGTTATTATTGATCTGAATCAAGAGAACCTGTCAAGGTTAAGATCTCGTAAATGAAATAAGATGATTGGAAAAGTAGTTTGAAATGAAGCTGTGACTATCATTAGGAATCCAGGTGTAATTACAAGTAATATAGTAACAGTGCAATCAGGAATTTGGAGAAATAGTATCTGGCCGAGGAAAAAAAAATTGAAGTGAGAATTTCCAGCATGGTAAAGGACATTATGATTTCCGCTTGTTTTGAGATCAACATATCACTATCATAATCCATCATGCAAGTATCTTCTCCCTGATGCTAATTAATGCAACCCTAAATGACTCAAAGACAACATTAATTTATTGTGATTCTTCTTTCATGTTGAGTACGTTAAATGCTCTATTAGACTTTAAACCTTATCTTAACACACTTAAAGATGATTAAAAGATGAATGGTTCCTTTACCCCAAACAGGTATGGGCATAGGTACAACTATTCTCTCAGGAAAGGAAAACCATAATCTACTAAAAATATTGATGGAGACAAGTGGCAAACTCTATTAAAAGTCTATAAGTGCAGAAATAAAGATTCTAAAACTTCACTATTAATTTGGCATGTCTTGGAAGATGATAAACCTATTTGGAAAATGATATAAAGTTCTTCAATTCCTATGGGTTGAAGTCAAAAGTCGGCATTAAATGACCAACAATTCCAATATGCTTTAATTTCCCATGATTGGAAAATTATAGCATATTTACGAGTCTTTTAAGTTTCCTATGTGTCTTTATAAGTCCTTTGTGTTTTCAATGAGTCCATCTATTAGCATTTATATTGCTTGAGTCCTTTGTGAGTCCTAGTATAAATGTGTGAACTGATCTAATGCTGGGATATGAAATAGATATCAATATTTTGAGAGTTCTCTTAGGTTGTGTGATACAATCTCCTTATGGTGTGATGCCTAGGAACCCTTAGGTGTGATACCTAAGTTTCTACATTCCTTACCACTTTATTCCATATTTCTACTTCCCAAACTGCCCAACACTCAATCTCCTCTTGAACTACATCATATTTGGTATCAGAGCTTTAGAGCTTTAATATGTCTACAAGATCCAGGAGGAGCTTTAAAGGAAAGTTGACTGATAATCAACGTGATGAGATACTTATTCGCATGATGGAGCAACTTAATGGCATGCAAATTTGTCTAAATGGTGTTGAAACCATGATTTATCAATCTAAAGGTGATCAAGTCCAAGGAGAGCAAAGAGAAACATTTCAAGCAAACAACAACTTGGTTCGATAAGGATTTCCAACACCACAACAGTAGCAGCCTTTTTCTAATTGGCTAGAGGATTTCTTGAGGTAGAAAATAATTACCAAGATGTTGTTGGAGATATCACAAAGAAAGTTCGAACTGAGGTGTCAGGTTTCGAAGGAAAAGTGAACCCCACTTTATTTGCTGATTGGCTTGCAGCAATAGAAGAATATTTTGATTGGTACAACACGTCAGATGATCAAAGAGTGAAGTTTGTTCGAATGAAGCTCGTGAGTTTAGCAAAGATATGGTGAACCAGTGTGAAAGAAGACATAAGGAGAGTAGGGCAACCACCGATCAACTCATGGTGGGAGATGAAAGCCAAACTACGAGAGAAGTATTTACCTATAAATTATTATGACAAATTATGTGATCAACTAATTAATTTAAAGTAGAATCATTTGTCTATGGCTGAGTATATGCAAAAGTTTGATGAGTTAAAGACAAAGATCCTAGACAAAGTCTTGCAAGGTTTAAAGCTGGATTAAGGTCTAAAATCGAAAGGGAATTGTTAAGACAACCACTTTACAGGCTAGAACAAGCTTTCCAAGTTGCCATGAATATGGAGGAGTATCTAAATTATTCATTTGATAAAAAACCTATAAAAGAATTCATGAAACCAACCAGCAAGCAAGAGGTGGATTCGTCAACTCATTTAATCCGCAAAGCAGGGGCGGAGCCACGTTGATGATTGATGGGGCAACTGCCCCACCTCAATATTTTGTACAAATGCCCATAGATATTATAAAATTACAATCTTGCCCCAGTAATTGCCCCAGTAAAAAAAAAAATAAAACTAGGGCTCGTCCTGAAATTCCTTCCTCGCTGTCGCTGCCCTCTCCCTGTGCGACTGCTGCCCTCTCCCTGCGCGACGGCGACTCTAAGTCTGAGATTTTCTCCGCTCTCCTTTTCCTCCTCCGCTGCCTTCATAGTCCATAGCAGCATAGCTTCTCCAGACTCCAAGCAGAACCTCATCGACGACTCGACGAGGCTCTCTTTTACGGTGTCGACAGCCGGCTTCCCTCCGCCTTGTCAAGTTGTCCTCGCCGCCACTCGTTGGATTCGACGACGCTAGTCACGCTACTGTGCTTGCCTCCACCATCCACCCTGTGACCTGTGTTGGACATCATTCCCAGATTTCCCTAATTTCCACTGCTTTGTCCGCCGGATTCAAGACTTCGAGGACAACTGGTATCTTCCCCAATTTCACTTATTACTGCTTGCAAGTTGGAATCCATATCCATTCCATGATTTCTCTTATTATTTACTAATTTTGGTTGATTAAATATTATTGGCCTTACATAAGTTACATTACTAATTTACTAGTTAACTCACAAATCACATTGCAGTAAAATAACACATTTTTAAGAGCAAGAAAGTGAACTTCTCGACTGATCAGATTCTCAATTATGCAAATTGAGAAAATAAGTTAATATTTTAATCTTGTAGAGGAACTTCTTCATCATATAGGCTTATGGTGTTGCATTTACTAGACACTTAGACAGTTGAGGACTTGAGGTGAATAAATGAGCGGAAAAAATAAGTGGTGGACGATTAGTGTCAGCTGTTGTTGCAATTTTCCAGTTGCCATTAAGCTGTTACTGAAGCTTCTTTGTTATAGGGTTACATTTAAGTTAAGTAAATTATATTAAAATTTACAAATAATTGTTCATATGACATTTTCTTTTTCTTCTTAACATTAACAGGAACGGATAAATTTCTTAAAAGAAAGTCAATGGTAAATGAAGAAACAAGTCAAAGAGAAAAAAGTAATCTAGAGTTACAACATGCTCCCTTAAAAAAATCTCGAGTTGAAATCAATTTGGATGATCTTCAATCAGATCCTGGGTTACGGGTAAAGATTTCAAACTATGATCCTAATGATCGGGAAAAAGTGAGAAGAGCTTACTTGCAGAAAGGACCTTGTCAGTCTCGCAATCATAATTTTCCACAAAGAAAAATCGGTAAAGTAGCAAGAAGATTTTGTCCATCTTGGTTTAATGAATTTGGAAATTGGTTAGAATATAGCATAAGTAAAGATGCTGCATTCTGTTTGTGTTGCTACTTATTCCGACCAGATTTTGGAAAACAAGTAGGTGGAGATTCATTTACTTCAGTTGGGTTTACTAATTGGAAAAAAAAGGAGATTTTTCTTAAACATGTTGGAAGTTCAAATAGCGCACATAATCAATCTTGGCAGAAATGTGTAGATTTGATGAAAGAAAGTCAACACATTGAAGTTGCTCTTACTAGGCAAACAGAGCAAGCTCACAATCTTTATAGAGTCAGGTTAACTGCTTCAGTTGATTGCATACGATTTTTGTTACGCCAGGGGTTAGCTTTTCGGGGGCATAATGAATCTGAAAGTTCATTTAATCAAGGTAATTTTCTTGAACTTTTGAAATTCGTTGCAAATCATAATGAAGAGATAAAGAATGCAGTTTTACAAAATGCTCCGGAAAATAATCAATTAACTTCTCCTGAAATCCAAAAAGATATTGTAAATGCTGCTAGTCTTGAGACTACAAATGCCATATTGAATGAACTTGGAGATGAAGTATTTGCCATATTAGTTGATGAATCACGCGATATATCAGATAAAGAACAAATGGCTATTGCTTTACGTTATGTAAATTTGAGAGGCATTGTTGTTGAACGTTTTATTGGGATTGTTCATGTTGGTGATACTTCTTCCCTGTCACTCAAAAAAGCTATAGAATCACTACTTTCATATTATGGATTGAGTATAGCTAGAATTAGAGGACAAGGATATGATGGTGCAAGTAATATGCGAGGAGAGTTTAACGGACTCAAAAGTTTGATTTTGAAAGATAATCCTTTTGCATATTATGTTCATTGTTTTGCACATCAGCTGCAACTTACTATTGTTGCAGTAGCAAAAAATCATCTCCAAGTTGCTTCTCTCTTTAATTTGGTTGCTATTGTTGTTAAAGTAGTTGGAGGTTCATGTAAAAGACAAGATATCTTTCGAGAGAAACGAATGGCCGAAGTTAAAAAAGCACTTGGAAATGGAGAAATTTTCAGTGGTCGTGGCTTAAATCAAGAATCTGGGCTCAAAAAAGCTGGTGATACTCGTTGGGGTTCACATTATGGCACATTGATGAGTTTAATTGTGCATTTTCCACTGTTCTTGATGTTTTAGAATATGTAGTGGAAGATGGTTCTCATTCAGAACAAAAGGCTGAAGCTGCTGGTCTTTTGGATTCTTTAGAAACATTTGATTTTGCTTTCACTTTGCATTTATTGAAGAGCATTTTGGGTGTTACAAATGAACTTTCCCAGATTTTGCAGAGAAAGAATCAAGATATTGTCAATGCCATGATACAAGTTAAAATCTCAAAAAAGAGATTGCAATTGATGAGAGATAATGGTTGGGATGATTTATTGAATGAAGTAATGATGTTTTGTAATTGCCATGATATTGTAATTCCAGACATGAATGAAGTTCGTGTTCTCAAGGGTAGATCAAGACGTAAAGCTCCAATTGTTACCAATTTACACTACTACAAGGTTAGTTTATTTTATGAAGTCTTGGATATGCAACTTCAACAGCTTAATGATCGATTTACAGAAGTAAATACTGAATTGCTTCTTTGTATGGAATGTCTTAGTCCAGAAAAAAAAAATTTTGCTTTTGACAAGGAAAAGTTGCTTCAGTTTGCTAAGTTTTATCCCGCAGATTTTTCATCAGTTGAGATTCTGGCATTAGGTAATCAGCTTAATAATTATTTTATGGATATGAACTCCAGTAAAAAGTTTGCAAATTTGAAAGGAATAAGAAGTCTTGCGAGAGAATTAGTTGAAACAAGAAGAGATATTGTATATCCATTGGTGTATAAGCTTATTAAACTTGCACTTGTGTTACCGGTGGCTACAGCAACTGTGGAAAGGGCATTTTCTGCTATGAAGATTGTGAAAAATCGACTTCAAAATCGAATGGGAGATCGGTGGATGAATGATTGTTTGGTTACTTTTATTGAAAAAGAAGTTTTTGATACAATTGACAATGAATTAATATTACGTCGTTTTCAAAATATGTGTACTCGTAGGGAATTCTTGTAAAATATTTTGTTATATAATTTTTGTATAATAGATTATGCTTTAAATACTTTGCTCCACTTGTTATAAGGGGCCTAGCTCTGCAATTCTGAACAGAGAACAATTCCGTGTATTGTGTCTGTTAAGTCATTCAAATTTCAGATATGGCTACAAGCTTATTGTAAGGCCTTTTAATCCTACAAAATTTTTTATACTGCAGCTGCTGTTAAATACAGGAACTTAACCCTTTACTTAATTTTCCAGCTTATTTTCTTTGATCTATGCAAAAAAAAAACAACAATTGAGAGTTGGCATTTCTACTAATCATGTTATTAAGGCGCTTCCTTCTTTTCTTTAACTTACCTTCTGTATCTAATAGAATCAAATACAAAGCTATTTATCTTCTGTTATATGCAAATTCTTGCAAAAGACGTTCAAGGTCAGAAATTTCCCAACTAGCTTATTTACTTAGTTTTTACCACTATATAACTAGCTTACTTTGTCCAATTCTTTCCCAATTGAATTTATTAGATTCATATCCATCACCAAATTGGTTCACAAATTCTATTTTGAGGTTCAGAATTGCTATTTTACATTGGGTGATACAAAGAACCAAATCTTCATGTGGGTTTAGTTGCTTAATCAATTAAGTAGCAGAATTGTACTATGACCTGGTGAATAATGCTTCATCTTTTTGTATACAAATCATCTATTTTCCTCTTACATTCTTCTCCTTGATAGGTGTCGTCACTAGAAAATAGAAATCTTCACTGACTTCTGTGTTTTGTGATTGTCTCCTTATTGTACAGGACGAAAGTTATCTATTTTTCTGCTCTACTAATCTACTATGCTTGAACAATTGTGTAATTTGTGTTGTACTGTTGTTGCTTTTGTTGAACTAGGACTTTTGAATTTTGATCCTCTGTATCAAATCATTGAGGATCAAAAGTTCACCAACTTCATAATCAATAATGGCATTCATTGCCCCACCTGTTATAAGGGGCCTAGCTCCGCCCCTGCCGCAAAGTGACTCTAAACTGCCTTTCAGACTGACTAAAGAACAAGGACAACATATGATTCAAATGTCAACAACTAGGTCATATGGCTTATAAATATCCTAAAAAGAATCTACATATTGGGATAGAGCATGAAGATGATGTTGAAAATCAAAAAGCATAACAACAACAACCAAGCCTTATCCCACTAGGTAGGGTTGGCTATATGGATCCTTTTATGTCATTGAGCTCTATCTCTTACTATATCATCATCTATATTTAAATAAATTTTATCTTATTTTATTGTTGCTAACTAAATCTTTTTTGGTATTCCTCTTCCTTGTGTGATATGTGTTTGTTATAATTTCACATCGCCTAACTCGAATATTTATTGATCATCTAAGTACATCCCCGTATCATCTTAAACGTGTCTCTCGGAGTTTTCCCTCAATAGATGCAACTCTGACTTTCTCTCTAATACTCTCATTTCTTATTCTGTCCATCCTCGTATGTCCACACATCCACCTTAACATCCTCATCTCTGCAACTCTTATCTTCTGCTCATATGCTAAAGTCATAACTCAACATTCAACACCATATAACATAGCAGGTCTAACTATGGTTTTGTAGAACTTTCCTTTAAGTTTTAGAAGTACTTTACGATCATATAAAACACTCGATGCTCTCCTCCATTTCAATCATTCTGCTTGTATTTTATATAAAACATCTCTCTCAATTCCTCCATCATTTTACAAAAAAAATCCTAAATATTTAAAACTCTCGATTTCGGGCAACTGTTCATCTCCTATCTTAACAATTGTCTTATTACGTCTAATATTGTTAAACTTAAATTTCATATATTCTATCTTTATGCTACTAAACCTAAAACATTTCCCTTCTAGTATTTCCTGTAAATATTCTAGTTTAGCAATATCTACTAAAACAATATCATATGCAAACAACATGCACCATGGTACTGTGTCTTGAATGTGTGCAGTGAGTTCATCCATAATTAATATAAAAAAAAAAGACTTAGAGCTAATCCTTGATGTAATCCTATCATTATTGGAAATGCTTCCGTTACTCCGCTTGAAGTCTTTATACCGGTTGTTACATCCTCATACATATCCTTAATTAGTTCAATATATGTTATGCTAATACCTCTCTTTTCCAGAATTCTCCATATAATTTTTTTTGGTACTCTATCATAAATTTTTTCCAAGTCAATGAATATCATATATGGATCTTGTTTCTGCTCCCGATATTTTTTAATTAGTTGTCTGAGAAGATGTATAGCTTCTATTGTCGACCTTCCAAGCATGAATCCAAATTGAATTTCGATCGTTATGGTCTCCTTAATTTTATTTCTATTACTTTTTCCCAAAGTTTCATAGTATGACACATTAGTTTAATACCTCTATAGTTTGTACAATTTTATACGTCTCCCTTATTCTTATATATGGGAACTAGAATACTTACCCTCCATTGATCAAGTATTTTTTTCATTTTCAATATCATATTAAATAATTTTGTAAGTCATTCAATACCTTGTTTCCCTTGGCGCTTCCTTACCTCTATCGGAATATCATCTGGTCTAACGACTTTTCCATTGTGCATCCCATTTAAAGCTTATTCTACTTTTGAAGTTTGAATTCTATGATAAACATTTAAATTTCTATACTCATTTAACCTACTTAAATTACCTAAGTACGCTACTTAAATTTCTTCCACCACTCTTTTATTTCTCCATCGTTTACTAGTACCATATTATATTCATCTTTAATATATTTAATCCATTATAAATGTCTCTTTCCTCTTCTTTTATATCCAATTTTTTATATAATCATTCAAAAATTTTATTTTTCTTCATTCACTACTTAGCTTCTATCTTGGCTATTGTATATTTTTTTAAGTTTTTCTTATTTTTTACAAAAATATAATTCCTTATAATCTATTCATTTTTCCTTCACTTTCTCTTATATTTTCTCATTCTACTCCCAAGATTCCTTACTTAGTGTTTACATATCTCTTTGACTCACTGAGTACACTCTTAGCTATTATTTTAACTTTGATACCATCTTATCCTAAAGTAACCATATATTTTACCTAATACTTGTACTCTTATTTTCTCCTTAAATATATTTTATTTTCCATCCTTTAACTTACATCACTTAATTCTAAGAGTTGTATATATTTTCCTTCTATTGATACTTGCTTAAAATCAAAAGGCATAAGCAGAAGAAAATTCTTTTAATTATAGAGTTTATATTGAAGATGATTTGAAAGAAGATGAAGACACTTCTTTGGCAAGTGTTGTCAAGCGTATTCTTACTACTCCAAAAGTCGAAGGTGAAGATTGGCGACGAGCATCTATTTTCCATATGTTGGTTCGTTGTGGGAATCAAGCAAATAGGTTAATTGATGGAGGAAGCTGTATGAATATTGCCTCAGCATCTATGGTAGGCCGCCTCAAGCTTCCTATGCAACCACATCCCCAACCATACAAGGTCGGATGGATAGATTACACAATTATTCCGGTAACACAACACTGTCTTATTTCTCTTTCTTGTGTAAATTATGATGACTATTTGGGGCGATATTATTCCTATGAAAGTAACTCATATACTTCGTGCAAGACCTTGGTTATACGATCGAAATGTGCATCATTATGGCAAGGGGAACACCTACACTTTCATGTTCAACAACAAGAAAGTATTATTGAAACCAATACAGAAGGCTAAAATGAAGAAATACAAGCAAGAGAAGGCAAAGAATGCTAGTAATAGTGGAAAATTTCTTTACGTACAAAGAAAAAATTTCCATAGGAGAGTAGAGAAAATTCTACTATATATGCTCTTATAATCAAAGAAGTATCTGCTCCCAAAGTTTCTTTATTTCCTCCGGAAATAACTATGCTATTAAATGATTTTTCTGATGTGGCTCCAAAAACAAATTACCTGGTGAGGTTCCACCAATACGTAAAATTCAGCATGTTATTGTTTTTGTGCCAGGTTCACAACTACCCAATTTACAGGCCTATTGAATGAATCCAAGCAGTCCTGCTTAATTAAAGAAGCAAGTGGAAGAATTATTGTCCAAGGGTTTCATTCGGAAAAGTTTAAGCCCATGTGTTGTACTTGCATTGTTAACAACAAAAAAAGATGGTAGTTGGCGCATATGCATTGACAATCATGTGATCAATAAGATTACTATCAAATATTGATTTCCAATTCCTCGCCTTGATGATATGCGGGATATGTTGGTTGGTTCTTATATCTTTTCAAAAATTGATTTAAAAAGTGGGTATGATCAAATACGCATAAGGCTAGGAGATGAATGGAAAACATCTTTCAAAACTAAAGATGACCTTTATGAATGGCATGCCTTTTGGTCTTTCCAATGCTCCAAGCACATTTATGCGCTTTATGAATCAGGTACTACAACCATTTATCGAAAAATTTCTTGTTGTTTATTTAGATGATATCTTAATTTTCAGCAAGAATAAAGATCATGAATCAGGTACTACAACCATTTGCAACAAGTCATGAAGATTCTTCGTAGAGAGAAGCTTTGAATAAATTTAAAGAAATGTTCCTATATAACTTCCTCTGAGGTATTCTTGGGCTTCGTGGTTTCATCTAGAGGATTAAAGGTTGATCCTGATAAGGTAAAAGTCATCCAAGAGTGGCCGTTGCATAGGAAACTACAAGAAACCAGAAGTTCTCATGGCCTAAGCAACATTTTATAGGTGTTTCAAAATTTTCAACACTATTACAGCTCCTATAACTGATTGCATGAAGAAAGACTCATTTGTTTGGACTAACACAGCTTCATAAGCTTTTAAAGAAGTAAGAAAAAGATTGGTTGAAGCACCTATTCTTCGACTACTAGATTTTTCAAAGGTATTTGAAGCAAGGTTTAAAATTTCGACCCGTGTCGAGGTTTTGATCTCAGACCGGAATGATACGATTTCGGTATCGTCTCATGCCGATACGGTTTCGATACATTATATATATATATATATATATGTTTATTATATATTTATCTAATATATATAATAAACTTTGGTTGTTGTTGTATTAATGTTATGTAACATGACCATATACATTTGTAAAAAGTTCTAAAATAAAGATTAGACATTCATATCAATAAAAATATATTTTATATGCTTGGGAACCAAGAATTTTAAAATAGAGAAGATAAGTATTATAATATTTATTATTTCAAATCTCAAATTGATTCTAAGATAAAAAAAAAATTATTATCTATAATAATTATATAAATTAATAAAAAAACATAATATATATATAATAATTATATAATTATAGTTTATAAATATTCTAAATAATATTATATATATATATATATACCTTATATTGAATTTAAAATCAAATTTATTTAAAAAATTATATTTTTTTAAAAAAATTTAACAATTAATTTTTTAGAATTATTTATAAAATTCTAAAATTATTATAAAATTTCAAAATTATTTTAAATATTTTTATAAAATTTTAATCTATTTTTAATTTATAAAAATAATTTAAACTTTATTTTTAAAATTATCTATTTTTTTACTTTAATTTTTTTATAATTTTAATAAAAATAATAAATATATATATATTATAATTAGATCAATTAATTAACCATTTCTTTAATTAATTATTAATTTATATAATATATAATTAGAATTTATATAATAATTAATTAGAAATTATATAAAAAATATAATGATTTTATTTAAAAGTTTTAATAAACCCTAATTTTTTATAACTTCGCGATTTCGCCATCGTGATTTTTTTTTCACTTGTCACCGCAACCGCCGCCTCACCGCAGTAGCCTCGCTACCGCCGCCTCGTCGCCGCCGCCTCGCCAAGCTTTCATTGATGATTCGAGGTAGGTCTTCATCCCCCAAATTGGTTCCTTTTTTCTTCTTTCTTCTTTCTTCTTTCTTCTTTCTTGTTTCTTCTTTCTTCTTCTTCCTTCCTTCTGTTGCGCGGGCGTGACGCATGCGAAATTGTTGTGCGTGCGGTGACGGTGTCGGTCCAGTATCGGAATGGTAAAAACCGCCCAGCACGGCTCGAGATTTCATTCACTGATTTGAAGTGGCATGTGATGCATATAATGTTGGAATCGGAGACGTATTAAGCAAAGAAAGGCATCCTATTGCATATCTTAGTGAGAAGTTGAATGAGGCGAAACAACGATATTCCACTTGTGATAAGGAATTTTATGTCGTAGTTCAAGCTCTGCGTTATTGGTGACACTATCTCCTTCCACAAGAGTTTGTTCTATATTTTGATCACCAAGCTCTTCAATATATCAATTCTCAACAAAAACTAAGTCATCGACATAGGAAGTGGGTCTCTTTCTTACAAGAATATACCTTTGTAATCAAACACAAATCTGGAGTTGAAAACAAAGCAGTTGATGCACTTAGTAGAGTAGTATATATTCTTTCTTCTATGGCAATACAAGTGGTGGGACTTGAACTACTTAAGAAAGACAATCCTTTGTGCAAAGATTTCAGTAATATATTTGCTGATTTAATTGCAGGACAGCATGGAAATTTCTCAGATTTTTTGCTGCATGGTGATCATCTCTTTAAGGGAGTTCAACTTTGTTTGTCTAATACTTTTTTTCATGAACAAGTGATATGAGAGTTAATGCTGGACATTTTGGAAGGGATAAAACCATTGCAATGGTTGAAGACTGTTTCTATTGGCCTAGCCTTAAGAAGGATGTGGCCAAGATTGTCTTTCAATGTCGCACATGCCAATTATCTAAAGGAAGAAAGAAAAATACAAGTTTATATATGCCTCTACCTGTGCCACACATACCATGACAAGATCTAAGCAAGGATTTTGTGCTTGGTTTGCCTAAACGATTAGAGGACACGACTCTATATTTGTAGTGGTGGATCGGTTTTCAAAATTGTCTCACTTCATTCCATGTTCAAAGCCATCAGATGTTGTTCACATTGTTAAACATTTCTTCAAGGAAGTTGTTTGCCTTCATGGGTTACCATTAACAATTGTTTCTGACCAAGATGTGAAGTTCACAAGCTACTTCTGGCAAACCTTATGGAAATTAATGAATACAAGGTTGAAGTTTTCTTCTTCTTTCACCCTCAAACAAATAGAGAAAATCAATAGAAGTTTGGGTGATTTACTTCGTTGCATGGTTGGAGATCATGTTACCACATGGGATCAAATTCTTCTTATGGCTAAGTTTGCATATAATAGTTTAGTGAATAGTTACAGGTATGCTTCCTAGAAAGCCAATTGATTTGGCTAACTTACCATTGGAGGCAAGATCAAGTGCTAAAGCTGATGCTTTTAGCAAACACATACAAGATATGCATGATGATGTCAAGCGAAAAATTGCTCTAAGCAATGAATGATAAACACATGCTGATTTGAAAAGGAAGGTTGTTGAATTTCAGGAAGGCAATATGGTAATGGCTTGTGGCCATAACGATCTCCAAAATGAGTTTATAAGAAACTTCATTCAAGGAATACTGGACCCCATAAAGTTTTAAAGAAAATCAGCTCTGATGCTTATGCCCTTGAGCTACCAGCAGATATGGGTATTAGCGATGTCTGCAATAGCGAGGATCTCACTTTATATTCTGGACATGAAGATGTTATGGCAAGTAATGCACATAATGTTTCTTTGCCATCAATTCAAACAATGAAAGTGACATTGAAGATGTAATTGATCATCAGATTGTGTCTGAAAAGGTAAGCGGTTATCAAGAGTATCTTATCCAATGGAAGACACGACTCTTTTTTGGATACAAAATTCCAACAGCTGAATAGAGATCTTTATAAAAGATTTCACAATTTTTAACTCGCCAAGGACAAGTTTTTCTCACCCGAGAGAGTTGATGGAGACAAGTGGTAAACTCCATTAAAAGTCTATAAAAAAAAAATCTAAAATTCACTATTAAATTGGCATGTCTTGGAAGATGATAAACCTACTTGAGAAATGAAATAAAGTTCATCAGTTCTTAAGGGTTAAAGTCAAAAGTCAACATTAAATGACCAACAATTCCAATATGCTTTAATTTCCCATGCTTGGAAAATTGTAGCATATAAATGAGTCTTTTAAGTTTCCTATGTGTCTTTATGAGTCCTTTGTGTTTTCAATGAGTCCATCTATTAGCATTTATGTTGCTTGAGTCCTTTGTGAATCCTAGTATAAATGTGTGTACTGCTGTAATGCTGTGATATGAAATAGATATCAATATTTTGAGAGTTCTCTTAGGTTGTGTGATACAATCCCTCTATGGTGTGATGTCTAGGAACCCTTAGGTGTGATACCTAAGTTTCTACATTCCTTACCACTTTATTCCAGATTTCTACTCCCCAAATTGCCCTACACTCAATCTCCTCTTGTGCTACATCAAATATTCTCCTAAACTACTCAATGAAATTAGTTGCATCTACAATTCTACACTTCTTTGGAAGACATTTTGTTCCAACCTACTTCAACATTATGTCTCATATTGATATATGTATCTTGTAGGTGTAAACCAGGGCTACTACATCATTGTGTCTCATATTGACATATGAATCTTGTCAGCCATAACATTAGCTCAACTAAACCATTCTAGATTTATTTCAACAACTTCATTTAATGTTAGTTTTTCCAGTAGATTGTTTATTTTTGTATCTATGTTCTCCAATTTATTTCATTAAGCATATAAATATATGATTGATCTATCGATTCAAATTTATAATTGATCATGTAAATCAAATTTTCCAGAAACTTAAAGAATTCAACTTTCAAATGGGGAGCAATTTGCAAGCAATGAGTCACTAATCAACATAGGTTTCTAACCCCTTTCCTTTCCAGTGGATATTCTCCTTATAAAATGGCAGTTATAGACTAATAGGTAATTGTCTTATCCAGGGGAAGTGAGTCCTTGGTGTTGGTGTGATCAAATCAGGTGGTCAATCAACTTTACAAGTGGAATTATAGAAGGTTTTGTGGGTTGTAGTCAAAGTGGTGTTACACGTGGGAAGAGATCAAGAGCAAGGTGATGTGTGGTTGGTTGTTTCGGGTTGCATCTCTAAGAAGAGTAATGGGCAGACAAAAAGATAGTTGATCTTCTAGACAACCGTCATACAGTGTGGTAGTATTGCCTCAACGATGCAATTGCATTGAGTGATTGAGCAATGTTAAGGGTGGCTAAAGAAGAAGAGGGTGATTGAATGGAACCACAAGCAGTATGATAGTACCTTATGGGCTCCATGTATAGGATAAATGGGTAGTGTTGTGGATGAGCATAAATTGAGGTGGGTGATCAGATGGATACTAGAGCAGCCTTGTTATTGTAGTGCATTTTGCATCAGAGATGATGAGTCATGTGACTTGTTGCAATGGCACTATGTTGATGAGTTGAGGATCATGCAGTTTTTGGTGGGGGTGTATGATATAGGCTTGTGGAGTGTGTGATTATGTAAATTGGTGTAACTAGGTTCATACACATTGATTATCATCTATCATATATTTTAGTTAGCATTTATTGTATGTTTGGAGAAGTATACATATGTGATAGATTGTTGCAATGAAGAAATATACAGATACTATGAATCATTGTTGAATATTTTTGTAGTTCCTTTGTTTATATTCAATCTCAAGTTTATGATATATCAATAGTTTACCTATGTTATTGAGCCTTAGTTTATATCAATGCAGTGTTCTAAATTTCAGGCTAGACGGTCGCCAACCGCACCGAAACAGTGATAGGCGGCCTAGCCGCCCACTGTCACGGATTCTGCTTCTTCGATCGCCTCTTCATCTACAATCATTCGAGGTAAACTCTATTAATTTCTTCACTTCTTCGATCATTCGAGGCGTCGTGGGATGATTCTGACACCATGGAACGCCTCCAGCGGGGTCGGAGGCCTCGCGAGATACCTCCAACGACGTCGGAGATGTCATGGTTGCGAGGCATGCTGTCGATAGCGGTACTGAGCATTTCTCATAATTTCCAATAAGTTCAACTTAGGTACAGCGTTTAATTAAGCAATCAACTCCTAACTTAAATTGGATAGTTCGAACAGACTTTCAGAAAGCCTAATTAAATTATCCCAATAAAATATATAAAGATATATTTAAAATAAAAAAATCTAATAAATTTTATTCATTCATGAAAATCAAATTTAAATATATAAAAATATTTTTTTAAAAAAATAATAAATTATGCCCAATGGACAAGTTGTTGAAAATTACGGAGAAAAAGAAGTAGAATAAATATGTGATATTTTATTAGTTATGTAATTTTGAACTCATTAAAATTTGATGTTATTGTGTTGGAGTTATAGTATGTGATTTATTATGTAATTTATATTAAAACCATGGAATCCGCCTAGTGGCGTCTAGTCCCCGCCTAGGCGGCCTAGGCACTGGCACTGATCTAGCGCCTAGCAAATTTTAGAACCTTGTATCTATGTTAACATTGTCATTGTATACCTACTCAGCATATTTGTGCTCATTTATTTGCTTATCTCAGGTTTAAGGAATGGGTTGAATTGACAATGATTGAGGTACGCTATACTAAATTATGTGTTATTATGGCATTAATTAGGATCACACACATCAGATGTCTATAATTTGGTGTTGGGCACTAGCAAGATGTGAGACAGATTGTATTAAAATAGTTTACAAATAGCCTACAACCAAATGCAGATAATGCATGTAATAAATTATTCCCTCTATCCAAGAGAAAAAACAAAAACGAATGGTGGATTTAAAGAAAATACAAACTATCATAGGTTTCATAATACCAGAATTGCTACATCCTTTTACCAAATGATGACTAGTTTGGATGTACACCTATTAGCATAAGTGGCATGTAGAAAATTAAGAAGGTAGTTTTCAAAGCATAATCTTTTAAATTTCAAGTTTTACCAGAACCAATGTTACTTTGAATCTCAAATTAATGTGTCGAGTTGCCTAAGAATGAGAAATTCCCATATGCTATATTTCACGAGCTTTACCAATTACTAAAGCTGTCATCCCAAGTTCATATTGTTTATTTAATTGATAGCAAAATATAAAACTTGCACATGATAAATTGATAAGTGAAAAGAATCTTCCACTTAATCAAATGACTAAAAACATGCCTATGAACAAAATTTTGGAGAACGAATTTAAAACAGAAGTAAACCAACAGACAATATGAGCATTTCCAAGTGTCAGGACTGTAAATACAACAAAATATAGTGGATGCTAGTTTTGTTAGAAAAACAATTTGCAAACTAAAGGAAAAAAACTTACTTCCGAAGAGCTGCATACATCTCAGCTTTTTGAAGTGGGTAACCAGAGGAGTAGAAGGCAATCAAGCAGTCACAAATTGGCCAGCTGAAATGGTGAGCATATTTAGAGAATGATGGCTAAAGAAAATTGTTTTTTTGGCCGAAGGACGTGTTTTAGGTTAACCAAGAAGTATCCTTAAAAAAAGATGTATAAGTTTTCATGCAAAGGTTACACAGAACAAGGAAACCAGTGCAGATTGAAAAAGATCTACAAAAACTAAATACCTAAGTTAAAATCTCCTTTTGGGGAACAGCACCATGGTCCATGAGTATCAAACTTCACTAAACAAAACAGTGAATTTTGACCTACTGCTCTGTAGCATATCCTAGATTCGTGACAAGGCACATCATACCGCTAGTGACTAGCCAAAACTGTACCTATCCTACAAATATTTATTATTTTTTACACTATCAAATGCATTAATTCAACTATATTTAATGATGTGGAAGACCTGAAAAGGTAAATCATAGTACTGTACTTATAGTGCATTTCTAGAGTGTAATGACAGAATCACAATAAGTCAATAACGAAAATTCAAAAGGAAAAAAAAAAGAAAGCAAATTGCGATTGTGTGACTCACCTCTCTATTGGGTCCTCAATAATAACCTTGTCCCCAAAATTGATAATCTTCATCCACAAAAATATATTAGATTGAATTGGTCATACAGAGACATGATGTAGAAGCAATTCACTTTAAGCAAAATAAAAATAATAATAATAATGAAAAAATATTTCATGATTGAGCAGGACAAGAACAATTCATAAAGGAGAAGGAGAGGGAAATTTGTCGCCAATTTGTTATATAAAAAAAAATAACTGACTAATGGCTAAGGTCAATACAAATAAATACACTTTTAGCCAAGGAAATAATGTGGCCAATGAAATGCAGTTTACCTGACAAAAAGAGATAAATATGTAGATATTTATTACTAACATGGAATAAGCCTTGCATAGAGTTTAATGGAAAGTTAACTTCTTTGTTGTTGACCCTAAACCCTAGATATTTAGGAATAACATGGCTGGAAGACGACGATGTGATGAAGAGAAACAGAAATTGCTCCAGTCAACTAGTTTAAAAATTAAGCAATTGACGTAGCATTAAGCCCTTGTATCAAATTCCATTATGCCTTGTGTAGAGTTAAATGGGAGGATAAGATCTTTTGTGCTGACCCTAAATAGTTAGGACTAACATGGCTGGATGATGATGATATGAATGAAGAGAGCCAGAAACATAACTATTTCATACATAAGAACAGAAGCAAACACCACCTATCAGCTAGTGTAAGAATTGAGTTGATTGACCTAACATGGTATAAGCCTCATGTAGAGTCCAATGGAAGGATTGATCTTTGTTGTTGAACCCAAATAGTTAAGGCTAACATGGCATGTTGATGATGAGATGAATGAAGAGAAACAAAAACATAACTATGCCATAAGTAACAACAAGGGCGAACAAATAGGGGATCTAGGGTGATGCCTCCACCCACCCACCCCAAATTTTGATAAAATTTATCAATATATTATAACAAATTACTAACTATCCTTTATCATTTGCATCTCTTAATTAACACTGGGAGAAGTAGTATTAGTTTGTCTTCTTGACTCAAAAATTCTATATTTACCGCTGCATAGATCTTCAAAAATCATTGCAAGATATCTTCATTCACATTATATGGTCTGTCGGATCACATATATTTCACTTTTCTTCTACATTATCACGCACCTCCCAATCAAATAAATTATCAATATCACAGAACACAATCAATGATTAACCTTGAAATGGCCTAAACAAAAGATAAAACATGAATTCAGAAACATAATACCGCTAACCAAATTAATTAAAGTGAACCAACAAGACCGA
This sequence comes from Zingiber officinale, assembly GCF_018446385.1. Classification (NCBI taxonomy): domain Eukaryota; kingdom Viridiplantae; phylum Streptophyta; class Magnoliopsida; order Zingiberales; family Zingiberaceae; genus Zingiber; species Zingiber officinale. The sequence goes on from NC_056001.1 coordinate 5,542,866, forward strand.
TAAATAAGAAACAAGAACAAGATTAAATTGATCTCTATGTTTTGTATACAATAGTTATCCAATGCAAGTTACTAGTTCATGAACTGAGATTGAATGGCAACTTGAGAAAGAAAACATGTATTACAAGAGAATTCTACTGTTTGACATATCTGCAGTTCCATATATACATCATTCGCTAATAATAAAAACTTTCTGAACGTTACTGATTTCCTAAAAAATGAAACAGATGCATCACCAAATCCAATGTGTCAATAACAAATGACCAAGATGAATGCAATCGCCTAGTATAAATGCAAAAAGTTTTACAGGAAAAATACATAAAACAACATCAACCATTTTCTAGTCTCATGTAATTTGTACAAATACTCTCTCAAATGCATTAGTATTTGGTCAAAAGGATGCTTATCAACACAGTTGGAGATAAGATATGCAAACAGAGTATAATTGATGAAATTTATAATCAAATATAAGCTGGGTGAATAAGCTTGACCATGAAACTAGTGCATTCTGCCACATGCTTCAAGACTTTTGTTTCCAGAGGAAGATGAAAGCCTAAAAGGTCAAACAACCAATCAAGAAACAAAGAACGCACCTCAAATTCTCCAAAAGCTTGCAACCTCTCCAAGATTTGGACCATAGGTGCAGATGAGACCTATAATGCAACAATTCATAATGTAAGAATAATAGCCAACATTATTTTCTAATGAAGGGAAAATTATCAATAGAAATTTGTTCTAAATGTCCACAAGATTAAGTAATGAGAGAAAAACAACCAAAAACTACAAATTCACAACAAAAATTTTGTAATGGACTGAGGAATGAGTGAGAGAGCAATGAAAGTACCGTTATAAAATAAAAAAAAAATGAGTGGATGAAACAGGAACGAGCTTTGGGAATCTTGTGATAATGTGTGCTCCTTGGACAAAAATTGTAATAAAACTAAGGTATGGTTCATCATGAATCAAAGTGTAAGGCAGTTAAGGAATCATGTACCAAAGTGATGAGAACACTAAGATGAATCTATGAAGTTAATAGGAAAGATGCAATTAGTTGTAGCACCAAGAAAAGAGAAATTTGATTGAGATGAAAACTGTGTTCAGAGACGATCAATGGATTTTAAAATTACATAATTTGGATTAATTTAGAGTTAATTGTAAAAAGAGTAAAGCCCTAATAGTAAATTATAGTGGAATGGAGTGATACAATTGTATAGCTGGATTCAAATAGTTGAGATTTGCAGGTCTTTATGATCATCATCGGGGACATCAATTTAACGAGAGAGAGAGAGAGAGAGAGAGAGAAGCATTACCACCACTTCTTAAGAAAAGAAACGAGTATCTGTACACTTCATCAGGGCAAAATGAGAAAAAAGGTAAATGAAATCGTCCTAACGCTCTTTGTTTACTCAGCACTCTTGTCCCAGAGAGACATTCAAATGAAACTCGAGAAACCAAAGGAAAGAGATAAAACAGAACATAGAAAAAAAATCAAAGAACAAAAAAGCATGTCACGTCATTTCTCGTCGGAATACTTCACGCCACAAGAAAAAGGGAAACTATGCTTCTAAAAGAAACAAGTGTTTACACAATTCACCAAGGGAAAAAAAGCGAACGAAATCGTCCCAGCGCTCTTTTCACTTAGCACTCTTGCCCCCAAAGAGACATCCAAATGCCGGCAATGCACAACAGAATAACTTGTTTAAAGGGTAACTCCAATAAATCAAAGAAATGAGACAAACATGTAGGCCATCCACGACATCAAGAGCGAACGAGAGAACTACTCAAGAAACCGAAGGATAGAGTTAAGGCAGAATATAGAAACAAGGAGCTAAAACTCACGTCACGTCATTTCTCATCGGAAGATTTCACGCCACAAGAAAAAGGTTCCAAAACGCGAGACGAACAATCAAACCTGACGGCATCTCACCTTCTTTTCCATCACGCAGACGCCAATCTTGATCTTGTCTGTCATCTCTGCTCCACCCCGCCGTTCTCCACCACCACCTATCTATCTTGGGCTCGCGGTATTGTGCCGAATGTTCCAAAGAAACGATCGTATACACCTACCTATCTTTGCACCAAAAGAATCGAGATAGACGATTCAACGCGATACCTAGGCTTTTTAGTAGGATTCGAATCTGAGAAGTTACGGTTCCGCCATGCTTGCCATCGCCGCCACCAATTGCAACTGAACACAGAAAGCTCGAGCGAATGGATGAGAGAAAACGAGTGATTGATCAGATAAAACGTTGCTTAAAAAGGGAGCAATAAGTTGGCAAATGGAGGCCGGACCACTAAATAAGGCTGGCTGACTAATTTAACCTAAAATATTTAATAATCAATCCGGAATTTGATATCAAGGCTCTTCGAAGGCGCTTGCTGATTACGGAGGCCGCGTTTAAAAACGTAATTGTCCCAAGCAGAGTTGTTGATCACGTTTTATTTCTTCTTTCTGGCTACCCCTTCGTTTACCTAGCTTGTGATTGGTTGCGGGTTGGAGCTGCCGCTTTCGAATCTTCTGGCGAATCGCAGGCGTGCAACAGTGGGGGTGGGCAGAACACTTTATTTTAGACCAGGGAAATTATGAATCAAACAACGGTAAGATAACGTGCTCTCTTCCCAGTGTCTCTCCTAAGACAGGGACCACGGAACTGATCTCGGTTGATTCGGCTCTGCCAAATTCGAATTCAGTTTTCCAATTGTCCGAATATATTATTATATTTATTTTTAAACAATAATTTTTTGAAAACTAAAGTATATATTTTTTAAAAATATATATTACTGGATTTTAAAAAGAATTTAAATACCATCTGATACTAAAGATTTTAATTCAATTTAATTTAAATTTCTTCCTGATGCCTGTCTCTACTAACGCATGCGAACTCCGTGAATGGGCCCATGGAATATCTGGTGGTGGTCCGGTCCTATCGGACGACCTAAAATTTCCGGCACCAAGCAGAAGCAGTTCGATTCGTGACATTGACCCAGTCGAACCAGTTTAAGCCCAGTCAGCGACGACTTACATGTGCGTTGGAAGAAAGGTGTCCACGTAATCGGCGCCTCACTTCTCGTTTCGGTGTCAAACTCGGGCCCATGGGCTATAATCCAGGTCTTATTTTCCGACAATTCACGTGTGTAACACGTGCAAAGGCACAAATACCCATACCTTTTCTAAGGCAAACTTTCAACTTGGTCCTTAACATTAGATGAATTATCAATGGACACCAGTCAATTCTTTAATTTCTCAATATAATATCTAGTCTTGCTAATAAGTGATAACTTACAAATACTTACAAGTTATAACCGAGCCAATCAAAGTAAGTAGAATGAAAAAGAATGCAACAAGATAGAGAGTAAAAAAAACTAGATAAATTAAGAACAACAATATTCATAGCTAAGGCGAAAAGAAAAGTCTAAGTTGGAAGAAAATTAAATTTTGTTTAAATTCAATGGTTGAGAGTTAAACTTTCAATTTGAATTATTTACCCTCCAATATTCAATATTGCGTACCGACCCTCTTCAATTTGAATTGAGATCTTTCGTCGCTGCACGGTTCCCGACACGGACCCGCACTGTCATCCCTAATTTATGCTCTCTGAGTCTCTGTTCCTCCTTTACCACTCACCTCAGTAGCTTTCCTCAAGTCCAAGCGAGGAAGTAGTAAATGGTGAGGAAGCAACTCGGTGTCAACATCGCCATTTCATGGTGGACTCTCGCCTCACTTGTGGCCTTCGCCAGCGCCTTAACTCCTGATGGTAAAATTCTCTGCTTTATACGGTTTGATCGAGTGGGAAAGATTGTGGAGTGAGTGGATTTGGTTTGGTTCGAAGGTGAAGCTCTTCTGGAGCTCAAGATTGGTTTCAACGATTCCAAGCAACTGCTGTGGAGCTGGCGGCGTACCGATTCTCATCCATGCTCATCCTGGCTCGGCGTATCCTGCCACCTCTCCGACCTCACTGTCCGGTCAATGTATCTGTTCTGTCCTATATACGAATCTTTTGTTTAGTAATTTAGGTTCTCTATCTTTTCTCTTTGTGTGCGTCTAACTTGACCAAAACCTACTTCATGCTCCATGGCAGTGACTTACCTTATATGCAACTCAGTGGGATCATCTCCGCGAGTATTGGCCGGCTCCAAAGGCTTCAGAGATTGTAAGGACATTTTTCTTTTCAGTCCTTTTTTCCTTATAGAAAATCTTTGAATGTATGCAAGCCATTACGTGGCGATTCTGACCAAAAAAAAAAAGGACGTGTAAATATGTAGCGGTATACGAAACACCGAACAAGGGGACTTTGATCCGCCATTTGGTAGATGACCATACAAAACCTTAGAATTTATTTTTCTTTGTTTCTCTTCAATAAACTGTTTCTTAAATTCATATTTTCCTCACTAGTGTTTGATCTCAATTTGAGATAGTATTGAAGTAAGAGGAGTGTTCTTTCAATGTCCAGAATGCATCGTGGTCATGAAAATGATGAGATAGTTATTTCAGATGACTTTTCTAATCTCTAGTAGCTGTGAGCTAATGAATTCTTACACGGATATGTGTATCGTGGCAGGGCTTTACACCGGAACAGCTTGCATGGTCCTATTCCAATTGAGATAAAAAACTGCACTGAGCTAAGAGCATTGTATACCTTTTTCTTCTTAGTCATATATATATATATATATATATATATATATATATTCATTTTGTTTTTGATTTTAATTATTAGCAATGCAAATTTACTGGATCTTGTTGCTTGAAATTTTCACACTTTCTTTGAAGATATCTGAGATATAATTACCTTCAAGGAAACATTCCACCTGAGATTGGAGAACTTGTGCACCTTACCATCCTGTACTTTCTCCAATCCCTTGTTCTCTTTTACTCTATTGTTATTTGTTCATTCAGTTTTCTTGAGCTTGATATAAAAAAAATGTAGGGATTTGTCTAACAATTTACTCAAGGGCACAATTCCACCAACTATTGGCCGGCTGAGCCAACTACGAGTTCTGTGAGTCTTCATGTAATTGTTGGTAGTTCAGCGGTTTCCCATTTCCGAGTTAAATGTTTGACAGTGATTTCTTCAACTGTAGAAATTTATCAACAAATTTCTTGTCTGGTGAGGTTCCAACTGTTGGAGTCCTTGGAACTTTTCAACGCACTTCGTGAGTAATTCTTGTATTCTCTCTTATGCTTCATTGACTTTCATCGTTACTTGTGTACATGGGATCCAATTGTTTGCTAGGGCAACTGAGATTTTGTTACATTTCACTAAGTGTCCACTACTCTTCTTATGTTTTAGTTCAAGTATCTATATGATAATTTAGAAGGGATGCTAATGCAGGTTTGTTGGGAATTTGGAACTATGTGGTTTGCCAATTCAGAAAGTTTGTCATAGCACTGGTGGTACATTGGGCTTTCCTGCAGTACTACCACATTCCGACGCTTTTGCTTCGCCTGGTATGTTTGAAGAAAGCATAACTTTTCTTCTTGCTGGGAGCTACTGAACTTGCTCCATCTATTTGATTTTCCTTTTACAAAGGAACTTGTGTAATTTTGGTTCATAATGTCCTTGGTGCATCTTTTAGCTAACCCTTAAAAAAATTTCAGGATTAGCATCATTTTCATCCAAAAGAACATCACATTTTTTGAATGGTATCATTATTGGTGCTGTCACTACCATGGCCTTTGCTTTAGTTACAATCCTTGCATTCTTATGGATTTGCTTACTGTCGAGAAAGGAAAGACTTGCTGGAACCTACGTAAAAGTAAAGAAACAACTTGTGCAAGATGGTGGTAAGCTCAGTTGTTTGAATGCCTACTAATAGGACTCAATCCTGGTGAATAACCTATTTGACTCAATATGTCTCTTCTCAGGAAGCAAGCTTGTTATTTTTCATGGAAATCTCCCATATTCATCTCAAGAAATTATAAAAAAGCTGGAGTTGCTTGATGAAGATGATATGATTGGTTCTGGAGGATTTGGTACAGTCTACAAGATGGTGATTGATGATAACTGTGTTTTTGCTGTTAAAAAGATTGATAGGAACCGAGAGATATCAAATCAGATTTTTGAGAGGGAGCTTGAGATTTTGGGTAGTATCAAGCACGTCAACCTTGTGAATCTTCGAGGCTATTGTAGACTCCGATCTGCAAGGCTTCTCATTTATGATTATCTGGATTTGGGGAGCCTAGATCATTACCTTCATGGTAATTTTCTCAAGCCAAATGTATATTTTTGTGTGGAAATTTTTCTTAATTTCTTTGTAAATGATGAGTTTAAAACATGCATGTTAACTCTCTTTGTAGTATAACATAATATTTATCCATGTCTAGCTATTCAGATCTCCCCTTACAAAAGATTTCTTCTTTGTTGTATCTCTATTAGACATGACATTGATTCCTATCATTTGAAGATATTGACTATGCTTTCTTTTGTTTTTAATTCACTGAATCTTTCTTTTTCCAGAAGATAGTCAAGAAGAGCACCCATTGAACTGGAATGCACGTATGAAGATTGCTCTTGGGGCTGCAAAAGGATTAGCATACTTGCACCATGATTGCACTCCCAGAATAGTTCACAAGGACTTCAAATCTAGCAACATTTTACTTGATAGGAGCTTGGAGCCTCATCTGTCAGATTTTGGTCTTGCTAAATTGCTTGTAGATGGCGATGCACATGTCACCACTGTAGTAGCAGGCACTTTTGGCTACCTCGCACCAGGTTTTCTACTAACTTTGAAAATCACTGGTGCCCTCAACACTATAGTTTTTAAGACATTATAATGTTTCAAGGGGAAATACTCAATAGGCAGGAAACTCTGATGGATATAGAGATATTTTGATATCTAAACGAATTCTATTATGATTTATGAATCACTCAGTTGTAATTGATAGCAATCTTTTTCCTGCCTCTCAGAATACCTCGAAAGTGGAATTGCAACGGATAAGTCAGATGCATATTCCTTTGGCGTCCTGTTGCTGGAGTTGGTGACTGGAAAAAGGCCTACAGATCCATCCTTTGTGAGGCGAGGATTGGACATTGTTGGCTGGGTAAGAAAACACTCCTGTTTCTTGTTATTTAGCCATAATCGACATCTCTGCTCCACTTGTTTGACTTCTTATACATTTGACAGTTAAATACGCTGGCAGAAGATAACAGTTTGGAGGAAATTATAGACAGGAAGTGCGGCAGCGTAGATGTCGAAGCAGTAGAAGCAATCATTGACGTCGCTGCAATGTGCACTGATTCGAACCCTGACAACCGCCCTTCCATGAGTAGGGTCTTACAGATGCTCGAGGAGGAGATCATGTCGCCCTGCTTGAACGACGAGCTCTATGAAACTCATTTGTACATCTAATTTGAATGTCTTACAGACATGAAAACTTGCTTTTGTACAAAAATGCTGCGTGTAGGGCTCTCCACTCATCGAGCCTTAGCTAAGAAATTTTGACGTTAGAGATTGCTAGTTTGGACGTGTGGATTGATGATAATAATTTATTAAGCAGGCTTATTGCATTTCAAAAGAAAGCATTAAATAATTAAAAATAAATAAATATACATTTTTTAAGATTATTTTTTTTCTTAAATTTAAACTCCATTGCATATGGACAATGTATATTATATCCAGCTTCTGGATAGTAAATTTGAGTGGAGGAGAAGATTCTCCCAATCCTCGCATTTACTTCCACTGAAGAAGAGGAAGAGAAATCCAACTGAAAAACTAAAAATCAACAACTAGCGAGCAAACAAGAAACCCCATTCCCATTTAGAGCATATAAATCAACAAGGATCCATGATGCAATGAGACAAAATACCAGTTATCAAATATAAAGACGTCCTTCTAATTTATTAATACAATAAATCATTGTAGTTCATCATATAAAACTTGTCGAGTATAGAGCATTTGCATAGGAATCTTAAAGAGCATACGGCATTTTAGCTTCAATAAAGCTGTCTATCTATTTGATTTCTTCTCATAATTTATGCAAGTTTTGTATAATTTGACTTGCTCTAAGCTAAAAAAAAACACAGTCAGCTTGCAATAAATAGAGAAAGATAATGAAAATGACTCTAGCATCTGAACTACTCTAGCTAGGGAAGTTTGAATGCGTTTCAACAGACTTGTGTGTTTCATGTATCCCTCAAAAGAATTTAAATAATAACAATAATTTTAGTAATATTTTCTTTGTTTGTTTTAAAAAGGATAAAAAATAAAAAATTCTGTTTTCCTTTAGATAAGATTTTCACTTTCCCATACCAAAAAAAAAACAATAAAAATATTTGTTTTTTTAATAATTGTTTTAAATCTATTTCTTATTTATTACTTCGTTAATATTTTTAAGAAATAAAATTTAGAGTTTTTCGTATTCCTTTTTTTCCTTCATAAAATGATTGCATGAAAAATATGTTATATATTTTTTTACTGTAAATTTTGTATTAATTGTTTTTCTTTTATAGAAAACAGCCTTTTGAGTGTTTTGTTCCGATTTTCTATGGTTGGAGAAATATTCATGATTACAGCGAATCTGATGCCATTTTGTCTGCCGGATTAGTGTCATGCTCGTAAATAAAATTATTTATTTCAATATGTCTCTTAGCAGCTGCGTACATTCTTTTTCTCCAAGATCCCTGCGAGATTCTCTGATGAAAAAAGCCATTGCAATATGGAGAATATGATCTCATCAGAAGAAACATTAAAGTTAAAATTGACCTTTTGTACTTTTATAAGCGAATCGGATCTTACAATGTTTAGAAACAAGCTTTGAATTACTCATGAAGAAGCAACAAGAACACAGCCCTTCAATATGCAACAATAATGAAAACAAGGTACGTGATTAACTGACAGTGTAGTAAAGAACAGATTATAAATATCTCATTACATTAATCGCTAGCCACAATAGGAAGTGCAGATTGACATCATTTCACTGACTTCCAGTTTAAAGTAGTTCAGTAGAGCTGCAATGCTTCCTTAGGTTTGCCCAAAAGGGTAAGCACAGTTCGAGCAATGTGCTTGGAAGTAAGTCCAGCTTCTTCAATTTGGTCCTGAAGCGATCCATGATCAATGTATCGATCTGGCAAAACCAGTGACCTTGCCTGTAATGAAAATCAAATTTCAGATCAACTGCTCAGCACAGTTACAACAGATTAAAAAGTTCATTAAATTAAGTTACCTTGAGCTGCTTATCAAGAAGCCCACTCAAGGTCAAGAAGTGCAAGACATGCGAACCGAAACCTCCAATGGAACCCTCCTCCACAGTGATCAGAATCTCATGTTCATTTGCCAACCTTCTTATAAGCTCCACATCAAGAGGTTTACAGAACCGGGCATCAGCTACCGTGGCAACGATTCCATGGTTCCTAAGTGAGTCTGCAGCTTTTATGCATGTCTGCAATATGGAGCCATATCCAAGAATGGCAACTCTATTTCCTTCCATCAGAATCCTACCCTTCCCAATCTGTTGAATCAAACAAAATACGTGGTTTATTAGCTCTACTTGCTAATATCATCTTAGTTTTGTTAACAGATGCAAATTGTTGGGAAGATAGGAAAAGCACCTCAAGAGGAGTTCCTTTGTAGTCTGGAGACAGGGAAACCCCAACTCCATTGCCCCTAGGAAATCTGAAACAGCTTGGTCTGTCATCAATGGCCGCTGCTGTTGCAACCATATGCATTAGTTCAGATTCATCTGCTGGCGCCATCACAACCATATTGGGTAAGCAAGCCATGTATGTGATGTCAAATGCTCCACAATGAGTAGGTCCATCAGCTCCAACAAGACCAGCCCGATCCAGCGCAAACCGGACAGGAATCTTCTGTAAGTCAACATCATGAACTACCTGCATGGGTCATAGTTAATTGATCCATTCGACTTTGGTCTATTTTATATTGACCAACTATGTTATGAAGAGATTATAATTTTTGTTCTATGCTCTTACTTGATCATATCCCCGTTGCAGAAATGAAGAATAGATAGCACAGAAAGGCTTGAGGCCCTCAGTGGCCAAACCAGCTGCAAATGTGACTGCATGCTGCTCTGCGATTCCCACATCATAGCATCTGTCTGGAAATCTCTTCTGGAAATAATTCAGCCCAGTGCCACTTCCCATGGCAGCATGCACAGCCACAATCTTGTCATCAACCTCGGCCTCTTTGATGAGTGATTCTGCAAAGTATCGGGTGTATGAAAGGGTGGAGGATTTTGCCATGGATTGCTTGCCAGTTTTTGGATCGAACTTCACAACACCTGCACCATGGCATACATGGATCAGATTACCATAGCTATAAGGGAAACTTCTAGCTTTGAGGAATGAGTGAAAGACTCACCGTGCATCTTGTCTGCAGCAGCCTCAGCAGGGGGATACCCCTTTCCTTTCTCTGTCACGATATGGATTAGGACAGGACCAGGAACTGGCATGGACTTAATCTCCTCAAAGATGGTGATCAAGTCGTCTACACTGTGCCCATCAACAGGACCTATATAATACAGACCAAGTTCCTCAAACAATGTAGAATTAGAGGCACTCATCATTCCCCGAGCATATTCATCCACCTTTGAAGCAATCTGATGTGCTTGCCCACCAATTTGCTTTGTGAGATTCTAAACAAAAAAAAATTGGTGTAATGATCTTGTCCAACATAAAATCTTTTAACTAGACTAAAATAATACAGATCAAACACAATAAAGTTTACCTACCTGAGAAAAAGGAAAGTCATTTCTAAAACACTAAACATATATCTTTGCTATTGTTTTCTTTCCAAGTGAAGATAGTTTCTTGCTTCTTCAAATGTACTCCCAACAGAATGAACAATACTGTTGTTTTTAGAAACATTTACACACCAAAATATCCTTTTTGTGAGGTTTAATTGAAATAGGTCATAAATACCCTAAATCTGTGTATTTCACACATCAAATGTTTGTTTAAGTGGATATATTCTCTCTGTACAGAAACAGTTTCGGCAGCTCAACTTTATCAATGTGTTGCTGATATTATTAAAAGAACAACAAATAGAGCATAATCTAGTTAAGGATCAAGATTCTACCTTAGCAGTTTCACGTAGCATACGGAACTTTGTGCTGGATTGAAGCTTAGTAAGGGCCTTACTGAGTGCCCCAACAGGAGTTGCAGGTCCATCAAGGGTTGCAGTTGGAAGAGAAACTTGTTTATTATCATTCAACACGACAATAAGATTAGAATCCAAGTATCCAGCATTGTTCATTGCTTCATAGGCCTGGCCAGCAGTCATAGCTCCATCTCCAACCACTGAAATAACATGATTCGTCTTCCCTAGTAGATCTCTTGCAACAGCCATTCCTGTCAAACTCTCTGGGCGTAAACATCATCCTGACTTGAACACCGAACCATAAGATGGAATTTATAAGAGTAAGTTAGCTAACCGAGTCCTGCAGAGATGCTTGTGGAACTGTGGCCAACGCCAAAGGCATCATAAACGCTCTCATCTCTCTTGGGGAACCCAGCAAGCCCTGAGGTCTGCCTGATTGTATGCATCCTCGACCTCCTTCCAGTCAATATCTTGTGAGGATAGGTCTGTATTATCCCCAATTTGGATTTAGGCTTGAACCAGTTACTTTGGCTGCAAAACTACTATGAATTTATAGTATTACTGACCTGATGACCGACATCCCAAATGATCTTGTCTTGAGGAGCATTAAACACATAATGAAGAGCCACAGTCAGTTCTACCACCCCCAAGCTGGAGCTCAAGTGCCCTCCAGTTTTCGAAACGGTATGCACAACTTCCGCTCTGAGCTCAGCAGCCAGCTGCTCCAAATCCTATAGCAAACATTTTAGAGACAAAGTATTTCCCGCCAAATTAGTCACGAAAAGGTTCAATTTTTCGACCTATTTCTATGCAGATAGATAGGATCACCTTCCGGGAGAGGTTCTTCATGTGAATAGGGAAGTTGATCGTATCGAGGAGAGGCGTCGCAGGCTTCTCCCCCGAGTAATCAATCTTCCACCCATTCTCTCCCTTAGCAATCATCATCTTCCCATCGCCGCTTGGCCGGCACGCTCTCACAGCGAACTAAATAGGGAAAAAGAAAACGCCGCAGACATGAGACTCGACGGAAAAATCAAGCCTTTTAGGAAAAGATTCAAGAAATGGAACCCTAGCTAGCTACCTGTCTTCTTCTGCCATTGTTCGTGTTCGATCTCAGAGATCCGAGTAACGAGGCGGGGGAGGCCGCCATGAGAGAACTTGAAGCCTCCATTTAGCGAGAGAGAGAGAGAGAGAGAGAGAGAGGTGTGTGTGTGTCTGCCGTTCGGATGGCAGCATGCGGTGATTTAAATAGAAGGTGACGATGGTGACGACAAAAGCCTTTCCACCAAATTTGATTTGGCCTCTCAGACTTTTTATCAACTTTTCCTTATTAATTCTTATTATATTCAAATTTCATTTTCTTTTTTAAGCAAAGATAACTAGGCTCATCAAAGTCTCTTTGGTTTCTAATTATATAAAAAAGAAAATAAATTATAGGGTCTTAATTGTCAAGTTACTAGGAGTGAAAGAGATTTTTTTCCCCCTAAACTTTTATTCTATTATAATAAATTTGTCATACTTAACCAATTGAACACCGGACTTCAAATTTCATTTCTTAAAATAAGATAGGATGTTTTTTTCTTTTATTTTTTTAAAGGCGTCTTTTCATGATTTATATAATTTAGAGTGTTTTTCCTTTATTTTTACCCTATTTTTATTGAACATTTTATTAATTAACCATTCATATTATTCCGAGTTGCACTAGTGACCGTTTGTCATTACTTAATTTAGAATAATAATAATAATAGTAATATCTATGTTACCCAACACATGAAACACAACTTATATAATTATCAAAATATTTTTTACGTGTATAATTTAATTTCTTACCTTCCATCCATATGTTGGACGTATGCGTGTACGTATATAGACAATGGAAGTTTGTGGTTTTATTTTGGGATTTAATGTATCGCGCCCTATATTTCTATTATTGCTAAAAACATAACAAAATTTTTATTTTATTTTTATCCTATAAATATGCATATTTTAATACTATTGTAGTAAAATTATTTGTATTTAGTCAAAATTATTATATATTAAGTATTACTGTATTAGTATTTTTTTTTAAAATTCCCCCAATTTTCTATTTCTTTTACGCGTTCATAAGCCCCTAAACAATCAACATTCCTTTTGGCACGCAAGTCATGATTCACGGTATGAAAATAAAAACCTATTATGTAATATTTTTGTTACATACTAAATTAATAATAATATAAAAATAATTTTATATATATATATATATATATATATATACACACACCACACGAGAAACACTAGGGGGGAAAACGACTACGTGTATATGTTCTGTCCTATATATATTCCTGTCGTATTTTTGCTAAACGCAAGAAAAAACTATGTGTGTTGTCCTATGCAAAGTATTCGACTAATTTATCAGCTGTCTTAATAAAAACGATTGAAATTTGAGACTATGCATGGACAGCTCGATTATTTGATTGATTTTATCAAGTTGTCTTATTAAAAATGATGAACATGCAGCTCAAGTTGACGCTAGCCACAGATAAGAAATTAATATTGTTATTGGTGCGCTTGATTATCTATTTCGTGCGGTGTGAATTTATGAGCAGAGTTTTTTTTGTGTGTTTAATGATAAAAATAAACTTATAGCTCAACACTTATGCAGCAATATTATTGTTATTTTATGATATTTTGATCGTCTTAAGCAATTAATTAATCCTGCAATATCTTGGATTCTTGGGTTTGATACGCAAATAATATTATATTCAATTAACAAAAATAATGTACAAAATAAGCATCCATCTCGAGAAACAAGATTTGAAGAATCCACCAAGATTTGAAGAATCCAGATTCAATGAATTTTAGAATGTTAATAATATTGGTGTGATTCACGGTGAGAACGAGTACCTTAATGATTGTAGAAAAATATATTAGATGATTTAAGAAAAAAAAGTTATTTTAGAAAATCGTATTTATTCCCTTGTTTATTTTTTTTTATTATTTTTTTTTAAAAAAAAGTACAATCTTGCTTGAAAAATATATCAAAAATTGGTACGATGATGAACTAAGGTGACCACTATAGTACTTGTTGTCTGAAGCTGTGTTGATCGGATCTAGTAGGTTTGTTTTCAACAAAAATGACTTTACGATAGATCAACTCTATCAACCACTTGTAATGGCTAGCGTATGGCTATACATGTCATGACTTATTGAATGTAAGAGACTTACACTCGCTCCCACGGATGTATCCGAGTTAATTCTCAAAGAGAGCTTGCTATCAAAGAGGTATGATTTGTATCTCGTATCCTTATTTAGGAATACCACTTGATCGATTAAAACTGAATAAATCTCTATAATTTACCAATTTCAGAATGTTTATATGGGACCGTTTTGAAAGAGACGCTAAGATAATGGCCATCCATAAGTAAGAGGCTTCACACTCGTTGATTTCATATGAACAACTTTAGTGGTGCATATTGATCTATAATTTGATCAATTTCAACGACAAAGAAAACTTAGAGAAAAAAAAAACTATGATTGATGTTTCTCGTTTGCAATTAGCTATTTTTAAAAAATAATAATCCACATCCAAAGAATGCAACTATGATTGATGTCTTTTCAATTTACTAGTGTTTGTTTTCTCTCTCTCTAGGCAACTTATTAATTATTCAGGATATGTGATTTAATTTGTTTTTTGCTTGAAATATATTTCAAACAAATTAGTTTAATACATTTACGCAGAGTTTAATCGAGATAAAAAAGAAAAATATATCAGAGACTGACACGATATGTGATTTTCAAGCATTTTTTTTCTTCTAAAAAACTAAAGATAGAAAAATCCTTCATTTTTATCACATTTGACTTCTGGCGCAAGTGTTTTAAAAAAAAAAAATAGATATTCGAATAATTTGTGGTTATTCTTAATTCGCGCTCATCTTTCAAGACATTTTAAATTAACGATATATAATAAATACACCAAAATTAGGGAATAGACGTGCAATCACTTTCACCAGCATTGTTCATATTCATTTTCATCAAGTTCACATGGAAATCATTTGTCGCTATTGTCAGCCAAGAAATCCGCGTTAAGACAACACTGCACAAGGCATTTCACATGGAAATCACAGTTTTTTCTCCAAATAAAACACACAATCACTGAATACTAGTTTTTGAACCACACTTAAGTATTTCTCGATTTATCCTGACAGCTCATAAAAAATTTTCTTAGGATTGAATCGTTATCTAATTCATTATTTGTTTTAATAATTATGTTTCATTGGCTAAAGTTAAATAATCGTTAATTCTACAAAGGAACATAAAAATAAAAAACAAAAAGACTAGTTGCTCAATTGCTTGTGGCTTAAGTTCACCTAAACTTCATTCAGAACTAAGTAGTTTGATCATCGTTCAAGTAAAACTTTGAGACGGTGAGTGATAAAAGGTTAACATAAACATCGTTCAAATTGTATTGGTGTGGATGATTTAAATTATAGTAAACATTAATTATTCGTGATATGAGGGTTGACCTATCAATATTAGTTAATCAATAATTGAATGTTAATCTTGATCCATGTCTATTGAATCTAACCTCAAAAGTGAATTAGCTGAATCTATTTATCATTGTAAAATTAAAAAATAAAAATAATACTACTTGATGACCCGCCCTATCCAAAACGTGGAATTTGAAAACATCACATGTTTTTATTGATGTCCATGGCAATTGTTACATGTTTTGTAAAAAATAACGTGTCTTAGCTTTCTCGTCCTTTAATTTCATAATTTTAGTATGTTCATTTTCTTTTCTTTTTTAAACTTTAAATTTTACTTAATTATCACTTCATCATATAGTTATTAATTACCTTTGGGCGTTTGCGAGAAGAAAATAATCATGATTTTCAAGAGAGTTAAGATTGTCTCATTAGGTAAAGGTTTCAAATTGACCAAAAGCTAAATGTTATTTTGGTATTTATTAAAGGGTGCACTCTCTTTCCGTTCTATCCCTATCATGCCCCGTAAGAATTAGGCTTGTAACAGCGCTAGCTTCCCTCTCCGCACATGAACTATAACAATATAAAAGTAAAGAAAAATGATATGCTCAAGGAAAAAAACTCAAAGAAAAGTTCAAGGATAGACACATAAAGTGATGGGGCCCACAAAAAGTGAAATGGTGGGTCATGACTTTATGTGTCTATCCTTGAGCTTTTCCTTGAGTTTTTTTTCCTTGAGCATATCATTGCTCAAAAGTAAAATATAAAGATACATGTCTATAAAATACTCAACTAATATTATATACATATCTTAGCAATTGACTTGAGGTCAAAAGGCAAAAGGAAGAGCGTGAAAATGTGTATGAAAAAAAGGCAAAGTGGAGATTAGAGAATGTGCATGAAAATATAATCAACAAGAGCAACAACATAATTTATAAATTATATTTCCATATCATTTGTTTTTTTATTGCCTTCTTAATTAATTTTATCAATTCGCCTTAATTTTTCATTTTCTAATATTACCCACATTATATATTTTATAAGACAACTCAATGTAGTTTAGTAAGTTGGCAAACCACATATAGGATGTATTCATCAATGATATATCTTATAAGTAAAGATGAATAACTTGCAATCCATATATAAATGAAAATATTAAGAAAGGGTACATCATATAGAAGAATGAAGGACCTTCAATTCACTAATAATGAAATGTACTTGCATATACATAGAGAATGACGTGCAAATCATCCGAAAGAGATGTATATATATAGGGTGAATTATCTGCAATTCACCCAATACAAACTACATCATATGCATGCACATATACGTACACGTATGGAATGACTAACCAACAATCCACCAAAAAATATCTAATTAAAAATATGATGAATGACCTGCAATTCATCCCGAGAGTTGTCTCACATAAAAATAGGATGAACAACTCACAATCCTCCATAAGAAAAAAAATCATCTAAATTTGGTCACGCAAAAAGACTTGAAAGGCACGTTTGAAAGTGAAGAATAAATGCTCTATATTTATATAGAGTTACTTTAATTATTCATATAAAATATATTGTAAATACCCCAGATTAATTTTGATGTGATCAATCGATTTAAGTTAGGATATGTATCTTTTGATGTTTTGTATTTAAGTGTACAGGAACTTAGAAACATAAGAAGCTGAGCGAAAAAAACGATAAATGAAAAGGATAACACGAGAAGTAAGTCGACAGGTTCGGCACATCTCACTACAATAAAAAAACCATATTATAACATTTCTTAATGATATTTATTTTAAAATGTAATTATAAATATGTTTTAATGACACCTATTAAAACAGATTAGTTTTAAAAATAAAATATCTGACCCTTTATAGTGGCAAATATTGTAAATGTCATTAAACTTATAAGTTAATAAACATATTTATTTTATAAGAGTTAATTTTTTTTTTACCTTAAATCATTAGTATGCTCCTTCCTCTTCGCACGTCGTCTCCTTCTTCTCTGCACGCCGTCTCCTTCCTCTCCGCCCTACAGCGCAACCTCTTTCCTCTCCAGATCGCAACGCCATCTCCTTTCTCTCTGCAACAAGCAAGGATTTCTTTGCGAAAAGGTAACCTTAACAATTTAATTATTTCTTCTCCAGCAAAATAAAAATATTCCCTCGCCGACAAGGAGGCACCAGAGCATCAGCCGCTCGAAATATGGCAGCGAAGGAGCGAGCCTCGGCCGCTCGTGAGGCAGCCATTGCCTTGCCAGGCAACAAGCAGCCGCTTCTCGTGCGGCCGGTTCACGAGCGGTCTCATGCGAAGCGGCCATCGCTTCGCCAGGCAACGAGTCACTGCTTGGTGTGCGGCCACTTCAAGTGCGGCCACGTTGTTTCTAGGTAGGGTAGCGGTTGTGAACACATCACTGCCCGATGAACAACTGTCGCGTCGCTGCCTCGCCGAGCAACGACTGCTCGTGAGGCAGCCATGAATGCCTCAGGCTTCTGCATGCATGCGCCGACCAAGTATGCATGTGTCTGATTAATTATTTTATTTGATCAAACCAACGGAGACAGCAGACTTGCATGCAAAGTTATTATTTAAGTTGCTATAGAAATTTTGATATATAAGTTCTTCTTGAATTTATGACTTGATAGAATATCTAAGAAAGTATTTAATTTTGTTTAATGCTCAATTTAAAAAAAAAAAAACTATAGCATTATTCTTTAATTAAAATTACTTATGATTATATCATGCTACTTGTGATATATTTTTTCCTCCAAATTTAATTGGTTATACAACTCTATTATAGAACTGATTATAGATCTTATCTCTTATACTAAATAGTTAAGATAATATTAATATTTAGTGGATTTTTTTAATACGCTCGTGCATTTTTAATATTTGTATGTTATACTTATTTTAACAAGTGTTTGTTTTTGTAGAATTACTATAGATAAAAGTTTGATGTTTTTACCGAGACAAATCGTGAAGTATAGTTGAGAATTTTTTACATTTTGCATTTTCTAATGCAAACATAAATGGAATGATTTTATGTCCTTGTACATGGTGTAAGATTGGTATATTTGTTTCAAGAGAAATTGCCTATGATCATTTCACTTTTGATGGTTTTATCAAAGGTTATACTCATTAGATAGCTCATGGAGAGATAACATATAGTGCATCTATAAACTCTTACTTTGTTCCATCACAAAAGGATGCAGATGATATGCAAGGTTTAGTTTATGAGGCATTTGGGATCCCAGAGCATAATGATAATATAATTAGCCTACCATAATTTGAAAATGATAAGGAGATTCGAACTGAAGAAACTGAGAAATTCTATAAATTAATTGATGATTCACAAAAAGAATTATATCCAGGTTGTAAGAAATTCTTAAAACTTGCATTTATTATTCGTTTGCTTCACTTAAAGTGTCTTGGTAAAATTACGAATAAGGTTTTTGATATGCTTTTAGATTTGTTGAGAGAAGCATTTCCTAATGCAATGAATGATTTGCCTAAGTCATACTATGAAGCAGAGAAATTGATGAAGCAATTAGGACTTAGTTACGAAAATATTGATGCTTGCCCTAATGATTGCACTTTGTTTTAAAGGTTGGATAAAGAAAGAATTCAATGTAAAATATGTAATGAGATCATATGGGAAACATCTAAAAATGATCCTACTGGTGAGAAGAGAAAAAATCTCACGTAAGGTTTTATGATATTTTACAATAAAGCCTAGATTACAATGTTTGTTCATATCATCTAAAACAGCATCCCATATGAGATGACATTCTAAATCCTGCATAAAGGATGGTTACATGCGGCATCCAGCTGTCTCCCCAGTTTGGCAAACATTTGACCATAAGCACCCAGAATTTACCAAGGATCCTAGGAATATAAGGCTTAGTATAGCATTAGATGGATTTAATCCATTCAAAAAATATGAACACAACACATAGCATGTGGCCAATTATTTTAATGTCATATAATCTTCCACCATGGATGTGTATGAAGCAACCATACTTTATGTTGTCACTATCGATACCTGACCCAACTGCTCCAGGAAATAACATCAACATCTACTTGCAACCTCTTCTTGCATATTTGAAAGATTTATGGGAGATAGGAGTTCAAACATATGATGCATCTACTAAACATAATTTTCAATTACATGTAGCATTACTATGGATAATAAGTGATTTCCCTAGATATGCCATTTTACCAGGATGGAGTACTAAAGGACAACTTGCATGCCTAGCGTGTCACAAATTTACACATTCACAATGATAAAAAAAATGGTGGAAAATATTACTATAGGTCATCTTAAGTTTTTAAATAGTGATCATGCATTTCAGAAAAATACTCAATTTTTTGATGGCGCAGAAGAATATGAAAGACCATCACCCATACTATCGGGAAGCATGGTGATAAATGAATTGAAGAATTTTAAATTTACATTTGAAAAATAATTAATGATAATTCAGTACTGCCATTCAATTGAAAAAATTCAGTATTTTCTTTGATTTACCGTATTGGAAAGATAATGTGATACGTCACAATCTTAACCTTATGCATATTGAAAAGAATGTATGTGAATCAATTTGTCGGACATTGCTAAATATGGAAGGAAAAACCAAAGATAATCTTAAAGCACGACTTAATTTGCAAGAAATGAGGATAAGATCATCACTTCATCCTATTGAGAAAGGACAAAAGAAACTTTATTTACCTCCAGCATCTTTTTCAATGGGGAAAAAAGAGAAGAGTATATTTTGCAAGGTATTAAAAAAATTAAAGTTTTAGATGCCTATGCATCCAACATATCACGATGTGTTCAAATAAAATCGCCAAAATTAATTGGTCTAAAAAGTCATGATAATCACATTTTGATGCAACAATTGTTGCTAGTAGCACTACGAAGAACTTTATCTAAATCAGTTCGGATTCCTTTAATTAGATTAAGAAGATATTTTCGAGAGTTATATTATAAAGTAATTTCTCTTACAGATATAGTTAGTTTGACGACAGATATTGCAGTGATCATATGTGAATTGGAAAAGATTTTTCCTCCCTTATTTTTTGACATAATGATTCATCAAACTATTCATTTGCTATTAAAGTACAACTTGATGGACCAGTTCACTATCGTTGAATATATTCAATTGAAAGGTAATATATAAATCTTATTGATGTTATTTTATTTAAAATATTTTATTTGATAAATAATACAAATTATTGTGTTTTTGACATAAGGTACTTGAGGACATTGAAGTCTTATGTTCTAAATAGAAGTAGGCTGGAAGGATCTATTGCTGAAAAGGTATTTAGCTGAGGAATGTTTGACCTTTTACTCTTTATAATGAATAGATTATATAGAGACAAGATGTAATCAATCATCAAGAAATGATGATATAAATACTGAATCAACATTCTCATTAGATATCTTTAGTGTCTCTGGTTATGCACTTGGAAAGACCATTGCAACTAAGTTTGATATTGAGATATTAAAGAAGGCACATTTATTTATTTATCATCACTTACAATCTTATATAGAGTATGTTTTTATATAAATCATGGTGTTTAAATATATAGCTATTTAAGTCATCATTATATACAAAATTAATATTATTAATTTATAGTGAACATTGAAGAATTATGAGTCTTAGTCATCCTCGTCTTCTACCACACCAAATTGAGTGCATATATAGTGAAATTTTTACCTCATGGTTTGCTAGTCATGTAAGTTGTGTTGTAATAGCTATTAAAAATATATGTTACAATTATTTTCAAATATAATTGATTAAGTACTTCTTGTATGATAGATTGAAGATGCAAATCTTGCAGAAGATGATCCAGTGTCAAATGATTTGAGATCAATTGCCAGAGGCCATAATGTCTGATCCTGTCCGAACCAGGAGTCAACGGACACTGGGCACGTGGCGCTCCCTACTGAATCCTCGAGTGCTCTGGCGAACCTGCAGCAAAACCGAGCCGGGAAGGGTGCTCCGGCGACGGCCCTCCGACGCTCAAGTTAGGCGAGGAATAACAAAAAGGTGACCTCAGGATCAAGACTTGCGTACCTCTGGTGAAGAAATGGAGACATTATATAGACCTCTAGAAGGAGCCTGGGCACGCCAATCAAAGCAATCACCTGCTTTCGACCATGCCCAGGTATGAGTCTGTCAGAAAGACGTCCATAAGGCCATACCGCTACTGTATCAACCTATCCATGATGTGACGACGAGATCCTCCATCGTACACTTTTGCGTACGGCGTAATCATCAGACATGTCTTTACTGACATCCCATATCCTGAGCCGAACGAATAGGCCGCTCGGCTAACCCTCGTACCCTCGCCCTTATCCTGGCCGAACGGACCACCCGCTCGGCCCTTCGGTCCCAGCCGGGCAGAAGTCCCGCTCTGCCATTCGGTTCTCCCGCCTTGGCGTCGGAAACCCAAGCCCATGGATGGGTTATATTTAGTTCCGCTCGGACCTACTCGGCCGCTAGGCGCGGCCATTAACCGCTTAGTCAGCCCTCCACCTGTCTTCAAGCTGAGACCCTTCAGGAAGTGGATCCCCCACCCTTACCGCCGGATCACTTGCCTTCCCTTCAAGTCTAGTCGAAGGAGGCAGTGAGTCCGACTGACTGGACTATGTGTCTGAGCGGGCGGTCGTCGCCTTACCGTCGCTCATAATATCCCTTGAGCCGTTCGGCCCTCATGCCGAATTTAGCCGCTCGGCTCTTCGTTTTGGTTGTCTTGTTGCTCAACGTGGACGTTGGTTTGTCTAAATCTTCTCAAAAATCACGCAAATCCTCTTCATTAAGCCGAAGCATGCGCGATATGGGCGCCTTAATTGCGCCTGGTGACAGAGCGCCACGTGGCTCTTCTTGCGTGGCGGTGATTGATCCGTACAATGGGACGCCGATTACTTTGAAATGGACGGTTAGATGATGGCCTCGCCTTTCGTGACCTGCATCCGACGGCGGAGGCCGACCGGCCTCGGCCGTATAAGGCCTCCGTCTCCTTCCTTCGCCGCATGCTTGCTTGCGCGTTGTCCTTCTGCCTCTTCTTCTGCCGCGACCTCCGACGATTCAGTTCCTGTTTTTCGACGGCTACCATCCCACCGGTGATCTTTTCCGCCCGTTTCCTTCTCAGTGAGTCTTCTCCCTTCGTTTACAAGGTCTTCCCAACTTGTTTTGCCTCTTTCGTTCCCATTCCTTCGGTTTCTTGCTATCTTTTTGCTTCTCCGAGATGGCAAGCTCCTCCGAACCCGCTGTTGACGTTCATGGCCCATGGTATCAGACCATGGAGAGTCGATTTGATGAAGAGGGGGCTCGGCGTCTTGTTCGGACGTATGGGATCCCTGATGACCATGAAATAATTATAGCCGACCCGACCGACCGACCCCATGACCCGCCGATCGGCGCCGTTTGTTTCTTTTTAGACCAATTCCAGGGCAGCCTTAGATTTCCTACCCATCCATTTATTTTGGAGGTTTGTAATTATTTCCGCATCCCGCTCGGCCAGCTTGTGCCGAATTCCTTTAGGCTGCTGAGTGGGGTGGTCATCCTCTTTAAGCTGCACAGTATCCCTCTTGACCCTAAAATATTCCACTTCTTCTTCTACCCCAAACAATCTGAGTTTGACACTTTTATTTTCCAAAGTAGAATAGGCTTTAAATTTTTTGATAATATGCCGACCTCCAACAAGCACTGGAAGGAGTTTTTCTTCTATATCCGACTTCCCGAGCGGCCAGCCTTCCGAACCAAATGGCAGACCGCCGTGCCGACCCAGCCGGAGCTCGGCAAATTCAGAAGCAATCCGGCCTACCTTCATGCGGCTAACTGGTTGTCTAGTCAACGGTACAAGATCGACCAGTTGCTTCTCAAGGGGGTGTTGTATATTTTTGGGTTATCTCACGTCCGGGCCAATCTCCCCTATCGCATGGGTAAGGATTCTTTACTCCCTTAGCCTTTTTTTGTCTAACTGATTTTAATTTCTTCCACTGTAGCTGAAGTCATGTGGCGCTCCAAGGCTACCGTTCATCTGAAACTGAAGGTCGTGGAAATTGAGGCGGCTACCAAAAAAGAGCTCGCCGAGCGGGGTCTCATCCCCAGCCGCCCGGCAGATGCAGGAGAGGGGGGGGGGGGGGGGGGGCGCAGTCCGCCCTTGAAACAGAAGTTGCCCCATCCGCTTCAACGGAGGTTGAGGCGGATCCTGTTTCCTTGGCCCCCGCCGAGCTGGGAGTACCTCAGGTCGGGGATCCACCACTGGAAGTTCGGCGAAAACGTCGAAGAGACTCCAGCCTTCCGCCGACCCAGGAGGACGAGCCACAGGCGCCGATCGGGGTCGCTTCGCCAGATCACACGCCGTCACGGATCGAGACCCCAGTGACCTCACCCGCCGCACAGCCCTCTGGCTCTCCTCCACGGACTCGTCGCCGCTTATGTCGGTTGGGCGAAACTTCCACCATAGGGGAGTCCTCGCGTCAGGCGACCGCGGCTGAAGAAGCGCAGGCCGGCCACCCGACCATCAAGACCACCATCCGATTTCCATCGGAGGAATATCTATTGTCTGCCGATCGGCCATCGAGCCCCGTTCACGAAATAACCCTGACGGGTCCGCTTGCCAAGCTCTTCGAGGACGCCCAGATTCAGGTGGCCCTCATGACGCCCAAGCAGCTGGGCGATAACAATATGCAGCAGGCCACTCAGGTACGTTCATTTTTCTTCCCGTGCCATGCTACCGTTTGGCTCCTGATTTTATTATTTCCCTTATAGCGTTGGGCTGAGCAAATCGCCACTAGCCATCGGCTAGCCGAGTTAGAGGATCTCCTGGAAAAACTCCAAGTGTCGGGAGGTCCAACGGCCGAGCGGGAGAAACAAGCCCTCGAGGCCGAACAGAAGAAGTCCGCCGACCTATCTACAGAGGTGGCTCGGCTAGAGGGCCAAGTCAAGAAGCGCGAGGCGGATGCCAAACGCGCTACTGCCCGGAAGAAGCGAGCGATAGCTGATCTGGACAAGATGAAAGTAGATGTCCGTGCGCTAGATCAGCGATCCCAGGATCTGGAGGCCCAGCTGAACGCCGAGCGGGAGGTCCGTTCGGCTGAATGCACAAAGGCTGAGATGGACTTGAATGCAGTCCAAGATTCCTTAACCGCCTCCAGGGCGGTGCTCAAAAAATATAAGGAGGGCGAGCCGAGTCGCTTAGCAGCAGCGCGCCAAGAATACCTTCGCTCGGAATGGTTCGGCGCAAAATTCGGCGGCAACGTCTCCTCAACTTTCGCCGAGGCGGTCCAGGTCACCATGGCGTACTTGAAGAAGGGTGGCCACCTTCCTGCGGGAATGCACATTCCCGCCTCTGACCTGGCGGCCATGATAGATGATATCCCGGACGCCTTTTTTAATTTTGAGGACCCGGAGTGAGGCGAGCCCTTCTAAGTACCTTCTGTATTTCACCCTCTTAGCGAATGTAAAACTTTTGTGCGTGCCGTTCGGCATAACTGTGTTCCTTTACTCGCATTTTTGTTCGCCCTTCATTGTCCCTTTTTATTCTGTTTGATGCTCATTCGTAGAATCAATTAGGCTCCACGTGTTTCTCACTAGGCGACCGGTCAGGTTAATCGATTGGCTTGTTTTCCTCAAAATCGTTTAGCGCTTGGCTATACTGTTTGCGTTCAGCGAATACGAAGTATTAACAAACTGACGCCCGATCTCCTTAATCAATTTAGTACCTGCGAACGCTCGTTATCTGGCGTCCTTAGTTCCGCCCAAGAAGTTCACAGTCGCGGGTTCGGCACTCGATTTTAACGACGGAGCTCGACGGCACGGATATTGATAGCCGGTCGACGTGGCTCTCGATCTTTAACGACGGGGCTCGTCGACCTTCCGCTCGGACGTTTATAGACGCCGGCTCGTCTCTCGATCTTTAACGTCGGAGCTCGACGGCGCGGATATTTATAGCCGGTCGGCGCGGCTCTCGATCTTTAACGACGGGGCTCGTCGACCTTCCGCTCGGACGTTTATAGACGCCGGCTCGTCTCTCGATCTTTAACGTCGGAGCTCGACGGCGCGGATATTTATAACCGGTCGGCTCTCGATCTTTAACGACGGGCTCGTCGACCTTCGCTCGGACGTTTATAGACGCCGCTCGTCTCTCGATCTTTAACGCCGGAGCTCGGCGCGGATATTTATAGCCGGTCGGTAGCGGCTCTCGATCTTTAACGACGGGTCTCGACGACCTTCGCTCGGACGTTTATAGACGCGGCTCGTCTCGATCTTTAACGTCGGAGCTCGAGCGCGGATATTTGTAGCCGGTCGGCGGCTCTTAATCTTTAACGACGGGCTCGTCGACTTTCCGTTCGGACGTTTATAGACGCCGGCTCGTCTCGATCTTTAACGCCGGAGCTCGGCGGCGCGGATATTTATAGCCGGTCGGCGCGGCTCGATCTTTAACGACGGGCTCGTCGACCTTCCGCTCGGGCGTTTATCGGCGCGCGTCTCGATCTTTAACGTCGGAGTTCGACGGCGCGGATATTTATAGCCGGTCGGCGCGGCTCTCGATCTTTAACGACGGGGCTCGTCGACCTTCCGCTCGGACGTTTATAGACGCCGGCTCGTCTCTCGATCTTTAACGTCGGAGCTCGATGGCGCGGATATTTATAGCCGGTCGGCGCGGCTCTCGATCTTTAACGACGGAGCTCGTCGGTTTTCTGCTCGGACGTTTATAGAGGCCGGCTCGTCTCTCGATATTTAACGTCGGAGCTCGACGGCGCGGATATTTATAGCCGGTCGGCGCGACTCTCGATCTTTAACGACGGGCTCATCGACTTTCGCTCGGGCGTTTATAGACGCCGGCTCGTCTCTCGATCTTTAACGCCGGAGCTCGGCGCGGATATTTATAGCCGGTCGGCGCGGCTCGATCTTTAACGACGGGCTCGTCGACTTTCCGCTCGGACGTTTATAGACCGGCTCGTCTCTCGATCTTTAACGTCGAGCTCGACGGCGCGGATATTTATAGCCGGTCGGCGCGCTCTCGATCTTTAACGACGGGCTCGTCGACCTTCCGCCCGGACGTTTATAGACGCCTGCTCGATCTTTAACGTCCGAGCTCGACGGCGCGGATATTTATAGCCGGTCGGCGCGGCTCTCGATCTTTAACGACGGGCTCGTCGACCTTCCGCCCGGACGTTTATAGACGCCGCTCGTCTCTCGATCTTTAACGTCGGAGCTCGGGCGCGGATATTTATAGCCGGTCGGCGCGGCTCTCGATCTTTAACGACGGGCTCGTCGACCTTCCGCCCGGACGTTTATAGACGCCGCTCGTCTCGATCTTTAACGCCGGAGCTCGACGGCGCGGATATTTATAGCCGGCGCGGCTCTCGATCTTTAACGACGGGCTCGTTGACCTTCCGCCCGGACGTTAGACGCCGGCTCGTCTCGATCTTTAACGTCGGAGCTCGGCGACGGATATTTATAGCGGTCGGCGCGGCTCTCGATTTTAACGACGGGCTCGTCGACCTTCCGCCCGGACGTTTATAGACGCCGTCTCTCGATATTTAACAGCGGCATGGTCAACTGCGCACCGACGGTCGCGTTCACGCCCGATACCGGCACGCCGGGGACGTTCAGCGACCCCAGATAGTTGAAATAATTGCCGCTCGACACCGCCGCGATACGCGGCAGCCGGTTGGCGCGCGCGACGTTGATGTCGTAGCGGGTCGCATCCGCCGATCGCCTATCGGCGCCGCTCTCGATCTTTAACGTCGAGGCTCGACGGCGCGAATATTTATAACCGGTCGGCGGCTCTCGATCTTTAACGACGGGGCTCGTCGACCTTCCGCCCGGACGCGTTTATAGACGCCGGCTCGTCTCGATCTTTAACGTCGAGCTCGACGCGCGGATATTTATAGCCGGTCGGCGGCTCTCGATCTTTAACGACGGGCTCGTCGACCTTCCGCCCGGACGTTTATAGACGGCGCGGTCTCGATCTTTAACGCCGGAGCTTGACGGCGTGGATATTTATAGCCGGTCGGCGCGGCTCTCGATCTTTAACGACGGGGCTCGTCGACTTTCTGCTCGGACGTTTATAGACGCCGGCTCGTCTCTCGATCTTTAACGTCGGAGCTCGACGGCGCGGATATTTATAGCCGGTCGGCGCGGCTCTCGATCTTTAATGACGGGGCTCGTCGACCTTCCACTCGGATGTTTATAGACGCCGGCTCGTCTCTCGATCTTTAACGTCGGAGCTCGACGGCGCGGATATTTATAGCCGGTCGGCGCGGCTCTCGATCTTTAACGACGGGCTCGTCGACCTTCCGCTCGGACGGTTATAGACGCCGGCTCGTCTCTCGATCTTTAACGTCGGAGCTCGACGGCGCGGATATTTATAGCCGGTCGGCGCGGCTCTCGATCTTTAACGACGGGGCTCGTCGACCTTCCGCTCGGACGTTTATAGACGCCGGCTCGTCTCTCGATCTTTAACGTCGGAGCTCGACGGCGCGGATATTTATAGCCGGTCGGCGCGGCTCTACGGTTTAACGTCTGGGCTAGACGGGCGCTTTAAGCCTAATTTGGACAACGTTTACCTGGCCGAACGGCACGGGGTCTTCGGCATTGAGCTTTTGGCTCGTACAATATACCTCCGGCTGAGCAGCTCAGGGCCTTCGTCTTTGAGCTCCCGGCTCGGATATAAACCTCCAGGCCGATCGGCTCGTGGACCATGCCTTATATTTGTTTTCTTGATTTTTTATTTCTGCATTTCAAGTATTCAGTCGAAAAAAGTACACAGGATGATTTACATAGGCACACCTTTCACCCTGCCCGGTAACGCTGGAGGTGGTTCGCGCTCCACGGCCTGTATAGCTGCCGACCTTCCTCATCTTCCAAATAATACGCACCCGAGCGGAGCTTCTCGATGATTTTGAAGGGACCTGCCCACGGAGCTTCAAGCTTGCCGACGTCGCTGACCGGCTTGACTTTCTTCCAGACAAGATCGCCGACCTGGAATGATCTGGGAATGACGCGCCGGTTGTAGTTTTGCTTCATCCGCTGGCGGTATGCCATCAGCCGAACGGACGCCTTTGCCCTCTCCTCTTCTACCAAATCCAGCTCCATGTTCCTCCTTTCGGCATTGTTATCATCGTAGCTCTGCATCCGGGCGGACTCAACGCCGACTTCAACCGGAATGACGGCCTCGCCGCCATATACCAAATGGAACGGTGTGACTCTTGTCCCTTCTTTTGGCGTCGTTCGGATGGCCCACAAGACGCTCGGCACTTCATCCGGCCAACTTCCTCCCAAATGGTCGAGCCGAGCGCGCAGAATACGGAGAATTTCCCGGTTGGCCACTTTAGCTTGACCGTTGCTCTGAGGATAGGCCACGGACGTGAAATGTTGCTCAATGGTGTAGCTTTTGCACCAATCCTCTAACATCTTCCCTGTGAACTGCCGCCCGTTGTCAGACACTAGTCGGCGAGGGATGCCGAACCGACAAATGATGTGTTGCCAGATGAATTTTTTAACCATTTGTTCAGTGATATTTGCCAGCGGCTCGGCCTCCACCCACTTGGAGAAAGTCTACCGCCACTAGTAAGAATTTCCTCTGCCCGGCCGCCATCGGAAATGGACCGACAATATCCATTCCCCATTGGTCGAACGGGCATGAAACGCTTGATGCCTTCATTTATTCGGCAGGTCGGTGGGAGAAGTTGTGATACTTCTGACATGAAAGGCAGGTAGATACTGTCCGAGCGACATCTGTTTGTAAAGTTGGCCAAAAGTATCCGGCCAAGAGGATCTTCTTGGCCAACGAGCGCCCGCCCGGATGACCCCCGCATGATCCTTGATGTTCTTCCTGGAGGATGTAAGCTGAGTCCTCCGAGCTTACACATTTCAGCAACGGGCGCAAGAAAGCTTTCTTGTAAAGCTGATCTCCGATGAGTGTAAACCGACCGGCTCTTCTTCTGAGGAGCCGGGCTGCATATTCATCGGAGGGTGTGGTGCCCGAACGGAGAAATTCTATAATAGGTGTCCTCCAGTCGCTTGGAAACGTGAGGCCTTGCATCCGGTCGACGTGCAGCAGCATTTTTCAATTGGTTGCTGAATGGCAATCGGCGTTATTGAACTCGCGAGTTTGGCTAACTCGTCTGCTCTGGTTTCCCGGGGATCTTTCGAATAAGAACCTCTCGGAAAGCGGCTTTGAGCTTTTCAAAGGCCTCAACGTAGAGTTTAAGCCGAACACCGTTGATTTCAAAGGTGCGAGAAAGTTGTTGAGCGGCCAACTGTGAATCCGAATAGAGTCACCCGACCGGCACCCACAGGCCTGCAATCCGGCTATGAGGGCCTCATACTCGCTTCATTGTTGGTAGCTTTGTAATCCAGGACGGATAGGTGCATCTTTTCTTCTTGAGGTGAGAGCAGCAATATTCAATCCCGAGCCGAGTGGAGGACCCATCCACATATATTCTCCACATAGCTTCCGGCTCTGGCCTTTGCACTTCGGTCACAAAATCAGCCAAGGATTGCGCTTTGATCGCCGAGCGGGGCTGGTATTGGATGTCGAATTCACTTAGTTCTGTTGTCCACTTAATGAGCCGTCCGGACGCTTCTGGATTCAACAGTACTCTTCCTAGTGGACTGTTCGTTCGGACAATGATGGTGTGAGCCAAGAAATATGGTCGAAGGCGCCGAGCGGCTAGAACCAAAGCAAAGGCCAACTTCTCGAGCCCGGTGTAACGAAATTCAGCATCTTTTAAAATGTGGCTCAGAAAATACACCGGCTGCTCCTCGCCGCTGAACCTCACAAGTGCCGAGCCTACAGCATGCTCGGTTGAAGACAGATAAACATAAAGTGACTCACCCCCGATCGGCTTGGCTAGTACAGGCAGGGAATTAAGATATGTCTTCAATTCTTCGAATGCTCGGTCGCATTCCTCGTCCCAGTGAAATTTAGTGGCTTTGCGCAAAATTTTGAAGAAAGGGAGGCTCCGGTCGGCAGTTTTGGAGATGAATCTGGACAATGCAGTTATCCGACCGGTCAGCCGTTGTACTTCCCTTGTATTTCTTGGAGGCGGCATGTCTTGTAGAGCTTTCACCTTGCTGGGATTTGCTTCGATTCCCCGCTCGGGCACTATGTACCCCAAGAAACGCCCTCCTTTTGCTTCGAACAGGCACTTCTGGGGATTTAGCTTGACTTCATATTTGCGAAGCGTTCGGAAGGTTTCTTCCATGTCCTTGAAGAGATCGGCCGCTCGGACGGATTTGATAAGAATGTCGTCCACATAGACTTCATTCGCCCGATCTGCTCCCCGAACACTTTGTTCATCAAGCGTTGATAGGTGGCCCCATCATTCTTCAATCCGAACGACATCACATTATAGCAATATGTGCCGTTACGAAGCTTACTTTTTCTTGATCTTCCGGCGGCACTTGATGATATCCTTGGTAGGCGTCAAGCATGCAAATTAATTCAGTAGAGTCCACCAGCTGATCTATCCGGGGCAGGGGATAAAAATCTTTGGGGCATGCTTTGTTTAAGTCCCGAAAGTCGATGCAGACTCTCCACTTGCCGCCCGGCTTGGAGACCAATACTACGTTGGCCAGCCAGCTTGGGAACTGCACCTCGCGTATGTGGCCGGCCTCCAGAAGTTTCTCTACTTCCGCCCGGATGATGGCATTCTACTCGGCACTGAAATCCCTTTTTCTCTGCTTCACTGGCCAAGCATCCGGTCGGACATGCAACTCATGCTGCGCTAGGTTCGGCGAAATTCCGGGCAACTCATGTGTCGACCAGACGAAGACATCATGATTTCGTTGGAGTCATTGGATCAGTTCCTCCTTTTGCTTCTCCTCCAGATCAGAGGCGATAAAAGTCGTGGCCTCCGATCGGGTCGGATGGATCTGAACCTCCTCCTTTTCCTCATAAATTAAAGCAGGAGGTTTCTCAGTTATGGCGTGTACCTCGATTCGGGGCGCCTTCCGAGCGGAATTAGCTTCTGCTCTGACCATTTCGATGTAACATCGCCGAGATGCTAGCTGGTCTCCTCGTACTTCTCCCACTTTGTCTTCCACGGGGAACTTGATCTTCTGATGAAAGGTTGAGACGATCGCTCGGAATTCGCTGAGCGCCGGTCGTCCCAAAATGACGTTGTAGGACGAGGGAGAGTCAACCACCATGAAGTTTGTTGTCCTTGTCCTCCTGAGCGGCTCCTCTCCCAGCGAGGTAGCCAGCCGGATCTGTCCGACCGGCTGAACTTCATTGCCCGTAAACCCGTAGAGCGGGGTCGTCATGGGCAGCAACTCGGCTCGATCAATTTGCAGCTGATCGAACGCCTTCTTGAACATGATGTTGACCGAGCTCCCTGTGTCAATGAATATGCGATGAATAGTGTAATTTGCTATT
Organism: Zingiber officinale; assembly: GCF_018446385.1. Lineage (NCBI taxonomy): Eukaryota > Viridiplantae > Streptophyta > Magnoliopsida > Zingiberales > Zingiberaceae > Zingiber > Zingiber officinale. Next base: position 5,574,782 of record NC_056001.1, read on the forward strand.
ACCGCTTTAATGAGCAGAGCGTCGTCGTGGGGCACTTAAACTCCTTCTAAGTCCCCGGGCCCGAAAGTGATCTCCGGTCCACATGCTCGCTCTTGGCTGCAACCGACTGCGTGGATTTGGAGTTGCCGGACGCCCGCCTTTCTGGCTCGGTTGGAGTCTCCTCCGTTGGCCCACCAGCAATAACATTGATCTCGCCTCGGGAAGTATTGCCTCTGTTTTCCTCTTCCCGAGCGGACGGTCGGGACCGTTCTCTGGACGCTCGGCGATTCTCCTGCCTTGGAGAACGATGTCGATCGGGCGTATGTTGATGTCGCCTCTCGGGGCGGGTCCGGTCGGCTCCATGGGTCCTTTGTCTCCTGTCGCTGGGAGGAGACCGTCGTTCGGCATTCCTAGGAACGGGATTAGCCACGAAGGGAAGACTTCGACAATCCTTCGTGTTGTGCGTATCCGTCCGGTGGAAGGAGCAGAACATAGGAGTCCATCTCTTCTTTGGCTTGGGCCGAGCGGCAGCTACTTCTTGAACTTGGGACTTCCCACGAGGGGAGCGGACTGCTTCGGCCTTTGGTCCTCTAGGCGGCTGCTGAGCGGCGTGCTGTTTCCGTTCGGCATGCATAGGTGCCCGCTCGGTTGGAGTTTCCTTTTTCCGGGCGGCTTGCGCTTCTTCCACGTTTATGTATTCGTTAGCCCGATGTAGCATGTGATCATAATCTCGGGGCGGCTTTCGGATGAGCGACCGGAAGAAGTCCCCATCCACAAGGCCTTGCGTGAAGGCATTCATCATCGTCTCTGATGTGGCCGTTGGAATATCCATCGCCACTTGGTTGAATCGCTGGATGTAAGCTCGAAGCGATTCTCTCGGCTCTTGCTTGATGGCGAACAAGCTGACGCTTGTCTTCTGATAACGCCGACTGCTGGCGAAGTGGTGGAGGAAGGCCGTTCGGAAGTCCTTGAAGCTAGTGATGGATCCATCCGGCAGCCTCCGAAACCATCGTTGAGCCGATCCCGAGAGAGTGGTAAGAAAGACTCGGCACTTTACTCCATCTGTATATTGATGGAGCGTAGCTGTGTTATCGAACTTACCCAGATGATCATCGGGGTCTGTTGTTCCATTGTACTCGCCGATCGTCGGAGGCACGTAGTGCTTGGGCAGAGGGTCTCGTAGAATAGCCTCCGAAAATTGGCGATTGATCCGCTCGGGAGATGAGTCCGCTCGGGGAGCTTTCCCCTTTCTGTCGTCTCGCCTAGGCATTTCGTCGGAAGAAGATCCTCTATCTCTTCGAGTCGGTACGGCTTCAGGGGTGCGAAATAAGGCCCGATGGAATGCGACGGTGGCTGGAGGTGCTTCCGCTCGGCCACCCGACGCAGATGTTGCTTGTTGCTCCGGCCGTTCGGCCGCTGCTTTCTGTTTTTGCTCCACAAGTTTGGCGGCCCTTATCTCGACCAGAGCTTCGAGTTCTTCCGTCGAAAGCGCCACCGTGTGTTGTCGTCCAGCCTCATCCATTGTTTCCAGTCGGATGCAGGAGCGTTCCCACAGACGGCGCCAATTTGATCCTGTCCGAACCAGGAGTCAACGGACACTGGGCACGTGGCGCTCCCTGCTGGATCCTCGAGTGCTCTGGCGAACCTGCAGCAAAACCGAGCCGGGAGGGGTGCTCCGGCGACGGCCCTCCGACGCTCAAGTTAGGTGAGGAATAACAAAAAGGTGGCCTCAGGATCAAGACTTGCGTACCTCTGGTGAAGAAATGGAGACATTATATAGACCTCTAGAAGGAGCCTGGGCGCGCCAATCAAAGCAATCACCTGCTTTCGACCATGCCCAGGTATGGGTCTGTCAGAAAGACGTCCATAAGGCCATACCGCTACTGTATCAACCTCTCCATGATGTGACGGCGAGATCCTCCATCGTACACTTTTGCGTACGGCGTAATCATCAGACATGCCTTTACTGACATCCCATATCCTGAGCCGAACGAATAGGCCGCTCGGCTAACCCTCGTACCCTCGCCCTTATCCTGGCCGAACGGACCACCCGCTCGGCCCTTCGGTCCCAGCCGGGCAGAAGTCCCGCTCGGCCATTCGGTTCTCCCGCCTTGGCGTCGGAAACCCAAGCCCATGGATGGGTTATATTTAGTTCCGCTCGGACCTACTCGGCCGCTAGGCGCGGCCATTAACCGCTTAGTCAGCCCTCCACCTGTCTTCAAGCTGAGACCCTTCAGGAATTGGATCCCCCACCCTTACCGCCGGATCAATGTCATTGGGATACGATATGAAAAATTTATTTCAAATGGATTTAGGTTCCATATAAAGGAAGTGGAATATAAAGAAAAACTCAAAATTGTGGTGTAACTATTAGAGCAACTACTTCAAGTTATTCAAGTATAAGAGATCATAATCCAGTATTAAGTGAACTTGATTATTATGGAATTTTGCAAAATGTTATTGAGTTAGATTATGGAGAGGTCGAAAAGTTGTTTTATTTGAATGTGAGTGGGTCTCCAAAGGCAAACGACTAAAATTGGATAAGGATGATTTTATATTGGCCAATTTAAAAAATGTTAGGCTTTATAACAAGCCTTATATTTTAGCATCTCAGGCTATGTAAGTATTTTATATGAAAAATCTAATTGATTGTAATTGGCATGTCATTATCATCACTGATGGATGAGCGAAATATAAAATGCAGCCTATGGTAGATATTGATGTATATCTTCAAAGTTATATTTGTAATTCTAAAGACTACAATGAACATAAAGAAGTGGTTTGGGTTCGTGATGATAATACAGGAGTAAAAATTGTTATTAATTTATGAAGAGATTTTATATGGTTTATACATTTAATCAATTATCATTTTAATAATAATACAATGAATTTTTCATCCTATTTTTAATATTTTTAACTTTTGACTTTTTATATGATATTAGTGGGTTTATAACATTTTTTGTGGGTTTATATGATATTAGTAGTAATGCACTTGGAAATGTCATTAACTATTGACGTTTATCATCTCTATTTAATGATGTTTTATAATATTGCTTCACTATTAATTAACACACGTTACACGTTGTTGTTTCACTGTTGGCTCCCAACTTATTGCTTTAGAAGATGACTTTTGTAAAATAAAAAACACTTCTTCCAGATGTTCTTTATTAATTTACTTGATGCCCTGGGATTATGATTTAGTGGTAAGACATTCAAATTATCATCCAAATATTTACGATTTAAATCTTAATTATGACGAATTTATAGAAATTTTCTTCCAAATGGGACAAGCAACTAAAGAATGCTGGGCTCCTGAACTATCCGCTACGAGTACTTCCCAATTTATCCTGGTGTCTGGTGGAAAATTTTTATGAGACCGGATTGATCATCCCAGACTAGACGTTACTCAGCCTGATTAATTATTTTTTTTTAATAATTTACTTCCTCGTTTATTGGGTCTCGATTACTCTTATTTTTAGATTATCAATCGTTTAACATTTGTCTTCCTTCGGACTTAGTACTTTACATTATCAATCCTTTAGTATTTTTTATGGATTGGAAATCGATGATTTATCTAATAACAGATGCATTCTTTCTTTTTTCTACACTGTGGATAATTTCTATAGACATAAAATTTATGATTTATCTGGGAAAAAAATGCTCTCTCTTTAATAGCGGATGCATTCTTTCTTTTTTTCCTTCGAGTGATTTATTATCTATAATTTGTAATTAACTATGATTTGTATCCTTTAAGTGATTTATTATTTATAATTTATAATTAACTATTGTTTGTAGTAGAAATGGCTCCTAAGAGGAAATTTCATTTTAAATTTCAACCTGAAATAGATATGCAACCATCAACTATGAGTACAAATCATACTGATCGACATTCAATTGAGTAAAGTAATATCTCATTTTATGCATCACAAATTTATTACATATTTATATTTAATTCTTATTTTTATATTTTTATTGGAATCAATACTTTCACACAGATAGTGAAAGTATACAAGGTGCATTAAATAACTAAAGAGATGTACTTTCAAATCAACTACATGTCGATGTGTAAGATAATATCTCATATGTTGAAAATATGATTATATATATATATATATAGTGAAAGTGAACTTCATAATATTAATAGGAAAAAAAAAGTTAAAAGAAATTTGGAGTCGACCTAGCACACTGCCACGCATTAAGATTTCATGTGACAATATGGGATGCCCTATAGGAACAAAAAGAAATAAATTTATTGTTTTTTTTTTATTCTTTGGCAAGAAATGGTAAGTATTGTCCAACGATATGGAAGATTGGCATAAAATGTCAACGGATAAAAAGAAAAACATGTTAAATGTTATAAAGGTAACTAAATTACTTTTGCATAATTTTCATGTTTAAGACTTTTAATTTATGCAATGATAATTTGTCTAATTTTTTTGTAGGAAAAATAAGTCCTTTCTCTAGGAACTGAAAATTGACGCTACGATCAATAGCAAAAAAATGGAGAAACTAAAAATTTGAATTAAAAAAAAAGTTATCAATTTAAGTTCTTTTACAACAGAGAGATGAAATAGCTCATGCAGAACAATATATGAGACTAATTACTTTTTGGAACACAGAAAAAATCAAAGGTAGACAATATATTTTTATTTAGATTATAATTTGATTCAAATGTTATGTACACTTTTATTTTGTTTATTGAGTGTAATTAATATATTAGGAAAGGAGTGAAAATTTAAAGCTGCTAGAAAACAAATTGGTAATTCTTCTTATTCGTGATATAATTCTATGTGCATTTGAATGTAGAAATTAATAACCAATATATTTTTAGGAAAAAGAAAAAGGGCACCCTCCAACACGAGTTGAATTATTTCAGGCTTCCTTTACTCATGCCAATAGAAATCCCTCAAGCAATATTGTAGCAGAAAGATTGGTAAGCTACTTTATACTCTTCAATTTTATTAATTTAAAGTGCTTTGTTTTAATTATCATTATGTATTAAATAAGAATGAACATGTCATATGTTTGTAAAGATTGCAATGAATGAACTAGTAAATCAACTTCTTGAAGATTCTAATGATCCAGTGAGTCAAAATGATATATTTGCTCAAATCATCGGATCAGATAGACCAAGCCGAGTAGTATGCCTGGTGATGGCGTTAGTCCATCTGATTTATAGGGAGAAGTTCCTAATCGTGGCACATGAATCGACTAGTGATGGAACAAAAGACAAATTGGAAAAAATGGATGAACAAACTAAAAAGCAAGGTCAGCACCTTGCAATGTTAGAAGTAAAGATTTCTGATCAAAGTAAAGATTTCTGATCAACCAAATCAGAATCCTGTTTCAAATTGCAATAATAGTCGACACACACCATCATCTATTCCTTCTTGCCCTTCTTTACGGGTAAGGTTTATTTAATTTCTTTTTTATTATATATTTCGTACATCTTTAAACTTTTATTCTCTTTTGCACTTTCATGTAGATTGGATGTTCTGTATTGATCAAAAGTTTATTTGATTCAATAAAAATTTGGCAAAAGGAGTACTCCATAGTATGGATTCAAATACTATGGTAGGAAGATAGACACTAGGGTTAAATTAGTATGAAGTACAAGTACAAGTTGTCCTAAAACCAGAAGAGAGTTTAATTAGACCTTATGATTTTTTTTACAGAGGTTTGAGAATACACTCGGAGGAATGATAGCTTGACCACATCATTTGGTATGATTTTAATCTTTCATTGAAATATTATTAATTTATTATATTTATTGTGGTATTACAATTTTAAATAAATATGAAATGTATTTGCAGTTAATAGTAAACGAAGACTACTATTAGGTGGATTGATACTTTGCATTTTTCTCATTTGGTATGATATCCAATGTTTTGAATTAGTTTTATTAACTTTTTATTTTCATTGTTTTATTTCACTAATACAAATATATGCATTGTATTTGTAGGTGACAGGTACCTGAATTTTGCTTATAATATGATGGTTGAAAATGGTTCAACTAATTGTGTTTTTATTTCACAAGACTTTGTTAGGTCTATAATTTAATAGTTTGAGAGTAGTGTATAGTTAGCTTTGAATGTAAATGATTTATCATTAGTATTGTAATTTTTAATTTGACTCAAATTAGTGTTAGATGAATAAAAATTTTATATTAGCACTTTTAATTGTATTTCTATTCTAAATGATGGATGTATTGTGATGATGTATAAATTTTGAATTCATTATATATTCTAAATAATTATTCTTGTAGTGATAATTTTTAATGTCTTTATAAATTATTATAAATGATAATTATTAATGTCATTATAGATTATTTAAGGTGACATTTTAAAATGATCTTATAAATTATCATTAATAACTTTTATTGACCTTATAAAAAATTTATAAGACACTTATAAATGTCAAAATAAATGAGTTTTGGTAACATTTAAATTTGTTCTTATTATGATAATAACCAGACATATATAAATGTCATTAAAATATACTTTTTCTTGACATTTTTATATTATCGTTATATCCCTATATTGTGACATTTTTAAAGTTAGCATTGATAGTGTATAACGACATTATAAAATATCAGGAATACAAGGAGGATCTAAAATGACATCACTTTATAAGGCATTTTTTGATAATGTCATTAAAACTTAAGTGTCATAAAAAATAAACTATAAGGGCATTTATGCGTGCCCTTAAAGACCATTATTTTTGTAGTGTTTGAGGGACAAAAAGTTGTGAAAGAGTACACCAACATACAAAAAGGATCCGTACCCAAGCGTTTGAGGGATGAGAAGTTGGAAGGAAATCTGTTCGAGGAGAATGTTGGAGTTGGATTCAGGTGAGTTCAACTCTGGATGACTAGAGCATCACTCAAACAAAGAAAGTTCAAAAAAATCAACTCCAAAGTTGACTTTGGAGTGAAGGCACCTCCAAGGAGCATGGAGGCGCCCTCGCGCCTCAAGAAGGAGGTGCTCTGGATCAACTGAGGCCCCTCCCATGCATCAACCAGAGCTATTGGCTTACCGTTGAAGTTCGGATAAAGTTTTGTCCACACTACAAGCACCTCCATCCGTTTCGAGGCGCTTCTAGGTCACGTCAGCACAACGATAACATCTTTCAGAAGGCTATAAAAAGTCCCCTAGAGTAACGAATTAAATATCAACAACTGTATTCATTTTCCTAATCATTTCTAAGCTTGTCAAAGTGTGTGAGAGGCTACTCCGCATTTATCGAAAGAATTTTTACTAGTAGATATTTTTCATTATCTTGGATTAACAACCATCCCGGTTGTAACTAAATAAACTTTTTTTGCCTTCTTACTTTTTGTTAAGTTGTTCTGTTTATGTTAGTTATCTGTTTTTACTAATATCGTGTTCTTGCTAAGTTCAAATAGCAAGAGAATTTTCTAACTTCTTTCACCTGGATATACAAGTGGTTTTAGATCCAAACCGCTTTAGAATGACTAACCACCTGCTAAAGTAAGAAGATAATGGTTGGATCAAGCATTCACCTGCCAAAACTCAAAGGGGAATTCGTGCTGTGGAAACGTCGTATGAAGATATTTTTCAAGACTAATTTTTAAATTCTTCTTATGATCAAATATGATTTTGTAGCACCCAAAGATCAATGCGAAAAGAAAAAAGAAGAATACCTCTGGAGCAAAAAGGAGCAAAACAACTTTGTGACAAATAACAAAGCAGAATTCCACCTGTTGAGCATTCTTTCACCCCAAAAAGTCAATCGAATCAACAGCTATGACTCGGTAAAAGAACTATGGGAGAAGTTCCTAGAATTGCATGAAGGGACCTCGAAAGCCAAACTCACAAGATCGGACCTGCTCCGGAACCAACTCAACAACCTTCGAATGGAAAAAGAAGAATTAGTAGCTCATTTACACGCAAGAATCAAGAAGTTGATCACCGAACTTGCGAATCTCAGAGAAATGGTAATAAATCGAGATTCGCTAAGGTATGCGCTTAATGTTTTTCTGAGAACACCTGAATGAATGTCTATAGTGGACTACTTTAACATCTCCAAGGACCTCAAGGTAAGTACTTTAGAGAATTTATTTTCTACTTTCGAATTACACGAGTCTAGAATTGTAGGTTTAAGAAATAAAGAAGAAATGTCAACTCATAACCTGACACTCAAAGCCAAGAAGATTGAGCCAGAGTCAGAATCATCGCTCGACAAAAATGAAGAAGCCTACATAGTAAGAAAGCTTAGTAAATTTTTTAAAACTAATAATTTTGATAAGAAACCAGCAACAAAGCTACTCCAAAGTTGGCTGCTACAAGTGCTCAGAAAAAAGATGCATTAAGGATAACTGCCCAAAGCTGAAGAAAAGGGAGAAAGAAAGGACAAAGAGCCAAGACGGATGAAGCGCAAGAATCTAAAAGTCATGTGGGACGAGTTGTCGTTAAAGTCTGAGATTGAGGCATACGTTGGACTTGCACTCATGGCAAGTCTTGAATACGAGAAAGATGAAGAAAGCTGATTTGACATAAGCATCGAGGGCAATGAAGAAGGGGGAGTGTCGAACTACGAAACTAACACGGTAAGTAAAGTACGACTCTTTTCGTCATAAGTGCTTCCCGATTTACCCTGACAGTACATAGAAAAATTTCATAGAATTGAATTACCCTCAGGGCGTAGCGAAGATGGTGGGTACATGACATTTTTAGCGTAATAGTCAGGGGTCGATTCTCAGACGATTTGAGATAAACCTCACCATACACCTATGACCTGTGTAACGGATCTATCTTATTTTTGATCATCTGAAATTTGATATTATCTCGTTCATTATTTTCCTTTGGCTAAAGTTAAATAATCGTTAATTCTACAAAGGAAACAAAAACCAAAAACAAAAAAAACTAGTAAGGTCGCCTTAACTTCGTTCGGAACTAATTAAGTAGTTTGATCATCGTTCAAGTAAAACTTTGAGACGGTGAGTGATACAAGGTTAACATAAAACGAAGGTTCATTTTTCAAATTTTTTTAGTGTGAATGATTAAAATTAAAGTAAACATTAATTATTCGCGATACGAGGGTTGACCTATCAATGTTAGTTAATCAATAATTGATTGTTAATCTTGATCCATGTCTATTGAATCTAAACTCAAAAGTGAATAAGTTGAATCTATTTATCTTTGTAAAATTTAAAAATAAAAATAATAACTAGTAAATATGGAATTTGAAAACATCACATGTTTTTATTAATGTGCATGGCAATTGTCACATGCTTTGTAAAAAACAACGTGTCTTTCTTGTCCTTTAATTAATTTCATAAATTTACTATGTTCATTTTCTTTTCTTGTTTAAAATTCAAATTTAACGTAATTATCATTTCATCAAATAGTTATTAATTACCTTCGGGCGTTTGCATGGAGAAAACAATCATGATTTTCGGGATATTTAAGATCATCTCATTAGGTTTACTGCAATTTACCAAAACATATACAGATATCTAAATTTACAAAACGATACTATGTTATTTTGATATTTATTAAAAGGAGGACTCAATTATACGCTTGTCCTATTCTACCCCTATCATGCCCTGTACCAGCTAGGCTTGCAATAACATTAGCTTGACTCTCCGCGAAGTATAATAATGTTAGAGTAAAAATAAGAAAATGTACATGAAAATATAATCAACAAGAGTAACAATATTGATCTCATCTGAAAATTGAATAGATGAGCGATCGATAAAGAGACAGGAATGTTGATAGAGAAAGGACATAGAGTTGGAAGCCTCGAGCCTGTGCACACCATAAAGAGAGCAAATAGGATGTTATTTTCTGGCGCAGGCACTCCGACGTTCAAATTAGAACCGTAGCCCAGGTGAAAATGTGGAAGAAGATGAACAGTAGTATGAATACGTGTGTGTGCGCATACCTAACTAATAGAGAGAACCTCCTTTTTATACCGCCTCTCACAACCTCAATAATAATGAGAAGTCATAGAATATCCAGGGTTAGAATATGTCGAGGTAGTAGATGTACTACAACCCTCCCCTAGGTACAAGAAGGTTCTATTATATGTATATATCAGAGTAGCAGAATATTCCCTAGTGAGTAGCCACTATTCTCTGACAAGTGGTTACAACTCTTTGACAATGTTGTTTTCTAAAGGGAGTCCAATTGACTAGAATCTGACCTTGTTTAAGTTAGGAGTCATGCCGATACGAGATGGGGAGCCAAGCCCGGTTGAAGTCCTATCGATGTGTGTCGGTCGGGTTTATATTGGGAGTTATGCCCATGAGAAGTGGGGAGTTTGTAGGACCGTTAGATTCGATAGAGGGGGGGTGAATATCGATTCGAAAAAGACGAGTATAATCGCAGCGGAAAAATAAAATAGACACAGATGTTTTTACTTCGTTCGGAGCCTGTGACGACTCCTACTCGAAGGCCCGTGGTCCTTGACCACTTTCGTTGGGCAATCACTAACAAGTCGAAATATGATTACAGAATAAGTACAGGAAATGCTAGTAATAAAGCAATACCGACAAAGAAAATTAAATAAAAACCGGAAGAGCACTTTTGTCGGAGCGTAGTTGACGTCGCACTTGAACGTCGAGCAGCAAGATCAGCAGTAGAAGAGTTCTCAGTAAAAGTTGATTTTGAAGCTCCTGCCTGGGGCTTCTTTTATATGCTGTTCCGGGCGCCTGGAGTGTGACGTAACTGCTCAAACCAAGATGCTCCACGTGGCGACGACTTGTCTGGATAAAATTTGCCTTGTTCCAGAACGACTCCTTTTTCCTGCAAAACAAGGTTAGTCCGAGGCAAATATACATCCTGTAAAATAAATTGTTAGCACAGTTAAAGTTCAACAGATGGATAAAAAGAGTATGACTTAGATTCCGTCTTTCCGAGACCGGAATCTAGTCACGATCTCGACTTAGACATCCGAAATGGATCTAAGCCGGATCGACGCCTAATGTCCCCTTCCCGGGAACGCGTCCTCACAATCACTCCCCTCCAGTGACTTACCTGCCAGACGTCCGGTCAGCCCGTCGACCCGTCTGGACTTCTCGCCAACCGTCCGGTCAGCCCGTCGACCCGCTTGGACTTCTCGCCAGCTATCCGGTCAGCCCGTCGACCTAGCTGGACTTCTCGCCAAGCGTCCGGTCAGCCCGTCGACCCGCTTGGACTTCTCGCCAGCTATCCGGTCAGCCCGTCGACCTAGCTGGACTTCGTGCCAGACATCCGGTCAGCCCGTCGACCTGTCTGGACTTCTCCTACACACTCGATCAAAGTGTCAGACAACAACAAGACTAACTTAACCTATTTGTCATTCATCAAAACCTGGGTTAAATCGTTAGTGCTACCCGCACCAACAATCTCCCCCTTTTTGATGGAATGACAACCTGGTTAAGTTAGTGAAAGCATATGCAAGAAACAACGTATTTGTGTGGTTTTAAAGTTAGTTTGTGATTTTCAAATTGATTGGTTTAGCTAACTTAACCACCTAACCCTCCTCCCCCTTTGGCATTCATAAAAAAAAATGAAGGTAAAAAATCATAGTGAAGAGTTACTGTAACAGGTAATCAAATTTTGAAAGATATCTAAGTTTGGTTCAAAATTTGAAAGATAAGAGTGCAATTTTTAATACCAAGTTAAAAAATAGTCAAGTTGACTTGGGGGAGACAGGTTGAGTTTTGAAAAGTATAGATTTACAGTTAATCAAGTTTAACTCTCAAGCATGTGGAAATTTTCAAAATAGGTTTTTCAAATTTACTTTTTATGTTTAAGTAACATTTACTTTTCAAAAAGGTAAATTTTTTCAACTTTGATTTTTCAAATAAAAAAAAATTAAGTAATTTTTCAAGAAAATTTTTTTTTGTCAAAAATTAATTTTTAAGGCTAATTTGATAAAAGCTAAATTTGGAAATAGTTAACTTTTCAAATCAGGTTTGAAAATTAGGTGAGATTAAACTTTCACATTTTTTCAAATACTTAGTTAAATTTAACTTTTTGTAAATCAATGTTCAAACGTAGGTTAGGTTTTAAAAGGTATTTTTCAAACACACAAAATTTTGAGTTAATTCTCCCCCTGAACTTGATACTTAACTCTAACCAGCTGTCTAACCAATTAGGTACTAACTAACTATCAGAAGATAGTAGCTTTCACTTGGTTAGTCAGATTAAGTTAATTATAACCAGTCAGTGTTTGACTTGACTGATGAACTTTAATCTGATTAATATCTGAATTGTGTTTAACGTCCAGACTTATGCTGATGCACTGAAATAAGCATCTTAAGTCTAGACAATTGGCCTATGCATCTCACCCCTTTCTATGTTTATCAAACACAAGCAAGGTACACCTAAGGTGTTGGTGAGATGCTCAAAAACTAGTCCTATGGGTACATGCTTTCTAAGGATGGAAAGCTAGTCTAAGGCCAAAACTGTTTTTGAAAGTCTAAAAATGGGAAGTTTGAAAACAAACAAGATTAACCTATAAGTTGGTAAAATCATTTTTGAAAGTATTTTTGAAAGGTCCTAGTCTATTGAGCACATCCCTAATTTTCGTCGTAAGTTGCTAAATTCACTTTCAGGGAGAGGTTTTGTAAAAATGTCAGCTAAATTTGATTTGGACTCAATGTACTTGAGTTCAATATCGCCTTTAGTAACATGATCCCTGATGAAGTGGTGTCTAATTTCAATATGTTTGGTTCTTGAATGATGCACATGATTCTTGGTTAAGTTAATTGAACTTATATTGTCAATTAATACTTTTACATTTGTGATATTTAAGTTGAAATCTTTTAGAGTATGCATCATCCATAATATTTGTGCAACACATTCGCCTATAGCTATGTATTCTGACTCAGTTGTAGACAGAGCAACACAATGTTGCTTTCTACTAAACCAGCTAACAAGTGATGCACCTAATAATTGGCATCCACCACTTGTGCTTTTGCGGTCTAATTTGCATCCAGCATAATCTGAGTCAGAATACCCTATTAGTTCAAAATTATTTGTCCTAGGATACCAGATTCCTACATTTGTTGTTCCTTTAAGATATCTAAAAATTCTTTTAACCTGTGTCAAATGGGATTCCTTAGCACAAGTTTGATATATAGCACACATACTAACTGCAAATAAAATATCAGGTCGGCTTGCAGTTAAGTACAGTAAGCTACCTATTGCACTTCTATAATATTTTAAATCAATTGGTTTTCCATTTGGGTCACTATCTAAGATTGTGTTTACAGCCATCGGTGTTTTTATTTCTTTTGTATTTTCCATTCTGAATTTTTTAAGTAATTCTTTGGTGTATTTATGTTGAGAAATATAGTTTCCTTCATTTGTCTGTTTGATTTGTAATTCTAAGAAATATGTTAGTTTTCCCACTAAGCTCATTTCAAATTCTTTTTCCATTAGATTAATAAATTCTTCTAGAAATTCTGAATTTGTTGAGCCAAATATTATGTCATCCACGTATATTTGTGCAATAAATATGTTTGTATTTAGTGATTTAACAAACAAGGTTGGGTCAATTTGACCTTGTTTGAATCCTTTAGATGTTAGGTAAGATGTTAGCCTCTCATACCAAGCCCTGGGTGCTTGTTTAAGTCCATATAGGGCTTTCTTTAATTTAAAAACATAATCAGGGTGTTCTAGACTTTCAAAACTAGGAGGCTGACCTACATAAACTTCTTCTTTGATTAGTCCATTAAGAAAGGCAGACTTAACATCCATTTGGTATAGTTTAAATCCCTTATGGGCTGCATAACTTAATAACATTCTAATGGATTCTAATTTGGCTACTGGGGCATATGTTTCGTCATAGTCAAGTCCTTCAACTTGACTAAATCCTTTGGCAACCAGCCTAGCCTTATTTCTAGTAATTTCCCCAGTTTCACTTAGTTTGTTTCTGAATACCCAAGTAAACCTAGAGTAATCGTCTATAATTACTAAACAATATAAGTTTCCATTAATGGATTTGACTCCATGGGAGTCAAAAAGATCTAAATGTAGAAGTTCTAAGATTGAGTTAGTTTGTGGTTGATTTGTTTGTTTGTGGGTTGATTTAGTTTGTTTTCCTTGTTGACAAGCATTACATATAGTTGAATCTAAGTTAGGTAACTTTGGTAAGCCTTTTACAAGTCCATTTAGTTTACTTATATTTCTAAAGTTGGTGTGAGACATTCTCCTATGCCATAACCAAGTTTCTTCTTTTTGTGTTAAATAACACTTAATGAAAGAAATGGTTAAGTTGATGACATAGATGTTGTCTTTTCTAAAACCTTTTAGGCTTATGGTAGGATTATCTAGATGTTTGATTGAGCATTCTGTAGATAGAAATTTGACCTTATACCTAGTATCACACAATTGACTTATACTTAGAAGATTATATTTAAAGTTTTCAACAAGTAAGACATTTGTAATTATAAAGTCTAATTTTAATTCAATATTACCTATACCAATTACCTTGAGTTTGCCGTTGTTTCCAAAGGCAACTGTTCCTAGGCTTTTGTAAGTGAGTTGAGTGAACTTGGTGTGATCTCCAGTCATATGTTTGGAGCAACCACTGTCCAAAATCCACTTGGTTTCCTACAGTAAGTAGGATTTCAAGTTAGTCTTTTGAGCATGCATTAATTTAAGTTTAAAATTAAAATTTTGAAAATAATTTTTTAAGTTTAAAAATTAAAAAATAATTTTTAAGTTTAAAATTTAAAATTTTGAGATTAATTTTTAAGTTTTAAAATTAAAATTTTGAAATTAATTTTTAAGTTTAAAATTAAAATTTTGAAAATAATTTTTAAGTTTTAAAATTAAAATTTTGAAATTAATTTTTAAGTTTTAAAATTAAAAAATAATTTTTAAGTTTACAATTAAAATTTTGAAATTAATTTTTTAAGTTTAAAATTAAAATTTTGAAAATAATTTTTAAGTTTTAAAATTAAAATTTTGAAAATAATTTTTAAGTTTTAAAATTAAAATTTTGAAAATAATTTTTAAGTTTAAAATTAAAATTTTGAAAATAATTTTTAAGTTTAAAATTAAAATTTTGAAAATAATTTTTAAGTTTTAAAATTAAAATTTTGAAAATAATTTTTAAGTTTTAAAATTAAAATTTTGAAAATAATTTTTAAGTTTTAAAATTAAAATTTTGAGATTAATTTTTAAGTTTAAAATTAAAATTTTGAAAATAATTTTTAAGTTTAAAATTAAAAACCTTATTCATCTCACCCGATCTATATTATCAATCAGGGAATCTTATGATTTTGTGAGATGAAATTAGATATTATTTTTTATGGAGTTTTGGTTTAACTTGAGTTAGATTCAGATTTAGCTTTGGTCTCCACAAATAGGCATTCTTCGGATAAATTTCTAAGCTTGGTGAGTCACATGGACGTCATTAGAAGTAACCAACCTTTCGAGATTTTCCGAATAGTCCTATCCACGGAACTTAGTACTAAATCTTGGTCTAACTGGTTAGGATTCATTTAAGGGTAGCTTCGGTCAGTTCCACTTGGCCAAATGCACCAGATCGAAACCATATTTTTCTAGACATGCGATGCCCAAGCTTCCCTAACGTACTATCATCCAAAAATTTCACCAGTACCATGATTCAAGTTAAACTTGGTCTCTTTTTAACTAATCTTAATTACCCTGCCGGGTTAATTAGTTTTGGGTTACCCTGTCGGGTAAGTTAGTTTTGGAGGTGCCAGCTGTTCTGGAGCCTCCCCCTGAATTATTGGCCATTAGTTTAAGTTTTGATTTTAGGCTTGTGTCGATTCTTTTTATAGTTATAGTTAACTTGGTGATAATTTTGTTGATTTTTAAACTGTTTAGATTTTGAATTTGATTTAGTTTTGTATTTTGGATTTTGGTTTGGTTTATTCAATTTTATATAATGTATTTTTTCTTTAGGTATATAATATTGATTGAGTCCTACTTGCGTGGTCAAACACGCTTTTGGAACCCAAGCTAGATTGGTTGACTTGTATTGGATTATTAATGACTTGAAGGTTTTATTTGAATTCGACTTATATCCTAGTCCGGTTTTATTATAACATGCTTTTTGATTATTTAGGATTAAGTCTAAATTTTTTGATCTGGTTGTGAATTTTTCTAACATCTCCTTTAAATTGTTTATTTCATTTTTTAATGATAAATTCTCCTCCTCAAGTGTTAGATCTTGAGTTGGATTCGAATTTTTTAGTTGTTCCTTGAGGTTTTGATTTTCCTCAAGAAGTGATTTGTTTTCATTTTCTACTTTAGTTAATTTACTATTTAAACACGAAATGATTCTAAAAAACTTTTTGTTTAAATTAAAATATACCTCATTCGAGCCTTCGGAAACGAGTACGGACTCATGGCTTGTTTCGGGTTCGGACCCGTCTTCATCTTCCGACTCATTTTCGGCTTCGCGGGCCATCAGTGCGAGGTGGCTCTGATGTTTCTGCTCTTCTTCCTCTGATTCGTCTGAGGAGTCGTCCAACGTTGCTTTGAGTGCTTTCTTTTTTGTTGGCTTTGGTTTGTCGAACTTTAGTTTTGGGCATTCGTTCTTGTAATGTCCCTTTTTGTTGCAGCCGTAGCAAGTCACGTTCTTTTGTTCTGAGGGAGAGCTGATCTTTTGAAGATCCTTTTTGCTGAAGCTCCTCTTTCTCCTGGTGAACATTTTTCTTACCAAGTTCACCAGGTGTTCTTCGTTTTCGGAGTCTTGGTCAGATTCTTCTTCAAATTCAGGCTTGCTTTTCTTTTCTTTGGAGGACTCTGCAAATAGAGCTATACCTTTCTCGGCTCTAGCATTAGTTTGTTCGTGTAATTCTAATTCACAGAAAAGCTCATCTAATTTTAAATTAGAAAGATCCTTAGAAATTTTGTAGGCATCTACTATTGATGCCCATAAACTATTACGTGGAAAGGCGTTTAATGCGTACCTTATTAAGTCTCTGTTCTCCATCTGGTGGCCTATCGCATGAAGCCCGTTGAGGATGTCCTTGATCCTCGCGTGTAGTTGATTCGCTGTTTCTCCTTCCTGCATTTTTATATTAAAAATTTTATTTAAAAACAAGTCTCGTTTTGTTACCTTAGCGTCGCTCGTTCCCTCGTGCAGTTCGATCAACTTGTCCCATAGCTCTTTAGCGTTCTTGTGTGGACCGACTCTGTTCAGTTCTTCTCTTGTCAATCCACACCGTAGAGTGTTGATTGCTTTATTTTCTGTTGATGCTTTTTTCTTGAGATCTGCTGTCCAGTCTTCTGGATCCACTAGATTCCCGGCGTTGTCCACTGGAATTTTGTAGGGTCTCGTGATGCTCATCCACTGGTCGAAGTCTGTTTTGAGGTAGACCTCCATGCGCTTCTTCCAGTAAGGGAAGTCGTCCCCGTTGAAGAGTGGAGGTCGCACTGTGCTGAATCCTTCTTGTTGGGACATTCTGTGCACAGGTAAATAACCAGAAAAAATCCCAAGACTTGGTCTTGGATTAGTAGTGCGGGAAGAGAAAAAATAAAAAAAATCTAGATTCGTGTTGCACTAATTTAAATTGTTTAGAGAAATATTAAGTCAACGAAACACCAGTTTTAAAGTTAATTATAAAAAAAAAACAAAAAAAAAAATTCACCCCCTGTCTGATTGGTGGTTGCACCAAATCAGAGCGGTACCTGCTCTGATACCACTTGTAGGACCGTTAGATTCGATAGAGGGGGGGTGAATATCGATTCGAAAAAGACGAGTATAATCGCAGCGGAAAAATAAAATAGACACAGATGTTTTTACTTCGTTCGGAGCCTGTGACGACTCCTACTCGAAGGCCCGTGGTCCTTGACCACTTTCGTTGGACAATCATTAACAAGTCGAAATATGATTACAGAATAAGTACAGGAAATGCTAGTAATAAAGCAATACCGACAAAGAAAATTAAATAAAAATCGGAAGAGCACTTTTGTCGGAGCGTAGTTGACGTCGCACTTGAATGTCGAGCAGCAAGATCAGCAGTAGAAGAGTTCTAAGTAAAAGTTGATTTTGAAGCTCCTGCCTGGGGCTTCTTTTATATGCTGTTCCGGGCGCCTGGATCCCTTCCGGGCGCCTGGAGTGTGACGTAACTGCTCAAACCAAGATGCTCCACGTGGCGACGACTTGGCTGGATAAAATTCGCCTTCCGGGCGCCCGGATCCCTTCCGGGCGCCCGGATCCCTTCCGGGCGCCCGAACCTCCGGGCGCCCGGACCACCTTGTTCCAGAACGACTCCTTTTTCCTGCAAAACAAGGTTAGTCCGAGGCAAATATACATCCTGTAAAACAAATTGTTAGCACAGTTAAAGTTCAACAGATGGATAAAAAGAGTATGACTTAGATTCCGTCTTTCCGAGACCGGAATCTAGTCACGATCTCGACTTAGACATCCGAAATGGATCTAAGCCGGATCGACGCCTAATGTCCCCTTCCCGGGAACGCGTCCTCACAGTCACTCCCCTCCAGTGACTTACCTCACTTACCTGCCAGATCGACCCGCTTGGACTTCTCGCCAGCTATCCGGTCAGCCCGTCGACCTAGCTGGACTTCTCGCCAAGCGTCCGGTCAGCCCGTCGACCCGCTTGGACTTCTCGCCAGCTATCCGGTCAGCCCGTCGACCTAGCTGGACTTCGTGCCAGACATCCGGTCAGCCCGTCGACCTGTCTGGACTTCTCCTGCACGCTCGATCAAAGTGTCAGACAACAACAAGACTAACTTAACCTATTTGTCATTCATCAAAACCTGGGTTAAATCGTTAGTGCTAGCCGCACCAACAGAGTTAAGCCCCGAAGGCTGACTGTTTTGGGGGCGATTGAGTTTATGCTAGGAGTCATGTCCATAATAAATGCAGATTTGAGCTTCGATGGTCCGACCGACTCTAAGGACGATCATGTTTATGCTAGGAGTGATGTCCATGAGAAGTGAGAAACTAAGCCTTGAATAACTCGTGAAGCCTTAGGGTTTAGATATGATTCTTCCTTATTATATTTTAATACTCTCGTAGAAAATGAAATAAGCAAGGAGGGCACTGTTGTACTCCTTGAGTGTCAGAAATCCACAGAATCTGAAATGAGTTCAATCGAACATGTCTAGGTTCATAGTGGATTTTGACTGAAATCTACTGATGAACCTAGTAGGTCTGATTGAATATATTTCAGGTCCTTTGGATTTTTGAGGCTACAAGGAGTTCAACGGCGCCCTTTATTATTTATTTTGGTTTCTCTGAATATGTTAACACATTATTAGAAGAATCAACTCTAAACCCTAATGTGGGTCCACGTTGGGTTTGATATGATTCCATATCATTCTCACGTTGAGTTTTAGAGTCAATTCTTCAATTCCTTATTATATTTTTACACCTCTAAGAAGTCAAATAAGGAACAGAGGGTATTGTTAGACTCTTTGCAGTCTCAGAAATACATAAGATCTAAAATAGGTCTAATCAGATATATCTATATCTATCAGCAGATTTTGACCAAAATCCACTAATGATCACATTGGACCTAATATGATTCATATCAGGCTCGCGTTGAAGTTTAAAGTCGATTCTTTCTTATTATATTTTAACACATCCGAGTAGTCAAAATAAGCAACGGAGTGCACCGTTGAACTCCTTACAACCTTAAAAATCTATAGAACCTAAAATAAGTTCAATCAGACCTATCTAAGTCTATCAATGAATTTTGATCAAATTTACTAATAAATTTAGATAGATTTAATTGAACTCATCCCGTGTCCTATAAATTTCTAATGCTTAAAGAGTCCAATAATATCTTCTATTATCGATTTCAACTTCATCAGAAATGTTAAAATATTATTAAAAAAATATCTTTAAATTCAACCTATGAATATTTATAGGTACATGAATGAAAAAAAAATCATATTTAACCGGAGGATAAAAAAAACACAATTAAATACACCTTTGATAAATAATAAAGTAGTGTTCGCCTTTCATCAATTCGAAATCTTAATTGCGCTCTCTCATTAGTTGCCGTTATGTTTAAATTGTCCTTTCAAGTCTTAAATATCGATAGACAGACTAACCATTTCACACGTGGAACCATCTAATGTTGGAGCTCTTATGGTTAGGAACACGAATTTTTCCTGTTGGACCATTTCATCATGCCACCCACTATGATACAACGATAGGATATTCAGATTAACATTTAAGTATTCACAATTCGAGCCCCAACTATAATGAATTTGTAAAAAAAAAAATTTCCAAATAGAACACGCAACTAAAGAATATTGAACTCCTGAGCTGCCCGCTGCAAGCACTTTCCGATTTATCCTGATGATCGATGGAAAACTTATGTAAAATCGGACCGATCCTTTTAGGCTCGATGTTACCCAACTTGATTAATCATTTGTTTATATTGTTGAAAACTATTATTATGAGATTGCTTGAATCATGTAAGAAGCTATAATACACTAGACAATTTAGACCTAAAATTTAAAATAGTTTTTAATTTTATTTTTAAGATTATTATTAATTATTAAAGATGTCCTAATAATATTATATTTTATGAATTAATTATATCCTTTCTCATCTATTTTCATATTTAATTTCATAAATAATACCTAATTAATTTTTATTAATAATACTTAATTAATTTTTTAACTAACATAATTAATTTTTAAGCTAGATAAATTCAGATTTTGGCTCGTTAGATTTACCATAATACAATTTCTTATACAAATGAAAGCAAAGACGATCTTATCTTTTAATGTCGGGATGTGTTCTAACTCACTGTATTAACACAAGTTTCAATAAAAATTAAGTTGCTCAAATTTATGTATCAAAGCCAGCTTGTAACGTTTAGGTGTGAAGAAATTTGTCGGTGACTAACTTTTAGATCAATAGAAAGGATCGATCTCGTCTGACCAATGTATCATGGTGCGCAGCAACAAAATTTGATTAAACAGAGGAAGGAGCAAATAATGAACCCAACTAAATGCCAACCTATTTCACTTCTATGTTCAATCACAACTGCCTTCAGAATCGATGAAAATGCTGGGAAGATCACAAGATCCTTCTCGACTTGAGATAAGAGTAGAGTAGAAAAAACGCAGCCACTGCGCCAAATATTATCCCTGTTGTAGTCAACCAAAATGCCCACTGCACCGTATACCAGCATGACATCGTAACAAAATAATGCTTAAAAATAGCGATTAACTATTTAACTTTATGTTGGAGAATTAAAATGAAAAGGGAAGGAGTTAATACCGCATGCTCCTCAAGGTAGGATCTTAGATTCATGCCGAATATTCCTGCACAGTGAATTATATACAACCAATTCATCATCAGAAACAGGAATAACCTTACGATTCTGTTTTTCAATTTTTTTATTGAACATATTGATACAGGAAGCATGCCCCATTTGGCAATGAAAAACAGGATTTAATCTCTTTAACATCTAAGATCACGTCTATAAGAAAAGATAAAAAAGGAAAGCCATAGTTGGAATCCATGTCTGTTTCAGAGAATAGACAGCAGGGATCAGAATGGGGCCGCAGTACATTGACTGTCTAAATGGGCCCTTACAACTAGACTACAGAATGGCACCTTAGAGGAACCAATGGAGTTACATTATATCATATGCAGTGATTTAATTCATCCTCTCGGTAGGACTGATGCCTAAGTCTCTATAATAAGTTGAAAAATGTTAGCTTCTACCTTTTAACCAAAATAAATAAATAAATAAAAATTATGTGCAGCGAAGTCTGCAGGATTGTGAACTTTACTTAATTAATTGGCATGCTTCGGGGATGAAAAAAAGTCAATGCTCTAAAACCCTGTAGAATTAAAATAGCATGCAAAATTTCTGAGGATACGCTTCTGTTGAAGGTCATAGAGGAGGCAACTTTTGAAAAACAAACGCATACGATCTAAATTAGAGGTGCACATGATATAGAATTAAGAGTTCATGATCTAAAGAACGAGCACCAGTGTCCTCTTTCTATGGGGTTTCATTAAGGGCCCCTCTCGAATTCGCATCCAATAGTACAAGGCTTCAGTAACAAAGATCAGCCTTAGGAGATGAGTCATACCTGCTACTAAAGCCCCAACTGCAACACAGAACGTCCCAACTTGGAGAAGCAACTCTACTCTACTAACTTCAAGTCGGCGAGAGCTGGCGATAAATAGGTAAATGAAATTTGATCCATATAAAAATAAACTTACTGAATTGGAACATGAAAATTTTAGACTGCATGTACAAAATCTTTGCGATCCAGTTTATTGTTAAGATATACCAACCTTTAGAGTTTGAAGTTCAAGCCTCCATGTCAAGGTTGAATTTACACAAAATCAAATGATGTTTTCCTCTGTGAATGTTTTCTTGTTTGTAAAATTGGATTTGGAAAGGAAACAAGAAATTAGCATACTAAGGAGCTGAAAGGAAGCCTCAACAATCCATTTGAAGATCATATCATAGGCATCTCCAGGATAGTTGGTGTATTAATCTTAGTCTTTGTGGTCATATAGATTATCCCATGATAAAATGACCAAACATAAAACTATGATGTATTCATTTAATTGCTCTACTTGAACTTCTCTATTTCATTTTTTCAGGAAAATTTCCAACAAAAAGATCACCAACTCCAAGATCAACACAGAAGCAAGGTTCCTACATCAATATTTTTGAAGAAAAATTATATGCTTTCAGGAGGGAGAGTGCTACATCAACATTTCAGATGTTTTATACCATCCTAAGATTTAGGAGGATATTGACATGGATTGCTCAAAATACATCAAATTGAAGGAACAACAAATAAGATGGACAGATCCATCATGAGCCAGCAGTTGGGAATGCAGATATGCTCCGATATGCAGCAAAAATGATCCAGTAGTATGCTGATCTATCTTTTTTCATGACACAGTGTAAATATCATTGTCAAAAGCATCTATCGGACTTTTCACAAAAAAATTTGTAGTATGAACTAAGCTACTGAAAACAAAGCCTTTTAATCTTCTAGTTGCTCTAACTTTTATATGTTAGTGTCACAAAGACAACTTAATTTAGAAGAAATTGCAATCTCCAAGATGCAATACAAAAAATACTAATAATTTAAAATAAAAAAAAACAAGATGGAAGGAGTTATAATGGAAAATTTGAAATGAAAAAATGGCATTCTAGCAACTACACATGGCATAATGGTAAATTTGAAATGCAATATAGAAGAAGCAGCAGTTAAGTATATAATGTTACTAAGCATCATCAAGGCTAAGAAGATAAAAAATTGTAAACCTCAGGTTCACAGCAATAGAGTCTTCCATTTCCTTGGCAGAATCAAGAAGTCTTTCAGCTTGACCATGGCAGGATTCACATCTGAGAAAAGTGAAATAGGTTAAAGCGTCGCAAGAACTTGATCAGCTTATGGGTGTGCGTTGTGTGCTTCTGCTGTCAGTGATTGAAAGGTACAATCCACCCAAATGAGAGAAGCCCCTAAGTTGTTGAGAGCAAACACCATTAAATTGTTAAGACCAACCATTGGCTCAAAGGTGTTAAGCGCAAATGAATAATATTTCACTCATCCAAGCCTATGACTCACCACGTGAGACTAAATTAGGATGTCATAATTTCAAGCACTTAAGGAGGACCATCACAATAAAAATCTAAGCCCAATTCATAGACCAAACCATCCCTATTCAGCAGGTTCAAGTTTTCTTTCCAAAACACCTTCCATATCTAGAATTACCTTTGCTCCTATACCAATTGAAACAATTGCTCAGACAAGAAAACCAACTCAATAACTCGTGAACTCAATAACTCGTGAAGCTCAACTACTGACCCACAATGCTTAAGCCCAAGTTAGTGATAGTTCTCTGATTTACACCTATACCTCTTTAATTAGAGCACAACTCTACATGTGAACTTATTGAGATGCCAGTGTGCTTGAGAATTCCTTAGGAGAGTTAATGTTTTTGTATCCTCGAGTGACAACGTTATCATATCCTAGAAAATGATACACGGTCCCTATAAATGCCCCTGATTAGACGATGAGACTCTTTGCTGAAGTTTACTAAATGAATGAATTTGTCAATGCTGAGGCCGATCATGAAGGTTCTCTATTAAGGTATGAACGTTCCCAAGTAACAGAAAGGATATCTAGATTTATTTCCTTCTCACTATAATTTTTTAAACAAATGTGAAGTTTCATATTTATTAGAATACAGTACCGTTGAAGATAATTCTCCAAGAGCATTTCGATCTCTTCCTCTTCTTCTGTAGAATATTGTCCCATCATGAGACAAAATGAAGACATTAGTGGAAGAATACATTACACAATATTCTATGGTCCAAATAAAAAAACATGTAGTGTCAAATAAGTACATAGGAATCACAATAGTTACTTTAGAAAGAAACAAGATAAATTATAATGGAAAGATGACAAAATAAGCTTACGAAAATTTAATGTCAAACTAATAACAATATCTAAAATGTTATTTTAGCAATAGCAAGGAGTGGTTGTGGTGTGTAGAGTCTTAGATATTTTGATTTTAGAATATCTATTATTCTACCAATATTGATGAGAATCTATTATCCACAGAATTAAAGCTGTGTGGTTAGAATTTTTTTTTCCCATCACATCAAGCTCTAATGATGAAAAAAAATAAAAAATCAAGGACCCCAAACAGTTGTGGCTTGCAACTTATTATGGAAAAGTTATGGAAGTATGCAGGCCTTCCAAAGAGAATTTATATTAGAAGCCTGTATTTTATGAAGAAAAGCAACATAATCTATAAAACCAAGTATTTGACCGGGAAATATGTGTAGGGTACAAGCTACATCAATGCATGAGTTCATGCATATCAAAAAGATCCTACAAATTATACTGTCATACCTCATTTGCATAAAATTTGGCCACAGTGCATAGGATGGCAGATAAATATAAAATCACAAGTATACAATCTCTCTGATATCATTCTTCTAAGATGTGACTAGAGTAAGGAATCTGGAGAGAACCTAGAGTAGGAAAAAGAAGAAATACAAATTCATGCACCTTCAGCAATTTGTTTGTCCAAGAGAAGGGAACATTCCACGTCATTACTCCCCCGGCGAATTGTGCAATTTCTCCCCATTATGCATATGCGACGAATTTCATGAGGATCCTCAAGAAGATCAAGAAGCATCTGTTTCAACTCTCCTGCTCGTGAACCCAATTCAACCTTTAATTGCACACAGAAAGAAAAATTAATACACAATGTTACACACATCTAAAATCAAAGGATACTATATCAGTCATTTGACATGCCAAAGTTTGTTTGCTCAGACGTAGATCTTCCAACACATCGGCTGTCAATCTATTGGGAAGAAGAAGAACTTCAAGTAATGCAACCACCTAAGACAAAAATCCAGTCCATCATTTCATATTACGAATAGAGTATATTCGAGTAGAGAAGTATATTTGAGTAGAGAAGTTGGGAGGGCTAAACAAAATAGTATGATGATTTATCTAAATATGAGTGTCATAATTTCTGCTCTTGGATAAGTAATTTTCAATGATTATGGTTGTAATATTTGATAAATGCTCCACATAATTGAAAAGCTAATTATACTTTGAGAAAAAAAAATAATTTGAGGTTACTTGTGACAGCCTAGCAGAATGTGTTCTGTGAATAGAGAGAACTAATGCCAGTGTTAACAAAGTCCTATAAGAATAAAAGAGTAATCAAACAACTTAACAGATGTGGGAGGTGCAGTTACTCTTATCTGAATGTGGTTCCTAATAGCATAACTGCAATAAAAATTTATTTTCTAATCAACAAATCATCAAATCCAATCTGTAAAAAAATGCAAATGAACAATGCAGAGAAGCACTAGATGCCCAAGTAATCTCTCACCAAGTTATGCCTAAGTAACCACTAAAGGACTGTTGGGACACGAATGAGCTAGAATGGAGGGTGAATAGCTCACTTCGCTTCTTCGAACTTGATTTACAACGGAAACTTGAAGCGAAGACTCCACAATGCTAACACCTTCGATTTTATTTAGTATCCATCTCCGCGAGGTGACTAATCCAACGGTCCACTCCTTACTAAGCTTCACTATGAAAACCTCCTTCTCGGAGGCTGAGAAGCCTCGTACAATCTCGAACACGAGAAATACAATAAGAAATGAAAGTAAATACAATGAATACCAACAACTTTACATGAATGTTGCTTTGAGCGCTTTCTTGTTACTTGAAAATATCTCTTGATTGATTGAAAATGCAACAACACTTCCCTTCTAACTTCACAAGAACCAACCGCTCGTTCTCTTCGCAAAACCCCCTTTTCTAGGGTTTCTTTTATGCTAAAAAATGCCTCCCAATCGATTAGCCTTACCACGTCAAATTGACCGTTCAAAAAAGAACGACTCTTTTTTGTCCGTCCAATCAATTGACAACTTCTAATCAATTGACCCAATCGATTAGCCTTAGGGCATCTCCAACCCATCACCAAAACACCAAATTTGGTGTAAATTTAACACCAAATTGCTCCAACCCATACACCAAATCCCATCCCAAATATGGTGATGTGAATAGTGCAACACCAAATTCACATCACCATATTTGGTGATGGAGAAATTTTTTTTTTATTAATTTTATTATATTATTATAAAATCAAATGTAATTAATTAATCATTATTATTTTCTTTATCTTTATTTATAGTATAATTAAATGTAATTATTATTTATTATAAATTTAAATTAAGTGTATTTAATAGCATATTTAAATTTTATTATGTATATTTGTAAATATTTAATTTATTAAAATTATTATTTTAATTTTATTTAATATATTTTAATTATAATTACATTTATAAATTATCACTAATTTCATAAACATAATACAATAAAATATTAAAAAAATTTATATGCATAAATATAAAATACATTACCCATTACATTGACATAATATTCTAAGAAGTAGTAATTTTAAATATAATAATTATCATATAAAAAAAATTAATAAGAATAATAGAATATTCTAAAGAATATTCCTTTTTGGTGTGATATGGTGTTGATGGGTTGGAGTTGAAATAGTGTTTGATGTTAAAATTGCACCATTTTAGTGTGAAAATTACACCAAATTTGGTAATGTGGGTTGGAGATGGTCTTACCACGTCAAATTGACCGTTCAAAAAAGAATGACTCTTTTTTGTCCGTCCAATCAATTGACCCAATCAATTCAGAAGCTTTCTGTTCTCGCGAAAAGCACTGATTGCCCCAATCGATTCGAGCATCTTCTGTGTTGTCGCGAGAAATTGGCCAAGCCAATCGATTTCGAGACATAGTATGCTCCCAAATAATGCCTTCAATGGATCACACACTCTAATCGATTGCTCAACCCTAAGCTCTGATCCGAGCTTAGGGTTCTTTTGCCCAACACTAAAGTCTGACTCGTTGGGACTTCCCGTTGCCTAGCATCGGATCAACCTTGATCTGTCAGGGCTTCTTCGCCAAGTGTCCGATCCTCCTTGAACAACTTAGACTTTCCTTTTCCTACTTCCCATTGGACTTCCGATCACCAATTGTCCGGTCAACCTTTGCCCCAATTAGACTTTTTCTTTCCTAGCTCTGCTAGGACTTCCCCTTACCTAACTTCCAGTTAGAAATAATCACTCGGTAAACTTCCAACCTGCCTAACCTCCAGTTAGAACTTCCCGTTGTCGAACCTCCAATTAGGACTTTTCCTTGTTTAACCTCAGTCGGTAAACTTTTCACTTATCTAACTTTCAATTAGGACTTTCTATTACCTAACCTCTAATTAGTGTTTTCCTATGCCCAATCTAAATTAAGCCTTTCCGTTGCCTAATTTTCGATTAGAACTTCCTGTTGTCTAACCTCAATTAAGACTAATCACTTGATAAACTTCTCGGTTAGTGTAAGTACCCCAAGTTAGTTTTGATGTGATCAATCGAGTTAAATTAGGTCTTATGATGTTTTGATGCCTTGTGTCTAAATGTGCAAAAATTTAGAAGCACAAGAAGTTGAGCGGAAAATACAGCGAGCGAGAAGGATGACACAGAAAGAGAGCCAATGGGCTCAGTGCATCCAAGGGACGAGAAGATACGGAAATGTATACCGGTGGACAAGAAGGACGTGTGCGACGTTCAAGGGACGAGAAATCAGGGAAGAATCTTGCTTAAGGAGAAGGTCGGAATTGAGTTCGCTGAATGACCGGAGTTGCATCCAAGCGAGCGGGATCGAAGAAGATCAACTTAGAGGTTGATCTTGAAAACCCAAGGTGCCTCACTTGTGATTACATCTGCCAGTCGCCGGAGTGCAAGCGCCTCCAAGAAGCATGGAGGCGCCCTCGTGCCTCAAGGAGGCGCCTTGCTAGAGACTAGAGTCACCCTCACACCTCTATCAGAGGCACCCTAGAGCTTCTATAGAGGCGCCTCGAATGAATAGTAGTTGTTAGGCTACCGTTGAGAAGAGGATAACCTTTTATCCTCTTAAAAACACCTTGGATTCCCTTGGAGGAGCCTCCAAACAACGATAACTTTTTCCGAGAGGCTATAAAAAGTCCCCTTGGAGCTAGGAATTATATATCAATCATTGTACTAAGCTTTTTAGTAATTCCTGAGCTTTCAAAGACTATAAGAGGCTACTCCGCATTTACGAATGAGAATTTTAATAGAGCTTTCAACTATCTTGGATTAACAACCTAAGTTGAAACCAAGTAAAATCTTTTGTCCTCTTACTTTATTTCTGCTATTTTATGTTAATTAATTTTGCTTAATTAATTGTGCATCCTTGCTAAAGCAAAAGCAAGAGATATTATCCTAACTCAATTTTCAGGACTATTCACCCCCCTCTAGCCGACCTAACACAGGACCTACAATTGGTATCAGAGTCAAATCGCTCTAGAAGGACTAATCTAAAGCAAGAAGATAATGGCCGAATCGAGCATTTACCCGCCAAAGTTCGAGGGGAAGTTCACAATTTGGAAGTGCAAAATGGATGTATCCTTTAAAACAAGTTTTGAAATTCTTTTAACTATAAAATATAGTTATGTAGCACTCAAAGATCAGCATGGAGAGGAGAAAAAAAAACACACCTTTAGAGCAAAAAAAAAGCAAAACGACTTCGTGGCGAATTACTCCCCCGGAAAGAGAGATGAATGACACGGAAAGAGAGTCAATGGGCTTGGTGCATTCGAGGGACGAGAAGATACGGAAGAGTATACGGTGGACGAGAAGGACGTGTGCGCCGTTCAAGGGACGAGAAATCAGGGAGGAAGCTTGCTTAAGGAGAAGGTCGGAATTGAGTTCGCTGGATGACCGGAGTTTCATCCAAGCGAGCGGGATCGAAGAAGATCAACTTAGAGGTTGATTTTGAAAACCCAAGGTGTCTCACTTGTGATTAAGGGCACCTCGGGTGCCAGAATTACATCTACCAGCCGCCGGAGTGCAAGCACCTCCAAGGAGCATGGAGGCGCCCTCGTGCCTCAAGGAGGCGCCTTGCTGGATACTAGAATCACCCTCACACCTCTATTAGAGGCGCCTCGAATGAATAGTAGTTGTTAGGTTACCGTTGAGAAGAGGATAACCTTTTATCCTCTTAAAAACGCCTTGGATTCTCTTGGAGGAGCCTCTAAACAACGATAACTTTTTCCGGGAGACTATAAAAAGTCCCCTTGGAGTTAGGAATTATATATCAATCATTGTACTAAGCTTTTTAGTAATTCTTGAGCTTTCAAAGACTATAAGAGGCTACTCCATATTTACGGATGAGAATTTTAATAGAGCTTTCAACTATCTTGGATTAACAACATCCTAAGTTGAAACAAGTAAAATCTTTTGTCATCTTACTTTATTTCTGTTATTTTATGTTAATTAATTTTGCTTAATTAATTGTGCATCCTTGCTAAAGAAAAAGCAAGAGATATTATCCTAACTCAATTTTCAGGACTATTCGTCCCCCTCTAGCCGGCCTAACACGGGACCTACAATTGGTATTAGAGTCAAATCGCTCTAGAAGGACTAATCTAAAGCAAGAAGACAATGGCCGGATCGAGCATTTATCCGCCAAAGTTCGAGGGGGAGTTCACAATTTGGAAGTGCAAAATGGATGTATCCTTTAAAACAGATTTTGAAATTCTTTTAACTATAAAATATGATTATGTAGCACTCAAATATCAGCACGAAGAGGAGAAAAAAAACACATCTTTAGAGCAAAAGGAGCAAAACGACTTCGTGGCGAACGACAAAACAGAGTTTTTCTTCCACCCCAAGAAATCAATCGAATCAGTAGCTACGACTTGGCAAAAGAACTTTGGGAGAAATTCCTAGAGTTGTACGAAGAAATCTCGGAGGCCAAACTCATAAGACAGGACCTACTTCGAAACCAACTTAGCAACCTCCAAATGGAAAAGGAAGAATCGATCGCTAATCTACATATAAGAATCAAGAAGTTGCTTACCGGACTCGCAAACCTCGGAGAGTTGGTAATGAATCGGGATTCGCTAAGGTATGTGCTGAATGCTTTTCTAAGAACACCCGAGTGGGCGTCTATAGTAGATTCCTTCTACATCTCTGAGGACCACGAGGTAAGTACCTTAGAGAATTTATTTTCAACTTTTGAACTTCACGAGTCGAGATGTGCAAGTTTAAGAAATAAAGAAGAAACGTCAGCATAGAAGTTAGCATTAAAAGCCAACAAAAAAGATGAACCAAAGTCAGATTCTTCACTCAACGACGGCAAAAAAGCATTTATGGTAAGAAAAATAAGTTTATTAAAACTAATAGATTTAATAAGTCATCGGCCAAGAAGTTTCTTCCAAGAAAGAGGAAAGTCAGATGCTACAACTACCAAGAAGAAGGACATATAAAGGACAATTGCCCGAACTTGAAGAAAAGGGAGAAAGAAAAAGACAAATGGTCAAGACAAACGAAACATAAAAATCTAAAAACCACGTGGGACGAGTCATCGTCAGAGTCTGAGATTGAGGTCTACGCTGGACTTGCACTTATGGCAAATCATCAAGAAGCTGAAGATGAAGCAAGCTCATCCAAAATGAGCATTGAGAGCATCGATGAAGGGGGAGCTTCGAATTACGAATCAGACACGGTAAGTGAGGTACGACTATTACCTCCTGATCAGTTATATGAAGGTATAAAGATGTTATCCAGATCATTATGCAAACTACGAAATACATGTATGAATTTAAAAATAGAAAACAAGGAGTTAAAGATAAACTTACCAAAAGCATGTCTATTAGAACTTTTTGACAAAGTTCAGATGGAAAACTCTAACAGGGGTGTATTCAATCAAGAGATTGAATGACTTTCATTGACTTTTTTTTAATGATAGATTTTGGTGAAGTTGATAGATTTTTATTGACTTTTATAGAATCTCATATAATTGTGAAAAGAATTCCATGGAGTTCTATAGACTTTTTTGTAAGACTTTTACACACATTTATAAATTTCATGGAAACTTGTGGATTAGGGGGTGTATTCAATCTTGAAAAGCGTAAGCGGTCATGGTCTCGCACTATATTTATTTTCAAAGAAAATAAAAAATACCTAATTAAATTTATTTTTTTAATAAAATAATAAATAGCATACTTGTCCATAAAAAAACTTTTTCAACTTTTTATACTTTTATCTTGTTTTGGCGAGAAAATAACCTATCACTTAAAAAAAACTTTAATAATATAATTTTAAATCCAACAATATTATAATAATTTTAAATATTTTTATTTACAATTTTGATCTAAAATGTTGGTCGACCCTTTAATTTGGTCAAATTTTTAATAAAATATTGAATTGATAAATTTGATTAATAATAATATTATTAAAGTAAATAAATATAAATACAAAAAAAATATTTAGGAATTTTTAAAATTTAATAAATTTTATAGAATATTTTTATGTCGAATTTCATTAGACTTTATTAAATTATCTATTAATTAAGTTGAGAATTAATTTAATTTATTAATATATATTTTATATTAAAACCTAATGTCTCAAGTTTCTCATCCCTTTACGTACAGCGCCGCCATCCAAATCGACTTTGACTTCGATCTGCTCGCAAGTAGCCGACGGAAGCATTACCGGCCACCTCAAATAATTTTTTTTATTTGTTTTCCTCCTTTCGGCGCACCGCAGGCTTCACTGGATGACACTCATTGCTTCCCATCATGAGCGTGAGCCGCCGCTGTGAGCCGCTGCCAAAGAAAAGGCTACAAATGGCTGTTGTTTCATTCTAGCCGTTCCGATACAAATGGCTATTGTTATAATGTCGGAGAACGACATTTCAAAGGACTCTCAACTTCGCATGAAATACATGATGAGAGGTTGATATAAGTCGCCGAGAGGTTGGACAAGGACAGGGCCTTTAAGATCAAAGAAATAATCAAAATCGAGGAGCGATAAGAAAAATAACTTATTTGTATAGAAATCTCAAGGGTGAGGAGAAGACTTTTTATTTTATTTTTAAAATTGTACCAAATGTTTTGGAGAGCTCTTATTAGTTAAAATTTATATCTAAGGATTTCTAAAAGAAACCATGAAAATTTATTGAAACTTTGGATACCAAAAGATTTTCAGAGTTTTAAAAAGTCAAGTTTGAATACCACATGACTTTTTAAAACTCTATAAAAATCTAATTTGGATACCACTAGATTTCTATAAAGTTTATAAAAGTCTAGATTGAATACACCTAGACTTTTAAAATCCACAAAAATCATTCAAAGTAATTACAAGTCCAACATTAAATACAACCCCCTAAATTAAAAAAGCAAATAGAAATATTGAAAAAATGATACATGCTCAAATTTTTAGGACTAAATTCGTATATTATGAATTATAGGAGCCAAATTATAAAAATAGCTAGAAATTATGTTCCTAAAAAATATTTGATAAATCCCAATAGATAGAAACTTATATTGGATTCCCAAATCATGCTTAATCTGATTTACCTAATTTTTATATGCATGCTCAAAATTTAATTTACTTTAATTTTAATATTGTTTGTAAAAATTAATTAATAGACCTTCGTTTACATTTTCTCTCCAATTTTTTTTTGTGTGGAAATGAAATTCTTATCTGCTAACAGAAATATTTTCGATATTGTTTTGACCTCCATATTATTTTTTATGAATTTTCTAACGAAAATCGTATTTTTAAAATTAAAATTATTTCAAAAATTAATTTTTCTATAACATAACATAAGATTTGTTGTTGATAGAAATTATTTCAAAAAATTTCGACCGTTATATTAATTTTTATGAATTTTTTATTGACAGAAATGTTTTAACAATTAAAAATTCTTGAAAATTTATTTTTAAAAGATTTAATTTTTCAGTACATAAACATTACATTTCAAATACTTAAAAAAATTGGCATGATTTTTTGAAGTATAAAACTATTTTTAAACATTAAATTTTCAAAAAATCCATTTCTGTGTCAAAATATTTATTTTGATAATAAAAAAATAATTTGTTCATGAAA
Source organism: Zingiber officinale (assembly GCF_018446385.1). Classification (NCBI taxonomy): domain Eukaryota; kingdom Viridiplantae; phylum Streptophyta; class Magnoliopsida; order Zingiberales; family Zingiberaceae; genus Zingiber; species Zingiber officinale. The sequence goes on from NC_056001.1 coordinate 5,608,185, forward strand.
ATTTTTATACTGATCCGTAAACTTATCTTTGACACCAACAAAAATTTTCAAAATTTTTCCCAAAGTTAAAATAATTTTTAAATTATTTTTAAGAAATCTAAAAATCAATTTATTTAGTAAAAATCAACAACTTTGGGAAGTTTATGTACAACCCCTAGAAAAATTTCAGATTTTTTTTCTAACTTTGCCTATTTTTCGTTTAGTTTTTTTTTTTTTTTTTTTTTTTTTTGATGTGATCAAAGGGGAGATTTTATTTATTTATTTCTTTAATTGCTATTGCATTCATCTTATTACATTTGACACTTGCACTTAAATATCATATTTATGTTTTAATTGCATTTTATTTGTCTGCTTTATCCTAATCTTAACTCGGGTTGATGCACATCAAAAAAAAGGAGAGATTGTAAATACCCCGAGTTAGTTTTAATGTGATCAACTAAGTGTATTTAAGTGTGCAAGAACTTAGGAGCATGAGAAGTCAAGCGTAAGACACAATGAGTGAGAAAGATGACACGGGAAAGAAGTCGATAGGCTTGGTGCATCTGATGGACGAGAAATTGTGGAAGAGTACACCGGTGGATGAGAAAGACGTGCACTACGTTCGAGAGACGAGAAGTCGGAGAGGAAACATGCTCGAGGAGAAGGTCAGAATTGAGTTCGGGTGAGCTAAACTATGGATGATTGGAGTATCACCCAAGTGAACAGTATCGAAGAAGATAAACTTGGAGGTTGATCTTGAAGATCCAAGGCGCCTCACTTGTAATTGAGGGCGCCTCGAGTGCCAAAATTACATCTGTCAGCCGCCAAGTGAAGGCGCCTCCAAGGAGCATGGAGGCGCCTTGCTAGAGACTGAAGGCGCCCTCGCGCCTTATTGGAGGTACCCTAGGGCTTCTATAGAGACGCCTCCAATGAATAGTAGTCGTTAGGCTACCGTTGAGAAGAGAATAAACTTTTATCCTTTTGGAGACGTCCTGGATCCCCTTGGAGGCGCCTCCCAGCAAAAAACCCTTTACAGCTAGGAATTATATATCAATAATTGTACTAATCTTTCTAGTAATTCCTAAGCTTTCAAAGACCGTAAAAGACTACTCCGCCTTCACGAAGGAGAATTTTAGTGGAACTTTCAACTGTCTTGGACTAACCACCACCTAGGTTATAACCAAGTAAAATCTTTTGGCCTCTTAGGCTCTTACTCTATTTCTAATATTTTATGTTAATTACTTTTGCATAATTAATTGTGCATCCTATTAAAGAAAAAGCAAGAGATATTATTCTAACTTAATTTTCAGGACTACTCACCCCCTCTAACCGGCCTAACACAGGACCTACAGTTAGGACTTTTTATTGTCTAACCTCTAGTTAGGGTTTTTCCTTGCCCAACCAAAATTAAGACTTTTTATTGTCTAGCCTCCAGTTAGGACTTCCCGTTGCCTAACCTCCCGTTATGACTTTCCCTTGCCTAACCTATAGTTAGAACTTTCCCTTGCTTAACCTATAGTTAGGACTTTCTGTTATCTAACCTCTAGTTAGGACTTTCCCTTACCTAACCTCCAGATAAGACTTTTCCTTACTTAGTCTCAATTAGGATTTTTCATTACCTAACCTCTAGTTAGGACTTTCCTAGTAAAGTATTCGGTCCTCTCTTAACCTACTTGACTTCTCTCATACATTGTTAAACATTGAAACTCAAACTAAGACCAACCCGAGCTTAGTCAAACTGATCATCGTTGACCCGAGAACAATTGCACCAACAATCTCCCTCTTTTCGATGTTTGACAATATGATGAAGTTAGGCTAACCCATATTAGCCCAACTTCATCTCATGCCAAAGCATAAATGAGGGGCTCCTAACTTAAATCCTACACACAAACTATAAATGTTCTCCCAAGATTCATCTAACCATGACAATGAAGGTTCTCTAACTTCCATTGTTTCGATTTTTCAAAATTCCTCTTATCACAATGAAGGTTTCAAGCTTCCATTGTTTCCAATGTTTAACCTTAAGAATACCATCCTTCTATAGATCTCGTTCCTTATCGAAATCATGTCTTTAAGGTGAAACTCCCCACTTAAAGCTTGCTTCAATTTCTATCATTGCACTAATAATGATTTGAAGTTCCTAAACTTTTAGGAAATCCTAAAATTAAAGTCATGAGACTAAAAATTCAACCTTGAATTTAAACCTCCTCAACTCCTCATTAGTCCCCTTTGACCATCCATTTCTCATTTTCATCAACAAAATATCCTCAAATGCTTGTCCAAGCATTTCATAGGGTTAGGAATAATTAAATAACCTAAATGTAGCTTAATCAACTAAAATAAACCCATTTCAATCTAAATCAATCACAACCAATCAATTGGTTTCAGTTATCAATCGGTTCCGGCCAATACCAATCGATTGGTGTTGAATACAATTTGATTCCACGAGTTTATGTACTCGCGGAAATTCACCACCAATCAATTGGTGTGTGGTAATCGATTAACGCAATCGATTGTTGTATCTAACATTCCTAATTGCAATTTCAGACTGAAATTCAGAAATCCATAAATAATTCTACGCTTTTCCAAAAATCATGAAATTTCATGTAAACATTAGGGGAAAAATAATTCTCTATGAAAATATATCTCAATATTGTACTCTAACTTTGTATCTAACTAATCATTGGTGATTCCTATCAACAAATAAACTTTCCTATGGTTTTCCAACATATTTTTGAAATCATTTTCAAAACAAATTTCCAACAACGATTTTTGCTTTAAATGCACATGACTTGCACATTAGCTTTCCCCATTATTGAACTTTACAAAATTTATGTGTTTTAGATGAAACTAAAATTCAAATAGATGCACTAAATCAACATCTTGAGTTTTGCTCATTCTCCTAACATCTCACTTGTATCTAATGTATCTCAATACACACACAAGTCACTTTATGATCATTGTGAGATGTAAAATAGATTTTTCCTAAAATCAAGGGATCATGTATCTCTAACTAGATATTTTGATTTTGATCATCCTACCTAGGATATCAATTAATATCATTGTCCTTAATTATAAGGAATTAAAAATACTGCGTGATAATGATTATGACGTACATTAAATGAGTTAATCGATGGCCCAATCAATTCCGGGGCATACTATGCTCCCAAATAAGGCCTCCAATCAATTGCACCCGATTAGTTTGAGCCAATCGATTATTCTAATCGATTGTCCAACCATAAGCTCTGATCTAAGTTTAGGGTCCTTTGTCTAACACTAAAGTCAGTCATGACTCATTGGGACTTCCCGTTACCTAGCATTCGATCAACGTTAACCTGCCAGGGCTTCTTAACCAAGTGCTTGATCCACCCACTTGGACTTTCCTTTGCCAACTTCCCGTTGAACTTCCGATCACCATGTGGTTGGTGATCCATTTGGACTTTTCCTTTCCTAGCCCTGCTAGAACTTTCCTTTGCCTAATCTCTAGTTAAGAGTAATCACTCGGTAGACCTCTCACCTGCCTAACCTTCGATTAGAACTTCCTATTGCCTAACCTCAGTTAAGACTTTTCTCTTACCAAACCTTAGTTAAGAATAGTTATTCGATAGACTTCTTACCTGCTTAATTTCAAGTTAGGACTTCTCGTTACCTAACTTCGTAGGATTTTTCGTTGCCTAACCTCCAGTTAGGGTTTTCCCTTGTCTAACCTCAATAAAGACTTTCCATTGCCTAACCTAAAACTTCCTGTTGTCTAACTTTTAGTTGAAACTTTCTCTTGCCTAACCTCAGTTAGGACCTTCCGTTCTCTAACTTCCCATTAGGACTTTCCCAAACATCCGGTCCTATCTTGACTTACTTGACTTTTCTCTCACATATTGTCAAACATCGAAACTCAAGCTCGGACCAATCCGAGCTTAGTCAAACTGGTCAACCTTCACCCGAGGACGATTGCACTAACAAGGACAACATGAAGCAATCAATATCTACTTATGCTTCAATAGTTTACCTAAACTGAACTTCATCTAGAAATATGGACAATTAATATAAAAGAAAACACTCACACGAGGTTCAATATCCATTATTCTGTGCTCCAACCGGTTTATTCGAGAAAGTAGTGCAGCTTCAACAACCTGCAAAAAATATTAAGTATTCCAATCCTTCAGATTTCATTGTCTTTACGAACCAAAATTACAACTAAAAAGGAACCAGAAAATTCCATATAATTTCAACACACAAACCTGAATTGTTTTATTGAATTGATAATTCTATACCTCGAGCTCAAAAGGCATGGCAAGTCCACCGCTGTTGCTTTTAGAATTTAAGCGAGGCAACAATGTTTTTAAGAAGGCTCTCCCTCCTTTTCTATAAAGTGAAAGAAACAGGCTATATGATTGTGTATGTGCACATAAAGCTGGTGAAATATACAATGAAAGACCTGCACCTGTTATAATCAAATATAAGAACACGTTCATTCATAACAATTGCCCTTAAGGAGCCCAAATTCATTAATATAGCTTGTTCTCGCACCTACCATAAAGTGGTGTAAAAAAGTAAATAAGTGCATATAAAATTGTAGGAAACATTATGCAAAAAATTGTATCTGTTAAATCTAGAAACAATTACTGGCACCATTAACCACCAAGCATGGAAAAGGCAGAAATCTGGTTATCTGTGCTAGTTACATATGAAGGCACATTGAGATGCATAAATTCCTGTTTTTATATTTAGCAAGTTATGCAAAACATTGTAAAAAGGGAAATAGAAAACCATGTCATTTTAATCCCAAGGCATAATAATCTATCAGGAGACTCAGAATACATAAATATAACATAGCTAAAATAAATAAATAAATAAAAGAGCATAGGATGAAGTTGTGACTTCACATGGCTACCAATATTCTGAAATAATTTTTTGTGCAAAACTGTTCCTGAGTAGCCTAATATCTAAGGAACCAAAAAAAAGGAATAATATGGATCATCAATTATGGAGCTATTGGTTAAAAAGAATCTTCTGTGGCTCAGGTCACCTCCCCTATCAAGATCAAGCTACTGGGAACCAGATGGTTTCCACTTAAACCATGTTAGTTTCTTTAAAAGTAGTGGAGAAAAGACATCATAAAAATGAAACAAAGAAAGGTCCGGTGTTCATGTATAAGAAAGAGAGTCCAAGATTGTGTTGCGTTTATCTTTTTTTTTAAAAAAGACCCAAAATGAAACCCAAGGATTATATAATATAGAAGAATCAGTCTGTTAACACCACAAGTTATTTATTTAAAGTCCATCCATAGCAGAAAATAACATAAAACAAAGTAATAAGGTTCACAAATTGCTTAATTTTACCAGCAAAGATGGCATTGAATTCATCAGCCACAATGATGGGTCTACACTCCTGACATCTCTGGGTCGTAGGCCTAAGACGCAATATGCATGAAGGAATTAAAATTACAATAACAATAAAACTAGAAGACAATTAGAAAAAGAATATTGTGATGTAGCATAAGAGCTCTGAAACCAAATTGATGTAGAACAAGAAGGCTCTAATGCCAAATCGAAGCGACAATAAATTGCTCTCATATCAAATTGATGTAACACAATAACACACTCTAGTGCCAACTTGATGTAACACCAAATTAAATCCTCAATTCCCACAAATTTTGGTCCGAAATTGATAAAACATAATATAAGTATCCCACAAAGAGAAGAACAATCTCACACGGAGAATTTGAAAAATTAGAACTTTATTGATTAAAAGCTAATTACTTCGTAGAGATGAAATTTTTATATGCTCAGAAGTGATTGATCTTGTCTTTGAAAAATAAAATTGCCAAATTATTGACCATACAGTAGATAAATAACTAGATGGGACCATAACTTTATGACAAGAAATTAAAATTGATAAAGTAGCAGGAAGTAGAAAGGATTGTACTGATATAATCAATAAAAACAGCTCAACGGTTGAAGTAGAAAATAAACAGAACAAGTACAACATATAGGAGATGGCAAATGATGCTGTCTATGATGCCAGTTAATCTTCTTTTGCAGTTTTGATATGAAATAAAATAATAAATATCAAGTTTGAGAAATTAGTTTCCCACCGCTAGATTTCAACAATTGTCGCCTGTTAATCTTCCTTGTAGACACTGTACCATCTGATTTAACTTCAATCACCTGGATGTAACAACTCCAATTACAAATCCATCATACGTTCTGATTTGAACTAGTACTCATTTTGAAACTACATCAAATGCCCACGAATACTCTACAAATCATATGGAGAGTCAGAAGAAATACACTGAAAAATCAGATTTTGCCATCCATGTGGAGAACAGAAGCGAACCCTATCAATCTTCATTCAGTAAAACGCCAACCATGCTTTTAGATAACAAGAAAGTAGTACAGGTATTTTCTAGTATAAGTCAAGAGTTATTGACATGGTTAAGTGTTATTTTTGGTGAAAGTATTGGGATGTGAAGTTACATTCTCACAGTAGGATAAAGAGATTCTATCAAGCATGAAATATACTATTAGACCAAAGAAAATAATTATATGACAGTAATCTAGCTTTCTGAAATCAAGAATAACAAGATGCGAATGTAAGCATATAGCAGCATATAGTCTATCTCTACAAACTTCAAATGTTTTGTAATGATGTCTCAAATAGTGAACTCAGTGCCCTTTTAGATTATTACCTATATATTAGTTCTCTGAAGGCACAAAGAAAGTAATATTTTTCCGTTGAGATATAAATTTTTTTAAACAGAAGAAAAGAAAAGAAACAGAAATGTCACAAGCTTTTTTCAAGATTATCAGTTATTATTCCGCAAAACTTTTTAGTTTATCCTATACCATGATGATTTTGAACAACTTTGAGGGGGAAAAAAGATTCTTCTAGTTCTTAATGAACTTTTTTTTATTGTTTAAGTTACTCCTATGATATGCCAGAATCAGTTAGGGGCGAGATAGAAGAGAAATAGAAGATCAGAAACTTCTAAGCCTTTTAACAATTTTGCTCTTACTTATTTAAACTATTAACAGATTATGAATAATATGAAGGTGACTTTTGGTGTCCTGCATGCAAATGGGAGATTTAGGCAAAATATCCCTTAGGTAATATTTTTCCGTTAATGGTTCAGGTAATTTATAAAAGTAGTATGCTAGTAGTTAATAGTGACAAATTGATTGACTATTAAATTTTGTGCATGTGTTATAACCATGTAGCAATTTTGTTATCGTAATCTTCCGGGTGAAATCATGTGCCGATCTTGTTGTTTTTAAGTGAGGCATTATTAACCTTGCAAACGCAGGACCAAGACTCCTCTTGGGCAGCAGTGATCAGGGGACCCTCGCAGCGTACCAACAGCACCGTGTTAAGGACTTAGTCTGACCTAGCGGGCCTGTCCAGGAATGTCCTCTTTATGTGAATTGTCTGCCCATAGTTTTGCCCTCTCTCCAGCGGCATCTAAGAAAGTAGGAAGGAGTTGGTTGTTGATCTTTTCTATCTGATTAGGTTTTCTACATTGTCTCGATCATGTTGGTCATACTAATTTTGGAATGAAATGTTGTTTTAAGTGTTCAAACAAAATGGATTCATGAATACTCAATTGGAAAAAAAAAGGGAAAAGAACACAAAAGAACAAAGACCACACGCAAAAACACGCACGACAACAAAGTCACACGCCAATTAAGGTGAAGAACTCCTGCGCTGGCAGATTTCCACCGACAGATTACCTCGTACACAGGTTCTCTGATGCCAAGCGAGATCGAATCCGCAGAGGCCACCATCCTGCGTCTCTTCTCCTGCTGCTGAAATGAAGGTTCCGACTCACTTGTGCCGCTAATACCGACGCCATCTGCCACAAACTCCTTCTCCGCTTCGGCCAACTCCCCCTCCGTATTCTCCTGCTGACTCCGAACGACAGCGCCTCCTCCATCGCCGCCTCCCTTCTCAGATAATGACCTCACGGTGGATCTGGAGACTGAGAGCACGGGATGGATCGAGAGGAGGCTCCGGGTCGGATATGTAGAGAGGGAAGTGGAGGAGACGGAAGCGGAGAAGGCGCGGAAGGGGAGTAAGGAGGCCCGGTCCGCTTGATGGAAGAATCGGGACAGGTCGAGGAAGAGGAGCAAGGAAGACGAAGACATCAAGCTTTGGGCGAAAGAGGGCTCCCCGGCTGAGCCACCGCGCCAAGGAAACAAATTGACGTACAACTGTACCACCATCACCCGCAAGCAACTTTCGCCTGCAAGTCGTGGCCCAAGTTTTTACCTTCTGATTTATTCGAATAAAAGATGACGTGTCTTGATAATAACTTACTTCTGCCAATAATATATCGAGTTTTACATGTTGGACAGATCGGCAGACGCGTCTGAAGTTACCCACGACGTTACCCAAATACAAAAAAGGACCATTTCATTGCCCCCGCGTGAATATTATCAAATCACGCCCAATACCAATTATCTATTCTCATCCTAACGTAATTCTTTTGCCATTTGGCCCCTTCTATTTCAAAATTTTCGATCTTAATTACTCTTGCTTAAAGAACTGATTTATAAATCCACTTATTATTTTCACATTTTTAAAAAAAAATTAAAATCTTGTCACTGCTTCACATCTTACAACTGTGAATATCCATGTAATTTTCTAAGGGGGAAAAACTCTTTTATAAGCAAAATTGATGAAATAAAATCAGGAATATGAACCAGCAAAAGCATTATTAAATAACAAGCAACAGCATGGCTTGGCTAAATCATCAACGTAGAAGTTCAAATCTAATAATAGCGGTTAAGCTAACCACCTTCAGAGACAAGACTAGCATAATAGTGGACAAGACAAACAACTTCCTCAGACAATTCCAAGTGCAGTAGAAGTAGTAGAGTTCTAGAGAAAAGGCAAAGGCTCGATCGCATGCATTTCTTATGAGATCAGATCAATGCCCTGGAGCAGGAGAGCATCAGACAAGACCCTGTTAGCAGCCTCCGAAGGATGAAAGCTATCCCAGAACACATACCCAGTGGCGTTAATGCATGTCCCCAGCGTTCCTGTGTTGCAAAGAAGCGATGTCTCGATTGTCCCTGTGCCACAGCAAGCTCGCTTTGACTCGAAGAAACCTTGGGACCAAATCAATACAATTGTCAGTTACATGTCTGAAACTTTTTGTATATTTTGCAGTGGGCTCGAACTATGCGTACCATTGCTCCCAGGGTTGTTGATCAGGTCCAGGAGAGGTTTATAGATGTCGAAGATGACTAGCCTCAGATCAGGGTGACTTCTTTTCAGGGCTTCAGCAGCCGTGTTGATCTTCGTGTTGAAGGCGACTGCATCGTTATTGAGCCGTGTCACGCAGCCATTATTGCCACCACCAAACAAAGCGATGGCTGCTGGAAGGCACCCCATTGGGGGTAGAGATGTGACACCGACTCTGCGCGCTCCCAAATCGTACACATTCTGGTCCACGGATATAGGCCAGTTATTAATGTGATCAGCAATGAAAATTGATGAATCAATGTCTGCAAGTTAAGAGAATCAGGGTTCGCAGAGCTCATCAATTCTTGTCTTGATTGCTCAACTACTACTAACGTACGGCGACCCAACTTTAGCTTGAACGCATTGAATGACATATAATGGAGTAGATCAATTATTTTGACTAAAGTAGGTATACGTATTGTGATCTAACTGTTGCTTTAAATAGATTGAATATGTGTATAGATCTTTGTTAAACAATCCCTAGAGCAACTTTGTGAAGTTTTGCAGGGAATGCACCTGAACGAAATTGGTAAAAGATTTCGCCAGCAAGCCAGAGAACTGATCAGGGGTGTAACTTCCACTGAGCATAGGATTGACGTAGTAGTTCTGGATGAAATCGCTATTCCCAGCGCTGAGAATGTAGATGGAACCACTGAATAGGGTCCTCGCTTTTTCTCTCCCGGCAATGGTTTCCACTTTGGACTGGTACTCCTTGTAGTACTGCACCTGCTGGGCTAGAGGGATTGCATGCTGCCAAAGAGAGACAATGATGGCAATCCTTACAATAGCTATGAAAATCCACGATGAAAATCTGAGAACGCTCACATAGAGATTTGCAGTGCTGTTCAAGTATCCAGACGCAGCAGAGGCAAAGTTGGCGCCATTCAAGAGATTTGTTCCTGCAGCTTCATTGCTGAGGTAGGCTGGTGGATATGAAGTGAATCCGAGGTTCTCGACTGCATGGGAAAAGGTTAAACCAGTAAGTTTGTTTTTGTTCATAAACGGATTGATTGAATTCGTGGTTGGTAGAAAGAAAGTTCATGTTCTTGACAGATAAAAACAGTCTTTTGACAATATCAGAGATGATGCAGTACCGGTGAAGTCAGTTGCAAGCTTGCCATTGCAGAACCTTCCTGTGGGCTTGTGCTGCAGAAAGTCTCTTCCATAAGGAGGGAAGTCGGCCCTGACAAGAGTGGCAAGGTTATTGTTGTTTCCAGCGTCGACGACGGAGTCTCCGAAGATCATGACACCAGGGACCAGCCCTTGCCCCGCGGAGATTTCCACCATTGCAGCCAACACAACAGCGACAAGAGCCAGATTCGTGGTTGCACCAGTTCTTCCTCTCCAAAACTCCATTGTTTCACTCCCTCACTAAGTGAAGTGTGCTCTACAGCTGCTCAATGGACAATGTTGATGCAGAAAGAAGTAGATGAGAGGGATTTAATTAAGAAGAGGAGAGGAGAAGTGAAGAATTAAATGTGGGCCGAACTGGCATCAGAAGATGAGCAGTTAAAGTGCCACAAGTTTAAGCATTGAAAGCTTTTATGGACCTGTGATATAGCCTTGAACTGTAGTATCTAGATCTTGCACTGCCGTTTCCTTATCTGGAAACAGATTGATTACAGGATCATAAAATTCATAATTCTTCTCTTTTATCACCAGCTACCTAACAGGATCCAATGTGCTATGACAAGAAAAAAAAAATGGTGATCCATCAATTGTGGTAGATAAATTATTTATTAATGTGAGTTTCAATATTTTGAGTAATTTAATGCAACAAGCTAATCCATCAATTCTGTTTCCGATGTTCTCTTTACTTTGGCCCATCCTCTAAGCTTGCGCAGCAACCTTGCTTTCTTCAACCCACAAGAACGACGGCTCTTCTTGCTGCCTTCAACTTCCAAATCCATGCAAGTTTCGTTGCTGATCTCTGCAGCCGCTGGGGAACATTCGGAGTCATGGAACTCCACCCTGCAACTCTTCACAACTTCATTCTCCATGATCAGCTGCTCTTCGATCTCCTGAACTGGATTCAAATCTTCTTGTTCTTGGTGTTCTTGGTTCATGGTGAGTTCATGGCTCAAGCAAGCACCGACCCAGCCTAAGTATATAAGCTCCTCCATTTCCAGGTACCATTGATACCGGAACAGCTCCAGTTGATCGAGCAACTCCTGGTTCGAAACAGTCCTGAAGCTTTCACTCTTGACCATCTCTGCTTTTGCCTGTGAATAGGAGCAGACATAATTTAACTTCTTTTCTAATCGAAAAACCAAGTTGGGGATATAGGATACGAACCTCTGATGCAGATTGAATGATTCCTGTCAATGCTTCCAGCTTGCAATCTAATGAACTGTTTTCCTGCATCAATCGATTTGCAAATTCCTTCACTTCTTTCAACTCCTCCTCTATCCTGGACAACTCATCTTCTCGAGCGCTCATAACCAGAGTTTGCCGCCGTGCTTCGAGATGATGAAGCCTCTCTATTTTTTGCATCTTGTTTATCTTCCTCTGCTGAAACTTGAGTTCCTCTCTCAGTTTCTTGAGATGTTGACTGCGAATGGTGCTCTCGAGCCTCCGGTTGTTGGCTTCCAGACACTCGAGCTTGTAACTTAAAGACATAATCTGTAGCTTGTGGAAATCCGCTTCATTCTCCTTTGCACTGTAGTAGTCCTGGAATTCTGACTCCATCTCATTTGCTCTGTCAGCAATTGCAGCCACAAGTGAGTTCAAAGATTCCATCTCTTCTTTTAGAGTCATCAGTTGCAGAGGTTCTGTTTCATCTTTGGTAGATGATGTAATCTCACAAGCTCTGCCATCAGTTGCAGCTTCTTGGATATTAACCGTCAAAGCATCGCTTGGATTTTCTAGACACCTCGGCAGGAACTCTACTTGTTCAAGATCAACATCCTCTTCTTCCTCTTGGTATATGGAGGATGAATCGAAATCATATGTGGAACAACTGGAAGCAGAAGAATCCATCAGGCTTTCTTCTTCGTGGAACGGAAGGCCACAAGGTTTTCGGTTTCTTTTTATGGTGATCTTTGTGAGGCCTGAGAAGATGAGGGCAGCAAAGGGGAGAGCTATTAGAAGCAGAGACTTCAGCTTGGCTGCTTCTCTTAAGGTCTTGGCCTTCTCCATGCACAAGGAAGGCGCTCTGTTACCTTGCGATCCATGCAATTGATGAGCGGTGTATTTGGGCAAGCTTCAGGCTTGCCTTGGGGCAGGTTCACCTCCAAAGTGGGCTTGGAATCCAAGTGGCTTCTGATTTGGGTGAATGATTAGTGAAGGATAATTTGATATCAAGCTTGGAATAAACGAAGATTGAGATGCACGATCATTATTCAGTGACTGCGAATCTTGTAACATGAATTTGACTACTTGATATATAACAATGTCGTTCAATATTTTGAGATTAACAAAAAGGAATAAAACTCGAACAAACAAAATTAGTCTTACATAGGGCCCTGTGGGAAAACTATATATATTTTGTTGAAACTGTGAATCTTGTAACATATACAACTCTCTGATCCCTCGACTTCTCTAACATGGAGGCTTGGACGAGTGTTCCAGCTCCTAAACACTGCACATTGCAAGACAGATTCCACTACTTGGGGTTTTACTTAATTGCAAATTGCTCATGCTGTGAGAAGGCTTCCTTATTACCTCTGCAGCGAGACTAGAAATTTCCGGCTGAAGTTTTCCCTCTCCAAACAAATGGATTCTGTTCCTTCATATGAATACTCATTGATGCAGAATAAACACAAGTTAAGTTTCGAACATGGCTGCGCCTGATGTAAGAGATGATAGAAGCCCTGCTGCAGGGCCAGGAAGAATGTCGCCGAAGGTCGACATGGCAGCAGCAGATCTGTCTTTGAGCCTACCAACTTGGCCATCAGAAAGCATAGAGCCCCATCTGGAGGTACTCTCCCCAAATTTGCTTCCCACCTGGGGGCAAAGTTATAAGAACAGCACCATCCACGTTTAGTATCATATTATATGACCAAATCTGAAGGTAAAACGTTATGTAAATGTACTAATAAGACTTGTAAAAGAGTCGTGACCATTAAATACAAAACATATTTTATGAGGCTTGCAAAAAATAAAGAGGTTTATGGTCCCTAAAATTAAACTTAACTCATCAAGAAGACATTGAATGTTGATAATAAACAGGGACAAAAAATCAAAAGCTAAGCCTGGATATTTAATATTGATTATAAAGCAATAATTTGACACTAAATGAAGTGTGTTATCTGGAAATAACATGGGATGTTAAACCAAAACACTGGGAAAATTAGAGGTACCACCAGGAAAAAAATCATGTATCATGATCAAACAGCAGTCACTTTTATATTTCTGGCTAAAGAGAATTTGGATTGTGAGTAATTAGTTGTATAAACTATCACCCATGACACAAAAGAATAGAGCTGACAATATTAGACAACCTAGGACATGACCAGAAAAACAATTAACGAAGACAAATTATGAAAGAGACACAATGCGACATAAATAACATATGAACTAACCTGTTTATAAATTTAATTTATTTTAAAAATATTAATCTTATACGACATAAAATTGTCATATAACTTTATAATCGTCAATCTTACACCTTATAAAATTATTTTTTAAAAAATATATAACTATTTTAATATTTTCTTATAATTTTTTTTTTGACCTAACACGATTATAACATAACATGACCCAAATTGCCACCCTTACAAGGGAATATGGACAAGTGATGCCTTAAAGCCAATCAAGGTAGTTGGCGCCAATAGGTGAAAAGTTTCACGTGCAAATTTTAAATATTACAATTTTTATGTTATGAAAATAAGCCTAAAACCACTGCACCCAAGGAGAAACCTAGAATAAGGTGGCACAGTGACTAATCAATTTAATATGCAACTGATGATATTTTCTGACAACATAATCATAGCACTAAAATGTAAAGAGGATTTGTTAAGAAAAAATATGTTGGATTTCCTACTATTGTACCTGTGTCATGATAGACTTGAGCAACGGTGCAGTAACTCCATAGTTTGGACTATCATCAAAGTCTGGCTTCGGAGATTGTTCCACACTTCCATATGCTTGCCAGGGGCTCCTCATTGAGGTATCATCAGAAGTCTGCAGAGCTAATTTATGTGCATTTCTTGACGATAATGCAGGAGCACTGGAGAGAAGTTTTCATATTAGAACCATACAATGAGATAATTGTAGAAGTACAACTACAAATACATTGCCATGAAACCTAAGAAGGAACCAATCTACTTTCAAGGAAAGATTACATCAAAAACAAAATTGATTTGCTTGAAGGCAAATATTGATTTGCTTGAAGCAAATATTGATTTAAAACTTTAGGGTAGTGAATGATCTTGCAAAAATCTCATTCTACATTTCAATGTTATCATCTGCCTTGTCAAGGCCGTCTCCAGAAAATTGGAGGCCCTAGGCTAATTGGAGACTATCAGTGCTGAACTAGTGGACTGTTGGGATTCAAGATTGGAGACTTGGAGCAGAAGATCAAAGATTGTTAGACTGCCAATCTCTCTGGAGAGTTTGTCTGTTGAGATTTGAAGTCGGCGTAGCGATGAGGCGAAAGATAGGGTAGAAAATTAGAGATAGGGTTGTATGAGAGAGAATAAAAGAATTGAAAAGGAAAAAGTGAATCGGCTTTTTTTCACTCAAATTGATTTTTAATGGTCGAACATAATAGATTGTGGATGCAAAAAGTTTAGTCAAGATGTGTCTCATGGTCCATGCGCAATTATAAAATAGGTGGAATGTTATAACTAACAAGGTAAGGATAAATATAAGATACGAAGTAAAAATATTATGTTAAAGAATAAGGATAAATTTGAACAATTTCAAATCGTGAATTGATTAAAATTAATAAAAAGAGATATTAATAATAAAAAAAAGGCTTGTTTAATAAAATATTTTTTGGTCTATCAACAAAATTGATCCATTATCAAATTTAATAAAACCCTCAAATATAAATATAAAATCTTAATAATTTGGAGGCCCCTAGAATAGGGAGGCCCTAGGCAGCTACCTAGGCTGCCTCCCCCTAAAGCCGGCCCTGGCCTTGTTGTAGGACGTTACATATTCGGGAAAGTAAAACTAACCTGATAGGGAGGTATTTAAATCGGGGAACTGTGGAACATCTCATAATGTTTGAACCTGCATTTGACTTTGTAGGCAATTTCTGGACAATGTCTGTGTACATACGATTAAGCTGAACTAAGAAGCCAAAAAGAACAGAATATCGCTTGTATGATTGCTTCTCATTCTCCCAGAGGTAAGACTCATACCTGCAAAATATTTTAAGATAAATGTCCAAGACAAGTCAATATTTATCATGATTAAAATCGCATAGCTCACCATTTTATTAGTGTGCTATTCAATCAAAATTCCTAACATTATAACTAAGAGGATGCTTACGTAGCCCAGTCAATGGGATCCAGCCTCTGTGAAAAGCTATTGATTAGTTTTGAAATGGTCTCCACATTTGCAGAATCAGGCTTGTTTTGTGGCTGTTTCCGTCTTGACGCAGGTTTTAGTATTTTAACTTTTAGTGAATCTTCTTTGGCATTTGATTCAGGATCACTGGCAGTAGAGTCTTTGCCTCCAGAGAGAACATCAGCAATGAATTTCAAATCTAGCAAAATCTGCAGTATTCCTTTATCTGAGACTTGATATTCACCATTTTCCAAGGCTGATAAAAATCTTTCATAGACTTCAACCATCTAATGACAACATTTAATACGAATCAAATAATTTCAGTTAATGAAAGTGTATCATGTAATAAATATTTTCATAATTCTATTTATGCAAAAAAATGAACACTTCTTCTAATCATCATAACTACTAATCAGCATTAATAATGTAAAATCACTTGTACCAGTTGGAAAAAAAAAATCAATTAGTATTACATTCACATTGCATGCAAAAACCGATAACTAAAATAACAAAGTACCGTTAATTAGGTCTTTACTATCCCATGAATCAAAATAGGGGAGTAGACGTATCAAGCTCTAAAATCTTGTTCCAGCACCGAGCTTCTATATGAGATCCATCTGGTCCTCACTGGCACAGCATGTACCAATACAAGGTAGTGTAGTCTATCCTTGTCAAGAGAAGGACAACTAACTTCTAAGGAGGAAGAGGATAAGAGGTAGAGAAGCAGGAAGAGGAAGAGGAAGAAGAGGAAGTTGAAGAAAAAGACTCAGGAGGCATACCTACTCAGATACCCCAATCCACCACAATTTCAAGCTATGGTTCATTGATTCTCTCAAGAACTCCATTCATTGCTGGTTCCTGAACACCTGAGTTATCACACTGAGGCCTCATCATCCTTTATCTCGAAAATGCCTACAACAATCCACTCAGTCTGTGCAGTGTGTATATCAAGTTGGAGTGGGAATTTCGATGTTGTTTGCATTTCAGCATGTGCACAGAGCACAGTTGGATAGAGTAGAATTTTATTCTATGATACAAATATAAAAGATAATGCCTTTGTCTTCATTAACTTCTCAGTATAGCCAACTATTCCAAATTTTGTCCCTTTTGATCTTCCTATTGCATCCTAAAGAACAGTTGGAACCTGTTATTGATGTTTTACTGAATTGAACCCAGAGTTGCCTTTACTGCTGTTATGTTTCAAATATTAGAATCTCAAGAACCACCATAACAACTTTGCGCATATGTGGTGTGTTTGCTGGACTAATGATTTCATTTTGCTAAGCCAGGTCTACGTTGCTTGACAATGGGTTTTCCAATCATCAAAACTATCAAGAAAATTACTTCCATTCAATAACTTAGATGTTTATGACACTTGATCCATATGCCTATGAATGCACACAGTCGATGTGTGAATCCAAGCTACTTTCTGTTATCTTTCTCCTATTTATCCTTGTTTTAATCACCCATTTTGAGCTTCTGTCTAAAGCTCATCAATCTGACTTGCACTCTTAATTCAGACCAGGCCTCAAGCTTAATCCAACTTAACTTGAGAAAATGCTGGTCATAATCCTATGCCATAAGCTCTTTATTAGAAGCCTATGCTTTTAGATAAGTCCAAAAGTGAACACCGAATCAAATTTTTAGAATTTTGGAATAGATATATGGAAAATTTAATTTGAGGCTGCAAAACCTCATCCTATGTAGAATTTTCTCTCATCAATGAGATGCTGAACATTTGCCAGACATAAATTGCACAATAGCATTACTGCTGTACTACTTGACAATACAAGTAGGCTGACACAATGAACCATTAAAGTTGACAAACATTTCATTCGTTAATTTAAAGATCTAGATTGAGCTTCTGGGCTACAGTTACAGAAGTGCATCTTGCATTCTTGCTAATAAATTAATTTGGGGATCAATTCTTCCTAGCAATGTTCATGACCTCGATGATGATTCAATGGCAGCTAATAGATTCAGTGAAGCAATTGAGCAACAAGTTCATGTTGAACAAATGATTATTTTTGTGTTACATCTTAGAGTTTTATTATGTATTGACTACCCTGGCATATTATACATCAAAACAACTGATCACAATTTAAACAATAAAATGCAACAGAAGAATTTGACTCATCCTAGTAAGTTTTTGTTGTGAAGCTTCTTGTGGTGTATTGTAGCTTTGCAGCAGTTCCCCCCTTGATCAAGTTTTTGGAGTTAACCTATGGTCCTACATTTTTTTCCTCAAACTGATCTAGTAAAAATCAGTGACAGAATAAGTATTGACATTGTCTATATAATTTGCATCAATTTGAAGTTTGATCTAACAATTATGTGGAATTCTTGACTAGTCCTATTTGTGCTAAGCAATTGGTATTCTGTAAGCTCGTTAAGCTAATATAATGCATGAGCATTTAGACTGGAACACAAAATTTCTAGTTGTTTAGTGGTTTAAATAAACACTGATGATAGAATCAGCATTATCTAGATATCAAAAAATGCATACATCCTAACAGAACCACCAAACCTAGATGCCACCATAAATTCAAAGTTGAAGCAAACTCATATCACTGACTATCCTAGTATGGAACATGTTAAAAATGTCCTAATAAAATATTCCTGTAAAAGTAAAACACGTCACATATTAGCACAAGGAGATCAATTTATAAAGTTAGATGGATGGAGCAATATACCTTCTGTAAAAATTTCCACGCAAACATCTGCAGTGTATGTCGGTCAAGAATATGACCTCCCATTCTGTGAATTTCTAAACAAGCCTGAAAGAGAATGGAGGTGATATAGAGTGAAGGCATAGAAGGAAGAGAGATTTTCATCTCCAAAGGGCCTTCCTTGGAATCATTTTGTTTGATGGTAGTCACTTCCCAGCCCTATATAAGAAATAGTTACCATGTAATTCAACTAGGCATGTAGCTATTTATCTTTTAAAACACATTAACATAATCTAAATATAAGAAAACAACAGCATACTATAAAATTACAGCGTATGCAACAAGTAACTCTAATGAAAAAAAAAACTTAACAATTAGCTAAACATATAACTATGTTATGACTTCTTTCTTCTACTCAAAGGAACATGTAATTGACGTCTGATCCATACGAATAATATATTGCTCTAACCAAAATTTGTTACTTTTCTACAATGGAAGCTTAAAAATAAGTTAATACTCTCATCCAGAGCGAGTTGTGACATCTTAGCTCTCTTTGTTTTTTTCTTTTTGAAATAAACCTTGTAGAATACGAGATGGCTAAGCAGCAAGGAGGGAACTTTGACAACCTTCACTTTAGTCATCAATGCAATAACAAAAGCAAACTGAAAGATCCTTTCCCTTTATCAAACAATGCAACTTTTTTCTAGCTTTCCTTCTATTACAAACAACTAACTTAAATTTAATTATCATACGGACTAGTGAACCTGTAGGTCCCAGAATGACCAAATCACTTACCTTAATTAAAGATCTCTACCAAATTCTTGTAGGTTTCCTTCTATCACAAATAATAGTGATAAGAAGAAGAGGTGAAATTCCATTTCCTTAAAGAGTTGAGCATTTGTAGGAATTTTGACTTTTTTATTTACATAATTTCCCTTTAATTTATGCTGTAAAATTCCCTAGAGAATGATTCAGAAATAATCGCAACTACGTAATTTTTCTATAAACAACAGGGACCATATACCTTCAAAGGAGTTGAAGAGGATAATGTTTCATCTCTGGTAAGATCCTTGGAAAGAATTAGTGCTAGCTCATTGGACAACCAAACAATCCACAGGCTGTGAGATTTGATGGACAGATCTTTAAAGATTTTGTTAAGTACATCAAGCTTTGGACTTGAGTTTTCATCCAGTGCAAACAACGCAGCAGCAGCTGAAATTGTCTGCCTTCTAGGATTACCAAGAAATTGTCTTCTCGGACTTTTGGAGCTATGACAGGGAGAGATTGGAGAATCAAAAGATGCATTATGTTTCCCAGACAAAGGAGAGGATAAAAAGCCAACAGAGACTGCACCAAGAGTATCTTTAACCCACTGCCTTGGAGATCCAAGAATTAGAGGTATATGACTCGAATGATTTTTTAATGCAAACAAAAGGCGTCCTATAAAGAGTGATCTGTCAATAAGGACAGTGTGAGGAAACTCCTTGTCCTGTGTGTTTCTCTCCAAAGCAGCAGTAAGAAGTGCAAGTTCATCTTCAAGTTCCTTCAGTAAGGCAACTATGGTGTTGTAACATTTTTCTTGAAGATATGGCGCCAGCTCTTTTAACCTCAAAAAAGAGTTGTGAGATTCCACATAGAACAAAAGATCCTCTAGTATTGTTTGACATTTTCTGTCCAATGCATCTCTAATCCGACTAACTTCAGGTCCAAGATATGCATTCAAGCTACTGTTGAAATCATTCTCATAAATTGCTGGTTTATGAGCATAAAGTAATCCTGTTTTCTTTTGAATTGACTCTGAGAACCAAATTCCGCCATCAGTTGACAGATTTTTTAAATAAGCTTGTGAATCATCTGGGTCATTCCACTCAGTAGTTTTCACAATAGCCTGGACAGAGTTCCTCAAGTTGATATCTATATTCAAGTTTGCAAATTCTAAATTCATGATTTCTTTCATTCTGCCAGTAAATGCCTCTTCCAACCTATCCTCTAAGATGTCTTTTCCGTTCTTCAGGATGAGCCCACTAATCTGGTTCCAAGGGGACTCAATGTCAGAGCCAAAGACACTTTTCAGCCAATGTTCCAAGCTCTCCTCCAATCCCTCTCGGTCATCTAAAGTATAACGAACCATCTTTTCCGCAGCTGCAAGGCCCTCTCCGCTAGCAATTGCATCAGTTATACGCTTACCATTTGGACACCTACCAAAAATTTCCTCACAGCAGTTTCTTAACCAAGAAGAACAGGTATCGGCAATGAAATCTGGTTCAAGCAGAACGATAGCTGCTTCCAATTTCTCCCTATGCGACTTCCAGAGCCTCACTTCGTCCTCTGGATGAGGGATTGCACCAAACAGCTGTGTCCCAGGGAGAGACCCTAGTACCATTTTGTAGAACAACGGCATTTCATTCAGCGCTTGAAGAAAGAGCTCGCCCACTTGCCCCAAGCTAGATCTTATCGTCCTAACCACATCACATAGCAAGGAAGAAGAGGAATCAGAATCAAGGATGCCACCTGCTAACTTCTGCGAGATCCACGACCTCCTCGAGTCCAAGAACAGGCCCAATACCTGCTTTGGCTCCAGGTCGTCGATGGTGGCAGCAGCAGCTAGGGCATCTGCGTAGGCGGCGATGGTGAGCCCCTGGTCAGTCAGCCTTTCGCGGGTCCTCTGCGAGATCTGGGCCCTGAAGCCCTCGACAATCTCCCATTGATGCCGAAGAAGAGGAAATTTGGCGAGCAATTCTCGATCGGCGGTGTTGATTAGGAGGCCGTAAACTTCGTGGGCGCGGAGGTACCGACCGGAGGCCTCAAGGAGCATGGACTCATCGAGGCAGCCCCAGATGTTCTCAGGGGTGTCAACGAGGTACTTGATCCTGGCGGAAATACCGTAGACGCGAGTGCGAGCGGGGTTAGACGCGAGGGTGGGTGCTTCGGGAGCGGAGGGGACGGAGAGGGAGCGGAGGGCGGCTTCGACGGCAGCAAGATTGGAGTCGATTGACTCGCAGGAGGAGTGAATGAGGAGAATGGAGTCGGCGGAGTCGATGAGATCTCGGTAGCTCTCGCCGACGAGCAGGCGGAGCTCCTCCTCCTTGGCCTTGATCTCCCGCCTCGTGGCTGCCTCAGCGGCGCGGATCTCGGGGATCGGCTTGGAGCGGAAGAGTGTCTCAGCGTCGCGGGCGCCGCCTCCGGCGGACGGCAACGGAGGGGAGCGCATGGAGACGGATCTGAGAGAGAGGACGAGGGGGAGGGAAGGAGGCACGTGACGAACGAATTACGGGGAGGGAGATGAGGTCAAGGGGTTAACGACGCGACCCGCGCCGTGATATTATCGGAGACATGAAAAACTAAGAGAAATGAAACAGAAAACTTCTTTGATATATATATATATATATATATACTGCATACCTCTTCCCTTCTCAATCCGCTCCTCTTTTCCCTATGTCAGACTCTAGACCAAGCCATGTTTTTTAGTGATCAACTAGGATGGAGTGCGTTAAGATTTTCGTCCAATTTATACGGCTCATCTCCTACATTTGTTTTTTTTTCTACTCGTGTTTTTCTTAATGATGCATTTCACAGAAGTTTATAAGATATGTTAAGTATTTTTCTTTTACATCTAAAATACAATTATTTAAAAATCATTACGAGATATACTGATTGATTTCAAAGAAATATAATGGTGTTGATTTTCAAAATTGAACACATATGATATTTTTTAAAAATCGCATATTGTTGTTTTGCAAAAAATGAAGCTCCTCCTATATGTTGATTTATTCAAATTGTCACATTGTAGCTAACTTTTACAAATCAACACCAACGTTGATACTGATTTTTGTAAACTAGCTACAATATGGTGTTATTTTTTCAATATCAATTACAATGTGTTGATTTGTAAAAACTAGCACAACATGTAATAATTTTTCTTAATCATATAAATATTATTTTATATATATATTTGTTTATTTAGGTTAATAATTGATATTTTACTATGAGATTCTAGTCATCAATTCAAGTTGATCATAAACTCCAATAGATCAGTATTTTAGGATATTTTTTTTTTATCTTCCAACAATGAAAGGACAAGATCGTAGTTCTGTTTGTTTACATGATCGACACAAAATGATCATTAAACCGTCCCATTTTGCTATTTTTTTATATATAAAATATTCAGTAAATTCGTGGTCTACAAATGAATATATTTCAAAGTTAAGACTGAATATTTCACACCTTTATATTTTTAGATACATTTTCTAGTTTTGAAAGTTAAAAGTGCATAATAGAAAACTAAGCAATTTAAATTTTTAACTGTCCCAGGATCTTTCACTAGAAGCGATGTTTCTCTATTACTTGATATTTCAGATAGAGGCGCTTCTGTTTTATGAAATCAACTAATGCATTGAGTGACCTTTTCCTTACTCACTTCTCCCATGAAAAAGAACCTACTAAATCAAGAATTGATGAGTTGCTTAAATTTTATTCTTATAGAGTTGAAGTAGATGCTGATATTTTAGTATTTTGTAAATTATACATTTTGTATATATTTATTTGTGTTTTATATTAGTCTAGTACATATAAGGTTCCATTAGGTCTTGTAGATATTGTAGAAATTTTTAAAAATTTAGGTAGATTCAATTGGGTTGAAGCGATTCACCAATTTATTACTCCTGAATTACCAACCATTGGGAATCTTTTTACATCAAGTTTGACATCTCATACGACTACTTCAATTCCATAGCTCAAGGGATTCGTTGGTCTTTTAACTATAAGTTTTTTTTATATGGTCATTATTATTTATGTAAGATTGCGTCTAATGTTGTAGGCATGGTTTTTGGAGTATGTCTGATGTACGTAGATTATATGCATCTTTAGGCATTGTTTGACGTACATCTACTTATATTTCATGCATATAATCTTTGTTTATTGCACTCTATTTCATTATAATGTCGTACTCCCATTATAATGTCGTACTTCAATTTTTGATATATTTAATAATCCAGTAATTTACCAAAGGCATATCCAGGTCTTCGAATTTACCAAAATCTGCTTACTACTTTGTTATTTACCAAAGGATGCACCTTTTTACATGTTTTCTCCATTTTACCCTCATGATTACTTTTCTTTTTATTTTCTCTGTCATTCCTCTCTCTCTTCTCTTTCCTCCTATACATATAATATTTTTCTCTTTCCTCACCTCTTTTTTCCTCTCTTTTGCACGTCGATTATTCTAAAAATATTTTAACACCTCTAAGAAGTTGAAATAAACAATGGATAGCATATTTGAACTCCTTACAATCTCAGAAATCCATAGGAACTGAAATGGGTGCAATCGGAGCTCTCTAGGTCCATCAGTGAATTTTGGTCGAATAGAGCTATGATTGCGTTCATTTCAGTTATTGTGGATTTCTGGAGTTGCAAGGAATTCAAATATGTTATGTATTGTTTATTTCGACTTCTCAGAAGTGTTAAAATATAATAAGGAAGAATCATCAAAATTCTTCACGTTGAGCCTGATAAGGAATCATATCAGGCCCAACGTGGGCCTGATATCATTCTATATCAAGCCCATATTATGCTTGATATGATTTTATATTAGACAAAACGTGGAGAATTTTGGTAATTTTTCTCTATTACATTTTAACACCTCTGAGAAGCCGAAATAAATAATGGATAGCATATTTGAACTCATTGCAACCTCAGAAATCCACAGGAATTGAAATGGGTGCAATTGGAACTCCCTAGGTCCATCAATGGATTTTAATTGAAATCCATTTATGGACCTAGAGAGCTCCGATTGCACCCATTTCAGTTCCTGTGGATTCCTGGGGTTGCAAGGAATTCAAATATGTTATCCATTATTTATTTCAACTTCTTAGAGGTGTTAAAATATTTTTAGAAGAATCGACATGCAAAATAGAGAAAAAAAAAGATGAGACGAAAGAGAAAAAAAGTTGCATGCATAGGAGCGAGAGAAATGAAAGAGAAAAAAAAAAGTAAACAAGAGCGTAGAATGAAAAAAATACTGTAAAAAAGTACATCCTTAGTAAATAACAAAGTAGCATGTATCTTTTGATAATTCAAAAATTTGGATGTCTTTTGATAAATTATCATTTAATAATTAAAAAAAAAACATGTTTTGTTGTGCGGTTTGGAGAGCAAATGCATTACCACGTTTGTTGCCATGAATTTCATTTTTTTTTTAAATACTACACGTAACACTTACATAGGGTACTTGCATTACTGTAAGTACCTTTATTTTATCCCTTTGAATGATAATCTATTAAATTTAGTATTTGGATAAAATAATAAATTATTTTATAATATTATTTTAATTAGATTATATGAGTTCTATTAATATCTTAAATTAAATTAAATTTAAATTATATGTCACCTTTATTATTTGAATTTAATTTTATTTGAAATATTGAGATATTATTGAGGTATTAAATAAAATACAAATGTGTATATTTATATGAGTATTAATCAATCCAAAGGAAGATTTATATTTAACAAATTATACTTTACTTATGATAATAAACACGTAACAATTATCAGGTTTTATTTGTTATGTTTCATGCATATAATAAATCGATCCAAAGATAGATTTATTATTTGTCATGCATTATTGTTAGTATTTGATTATTACAACAAGAGTATCACTTGCAAATGATATTACTGCCCAAAAACTTGACATTATTGTTGCACTAAATATCTTTATATGGGATTTACCATTTATTTTAATTGATTCCAAATAAGTATGTTATTTATGTTATAATTCTTGTGTTCTCTTTTTAGCAAATGTTGTTACTATTTCTGTTAACTTAAGTTCAGTGTCGATCCTTAATAGTACAAATTTTAAGGATTGGGAAAAGAACATTCTTATTGTTCTTGGCTGCTTAGGACAAAGCAACTCACTGCTCCTATAGATTCTAGTTCTTCTAAATAGAGGCTAAATATGAGAAGTGAGATCGCTCTAACTACATGAGTCTTATGATCATCAAACGCGGCATACCTGAGGCTTTTAGGGGTATGGTGTCTAATAGGGTCACCAAAGCTAAGGAATATCTCGACAAGATTGAAAAGTGCTTTGCCAAAAGCGATAAGGCGAAAACCAACACAATTCTAAAGAGCTTGATTTCCATGAAGTATAAAGGCAAAGGAAATGTTAGGGAATATATCATGAAAATGTCTCGCCTTACATCAAAGTTGAAGATACTTAATCTTGAATTATCGGATGATATGCTTGTTCATTTAATGCTGATTTCTCTTCCGAACCAATTCAGTTAGTTTCAGATCAATTATAACTGTCAAGGGGAGAAATGGACTCTTAATGAACTCATTTCTTGCTATGTTCAAGAGGAAGAAAGGTTGAAGCAAAACAAGGCTGAAAGTGTCTATTTGGCAAGCACCCCTAAAGATAAGGGCAAGAAAAGAAATAATGAGGCTACTAAAGGTCCTTATGTGAAGAAACAAAAACAAGATCATGACAAGAAAGGTTGTTTCTTCTATAACAAACGTGATCATGTCAAGAAAGAATGTCCTAAGTACCATACCTGGTGTGCGAAAAATGGTACATTTTTAAATTTGGTTTGTTTTGAAGTAAATTTAGTTTCAGTATCTAGAAACACTTGGTTCTTAGACTCAAGTGCCACTACTAACATCAGTGTTTCAATGCAAGGTTGTCTAAGCTGTTGAAAGCCACGTGATACTAAAAGAAGCATTTATGTGGGTGATGGCAAGTCGGTTGCGGTGGAAGCAACAAGGCATTTTATATTGTTGTTAAATACTGGTTATTATTTAGACTTAATAGATACTTTTATTGTACCGTCATTTAGACAGAATTTGGTTTCTGTTTCTCATTTTGGACAAATTAAGCTATTGTTATTCGTTTGGAAATGGTCAGTTTAGTTTATCTATTAATTCTATTGTTATTGAAATCGATTCACTTATAATTTATGACAATCTATATATGCTTGATATAAATGCTTCTTATATTGAAACTTTGAATGTGGAATCACGTAGTACTAAACATAAATTTAATAATGAAAACTCAGGCATCTTATAGCACAAACATTTAGGACATATCTCTAGAAATAGAGTTGAACGACTTGTATCGGATGGAATTTTACACTCCATTGATTTTACAAATCTAAATGTTTGTGTTGAATGCATTAACGGTAAACATATCAAAAGAAAGAAAGATGGTGCATATAGAGCTACAGAAGTATTAGAATTGTACATACAGATGTTTGTGAACCATTTTCAACATCTTCTTAGAATGGTTAACAATATTTTGTATCATTCATTGATGATTATTCTCGATATGCATACCTATTTCTTATTTATCAGAAGGCTCAAACATTGGATGTTTTCAAATCATTTAAGATTGAAGTTGAAAATCAACTCGACAAAAGAATTAAGAAAGTCAGATCTAATCGTGGTGGTGAATACTACGATAGATATGACGGTTCAGGTGAACAACGTCCAGGACCTTTTGTTCAATACCCAAAGGACTGTGGAATCATCCCACAGTACATCATGCCAGGCTCACCAAGCATGAATGGTGTAGTTGAATGACGTAATCGAACTCTTAAGGATATGATAAGAAGTATAGTTAGGCATTCAACCTTGCCAATGTCATATGGGGAGAAGCATTAAAGACAACAGCTTATATTTTAAATCGAGTAACCACTAAAGCAGCTACTAAAACACCTTTTGAACTTTGGACAAGGCGAAAGTCAAGTCTTAAATATTTTTATATTTAGGGATGTCCGACTGAGGCTAGACTGTATAGGTCACATGAAAGGAAACTAGACTCTAGAATTGTAAGTAGCTATTTTATTGGCTATTCTGAGCGATCACGGGGCTATAAGTTTTATGATCCCAAAGTAAAGACCATTTTTGAGACGGTAACCGCAACGTTCTTTGAGGAAATTGAGTTTAGGGGGAAGAATAAAGTTACAGACCTTGTCTTTGAGGAGGAATGTATTCCCACTACTCTTCAAGAGGAAATGATTCCTATGATTGCTTCTGATACTGATCAAGATTTTATTCCTGTCAGTGATCCGGATGTAATACAAGAACAATAAGACATTGTTAATCAACTCCCAAAAGAACAATCTTAACAACCTCAAGAACCGGTGTATGTAGAATAAGTGCCTTTACGAAGGTCCATTAGAGAAAGGAGGAGTGCTATTTCGGATGATTACATAATACTACTTCAAGAACATGAGGAAAATGATGGTATGGCGGAGGATAATCCGATCAACCTTCGTCAAGCTCTGCAAGATTCATATTCTCAAAAGTGGATCGAGGCAATGAATAAGGAATATAAGTCAATGCACGACAATAAAGTTTGGAAACTTGTCCTATTACCAGAAGGCGTGACACCCATTGGTTGTAAGTGGATTTTTAAAATCAGACGGGATTCAAACGGTAATGTGGAAAGGTATAAAGCACATCTTGTAGCTAAAAGCTATACTCAAAAATATGGGATTGACTTTAAGGAGACATTTTCTCCAGTTTCAACAAAGGACTCTATCATGGCACTTGTTGCACACTTTGATATGGAACTCCATCAGATGGACGTCAAGACGGTTTTTCTCAATGGAGATATTGAGAAAACAAACTATATGGTGCAACCAGAACACTTTGTATCAGGAGATCCAAAGAATATGGTGTGCAAACTTAAGAAGTCCATCTATGGGTTAAAACAAGAACCTTGTTAATGGTACCATAAATTTCATCAAATAATAATCTCATTTGGTTTTCAGGTGAATGTGGTAGATGATTGTGTGTATCATAAGTTTAGTGGGAATAAGCATATCTTTCTGGTTCTATATGTTGATGACATTTTCCTTGCCACAAACGATATAGGTATGTTAAATGATACCAAGAAATTTCTATCTAGATATTTTGAAATGAAAGATCTTGGTAACACATCTTTTATATTAGGAATCCAAATACATCAAGATCGTTCTCGAGGTATTCTTAGATTATCGTAAAAGAACTATATCGATAAGGTGCTTAAAAGATTTAACTTGCAAGATTGCAAACCAGGTAACACCCTGGTCGCTAAAGGAGATAAGTTTAGTCTTAAACAATGCCCTAAAGGAAGCCTTGAGACTCAAGAAATGCGAAAGATTCCCTATGCTTCGGTTGTAGGAAGTTTTATGTATTCTCAAGTTTGTACGCATCCGATATTGCATACATTGTTGGAGTATTGGACATATATTTAAGCAACTCAGTAATGGATCATTGGAAAGTAGCAAAGAGGGTAATGAGATATTTAAATAGAACAATTGATTATATGCTCACATATAAGAGGTCAAGTACCTTTGAGATCATGGGATATTCTGACTCTGATTTTGTGGGGTGTCAAGATAGCTGTTTTTCTGCTAGCCAGCGGAGCTATCTCTTGGAGAAGTGTCAAATAGGCACTGACAGATTCTTCCACCATGACCGCAGAGTTTATAGCATGTCATGAGGCAGCTAATCATGGAATATGACTAAAAAATTTTGTCACTAGGCTGTGTATTTTGGGAAGGGTTGAAAGACCACTGAAGTTATTTTGTGACAATCGATTAGTTGTATTGCATTTTAACAATAATAAAAGTTCGATAAAATAGAAGCACATCGATATCAAGTTCCTTGTTGTGAAAGAAAGAGTACAAAGTGGATAGATTTCGATAGAACACATAGGCACAAACTCTATGATAACAGATTCTTTTACGAAGGGTTTACCACCCAATATCTTTTATGAGCATACCACTTATATGAGTGTTATTCAATTTGGTGAAATCTCTAATGAGAGTTTGTACTATATATGTTTTCTATATATGTTTGGTTATGTTGTTGAAACTTATGTATTTGGAGATTATCTGATTAGATATAAAGTTCAATATTTATTTCATTACACTTTGTATAACTTAAGTTAAAGTTTTGATCTTACTTTGGTTATAACCAGGACCAGTTGAAAATTGACATGAATAGATCACCTTACATGTAATTTTTATGTCACACATTCATAATTGAACTATGTCATTTGATTATATTGATGTACGTGACCATTGATGATTTAGTTGTGATAGATACAACAAATACTATATTAATCCTATGTCTATATAATTAATGGACGAGATTGTTAAGGAAGTCATACGACTATAATGACAAAAGTTATTAGCTCATTAATGTTAACATTTATAAGTTTACATATATTGTACAGTGGGAGATTGTTAGAATTTTGAGACCATAATTGTAGTTATAAATGTCTAATGTCATCAATTAAATAAGTAATAATTTAATGTGATCAAATTTATGATTAAGGAATATGACTTAGGTGTTTAATTATTATGAATATATTAATGTGGATATCATGTGCAATTTCTGATTTATTGAGGGGCCAAATTAGAAATAGGCAAACTTATGCTTCTACGAATAAGGGTTATGGTCCTAGTTTACAGATGATGGTTTGTCTTGTTTCCTCATCGACAAAACTCTCTGAATACTAAGGAAAATCTGCAAATTAAAGATCTTGTCTAAAATAGACTACATACTATGGATTCTGGTACGCTTCCATAATTTTGTCTATCCAATTTATAATTTCTTAAGAATTGAATAGAATACATAAGATTTATATTGAGATTTATCAACCTATTTTGCTATCATGTGTTCTTCTGAACTTACATCACCGGAATGTTCAAGCAGATGCTAACTGGAGAGACCAAAATAAACCAGAAAAAGGTTTTATTTAAGTAAATACGATGATCAACAATGGAAATTTACACAGATTACTTATCATGTGATTCATCACTACCAGTGGTCTCAATAACAATTTAAAATCATACTACACAACTAGCCATACAGTAAACGGTTCTAAAATTTCTGATATTAGCTATTTAATCATGTCTGAAATCGATGAAGATTGTACACTAAATAAGTGACTCTGGTATCGGTGATGTGAAAACTCCAAGCTAGAAAAAATTATTTCGAACGGTCCTGCGTGTCCAAAGGAGCGTTAGCAACCAGGCCAAGGAGGAGGTCCTCGACGCAAATACTCAGATGCTCAAATCAGTGATGTAGTTGAAGAAGATGAACAGTAAGTGAACAGTGATTATGAGTATATAAAGTTGTGTAGCGTTGTATACCTAGACGAAGGCCCCTTTTTATAGTGTTACTGTTTGTTTTGCATGAATCTCAAAGCGTTTTCAAAAAAGGGCATACCATGCTGAAGCTCTAACACCTTTCCTAAAATGGACCCGCAATCCCTGTGTTTGGCTAGGTAGAAGCTTACAACTTACATATAGAATATTCTCTATCAAACGTAGCATGGAACGCCAAAAGGAATGTAAGACTGTTGGGTTAAGGGACCTTCAATATGCATAACTGGCCAACCGACCGAGCCTCTTATGTTGTTTGATCGACTGTTACTTACAAGAGAGATCCGGTCGGATTTGAGGAATATTGCCGGGGACTCATCCTTCACTCAGGCTAAGTTCCGTTTGACACCAGAGTTTGGTCGAACCAAGTATTTATTTTGTCCAATCAGATCATAGATCCGATCGGCTAGATCACTCAGCCAAAATAGTTAACCGGGTTAACCTCGAGTGACGAAGTGGACCTTGCTCTGGATGGCATTCACCCGGCTTAAAACTTTTTATTAATACTGAGAGGCTCGGTATCCGACCGACCCAAGGGTCCGATCGGATGAAATCGGCCGGATGACCTCTCGATTGGGATGATTGTCTGAGTTGGTCTCGAGTATTGACTCTTTCTTGATTTTGACCACTATATTAGCTATTATATCAGGAGGTAGGATCTCCTGGACCACTTTTTGTAGTCTAGGAGATGTGCCACTCGCATTTGCGGTCGGATCGCGATCCGACCCCAAATGGTTGCGATCCCTTCTTGGGTTCACCGTCCCCACTAGGTTATAGTTTTTGTTTGGAGCGGGCGGCCGGAGGCCGCCCGGAGGACACCCTCGCTCGGCGCCCAGTAACCTGGTCACTTATCCACCACCGAGGCCTTGGGCGCCGAGCGAGGGTGTCTTCCGGGCGGCCTTCTGCCGCCCGCTCCGAACAAAAACTATAACCTAGTGGGGACGGTGAATCCAAGAAGAAATTGCAACCATTTGGGGTCGGATCGTGACCGCGATCCGACCACAAATACAAGTAACACATCCCTTGGAGCACCAAAAAATGGTCCAATAAATTATCAACTGACCTTCTGAACTTTGACCTTACTCATGAGCTTGACCCGACTGAGGAGCCCACCAGCCACCATATTCACCGCATCACTATTGAGAACGGACACTTCGATTCTCGACCTCTAACAACAATCACTTCGTCAACCCAACCAAAGAACCGTACTTGACATGACAAAACTTCACAACAAATGAAAGCTTTAAACCCACTACGGAAACCGATATCGTTTAATAATGTAATGTGATAGTCAGTTAGTCACGAGCAGCAAGCGATTAAAAACCTAACGAATTTTAAATACCGGTCTTGGACCAAGAAATGCAAATCAAGTGATATGAGAAAATGAACGGAAACAGATTGAAAACGGGCACTTTTCAATTCTTGATCTCTAACAAATCACTTTATGAACTCAACCAAAGAACCGTACTTGACAATTGACATGGCAAAACTTCACAACAAATGAAAGCTTTGAACCTACTACAGAAACGATCTTGTTCTATGGAATGCGATAGTCAAGAGCAGCAAGCGATTAAAAACCTAACGGACTTCAAATACCGGTCTTGATCCAAGAAATGCAAATCAAAAGATGTGCGAAAAATCAGAGGAAACAGATTGAAACCTGAAATGGATACCAACGACGATTGCTGTTGGGAAGATCGAGATAAGCACCCAAATAGAAAACGTCGGCACTCTCCAAGCACCTGGCAAACTCTCAGTCGCCCTATTCTCCGCCAATTATTCTGTCGACGATATTCAACTTGGTTCGCTGACGGAATTCGAGAACGGAACCTTGGGCATGCCTATATATATATATATAGACATTTGGAAAAGGGGCAAAAAAGATCAGACGGTTGAGATGCTAATACCAGATGCATCTCAGCCATCCATCTGGAGATGACGACGAAATGGCACACTTATTCGTTATCCGTTAATTTTAAAGCCAGCGAATATTGAAAGCTAAAATCTAAACTTTAAGATAAATTATATATTTAGAGATACTGATACGATTGCTTAACAATAATTTAATTTAAATTTAAATTATTTTAAAATAATAAAATTAAATTAAAACTAAAAGGGCTACTTATATAATTATTAAAATTTGGTACCAAAAGAAATTTGGCACTTATTTCGACTAGATTAGATTATGACATATTACACCCTGAAAAATAACTAAATTGCAGCGATCGTTGTATCTTGTTAGTTTCCGATCAGTTTTTCATTTCGAACAAAATACATGATCAAATTTGATTTTCAGAACAATACTAAAATTCAGAAAAAAAATCAGCGAAAAATTCCCCCAGCACGTTAGCGTTATCTGAACAATCCTCCAAAACACGTTGTTTTCGCCAACAGATATTCGTCCATTCACCATTTCGTAGCTGACCGAACTTTACCAGTCTTGTTATTGCTGTTTGGCAATGGGACCCACTGTCCATCTTCTGAGAGCGACGAACGGGTTCCTCTAAGGTACGCACCAATAGGAAACCTTCTCTCTTATATACAACCTTTCATATATACACAATCACATTCTCCCCCTTCATCGCTTCTGTTCTCTCTTCGCGTTCTTCTCCTCGTCCTCGTTCTCGTTCGATCTCTCTCCGCCCTTTCGACCCCGCCTCTCCCCCCACCAAATCTCACCTCGAGGCCGCTCCTTGGCTCCTCTGCTTCCTTGTTTCCCATCAAGATCCGATCTTGTTCGTTTTTTCTCGTCGGATCCCCGCCGCCCCGCGTTCATACACGTGATTCGTCCATCAATGCCACACCTTGAGCTTTAGGAGCTACGCGCGACGACGTTCTTGTCGGAGGGTAGCTCGCATGAACGGTATGAGCGCGGCGGAGTGACGGGAGGCCTTCGACTGGAAGCAGACGCGGAGATGGCGAGCTCGGGGACGGAGGAGGATGAGGTGTCGGCGGCAGGGCCGGTCCAGGTGGTCGAGGTGAAGAGGAAGCTTCTTTCAGCGTGCATGACGTGCCCCATCTGCAATAAGCTCATCCGGGACGCTACCACCATCTCCGAGTGTCTTCATACGTGTGAGCACCATCGCGCCCTTCTCTCCCTTTCGCTTCTTCCTCTTATTTTGGTCTTTCGTATTTCGGATGTTTCATGGTTCTGATCGATGGTTTTGGTTTGTGCTTACGGGGATGGCTTGTGGCGTTGGGTTTCTCCGGTCTTTATTTTACGTATATGCATCTCTCAGGGTTACGATGCTCCTTGCGGTAAAAAATTGCTTGCTTTCTAGTTTCCAAGATCAATTAGGAACAACGAACGACTCAAAATATTTGATGTTTGGCATCAACTAAGCTTCCTAATTGATTCCCCTTGGGCACGAGTGATCATGGTCGTATGCATTGGTGTCATGATCCTGCTCGTATATGTAGTGTCTTTGTGTCTCTGCTTCTATGGCCAGGTAGAGAGTACTGTTTTTTGTATGAGATACATTGTGTTTTCGTTCCACATTAATTTCAATCGGTTATTTTCTCCGTTCGAAATTGTACTGTATGAACCAAGCAAGCCACGTCAAGGCATGCAACGGAATGACAGAGTTCATCTTTGCATTCTTATAGTTGCATATACGTTATAGAAAGGTTTTATAACTTCACTTTCTGGAAAATAAATCTTTGGTTTTGATTTTTTTTTTTCTTGTAACGTGCTAAGTCGAAGAGAGGTCGTCAAGGATAATTTATTCTTTGATTTGCATTAGTTTGTTTACATTGGTTTTCTCTCGATCAAGGTGGCATAGGTTTCACTTATATGCATATAAGTTCCATTCTCCTTTCTGTTGATCATTCAACTCTGAAGGCTATTATAGTCTGATCCTTTGGTTAGTATCGTCTTATTATGTGAATGTATACGTAATATATGTGAGTAATCATTTACTTGTTCAGATCTCTAGTTTCTTTCATATGTTAATGCTTTTATCATTGGCCATTCATCTGGACATGCATCTTTGGTAAAGTTCTCCTAAAGAATTTAAGTCTGAACCTTAAGTTGATTTATACGTAAATTAATAAATTCTACTTTACCAGTTTGCAGAAAGTGCATATTTGAGAAACTTGATGAAGAAGAAACAGATTGCTGCCCCGTATGCAATATTCATCTTGGTTTTCTCCCTGTAGAAAAACTTAGGTAATTTTTGTTTTCCTTAGAGATTTCATACTTTATATTGTATGGATTTCTCATCATGGCTCCTAATTTGATTCCATTGAATTATTAGTTTGCCACTGTTTTTTATCCTAGAATCTATATACTTAGCTACTAGTGTTATGAAATAGAGTGCATACTCTTGTGTTTTTTCAAAGTATATCTTCAACCTTTCTAGGATACTACTTTTACCTCGATATATGTGGATAATGCTAGAATGAGAGAACATTTTTTGACAAGAGGGATTCAGACCATCGACCTTTTGCTCTATGCCATGTTAAATTTCATCGGCTAATCATGTATCTCAAAAGCTCAAACTTTAGGGGAAAAACAATTTATATATTTATATCCTTAATATGCTTCAATGTAAGAAAGTTAATTGGTATGTAGTTTGAGTTTTCAGGCCTGAATAAATAGCACAGTGTGCTTTGTGTTCCTTTAGTAATGAAGCCAGATTTGACATCAGAGGAGCTTTCTCGAAGTTACAATATTGATGAGCCCAAGATTTAGAATATAAGAGTAAGCATGAAGAAAAGATTAGTGGAAAGAATTCTTCAGAATACACGGAAAAAAACCTTGAGGATGCTCCTTCTCCCTTTGTATTTGGTCAGAATGTCAAAGATTAGTAATCATCATCAGATTTGATGTTTTTGGGACTTTTTTTGTCTTTGCTACAGGGTGTCACCACACCACATTGGATGTCAGTATTCCTTGTTTAAGGCAAGAGCAACACAGTTTAACTTCTCCCAACAGTTCCTGAGAGAGTTGTGCTGGGATTTCTTGGATTTATTATGTTTAACTCATGCATATACGAGTTTGGAGCCTTTGGACTATGGGGATTTTGAGGAAAGCTAATACTTTTTTGGGAAAAGCATTATCGCAGTATAAATAGACTATTGTGCTGCAGCGCATGCCAATGGTTTCCTAGGAAATACCTTACTGATAATTATCAGTTTCCTATCAACTAGAGAACTCATCAATGCCAGCAACATAGATTGTCTACTTTGGGGAATATAATTTATGATTCACATCCTTTTAGTTCATCTAAGACACATGTAGATTTTGTTGGCACAATGGGGCCGACAAGAGGGGGGTGAATTGCCTGTCAAAATAAAACAAACATCTTTCCCGTTCTTTCAACTCTAATTAAAAGCAGCTATAATAATAAATGAAAATAACAACTTAAAAACGAGGCACAAGGTTTACTTGATTACAACATATATGGTTGTTAATCCAAGACCAATGAAAGCACTAAAAGAAAATCTCCTTTAACGAAGGCGGAGAAGCCTCTTACACTCGTTGAAAGCTTAGAAAGTTGCTAAGAAATTAAAACAAGAGTTGGTTTGAAGTTCTAGTCTATTTCCTAGCCCCAGGGGTCCTTTTATAGCTCCTGGGAAACTCTATCCGTGGGTGGAAGGCGCCTCCAACAGGCTGAAAGGTGCCTCCAGTGAGGCGCAAAATGATAAAGCTTTATCGCCTGACAATGGTAAAATTAGCCTGGTCAAAGGCCCCTTCCATAAGGCTGGAAGGTGTCTTTGTATTGTTCATCGAAGGCGCCCTCCAGCCATCGAAGGCGCCTTCCACAGTGAGGCGAGGAGGCGCCTTCAATTCCCTTTGAAGGCGCCTCCAGCAGTATTTCCAGCCTTCTTTCGCTCTTCTGCTGCTTCGATTGCCTTGGTGATCGTTGCCTTTCGGAATAGGACACATCCAGACCCATTTTCCTGCCTTCTCCTCGAGTAGGCTTCCGCTCCGGCTTCTCGTCCCTCGAACGTCGCGCATGTCCTTCTCGTCCATCGGTGTACTCTTCCGTAGCACTTCGTCCCTCAGATGCGCCGAGCCCGTCGGCTACCTTCCCGTGTCATCCTTCTCGCTGGCTGTGTCTTCCGCTCGACTTTCCGTATTCCTAAGCTCCTGCACACTTAGACACAAAGATCAAAATATAACAGGACCTAACTTAACTTGGTTGATCACATCAAAACTACCACGGGGTCCAACAAATTTATACAAATGAAATCAACCTAGTTACATGTAAATGTTGGATTGATGCAGGTCAACAGGTGGGAAGTTGGATTTTCCATAAACAAGTTGCATACGTGAACCTATGAGATCTTTATTTTGGTTGATATTCAGTAAGAGATACTGGTTTTATATGGAAACTTAATTTCAGAACAGATTAGCCTCTATTCTCTTTTAAAGTCTAAAGTCTAAAGTCTAAACAGTTGGAAGTATAATACGGTCTCATTTAATACTTGAATTTTATCACTATTTTCTTGTATATTACAGAAGTTTCCATCATAATCAGCCTAATGTATTCTCATAAACTTTCCCACAAAAGCCTTGCATCACATGGAACATCTTTATTGATCAGTGTGGAGTTCTTATTGAATGTTCCTAGCAAATAGGTAGCCTTATAAGTTTAACGAAACACTGCTCCGTTAAGTTAACAAGGGATTATCAACCCAGTCACCCACATAATTCTGAGCACTGCAGAGAAGTTTGTGACCAAATGGAGTGAGTGTGAGTGAGAATACATATAAATTGCTTGAAAAACCTTTTAGCCTTCTTAAAGTCCAAAGAGTCCAATCATTAATTAGGATAGTATATGAATTAAATGATATATTTTTGTCTTTCTATGCACAGTTATTTAGAACCATCAGGTATGATTATCTATCTTTATTGCTCATTTTTAATCAGCTTATATATGAGACCGCAAAGAGGATTTTTTTCCCCTTCTATTTTGTGGGGGATAATTGAGGAGAACCCTCGGGCTTGATCACCAAACTTAGGTTTCTTTTCAAGTTATATGCAAAATCACTATGGTGGTTCTAAACTTATGAACTTATATACAAGTGCTCTGGCATGCTTTGTCACAGGACATTTGTAATATTACATATGCTGGAAATGCAAAAAGCTTCTATCCAAGCAATGCAGATCAGATATTAATCAGATCATTTTATAAAGAACAACACTAATGCAAATAAGATATAAATATTCTCTATAAAAAGGGACAAGAGATTAATACTTGTGCTCCAAACTTGAGTTGATATTCAAGAATAAAATCAACCCATACAAACAAATTTAGTTAATTTCTCAAACTCACAGGCTGTACTGTTATGCATGAGTTAATGCTTGTCTGAAACACTATATCCCTTGCAGGGCTGATCATAATCTGCAAGATTTGAGAGTGAAGATTTTTCCTCTAAAGAAACCAAAACATGGAGCTTTTGATAGTGCCCCTTCCATCACATTGCCTGCTAGAAGAAAAGAAATTTCTCTTTCTTCATTGGTGGTGAACACTCCGAGAGTTACTATACAGATAGGTCCATTAGGAAGGCGAAAAAGACCAGTTGGCAACAGGCCCACATTTCATGGTAGTGAATCCTATAAAAATGAGGATGACACTGCGGATAAGTTTGCAAAAAAATCAAGTTGGAATGGAAACTCAACCAAGCAGGCCCTAAACAGAAGACAGGTGACATAAATGATAGTTTGTTTTATTTTGCAACTTAGCTTAGATGCTAAAGCTGCAAGTGAATTTTATTTGTATTTCTGCATTTTTGACAGCGAACCTATGTTTATTTCTTAAAACCTATTTCAGGCTGCTTTGCCTTCTGACAATTCCAACAGTGATGCTAATAAAGATACAGGGAGTGATGTAACTGCCACACAGGATAAGGCAGAGCTCTGGAAACCTTTAAATTGCTTAGTTGAAGCTGCAAACAGAACAAAATCTTTTAGGTCTGGTCTACAGAATTCTTTCATTAAGGCAGAGCAAAACAAGGTTGCTGATGGTGAAATAAATACTAACGAAACCAAGGTTATGGAGCATCCTCATAAGTCTAAATCTCAGGATGAGAAGAATGACAATGCTGAAATGGCTTGTATGACAATAAAATCCAGAAGGCTGAAGTCAGTTAACCAGAAAAGGAGAAACCATAACTCAACTCAAACAGTACATGAGGTTTCTGATGCTCTAAGTGACAAGAGAATAACTCCATTGTGGTTTTCCCTGGTGGCCTCTTTTGACCAGTTAAGGAGATTCAAAACTGGATGTTTTTTTGTTTTTATCTATTGCGTACTTTTTCCAAGTTGTTCTTTACTTATCTCATGCACAATGGTTTCAGGGCTGGAGGTTCCTCATTTCCCCAGATATCAACTAATTATTTGCGGATAAAGTGAGTTTACTTTTCTTATTATGCATTAATACTTTTGAAAAATTATAACTTGTCATTGTTTCTTCATCTTTCCTTTGGAATCACTTTAAAAAATAATGCCTACAAGTGTTGTTCTGTATGTTTTCTTGCATAGAATAGCTTTAAGTCGTGGCAAACAAACAATTGAGATAAACTTAAGACAAACACAAACAATCAAGTTGTATTTGGTTATGGAATGATGAAAAAACCACACTACGAACTGTTCATGTTGTACTTCCTCTTCGACTTAAACTTCTTATGGAAACATGACTAGTAAGTGGTCACTGCTGATGAAGTATAAATTCTTGTTCTATATTCAGTAAGAAAGTGAATCTCCAACAAGAACTTTGAAGACAAAGAAAGCATTTAAGTTGCTCTAAATTTCAATTGACTCATTGTTTGCTGGCCTAATGCCAACATCACTTTGTTGCTTTCCATTTTTGTTTGTTGATTTGTTCGCTGTTATCTTAATGGAGTCTTGAATTCAATTCAACTTACAAGGAAGATCTACAAAGAATAATTCTTGTCATTTTCCTAATGTTTTTATAAATGATGTCTCAGTTCATTATCGCTAGATATTTGATTTTCCCCACCAATATCTAGCATTAGCCATTTGACTGTTCTTTTTCTGATCCCAGGGATGGTAATGTACCTGTTTCTTACATTCAGAAGTACCTTGTCAATAAGCTTAATCTTTTCAGTGAAGATGAGGTGAGTATTCCCTAGACCAATAGTACTTCTTACCGAGCAGGGTTGTATACTAATATATGACTGCATCAAAAACAAAATTTGAAGTCTCACTTGCATGGAGGCATTTGCAAAATACTAAACTAATTTTACCTATGTAGTAACTCAAAAAAGGAAAGCATTGCACTGTCATTTGTGCTTCAATATATCATGAAGATAACCATAAATGGTTTTCTGTTCAATTACACTAAATATCCCTCAAAAAAGACAATACAACCACTAGCACAACATTAAAAAATGGATTGTGAGCTTAACTCTATTCGGTCATGGTGGAATTTAGCATAGACGTTCAAAAGTCAACTTTCTAGCCTAAATCTTAACAATTGCTTCTCGTCATTCTCTTCCCATAATAATAACCCAAAATATGACATGTAGGAATTGTTTGTTCATCTAGTTTAATTATTAGCTCAATGTTTGCATGTCTATAGTAGAGGAAAATATAATTAAGGACCTTAAATCGGTCACACTAGAGATCATGTTCTCAACTTAGTTTGAATGAGGGAATATGTCATAGTTTAGGCTCACTCTTTGTAACTCATCATATTACCTTCTCTAAGCTTTTTACAGCTAACTACTCCATTTTTGTAACACTCTAAGCATTTGCAGATCGAAATAACATGCCGAAATGAACCAATGATGCCCACAATGTCCCTGAACAATGTGGTAGTACAGTGGCTGAAAGGAACACCACCATCACAAAGGCTTCCAGCAGTTATCGGTACCTCAGCGAAAGACTTCATAGTGATGTTGGGTTATCGGCCACGCCAAGTTGGAGTGCCAATTCAATAAATGTGTTGACAACACCGACCTTAGCTCAAACCCTCTTCACGGCTCATGCTGACATTGCTCATTTCCATGAATTTCCTGTTGTTTAATTTATCGTCCTCTTCACTTAATTGTAGAGTGTGTTACCAGGCCTAATGCTGATTCAACTAATGATAATGTATTCTTAGTGATATAATGGTGGTATAAATGTGTTTCTCCCTGAATTAGAGCTAGTTTCTGTAAATTATTAGACTTTATAATGAATTTCTCTCCTTTAATGTGAAATTTACTTGGAAGGAGAGGAAAGGACTTAACAATATTGCGGGAGAAGCAATAATCATCCATTCACATTTCTTTTCCTTGTTCTCTATCTGTTCATCCAAGCAACTCCAGCTCAAATTATGATGAAATAATGAGTGGTACAGATAGTATTTTTCTTAAAGGAAATAATTAAAATTTTCAGACACTATCTTTCTTGTAAAATAAAGATGGTTGATAATGCATCTACTCCACAAACAAACAATTTCTTTTTCTATAAGAAATGGAAAACTCATAAGTTGATAATGCATCTTTATCATTTAGTGACCATGAATAGGATCCCATGGCTATTTGGAACCACACAATTTAGTCTATAATCCACTTGGTCGCACGTTTTAATCCATCGAGTCACGTTATTATCCTTTTTCAAAAAGTGATATATACCTATATAGCATATTTTAAAGGTATTTTTTTTAAAAAAAAATATTAATAATTTTTTTATGTCTGCTTTCAGAGT
This sequence comes from Zingiber officinale, assembly GCF_018446385.1. NCBI lineage: Eukaryota > Viridiplantae > Streptophyta > Magnoliopsida > Zingiberales > Zingiberaceae > Zingiber > Zingiber officinale. Next base: position 5,649,350 of record NC_056001.1, read on the forward strand.
TCTTTTTTAAAAAAATATTTAGCTAATTGTTGTTATTTTTTTATAAATTTAATAGCTTTATGAAAAAATTAACGAAACATTGGCTAGTACACTTAATTGTCCGTACTCATCTCTATAACCGTTGTTTAGTAATTCCGTCAACCCCGACATAAAATTCCGTTAGATCGGGATCACATCACCGCACGGTGAATCGGTAAGCTTACATCCGCCAATAAAAGAACGCACGAGGAGCATGTGGGCACTGGGCAGAATTTCCGGAACCGCCGTTAGCTGCCGTCGTCAACGTCGAAGCTGCGATAGAGTTGGGTAACAGGGGGGTACTTACTGCTCTCTGCGGCGAGGAGGCGGACGAGGGCGACTGGGCGAGGCAAATCGACTAGTTGCGAGCTCCAGATCTCTCGAATCGGTGTCTGGGAAGTCATCTGTAAGTAATCTTTGGTGATTGCCTTAGTTTGGATGATTCAGTTCTTAATCTGTTTCGGTTTGTCAGTGTAATGGAATGCGTGGGCGATGAGGTGAGGTCGAAGTGGGTTCGAAGTGTTATAGTCGGATCTAAGGGTGATGGTTGAGATCTGGTGTTTTTGCTCATGATTTATGATGTTTTTCGTCTCCATGTCAAGCTTTCCCTTCCTATGAGTTGGATGGGAAGGGTTTAGTATAAAAGTTGAGGCCCTCCTAAAATGATTGTCACTTGATGAAGTTGGTGGGCATTGTTTTCTGCTTTTAGTTGGATGGGTAGGAAGGTTTACTGGGTTAGGGTAAAAGTGAGAGAAATTTACCATTTGTTGATGTTAGTGGACCTTGGTTTCTGCTTTCAAGCTGTTTTATTCTGATACATTCTCTTCCACATTGTCCGAGTGGAGTAAAGTTATGTTCTGGCTTTGTTCCACTTTCCTGTTGACTTGTAATGTATGATTCTTGTTGGGGGATTCTTTTAGTACAATACCTATTGTTATAGGTCAATACTGATTGGTATGTAGGGTAATGTTTTGTGCCTTTCTTTTAAAAAATGATTAGCTTTGAATGAGAATATAGATAATCATGATGGAGTCGATTTTGCATGTAGTTCTATCTGATAAAGGGATCAAGCGAATCAACATAGAGTAATTTGAGAAATATATTGTTTAAGACAATTAAATACGCTAAAACATGAAAAAAAAATTGAGAAAATGAGAAATATGAAATTCAGAGGCAATTTTTTGTGTCAGCACCCTAGAGTCTAGACCTAAGACACGAGTGGTTCAGTTCTTCCGTGACCAATATCCAAAAACCTTATTTGCAGTCCCTAACACTCTCGAGCATTGAAATATAGAAAGCAATGGCAGAAAACAGCACTATGTAGCAAATCATATGCCCAAGCACATCCAATCCAAGTTATGCACTAAAGTCTCAAGGATAAATGCAACTAATCAGTTATGCATCTAGTCTTTTGACCTGGCAAAACAAATCTGCAAGTTGTCCTAGCCTTGGTGATCCATGGTTCACAATAAGGACTAAAATCAGTAGTGGAACTTCAGTTCCTAGTAAATGTTATTATCGACGAATTAAAACTAATTTCAAATTACCAATGTGTGTCCATTTTAAAATAAATAAATAAATTTAGAATTAAATGAATAACAAATTTCTAAAGTTGGCAAAACTCTGGAAAAAAAATTCAAATAATACTCACAGGACATCTTATTTGCTTTTCTGGTTTAACAAAAAAAAAATAATCATGTTTTAGTGTACACTAGAAACTCTTGGAACTCAGTTGTTTTGCAGAATCAGTGAAGCAAAAACTTCTCTATTTGTTGTTTTCCTTTTCAACTACTATTTATAAAGGGCTTGCCTTTATGTTTTCCTGAATTTTAGTATGAAATTGATGCTATATGAAAAGGCAACATTAGAAGTGATGTTCCAGTTATTATCATTGAGCTGAATGAAAAACTGCTAATTTACAGATTGTTTTTCCTTTAACAAGTGCCTAACTGGATTCAACTTGATTGAAGTGATATTATCTGTTTTTAAGATATCAACAATGAGGAAAATGAAATCACTGTACTTGTCTACCTTTGATCTGCCCAATCTGTTCCTGTCATTTTCATCTTTTCAATTTCTTTATTGATTTTATTATTAGACACGAGAAGAAAAATGTGTCACTTGATTAACACAGATATCTCTCCAGTGGATGTTTTTTTTGCCATTTGATACATGTAATCTTATTTATACATTTGTCTCATTACCAATTCATTTTATACCATAACATTATAACTGCTTTCATATTATGTTAAATACTTGACATATGTTTGGCTATTGTCAATGTTTTTGTTTTTGATACTTTATTGGTTTCCCTTTCTGCGCTGATGTCAAAATAATTTTGCTTATAGTTTGTTTGTTATTGTATCTTTATTCCTTTCAGCAGTCAATGGGCAAGGAAGTTCCAGGAACCTCAACCAATCAAGAAAGAGATTTTGTCACCACTCATGTGCCCAACGGAAAAAATGATCAGATTAGTCATAAACCTCCCATAGTTGCTGTGTCAGGCCATGCCACTGATAATCGAGATGGTGCAAACTCTACTCGTAATGGAAATTTAAGTTTTGATCAGGACACTCCAGAAAGGAAATATGATGAACAGAACTCATTCAATCAAAAGACAGCAGAATCAGATTCTGCTAATGCAGCTGTACAACCAAACCACAATGTTCCTCAGACAGTTCCTAGTGCAAATGAAAAGCCTACTTCATGTGAAAACCATGTTTTTGTTGCTGGAGTGGCTGCTAATGGAGATAAACATCCTAATGTGAATGCACTGTCACCAAACATCCAAAAGAAGGATCAGGTCTGTTACAAATTGCTCTTTATGTCTGATCCTTCTTTGACTGCTACTATATCCTTCCCAATCATGGCATTCCAAAAGTTCAGCTTGGACAATCATCCACTGAAAACTATGTTAGTCCAATATGTTGGTGCAGGAAACACCAGATGATCGAACTTAAGTTTTGATAATGACAAAAGGTTCAAAGTTAAGGTTTATTGTTATTCTAATAAGTTTGATTAAGTATGCAGGAAAGTCCTAAGTAATCTTAGGTAAGGTGAAAGTCTTAGTTGAGACTATGCAAAGAAGTCTTAGTAGACATTAGGCAGGTGGAAAGTCCTAGTTGCCTAGGCAAGGAAGTCCTTGTCTATGGCACTAGGCGAAGTCTTGGCAGGTCGAGGACATCATCCTACGGTCAAGGACACTGATCCTGAAGCCTGCGAGGTGGTGCGCTGGCCCGGTGAACGATGATTTTTGATGAAGACAAACTCCTGAAGATCCGAAAGAGCTCCTCAACAATCCTACGCACAGTGAAACGAGCCAACAAAACGTTAGTGACCTAAGACCGAGGTGGGAATCCATGGTTAGGCCCTTCGACGCTCAAGTCAGTTCCTCTCTTGAAGGTGGAAGAAGAAGAAGAAGAAATACAGTAACTCAAGTACTTGGAAACAGAGTTTTGGATGTTAGAACTTGCTTACCTTGCCAACGGAGAGAATCTCCCTTTTTATACTACCTCATATAACCTCCATAGTCATGAGATGGTCCTCGGTTTGTTAGAGTTTGTTAGAAGATGAAGTCATTCTCTAGACTTCGTGTAATAATCCTTTAAGGAATCTTTTTTTACCCCTGTACTTTTTTTTGGCGTTTGTGATTTGTATTCATGATAAAGTATGCATAAGAACACGCCACTACAACTGAAGAAGCTTCTAGAAGATATTTCCTGCTAAATTCGCCAGACTGTCATACTTATGTACTTCTGTTAAACATGTCTCGACCGGTCGTTCAAGCCGCTCGTATATATCTTCTATTAAGCATGTCTCGACCGGTATATATATATATATTGAGAATACCTTCTACTAAGCATGTCTCGGCCAGTCATTCAAGTCGGTCATATATATATTGAGAATACCCTCTGTTAAGCATGTTTCAACCAGGAATATACTATAAGCTTTATAAGGCAAAATACCTTTACGCTCGGTCGGGCTTTGTTCGACCGAGCGCATGTAAGCACATTGGTGCTCGTTCGACCTTCACTCGGCCGGTAATATACTAAAAGTTGTATAAGGCTAAATATCTCTATGCTCTGTCGGGCTTTGTCCGATCGAGCTCGTGTAAGTACATTGGTGCTCGCTCGGCCTCACTCGGCCGGTAATATACTAAAAGCTTCTATAAGGCTAAATACCTTTACGCTCGGCCGAACTTTGTTAAGCCGAGTGCGTGTGAGCACATTAGTGCTCGCTCGGCCTTCACTCAGCCGGTAATATACTAAAATCTTCTATAAGGCTAAATACCTTTACGTTCGGCCGAGCTTTGTCAGACCGAGCGCGTGTAATCATATTAGTGCTCGCTCGGCCTTCACTCGGCCGGTAATATACTAAAAACTTTATGAGGATAAATACCTTTACAATCGGTTGGGCTTTGTCTGGCTGAGCGCATGTAAGTACATTAATGCTCGCTCGGTCTTCACTCGGCCGGTAATATACTAAAAGCTGTATAAGGTCAACTACCTTTATGCTCGGTCGGACTTTGTCCGGTCGAGCGCGTGTAAGCACATTGGTGCTCGCTCGGTCTTCACTCGGCCGATAATATACTAAAAGCTTTTATAAGGCTAAATACCTTTACGTTCGGCCGGACTTTGTCAAGCCGAGCACATGTAAACACATTGGTGTTGGTTTGACGTTCACTCGGCCGGTAATATGCTAAAAGCTTCTCTAAGGCTAAATACCTTTACACTCAGTCGAACTTTGTCAAGCCGAGCACATGTAAGCACATTGGTGTTCGTTTGACCTTCACTCGGCCGGTAATATGCTAAAAGCTTCTATAAGGCTAAATACCTTTACACTCGGTCGGACTTTGTTTAATCGAATGCCTACAAAAAGCATTGTATTTGGTCGTTCATTATCTTATTAATCATACATTCACCCAGCTATACACCACTCCTATCTTTCTCGACCATGACCTCTACTTCATTTGCCAGGCCGATCCATCATAACCCATATCACTAGTCTCCCCTTCAAGTCTAGTCGAAGGAGGTATGACCGACTGACTAGACATGAGTCTTAATTTTGTTTGTTTGCTCTACTCGTATAACTCATTATTTTATGGTTTCTTTTTTCTTCTCTTTTAACCATATTTTGAGAGTCGCACGGTTTTTCAAAATTGTTTCGTTGGTAATTGGTCCTTCAACAGAAAGAGAATGTTAGAGGCGCTTGAAGATATGACGTCTCAGCATATAATTTGGTCTGTTCTGTCTATCATAAATGCCTCCTTATGGGTGAGTGTCACGTAGCATTTTTTCCTATTTCTTGAAGTAACATTTAACATGCTTTTTTATCAATGTCCTATCACTAGAAGGTTCTTCAGTTGTAGTGACGTGTTCTTATGCATACTTTATCATGAATACAAGTCACAAACGACAAAAAAAAGTACAGGGGTAAAACAAGATTCCTTAAAAGATTATTACACAAAGTCTAGAGAATGACTTCATCTTCTAACAAACTAGGCACCACCTCATGACTACGGAGGTTATATGAGGTAATATAAAAAGGGGGATTCTCTCCGTTGGCAAAGTAAGCAAGTTCTAGCATCCAAAACTCTGTTTCCAAGTACTTGAGGTACTGTATTTCTTCTTCTCCTTCCACCTTCAAGAGAGGAACTGACTTGAGCATCAGAGGGCTTAGCTAAGGATCCCCACCTCGGTCCTAGGTCACTAATGCTTTATTGGCTCGTCTCACTGTGCGTAGGATCGTTGAGGAGCTCTGCCGGATCTCCAGGAATTCGTCTTCATCAGAAATCACTGTTCACCGGGGCGAGCGCACCACCTCGCAGGCTTTAGACAAGATCAGATACTAAGTGAAAGTCTTGGGGTCACGGACACTAGGCGGAAGGCTAAATGAGTCCGGGTTCGGACGTCCAACGAAAAGTCCTGAAATTTCGGATACTGAGCAAAAGTTCAAACGGTCTGGAGAATTGGTTTGGTACACTCTCCTGAGAGAAGTAGGTAATGGCGAGTTTCCCGTAGAGGGAACAATATGCGTCAGTTTGACCTTGAGTTTCTAGAAAATCCGAAAGTCAGAACCGGACAGTCTTTATTTCTATATTATGTATGTTCTTTTTTAACATTGTGATGCAGAATAATGAAGCTGAAAGCTGATTGGAAAAGGGCGGCCCAGGTGCACGGGAAGGAACCGAGCAAGTAACTAACATGCACTAAGGTGGCGCACCTAGATTGGCCTGCCTACGTCATAGTCTAGGCGCCCGGACAAGTCTAGGCGCCCAGAGTTGGATAAAGTTTTCGGAGTAGCGCGCAAGAGAGAAAGTCGTTGGAATTAATGTCTTTGAGGTGCTTGTCGAACCCTTCTTTTATAGCTTTATCCGGGCACCTCGACTAGTCCCCGGGTGCCTGGACTATGCCGATGTGGCTGCACTTTGGCAAAAGCTTATCTCTAAAAATTTATCCAATTTCGAGCCCCTGGACTGCGACGTAGGCTGGCCAATCTGCGTGTGCCACCTCAACACTTGTTAGTCACCCGCTTGGTTCCTTTTCGGGTGCTCGGACCGTGTCCGGGTGCCTGGACCACCTTGGTCCACCTTTTTCCAACCAGCTTTCAACTTTATTATTCTGTATCACAGAGTTAGAAAAAAAATAGACATAATATGAATATAAAATATTTGACAGTCTCTGGACTAATTTTGACTTTCGGACTTCTTAGAAATCCTAGGTTGAATCGACGCCTACTGTTTTCTCTACGGGGAACACATTTTCACTTACTCTCAGGAGAGTGTACCTGATGCCAAACCGGTCCTCCAGACTATTTGGACTTTTGCTCAGCATCCGACACTTCAAGACTTTTCGCTGAACGTTCGAACCCCGGCTTGTCCCTTGATGTTCGCGACCCCCAAGACTTTCACCTTGTGTCTTTGATCCTAGGATTTTTGCCCGACGTCTTCGATCTGCAAAGACTTCGCGCAGTGCCATAGAACAAGACTTACTTGCCTAGCCGCAACTAGGACTTTCCATTTGCCTAGTGTACACTAGGACTTCTTTGCCTAGCCTCAATTAGGATTTTCACCTTGTCTAAAATCACTTAGGACTTTCGTACATACTTAGTCAAACTTTTTAGAACAACAACAAACCTTAACTTTAAAATCTTTGTCATTATCAAAACTTAGGTTCGATCATCTGGTGCTTCCTGCACCAGCAATCTTCCCTTTTTTGATTATGACAATACAATTCAAAGTTAAGTAAAGTATAATAAATTGAGAATAACTGAGAACATAAACAAGTAAGATTTTTCAGTTTCTTTATCAAAGTTTACAATTTCTAAGTACACTTTTCAAGGTTTTCCTAAATATTTTAAACTTAAGTTCCTCATGAAAAATAACTCTTTAACTCTAAAAAACTTTTTTTAAAACTTTAGCTTTGAAAATACTTAGTTTTTGCAAAACTTAGCTTTTGAAATTTTGAAAGAACTTGATTTGAAATTTTGAAAAAGTATTTGATTTTGAAAAGCTTAATTTGAAACTTAACTTTCTCTTTCTCCCCTTTTACATATATCAAAAATAATTTAAAAAATATATAAGAAACTCTCCCACAATTAATGCCTTAGTTTTTAAAAAAAAAAACTTTTAAGTACTTATTGTTGAGCAAATATTTTGAATACAAAAGGACTTAAATCATTGTTTTGTTTTTAAAAAGTTTAAAAAATTAGGTAACGCGTGAGTAAAACCTTAGAGTCCAGGCATGTGTAAAACAAAATGATTAATTTTGAAAATAATATTTAAATTTATTTCATCTATTAACCTTAATAAAATATCTAACCTTTAGGTTGAATCTATATGATAATTCTTTCTAGGGGATAACCTAGTTTAAGGTCATTGCTCAATTTTGAAAATATTGATTTTAGAAAGATAGGGTTTAAAGTTTAAAACATATTAATTTTAAAATAGAAATTTTGAAAATGAATTTAGAAATTAAAGACTTAAAGATAAGGAAGTTATAAACCAACTTATGTTACCTTGCACATTCCTAATTGTCTTCTAGTGTACTAAACTCAAGCAAGTTGTAATTGTTTTCATACTTTCTGTACCAACAATTTTGAGTAGATTGAATTTTCTGATTTTCCATCTCACACATTCTATGTTATCAAACATGTTAAGCTTATGAGTTTTGTATGAGATGGAGTTAAATTAATCTTAACTTTAAGTTGATTTTAAGTTTGAATTTTGAAAAATATTAAGTTTGAATTTTTAGAAAATAATTATGTTTGAATTTTGAAAAATATTAAGTTTTAAAAAATTTTAAGTTTGAATTATATTAAAGTTGATTTGAATTTGATTCAATTGACTTGAATTTAATTGATTTAAATTTGATTAATTTATTTTTATTTAATTCAATTGACTTGAATTTAATTGATTTAAATTTGATTGGTTTGAATTTGATCAATTTATTTGAATTTGATTCAATTGGAGTTAGGTTAAGTAAGTTGATTGATTAGTTTGTGAAAGTTAGGTTAAGTAGGTTGATTAATTAGTTGTGAAAGTTAGTAGGTCTAGATTGATTAATCCTAACATCTCATCCATTTCTAGGTTTCCAATCAAGGAACCTTATAAGTTTTTATGAGATGCTTTTATTTTCAATTTAATTTGAAATCTAATGATTGATTTACATTTGAGTTAGACTTAGGTTTGATAGTTAGTAAGTTAAATATTCATTTCGATAATCTACTTCCAGGCTGTGCCGAGGCACTAGGTTTCTTGGTTATCGGAGCAGCGACCACTTCTAGACAAGGTCTTTTATGGAAATTGAATGTTTAACTTTCTTTCTGAAAATTCTTGGTCTAACTAGTTAAATGTCGATCAAGCCTAAGTCTTTATCTAATCATCCTAATCTATGCACAAATAAGAAAAGCAGTATATCAAGCAATCAAGAAAATAAGAAAATCTATCTAACAATAAAGATGATCTTTCTATTTGCTATCTAGTCCCGATAAGGCCTATCGAGGTAATGGATGTGATCTTTAGAGATCCAAAATTGATTAAATCCAACTTGATTAGTCAAAAAGAGTCATTTTATACCAAAGAGTCGTTAAGTCACGAGCGTTATTCAATCCTCCTCTAGCACTTTCGATCTAACAATTGATATCTGAGCCCGAACTGCTAGAAGAATTAACCGCCGACTGTGCACAAGAGTCATAGTCCAATCGAGTCATGTGGGTAGAATATTGACTTCTAACGAAGAAAGTGGAGACTCTTATATTTGGATCAAGATGACCAAACACTAGGCAGAAGTCCTATTTGCAACTAGGCAAAGAAGTCCTAGTAGGTCGGGTGGATCAAGGGCAAGGAAGTCTTAGTAGGTCGGTTGGACCGAGGGGCAGAAAAATCCCGGTGGGTCAAAGGGTCAAATGGCATCAAGCGGGTAGGCTTGAGGGGTGGTCCTTTGTTTGAGGGGAAATTATTGGGTTGCAATGGTTGCAAACAAAATTTCATATTGAAAAACATATGAAAATAATCATGGACTTATAAGGGAAAGATTTCTCTATGGTATGAGGCCTTTTGGGTAGAGCCCAAAAATAAAATCATGAGGTTTTAGCTCCAAAGCGGACAATATCCCATTGTGGACTTATATTTAAGTACTTAACTTAAGCGGATAGGCTTGTGGCTTTTTCACAATTTCATAAAACACAATAGAGGCAACTAACAAGTCATGAGTCCCAACTAATTGGAGTTAGCTACTTTGATTTTGTCCTACCATTAATTTGAATATATCTCTAGTAATATTTATATATCTTAAACCAAATTTAATTTTATTAAAGTAGGTTTTCTTCTTTTCCCTCTACAACTTAACTCGTTCAATTCTAATATACTCAACTTTTCCAACTATAGATTCTCTCGTTCATTTTTGGATTTATCCATATCATAACTGGAGTACATCAAATTTTTGCTGAATTGAAGGTTGCTTTTTTTCCTAGCTTAAGGGACAAGACACGTGACAATTATGAGACTCCATAATCTTATCTCCTTGTTAATCACCGATTCTTTATTCTATATTTTGATCAATATCTTCATTCTTGCTGAATAATATAGTCTAGATTCCTAAAAAAATTATTTTATTTTCAGAGATTTACTATTCACCCATTGTATGTATGTTAATTTGTATGCATGCGATCAGTATGCTTGTCCTATTTATTATTCAAATGTGATTTTATTCTAAATTTGGCCATATTTATCCTTTTTATGTCAATTTGGACATTGTAGGTTGAATTTCTTGCAATAACTGAATTTCCTTTCCAAACCATTCTTTATTTCTGTTTTCTGTTATATTTGACAAAAAAAGACTTGGAACATTTTCATAATCTATCTTGCACAACATAATGAATGTTCTGAAGGTTGAACCTTTTTAAAGTAGTGTACAAACCTGCTGTGTTTTTTTTTTCTGATTGGAATAAAAAGGAATTCAATCACATATTTGCTTATTAAGTTACCTCTGTAATGTGCTTGCAGAGGCACTTAATGCTCTCATCCAAGGAACCACTGCATCCTGATAACACCATGCAACTAGAAGAAGAGGATTCCTGTTCAATAACTTCTTCGTATCCTTGTTCATGTTTATTTATCTTCTTGGCATTTTTTTGCCTTTCTTGTACAATATGGTATTGTTTCTCCTGAACTATCCATAGTACCACACAGTCTCCAAAAAATTTGAGAACACATATTACTGTGGCAATTGCCCCTACATTCAAATGCAGTGAACGCGCAGAGAGGCGTAAGGAGGTACCTTATTTTGCTTTGCTGGAATTTGTTATAATGTCTGGTGTTAAGGAGAGTTTTGTATTAATTTTCTTCCTATTTCTAGTTCTACACGAAATTAGAAGAGAAACACCAGGCTCTGGAAGCAGAGAAGCTGGAATATGAAGCTAGGACCAGGGTATGTCTTCTTCCATTTAATTTTTGAGGAATAGTGCAAAGAAATTAAGCCTTGTTGCTAACATGTTTAAAGTTTGAAGTATCTGGGTAGGACATGAATCTTCTCTTTCTTTGAAATCATTGCTCAGAGTGTAAACTTTAGCTTATAAGACTTTGTCTTTGCAATTATGTAGCAAAATTTTTTGTCAATTTTATAGGAATCTATAATTTGTGAACTAATTGGTTTTGAATATATTTTCATCATGAGGCATATTTAAATGAGTTTGTAAAATTCATCATTGTAATGCATTGGACACTCGATTGTTATTCTTGTGGAAGCCTACCTATTGTATTATAAGATGTTTTTCACAATGCTCTTTATTCCTAAACAGTGGCTTCTATATTACAGTTTATCTTATTTGCCTATAATACAGTATACATATTGTAAAATTTGTGTAAAAAGAATATTTTAAGTTATGAGATAGCTATTTAAGGGATGAATGGAAACTAATTGGTTTTGAATATATTTTCATCACGAGGCATATTTAAATGAGTTTGTAAAATTCATCATTGTAATGCATTGGACACTTGATTGTTATTCTTGTGGAAGCCTACCTATTGTAGTATAAGATGTTTTTCATAATGCTCTTCATTCCTAAACAATGGCTTATAGATTACAGTTTATCTTATTTGCCTATAATGCAGTATACATATTCTAAAATTTGGGTAAAAAGAATATTTTAAGTTATCTTGAGATAGCTATTTAGGGGATGAATGAATTATGTGAATCTTTCTTTAAATTTCCTCAAAATATAACCACTTCTAGTTTATAAGAGTATCTCTGTAAAGGGTACTTTTAACTTTTCTTAGTTATTAATCCCACACTGTTTATTAAAGATAGAGTATTTTTTTTTTACTTGGAAGAAAAGTAATGTTATATTTCCTTCATAATATTCCTCATGCTTCTGAGCAAACATGTTCCAGCTAGTGTCATTTATTTGGTGACCTCGACTTCTTGTATATTTTCAGGAAGAACAAGAGGCAGCACTCAAGCAACTAAGGAAGAATATGACTTTCAAAGCAAACCCAATGCCTAGCTTCTACCATGATGGGCCTCCACCGAAGATTGAATTAAAGAAGGTAATTTGGCTGTGGCTTTTACTAGATTCACTAAAGTTAGCTATTTCTTACCTTGCTCGATTTCATCCCTTCGGAATGACACTTTGTATAGAGCTTAACATCAGGATAAGAACCATGTAACAGATCCCAAATGGTTATGACATACCGATTTTTCTAGGGACAAGGTTTTCCTGGAAACGAAATCTAGTAGAGTCCACACTGATTGGGTCAGTTTAAAATGTTCTAACATCCATAGTGGGTGCTGGTACAATAGAGTTAAGTTCAGAGTCGATAACTATTTAGCAGCAAAAGATAAAACCGTCATCTCGACGGCCCTGTCAAGGTAGCCCCCTACTGTCTCGAAAGGAGGTAAATCACGAGGGGCTTTGCTTAGCAATAGCAACGCAAGCAAGGAGAGGTTGAGGCAACCAGCGGCCAACAGGACATTCCGCACTTGCTGGGAATTCAAGCCTATTGGCATCAACACCCTTGCATGAACCAATGGCGCCGTGGGGGCTCAGAGTCTGGAACTCTTGATACTAAGCATGCTTAATTTGGAAACATTTAAGGTATTTCAGTACAGTCTCGCAATAGTTTGGGATTATAGTGTTCTATAGTGGAAACCTTAACAAACATAGCCATCGTTAATGTTTGATATCAAGATCATCATCATCGTTACCATGATGTTATCGCTTATTTATAGTATTATACTTCTCACATAATAAGTAGAATTAAGTTGCGTATTTGTTATTCCCTAATGAAGTGAAACATGTGAGGTTCGTTCCAGTTTCAATCACATGGGATTTCCTACAGGAAGATATTGCTGTTGTTTGTCACTTTTATGCATACAGGCGTAGGGTCTATTACTAACCTCCTTTATGCCGAAACTATTTCTCAATGTAATTCTGATTCTGTAATAATTCTTGGCGCAGATTTACCAGTATCATGTGAAATTCAGGTTTCCTTCCAAACGCCAAGTATCTTGCATATCATCTTGCTCACATATACCAAAAATTTTAGTTTTTCTATAACCATCAGGTTACACGTTGACTGTTAGGCTAATGGCCGACATTGTAAAGATTTTTCCTTTACTTATTTGGGCATCATGTTTTGATTTTTTTAGTTAATGAAACTAGTTTTGTGAATAACAAATTTCCATAAAAAGGTACCACCAACTAGAGCTAAATCACCCAAACTCGGTCGAAGGAAGGGCTGTGGTGATGCAAGTGCAACTAAGCTGACTGACGAAGATGGTTCCAGAAAAGTCTGCGGTCGGCTTCAGCGTCATAGCTTGGGTACTTCGAAGGATGCTACAAACACGTTACGAAACAGTCCCAATAACCGAAATGTAACTAAAGGCGGTGAAGGGGCTAAATCCAATAAAGAGAAGTTTAAGCCTCATGCTGAAATAGTTAAGGTTCCCATCAAAGACTCAAAGCCACGTGCCGATGAAGCAGCTCCTCCAGATATAAATGGAACCATTGTGCAGGCCTGATGCGTATGAACTTTTGGTCTTTCGTAATAATTTGTTCAAAATGTGTTAGTGGATTTGAGTTATATGCATAAATTTTGTATTTGTGCAAACTGCTTGAGTTGGCCGCTCTTAGTGACATCGAGCATGTTTCATTTTACGAGGCTGAATTTGGTTAATATTAAATGGGCAATCTGTATGTTCAACATTTATTCCCTTATGCCGGATGATGTATCGTGTACGACTGTGAGCAATGTGCATATATGACATTGTCAACTCGATTTTATTATTAAAAACTATTCTTTTTTTCTCTCTTCCTTTCCCCTTCTATTTAAAATGGTGGTGAGATTTTTTCTTATATCTGAATTTTCCTCACATCTCGCTCCCACTCCTTTTTGTCATCGTCTTTTATCACAGCGTGCTTCTGTTGGCACACAAAGCAAAGATGCTGTAAATTAAGCACACAATTTACAATTGCATGCTTAATTTCGTACTGACTGAAAGCTCTCCAATTGCTATCGAAAATATAACCGACGTTACTCTTCTGCATTCTCAATTATAAGTCTTTTCACTCCATTGTTCATTTTTCAATTTTGTATAATATTTTTTAATTATGATATATCTTATAACGTATAAGCCCTAATTTTTTTCTTACCAATTTTTACTTATATAAATTGCAAGGAATTTGCCAAACATCAATTACCATATTTCATAACCAACGGTAAGTCGTTTCATTTTAAACTATAATTCCCTCTAATCTTAATATATATTAGAATGATTTATACTACAACGTACAAGGGTGACCACTTGGACATTTAGTTGTTACAGAAATAAAGCAACTACTTGGACACTTAGCTCCTACACGTAGCAGCTACTTGGACTGTTAGCTGCTACAACGTGTAGTAACTACTTGGTAAGTTATTTCATTTTAAGTTACAATTCCCTCTATTCCTAATACATTATTTATATGTAATTCTATATAATCTATTAATTAATATAGGAAAAAACATATGCTGTCTTTATTAGACGTCAGCTCGGTGTTAATGACACATTGATAGAAACATTTATATAAATTAATCGTTTTAAGGTACTATACACTAGTCCTTCGAGAATAAACAAGGTGCAATAAGAATTTTTCAAGCTTACAACGTACTATCTTATAATGTTAATAATCTTTTTTATATAAAATTTAATTTTTTTTGTTATATAATTTGCAATAAACTTGACAATTTAAGGAGCTTCAATTCCCCACATTTCATTTGATGGTAAGTTATTTCAATTTAAGTTGTAATTCCCTCTAATCCTAATATATTATTATATTAGGATTTATACTACAGCGTAAAATCCTTGCAATAGCTGCTACAACTTATAACAAGTACTTGGATAGTTAGTTGCTACACGTTGTAGCAATTAACTATCAAAGTAGTTGTTACACGTTGTAGCAGCTACTTCGACAGTTAGCTGCTACAACGTTGTATCAGCTACTTGGACGGTTAGCTGCTACAACGTTATAGCAGCTACTTAGAACGTTAGCTGCTATAACGCTGTAGTAACTACTTTGACAGCTAGTTTTTGCATGTTGTAGTAGCTACCTAGACAGTTATCTACTACATGTTATAGCAACTACTTGGACAACTAGCTGCTACACGTTGTAGCAGCTATTTGGACAGCTAGCTACTACACATTATAACAACTACTTCAACAGTTAGCTGTTACAATGTTGTAGTAGCTACACTTGGACAGTTAGCTGCTCATGTTGTAGCAACTACTTTGACAACTAGCTCTTACACGTCTAGCAGCTAGTTGGACACTCCAAACAACCTTTTCTTATAATTTTTGGTTATATAATTTGCAGGAAACTTGCCAAACATCATTTCCCACAAATCATTCGAGTCATTTTTAACCCCTGTCGATTGGAGAATATAAAGAAGCGACCGACCCGGAGGACCACTTGCTCAAATTTGAAAATGTAGCTATCCTCCATCAATACACGGACAAAGTCAAATGTCGAGTGCTCCCCACCACCCTTTCTAGCTTGACACAGAGACGGTTCAACTGACTCCCGACCGAGTCCATTTGTTGCTTCAAAGATTTCCACAATGCATTCCTTCATTACTTCGCTTTCAACTGTCGTTACCATAAGACAACTATAAGAATGTTTTCCCTCAAACAAGGATCCAAATAGACGCTAAGGGCCTACATCAAGAAATTTAATTAGGTGACCATGGACATTCCCTTGGCCATCCTAGAGATTCTAGTAAGTGTCTTCTCTCACAGGCTCGCTAATGGTAATTTCTTCTGATCCCTCATTAAGAAACCTCCTAGGGACTTCAATCACCTATTCGGACTAGCAACTAAGTTTATCAACATAGAAAAAGCTCAGTCTGCTAGGAAAAAAGAAGTGGTCATACCTGTTCCTGTCTCCACTCTCGAGCACTGAGTTCCTCCTCCCACTCAGTCGCGTGAAGGACCCCAATCGGGTCACCTATCACATCACTACAAAAAGGCGGAATGCAATTCAACATGTTGAGGTTGAGCAAACGCGATTCCCCAAATCCTGTCGATGGACTTCAATGTTTTGTACCTACCACCAATCGAGAACGCACAACACTGAAGAGTGTTATCATTATAATCAAGAAATACGTCGATCAACCAATCAGAGGTTTCACTAGCGATCCCCTTCTCCCAACCGTCAACATCATCGTCAACTGAATGAACCCCCAAGGCAAAGCCCCGAGAGGGCCGATCGGAAGCAGCAACGACCTCAAGAAAGAAACAATCGAGCACCAGCTCGGACCTCAGCAGAACAACCCGCTAGTTGTCGCAAGAAGAATAAAATCATAGCAACCCCCCTAGGGACAACGTTGGTATGATAGCGGGCGACCCGACCGATGGTGATTCCAATCGGGCCAGGAAGTCACACACCTGCCGATTAGAGATTCATGCAATCAAGAGAAGGCACGGGGGACAGAAATTAGTTTCGGCCCCAAAGACTTAAAAGGGGGTGGAGATACCCATTATGATACTTTAATTATTAAGATTGTGATAGCCAACTATAACATTCATCATATTGTTTTTGACACAGACAACTCGATCAACATCATTTTCAAGAAGGCATTCGAGCAACTTCAGATAAATAAGAGCGAGCTCCAGTCAATGATAATGCCTTTATACAGGTTCACTGACAACGAGATGTAGTCGACCGGATAAATCTGATTAGCCATCTCATGAGATGACCCGTCAGTCATCTCATACCCATTATGCCTTTATACAGGAGCCCCTCATGAGGACCCGTCAGTCAAACTTTATTGTTGTGGGCGTACCTTCAGCTTATAATGTAATTTTGGGCCGACTAGCGCTGAACAAATTTCAAGTTATCATTTCCACATTCTGCCAAAAGATCAAATTCTCAGTAGATGACTTAGTCAACTATCTAGTGGCACGGAAGTACTACGTGGAAGTGGTGAAAGCTGAAGCTTGCATCGCTCAAAAAACTCAGCAGGTAGAGGTTAATGCTATTCAAGAAGCTTCCCCGACTTTAGTTTATGAAGAAACTTTAGTTTACGAAGAAAAGAAGGAAGTACAAATCCATCCTAGCCGACTAGAGGTTGTCACTCAAGTAGCAACAAATCTGAGTACGGAGAACAAAGCAGAGTGGATCGCTTGCTTAAGACGCAATAATGACGTCTTCTCTTGGACACCTCAAGAGCTCATGAGTTTCTCGCCAATAGTAATGGAGCATGTGCTTTACTTGAAACGTGCTTCACTTTTGAAGTCCTTGGAGCACAAATACTCCATTCAGAACCTCTCCAATCAATCAGGATCCCCTGCCTTGTAGCTAGCAAACTCGACCTTCGAGGCCTCTAGTTTGGCCTTCAAAGCCTCCAGCTCGGATTATTTTGCATCAAGGGCCTATTGTTTCTCCTCAAGTTGAAGGTCTTTGACAATTTGCTCAACCATTCGGCTGGTCTGTCCAGAGATAGGGGTGGCCTCTACTTCTTGGAAAGGGCCCGGGCCTCCTTGTTCTTGAGATCCAGGTTGTCTGACTCTAAGTTTTCGAGTTTTGGTCGATTAAAGGCGTGACTCCAAAGATTGAACTTGTTTCTGGAGCCTTTCGAGTTAGATGGCTTGGTCATGAATTTTATCTTTTTCCACTATGAGGGCCCACTCAGCTCCTAATAGTTACCCCGACTGGCTTTCCAGCTCCCTCTTTAGTCGGGCTATTTCAGCTAGTATCCGCTTGGCTAAGCCCTGAGAAGTGCTTGCTCCTCCTGTCGAGCCCTTAAGGATCTGATGCCCATAGCTCAACATTACTAATTTTAGCACAAAGCTAAGTGGATACCCAAAACTATCAAGGCAAAGAGAAAGTTAAGGGAAGCATACGAAAAAGACATATGTATAAGTGTGAAGGAAGAGGTTACCCTAGTAATGTCTTGGTTGGAACAATCGACTAGTACCTTCGGTGAGCTCAAGGTTGTGTGGGATTAGAAATTAGCTCAAATTTGGGCCAAAGAGCCTTGTATTTTTATTATGTGTTCAGGGGCGAGTGGCTCGGAGGGGTTAGCAGAAAGTCAAGCTTGTGTGGACAGCCTAAGTGTTGTGGTGATCCTTTTAGGCTTCGGTTGTCCGCTCTGCCCCAGAGCACTTGATTTCGTCTTGGACTTGGACTTTGGAGTTGAGGAGATCTTGGACCCGAGGAGGTATCAACTTGGTCAGAGGTGGTAGCACAATTGAAATTGGTTGTACGGGGATTGCCCTAACTGAAAAAATATAAAAGTCAGAGAGTCTGCTAGGATGATATAGGGGTAGTCTGATCGACGTCAGTTTCATGAGGGATAGAGGTGGAGCTCTCCCCCCGTTCAGATAGAGGATGCGTGGGCGGGGGTTCATTAGAGGCCTGCTACTTGGGTGTTACCGATCACACGAGTGTGGTTGATCGACGCCTCTTGTGTTGTTGCCAGAGGATCAGGGGTTCTCTAAAATTTTTGGATATAGAGGGAATTGTTATAAGAATAAAGCGGATCAAGGAGGTGACAACTCTTTAGTATTATTGGCCGCATCACTCCCCTTGAATCGACTGACTTCCTCTTCGGAGGGGCCAATCGACAATAGCCCATGACTTTCCAGTTTAGCGTCCTCTCAAGCATCCATCTCCTCATTAACTAACTTCGTGGAGTTACTTAGTAAAGCTTTCCAAGTGATTTTAGCTGTAAAATAGAAAAGAAAATTAGTTAGATTTAACAGCGAAAAGAGGTTGAATTGCTTATCGAAGCTATTGGGCAATCAGACTCGGATAGGATTCAATTCAACCATGTACAATACGGCCTTAGTTAGCAACTTATGGATATGATATTTCAAACTGAAGAACTAAGTGGACGTCGTGAGGTAGACCAACTCCCATCGATATATACCCAGCTCAAGAGGGTTGGGTAATTCTATTTGTCACTCGGTCAGGAAGGTTACTGGAGGGACCGATCGAAGATAGAAGTAGTGGGACTTCCATTCTTTATTGGATGAGGACATTGGTGTCGGCCATTTTCATGTCACGTGGCACATCAAATTAATTAAAATTGAAACTCATTAAAATTAATACAAGCGTTATAGCAACGAGTCCCAAGTCGTATTTTTTTCCCAAGAGTTACTAGCAAAATGTGTGAATTCTAGAGTTGATTCAAAATTGAATTCTCTCGTAAACAAGGTCAAATAGGCATTACCATTTGATGCATATGACAAATTGAATTCTTCTATTTGGCAATAATGCTCTAGTAAATTAAAAATAGAATCAATGGACAATTAAACTCATTTAGACATGATACTTATCCATCTCATCCAATTAACATCAGTAAAATTCGGCTACTAAAGCATGATCTAATCAAACCAACCAATTACCATATCCTCAACTTGCCATAACAATTGAAACTAAATTCTTTTTCCCAAACACACTTGTAAAAACCATTCAGCATCCACTTCATAATAACTAGCTTCAACAGTAAACAAAATAATGCTAAATAATGAAGATAACCATCAAAAACTCAAGTAAGAATTAAACATTCAAGCAAAATCACAGTAACAAAGATTGATTGTTAAGAACAAAGATTTGCTAGCTAATTATCCTAACCTACAAACAAACAGTAATAGATTTTCAGAAATAAATCAGAACCTAAATCAATTCTAATCGGTTAGTAAGGTCGGGATTTGAAAACAAGAAATCAAATATGTAATTCAAAGATTCAAACAAGAATGAAATCTCAATGTCATGAATCAGATCTGAAGATCTGAGCAAGTCGAACACAATTCAAAGACTAAGACAAAGAAAAACAAAACCTAAACATTCCTCATCCGAATCCATGCTTAAACCTCCACAATTTGCTGTGAAACAGAGGTGAATTGGAAACCTCCCCTCAACACCCAACGAGCAATGCACAAGTTTACAGCTATCACCAGGGATCGCTCACAGTCTTTAGAAACCTCCCCTCAAACTCGCAATCATCTGGCAACCCCAAACAGCCGAAGAACAGAGGATGGATCTGTGGTTTGCAAGCCAATCCGATTGATCAGATCGAGCCAGTCTTGCTATGGAATGACGATCGGAAAGTTGATCAGAAACTCCAAGAAACCTCCCTTGAAGCTCTGGTGGACGCGAAGATCGCTGATTGAGAAACCTCCCTCTTTCAGAATCGCGGCAGTGAACAAATCCAAAATCGCACCAGAGAAACCTCCCTCTGGCACTCACTGATCTCGGAAGATGGACGCCATCAGCTCGCAATCGCCGCCGATGAAGAAGCTCGCTCTCGGATCTGGAATTGAGGAAGGGAAACTCGGCGTCGCGGAAGAAGGAAGACGAAGGCACTGTAGTCGCGAAAACGCCGAGTCCAAGGTGTACACTGTAGCTTCTCAATGTTTTAAACCTCCCTCAAATTTGATCCGACGGCCAAGAATGCTCTGATCTCGATTAACGGTGGAGGCATCTTCAGATCGAACTAAAAACCTCTGGATATTCATCAATAATCCAGATCTACCCCTCCTTAGGTTGGATGAACCAGATGCTCAACGGATGGCTCAGATATGATCAATCTTGGATGAACGGCCTACAATGCTCCGAGGCTTGATCGACTTGATTAGCCCTTGATTTGAGCCCAAATGCAGCCTGATCTGATCGGGTCCATGACCCTTTTGATGCCTACAAAATAAGAATCAAATATTAGCACCAAATACCATGAAAATTAGCTAATTTGCAATTAGGTCCAAAATCAAATGCAATATTGAGATATGATGCTAATGTGAGATTAAACTATGAATAAACCAATAAAAACATACATTATGATTCAAAATAATATAGTCAAAATCATGGTTATCAGATATCTTATCAAAAAAGACCGCACTCACTCAGGGGCGTGGTAAAAGTAGTGGAAGATCCAAGGATGGAGCAGGACTTTGTACAGGTGAAACAGTATAATAACTCCACACAATAACCTAATGGAGTTATGTGCTAATTGTTGTAAGAGGATATGAAAATAAAAACAAACTTCAGAGAAAAAAGGTTCTAAGGGAAAACAGAGGTTGGTAAAGAATTGGTCTTTAAAGAAAGTAAGATATCCGACCGAAAGAAGATTGGGGAAGTTGTGGCCCGAAAGGATGACAATGCGATGATCGGGAGGGATATGATAGTTGAGGTGCATTTTGTCCATCGCCTTGCCATTGAAGTCAGAGACGGTGGAGGTGTGCCAGCAGAGATGGATCTTCCTTAGGGCTATACTGGGCTGTAGCCCATCCTTGTTGCCCAGCCCAAAATTTATTTTTATAGGTATATAACATATTAAATGTTGGCTTTCTGGCTTCCTGCGTACGAGTTGGCGATCGACGAATCAAGGAATCAGGGAATTGGTGAATCGGCAAGGCATCATCGCAACAGTGAAGTCAAAACTCAGAAGGAAGAGTCGGCGTCCACCATCATCGACAGAAGAAAGGTTAGTATTTTCTCTATTTTGTTCTTATAGTAATTAGTTTTTAAATCGATTGTTGCCCTAGTTTTTTTCTTGATTATTTCTGGATTTCTTGATTTCTTCTATTAGATTATATGTCAAGTTGTGAACTTGTGATGTTTCTACCATATGAATTGCTTGTCTGGATTTCAGAATGGCTGTTGTGCTTTTAGAATTTTGATTTTCCACTTCTAGTTGTTGTTTGATTATTGATGAACTTAAAATTTTTGCGCTCGGACATTGTGTGATTTTGTGAAATAACTCAATGCTTGTATGGATGCAACTTTGAGAATGAAATTGATGTCCCAATTCCCATGTTCAGTAGCGTCCATATGAATTGCTTGTCTAGATTTCAGAATGGCTGTTGTGCTTTTAGAATTTTGATTTTCCACTTCTAGTTGTTGTTTGATTATTGATGAACTTAAAATTTTTGCGCTCAGACATTGTGTGATTTTGTGAAATAACTCAATGCTTGTATGGATGCAGCTCTGAGAATGAAATTGATGTCCCAATTCCCATGTTTAGTAGCTTATGATTGTTATTCTGATTGCGAGACAATTCTAAAATGGTTGCCCTTTATTTCTTTTGTAAAAGTGCTTGTTAATATCTTACAGCACCACATCTCAATGGGTTTAACTCATATTTATTTGGTCTAAGTTGCTTTGTCTATTGAGCAATGAGCTTTGTGTAGAACTTGATTCTTGCAATTTACATCTTTGACAAAGTAGCTTTATCATGTCGAATCAATGATTCTTATCTCATTATAGATTAAGGTTATTATGAACTTTGAGATTTCATATTGAAGGAAGATTGAAAGTTAAAGCATTTAGAAGATATTTGTTGAAAATATATTTAAATGCTTTTTTTTTGTTTTCTTAGTATTGTTGCTTATATAGTTATATATAAGAAATCTACTTTAAGGAGAATGAAGCATCAGTTGCTCTGCCCCTGTTGATCTAGCATCTTTCCTTCTGACACTGTTTAATTTTTGTTCCAATACAACTAGTATTTTATTACCATTATCTTGTATCGTAGTATAACTTTAGTCACAACTTTGTAACCGAATCACTTTATAAGCAATAAGTTGTATCTTGATTTGGACACAAATGTCTAATCTACTAAAGTAGTTTCTGGAATCTGAATATACAATCAATAGATGATCTATGTACGTAGAGGTTTTTTGAGACCCTATAAAACCACACATCTAGATACACAATCTAGAATATGCATTTACTTGAGATCCTATAAAACCACAAATCTACAACACTGTTTCATTTGATTATTTTTTCAAAATAATTTGTCTTTTTCTAAATCTCAATTTTATTTAGGTAGAAGCTGCTTCTCTCGACTTTTTATTTTCTTACC
This sequence comes from Zingiber officinale, assembly GCF_018446385.1. NCBI lineage: Eukaryota > Viridiplantae > Streptophyta > Magnoliopsida > Zingiberales > Zingiberaceae > Zingiber > Zingiber officinale. The sequence goes on from NC_056001.1 coordinate 5,672,211, forward strand.
TAATTTATTTCATTATGTCTCTTTCATCTATGTGATAGTGTTCAAATATATTTCTCACTTAGGATCAAAATGTTCTATTTGGTTAGCAGCTTGACAATGCTTAGAGATTTACATAATTCTTATTTATTTACATTTAAACTTTTCCTTGCCTCCTTTCCTGTGCAAAGGGATTTTTTTGGGTTAACTAAAACTCTAAAAGCTGATGATTTGGCTTCTTCTATAAGTGTTATAATTCCTTGAATGTTTTCTTCTTCAATAAATAACACTCTTAGAATATCATATGAAACACTGTTTAACTAATTCACAGAATTTAGTTTGTTAAAGATAACTGCTATTACATATATGATATTTTTTTTAAAAAAAATATTTAATTTTTGTTACCTTCAACTGTAAGGGCCCAATAGCAAACTAAAAACTAATTAACAACATCTGTCATTGTGGCGGCTACTATCATCTTGGTTTTTTGTGGTTAATCACTTGATTTTGATTTTGTCTATTTTATTCGTAGCATGTCATTGTTACTTTTACTTGTTTATTTATTCTATTGTTATTCCATTATTTATTTAGGATATAACATGAACTATTTTAAAATGGAACATCAATCTGCTGCAAAGAAAGGAAAGACGATAGCCTTGTATTTAAAAAAAAGAGATCGTCAAACTAGTGAAAACACTTCAATTCCCACTGTCCCTATAATGCAACATCAATCTTGTGAAAGTCTTCCAATTCTTAGTGTCCAAATTCCTTCAATTTCCTCTTCTAGCGATGATCATCAGTTATCCTCTAGTTGTATTGAACGAGATCTAGGAAAAAGAAAATATATATGTGAATATCATATTAATGTACGAGATGAGATAAGACGTTCATATCTAAAGATGGGGCCTTATCAACCAGATATGTTGGAGTATCCGGCTACAAAATTTGGAAGTCAAAATCTTCGATTTCAAAAAAAATGGTTCCAGAAATTTCATTGGTTGGAGTATTCGCCTTCAACAAATAAGGCATATTGCTTTTATTATTTTCTTTTCCTGAATGATGTTAATTCGTCTAATATCTCGGCATTGGTCAATGAAGGATTTGACAATTGGAAAAGGTAAATCAAGGAAAAACATGTGCATTTCTTGCTCATATTGGTTATGCAGCTTCTTCGCCTCATACTATGTGCGAGAGAAAGGCTGAAAATTTGATGAGACCCTCGCAACATATTGATAATGTCATGCATGCCCAATCTAAAGAGGAAAAAGAAAAAAATCGTTTGCGTTTGAGGACCTCAATTGTCACTGTTCGCTAGCTAGCACTTCAAGGGTGTGTCTTTCGAGGTAATGATGAATCTCTATCTTCATCTAATCATGGGAATTTTTTTGAATTAGTAAAGGTTTTTGCAAAAATGAGTTCAGAAATTGATAAAGTTGTACTTGAGAATGCTCCAAAACCTGCTTAATATATCGCTCCAGAAATTCAGAAAGAGATTTTACATATTATGGCTAATAGAGTATGAAAGATGGTTCGTGAAGAAGTTGGTGATAAATATTTTTGTATTCTTGTTGATGATTCAAGAGATATATCTAAACGAGAGCAAATGACCATTATCTTGAGGTTTGTGAATAATTATGAGGTTTTGACAGAAAGATTTTTTGCCATCAAAAGTATTTTAGCGATACTACCTCATTAAACTTGAAAAAAGAAATATCAAATGTTCTTGTTCATCATGACCTACAAGTTAAGAAAATCAGAGGCCAAGGATATGATGGTGCTAGCAATATGCGTGGCGCATGGAATGGACTTCAGGCATTATTTCTCAGAGATTGTCCCTATGCATACTATGTCCATTGTTTTGCCCATCGATTACAACTCACATTGGTTTCTGCAGCCAAGGATGTTAGTGTTATTTGGGAGTTCTTTTCTCATTTGGATAATATAGTAAATATTATTACTTCTTCTAATAAACGCATTACTGAGTTACATACTACACAGAGAATTGAAATCGAGCATATGTTGGCAATTGGAGAACGTGATTCTGGAAGTGGGGCTAATCAGATTGGTAATTTATAGCGAGCGGGAGCTACTCGTTGGAGTTCTCACTATGACTCAGTAAAAAGCTTGATAGGTATGCATGCTGCAACTTGCAAAGTTTTTGAAGTTCTTAGTGATCATTCTCCAAATGGAAGAGCTAAGGCTGAAGTTCGGGGGATTTATAGAAACATGGCAAGCTTTGAATTTGTGTTCATTTTGCATTTAATGCATAAAATTATGAGAACAACAGATACTCTTTGTCAAATTCTTCAAAGAAAATCTCAAGATATTTTGTCTGCTATTACATTTGTCTCTACTATCAAAATTATCCTCCAAGAACTTAGAGAATGCGGGTGGGAAGATTTTCTTCATGATGTGAAAGTTTTTTGTACGAGAAATGAAATTGATATGCCTGACCTTGATTGTGTATATAAGATTGGTAGTTCCCATCAGCAAACTACAGTTGAGCATCATTATCACTTTGATGTTTTTAATGCAACAATAGATTTCATCTTGATGGAGTTAAATACTCGATTTAATGAGTCATCAGTGGAACTTCTTTCTCTTAGTATCGCTTTAGATCCTAAAAATTCATTTGAATCAATTAACATTGATGATATTTGCAAGCTTGCAATGAAGTTTTATCCTGAAGATTCACAAATCAAGACATCATTGCTTTGAAGTATGAATTGGTACATTATAAACTTGATGTGATACAAAACTTGAAGGCTTCTACACTTGTTGATTTATGTCAGCGATTGACTGAGAGTGGATGGTCAAAGGTTTATGTTATGTTGACTAGATTGATTCATCTAGTTTTGACGTTACCTGTTTCTACTGCCACTACTGAGCAAGCCTTTTCAGCAATGAAGAATGTGAAGACAGCACTTCGCAATAAAATGGAGGATGAATTTCTTGAAGATTGTTTGACACTTTATATTGAACGAGATTTAGCTAAGGATATAGATGTAGATTCTATTATAGATTAATTTTATGTTTCAAAATCTCGTAGAGCACAACTTTGTTGAATAAAATAATGTAATGACTTTTTTTTGTTATACATTTATTTTTTATAATAATATATAATTTATTACATTAATTTTAAGCCCCCCCTAACTCGAATTCCTGGATCCGTCCCTGTGTGCCAGAGCCCATGGATAGCGACAGGGGGAGCGAAAACCACAGGAAAAAGGATGAGGATGAACAGAGGAAGGAAAGAAATGAAATTTACGAGGAGAACAAAGGGTTTGAACAAATGTCGACAATAGCAAGAAGAAAATGGAGAAGGAGAAGACTGAGAGAAGAACACGAGAACGATGAAGTGGCGTCAAAACGTGAACCTTAAAAATCCTACTGAGGGTTCTCGAAAGTGTTGAGGATCGTTGACCGACTAAAAGGAGGGCTGAATAGATGATGCTCCCAAATCTTGTGCTTCTCTACAAATTGTTAGTTGTGCAAGTAGAATAATAATAAAATAAAGTAAAGAGAAAATAAACTCTAACACAATTCATTTTACGTGGTTTGGAGATTGCTTGCTCCTACTCCACGACTTGTCTTTGAGGTGGACGAATCCTTAATCCTTCAATGGATTAGTCCTCGGCAATCTCCTGCTAGAATTTACTCCTTATTGGTGGAGTACAACCTCTCACAATGCACTCTTCTTTTTTTACAAGATGGAGATTAAGAGCATGAAGAAAAGTGTGGCTTGGAAGCTTTGGGCAATGACTAATGAGTGATTCAACAACAATGAGTAACATTTTTCATGCCCCAAAGCTCTCCTTAAATAAGAAGAGAGAGTTGATCATTAAGTCAACTCATCTCGGTACCGGTTGACGGGTAACCGGAGGCTGCTGACAGTGGGTTATAGTTTGGGTCGGGACGGGTAGCCGGAGGCCGCTGACAGTGGGTAAGTGGCCATGCAACCTGGAGTCGAATGGGGGGCGGCCTTCGAGTGGCCTCCGACCACCAGGCCCGACCCAAACTATAACTATAACTATAACTATATATATATATATATATATATATATATATATATATGTCCTGCGCGTCGCACAATGCACGACTGTACGCGCGCAGGACATCAACATCATTTTTTATTAATCTTTTTTTAATTTTTTAATTTTAAATTAAAAGAAATTAACATTTTCTCCCATAAATCCCAAATACATTAATATATCCCATAAACACATTATTATACCCTGTAAACACTTAAATTTTTTCTATTTTTAATTTTTTTTAAATTGAATACTATAATCCAATTAGAAAGTTTGAACCCTAGAGGTAAAGTCTTTAAAAAGTTTAGCTTAAACACTATAACCCAATTGGAAAACTTAAACCCTAAGGGTATGCCTAAATTTTTTTCATTTTTAATTTTTCTTTTAACTAAACACTATAATCCAATGGGGCAGTTTGAACCCTATAAGATCTTAAAAATTTTTAGCTTGAACACTATAACCCAATTGGGAAGTCTAAATCTTAAAGGTAAGTCTATTTTTTTATTTTTAATTAGATTATAATGTTTAAGTTAAAAATTTTAAGATTTTACCTTTAGGATTTAGATTTCTCAATTAGATTATAGTGTTCGGTTAAAAGAAAGAATAAAAACAAAGAGGTGTTTACAAGCTCTAATATTATATTTATTGAGTATAATAATTATTTAAGATTTATATTTAAGAAAATATAGTTTTAAAATATTAAAAAACAAAGAAAATAAAAAAAAAACAGGCGCTAATGTCCTACGCGCATAGCTATGCACTGTCTAACATGTAGGATAATAATTTTGTAGTGATGTCTTACGACGTCACACCATGCATGACGGTAAACGCATGACATCAACATTATTTTTTATTATTTTTTTTTTATTTTAAATTAAAATTTTCATATTTCCTCCTATAAATTTAAAATACATTAATATATCACATAAATACATTAGTACATTACTATACTATGTAAACATTTAAATTTTTTCTGTTTTTATTTTTTCTTTTAACTTACATTAATATATCCCATAAATACATTACTATACTCTATACTAGGTAAACATTTAAATTTTTTCCATTTTTAATTTTTCTTTTAATTGAATATTATAACCCAATTAGAAAGCCTAAGTCCTAGAGATAAAATCTTAAAAAAAATTAGCTTGAACACTATAACCCAATTGGAAAACCTAAACACTAAGGATGTGTTTGGTTCGGAGTTATCTTTAATAACCTTGGTTATCCATCTAAGGTTATCAATGAAAACCTTATTTGGTTTAGGTAATCGATGATTCCTGAGTAATGTTCTATACTCGACATGTCAGCAAAAGCGTCATGCAACACGGAATCGGAAAACCTTGGAAAACTGGGGTTTTTCTTGATTCCGGGGTTAACGAAATTTTTTTACCCAAAATACCCTCAAATAAGAGAAAAATATGATAAAAAAGGGAAATGTAAAGAAAAAAATTAAAAAATGAAAAATAAAATAAAAGACTTTTAAAAAAAAAGTAAAACACATAAAAAAAATTTTAAATAGAAAAAACATTTTAAAAAATTAAAAATAATAAAAGAAAGGAAAAAATAAGAAAACATAAAAAATAGAAAAACGTAAAAAAAATTTTAAAACGTAAAAAATCATAAAAACCATAAAAAATTTTAAAAATATATAAAAAAAAATTAAAAAACGTAAAAATGGGGGAAAAAATAAAAAACTTAAGTTTTCTTTAAAAAAAATGAAAAAAATGAAAAGAAATAAAAAAAACATATAAAAATAAAAAAAATCGTGAAAAAGGAAAAAATTAAAAAGCGTAGAGTTTAAATAATAATAATAATAATAATATGGTTAGTTTTGTAACTAATTAAGGATAATATAGTAAAATATTAAACTAAGGGGGGGTTTGGGTGATGAGTTTGGGAATGAGGGAATGGAATGATAGTAAAAGATAGTGTTTGGATTGTGGGTTTGGGAATGACATTTTGAGAATAATTATTAAATTTATGGGAATAACCAAACTCATATAACTTGATGGGTTTCATTTCCATTCCTATTCTCATTCCACTCTACTATCAAACTCATATCCATAGTCATTTCCATCATTTAACCAAACACCCCCTAAGTTATTTATTAAAACCTTCAAACGTTTTTGTTGCATTACCTGAACCAAATAACATTTGTTTTATTCCCCATAATATTGGTTATGTGATTACTTGATAATCACATAACCAAGATTATATATGATAACTTGAACCAAACGCGTCCTAAGGGTATGCCTAAATTTTTTTCATTTTAAAATTTTCATTTAACTGAATACTATAATTTAATTGAAAAACCTGAACCTTAAAGATAAATCTTAAAAAATTGTAGCTTGAATATTATAATCTAATTAGGAAACCTAAACTCTAAGAGTATGCCTAAATTTGGGAGAGAGGGAGGAGATTGAATATGCAAATGAGATTAGAATGGAATGATAAGCGTAAATAATCCTTTTTTTTGTTTGGTAGTTATTTTATCGATAAAGTAGAGAAAAATCCCTAATCATAATAACAACTTTGCATACAGTCCCCAATCATAAAAAACTTTGTTACCACTCCCTGCATGCAAAGTACTAGTTTCAACTCCCTCATGCAAATATTGTTACATAAATTGCCCTTCAGATTTTTTTAGTATAAAAAGTCTAAAAACGAGTATATTTTCAGTTAAATTCAGCACTTTACATTAGAATCTAGTACTTTATGCTAGAATCGAATATATTTCTATCAAAATTAACCCTCATATTTTTTTGGTACAAATAGTCTAAAAATGAGTATAATTTTTATTAAATTCAACACATTAAACTAGATTTGAGTATATTTTCTATTAAATTGAGTACGTCTTATAAATTCAACAACATTTACTATTTAAAGAAAATCTAGTATATGTTTCATCCAATTGAGTATCATTTAAAGAAAATATAGTATATTTTCTATCCAATTGAAGTGAAAAAAGAATCGTACTCAATTTGATAGAAAATATGCTATATTCTAATTTAATGTATTGAATTTAAGAAGAATTATACTTATTTTTGGACTTTTTATACCTAAAAGTATGGATAATTAGGTAAATATGTTTGGCTAAGGAGTGGAAATAAAGATTTTTATGAATGAGAATTACATACAAAGATTTATTTACCAATAGGGACTGCATGCAAAATTTCTCTTATTTTATTATATATTTATATATAAACGCACTTTAATAGTTTGACCATGGTTTTCACGTGAACACCTCAAAAATATATATTTTACATGCAAATAAACTCAAATATGAAACCAGAGAAATGTTTTGCGACACATTTTAGGCTCAAACTTGAAACAAAACAAATAAAACAAGAGAAAATTGCCAACTTTGACGAGAGAGAAAAAACACATAATTTTCGTTTCATTTTTTTTTCTGAAAATAACACTTTGTTTAAATTTCTCCCTTCCGTGTTCCCACGGACCAGAAAACAGATCATGCACGATTTCAATCCTCAAACCGAGTAAAGAATGATCTCGGCGACGGCGTCGAATCGACCTTCATCCATGCGGCGGCAGTGGGGGGCGTCGGCGGAGGCGGGGAGCGTCGGGTGGCGTAGGGCCTCTGGACGGGTTCGCCGGCGTCGGAATCGGTGGCGGGCGGCTTGTAGTACATGCGCGCCGTCTGGGGGCAGTGGGAATGGAACCGGGTCGCTATCCTCACACCCAAATCGAAGAACTCCACGTACTTGGCCATGCTTTTCCTCTTCCTCTTCCTCTTCTCTGCAAGTGCAACGATCAACCAATCGATCTCTTTCCTCCCCCTTTTCCCTGGAGGGATCCCTGCAAAGCAAAAAAAAAACTGCTCAGCAAGGTGAAGGAGGGGGAAGGAGATGGAGAGGGAGGAGATTGGCGTTGGTGGGTCAGAAAACTTCCCAGAGGAAGGTCATGGAACGGGGGAGGATGCAGAGGATCAAAGAAGGAACTTGTTTATAGCAACAGACAAAGTGGCGGGTCACCCGTAAATACAGCAGGCAACACGCGTTCGAGAAGGTATATTGTCAACTTGATCCTTTATATTTACTATTATTTCGAAAAGTCAATATTAAATGGAGTCAAAATAACTTGTTGCATAATTTTACTCTAACATACAAAATATATAGTATTTTTAAGATGGAAAATAAAATTAGATAAAAAGAGGGAGATTATAGTGATGCAAAAAAAAAAAAAAAAACCAATGGATGCGTTTGCAAAAATGTTGGAAGGCCACCAACCACCACAAGCCGACGGAAGCATGCGTTGATTTATTTATTTATTTATTTTTAAAAAGGGATTCATACGAGCCTTCCGGTATACAGCCGGTAGTTTGACTTTGACGAAACTTTTAAGAATATAATAAAATAGTTACCTATTCAATTAAATAGCTATTGACCATCTTGATTTTAAAGCACAAATTACTTTTAAAAATAGGAGGCCTTATTTTTTTTTGTTTTTTTTTTAAAAAAGGTCCACAAATTATTAGTTTGTCAAATAAAAAATAAATTTTAATTCCTAATATGAAGGGATATATATAAGGTAAATATTCTTATTTTTGGAAATCATTATAATCTAGATGCATTTAATTTTGAACCGATTGATTTATTATATAAATAGTTTTATAGTTACTATAATATGATTATAATGTATAGTAGAAATTAATATTTTTATAATTATAAAATTAATAAATAATAATAAAGTAGTTAATAGGACCTTTATCCTTTTCCTTATATGTATTTCTAAGAAAAAAAATTTATCCATTTTATTTTTTTTTTCAAAATAAGATAGACATACCTAGAAACTCTTGAATGGAAATTGAAAATGAATGAACCTCTAATTTCTTTGGAGATGATAAGATCTTAGGAGTAAGAAGAAAGGATGATCGATATCTTGACTTATTAACTTGGTTCTATTTTTTCTTTTTTTTTTTAATAATATTGAGTCTGATTCTTCTCCTTTCAATATCGAATAGAATATGTAGAATAAAATTTTCTTCATGTAAAACTTGCTCAATTTAGATTGAATTTTTTTTACATGATTTGTAACTACTACAATAAAAATATTAGATGAATCAATTAAATATGTATTGTAGCATATATAGAACTAGATTATATAGATAATATAATGTGAATATTTTTAAATAAGTTAAGTGTGCGTTGCAATATCTATAAAATTATAATTGCTACCATTTAAATATTATTAAACAGGTCAAAGTTCGCCCAAACTTAAAATTAATCCGATAAAAAATTAAAATGTGTCTGTCAAAAAATCAAAATTTGCCAAACAGTGTCTTGAAAATAACTATGTCATTTTATACGGAGAGTTGACGGATTGGATGCCTTCTTTTATTAAAAAAAAATAAGTATTTTTCTTGATTTCAATAAAAAAAAAAAAAAAAAAAAGAAGAAGAAGAAGAAGAAGAAGAAGAAGAAGACTCCGTGTAATTATTACTTTGTTTCCATGCACGCACACAAATAATTATGAACTAGACTTAAGTTAAATGAGAAATTAAAGTAATTAATAGTGGGTTATCTTTATTCTTGTATAGATTTCTAAGAAAAGTAATTTATCCATTTTTTTTTTTAGTTAAAAAAAGGTATGGATATATATAGGAATTCTTAATGAAAATTGAAAAAAATGAAGCTCCAATTCCTTCGGAAATAATAATATTTTTGGAGCAAGAAGAAGGGGTGATCGATGTCATCTTGACTTGTTGACTTGGTTCTACTTCCCCTTTTTTAACAATATTAAATCGGATTATTCTCTTACTAGTATCGCATAGAACATGCGGAATAAAATCTTTTTCATACAAAATCTGTTCAATTTAGATCGAGAAAATCATACATGATTTATATCTACTACAACATAAATACTAGATCAATTAGTCAAATATATATGGTAGCGTATACATAGCTAAGAAATCGTAGTTAATATAATGTATATTTTTGAATAAGTTAAGTGTGCATTGTAATATCTATAAAATTATAATTGTTACACTGAATATTATTAAATTGGTCTGTCAAAAAAAAATCAAAATTTGTCAAATAATGCCTTGAGAATAACTATATCATTTTATAAGAGGAGTTAGTGGGGTGGGTGTCTTTTTTATTAAAAAGATCGTCTTTTTTCATGATTTCAATATAAAAGAAAGGACTTCGTGTAATTATTACTTTGTTACCATGCACGCACACAAATAATTAAAAAGTTAAATGAGAAATTAGAGTAAACGAAATTACAATTAAATTGAATAACAAAATATATGATTTAACAATGGGCCAAGTAACCAAATGGGCTATCGGCCCATCTCTACAATCTCTGCCTTTTGCCTATTTTCTTACTTTACAATCACCAATAATATAAGTACTTTGTGTTCTTCAAAAATAAATCTTAATCACACATTAATTTTTAATTTTCCTCTCATATCTTGATTTATTGATTTATTTATTTACAACTCGATCCATCAACTCTTAATTGATGCTGAAGCAACAAGATACAGAACCCATCCAGCCGGTTCATGTGGCTGTCTCCTTTCTATAATTAAAGCTCCGACACTAGACCATGCTCATGGAGTTGAGTTCACCAAACTTAAATTTTCATCGATTTGTGTGATGAAAAATCCAAGAGCAGCCAACTGCTTCAGATCCACTGAATGTCTCGCAGTGTTGTGAAACCACAAAACAAACATGAATAATTAAACGACCGAAAGTAGGTGAAGCTTATTAATTAGCAAGCACCGTGTTGCAAACCAACATGCACCTTGGCATAATTATTTCTTCAACGGGTCTGGCAAAATTGCAAATGAAACGAAATGAAATGACACGACACGCACATTTCACTCTAGGTGAAATTACTGTGATAGTTATATATCAGATGAGACAAGGCATTTAGGCAAGCAAATGAAACACTAATTCCACACGCATGTGCGCATGCATCCTCATTATCATCGACCTTCAACGTCGTTCATGCATCCTCCCGTGCGTACATTTCATTCGATTAAATCGGTGAATTATTGGTGGTCCAAAAATTTTTGTTTCCATGTATCTTCCATATTCAATGCTCAATAAATTGGGTTGTTATAGGTTGCTATGCGTTTTGTGACGTTAATACACCACCTTAATTATTCAGGAGAGTATATAATAATAGATATATATATATATATATGATTAATTTCTAATTAGACTTGTTATTTGTCTCCTTGGATTCCATTCCACGTGATGAAAGTTGTTTATTTTAATGATAAATGAATATGATATTATGGTTATGTCATAGTTAAGATTAAAAATTATATCATCCTGATTAATTAGTTAAATGGTGATTAATCGATTAATTAAACGGTCTACTGACCGTGCCTAGACGCGTCGTGGACCATCTACTTCACATGGCGGCACATGGGCTGCCCGTCGGTTCGACGGAGGTGATCGTCCCTTGGCCAACGAATCAGGAATCTGAGCCGCACGTTCCCGACCGGGGGAATAATGGTTCGGCACACCTGCCCCGGCATTGGACCGGCGCGGTCCATTTCGTTGTCTGCCATCCACCCGACCGGCCTCGTTGTCGACTTCAAATCCCTAATTTGTCCACACGCCTGTCGACGATAAGTCCGCCTCTTCGTCTTCTACCTTTTTATTTTCTATTGCTCTATAAATCTATATCGCCATCATTTCCACAGCAAGTCGGCAGCAAATCGGGCTCAAGGTTGGAGCGTTGGATCGATCCGTGGTGGCCTTTGGAAACGGGCGGTGATTCTGCGGGAGGTTTAGAGGAAATCGAGTGACATGGAAGCTGTGGCAGCCAGCTACGTCAAGGACACCGAGCTGCGGCTCGGTTTGCCGGGATCCGAGGCGCCGGAGAAGCCGGCGATGAGGGGCGGAAAACGAGCTCTGCCGGAAGATGATGAGGCTGCCTTCTGCAAGTCTTCACCGGAGGATGCCTCCGGTCTCCGGAGTGTCGGTGCGGCCCCGGTGGCTAAGTAAGTCTCAGGTTTCGCATCAAAGGTGTGAACTTTGTGGCGGATCGGTTTTGCTGACCAGTAGGTGTTTGATGAAATGCCAGGGCGCAAGTGGTTGGGTGGCCGCCTATCCGGACGTACAGGAAGAACAACTTCCAGGCGAGGAAGGCTGAGACGGGGGCGGATGCCTCCGGGTTGTTTGTGAAGGTGAGCATGGATGGGGCTCCTTACTTGAGAAAGATTGATCTCAAGCTTTACCAGGGGTACAAGGAGCTCAAGGAGGCATTGGACAGCATGTTCAAATCCTTTTCACAAGGTAACAGAGCATGTTCTTATCGGTTGGGCGACCATACATGAAATATGCGTTTTGTAATAATTCATGATGCAAACTATGTTCTTCTCATCTCTTGCAGGGGAATCTTCACGAAAAGAAGGCTGCAATGGATCTGAATATGCCATCACCTATGAAGACAAAGATGGCGACTTGATGTTGGTTGGAGATGTCCCCTGGGAGTGAGTGTCATGAACTAATTTGTGTGTATACGAGGGATTGTTCTGTCTTCTTATGAGCTAACAGGAGTCTCTTTCATTTGATGTTTGCAGAATGTTTACTTCTTCTTGCAAACGACTGAGGATCATGAAAGCATCTGAAGCAAGAGGTTTAGAATCAAAACAATAAGAAGTCAACAAGTTCTACAAGGAGATACAACTAGAATTTTGAGCGTTTACTTCATGAAAATAGATGTTTTGTCCTTCTTCACGAACGGTGAACAAGCAAAAAAAAAGAAGTTTGGAAGTGATTTTTGGATCACCTTGTCATTCCTCTTCAAACAAGAAGTTAAAAATATCAAAAGAAAATTAGCAAGATATGCTAAAAGTTGTTCAAGCATGCTTGTATCCGAGAATATTATGCATCTTGTATATAAGAAGTTTGTCTACCTTTTTGAATAGAGAATAATTATATTTTATGTTCTTTTGCAAGTTATCACATTTTGAATGGTGGAGTTGAAGGACTGCTTACTGCTGTTATTAATTTCTTATTATTATTTATTAGATTTTGTAGATCTTTCTTGTTATTGTTTTTAATATCTGGGTTTGTGGTGATTCATTGTTGTCTAGTTGCAGTGTTGGCAAACTGCATCTCAAATTTCTTATTATTATTCATTAGGTTTGGTTCTACCAACTTAGTTAATAGTTTTTTTTATAATATAGATATTTAATTTTTATTAATTTTGGAGGTGATGAGTTTTTCACCGCGGGTAAATTCTAAAAATGCCAACTGGACCGACAATTTTTAAAATTAATCAGAATGGATTGCTTGCCACTTGAGCTGTGCGCGCCTCACAATGAATGAGACATTATTTTTTTAAATTTTCATTTTTTGAAAAAAGATTTATGAAATTGTTTTTGCTAAGTTGATTTGTCTGACGCAATTTTTAAAATAGGAGAAGACGTGAAAAATAAAAGTTTCTGAAAGTATCTTTTAATTCTTTTCTTTATTTTTTGAAAATAAAAATAAATTAATATAAATAATTTGTTGCTATTGTTTTTATTAACCATTATTAGTATTGAATATTTTAATTATTAGTGCTACTATTATTAAACAAGTGTTTAATAATCACCTATTATAGCTTTGCTATTATATAATAAAATTGATCTTACTATTCATTGCAATTTAAATTTGTTATTACTTTTCATTACTCTTTTTCTCTATAAACAATTTAAGATTATCAAACCAAACAAGTTTTCACATGTTTACATTTTCAGCTTAAAAGTATAAAAAATTATATACATTTCAGATTTTTATTTTAAAAAAAATCATTAATCAAAATGAGCGTGTTAATCAACTCTGCCCAATTAATTAATTTGTTTAAATACAGTTCAATCGATTGATGCCCACTCTCTACCTAGTGATTCAGAGCTTTTTCGATCCACACGTTGACGGTGATAAAGCACCCGACAACAAATGCGATGGAAAAGATATGAAACCGGAACAAGGACGACAGCTGATGAGCTGCCCTCTTGATGTCCTTCAGCATTAATGGTGGTGACCCATTTGTTTTCATTGATGGGATAATTATAAGTTGAGTAATTGTTATTTATCTAATACTCTTATAAAATTCAATAAATTAAATATAATTTACAGGTTAATTATATATGTTTTTAAACTAAGAAACAATGTGATCAATTATTTATTGACACTTGTTTGGTTTATCTACGTATGGATAATCTTTGGAGAAGAAAGGGCCCGATGCAATCCACACATCAGGCTTTCAATCGATTTAACATATTTAAAGAGACAGTGTGGTATGGGCAAGGACAGGAGAAGCAATCAGTCAAAGAGTCATACAGAAAATAATATAATAACAAGTCTTAATCAATAATGACACTACAACGAAACTTCCTTCTGATCATGTCCTAGCCTTTGCAAAGGCAAAGGATACTATAATGGACTTGGAAAGTAGAGGAGGAGCCAGAAGAGACTAGACACAAAGCCCTTTGAAGTACTTTTGACTAAGAACGAGTTCCAAGAGGCTTAAATGAATCACCCATTTTGAAAGAGTAACATGTTCCTAAGCAAATTATATTCAGGAAATATACGAGTGTGAGCAGAGACTTACAGTATAAGAGAAGAAGTGAAGAATTACTCGTGATTTTTGGCACTTGCAGTTTTGAGTCCTTGATCAGTAACAACTTTGGGGAGTCTTCGAGATTCTTTTTCAATTCAATTCAGTTTCAAATTCTTTTGCTGGCTGAAAAAATAAAGGATAAGACCAGGAATAGAACTCAAAGGCAATATGGTGAACTCGCGCTTTAGTTTTCCGGCACTAACTGTGTTAAACCCTGGCAAGCTCAATAAACACAAACAAATGAACTCCGTATTGTAAGTTAAGGTCCAATATAAATAAGTATCCCTGATGAAAAACATGCACTCTCAGGCATTCCAGCTCGAGTATGGAAACGGTTAAACATTTGATCCTTGTCCTGCATGTTAGCTGTAAAATTTCCCCAGCAGTAACTCCAGCTCAAGGAGGACCTCCAACTCAAGAAGAGTGTTTTACCTGGGTGTGCCTAGGCACAGGCCTGAAAAAAACTATGTGAACCCAAAATTTTTAAGCACTTTTCTAGTTCTTTTATTTTTTAAAACATGCTTCAGCACTGAAGTTGACAACAGGAATCTTGTGCCTACAAAGTACGAACCTACAAAAACTAGTCCATCTGCTTGCTGGTCTAAACTCGAGCATTATCATCTACCTGCTTATGATTTAGTGTCCTCGAGGTCAAGTGAATCGTGATTAATTCAGCTACACTGATGGCCAACTGAACACCCTTCTAGCCAACACATTTATGATTTGTGGCCAAACTAGGTCGCTCACTCTGACGTGTGATCAAACTAGGTTGATTACTTCTGCTTTATTCTGTATCTCGAATAGGCTTATGGACAATTTCACCTACTTGTGGTGTAAGAGAACATTGTCATGACTTGTTGAATGCAGAGGATTTAGAAGGGACCCTCTAGAATAAATCAGTACAAAGAGGGCCAGATGCAGCAACAAAGTATTCTATAGCTTCTCGTACCAGTTTAAAGAGAGGAGAAAATTAAGTTATTTTAACTGCAGAATGGATTTTGCTTCGCATATCAATGATTGAACTAGTAATGAAAAATCCAGAAATGAGCCATCCAAAGATGACATATTTATCACAAAAGGTAACCAAATACTATTATGTAGCAATATATTGGTCATTTGGCAAGTTTGGTTTGGTTAATGCTATCTTTTGACCAAAAAACAAAGAAGATCAATACTTTCTTTCCCAACGTTTCCAAGATGAGAGTTTGATATTGTTATAATATTACTTCCATGGCATTCTTCTGGAGCTTACAATTTTCTAGGAAATTTCCTCCATGTTTGCTAGAGCGAATTATATTTTTGGTCCTGTAAGTTGCATTTTTTCCAATTTGGTTCTTGTTATCTACAAATTCACATTCAGCATTAACTTGCATTTTTTCCCAATTTCAATCCTTTGTTTTTTTTTGGCCAGAATTCTAATTGACCACCTTTAATTGCCTAGCTAGCGGCGGCGATGCTGACATGGAAAATGAATTAGGTCATTTTTGCTTTTGGTGGTCAAATCACCTATGTGGTAAATTTTTTAAGTCCACCCGGGCATTAAAATAAATAAGGAACACAAAATCAAAGCCACATCACCTTAAAAATAAAATCAATAAAATGAAATTCTTAAAAACAAATATTACACCCATTATAGATCTTCCCCCCAAACCAACGATCCCCCATTCTTCTCCATCATAAATCCTAATCGGAAACCTGTAACTCGACCCAAGCTTCTGAATCTGATTTTCTCACATAAGTAGGAAGATAATGAAGCAACATTCACGTTTGGATCTGTAATTTATTTGAAAGAGCAAGATGTCTTCATCCTCCGGAAGTGTATTCATGTTCTATAAATGCGCGAAACGGTTAGTGTTGCAAACTTCTTGGACAAATAATAACCCCGGTAGGAGGTTTCATGGCTGTAGTGATCGGAAGGTGATATTTTTTTCCCTTTCATTTATCCTTAATCATTATTGATGTTATTGTGAATGTTAATGTCTCACACTCTTGTTTTTGACAGAAGGATGGTTGTGACTTTTTTGTTTGGAAAGATCCACCAATGTGCTATAGAGCACCATAATTCCAGGATTAAAACGGAAGTTAACTGTGCTTGAAAAAGAAAATCGAAAAATGGCGAGGGAGAATAAAGCTCTAAAGTTACTGGTTGTGCTGCCATGGTTGCTTTTGTTTGTTTTGTGGATGTTTTAATGGGTGATTTTGCAGATTTGAAGCTTTTAGAGTATTTAAGGACTTTGTATTTGATCTATCTTGTTGTGACTGTTGAACAATGGATTGAAGAAATATGATGAGTGTAATATTTTTTTTAAGAATTTTATTTTATTGATTTTATTTTTAAGGTGTTGTGGCTTTGATTTTGTATTCCTTATTTATTTTAATGGCCAGGTGGAAATAAAAAATTTGCCATGTACGCGATTTGTCCACCAAAAGCAAAAATGCCCAAATTCATTTTCTATTTCAGCATTGCTGCCGCCATCAGGCAATTACAGGTGATCAATTCAAATTCCAGACAAAAAAGGATTGAAATTGGAAAACAATGCAAGTTAATGTACTAAGAATGTGAATTTGTAGATAACATGATCAAAATTGAAAAAGTGCAACTTAGGGGACTAAAAATATAATTTTCTCTATTTGCTACATTCTTTAAGATACCTAGTTTCAATACAAAAGGCAAAGTAAACAACAACCAACTTGTCATTTCACACATGGTCATGAAAGAATCTCAAATCATACAAAAGTTATTGAACTGGGACTCTTATAGATAACAAATACACCTAGTATGATACCTAGATAAGGTTACCATCATTGATGTGCTACCCTGTACCCTAAATAAAAAATTCTCAGTTTTAAACGTATTATTGCCACCACATAAAAACAAGAGAGTAACTCATAGACCATGTCACTAACAAATCCACTTGATATGGAAGAAATTGTTCCATAAAAGTAGACTACATTTTTAATTAGATGCATCATTAGTGAGCACAACCTAATCACAACTATAATGCTTAGTGAGGGGTTATTGAAATTTTACTTGAATAACAGCAAGTTCACTCCAATTGAAACCAAAAAAATATCAAAACAATTTTAAGGAAAGTGAAACAAAAGAAAGACCCTGGTTCATTAGCGGTTGAAAATGGATGTCATGTGATTCAAAAGAGCAAGAATAAACTAAATCCAAAGATCCTGGTTCATTAGCAGTTGATAATGGATGTTAAGTGGTTCAAAGTAGCTAGAATAAACTGAATATAAACCATTTGGTACTACAGAATAAGTGTGTAGCAAGATTACTTGAAGTTCCACCACTAATAATCTTTAAGCTTCTTGAGAAGTATAGAAAGGCCGTATAATCAACAACCGAACGGGCATTAAACAAACCTAAAAAGTTTTTTTTTTGAAGAAAAAACACCGATAAATCCATCAAGAAATAAACAGACAAAAAAAAGAAGTGGGGGTGGGGAACGAACCTGTTGGAAGCCCTTGAGAGTCTTGCCGACGCTCCGTCCGATTTCGGGAAGCTTCCTCGGGCCGAAGACGAGCGCCACCACTCCATAGGTCACGAAGAGCACGGGGAAGCCAAGACCAAACACGCATCGGCACCCGAGGCCGCCCCCTCCCCGGTTTCCGCAGCCGCGGGCGGGCGAGGCGGGTATCGAAGGCGAGCGTCCTCCCGCCTAAAATGCGAGGGTGAGGGAAGCCATCGCCGGTAACCGAGGAGCCGACGCCATCAGAGTCGTGAAAGAACAGGACGAGAAGCCCATGGCCGCTGCCATCCTCGCCCCTCCGATGCTCCCACTCTCGTCGCCGCCTCCTCCGTGGTCCACACACGTGTTTGTTCTTTTTGTCTAATTAATTAATTATTGTTTTCTTGCTAATTAATTAGTATGAGCGTGCGAATCAGCCTTCGGAATCTCCGCCGAACTGGATGAGTCACCCATGAATTCACCCGGAGCGGTGCCTAATCACATCCACTGCACCTGAGAGGATTTCAGAGTAGTTTCTAGTTCCGCCACGTCAGCTGTGAAACTTCGGCAGGGTGACTCGACTAACCTCGGACGATGAATCCTGCCATTTATTCACGGACATTCAAGGAAAACGACCCAACATTATACCATTTTATATTAGTTAATATACAACAACTGGCGGATCCATATAGAATGCAAAATAAGGTGTAGACTGGATTAGGAAATGAGAGGGACGAAAAGTTTTTCACCTTTTTCACGTCTTTCCTTTTCTACTTGTCCGCATAAAAAAAGCAGCCAAGACAGTGCGATCGATCGATCGATCGAGAGAGTCGAGAGAGGGCGATTGAGATAGAGATCGGAAACGATAGAGATGGAGAGGGCCTTCTCATTGGAAGAGATCATTGAATCCTTCTGGGTTTCCTCCCCCATACCCATGCCGTCGGGGATTCCTCTGCAAGGAGGAGGAGGAGGAGCAGCTGGGGAAGGAGGCGTCATCAACATGAATGCCTCGGAGTGGTGTGTCGATAAGTTCCTCGAGGTCGTCGACGGGTGCAATGCTGATCCAGCAGCGGCTTCCCCCCACGACCGTAGCCTTAGCGTCAGTCGCAATTATGGCAGTAATCTTGCCCCCAATTCCGGCGCTCCCTCCTCCTACGTGGTGGCGAACGTTTGCGGTAGTAGGGGAGACTTGGGACGAGTTGGGTACCATGAGTTGGGGGAAATGAAGGCACCTGTCACGCCACAGCCCTCAAATCCTGCGGAATTGGTTGACCCGGAGGAGCACCAGGCGCTTCTCAAGAAAAAGCTGGACATTGTTTGTGCTGCCGTTGCCATGTCTTGGGTACGCTCTGTTTCATGATTTTTTTTTAGTAGTAATTTTAGCTCTATGGTAGAATATCTTCTTTTTGTGAAGTTGCATGTTTTTTGTTTTTTTTTTCTTTTTTGCTCTTGAAAACAATAATCTTGGCATGTAAATTTCTCTTTTATTTAAATCTCAGCATGTTCTGATTGCCTTTGCCAATTTGGTACTGATCTTGCATCCTGTATTATGAATATTTTTCATTTAACACTATCCATGTGTGTTTTTAATAATATTCTGGTAATGTTATATGGGAAACAATAGAAATGAAGCCTTGAAGAATGCTATCCAGATAGGTAGGTAAAGTGGAATGAGAAAAAAAATTCACAAGTGAAAAACCCTAAAATTCGACTAGCCTCTTCAAGAAGGTAATATGATAGTGATGGAGAAAACATTAACTCTGATTAGCTACAGTCAACAAAGTGGTAAATAAAATTGCTGCTAACTCGGTAAAAGTGGAATTCAGCCTAAACACAAGTGTATACTATAATTAACCCTGTCATTTAGCTTGGATTTTTTTATTCTTTAACAAGGTAAATACTAGTTTAAATTTAAATATATCACTGTATGATCATTTTTAAAAAACAATCAAAGATTCTTATTTTACAGGGTTCAAGTGTGAATACGCAGGATTATGCTTCTGTTGCTGACAGTAGGTCGCCTATTTCAGATGTTACACGGCCTGGTTCTCAAGTGCACACAATTGGTATAATTGAGTTTGTCAGTCCTATTTATTGCTCTATAACGAGATAATTATGTTATTTTTGATCTACATGTTAAGATAATGATGCATCACAAGTTTCTATGATATCAAGGTATTTCTTCTGAGATGAATAATATGTGCATATACCAAAAAGTGTAATTGTTTCAATGGTTTTTCGTAGTTCTTTTCATTTGGATTTGTTTTGTTTCATTTTCATGATTTTTTCTGGTCTGTAATGGAACTAAATGAGGAAATGCAACTTCCTGTCGACCATAGCTATATTATACATGTACATAAAATTGCAGATTGCAAATGTAGAAATTTGATGCATGCTTGTATACTATAGCTTAAAAAATTCTGAATCTTTGCATTAAATGTTGCATGGTCGATAAGTTCTTATAAAGTGCAATGTGAGCCTAGTACCTAGTAGACTTCCAACTTCATTTATTCTTCATACTTCAGTTACCCAAGGGAAGCAGGCTACAAGCAATTCATCAGGGGAGCAGTTAGATGAGGTTGATGAACTTGAAGGAGAAGCAGAGACCAACAACATTGGCCCTTCAGATAAACGCATGAGGAGGTAACGATGATTATTATAATATTCAAATAATTGTTCATTGAGATGGTAAATCTGTTTTCCCTTTCTCAAATATTGAGTATTGCACTGATTATATTATCTGAATTCAACAATGTGAACACTTGCTCTTTATAAATATAACATACTATTAGTGTTTGATTGTTAAAGCTTCAGAGTATTTGTTGGTAGTGCATAGCTGACTGCTAGAAGAACCAACGGATCTGTCTAATTATATCTGCCAGTGTTCTTCTTCTTACTATTTCTCGTTTACCTTTTGTTTCAAAAGTTTCTCGATTGTGTAGATTTATTTGAATCAATCCATGTTAATCCTAGTTAATTAGGGTCTGCTATAAGAATTTTATCCCACCATTTAACTCTTTTTGAGGCTATATCATTAGTAATATTTACACCTGCTAAATCACTTTTAAGTACATGCCAGAGTTAATTTCTTTTATCACCCAGTTCCACTTTGAAGCAGTTTCATTTTTTTTTTAATAGTATTATTCTATCAGCTCTTTGATAGCACTGAATTTCAGTAATCTGGTAGACTTTTTATTTAGACAAGGTATTTTATTGCTTGCGTTGGTACACCAAATGCTTTAAGTGCCCAATCGGTGTGCAGAATGCTTTCAAACAGAGAATCAGCAAGACGATCAAGGAGAAGAAAGCAAGAACATATGAGTGAGCTCGAAGCACAGGTCATTCAGATTGTTATTTAAATCCCATGTATCTTCATTTGTATTAACTATTAATACATACTTATTTTGCATTAGGTCTCACAATTAAGAATTGAACACTCATCACTGTTGAATCGTCTAACTGACATTAATAAGAAGTATAGTGATGCTTCGGTTAATAATAGAATACTAAAAGCAGATTTGGAGACTGTTAGAGCCAAGGTAAAGTATTCATCTCTTCATGTCTGTTTGGTCTATATATCGTTTTAGTCGCAGCAGGTGTTTCTTGAACTACTTGGTGGGTTTTTAAGTGTATTGGGGTTCTTTCATAATTCTCAAATTTGATATGCGCTGATTTGCAGGAATTGCCTGATAATATTAGCCCACCTAGTTTCTCACAATGATGTAGCACGTCTAGTTACTTCTTCAACGCCTTTGATTTTAACATAAGACATCCTCTGTATTCAGGTGAAAATGGCAGAAGAATCTTTAAAGAGGGCAACTGGGGTGAAGCCTTTATACTCGGTCATCTCTGACATGTCAAGTATCGATTTTCCCTTCACTCCGAGCATGTCTAATCCAACCCCCAACATGGTACTTCCTTTCCAAGAAGGGACGAATCACTTCTTCCACGCCTCGATGCATGTCCAAGATGTTCCTCATGGGCCTGAGTTTTAGAGCCACGTGAATCTTTTAAAAACAAAAGGAAAAGAAAAGGAAGATGCATTTGTATACGAGTATACCAGATCACCTGCAATGTACTCTATACAAAATGGGCACATCCACATGTTGAAGTATAAGCTTTTACATAACTCATACTTGAGACTAATAAATATGCCACTCAAACATTTTTACCATGGTAGCTAGTGAACATTTCTTCTAGTTTCTTTGACACCGACGTGGATAATGTCAGAACTTTAGAGTAACAACTAACAATGAGCAATTTCGATTCAAACTAGCTAAGCCGATCTCGATGTCTCAATAAAAAAAAGAATGTTAAGTAGACAAAACATATCAAACAATCTGCATATGGCTGTCTCTAAGCTTCTCCCTCTTGCATGCCCTCTAAGAATGTGGTACATTTGTGACGGCACCACCGTGATAAAGACTGCAGATGATGGAAGTACCAGATTTGTCGGGGTAGTGGAGTTTCATCTAAATTCACTTACTCAGATCTTGATCGGTTGGAACCACTTTTATGGTGACGGCCAATGTACAATGGCAACAGCGAACCAGATCCATGTTTCCTCCTACCAAAACATTGCCAATATAAGACCAGAGCCAGTAGCAATACACCAATTGGAATTGCCCATCTGTTGCAATAATGAAAATGTTAAACAAAAACAAAAGATCAGTGCTAAAAGTTGGGAATCAGTTTAGTGAGTTTTATTATTTATGTGCAGAGGAATGGTGAGAAACTTGCCTGTCCAAGTCAAGAATAGGACTATACACAATAGTTTCCCATGTAGACACAATGACATGCCAAGCAGGATTGTAATATAGCGACTCTGATGACCAAAACATTCTAGTGTATGTCTCTAGGAAAATGAACATCACCCAACCAGCAATCTCAAATAAAATAAACTTGACAATGAACCGGCCCACTATCGCCACAATGAGTGAGAAAGTCACCAACCAGTTACAAAGTCTCTGATTGTAATCTTTGATGAAAAGTGATCGAGCTTTACTCAGCATCTGAAGCAAAACAAAGTCCAATAAACACATTGGTTCACCGAATCATCCAAAGATGATACAATCCAGAGAGAATGACGGCGTATAAACAGATAGAGTAGCAAAAGTAGCTTACTAGATTATAACTCCGTCTGGCATCACACAATTAAACTCTTTTATCTCAAAATTAACCGAGATATCATAAATGAATAATTGCATAAAAACAAGCACATGTATCATCTGCTTATCCTTGATTTCTCACATGTAAAGGTTGAAATTATATATTAACCCCATCTTAGAAAACCTGATTCTCTAAATTCAATTAAAAAGAATATATTTAATAATATTGACTGGTTGAGATTACACAAAATAGAGGGGGCAAGAATTCCCTTTAACAGCATCATACAATGTCACCATTCTACATCAAATTTTTGCAAATGTTAGCAAACCACCTAGAAATAGTACATTTTTCTGAATATGCTTAACCAAGAGTAAATTATTTTGATCTGTACTGTTGGAGAAAATAGAATGTGCAAGTATATAAGATTAAGGGAAGCTAAGAACCAGACATTCAAAATGAAACATTGTGATAAGGTTTTTACAAATGGTTTATTTTTCAACCATTGAAGGAAAACAACTTTCCTTAATGACATCAACTGAAATAGTAGTTTGTTGGCGCAGGTACATTTTGGTCGACTATGGTAAAAGCCTAAAAGGTACATGATGTAGTTACATATACCTGACATGGAATAATGCTTTATACTTAGGAAACAAGAACTAGTTTTCCTTTCTATTTGTGTAATTTGCATTTAGATAACTTTCTTAAGCAATCAAAGGGGCTATTATGTATAGATTAAAACATACTCTGGTAATCAACTCAAAATTAGATCCTTTGACATGCATAAATTCTCATATTTAACTTCACAAGTATTAAAAAGATAATTAAATTAACAAAAGGAATTCCAAAACGTATTCTCTATCCTTTAGTTTATAAGCTAAGGCTTTAGTGTTTATTTTGCTGATAATCATCATATGCATTTAGATTTTTTTTTTCAATAATTAATTTTGTGAAGAATGTATAGTGTAGTAGAAGAATAAATCATTGATATATTAGTTTCATTCAAGATGCTATAGTTTTATTTTTGGTCTTTGACCACGAGATCTCACATCATGTTCAATGTGAGACAAATGTGTCCTCAGGGAGGGAGAGCATAGCATCAACTTTTAAGTAATTATGTAAAACTTTCTAATGGGAAAATCAAGTTGATAGTTATTTTAATTAAACTAATTTATTATTCATCATATAATTACTAAATTATTCTTATATTTATATTTATTTATGCAGTTTAATTGTTGTTAGTCTACTTTTTTGTTATGATACAAACATGTGTATCAGTGCAAATAGAAATTTCCACTCGTGCATGTATCAAATTAAAGGAAATCAAAGAACACACCATGTGAAATAATGACATACCATAGAAAGTCCACCAAATTTAGAATTTACTTTCAACTATCAAAAGAAAGAGAAAGAAAAGGAACCAACACTGCATTCTGCATATACTTTCCCATCATCCAGTTGTAATAAACAAATTTCTTAGAACTTTAATAATAACTAAAAACTGACTTTTTATTGTGCAAGTATTCAATTGGTTACTTAAGTTTTACCTTTGTCATTTTTTGCGTATACATTTCTTTTGAAGGCCCAACACACTCTCTCTCGAAAGTTTGATTGCAGTGAAGAAAACCATCATTGAATTTTGCCATGGAAGGAAGTCTCATAACTTGAAGATGATCCATTTTGTCTTCACACTGAGTATATCGGACTTCACACAATTTTGATGACTGATATTCATTAATACGGAGGAATGTTCTAAAAACCTGCTAATGGTCATTACATAAGTAAACAGAATATAAATATACACATATACTTTATGCATACATAAAATATAGGAAAGATGGAAGACTAAATTTAATAAGGAAAAAAACCATTTCACAAGACACAAGTATACATGTGTATCCAAAATTAACTTCAACGACATGAATAAAGAAGTATTATGATCTACCTCCATATGTGCAAATTCAATTTCATACTTGATGCATGCTCTGCAACTATTCATTGCATAAGTTTCCAAGTATGGTTAAACACCATTAAAATTCACAAGCAAATACAACCATGAGAACACAAATATTTCAAACAAACAAAAAACATGTTTATGTTTGAATCAATTAACAAAATTAATATGTATAAGCTATACTGTTAACACATGGCAAGCTTCAATGTGTTGTCCTTACGAAAAACAACGCACCTTTTGCATTTCATAATCGAGTTCTAAAACAGATTGTGCAGCATGATTCCGACCAAAATGCTGGTGATCAAACAACTTTTTAGCTTCTACTTTCAATTTTTCATGAAGCTCCTGCAGCCTGTTTTCTTCTACTGGTAATTGCAGAATTTCCATTTGCTCACTGTACAATCTCATGCAACGCTCAAGAATCACCTTATTGAACACTTCGACAATAGAGCCTGTGGATGGAATTTCTCCTTTATTCAAGGCTTCAATGATCTGAAAAGAACCCAAGGATAGATATTAGCATTTTCCAAAAACAAATTTTATTTGTGCCTTTCAGATTATGAAGGTGAGGCACCCTTATTAAATAATAAGAAAAATCAATCTGATGACTTTGGCAATCATTATTAATTCATTACCTGTTCCAGGAAAGCTACGAAATCATTTCCATTTTGAAGTTTTCCCTGAACAATCTTTGGGTGAATGATTGATACAACAAGCTGTTTCAATTGCTCCCTCTTTTTCACATACATTTGATCCAGTTCGCTGTCGTTCAAATCACAAAGTTTCGTCCTTTGGAGATGAGGCTGTCAAGACTCAAGGTTTTCAAACGTCTTCTAACCATGAAACCGAAACAGAAATACAAGATGTATGTTAACTTGCATGAGCATAATTTGATTACCAAGTGTGGGCAGCAAACAAAGTTATGAGAAGAGTTAAATGACAATTAAGAAAACAGAAATGTCAACAAAATACAATTTGGAGATTTCAATCAATATTCAGCTACAGAAGAACAGCACAAGATAAAAACTTGAAACACAACATGAATCATGCGGCTTCAAATTTGTATTCCATACACACTAGAAAAGACTATACATGGGAACTGATGCTGTCTAATATATTATGAACAGATGATAGCTCTCCTTTAGTAAATTATATATTGTTTGCTGAAAATAAGTGATTGAAAAACATACAAAAGAAATTACAAGAAGTATCTCATAATGTGCCTTTGAAAACAAAATTTTCACAAGTGACCTTCAGATTTTGTCTATGACCATTGATATGAAATTATGACATTGCACAACCAAGATAGATAACTCAACTTCACATATGTTTTTATAAATAAAAATGAAAAAAAACTGATGCTTCAATAAATGCAACTAGCTAATACCCACAATATGTGATGGGGGCAACTGATGGACCCAATTTAAGCACGAATGAAAACTTGATACCTTAATAAAAAGAGAAAAAAATCAAATGAAAAAACATTGTTATAAAAAGTGTGATAGGCCAAGAGAAGTGAAAGAATGCATACTTGTGGCAAGCTAAAAGCTGTGTTATTGTCACCCATTATTGCCAAGGAATCTCGAATTCGGTTTACCTGATTCAACATGTACAAATGAATAGAAAGAGATGAGTGAGCCCATCAACCACTACTTCCTTACAAACAAAAATGAATGTCAATAAAGGAAAGTTCATAGAGAGGAGAAAGGAAAGAAACACAAAGTTTGATCATTCAAGTTTGACATTACAGTTTGAATGAATACAATACCTGATCAATATTTTTATCACCTGAAAAACAGGAATAAGATGAACATAAGTTGTCAAGATTAATAGTAAGGATCCTGTTAATATCAATCACACACCAACAGACTAAAGGCTAAGACTAACCACTGCTATTTGGTACAAGCTGGAGGGCTTCATTCACCATTTCTTGCACCGACTTTCCCTCTGTTAGATAAACAAAAATGCATCTACAGTGGAATAAAGGCATACAAGACATATGCCACAGTCATGGAAATTGAAAGAGCAAAAATATATAATGGTAACATCAAATGATAACAAAACCATCATACATGGTAGTGCAGTATTAAACAACCAATGATGCCTCCCTAATCCAAGTGCAGAGTAAATATCAAAAGACTGTCTCAAGCATAAGCAGAGACACACCAAAAACATTGTTACTTCTGTTGGCGATGCAAAGATTTGTTCTAGGCCAACTGATCCTATTGAGCTGTTGAAATCTACATTGTTATTATAACATACATAGAACATAATCAACAGTACTAAATTAGACACTTGCAGCAATTATCAGAAAATTAAATACCTAAAGTGTGATCCGTGTGTAGATCACAGTATCAAGCACTTGCAAACTCTAATTAATACAGGAGAACTGAATTTATTCTCTTACAATTTAATTGGCTCAATGCAGCGAGTACAATGTATCCTTATGCCAGCATTTTCATGAACAATTAATATACAGTTAACGCATTATTGAAAGGCTAAAAAGATGATAGCTTACGTAGGAAATCTCGTTGAATAAGCCACAAAAGTTTAGCCGGCTCAAAAGCAACATCTTGCCCCTGTATAAACATGCAGCAAGGTGAATAACCAAAATTAAAACTTTCCAGAGAATAAGACTCTTGGTATGTTACATTACCTTGACCCTTTTGTTCAACAAGCAACATATAGGAAAAACACACAACAGTCAGGAAGAGAACCCCAATAAAATAAAATAATTGAATTCATTGCAAATGCTAAATTAGACCTTCCATAAAATTCTTCTGCAATTTCCACTGCAAATGATAACCGAGATATATCAGCCTCACGAATCTACAACAAAGACCACCAAAGAGAAAACAAAAATTGAGATTAGATTGCATGCCTAAGGAATCAAATGGATCTAGAGTTGATTGAAGAAGTTACAAGTGCCCATTATAAATTTCCAACAGATGAAGTACAAACCGTCTCAGGGAGATTATAAATCAGCACAGAGCTCATAATTGTAGCGAGAGCAAATATCCTGGAGAAGACAAAAAGAATAAATATATATCCTATATGTGATGGAGAAATTATTCTAATTTACGAATTACCTATCATCATAAACATTTGATTTCCCCACACTTTCAAATCCTTCTGTATCTAGGTATAAGACAGATATTTTTCTTCCATTGATATCAATTTCGAAAGGTGTTCCCCAAACCCATATTCCTGCACCAAAAGATAACTGCTTATTGAAGGATATTAAATCTGATAAAAAAGACTTGATAAGCTACCAAAAGGCATTGAGAAGTAGTTATATACAAGCTACAAAGACATAAAAAAATTGAATATATATGAACCTTTGGTTTTAGTATCACGCATATGTCCTACACCAAAACCTGCACCATGATAGTAAGGTCAAAGAAGAATAATAGCATTCAAGAATTTCACAAAAAAAAAATGAAAAATAGAAATATACCTTCATCACATGACAGGGAAAGGAGTTGGTTGAGAAGAAATGATTTGCCTGAGCGATATGGACCGATTACCTGGGAAATACTTGTTAGAACCATTTAGAGTAGGGAAACACATTTTGTGGAGTGAATGAATCCTCCATAGCACATTAAAGGCAAAGGATGATTTGAGCTCATGGTCAAAAGCTAATGTTGTTGAAGTCATGATTTAAATAGGGTGGCAATTCATCATAATCTAGAGTTAGAACAAATAATAAATGCAAGAATGAATCTTTAAGTTCTTGAATTTTAAACTTAATCTCTGTAACTTCCATGGATTCTCATTTTCAGTTAATGATTAAGTTGCCACTAACCGCAACAACAGCTATAGGGGTTGTAATTCTTTGAATTGCGTCCAAACCCTCCTTTGCAAGGCGGAGTTTTGTATGCTCAGAATCTGGTTCCACAATAGGAAAACTGCAAAAAGATTATCAAAGATAAGATTCCAAAATAAGAATCTTCTAAGTCAACCACACTGATATTTTAAAGTTATTTCAACAACTTATACGTGACTGTCAGACATAAAATGCAGGGAGTCATCAGACATAAAATGCAGATTTGACAAACTGAGAACCGATAAACAAACACATGATATCATGTTTTACTTATTTTTCTGCTTTTGTTGCCAGAAGAATGATCATTCTGATTCGAGTGAACAAGGAGGGCAACATAATTGGCACGAGAACTTCCGCATAGCCCTCCCATTATGCATTCCGACACAAAATTATTACCATTTTTTTCCGAATTACAACCCGAGAAAATTTCCTAATCGACCGAAAGTGAGACTACTACCGTCGATGAACGCAAACCGAAACCCGCAAAAAGTTCCGATCTTTCCACGTAGAAGAAATTGAAGACAACTAAAGGTATCGTACTTACGCACGGCGGAGATCGACTGCGTCATCGGAAGTACCAGATGCAAAGAAAAAGCAAAAGACCAGGACCCAAAACGCCAAAGCCCGCAAGCAAGCCCCCATCTTACTGCGCCTCGTCCCTTCCGGACCCAGATCTCATCGAGCAAACCCCTCCCCGGCACAGGATCGGAGGAACCGCCCCAGCCCCGCCATCAGGAATAGCTCCAAGAAAGGAGATTCCCACCTTCTCCAAGTTAGGTATCGCTTTCCCCCACTCACTTCAGAGATGCCCCGAGCTAAAATACCGACGAAAGGAGAAGCAATCGCAATCTTGGCGCTCGGGTTTCTTCCGAGCGAGGCAGAGAGAGAGACGACTCACTTCAAAGAAATAACATGCATCCAACTTTGAATCGTTTTAGGTAAGTCAATTTAAGGACCGCCGACTGATGCGGCCATTCGGGAGGGTAATTTACTAATTATACACTACGTGTGGGCCGTTTTGTCATTTTCATATATTTTTTTAAAAATATATTAATTATTTTAATATGCCAATAAATGGGGATGAACTCTCATTAAAAAATAATAATTTTTTATATCCGATATTAAAAATAGATAATATATTTAATTTTAACTAAAATATATTTTCTAATATTATTGACCTATAAACTTTTAGTTAAAAGAAAGAGAAAATATACTTTTTAATATTATTGACCTAAGGTATTTATAAAAACTTTTAGTTAAATGATATACTTCCTAATATTATTAGCCTAAGGTATTTATAGAAACTTGTTTGTTGGTGTTACTAATCTTAAGATTGAGGTTAAAAAAAATCATTATAGTGTATATTTTTTTATAAAAAAATTAGAGAAAATTATTAATAAAGTTTAAATTTATTTTTAATGTAAAAAAAGATATTAATGTAATTTTATTTTGGACTTCATCAAAATTACATAGTAAAGGGTCTAGTAAAATAATAGAATAGTAAGATAATAAATTGACTAAATCGGTGACAATGAAGGGGGTTTTATGAAGAGCCCAGATTTTTTGTCTATGAAAAAGTGAATTAGGGATTGACCACTTATAATTGAGGTCGGATCGTGATAGTGATCCGATCATAATTGGTTGTAATTTCTCCTTGGGTTTATCATCCCCTCAAGTTATAATTTGGATCGAAGCAGGTGGTCGGAGGCCACCCCGCTCAGCGCCGGGCTGTCTGGCCACTTGCCCACCACTAGTGGTCTCCGACCACCCGTCCTAATTCAAATTATAATATGAGGGAGGACGATGAATCTAAAAAGGTATCACAATTAATTACGATTAAATTACGACTATGATCCGATCGTAATTATAAATAGTCTATCACTAGAAGATTTATCGATTGATATCTTGATTGTTATCGGAGAATTAGTAGATTTTAAGATTTTTTTTTTCAAATACAAGTATATAAGCTTTAATAGTTTTTTAAATTTGAAAATGGAACAATAAGTCAAAATAATCAATTACAAAAGTTAAAATTTTAAATAAATCAAATCGAATTTTTAAATATTTAATGAATTTGATCGATTAATTCTACTCGACCTAAACATATTTGACTATGTTTGATAGAGTGTAATCTGTCTTGTAGTGTAATCAGGATTGCATTATAAGGCTGATTATTTTATTTGGTTTAATTTTAAATTTGTAATATAATGTAATCTAGATCACAAAGTAATATTACGTAATCTGATTACATTACGAAGTCATCGTTTCACTAAAATTTAAATGTCGAATATACCT
Source organism: Zingiber officinale (assembly GCF_018446385.1). NCBI lineage: Eukaryota > Viridiplantae > Streptophyta > Magnoliopsida > Zingiberales > Zingiberaceae > Zingiber > Zingiber officinale. The sequence continues at coordinate 5,703,447 of NC_056001.1, forward strand.
CTAGTCCACCGCAGCCATCGGCCAGCATCGTTGGTTGTTGCCTCCACCGCCGGCCGCCTCCGCTAGTAGTCGGCGGTCGTCACCGTTGCCGATTGTCGGTTGCCGGCGGCGGCCGCCGGAGGAGGCCAATAGCGACAGCTACAAGCTCCGGCATAGGTGCGACGACCGTCGTTAGAGGTCGCAGGATATTTTTGTCATTTTATAATAATACGAATTACATTCCTTATAAAAAATAATAGACAACAAAAAAAATATAATTATCCTTCTAATCAAAGATTAGATATATTACATTACCAAACTTAGTAATATAATCAAGATTATATTATATTATATTACATTACAAATTTGATTACATTTTACACCCTACTAAATTTGGTAGGGTGTAATCTGTTTGTAATATAATCAGGATTACATTACAAGTCTGATTATTTTGTTTGGTTTAATTTTAAACTTGTAATGTAATGTAATCTGGATTACAAAAGGTAATGAAGTTTTGTAATCTGGATTACAAAGCAAATACTATGTAATCCGATTATATTACGAGGTCACCGTTTAATCAAAATTTAAACGTCGAATATACCCCTAGTCCACCGTGCCCACCGCCCATCGACGTCGGCCATCGCCGCCCACCGACGTCGACCGCCGCCGCCCACCGACGTCGACCGCCGCCGCCCACCGACGTCGGCCGTCGCTCAGCCGCAGCCACCGGCAACCGCCCGCCACCTCTGGCGGCCACTGTCGGCCGTTGCCTCTGGCGGCCACTGCCGGTCGCAGCCGTCACCGCCACCGCCCACCTCCGCCACCGGCTGTCGCCCGCCGCCTTCGGTGGTTGTTGCCGTCGCCGGTTGTCGGCTGCCTGCGACTGGCGGTTGTCGCCGTCGCCGGTTGTCAGTTGTCTGCGGTCGACATCAGCCAACGGTTGTCGCCATCGCCGGTTGTCAGTTGTCGACGATCAGCATCGGCCAGCGGTTGCCGGTGGCGGCGGTCGGTAGAGGAGGCCAACGGTGGCGGCCGATGGTTGCTACAAGCTCCGGCAGAGGTGTGACGACCGTCGATAGAGGTCGAAGAATATTTTTGTCATTTTATAATAATATGAACTACATTGTTTATAAAAAATAATGTACACCAAACAAAAGAATATAATAACCTTTGTAATCAAATATTACATATATTATATTATCAAATGTAGTAATGTAATCAAGATTATATTATATTACAAATTTAATTATATTACAAGATAGATTACATTACACCCAACCCAACTAAACGTAAAAAAAAAAAAAATGCTAATGTGCTATGGCGGTGGCTTTGGGCTTTTAAAGGGTGAATCTTCTTGCAAAAAAAAAAAAAAAAAAAAAAAGAAATATTTCGTTATGATTTACAGTAAAAATACTTATCATCGAAGTTGAGTTTAACATTTTATCAATTGACATAAAAGTAAAAATATTTTTGATGATCAAAATAACCACCTTGACCTTTAAATTCATCAAGAGTGTGCAAACTCTGGAACAATCATATCCCAACGATAAAAGCTCAAGGTCTAGTTGCAACTCGTGGCAATCAAAAGCTCGCAGCTTGTGAATCATAGTTGTCGTTGTTGGCTCTCTAGGGCAGGAATATATAAACAAGATCGGTAAATTGTAAACACTTACAGTGAGATATCACAAGATAGAGCAAACCTTTTGCTCAGCACCTCTTGGTGATGAATTCTCTGATTTCCTTTGGACGAATATATATGAAGAGAAGTGGGCGTTACTCCCACTCTCTCGGTAACATGTGCCATTATTTAGGAAGATGAATGGGAAAGTAATGCCCACTCTATATATATCATGTGTAGTAACTGTATATACATGAGGTCTTGGGGTCGAAACTCGGTATGACCGAGCATAACTTTCCCCATGTTTTGGTCATTTGCACTAATGATTAGTAGTCATCCGTGATTTATCTCCTCCGTGTTGACCTAGGGACGGGTTGACGGGGGCACTGGGGGCGAGCGAATCGCCTTTTTGCCACATATATAGTAACTGTATATATCCAACATCTTCAACTCGTCTAAATCAATTCATAAAAGTCATCTAATTACAAAGATCATATAAAAATATTCAATTTATAGTTCAGAAAAAATAGTTTATGCAATAGCAAACTTAATGCTAAGAAAGTTATTATGCTTAATTTAGCTACTCTATCAAACGAGTTAGAGATATCAATATCTTTGTTTACCACATATTAAATTATTTATATCAATATGATCATCTCTAATATCTCATAATAACTAATATGCCGAGAGCATATTCAATATTTCGAATCAATGCAATTATTTACAATCACATTTTAAGTACTTAACAAAAAAAATATATAATTGGTAATAAATGTCAAAGATATATATATATATATATATATATATATATATATATATATATATATATATATATATATATATATATATATATATATATATATATATATATATATATATATAGACTAAATTATCTATAGCTAATATGATACATACTAAAGTAATAAATACTGATTATATATATATATATATATATATATATATATAATATGCTTCGTAGACTGAATTATCTATAGCTAATATGATACATACTAAAGTAATAAATACTGATTAGAACTTCAGGTAGACGACTAAATAGTTATTTAGGATCAAATTGAGATTAACTTATAATCTCAAAGATCTCATATAGTAGAGAAACAGAGATTCATTCTCATACTACTTTTATTATCGCTATAGCACATGTGGTATGAATCACATATTACGATGTCTTTCTCTTTGCTAATAAAGAGTACATTTTTTTTTCTTCTCAAAGTTAACATTGCACATATTTTTGATTTAGACATTCTCAATGCCTAATCATTAATTCAACTTATGAATTCCAATATGACCTTCAATAGATTCAGTAAATGGTGGGTACATTTACTCTGATAATTATTTATTCATAAATGATCACATCTTGATACATAAATCAAGTCGATCCTTACTTATAGGTATGTCTCAGTGCACAATTTTATTAATTGTCTCATAATAATAATCTTGCCTCTATTTGTACTTAACAAAATAAAGATAATTATTTATGTGAGTGAATCAATCTCAAGTTGCCAACATGTTCATCGAGACTTTATTCAAATGTAACAAAGATATTTACATTGAATAGATCATGACTTTTTATATATATCTAATTATCTTTACAATGTGTTACATTTTACGAAGTTCCAAATACTTCACATGTCATTGAAATGACGTTTTAGTTAATGACTTAGTGAAAGGATCTGCAAGCATAGTACATGTAGGGATATACTCAAGGACTATCTTTTTCTTGTCAACAATATCCCTTACAAATTATATTTAATAGTTATGCGCTTGCCTTTACTGTGATATTTGGGATCTTTAGAAAAAATTATAGCAGCTTAATTGTTACAGTACACCATAACAGGACTTCCACTATCCCCAACAATCTTGAGATGCTTCAAAACTTTCTTAATCAGATAACTTCTTCTACAACCGTTGCACAAGTCACATACTCAGCTTTCATTGTCGATAACGTTAAACAAGCCTATTTTACTGTTCCATGAGATGACACCACTATTTAATAAGAATGTATAGCTAGATGTGGATTTTTTGTCATTAAGATCCCCTGCCTAATTTGCATCTGTGTAGTCCTTCAAACTCATCTTTGATCTTGGAAATATAGACAATAATTTGTTATCCTTTTAAGATATCTGAATATTCTCTTCACTGCTTTCCAATATCTCAATCCTGGATTTGACTAGAAATGGCTAACTAAGTTAACAATATAGCTTATATCAGGACGAGTACATGATATAGTGTACATTAAACTATCGATGACACTGACATATAGGTTTTTTTTTTCATTTCAGCTATTTCTTCAAGAGTCTTAAGATATATACTTTTGCTCAGAACAGTACCTCTCGCTGTAGGTATTTGTGCAATGTTACAATCTGACATATCGAAGTGTTGTAGTATCTTAGTGATGTAAACATCTTAATATATACCTAAAAGTCTAATGATCTTTACTCCTATGATGTACTCAGCTTTTCCCATATCTATTATGTAAAATTGTGATGAAAGTCATGATTTAACTTTTTATCACAAATTTTATGTCATTTTCAAGTATTAGAATATCATCAACATACAATGATAAGATGACAAACTTTCCTTGTGAATTCAATTCTCTCCGTTTCAAGTTCAACATAGCGTAAGACATTTATGAATGTCTTAATATTTTTACCGTGTGTAAGATTCTATTTCATTGTTTCCAAAGAATCGAAAAGGGAACTAATTATTGCCCGAATCTGTTGTTAATTAGTCAACTCATGACCAGTAGTCTTTATATCCTGAATTATATTCACTATTTCCCTCAGATGTTGGGTCATGGAGACATTCAGACATTGTTTTATAGATGTCAAGTTTTATTGTTATCTGATGAAGCTTGCTCAAGCTAACTCCATTGTATTTTTCTCACAAGGCAACCTAAACGGCATGAGCTGTTGGAACCCCGTGGTAGTTTTGATATGATCAACCAGGTTAAGTTAGGTCATGTTGTATTTGACCCTTTTGTCTAAGTGTGCAAGAGCTTAGGAACACAAGAAGTCGAGCGGAAGATACAGTTAGCGAGAAGGATGACACATAAAGAGAGCCGACGAGCTCGGTGCATTCGAGGGACGAGGTGTTGCGGAAGAGTACACCGGTGGACGAGAATGACATGCACGACGTTCCTGTTGGTTGATACTCGGAATATCGTATTAGTTCTCCTGTACAAAAATTTTGTACAAGTCCTGAACCATTCCTAACAACCTATTGTGTTCTTTAATCTTTAGAAATTAAATTAGGAATCGCAAGCGGAATTTAACATTATTGATTCCAAATTTAACTTATCTGTTCTTAGAGGTTTAGACTTGGATCGAAAATGATACTTAACATTATTAATCCAAGTCCACCCATGTTACAAAGTTGATTAAATATTTATTTCTATAATTGGCTTCCAAGTTAAACATGGCGAGGCACTAGACTTTCTTGGTTATGAGATCATTCACCACTTCCTTGACAAAGTCTTTTAAAGAAATTCAATATTCAATCTCCTTATAGTAACCCTAGGTTTAACTAATAAGAACAATCGAATCAAAAGATCAAAAAAGAAAAGAAAAGAAAAGAACACAAACTCGAATCACAAATTTGAAACCTAGAATCATATGTCTCTTGTGTTTGGTATTTCAAAATTTATACAAAGAAAACTAGTATGATGCGGAATAGAATTACTAGTTATACTTTTCTTTGTAAGCAACAACCTCTTGATCTTCTATCATATTCCTCTTCTTATCTCGGACGTCATGTAGGCGACGATCTACCGAGACTAGAACCACCCAAGCTTCCTTCTTCTCCAACAAGTTTCGGCCACCACAAGATCTCCAAGAGAAGATGAGGTTCGACCACCACCACCAAGCTCCAAGGGATGTTAGAAACAATGTCTCCTATCTCTCCTTCTTCCTTTAGCAAGATCTGGCCACCAACCAAGCTCCTTGAGATGAAGATTCCGTCGGCCAAGGAAGAAGAATAGGAGAGGGAGAGGAAGAGAGGGGTCGGCCACCAACCAAGGAAGAGATGAACTAATAGAAGAGATATTGTTATGAGGTGAGGCACCTTTACCCTCTCTTTTATATTTCTTGGTCTTGGCAAATAAGAAAAGTTTTATTAAAACTTCCTTATTCTCTTTGCTAATGAAAGGAAAGTTTAATAAAATTTCCCTTTCAAACTTTATATGGCCGGCCACCTTAATCCCTCCAAACAAAGAAAGTTTTAAATACAAAATTAAAACTTCCTAATTTGTTTCCAGAAATTTTTAAATAAAAATTTCTTTTTAAAAAATTCCCTTCATGGTTGGTCATAAAAGACAACTTTTATAAATTAAAATCTCTCTATTAAAACATATGAATGATTTATAAAAGGAAAGTTTTTTCTAAAATTAAAATCCTCCTTTCAATCTACAAATAAGGAAAGATATCAAATCTTTTCTTAATCTTTTGTAGAAACTATAAAAGGAAAATTTTAATTTTAAAACTCTCTTTTAAATCACGAGGATGGTTACAAAAAAAGAAAAGTTTTATCAAAAATTAAAATCTTCCTTTTAACTACAAATAAGGAAAGATATCAAACCTTTCACTTAATCTTTTGTAGAAAGCTATAAAAGGAAAGATTTAAATTTTAAACTCTTTTTTAAAACCATGACTTCCACATAAGAAAGATTTTTAAAAAATAAAATCCTTTTTAATTTAATGTGGCCGGCCACACCAAGCTTGGGTTCAAGCTAGGGTCGGCCACCTAATGAAACCAACTCACCTTGGTTTGACCGACCCTAGCTTGGGCTCCAAGCTTGGCTTGGTCGGCCACCTTAAGGTGGGTATGGGTGGGTATAATACTTTATAAATAAGAGGCTACGATAAGGACCGAGAGGAGGAATTGGTTTTGATCTCCCGATGAAATTAAGCTTCCCGTGTTCATCCCGAACGCCCAACTTAATTTCATCAATAATAATTCATACCACTAAAGAATTATTATTGAACTACCGCACCAATCACAAATTACATTTTGGGCTCCTTCTTATCATGAGTGTATTAATCTCCCTGTGTTTAAGATATCGAATGTCCACTAATTAAATGAGTTACTGACAACTCACTTAATTAATATCTAGCTCCAAGAGTAGTACCACTCAACCTTATCATCATATCGGACTGAGTCCACCTGTAGGGTTTACATGACAATCCTTATGAGCTCCTTTTAGGGGCATTATCAATATAGATTACTAGGACACAGTTTCCTTCTATAATCAACAACACACACTATAAATAATATCATTTCCCAACTTATCGGGCCTCTTGATTTATCGAACTAAATCTCACCTATTGATAAGTCAAAGAAATAAATACTAGATATATGTGTTTGTTATTATATCCAGATTAAGAGCACACACTTCCATAATATCAAAAGGTCTTATTATTTTATTTAGTCATTATAAAAAGAACTTACCTTAAATGATCCTACTCAATACACTCAGAGTATACTAGTGTAATTTTATAGTTAAGATAAACTAATACCAAATTACACTACGACTATTCCAATGGTTTGTTCATTTCCATCTTAGTTGTGAGCTACTATTTATAATTTATAAGGAATTGATAACATGATCTTCTGTGTGTGACACCACACACTATGTTATCTACACTATAAATTAATTGAACAACTACACTTAGCATACAAATGTAGATATTTGACCAATGTGATTCTTTATTTCAAAATAAATATTTACAAAAGCTAGGTTTAGTATACACTCTAACAGTTCCGAGGGACGAGAAGCCAAAGCGGAAACTTGCTCAAGGAGAAGGCCGGAAAATGGGTTCGGGTGACCCCTATTTTGGTTGACCGAAATCACATAGGCAATTGGAGCAGCAGAAGAGCAAAAGATGGTTAGAAGTGCTGCTGGAGGCACCTTCAAAGGGAGTTGAATGCGCCTCCCGCGCCTCATTGTGGAAGGTGCTTTCCATGGTTGGAAGGCGCCTTCGATGAACAATACGAAGATGCCTTCCAGCCCTATGGAAGGTGCTTTCGACCAGAAAAATATTATCGTTGCCAAAGGATAAAAGTTTATCCTTTGTGCATCGCTGGAGGCGCCTTCCAGCCTATTAGAGGAACCTTCCACCCATGGATAGGATTTTTCAGGAGCTATAAAAAGACCCTTGGAGCTAGGAAATAGATAACAACTTTAGTATCAACTCCTGTATTCTTTTCCTAGCAATTGTCTGAGCGTCTAACAATTGTAAAAGACTTCTCCGCCTACACGAAGGAGAACTTTTAGAGCTTTTCATTGCCCTTGAATTAACAACCATCTAAGTTGTAACCAAGTAAATAGTGTGCCTCATCTTTTTAGTTGTTAATTTAAGTTATTATTATTATTGCTTTTAATTTGAGTTGAAAGAACAGGAAAGGTATTGTTTTCTTTTTCAGGTTATTCACATCTCCCTCTTACCGGCCTCCAAGGGTCCTAATAAGTAGTATCAAAGCCAGGACGCATCAGAAGGACTAACCGTCGACTGAAGTAATAAGATGATGGCTAGTGCAAGCATTCACCCACCAAAATTCGAGGGAGATTTTGCGCAATGGAAATGCCGGATAGAGGTATTCTTTAAAATGAATTTTGAAATTTTGTTAATAATAAAATATGATTTTGTAGTTTCGAAAGACAAAGAAGAATATTAGTGGACGAAAAAAGAGCAAGTCGACTTCGTGGCGAATGGTAATGCAGAATTTCATTTGCTCAGCATCCTTCCACCCTAGGAAGTCAATCGAATCGGCAGCTACGACTCTGCCAAAGAGCTCTAGGAGAAATTTCTAGAACTCCACGAAGGCACTTCTGAAGCAAAATTGGCAAAGCAAGACATTCTCCAAACCCAGCTGACAAACTTGTGAATGAACAATGGAGAAAAGGTAGCGCAACTCCAAGCATGGATCAAAGAGCTCATTACTTAGCTCAACAATCTCGGAGAAACGGTAACGAATCGAGATTCAATTCGGTACATGCTCAACACCATCCCAAGAACTCCAGAGTGGTCATCCTTAGTAGATGCATACTACATCTCTAAGGACTTCGAGATAAGTACACTAGAGAATTTATTTTCTACCTTTGAACTTCATGAAACTCGATGTGCAAATTCTAAAGAAATCAAAAAATTGAACAATGATCTTGCCTTGAAATCCAAGATGGAAGATCCTGACTCCGAAGTGTCGATCGACGAAGATGAAGTGGCGCTACTTGTAAGAAAGTTTAATAAATTTATTAAAATTAATAAATTTAAATCGTAGTCAAGAAAGCATTATTAGAACAAAAGGAAAATTTGATATTACAACTGTAACGAAGAAGGGCACGTCAAGGATGACTGCTCAAAATTGAAGAGCAGGGACAAGGAGAAAGACAAGGGCAACATACCAAAGTACAAGAACTTGAAGGCCACATGAGACAAATCATCATCCTCTGAGTCCGAGATCAAGGCCTTCTCCAGAAGCCCTAATGGAAAGCCATCAAGAAGATGAAAGCAACTCAGAAATGAGCATCGACGAAGGGGAAGGATCCTCAGAGGAAAGCTGCGATGAAGGGGGAGCATCATATCATGAGTTAAGTGAGGTACGCACACTATCTCCCGAGTAGTCTTTAATTTTATCAAAATACTTTCTAAAAATTTGTGCAAATTAGAAAAATAAAATGCTAAGTTAAAATTAAACGTAGTAAATCCATGTCCCTTAAAAATGTATGATAATTTGAAGAATGACCATGCATGCTTGAATTTGAATAATTGTCAAAAACCAAAATCTAGAAAGTATGGTAGACTAAACTAGTATATTAGACATCACCAGGGGCAAATTAAGAATATTTCTAAAAATTATGTACCCCTCCCCGAATTTTTAATTATTCAGTAGGTAGGAACTTATATTGAGTTCCAAAAACATACTTAGAGTAAATCTTTTTTTTTTAAAAGGGTTTAATGCAAGAAAGAAAATTAAATATTAATTTCTTTAAAAGACTTTGTCTAAGAAAGTGATTATTGCTCCAATATCCAAGAAAGTCTAGTGTCTCGCCACAGCCTGGAAGCCTATTATTGAAATAAATATTTAATTGACTAACTGTTAAAATGATTTACTGTTATAATCTGTTAACAAAGTTAGACTTTTTTTTACAAAATGTTTTTTCATTAACTTTTTTTTTAAATACAAAGTATGACTTTATGAAAATTTTTAACCATTCTGTTTACTATTTTATTAAGTACCCCTCAAAATTAATTTTAAAATATTCTAACTTCTTATGTTTTTTTTTTATGTAATCAAAGAAGGAGGAATAGATACAGGTTGAAGATTTTAGGAGGAGATTTTAGGGGGAGATTTTAAAATTTTGAATTTTGCAACATTATACTTAATGTTCTTAAAATGTTTTTATTGTAATTTCTTTACAATACTTTTATTGTATTATTTTTACCCTAACTTGAACCCGAGTTGATGCACATCAAAAAGGGGGAGATTGTTGGAACCCCGTGATAGTTTTGATGTGATCAACCAGGTTATATTAGACCCTGTTGTGTTTGACCCTTGTGTCTAAGTATGTCGGAGCTTAGGAACACAAAAAGTTGAGCGGAAGATACAGCTAGCGAGAAGGATGACACGGGAAGGGAGTCGACGGACTTGGTGCATCCGAGAGACGAGGTGCTACGGAAGAATACACCGGTGGATGAGAAGGATGTGCGCGAATTTTTGAGGGACGAGACGTCGGAGCGGAAGCCTGCTCAAGGAGAAGGTCGGAAAATGGGTTCGGGTCAACCCTATTCTGGTTGACCAAAATCACCCAGGCGATCAGAGCAGTAGAAGAGCAAAAGATGGCTGGAAGTGCTGCTGGAGGCACCTTTAAAGGGAGTTGAAGGTGCCTCCCGCGCCTCACTATGGAAGGCGCCTTCCATGGCTGGAAGGCGCCTTCGATGAACAGTACGAAGGCGTCTTCTAGCCCTATGGAAGGTGCCTTGGACTAGAAAAATATTGTCGTTGCCGATAAAGCTTTCTCCTTTGATGCCTCGTTGGAGGCGCCTTCCACCCACTGATAGGATTTTTTAGGAGCTATAAAAAAGCTCTTGGAGCTAGGAAATAGATAACAACTTTAGTATCAACTCCTGTATTTTTTTCCTAGCAACTATCTGAGCATCTAACGATTATAAGAGCTTCTCCGCCTACACGAAGGAGATCTTTTAGAGCTTTTCATTTTCCTTGGATTAACCACCACCTAGATTATAAGCAAGTAAATAATGTGCCTCATCTTTTTAGTTGTTAATTTAAGTTATTATTATTGTTGCTTTTAATTTGAGTTAAAAGAACGGGAACAACATTGCTTTCTTTTTTAGGTTATTCACATTTCCCTCTTACCGACCTCTAAAGGTCCTAATATGAGCTGATAGTAATGACTCATATTCAAATATTAGGTCATCTATCACTGAACTAATCAAATCCCCTTAGTAGTTGAATCTTTTATAAATACTAGGTCGCATGTATCAAATGAATCAAATTCAAATGATTTTAAAATTTCACACGTGTAATTCGGACATGTGTTTCTTACTTATATTGCCAAGGTGACAGTGTCATGAGTAGGAGGTTAATTAATTATCTTATCGTTTACTATTCTTTTAGCCCACTTATATCATTACATATATAAGGCACTCCTTGTATTCAACAACCAAGTGTTTTTAAAAAAATAGTATTCAATCTCGAAGATATTTGAAGGAGAAAGGGGATTAAATGTCTTTCTCTTGTTTATGAACTCAAGATAAATCATATTGTTTCTTCTCCAATATTCAGTAACATGGATCATTTGGAGCCGGTTCTTCTTTCTTGGCCTTAAGAACAATTCTCAAGTTGTGAATTCAATCTAAGAAATTCGGCCTTGTCAGTTTAGTTGTTACCAAAGTTGAGCGAAAATTCAAAGAAAAATACTTATTCTAATAAACTAGAAATACACAATCAAGCAAATATGAGAAAGATGATTTTACAATGTATTTGTAGATTATTTACATACATTATAGAATCTCATTCATTTATCGAATTCAAGAGCCTTTATATTGAATTCGAGAGATCAAACATTTATACAAATAAACATCCATACAAACAAACTAATAGAAAAAAAATTACACTATCCATCTATATCAATAATCCAAATAGTATATTCATATATAAAATAGTAATACAAAATCCTGCAGAAAGTCAAATATGATATATTTATATCATATTTATGTAAAAATAAAAATATTGCATATATATATAACCAATTTTGATACCTGGATAGAAGAAATAAGCAAATGATGATCATTAATGTCAATAGGCCTAGACTTCTGAAACATATAGTAATATAATATTTAGACATTAGCATATTAGATTATCAAAACAGAATAAATATATTTTGTATGATTTATGTATGATAAAAAAATTGTGTTTAGTTGAACAAACCTTAGAAAAAGTTAATCAACATGATATAATAGATTCTGAGTCTCTTGTAAATCAAAATGAAATAGAACTGGTGGCGGAGGTAAATTAACTATAAGTGTTGCATATGAGCCATGAGAGTATCATGATTCTCAGCTCGCTTCCAATCCTCATCGGGTCTCCTCTGATCCTCCTTGACTCACCTTCGATTGTCCTCGGCTCTCCTTTGCTCCTCAACAGTCATCCACTGATCCATCTTCTGATCCATTAAGGTAATTTGAGTGCGCAGTTCTTAATTTTTCCATCTTAAAGACTGCACCTCAGTAGAAGAAGAGGAAGAGGCATCATCATGACCCTTAGGAATCCTCAAACGATCAAATACAACTTTAGCCTGGGATCCAAGCTGTAGAGGGTGGAGTTTTTTATCCGTCTACCAACAATATCATCATAAATCTCATTTAGTGCCTCGATGAATAGAGACTATGACTCTCCCCTCTGTTGGTGGCTAAGATGCCTTAACCACTCTATCTGTCATTTGATTATGTGTGAAAAAATATAATTTGAATATTATTCAATTTGATCATAATTACTAAAATTAATCAAGATAGAAACGATCAAATGTAATAAAGTAAATAATCTTATGTATATGACTGTCGATCTAGGATCGACAAAAGTGTCATCCTTCTCCTTGTGGATCTTAAGAAAGGCCTCCATACAACTAGGTTGGCGGGCTAGTTCACGTTCTTGCATATATAAATAATTTGGGACAAAATTATAGAAATTTAATAATAAATATAAAATTTTCTTATTTAACTTTAAATTAAACTCACCAGATCCATAACATGCTCAATAATAAATCTGGATCCTGACGTATGTCAAATTGTTTCGGTGCTCAGCCCACCTAGTTCTGTATTTCTATTTGCTCTAGCCTTTTCAACATTTGCTTGATACTTTTCTGCAACCAAGGTTGTCATCTATGCACTCCATATCTCGGCTGATATATACACCGGCCTAGTGCCTTTTTTTCTCATGTAATAAAGAAGGTCTCTGTAATATTTGAAACAATAACTATTCCAAGTATCTTTAAATTATAGCTTATGACTTTCATCCCATATATATATTTTGTGCTATTATAATTTAAATTAAACCTTTAGTATATTGAAGGATAAATATATTATAAAATACAAAATATATTATATATACTTTTGACAAATTCTTTATAATAAAATAACTTAGTCTCCTGGTCTACATGCCTCTATGTAGTACCAAAAATACAGACTCATTTTTTGAATTTGTTGATGATATATGTGGCAACTAGGTGGCCATCAGGGATAAACCCGCAAGAAAAAATATTAAGGTATGAGAAATATTATAAAAAAGTGATATATGAACTTGAATTACTAATAAAAAAAATACTTATCAGTCTCTAACAACTCATAGCACCTTGTAGCCACGGAGTGCTACTACCTACTGTTCTGCCGTAATAATGTCTGTAAAATGATATTAAAACACATCATAATAAAGTTTACTAACATGATAATATAAATATAAAATAATATGAAAGCATAACTTAATGAACAATAATGCTAATATTTAATCATCATTAACATCTGACTATTCAACATTAACAGTTTCTAAGTCTTCATCACTAGAATCTGTTAGTTCAACAAAATTCTCACCGTTGGACATCTCTCCATCATTTATCTCCTCATAAGTGACATTAATATTTACAAGTAAATGAGAAGTGAAGTGGAGTTGTGAGTCAATTAAATGTCTCTCCACTTCGTCATTCTGAAATCTACCATGGTTTTGAGCAGTGATTATGTTCGACATCTCTATGATTGAGTGAGGCTTGATTTGACAAACAGACAATCATTCACTAGATCTTCTTCTCTTCGTAGGGAATTCAAGATAGAGAACTTGATCCGCTTATACCCTGAAAATGAAAGGTTCAAACTTGTTGAACCTTTTATTTGCATTAACCTCAATTAAATTATAATTTAGATGTGTTTTGGTATCTATTCTTGAGGTCGAATCATACCATAAATATTTAAACAACACACACCTTTTTATAGTTAATGCAGGATATTCAATCTCTGTGATTTCGTCAAGTCTACCATAGTAATCAAACTCAGTATTATTGTTGTCCATAGATCCATTGACGCAAACACCAGAATTATAGGTTAATCTCCGTGAATCTCCTTGTGCCACATGAAATTTGAGGTCATTAATATAGTAACTAGAATACACCTTTATTTTACGGAGGGGCCCTGATACAATATTCATTTCTATCATCTTGTACATTTGATATTCTATGATCTTTCACCTATAAAGATAGTTATAATATAAATTAGGACACTTTTTAATAGACATGAATTAAAAAAATTCACAAATTCTCTAACTTACATATATTTGAAATCATAATATAAATTCGACCTCTAACTTTACAGCTATCTCACTTGCACCAATTAATGGATTTTGTAGATATAATTATTGTTTGTACAAGCTGAGAAGAAAATAATTTTAAAATAATTGGGATATCAAGCAAACAAATTAAATGGAGGATAAATATTTGAATAGTGAAGTCAACTTACTTTATATATGAGTTGACATCTTTACAATTTAAGAGTATGTATGTTCTTGCAGCATGGTATTCTTTTAGGTTAACTATCTAGAAAGCGACATCATTGATTTACCAGGAAACTTGAAAATATAAAGCATCAATGGGTCTATTGGCTGAGGAGCATCATCGAAATTTTTAGGACACTTAGATGTCTTGTTTTCACACTATCAGCAAAATAATGAAGCAGAAAGAAGATACTTCTTCAATCATATAAGCATTACATATTAACCCCTCAACTCTTACTTTGTTACAAACATCATCCTTTAATTTTCTAAAAAAAATTGTTCAAATGGATACATCTATCCGTACTGCACAGGACCAACTATTTGTGTCTCATATGATAAATGTACTAGTAGATGTTCCATTGAATCAAAGAAACTGGGTGGAAATATATGCTCCAACTTGCATAATATGAGAGAAATATTTGTTTCTAGCTGAAACATATCATCTATCATAATACACTTCGTTGTCAAGTCTCTAAAAAAATAGACTCAATTTTGTGAGTGTTTGCCAAATATTTTGATGAAGTAAGTCATGGAAAGCTACTAGAATAAGTCTTTGCATGAATACATGACAATCATGACTTTTCATTCCAAACATGTTTAGCCTGTTCATATCCATGCATCAAGTCATATTTGAGGCATGCCCATATGGAAATTTTATTTCTTTCAATCAATTACATAAAGTTTTCTTATCATTTTTATTTAATGTATAACAAACTTTTGGAAATCTATTCGTTGTGTCATTCTGATGCAACCCTAGTATGTTGTCTAGTTCTTTTAAATCCTCATATGATTTTGTAGTGTCTTTAGTTCTTTCAGACACGTTCATCACAGTGTTGAAGATATTATCGAAGAAACTTTTCTCAATATGCATGACATCTAAATTATGTTGAATAAGTAGAGACTTCCAATACGACAGCTCCAAAAAAATACTTCTTTTCTTCAAACCACACTAGTACATCCTAACAATATATTTATTTATCTCATAGGAACTAGATTAAGATACTAATAGAAATTCATAACTGTCTATTTGTTCAATGATTTGTTCACTTGAAACATGGATTGTTGGATGAGGTTTTCAAACTACAACATTCTTTAGATTTGTTTTTTTATTTCACTGGAAAGGATGATCAACTAGTAAAAATTTATGATGATTATCAAACCAAAATACCTTTATCACTATAAGAAAATGAAAATACATCAGACTATGTCATACAATGTGGGCATGCTAATTGACCAGCCGTGCTCCATCCCGATAACATTGAGTATGCTAGAAATTCACTTATCGCCTATGATCCTGTCCGAGCGCTGAGTCGACGGACGCTGGGGACGTGGCACGCTCCGCTGTCTCCGACTGGTGGCGTAGATCTCCGGCGAACCTACAAAGAAGCCGAGCCGGGAGGGGTTTCCCGGCGACGACCCTCCGACGCTCAAGTCAGGCAACGAGAGAGGCAGCGTAATGTGGCTACAGTAAAGATTTCCGCATACCTTCGTCGACGTCTGGGGGTTCTTATATAGGACCCCGGGGAGGCGCATGCACGCTTCTCTATGCGTGAACGCTTCCCCAAACATACATTAACAAGCCTCTGTCAGAAAAGTACCTCTGGCGTCATTCCGCAATCGTCCGAGCATATCCCGGATGTGACGGTGGAAGCTTTCGCCGTATGATCCTGTGTACGGCTCGGCCGCCAACTCTGCTGCTTGTTGGCGGCAGGTGTCTCGAGGATGATGTTATCCCCTGTCTCCTTTGTCCTCTTGCGTTCCCTGTCTGTTCTAGGGCCGAGCGGGTCAGCCGCTCGACAGGCATATAACTTCTGCATCGGTCGTATGCTCGAATAAGACTGCTCCCGCTTGTGTTGCCTTGTGCACCGACCGAACGGACAGCCCACTCGGCCCTTGAAACCTTTTTACCTTGAGCATCGGAAACCCGACCCCTAGTCGGGTTGTCTTTCATTCGGCTCGGGGGGATTCACAGTCGGTCGGCTCGATTCATCCGCTTGGTCGGCCTGCTTCTCCCGGTCGGCCGGGTCTCAGGGTTGAATCTCTTGACCTTTGACCTCCACGTGTCGTTGACCTTCCGCCAGCGAGGGTCCTCTGCCCTTACCACCGGATCACATGCCTCCCCCTCAAGTCTAGTCGAAGGAGGCGCTAAGTCTGACTGACTGGACAGCCGGTCGGCCTGAGTGATACCGCCCTGCCACTCAGGAGTGTTCCTCCAAATGATCGTTCGGCCTCTTCCGAGCGCTGGGTTTGCTGCCGTGTTGACGGTCCTCGCTGACGCCCTTCGGATCTCCTCGAGATTCATGCAAATCTTCTCCATTAAAACCGAGCACGCGCGTTGTGCGTCGTAATGGCGCTCATTAAATGCGCCCCTATGACATGGTGCCACGTGGCGCCTCGCTGGCGCCATCGTACGGCTCGGTGATGTGTTCGATGGGACATCGACGGTTTGAAATGAACGGGCCGATGGGGGCCTCGGTTCTTGTGACCTGCATCGGACGGTCGAGGGCGATTAGGCCTGACCTTATAAAGCCGTCACCTTCCTCCTCCGTCACACTTCTGCCTTCGCGTGTCCCGCCGCCTTTCTTCGGTGCTTCAGCATTCCGGTGACTCCGCTTCACTATTTTCTGACGATTCCCCGCCGTCTTCCTTCGATCCCCAGCCTCTTCGTAAGGTTCCTCCGCCTTTCCTCTCCATTTTCCTCATCTTTTTTGTCGAGTTCTCGTCTTCTGGTCGCTGTCCCTATCATCGTCTCCTTGCCATGTGTCATTTTCTATTCTCTTGGCTTCTGTTTTCTTGCCCGATCGGGTAATGGCCAGTTTATCCCAACCCGTAGATCCCACTTTAGGTCCCTGGTATACTACCATGGAGTCTCCCTTCGATCGGCGTGATGCCAAGGCTTTGCTTGATGGTTTTGACATTCCGTCTGACTTTGAACTTATTCTACCCTCACCAACCGCTCGGCCTCACAAACCGTCGAGCTGAGCCATTTGTTTTTTCCGAGACCAATTCACAGCCGGTCTGCGGTTTCCTCTTCATCCCTTCTTCACCGACGTTTGCAACTTCTTTGGTCTTCCGCTCGCCCAATTAGTTCCCAATACTTTTCGACTTTTGTGTGGAGTGGTGGTACTGTTCAAGATACACCGCATCCCTCTCCGACCGAAATTTTTTTACTATTTTTATTATCCCAAGCAGTCCGAGCTGGGCACCTATCTATTCCAGGCTCGGCCCAGTCTATTCTTTTTTGATAAACTCCCCTCCTCCAATAAACACGGGAAGGAGTACTACTTTTATCTTCGTCTCCCCGAGCGAGCTCCCTTCCGAACCAAATGGCAGGTCGGACCGCCTACTTCTCCCGAGCTAAAAAGATTTAAGACCCGACCGGATTATCTCGAGGCCGCGAACATGCTTGCTGGTCTGAAGCTCGATATCAACAAGCTTCTGCCTGAAGGCGTGTTTTATATCTTCGGCCTGAGTCCGAGCCGCACTCCACTTCCGAGCAGCTTCGGTAAGAATTTCACTTGCACATGTACTTTGAGTGCTAACTGATTTTCTTCTTTTTTTCTTTGCAGCAAATATCGTCATGGAGTCCGTGATGCTCGGGATTTTAAAGAGGAAAGCCGAGGCGCTCGAGGCGGCAGCCGCCAAAGAGATGGAGCAACTGGGCATCACTCCGGTCGGCTCTCACGAGGGTGAGAGCGAGACAAACGCGGAGGAGTCGGCCGCTCATGCCTCCCCCGTGGAGGTGACGGGAGGCGCTACGTCGGACAGGGAACCGGCCGCCCCAGAGGAAGGCTCCGATCGGGAAGACAAGCGCCCGCTCAAACAAAAAAGGCGCCGGACGGAGACTCCGTTGCGATCGGCTACTTCTGCTGTTCGTGTATCCGAGCGGGCGGGATCCGATTCTCATGGGAAAACTCCAATGGTGGAGGCAGTATCGTCCGATCGGACTCTGTCTCAGTTAAATTTGCCCGCCAACCCTATTGAGGCTGTGCCGGTCAGCGCTCTTCCACCTGCCCCCCGCCGGGTCCAGCGCTCGGCTATTTTGTCCAAGTTCTCCGCCTCGACCTCTGGTCCCTCCGCATATGCTCACACGTCTCCCGGTCAAAGCTGCACGATCAGGGTCACCCTACATCTTCCCACTGAGGAACTTTTGCTCGAGTCTGATCGACCGACCGCGCCTGAGCATATGATCAGCATGAAGGGGCCCCTCGCCGAGATGTGGGCCGATGCTCGGGCCCGTGTTGCAATGATTCCGCTCGGTAAACTGGCCAACAGCCATATGCAGTAGGCCACTGGGGTAAGTGTGTTTTCTTCCGAAGTCCTTAACGCCCTCTTTCCGATCGGCTATCAATACTTTTGTTTATGTCAGAGATGGGTGAAGGAGATTGCTGTCTCCAATCGACTGGCCATGGTGGACGAAGAGCAGAAGAAGCTGAAGGGTTCCGGCGGTCCATCCTCCCAGAGCCCCTCATATGCCGAGCTGCAGAAAGAGCTTAAGAAGACCAAAGACTCGTTGGAGGCGGAGCGAAAGAAGACAGCCGACCAGGCCCATACTCTGGCTGAACTCGAAAGACAGTTCAAGACACTTGACCGGAAAATAAGCCTAGCCACCGATCGAAAGAAAACGACCATCGCCGATCTGGAGAAGAAAAACGTCGAGGCGTGGGGCCTGGAACAACGAGTTAAGGAGTTGGTGGAGCAGCTGGACGGCGAGCCGCTCGGGTGAAGCGATCAAACATAAGGACGAACTGAAGAACTTGCAGGAGGCTCTTGAAGCTTCCCAAGCTGCCTTCAAGGAGTATCAAGAGGTCGAGCCAGGCCGGGCCGCAGTCCTGAAGTAACAGCATATCCGCTCGAACGAATTTTCTGAGAAGGTCTGCGAGAGGATGTATACTGCCTTTGAGTTGGCCATTACCGCCACGACTGACTACCTAAAGTCCAAGGGTCAGCTTCTCGACTCCACAACCATCCCGGCTGAAGACTACGTGGCACTCCTCTCTTCCATCCCGAAGACCGTTTATGATTTCCTTGAGTAGTGTTTTTTGTAACCCTTCCGATCGGCTCTAAGAGCCTGAATTTTAATGAAGATATGCAGCCTTTTTATTAGCTTACTCTTTTTTTGTCAATACTTGTGTCTTCCGATCGGAGCACGAACTACTGCCGTTCGCGTCTCCCCCTTTTTCTTCTCGTTAATCGTTTCTTATCCTGCCTTGCTTTCCAAAGGTATTTTTCACGAAGTATTCTCTGTAACTAGGCCGCTCGCCTGAACACCCCCACTTCTTTAAATGGAATCCCTGATAGATGTTCACGAAGTACCTTTGGTAACTTGGCTGATCGGCCTCTCGACTCATAGGTCGACCTTTTTATTATCTTTTCCTGACCGGAGGATTTATAGTCGTCGGTCCGAATCTAGAGTTTAACGTCGCCGCTCGACGGTCTTCAAGCCGGGGGATAGTCGCCGGTCCGACTCTAGAGTTTAACGTCGCCGCTCGACGGTCTTCAAGCCGGGGGGTTTATAGTCGCCGGTCCGACTCTAGAGTTTAACGTTGCCGCTCGACGGTCTTCAAGCCGGGGGGTTTATAGTCGCCGGTCTGACTCTAGAGTTTAACGTCACCGCTCGACGGTCTTCAGGCCGAAGGGTTTATAGTCGCTGGATCGACTCTAGGGTTTAACGTCGGAGCTCGACGGTCTTTAGGCCGGAGGGTTTATAGTCGTCTGTTCGACTCTAGGGTTTAAAGTCGGAGCTCGACGGTCTTCAGGCCGGAGGGTTTATAGTCGCCGGTTCGACTCTAGGGTTTAACGTCAGAGCTCGACGGTCTTCCAGCCGGGGGGTTTATAGTCGCCGGTTCGACTCTAAGATTTAACGTCGCTGCTCGACGGTCTTCCACCAGGGGGATTTATAGTCGCCGGTTCGACTCTAAGATTTAATGTCGCTGCTCGACGGTCTTCAGGCCAGTGGGTTTACAGTCGCCGGTTCGACTCTAGGGTTTAACGTCGAAGCTCAACGGTCTTCAGACTGGAGGGTTTATAGTCGCCGGTTCGACTCTAGGGTTTAACGTCGGAGCTCGACGGTCTTCAGGCCGGAGGGTTTATAGTCGCCGGTTCGACTCTAGGGTTTAATGTCGGAGCTCGACGGTCTTCCAGCCGGGGGGTTTATAGTCGCCGGTTCGACTCTAAGATTTAACGTCGCTGCTCGACGGTCTTCAATAATGAGCCTATGGCTCGGATAATCTATGCCCGGCCGAACGACACGGGGTTTTCGCCATCGAGCCTATGGCTCGGATAATCTACGCCCGGCCGAACGGCATGGGGTCTTCGCCATCGAGCCTATGACTCGGATAATCTACGCCCGGCCGAACAGCACGGGGTCTTGGCCATCGAGCATATGGCTCGGATAATATACGCTCGGCCGAACGGCACTGGGTCTTCGCCATCGAGCATATGTCTCGGATAATATACGTCCGACCGAACAGCACGGGGTCTTGGCCGTCGAGCATATGGCTCGGATAATATACGCCCGACCGAACGGCACGAGGTCTTCGCCATCGAGCATATTTCTCGGATAATATACACCCGGCCGAATAGCACGGGGTCTTGGCTATCGAGCATATGGCTCGGATAATATACGCCCAGCCGAACGGCACGGGGTCTTCGCCATGGAGCATATGGCTCGGGTAATATACGCCCGGTCGAACGACCCGGGGTCTTCGCCATCGAACATGTCTCGGATAATATACGTCCGGCCGAACAGCACGGGGTCTTGGCTACGGCATCATGCAGCTACCCGCTTGGTGCACCATGATCATGCCTTTGCTTTGTTCTTATAGCTTTCATTCCTGCGATCAAACGATACATCCGAACGGGATATTCATTAAATATATTACATCAGCGCACCTTTCATCCAGCCCGATAGGGCTGGAGGTGGTTTGTGCTCCATGACCTCTCTAGCCGTCGTCCACGTACACTTCCAAGTTGCGTCCGATCTGCTCCCTGAATACCTTGTTCAATAGACGCTGGTAGATGACTCTTGCATTCTTCAGCCCGAACGACATTACATTGTAGCAGTAGGTGCCGTCCGCCATGACGAAGCTAACCTTCTCCTGATCTTCTCGGGCGAGCGACACTTGATGGTAGCCTTGGTATGCATCCAACATGCATATCAGCTTGCACCCGGCCGTGGAGTCCGCCAATTGATCGATCCGGGGCAGGGGGTAGAAGTCTTTCGGGCATACCTTGTTCAAGTCCTGGAAATTGATGCAGACTCTCCACTTGTTGCCCGGCTTGGAGACCAGAACCATATTTGCAAGCCAACTCGGGAATTGTACTTCCCTTATGTGTCCGGCCTCCAGAAGCTTTTCTACCTCCACCCGGATGATTACATTCTGCTCCGCGCTGAAGTCCCTCTTCCTTTGCTTCACCGGCCGAGCGTCCAGCCGGACGTGAAGTTCATGTTGCGCTACGCTTGGCGAGACCCCTGCCAGCTCATGGGTCGACCAAGCGAAGACGTCGCAATTTCGCCGTAGGCATATGATCAACTTCTCCTTCTGCTTCTCCTCCAGATCGGATGCTATGAAAGTGGTAGCCTCCGGTCGGGAAGAGTCAATCTGCACCTCCTCTTTTTCTTCATAAACCAAAGAAGGTGGTTTCTCAGTTATAGTATTTACCTCGACTCGCGGCACTTTCCGAGCGGACTTGGATTCGCCTCGAACCATCTCCACATAGCATCTCCGAGCCGCCAGTTGGTCTCCCCGCACCTCCCCTACTTGATCTTCCACCAGGAACTTGATCTTTTGGCAGAAGGTAGAGACGACCGCCCGGAACTCGTTGAGCGCCAGTCATCCCAAGATAACGTTGTATGCAGAAGGAGCATCAACCACGATGAAGGTGGTGGTCCTTGTCCTTCTGAGCGGCTCCTCGCCCAACGAGATAGCTAACCGGACTTAGCCGATCGGCAAGTGTTCGTTCCCAGTGAACCCGTAGAGGGGGGTCGTCATTGGCAGTAGTTCAGCTCAGTCTATTTGCAGTTGGTCAAAGGCCTTCTTGAATATTATATTGACCGAGTTGCCTGTGTCAATGAAAATGCGGTGAATAGTATAGTTGGCTATTACTGCTCAAATGATCAGGGCGTCATCGTGTGGGACTTCAACTCCTTCGAGGTCCCTAGGCCCGAAGCTGATCTCGGGTCCGCTCGCCCTTTCCTGGATACAGCCGACCGCGTGGATCCTCAGCTGCCTTGCGTGCGCCTTTCTGGCTCTATTGGAATCTCCGCCGGTCGGGCCTCCGGCGATGATATTGATCTCGCCCCGAGATACGTTGCCCCTATTTTCCTTCTCCCAAGCGGAAGGTCTTGGTCGCTCATGCGACGCCCGATGGTGGACTTCGGGCTGCTGACGGTGCTGCCGCTCGGGGGATCTCCTTTCTATCCTTTGAACGGGGCTCCGTTGTCGATGTGGCCGGTCTAGTGAAGGCGATCGACGACGGTAGCTCCTTGGCGCAGGATGAGCGATGGGGGGGAGGATCTGACAGTCGCGGGTGTTGTGAGTAGCCGACTGATGGAGTGAACAAAACATCGGGGTCTATACCTTCCCCCTGGGCTTGGGCCTATCAGTCGCGACTTGCTGGACGGCGTGCGGCCGAGTGTGCTGATGAGGATGGGCAGCTTCGGCTCTCGGTCCTCTGGGTGGCTGGTGACTGATGGGCTGCTTCGGCTCGACGGAAGCTGGTTGGTCACTCAGGGCTTCTTTTCTTCTCGCCGCCTGGGCTTCCTCCACATTGATATATTCGTTGGCTTTATGCAGCATGTGGTCGTAGTCCCGGGGAGGCTTCCGGATGAGCGAGCGGAAGAAGTCACCGTCCACGAGCCCTTGCGTGAACGCGTTCATCATTGTTTCCGAAGTGACCTTTGGAATGTCCATGGTCACCTGGTTGAAGCGCTGGATGTATGCTCGGAGCGGCTCCCTCGCGCCTTGCTTGATGGCAAACAGATTGACGCTTGTCTTCTGGTGGCGCCTGCTACTTGCAAAATGATGGAGGAACGCCGTTCGGAATTCCTTAAAACTTGTGATGGATCCGTCCGGCAGTCTCCGAAACCACCGATGCGCCAATCCCGAAAGCGTGGTGAGGAACACTCGGCATTTCACACCATCTGTGTATTGATGCAGAGTGGCGGTGCTGTCGAACTTACCCAGATGGTCGTCTAGGTCGGTTGTCCCGTTGTACTCCCCGATCGCAGGGGGCACATAATGCCTCGGCAGTGGATCGCGAAGAATGGCCTCTGAGAACTGCCGGTTTATCCGTTCGGGCGACGCGTCCGTTCGGGGCGCCTTTCCTTTTCTGACATCCCGGATGGGTGCTTCGTCCGATGAAGATCCCTTGTCTTGATTAGCTTGTGCTACCTCCAGGGCGTCTGGAACAGAGCTCGATGAAAAGGTATCGGGGCGGGCGGCGCCCCCATCTGGGTACCGGCTGGTCCCTTATTTTGCCCCCATATTGAGAGCTGCTCCTGCCTGTCTTCGGGTGGCGCTCGACCCCCCGAGGCTGATGTCGCCTGCTGCACTGCCCGCTCGGCCTGAGCTTTCTGCTGCTACTCCACGATTTTTGCTGCTCGTGCTTGAACGAGTGCTTCGAGCTCCTCGGGAGAGAGCGTTACCAGAAGTTGACGTCCAGCTTCTTCCATCTTCTTAGCTCGGATTCAGGTGCGTTCCCACAGACGGCGCTAATTTGATCCTGTCCGAGCGCTGAGTCGACGGACGCTGGGGACGTGGCACGCTCCGCTGTCTCCGACTGGTGGCGTAGATCTCTGGCGAACCTGCAAAGAAGCCGAGCCGGGAGGGGTTTCCCGGCGAAGGCCCTCCGACACTCATGTCAGGCAACGAGAGAGACAGCGTAATGTGGCTACAGTAAAGATTTCCGCATACCTTCGTCGACGTCTGGGGGTCTTTATATAGGACCCCGGGGAGGCGTGGACACGCTTTTCTATGCATGCACGCTTCCCCAAACATACCTTAACAAGCCTCTTTCAGAAAAGTACCTCTGGCGCCATTCCGCAATCATCCGAGCATATCTCGGATGTGACGGTGGAAGCTTCCGCCGTATGATCCTGTGTACGGCTCGGCCGCCAACTCTGCTGCTTGTCGGCGGCAGGTGCCTCGAGGATGATGTTATCCCCTGTCTCCTTTGTCCTCTTGCATTCCCTGTATGTTCCAGGGCCGAGCGGGTTGGCCGCTCGACAGGCATATAACTTCTTCATCGGTCGTATGCTCGGATGAGACTGCTCCCGCCTGTGTTGCCTTGTGCACCAGCCGAACGGACAGCCCGCTTGGCTCTTGAAACCTTTTTACCTTGAGCATCGGAAACCCGACCCCTAGTCGGGTTGTCTTTCATTCGGCTCGGGGGGATTCACAGCCGGTCGGCTTGATTCATCCGGTCGGTCGGCCGGGTCTCAGGGTTGAATCTCTTGACCTTTGACCTCCACATGTCGTTGACCTTCCGCCAGCGAGGGTCCTCCGCCCTTACCACCGGATCAGCCTATAATAATGCAGCATGCAATCTAAAATTAGTTTTATTTGCAACATTATAAGTCGCTGACCCTACATTCCATAATTCATTCAACTCGGTAATCAGAAATTGTAAGAAAACATCTATCTTCTCTTTGGAATTGATTAGACCAGGAATAAGCACATTAAGGAATATAAATTCATCTTTCATACATATCCATGGTGAAAAATTGTACAGTGTTAATATAACTGACCAAGATTAATATTGTTACCCCGATTGATTAAATGACTGAAATCCATCTACGGAAAGTCTCAATCTCACATTACATGGTTCTATTATAAAAGAGGGAAATACAACATCAAGATGTTGTTGGTGTTGTAAGTACAAATGGTCAAACTCATGTTTTGATAAATAATAAATGAATTAAAGTTAGATGTTATGTTGTCTAACCTCTTTACCGAGTGTGCAGAAATTGACGGGTCTAGAGGACCTGATACCAGGCTGAAGCTCAGTTAAGTATGAGGACTTGATAACTGGCACAAAGTCTAGATAAGTCAAGGAGTGATCCGATGTCTAGCTGGAAGTTCAGCGGGGTCTGCGGATTTGACAACTAGCGGGAATACATGGTGGGTCAAAAGACAAGTCAATTGACTACAAATGGTAAGTGAGGTAAGTCACCGAGGAGAAAAATCCAGTGAGAACAAGTTCCGATGGGACTATAGGCGCAGTCCAGCTTAAAACCATTTAGAAAGTCTAAACTGACATCATGACTAGATCCTGGTCTTGGGAAGACAGGATTTAAGTCATAAATTGTTCATATTTTTAATATGTTAACTCTATTTTATAGGATAATTTTTGTTGCTTAGACTAGCATATTTTATAGGGAATTGCAATAAAGTGGTTGAAAAAAGGGCTCCAGGCGTCCGAACACAATCTAGGCGCCTGTAGGTCCGAGCACTTGGAGGTGGTCCAAGTGTCCGGACAAGGAGATGAAGCAGTGTGCGACTAGCTGAGGTGGCACGCACTGGTTGGCCGACACTCGTCAGGTCCGAGTGCCCTAAGAAGGATAAACTTTCATAGATAGAGTTTCACTGATGAGCCTTCATATCAGTAACCCAGGTGTCCGGGGGTGGTCTGGGCGTCTGGAGGAGGATAAGTCAATGACGGATCAGGCCCTGTTGGAGGCACCTGAGGGTGGTCCGGGCGCCCAAAGATGGCCTATGAAAAGGCCTTCAACCAAAGCCTTCAGGGCATCATTCGCTACAACTTTCATTCTTTCACGCTGCTCAGAGAAAGCTCCGACGATACTGAAAGGCTGCTTGGACAACTGACGATCGAGCAATTGTGTTCATACATCCTTCTTGTCAGCAGCTTTTTATTTTACAGCTCGTGTACTCAAAGTTTGTAACTCAATTTTTGAACTAATAGTGATTGCTCAACGAAAGCACTCAACGAGTGCGGGCCTTGGAGTAGGAGTAATCGAAGGCTCCAAACTAAGTAAAAAAAATACTTGTTTTAACACTTACTCATTCAACTTTCTCTTTTCCGATGCGTTTATTTTAATTCATGATTTTTAAAAAAGAGATGAATATTATTCACCCCCCCCTCTAATGTGTTTTCGATCCTACAAATGTTTCAACACAGGGGAATTACAAGGATACACATTATACCTCCTTCGTACTTATGCTCATGATGTCGCATCATGTGGCAAGCTGTAGTAGCAGATGCATACAAACGTTGGAGTCTAGTAGTTAACGAAAAATAATGTAACATTCCAAGCATTTTTTTCTTCTTTTTCCTTGGTATGTGAGTATCATGCTTATAATGAGGGTGTATATAAATTTTACATTCACTTAAATCATTGTCTTCATTCTAAAATATCATGTAGTTATTTATACAACAATCAATCTTCTTTATAGGTAAACGTAAACCTCTAACCAATTTCTTTATACTGTAAAAACTATCCATCATTATGTTATCAGCAGGAAGCAACTCTGACATTAATAAGCATATGCCATCGTAATATTTTTTAAAAAATAATATTTTACTTTCATATTCAATAACCTTGTAGTAGCTGATAGTTGGGAATGACTAGAAGGAATGTCTTCCTACACTTCTTTTTCACTAGCTTTTAACATTTCATATAGTTACTAATATTTAGGTGTTGGTATTTCGTTGATATTGGAATAATCAACTGCAGTATTCATTACATCGTGAACCATTAATTGCATTGCAATATCATTAGTTGATAATTCTCCAACAATAATTGTGCCCGATGATGAACCACCGAAGACTCAATTAGTTCATACAAATAAAGCTCTCTGTGACAACATCAATTATATATAGTAATTTAACACAAAATCATTTTCTACATATATGTACATTCATGATATCCTCATTATAAAAGACTCTATTTTTAAATTTTGAATGATTACATGGACACTGTAATTCGGTAATATTCATACATTCTGGATGACTCTTAGTAAAGTTTACAAACTCTTCAGCTTCAGCAATAAAATCATTTGTAATAAATCTATTTTTTAATTGATTGTACATTCAAGCTTTATTCATGGATATTGTCACATAATGAGAATATAATTTCATACAATTTATTATAAAGTATATGAGTTGTTAAGACTATTGAATTGAGAATTAAAAATATAATTTGTGAAACCACACATTTAACTTATAGTATGCATCAACCTAAATCACAAATAATAAAGAAATGAGATCTAAAATTATTTTAGATGTAAATAAATTATACTTGAAAATGAGTAGTGTAGTAACCACGACCACGCTGCCAGCCGCATGCTGGCGGCCGAGAAAGGTGACGATCAAGTGTTGGTGGCTGGCAAATTCGCTAGCCAAGTGCTGTTGGCCGGCGAAACCGCCAAAACGTAGTTGCGACAGGTGAAACCGCCAGAACGCAGTTAGCGATGGGTGAAACCGCTAGAACGCAGTGAGCGACGGGCGAAGCCACCAGAACACAGCTGGCGACAGGCAAAACCACCAGCATGCGAGTGGCAACGGCGAGGCCGCCAACATGCGGCTGGCGGCCAACAAAGCCGCCAACATTCGACTGACTGCCGACAAAGCCGCTAGCACATGGCTAGCGGCCGGTGAAGCCGCCAGCAAGCGGTTGGCAATCGACGAAGTTGCAAGTACGCAGTTGGTGGCCGACGAAGGCGCCAGCACACAACTGGCGACCAACGAAGCAGCCAGCACGCGACTAGCCGCCAATGAAGCCTCCAGCATGCGGCTAGCAGCCGACAAAGCCACCAGCACGGCATTGGCGGCCGACAAAGTTGCCAGGATGCTGTTAGCAGTCGGCGAACAGCAAGCAACTAGTGGCAGGAGAAGGGAAGAAGGAGAGGCGACACGACGAGGTTTATCGGAGAATTGCCAATAGATTTGGAAAGAAATAAGCACGTAAGGGAAAATCGGTCCTATGCCCTAATTTTGACTAAGTGTTACCTACGGAATATAATTTCCGTCGGTAATCACGATCTTTCCGATGGAATTAAAACTCCGTCGGTAAACCGTTGGTAAACGTTGCGCCTTTGCAGGCCAATTAAAGCTTTACCGATGGAAATCATGTTCCGACGGAGTTTTCTAACGGAACTCGCATTCCGTCAGTATTTTTCAATGAAACATGATTTTCATCATAGAATACCGATGAAAATAATTGCCGTCGGGATTTCCATCGGTATTCTGGATAATTTTCATCGAGATAGTTCACAAACTAAAACCCTTTGCTGATAAATGTTCCTCTTCACCAAAGGCTTTACCAAGACACGTAGCCTTGCGGAGCAAACCTTTCGCACAACACCCCCTTGTCGTTGAATTCTTTGATTTCCTTTTGGACAAATATATACGACGAGGAGTGAGCATTACTTCCACTCTCCCAATAATGTATGGAGTAACGGTACATTACTAGTGAAAAAAACAAAGGGTCCATTATTTAGTAAAAGGAATGGGCAAGTAACGCTCACTCTCTCAATAACATGTTTAGTAACTGCACATGCAGTCGTGAGCTCCGCTTTGGGGAGGCCATTGCGATGGCCACAAACCCCTCGCAATGAGCTATCAATTTAGTTACAAATCATGGCCTCCGACTCAGACTTGTCGTGAATTGCAGCCACAGAAGAGAAAGCGGTCCTTTTTATCTCCTTCCTCCTCCTTTCCTTCTCTTTTCCCTTACATTAATTTTCATTAATATCTTTTCCTCCTCTATTCGTGGCGAGTAAACTGAGACTCA
Organism: Zingiber officinale; assembly: GCF_018446385.1. Lineage (NCBI taxonomy): Eukaryota > Viridiplantae > Streptophyta > Magnoliopsida > Zingiberales > Zingiberaceae > Zingiber > Zingiber officinale. Next base: position 5,732,867 of record NC_056001.1, read on the forward strand.
ATCATACAATGGTCCTGCAAACTGCTGCCATGGATGGATATGCTTCAACAATGGGACCAAAACAAGAGGCCCGGAAGCCTCGATGCCCTTGCCAGTTGCTGAGAAAGCCACGCAGTGCAGCGTAAAGCTTAAAAATAAATCATACATCCAGTATCTTAGCGGTCTTCTTAATACCCGTCTTACGGATATAGAGAAAACTAAATATAGATACACAACTCATAGACATATGATAAAATTAATTCAAAATCGTCAATTTCTAAGAATCGATTACTGATCATTATACCAAAATACTATGTGTCCACTGTTTCAGCTACGCCATGAGAACAGTGCAAAGCCTAGAAAGAGTTGGTGCCCAGTAGCTTTCCGGGAACAACCATAATTACTCACATTATTTCTATCATGCTGGTCCATATCACTAAACTCATCAAGAGCTTTTTTTTTTTTTTTTTTTTTTTTTTTTTTTTTTCCTTTTGGAAAAACAGGGGGGAAAAAAGCTCAACACAACCCAGCATCAAATAATTAGGAAAATATTAGAGTAAAAATCAAAAGATTACACTTGTTTTAAAAAAATAGGGTAAAAATTAAAAAGACATTCTTTTTTATTGTTAGAATAGTAAACACAACACTAAGAATATTTCATCCCGCATTTATTATTAGAATCGTCAAAAAAAAAAAATACTCCAAAAAATGTTTCACAGTAAGTACATTTATATTTCTATTTTTTTTATTTTTTTATATTATTATATTTGTTATAAGCTAATAACTGTTATAACATTGACACTTCAACTTATATTATATAACAGTTACAATTGATAATTATCCATATTAGGTAATATTATATTATACCAATATTTTAATTCTTATCAATACTAATTAATAATATTATATTATAATGACTATAATTCATAATTCTTATAACATGAACACTTCTCTCGTTAATACATATCAATATTATAATATAAATCATAATTATACAATAGATAATTTATTTATAATAATATTAATCAACATTTAATTATAAATGTCTTCGATTATATATAATTACTACAATTGTAATGACAATTGGATAGAAGCAAAATGAAGTCCATTTTTTTTTTTTAAATTTCCAATATAAAGAGTATCCTCCCGACTTTTCTCCAAAATATTAAATCAAAATATATTGAAAGAATATTATATTATGGCAAGACCTTTGTTCATTGTAAGGAAAGATCTCTTACAGTAATAAATCCTCTTTAAAAGGGTTAAAAAAAACAGGAGATATGTGATGTAATATATAAAGGCTAGTGAACCTTTAGACTCTTAAAAGACGTCATATATCACTCTCTTTGTTAAAGTAAAAATAAAAATAAAAATAAAAATAAAGAAAGAAGGATAGACTTCTCAAGGCACCGCAGTTAATGATGCTGCGGTGTGAGCACCTCCAATGAATAATATTGAAAGCGCTTTCAAATATATTGAAGTCATCTTCAAATATAGTTGAGCTGTTAAATGATTATTATTATATGGATAAAAATTTATCTAATTAAAGGAATTTTGAATCATCTTGGAGGCGCCTCTGAGTTATAGATAGTTTTTTTTTAAAGACTATAAAAAGACACGTAGAATTAAGAATTCAACAACAATTGAACTACAAGTCTTATAATCACTTTTTAGTCTTTCTTGTGAGCTGTTAATGTCTGTAAGAAGCTACTCCATCTTCAACAAAGGTATTTCCTAGTGGAGCACTTTCAAAGTCTTGGATTAACAACCACCTAAGTTGTAACGAGGTAAATCCTCGCCTCTTCCTTATTTTAGTTGTTCAGTTTATTTTTTATTTAATTGCGCTTACTAATCAAAATCCAAAAAATGAGAAAGAGATTGTTTTATTTCTGCAGACAATTCACCCCCCCCCCCCTCTTGCTAACTTTTGCTGCACCAACAGTCTAGGACTTAGCGCGAGAGATACTCGAACATTGACTGTGCGAAGACTTTTAATTGGAAAAAATGGACACGAATTGGATCGAAAAATTCTCTCTACACACACTAAAATGAGCAAAAAATGTCGGTGACAAAAACTAGGGAAGGGGTCCCTAGTGAAGACCCTTCGACACTCAAGCCAATGCGGTGCCCGAGCGGGAAGAAGAAGAGTAGATGAGTAGTAGGGCATGCACGTAGTAAAAAATGTATTCAACGTGTACCTTACTATCGGAGAGGACCCCCTTTATATATCACCTCTATAATCTTCGTAATTATGAAATGACAGAGAATGTCGAGTGTCAGAAATTGTCGAATAAAAAAATATGCGTAGACTGGGAGGTGTACAATCACCGTCCGAGGAATCTTTTGTTACCAATATCGACCATTTTTGTAACTAACGTCATTAATGAGATAGTTGAAGAAATATGTTGTCATAATGATGGAAAGTGTAGAGTAGTTACCTTTATAGAAGGTTTCATTTAATGCTCATATAATAACGAAAAAATATTCTCTGACAAACGGTTGTTATTCTCTGATAGGTTGTTGTGATTCTTTGACAATGTTGTCCCTTGAGTATATCCTTGCCAGACATTTAGCCGACCGGGTGCATATCATAGCGGTAGATTGATAAATGAAACACTGAGTTATGTAAGGATGTTCAACCCTTAAGGCTGCCCTGATATATGTTATATGATGTTAGAGATCTGATTATGAAGTGACAGAGAACCAAGTCCCCTAGGTCTTGGCGGTTCTATGATCGATCAACTATTTGCATGGATACTTGTTCCTGAAGAATGGAGAATTGAGCCTCGAGAGGCCTGATTGATGTTTTCAACCGATCGTCCTTGTATTGGGAGACTCATCCCTGGTCATTGAAGTAATATCCTAAGCTTTAGGAATCTGATCGAGTTTCTTCTGAGATTTGCATATGTTTACTTTGCAGAGACAAGAATACTAAGCCCTATAACTCTGATCAACTTTATACCCAACCGCTTATATATAGGATGATGGGGAAATGAACAATGAAAATCATATGTTTGACTGACTGTATATTAAGCTATATTTTGAGAGTGAAAAACTGATCCATGAGACCTGGTTGAATATATTCTCGGTCGGTCATGTGACAGGATGGTCCTCTTTTAAACCCAAGCAGTCTAGGAACAATCAGTTATATGCTAATTATCCTGGAACAAGAGCGATACACTAGGCCCCTCAAGTTCGGTCGACTATAAGGTCGGTCATCCTTATATTGGGAGCCTTAGCATTAGATGAGGAGCCAAGCCCTGTTGAGAGTTACCTTTTGACTGTCATCTCCCTTGACTTGGATCGCTATCTCACCTTGACTTTAAATGCCCTATCATCTTGACTTCGACCTCCGTATCACTCCAAGGTCCGTGCTTAACACCCCGTATCACTAGCCTCACCTTTAAATCTAGTCTAAGGAGGTTAATAGTGTATGAATATAAATACACTAGAGGGGGGAATAACGTTAATAGAAAATCGTGATTTAAAATAAGTCACGCAGTAGAAAAGAGAGAGAACAAAAGCACATGCTAGCATAAGTAGTTTTACTTGGTTCAGAATCTTTGTCAACTCTTACTCAAAGGCCTACATGTGAGAGTGCTGCTGATGGGCAATCACTATTAATTCAAAATGGATTTACAAAGTTAAGTACAATAGCTAAAATGTAAACATTATTGATAAACAGGTAGGAAATATGAAGAAGTCTTCATTCTTCAAATTTCGGAGCAGCCTTTCGATGTTGTTGAAGCCTTTTCGGAGCAGCATGTGAGTATGAAAGTCATAGTAAATGTTATTCTCAAACTGCTGGTCGAAGACGATTTTCATAGGCCCATCCGGGCGCCTGGATCCCCTCCCAAGCACTTGGACTGTGTTGACGTGACGAGCTCTAGTAAAAAATTCATCCACGAAGTTTATCCACCTCCGAGTGCCCAGACCCCCTCCGGGCGTCTGGACCATTGAAGTGGGCTCGGATAGTCAATGCGCTCTAACTCAACTTCTGGATAAATTTTCTGGTCCGGGTGCCTGGACTAGCTCCGGGATCCCAGACCACCCGAGTGCCTAGCCAAGCACCCTGCCCGACAAAGCTAGTTCAGGCGCCCGGACCAACTCCGGGCTCCCGAAGTCCGGACACCCAGACACTCTTTTTTTTAGCCCTTTCTTTCTTGTAAAAAAGAGTTAGTCCAGACAACCAAAATATGTTTATCTTGCAGAATAAATTTAGCACAATACAATAAGATAGTAGCATTAATTAGATCCTGTCTCTCTTACACCAGGATCTAGTCAAAGTCTCATCTTAGGGTTCCTAAATAGACCTAAGTTGGACCAACATCTACTATTCCCTCTACTAGGAACATCATCTCACTGGATCTCTGCTTTAGTTACTTACCTTTTACTTATTGCAGTCACTTGACTTGCCTTTAACCCACCAAGTCTTCCTGTTAGTTGTCAGGTTCGCAAACCCAACTAGACTTTGGCCGATTGTCAAGTCTCACGAACCCAATCGAACTTCCTGCCAGATATCGAATCTAGAGGATCTATCTAGACTTCGCACCAACTATCGGATCCTGCAGACCTAGTTGGATTTCAGCCTGGTGTCAAGTCCTCTAGATTCATCAACTCCTGCACACTTGGTAAAGTAATTAGATCACAAACACTCTAACTTTAATCCACTTATCATTCATCAAAACCTGAATTAGATCATTAGTGTAAATTGTACCAACAATCTCTCTCTTTTTGATGCAATGATAACTTGGGTTAAAGTTAGAAAAAAAATATTAAAAGATGATATGCAAAATGCAAACAAATGATCTAAGTTAATTTTAAATTTGATTTACTTGATCAAATTTTTTTGTTCTTTTTCTACATTAACCCTTACCTATTTGACATTCATAAAAAAAAACTAAGGTAAAATAAAGATAGACATAATATGAGATAAGTAATGCCAAACATTAATGCAGAAATGCTTGGTGGCTCCAGTATCGATTCACCATTATTGCGGGTTTGTACCGATCAGGTTTAACTCAGAGACCACAGTGCAGAGGTCATCCATTTCTGGTCCCTCGTTCAGGTTGGCCTCTTGCTTCTTCTTCGGATTTCTGCACTCTGAAGATTTGTGACCCACTTTGTCACAGTTGAAGCACTTCCCAGAGAACTTCTTCTTGCTGATGCCTCCTTTGGGTCCCATCTTGGAAGACTTAGGGTTCTTCCGTTTCGAGTTTTGATTCTGCTCGACCACGTTGGCTTTCACAGTAGCCTGAGAGAACAATTTTCTCTCTGAACTCTTGTTGTCTTCTTCGATGTGAAGTCGAACAATGAGTTCCTCCACATTCATCTCCTTCTGCTTGTGTTTCAGGTAGTTCTTGAAGTCCTTCCGGCCGGGAGACAATTTCTCAATGATAGCAGCCACTTGGAAGGTTTCACTCAAAATCATCATTTCTGAGTGGATCTCATGCAAGATCACCTAAAGTTCCTGGACTTGGCTGATCACCGTCTTGGAGTCAATCATCTTGTAGTCCAGGAATCGGCCCATAAAGAACTTCTTGGCCCCTACATCCTCCTGTTGGTGCAACCTTAGGTCAAGGTTGACTTGGTTGACCTGACTCGAGTTGACCTGACTCGAGTTGTGTTTTGATGTTTGACGATGTTTGACGAGAAGAGAGTTGTATTCTTGATGTTTGACAAGAATAGGTGTTTGGGAGATTGTAGGTGCAACCTTAGGTCAAGGTTGACCTGGTTGACCTGATTCGGGAAAAGTCCAAGCAGGTAGCTTGGCACGCGGAAAGTCCAAGTATGGAGACTTGGCACGGGGAAAGTCCAAACAAGGAGTTTGGCACGGGGAAAAGTCCTGGTGAGTGAAGCCAGGCAGTCGGAGAAGTCCTGGTGAGTGAAGCCAGGCAGTCGGGAAATCCTGGTGTGTGAAGCCAGGTGAAAATCCTAGTGAGTGAAGCTAGGTGAAGGTGAAAGCCCTGGTGAGTGAAGCCAGGCATTCGAGAAAGTCCTGGTGAGTGAAGCCAGGCAAGGGAAAGTCCTGGTGAGTGAAGCCAGGCAGATTGGAAATCCTGGTGAGTGAAGCCAGGTGAAAATCCTAGTGAGTGAAGCTAGGTGAAAGTCCTGGTGAGTTAAGCCGGGCAAGGGAAAATCTAGATGGATCAAGGGAGATCGGACATCTGGTGTTGAGAAGGTCAAGTAGGTCAAGGGAGTGACCGGATACGTGACACGAAAAGGAAGTCCAAGTGAGTCAAAGGGATTGACCGGACACTTGGTGAAGAGTCTTAGCAGGTCAAGGGAGTGACCGGATGCTAAGCATGATGTACCAACTGGTCAAGGTTGACTGGAGGTTGGTGTGGGAGACTTGGGACTTGGTTTGGGCAAAAACCAAGCTCTGGATCGATCAGTGGATCGATCCAGCGATACGCTGGGTATCTGATCGGTCTGGTGACCGATCAGATAACGATCAGTGGCTTACTGAGGCTCTTCTGATCGGTCTGGAGACCGATCAGAGACGAGCCAACTCTCAGAGAGTTGGCTGATCGGTCTGGGGACCGATCAGCCTAGAGCCTGATCGGTCCACAGACCGATCAGAGCACGATCAATGGCTCTGTGAAGATATGGCTGATCGGTCTGGGGACCGATCAGACTAGAGCCTGATCGGTCCCATGACCGATCAGAGAGGCTCTGGACCGATCAGGGTGGAGCCTGATCGGTCCAGGTCCTAGCCGTTGCGACACAACGGCTAGTTTCTGTGTCTTCTTCTTCGCAGGTTATAAAAGGAGATCGAGCCTCTGCTTCTTCTACTTCTACTTCCTGATTACGGCGATTAGAGCTTTGCTGAGCTCTCATTGTGCTGAAGCTCTGCGTGAGTTTCCTGCTGGTTTTCTAGCTGAGTTTGGATCCTAGAAGCTGCTGTTTCATCTGGGTTCCAATCGACAACAAGAGGCAAGCAAGTGTTTTTACATTCCTGTTGTTCTTGTGTTCTTGTTCTTCTTGTACTCCTTATTGCTGTTGCAAAGATTGTGGTGAGGTTTCTCCACCCCGAAGGAGTTTATATTAGCCGGTTCTCCGGGGACTCATCCACCGACGGATTGATAGGGCTCGTCCACCTTACGGACACGCCGAGGAGTAGGAGTATCATCTCCGAACCTCGTACATCGCTGTGTTAAGGTTTGATATTCTTCCTTTCGTTTCTAGTTTAGTTTTCCGCTGCGCTAACGAATTGTAGGAAGAAACGAGCGATTTGGGGCGGCTATTCACACCCCCCCTCTCTAGCCGAGTACGTAGGATCCTAACAAGTGGTATCAGAGCGAGGTCGCTCTTCATCGGATCAACACCCGTGGGAGCAAAGCTAGAGATGGATCAACTCGGAGAAGACATCACCATTCCACCCTTCTACGATCGCGACGACTTCGCGTATTGGAAGGTAAGGATGAAGTATTTCCTTATGACTAACATTGAAAATTGGACTTGTGTACAATTAGGTTTCACTCCTCCGATGGATAAAGAAGGAAAACCTCTTGAGAAGAAGAAGTGGACGAAGGAGCAAATCCACCAATCCACAATCAACGACGAGGTAATGAAAATATTTGAATTCTCATTACCTAACGATATATTGTGTAGGATAGATGGATACAACAATGCCAAGGAGTTGTAGAACAACTTGGCTAAGTTCCATGAGGGGAACTCCACTTCAAGCCATGAAGAGGAGTCAAGTGAGCCAAGTAGCTCATATCATGGAGAAGAGAAATTAGAAGTTGAGGGCTACTCAACATCTAAGGAAGAAGAGGAGGAGAGTTCTTCTTCAAGAATGGAGCAAGAGGAAGAAGCTTCTATCTCCGGAAGGGATGAAGAAGAAAGCATACATCCCACCTCAACCCTAGGTAACTCAAGCATTTCAATTTCAAATAAATTACACATAATGTGCTTTGAGTGTAGGGAGTATGGACATTACAAGAGTAAATGTCCAAAGAGGGTTAGAAAGACTCCACCGGCACCAAAGGTCAAGGAAGCCGGAGTCCCAACACGCAAGGGCGAGGAGCACGTGGGGTGCTTCCAATGCAAGCGAAGGGGACATTATCGGAGCCAATGTCCGAGAGGGAGGCAATCTCACAAGGACAAGAGATCGAGCACATGTATAGGGGGAGCTAGGGCAAACCCTAAGGTAATCTCTAAGGCACATTCTTGCAATTCTAGTAGGATGCATGCTAGTAGCCTTATTGCTATTGTCAAGAATGATAAGCATGTTAATTATAGAAATCGATACACATGCTTAGGTGCCAAACATGTGAGCCTAGATAAGGATAACACTAGGAAAGCCAACCCTAGAATTAACTCATCTAAGGCTAAGGAAAGTCTAGGTAGAAATCCCAAATCATCTAGACATATGCCTAGGAATACCTCAAAGAAAAATGATAAATTAAAGCTTGAGGTATTAGAGAAAGAAAATCAAGTCTTGAGGTCAAGACTTGACTCTCTAGAAAAGGCTCTTGGGGATTTGACTCTAGGGCTTAAGGGTCAAAAACCAATGTCCAAGGACAAGAAAGGTTTGGGTCACAAACCTAAGTCCCAAGTGGTCAAGCCCACCTATCATAATGTTCCATTCAATTATGGAACAAAACCTAGGGCTAGGAAGACCACCACCAAGGTCACAAGGGGAGTCACCCCTAGAGTTGATCTTGATGAGTCCCAAATGACCAAGGCTTTAAAGCCTAAGAGGGTCATTAGGAGGGTTGCTAGGGAAGTCATCCCTAGTGAATATTTAGTGAACCCAATGAGCTCAAATAGGTATTGGGTTCCTAGGAGTGTGATTTCATCACGCTAGATGAGTTAGGGTGTGCCAACCTTACTTGAATAGGTAGTTAACCTAATCATGGCAAAAGGTGGCACTTTAGGAATTTTCAAGGTGTGAACAAGCCTTGAAAATGAACTTAACAATTATTCCTAAGGTGATGTGCCAACTACATTTGAGGAGTTCTCTTAAGTCAATCTAATTGGCACATGGTGATCTTTAGTATATGATTTTAGGTCTATTACACTTAGGAATATAGAACATATGGCAAAATGATCAAAATTATCAAAAATGGAAACTAAGGCTAGAATTAGGTATTTTCTATACCTTTATGTGCTATTTGCCATATATTGTTTGCCATATGCCATGTCATGACATCATATTTAGTTTATGATCATTTAAAATGTCATGATAATGCTTAGGTTATCTATATGTCATGCTTTATTTAAGTTTCATACTTTATGCCATGACATCATGATATTGGCACATGTTTTCATTTATGATATCTTTTTATGCCATGTCATCATTTCTTGCATTTATAATCAATGAAATTGATCTAAGGATAAACAACACAATTTGATATGGAGATCAAGTTGTTGTTTTAGAAAATGCATGAAAACTTAGCCTAAGATAACCTAAACCCATATCTCACATCAAAATTGACTTGGATGTGTTTTATACACCTTAGATGTGTGTGAGATATTAGGATCATGAGTTAGGATCAAGGTGCATAGTTCTTGTACTTAGATGAGCCTAATTCGAAATTGGGGATCATAGGGAAAGCTTATGTACAAGTCATGTACATATAGCCCTAAGATTGTGGTCCTAAATTAAAAGGTTTAAAATCATTTTGAAATTGGTTTGAAAAACCTTGATGAAGCTTTTCTAGTGATAGTATTCATCATTGAGCAAATTGATACAAAGATGAGTTAACTTTGAACTATTTCAAAGACTTTTGAACTTTGTATCAAGATTTGAAAATGGAAGTTATTTTCATAGAAAACTATTTTTCCTTGATAGTATATGGTATGAGGAATGTATCCTCAAAATTTCACAATTTTTCGAATTTTCTGGAATTTGTTGTGAGTTTCTGAATTTCGGGAGAGAAGAAATCAGAAACCGCCTGATCTGAACTTGGATCGGTCACTGGACCGATCCAGGGAAGGCTGGATCGGTCTGGGGACCGATCCAGAGGGGTCCTGATCGGTCCGGTGACCGATCAGGTGCGCTGAATTTGCTGAATTTCGACTGTGGTCTGAAATTTCAGCTGTGGGAGTTGAGTTTCGGGTTTCTAAAGGTTTGAAACTCTCCAAGACATTGTTGGTGCAATGGTCAAGGGGGAGTTGACCTTTAGGGGGAGTCTTAACTAATTGTCAAGGGGGAGTTGACTTTTAGGGGGAGTTTTTACTCCTTAAGACTTTTGAGGATTAGTGATATGGGATTGTCACTAAGTGTTGAGTTTAGTATCAAGGGGGAAATTAAGGGTTTCAATGAAAGGTATGGGACTTTCATTAGGAAGAAACTCTTGACCTTGATTCCCTCTTTTTGATGTGTGTCAAAAAGGGGGAGAGATGTCCAAAGGGGGAGAGTGTAGGTTTTGGAAGAATGTTCAAGGAAGAACATTGGAAAACCTAAGTTAGGTTATCGGGTTAACCTAACTTGATTTTGGATTTTGTCAAACATCAAAAAGGGGGAGATTGTTGGTGCAACCTTAGGTCAAGGTTGACTTGGTTGACCTGACTCGAGTTGACCTGACTCGAGTTGTGTTTTGATGTTTGACGATGTTTGACGAGAAGAGAGTTGTATTCTTGATGTTTGACAAGAATAGGTGTTTGGGAGATTGTAGGTGCAACCTTAGGTCAAGGTTGACCTGGTTGACCTGATTCGGGAAAAGTCCAAGCAGGTAGCTTGGCACGCGGAAAGTCCAAGTATGGAGACTTGGCACGGGGAAAGTCCAAACAAGGAGTTTGGCACGGGGAAAAGTCCTGGTGAGTGAAGCCAGGCAGTCGGAGAAGTCCTGGTGAGTGAAGCCAGGCAGTCGGGAAATCCTGGTGTGTGAAGCCAGGTGAAAATCCTAGTGAGTGAAGCTAGGTGAAGGTGAAAGCCCTGGTGAGTGAAGCCAGGCATTCGAGAAAGTCCTGGTGAGTGAAGCCAGGCAAGGGAAAGTCCTGGTGAGTGAAGCCAGGCAGTTTGGAAGTCCTGGTGAGTGAAGCCAGGCAGATTGGAAATCCTGGTGAGTGAAGCCAGGTGAAAATCCTAGTGAGTGAAGCTAGGTGAAAGTCCTGGTGAGTTAAGCCGGGCAAGGGAAAATCTAGATGGATCAAGGGAGATCGGACATCTGGTGTTGAGAAGGTCAAGTAGGTCAAGGGAGTGACCGGATACGTGACACGAAAAGGAAGTCCAAGTGAGTCAAAGGGATTGACCGGACACTTGGTGAAGAGTCTTAGCAGGTCAAGGGAGTGACCGGATGCTAAGCATGATGTACCAACTGGTCAAGGTTGACTGGAGGTTGGTGTGGGAGACTTGGGACTTGGTTTGGGCAAAAACCAAGCTCTGGATCGATCAGTGGATCGATCCAGCGATACGCTGGGTATCTGATCGGTCTGGTGACCGATCAGATAACGATCAGTGGCTTACTGAGGCTCTTCTGATCGGTCTGGAGACCGATCAGAGACGAGCCAACTCTCACAGAGAGTTGGCTGATCGGTCTGGGGACCGATCAGCCTAGAGCCTGATCGGTCCACAGACCGATCAGAGCACGATCAGTGGCTCTGTGAAGATATGGCTGATCGGTCAGGGGACCGATCAGACTAGAGCCTGATCGGTCCCATGACCGATCAGAGAGGCTCTGGACCGATCAGGGTGGAGCCCGATCGGTCCAGGTCTTCTGTGTCTTCTTCTTCGCAGATTATAAAAGGAGATCGAGCCTCTGCTTCAATAGTTTCTTCTTCCTGATTACGGCGATTAGAGCTTTGCTGAGCTCTCATTGTGCTGAAGCTCTGCGTGAGTTTCCTGCTGGTTTTCTAGCTGAGTTTGGATCCTAGAAGCTGCTGTTTCATCTGGGTTCCAATCGACAACAAGAGGCAAGCAAGTGTTTTTACATTCCTGTTGTTCTTGTGTTCTTGTTCTTCTTGTACTCCTTATTGCTGTTGCAAAGATTGTGGTGAGGTTTCTCCACCCCGAAGGAGTTTATATTAGCCGGTTCTCCGGGGACTCATCCACCGACGGATTGATAGGGCTCGTCCACCTTACGGACACGCCGAGGAGTAGGAGTATCATCTCCGAACCTCGTACATCGCTGTGTTAAGGTTTGATATTCTTCCTTTCGTTTCTAGTTTAGTTTTCCGCTGCGCTAACGAATTGTAGGAAGAAACGAGCGATTTGGGGCGGCTATTCACACCCCCCCTCTCTAGCCGAGTACGTAGGATCCTAACACCTCCGTCTTGTATTTCTTGTCCAGGCACTCCCACAGCTCCTTAGTTGTTCTCTTCATGCTATACACAGCGTACAGCAAGTCGGTAAGGCAGTTGAGGATATAGTTTCTGTTAGAGTGTATACTAAAAGCCTAGATTTTGTATAAGCATTTATTTTATAAATAAAGAATCGCATTGGTCAAATATCTACATTTATATGCTAAGTGTAGTTGTTCAACTAATTTATATTGTAGATAACATGGTGTGTGGTGTCACACACAGAAGATCATGTTATTAATTCCTTATAAATTATAAACAGTAGCTCACGACTAAGATGGAAAGGAACAAACCATTAGAATAGTCATAGTGTAATTTGGTATTAGTTTATCTTAACTATAAAAATTACACTAGTACACTCTGAGCGTATTGAGCTGGACCATTTAAGGTAAATTCTTTTTATACTGACTGAATAAAAGAACAAGACTTTTGTTATTGTGGAAGTGTGTGCACTTAATCCTGATATAATAACAAGCACATATATATAGTATTTATTTTTTTGACTTATCAATGGGTGAGATTTAGTTTGATAAATCAAGAGGTCCGATAAGTTGAGAAATGGTATTATTTATAGTGTGTGTTGTTGATTATAGAAGGAAACTGTGTCCTAGTAATCTAGGTTGATAATGTCCCCAAGAGGAGCTCGTAAGGATTGCCATGTAAACCTTGCAGGTGGACTTAGTCCGACATAACGATAAGGTTGAGTGGTACTACTCTTGGACTAAGATACTAATTAAAGTGAGTTGTTAGTAACTCATTTAATTAGTGAGCATTCGACACCTTAAACATAAGGAGATTAACACACTCATGATAAGAAGGAGCCCAAAATGTAATTTGAGATTGGTGCGGTAGTTCAATAATAATTCTTTAGTGGTATGAATTATTATTGATGAAATTAAGTTAGGTGTTCGGGGCAAACACGGGAAGCTTAATTTCATCAGGAGACCAAACCAATTTCTCCTCTCGGTCCCTATCGTAGCCTCTTATTTATAGAGAATTATATCCACCAAATATCCACTTCCTACCCACCCTTAGTTGGCCGGCCAAGCAAGCTTGGAGCCCAAGCTTGGGTCGGCCAAGCCAAAGGCTTGAGCCAAGTAGGGTGGTCGACCATAGCTTGGATCCCAAGCTTGGTGTGGCCGACTATATAAAATAAAAGGATTTTATTTTTTTTTAAATCTATTCTGATATGGAAGCTATGGTTTTAAAAGAGAGTTTAAAATTTAAATCTTTCCTTTTATAGTTTTCTACAAAAGATTAAGAGAAAAGTTTGATATATTTCCTTATTTGTAGTTAAAAAGAAGATCTTAATTTTTTATAAAACTTTCTTTTTATGTATCACTATAAGGAAATGAAAATACATCAGACTATGTCATACAATGTGAGCATGCTAATTTACCAGCCGTGCTCCATCCTGATAACATTGAGTATGCTAGAAATTCACTTATCGCCTATAATAATGCATCATGCAATCTAAAACTAGTTTTATTTGCAACATTATAAGTCACTGACCCTATGTTCTATAATTCATTCAACTCGGTAATCAGAAATTGTAAGAAAATATCTATCTTCTCTTTGAAATTGATTAGACCAGGAATAAGCACATTAAGGAATATAAATTTATCTTTCATACATATCCATGGTAATAAATTGTACAGTGTTAATATAACTGGCCAAGATTAATATTGTTACCCCGATTGAGTAAATGACTGAAATCCATCTGCGGAAAGTCTTAATCTCACATTACATGGTTCTATTATAAAAAAGGGAAATACAACATCAAGATGTTGTTGGTGCAGTAAGTACAAATGGTCAAACTCAGGTTTTGATAAATGATAAATGGATTAAAGTTAGATGTTATGTTGTCTAACCTCTTTACCGAGTGTGCAAAAATTGACGGGTCTAGAGGACCTGATACCAGGCTGAAGCCCAGTTAGGTCTGAGGACTTGATAACTGGCACAAAGTCTAGATAAGTCAAAGAGTGATCCGATGTCTGGCTGGAAGTTCAACGGGGTTTGCGGATTTGACAACTAGTGGGAAGACATGGTGGGTCAAAAGACAAGTCAATTGACTGCAAATGGTAAGTGAGATAAGTCACTGAGGAGAAAAATCCAGTGAGGACAAGTTCCGATGGGACTATAGGCGCGGTCCAACTTAGAACCATTTAGAAAGTCTAAACTGAGATCATGACTAGATCCTTGACTTGGGAAGACAGGATTTAAGTCATAAATTGATTATATTTTAATATGTTAACTCTATTTTATAGGATAATTTTTGTTGCTTAGACTAACATATTTTATAGGGAATTACAATAAAGTGGTTGAAAAAGGGGCTCCAGGCGTCCGAACATAATCTAGGCGCCTGTAGGTCCGAGCACTTGGAGGTGGTCCAAGTGTCCGGACAAGGAGATGAAGCAGCGTGCGACTAACTGAGGTGGCGCACACTGGTTGGCCGGCACACGTCAGATCCGGGTGCCCTGAGAAGGATAAACTTTCATAGATAGAGTTTCACTGATGAGCCTTCACATCAATAACCCAGGTGTCCGAGGGTGGTCTGGGCGTCTGGATGAGGATAAGTCAATGACGAATCAAGCCCTATTGGAGGCACCCGAGGGTGGTCCGAGTGCCTGAAGATGGCCTATGAAAAGGCCTTCAACCAAAGCCTTCAGGGCATCATTCGCTACAACTTTCATTCTTTCACGCTGCTTAGAGAAAGCTCCGACGATACTGAAAGGCTGCTCGTACAACTGACGATTGAGCAATTGTGTTCATACATCCTTCTTGTCAGTAGCTTTTTATTTTACAGCTCATTGTTAGTTGCTACTCGGAATATCGTACCGGTTCTCATGTACAAAAATTTTGTACAAGTCTTGAACCTTTCCTAACAACCTATTGTGTTCTTTAGAAATTAAATTTGGAATCGCAAATGGAACTTAACATTATTGATTCCAAATTCAATCTATCTGTTCTTAGTGGTTTCGACTTAGATCACAAACGATGCTTAACATTATTGATCCAAATCCACCCATGTTACAAATTCAATTAAATATTAATTTTAGAGATCGACTTCCAGGTTAAACATGGCGAGGCACTAGACCTTCTTGGGTATGAGAGCATCCACCACTTCCTAGACAAAGCCTTTCAACGAAATTTAATATTTAATTTCCTTATATTAACCCTAGGTTTAACCAAAAAGAACAATCAAATCACAAGTTCGAAAAACAAAAGAAACACAAAATCGAAAACATAAATTTGATTACCTCGATTCATTAGACTCTTGTGTTTGGTATTTCAAGATCTAAATAAAAGGGTGAACTAGTTATGATGTGGAAACTAATAACTAGTTATAACTTTTATAGCTTATAGACCTCACGATCTTCTATTGTATTCCTCTTCTTATCTTGGACGTCGTGTGGGCGACGATCTACCAAGACGAGAATCCACCCAAGCTTCCTTCTTCTCCAAGCAAGTTTCGGCCACCACAAGAAGTCCAGGAGAAGATGAGGTTCGACCACCACCACCAAGCTCCATGGGATGCTAGAAACAAAGCCTCCTTTCTCTCATTCTTCTCCAAGCAAGATCCGGCCACCACAAGAACTCCAAGAGAAGATGAGGTTTGGCCACAAGAAGAAGAAGAGAGGGGTAGGAAGAGGGTCGGCCACACCATGCAAGGAAGAAAAGAGAGGAATACTAGATGTATGTACTTGTCAGGTGAGGCACCTCTATCCTCTCTTTTATATTCCTTGGTCTTAGCAAATAAGAAAAGTTTTAATAAAAACTTCCTTATTTTCCTTGACATTGAAAAGGAAAATTTAACTAATTAAAAATCCTTTTCTCTATTAATGTGGCCGGCCATATCTAATCCTCCAAGGAATGAAAGTTTTAAACACAAAATTAAAACTTCCTAATTTGTTTCCGAAAATTTTTAAATAAAAATTTCTCTTTTAAAAATTTCCTTCATGGTTGGTCATAAAAGAAAACTTTTATAAATTAAAATCTCTCTATTAAAACATGTGGATGATTTACAAAAAGGAAAGTTTTCTCTAAAATTAAAATCTTACTTATAATCTACAAATTAGGAAAGATATCAAATCTTTTCTTAATCTTTTGTAGAAACTATAAAAGGAAAGATTTAAATTTTAAAACTCTCTTTTAAAATCATGAGGATGGTTAAAAAGGAAAGTTTTATCAAAAAATTAAAATCTTCCTTTTAACTACAAATAAGGAAAAATATCAAACCTTTCTCTTAATATTTTGTAGAAAACTATAAAAGGAAAGATTTAAATTTTAAATTCTCTTTTAAAACCATGGCTTCTGTTGGAATGTATACTAAAAGTCTAGCTTTTTGTATAAACATTTACTTAGAAATAAGAATCATATTGGTCAAATATCTATATTTATAAGTTAAGTGTAGTTGTTCGATTAATTTATATTGTAGATAACATGGTGTGTGATGTCACACACAAAAGATCATGTTATTAATTCCTTATAAATTATAAATAGTAGCTCACAACTGAGATGGAAAGGAACAAACCATTAGAATAGTCGTAGTGTAATTAAGTATTAGTTTATCTTGACTGATAAATTACACTAGTACACTCTGAGTGTATTGAGCAGGATCATTTAAGGTAAGTTTTTTTTATACTGACTTAATAAAAGAACAAGACCTTAGTTATTATGGAAATGTGTGCTCTTAATCCTAATATAATAACAAGCACATATATTTAGTATTTATTTCTTTGACTTATCAAAGGGTGAGATTTAGCTCGATAAATCAATAGGCCCGATAAGTTGGAAAATGATATTACTTATAGTATGTGTTGTTGATTATAGAAGGAAACTGTGCCCTAGTAATCTAGGTTGATAATGTCCCCAAGAGAAGCACATAAGGATTGTCATGTTAAACCCTATAGGTGGACTTAGTCCGATACGATAATAAAGTTGAGTGGTACTACTCTTGGACTAAGATATTAATTAAAATGAGTAGTTTCGGATTCATGTGTTCTTGATTTTCGACGCATGCCGCAAAGATTAATGATTTTGAAGATTTCCTGCCATAAGTTTCATAAAGAAGATGAGAAGAGGTTTTAATTAATTTGAATATGTGGTTTAGTTTATTCCTTATTGTTTGATTGGTGCTGCTACCATAAAACTAAATTTAGTTCATTTAGATTTGGAAAGGAGTAAATTGTTTTGTTATGCAGTGAGCATGAGACAGATATCATATTGATTAATTTATGGGAAGAGAATGCATAAATTTAAGGGAATATTAGATTCAGAAAAGATGATGATCAAATGTTGATGACGTAAATTAAGGATGGAAACTTTACTTTCAGATTTTTGGTGGAACTTATAGTACAGATTTTTATGTAAGATTATAGCGCAGAATTTTGATTAAGCTTATAATGCAGAATTTTGATTAAGTTTATAGTGCAGAATTTTGATTAAGCTTATAGTGTAGAATTTTGATTAAGTTTGTAGGCATATTTGATTAAGCTTATAGTGCAGAATTTTGATTAAGTTTGTAGGCAGATTTAATTAAGCTAATAGTGTAGAATTTTGATTAAGTTTATAGTGCAGAATTTTGATTAAGTTTGTAGGCAGATTTGATTAAGCTTGTATGCAGATTTAGTTTTAGTGCAGTTTCAATAAGCATTTCAGTACAATTCTACTAAGTACTTCCATGCAATTCTGTTAAGCATTTCAGTGCAGAGTTAATAAGCATTTTAGTGCAATTTTGTATGAGACACCTTTTTAATAGAGGTATTAACAAGTATAAGCAAGATAAAGAAAAGAAAGAAAAAGGTCAAGGCCTTAAGTAGATTTCAAAGTCAAGACTTTAGGGATTTTGGCACACAAGGTGCTTATTAAAATGTCAATACATTTAAAGAAGAAGTAATTAAGATATTTTACTTTGAAGAGGCTAGTACCCGACTTCCGAAGTTGTCGTTAAACAAATCCAGGTGTTCAATTCCGAGGTCTTGGCCTTGGTAGACCGAGGTCTACTCTTTTAGGATTGTTGGCTCGCTACCCCAACCTATTAGGGAACGCGCATAAGATAGTACTACGCCTGGGTCCAAGAAGAAAGTTGATTATTATTTTGAAGTATTAAAGTATAAGTTTTTAAACAAAAGAAATAAGCTTCACATAAGTTTAAAAATTTAGCAAATTAGTTCTTTATGCTAGCATGATTGTATAGATTTGCTTTTCAGTATGTTTCTGTTGCTATTAGATGAGCATGAGTAATATTTCTTTCTGAGCATTCAGTTTTAGATTTCTTCCAGTTACATGCATATTCGAGTTTTGTGAGTTAGATAGCGCTTACTAAGCATTCGCTTATAGTTTACATTTCCTCTTACTGCAGATAAAGGAAAGGAAAAGATATAGCAAAGGAAGACGGCAAGGAGGTGCGGATGGATGTGTGATGCCTGAACTATAGAAGCCTTGGGACCTAGTTCAGAAATTTATTAAGATTGCTATGTATTTAGACTATTGAAATTGTTTAGTCTTCCGCTGCCAGTTAATTGCATGTTTTGATTTTTTGAGAGTTTTAAGTATAGATATTTTCATGCGAACAATTTTAGTTAAAGTATAGTTAGTAGTCAAGTAACGCTCCGCCCTCACAGTCTAGTAGTGAGGAGGGTGGGGTGTTACATACTTGAAAGTTACGGGGCAAGCTATGGCCGCCCAAATTGCTAGACGTGAGCTAGCAACTGGCTAAGCCCCCGGTTGCGGCCACACAACTAGCCACGACCACGCTGCCAGCCGCATGCTGGCGGTCGAGAAAGGTGACGATCAAGTGTTAGTGGCTGGCAAATTCGCTAGCCAAGTGTTGTTGGCCGGCGAAACCGCCAAAACGCAGTTGCGACGGGTGAAACCGCCAGAACGCAGTTAGCGATGGGTTAAACCGCCATAACGCAGTTAGCAACGGGCGAAGCCACCAGAACACAGCTGGTGACAGGCAAAACCATTAGCATGCGAGTGGCAACGGCGAGGCCGCCAACATGCGGATGGCGACCAACGAAGCCACCAACATTCGACTGACTGTCAACGAAGCCGCTAGCACATGGCTAGCGGCCGGTGAAGCCACCAGCAAGCAGTTGGCGATCAGAGAAGTTGCAAGTATGCAGTTGGTGGCCGACGAAGGCACCAGCACACAACTGGCGACCAGCAAAGCAGCCAGCATGCGGCTAGCGGCCAATGAAGCCTCCAGCATGCGGCTAGCGGCCGACAAAGCCACCAGCATGCCATGGCGGCCGACAAAGTTGCCAGCATGCTGTTAGCGGTCGGCGAAGCCACCAGCAAGCAGCCAGCGGCAGGAGAAGGGAAGAAGGAGAGGCCACGACGGGGTTTACCGGAGAATTGCCAATAGATTTGGAAAGAAACAAGCACGTAAGGGAAAATCGATCCTATGCCCTAATTTTGACTAAGTGTTATCTACGGAATATAATTTCCGTCGGTAACCACGATCTTTCTGATGGAATTAAAACTCCGTCGGTAAACCGTTGGTAAACGTTGTGCCTTTGCAGGCCGATTAAAGCTTTACCGATGGAAATCATGTTCCGTCGGAGTTTTAAACGGAACTCGCATTCCGTCAGTATTTTTCAATGAAACATGATTTTCATCATAGAATACCGATGAAAATAATTGCCGTCGGGATTTCCATCGGTATTCTGGATAATTTTTATCGTGATAGTTCACAAACTAAAATCCTTTGCTGATAAATGTTCCTCTTCACCGAAGGCTTTACCAAGACACGTAGCCTTGAGAAGCAAACCTTTCGCACAACACCCCTTGTCGTTGAATTCTTTGATTTCCTTTGGACAAATATATACGAAGAGGAGTGAGCATTACTTCCACTCTCCCAATAATGTATGGAGTAACGGTACATTCCATTATTTAGTAAAAGGAATGGGCAAGTAACGCTCACTCTCTCAATAACATGTTTAGTAACTGCACATGGAGCCGTGAGCTCCGCTTTGGGGAGGCCATTGCGATGGCCACAAACCCCTCGCAATGAGCTATCAATTTAGTTACAAATCATGGCCTCCGACTCAGACTTGTCGTGAATTGCAGCCACAGAAGAGAAGGCGGTCCTTTTTATCTCCTTCCTCCTCCTTTCCTTCTCTTTTCCTTTACATTATTTTTCATTAATATCTTTTCCTCCTCTATTCGTGGTGAGTAAGCTGAGCCTCAATCATACAATGGTCCAGCAAACTGCTTCCATGGATGGATGCTTCAACAATGGGACCAAAACAAGAGGCCCGGAAGCCTCGATGCCCTTGCCTTGCTGAGAAAGCCACACAGTGCAGTGTAAAGCCTAAAAAGAGTTGGTGCCCAGTTGCTTTCCGAGGAAACAACATAATTGCTCACATTATTACTATCATGCTTGTCCATATCAGCAAACTGACCAAGAGTTTTATTTATTTATTTATTTATTTTAAGAAAAAAAAAAAGGGGGAAAAAAAAGCTCAACACAATCAAACATCAAATAATTAGGAAAATATTAGAGTAAAAATCAAAAGATTACACTTTTGTTTAAAAAATATTAGGGTAAAAATTAAAAAGACATTAGCAACTATAATTAATACTTTATCTATTTTCAATACTAATCAATATTATATTATAACAACATTTTAACTCATATCCATACTAATAATCAATATTATATTATAACAACATTTTAAATCTTATCCATACTAATAATATTGTATTATAGCAACTACAATTCATCTCTAATTAATACATATCAATATTATATTATATGAATAATAAACAATTTATTTATAATAATATTAATCAACATTTAATTATAAATGTCATGGATTATAATTAATGGATAGAAGAAAAATGAAGTCCATTTTTAAAAAAAAAAACAATATAAAGAACATCCTCATGACTTTTATCCAAAATATTAAATTAAAATATATCGAAAGATTGTTATTATGGCAAAACCTTTGTTCATAGTAACAAAAGATCTCTTACAGTAATAAACCCTCTTTAAAAGGGTTAAAAAAAAAAAAGGAAGATATGTGATGTAATATATAAAGGCTAGTGAACCTCTCGACTCTTAAAAGACGTCATATATCACTCGCTTTGTTAAAGTAAAAAAAAAAAAGTAAAAATAAATAAAGAAGGGTAGGCTTCTCAAAGCACCGCAGTTAAGCCGGCGACGACCTTGACGCCTGTTCTTGGCCTCGGCGGCGGCGGTTGCCACGGCGCCGCCGTCGGTGCACTGGAATCGAAGCTTTCCGAGGAGGTGTCAACGTCCGGGATCGGCTCGGTTGTTCCCTGCAGGATCGAGGCTGGGTACCCGGTGATGTTCTCGGCCGCGCTGCCCATGACCGGTTCGCGGTCGTCGTCGGGATTGGCTTCGGCTTCGACCAAGCGCGTGTAGGGGGAGATCCACTTGGCCCGCATGTAGTCGGGTTTGCGCCACGGAGGAACGTGGAGGCCCTTCTTCTTCAGGCTCTGTCGCGCTGCCTCCGAGACAACGGCGACGATCTGTTGCAGGCGGTCAGGCCGGCCGACGAAGAGGGGCGGAAGGTGATGGAGGACCGCGCGGTACAACTTGGTAGAACGAGCGATCTCGAACTCCGACCGGAAGTCGACGTCGACGAGGATGCGTTCGCCGCCGTCGATCACCACGTCGATGTAATCGTACTCTCCTGAAGTTAATCCACTCGTGAGCGGCGATGATCGGGGAAATTGGCTCAATAAGGCTTGTTCTAGATTAGGGAAGGAGCAGAAGAGTGATTACCTGCGTGAAAGGAGGGCTTTCTATCCCACTTGGACTTGCAAATGGCAGCGTCGTAGCCGAGCAATTGCAGACCTTCGACCATGATCCTCCGGCAATCGCCCTTGCACTTCGAATGCTTGGCTTTCTCCATGATTTTTGATGCGTCGGCCAAAAGATTCCTCTCGGCGACGCTCGCGCAGAGGATCAATCCCTAAGAAACCTCCCAATTTTAGTTGGAAAATCGACATCGAAGAGAAGATCCAAGATCGCAACTTTTTGTGCGGATAATTTATTGTGTCGAGTAAGAAAGACCTACCTTGATAAACTCGGCGGCATCGGTTGGGGTCGGATGATCTCCGCCACCGCGGATATCCATGTCGTCGTCGGAGCTATCATCGTACTTACCATTGAAGCAGTTACATCTGCCGCGAGGCGGCCTTTCGTTTTCCCCATCCTCCATGAAGCCGAGCACCATCTTGTCCAAGCACACGGAGCTCGGCTCCACCTCAACGACGTCGTCCGTCCGCTCCCTCTCCCTCCCATCGCTGGGCTTCTCCGCCACGGAGATCCGCATCACGCCGGGGAACTGCCGCTCGAAGAGCCTCTTGAGCCGGGACTTAGGAGCGGGCTTGGCCAGGTCGATCCTCGCCGGCGCTCTCCCGTCGATGGGTTGAACTTTCATCTGGAACGGCATGGCGCTGGCGATCATAGAGTCCAGACCTAAACTTTCCTCTCCCCTTCTCACCCTGAGCTACTGCACACTACCACTCCATCTCTACAACACTCAATTATCACAAAGCCACAAAAGAGGAAGGTGAAATCGAGGAAGAAATGGACGATCCCAAATGCCAATACAAATTCACGACGCCCAAAATTTCACAAAATGAAGCAAAGACCAGCGATCGGAGATTCTAGTTAGAGAACGTTAACAGTAATCATCGCCCCAATAATAGAACCTGAACAGCCCAACGCCTGCAGGTGTTGCTCCTCTTCCGTTTTCCTAATTTGAACCGATCACTGCGACAGACTCGATAAAAACACAAAAAAAAAAAAAAGTGCGCTTTTGAGCTTGCGGTTACTATAATGGCCTCCCCGCCGGGATCGCCGCCGTAGATTCCGCCTGAAAGATGATTTCTTCCCTGTCCTGCATCGTCTAAGACAGGAGTTTGTCCTCTTCGGAAGGCGGAGGAAGCGGGGTCGAGAAAGAGAACGGCGATGGTGTTTAAAACAGAGAATGCGAAGGGAGAGGAAGAGACAATTTCACCGCTACGACGTCACCAGCAATTGTACCCAATTTTGTATTGGTTCAGTGGGTTGATAGTGTGGACCCAATAATATCGTTGATCGGGTACATTGCCTCTTGTATGGAGCGGTTTCGAATTCGATCCTCGATCGCGACGCGTGTGCTCCTTTTTTTTCTTCAAATGACTAAAACACCCGAAATTTTCAGATAATTTCGTTCGACCGGCTGTAAAAAACCCGAAACTTTCTTGCAAATTCCTAAAATACCATCACTTTGTCGGTTACTTATGAACATCCATGCCACAATGCACCTGGCCTTAGCGCCGGGAACAAGTATGAGACTGGTATTTTAGTAATTAAATACAAAGTCAAGGGCTGATATTAAACCCAGAGCGGTTCGGGGACCGCGGGCGCGGATGGAAAAGCGTGCGTACGGACACGGGGCTGACACGTGACTCGCTTCTTTGCATGGCAACACCAGTTTGAATCCCTTCATGCATACTCTGTGAGAGCCGTGAAGTCCTTCACGTACAGTCTTGTAGATACTAATTGGATTTAACTAATCCAGTAATTTTTTATGTAAGTAAATAGAAAAATTAGTTCTAATGAAAAATCATTAAAAAAAAATAAAGTTAAATTCATTTTGAAATTAACTCGGGCTATCGACGCGGGACAACGACTACTATTGACTGGTCTTATAGATTCTCCTACTTGTTTATTTATTCTTACACGTCGGCGAGAAAGCTCTGCCGGTAAAGAATGAAATGATTAATCGAGAATGTCGACATCTTTGTGGCTTGATGCATATCCAATTAATAAGTCGGAGACAGACTGTAACGAGTTTACCTGTTGACTCGGTCAGTTCTTGGCTCGGCGAGTTCACTCGGACTCTGCATTACTACTAAATCTGCTCATCTAGTTCTTGGCTGTTTAGTTGATGAAAAGGATATCGAACAATAGTTCTACTACAAGTGTCCTAGAGGCCATTAAAGCCACACAGATATCTTCGTAACTCTATCTGATTTAACTTACTGGCCAAGTAAACGTCGATCCAAATTAAACCTGAACCGCAGATCCAAGAACTGGGCCACAGCAGCACCTGCAGACAATAAATACATGATATTTTGAGTCGCCTGGGCCCCGTCTTGTATTCAAAATTAAAATTAAATGACGCCAATCAATAATTTATCTATGGCTTTAAATGGGGGCATCTAACTGTCCTCAGATTATATATAAAAAATGGTTTATCCTTCAAATTATTGGATATGGTCTTCACCTTCCCCAGCATAAGGTATTTAGAAGTCCGATGTGGTGATCAAGGGAGGCGAATAAGTGTAGATCAAAGGCGGAAATAATAGTTGGTATGGTGGTTAAAGTCAAGACGGTCAAAGGAAGAAAATCGTCGGTTGATCAAAGTCGGCCGAGGAGGTGACAATGTACTAAGCGGGTATAAAGGATCCCGATCGACACATAGGCTCATCTAAGCAGATTGTTCATACGGGCAGGACGCCTATTGATCCTGCCCTGAAGCTGAGTAGATGGCCAACGGGTAATAACGTGACGTGGGTCTTCGTCTGCAGTGAAAGTGCTCCGCTTCTGCAATCACAAGTCGTTAGTGCCAAACCGGGAAGGGGTTCCCGGCGACGGACCTCCGACGGTCAAGTCACACAACAACCGATGGAGAAAATAGAGCAAGTAAAGAAGTGAATAGTGGTGCCCAAAAGACGTCTGCGCGTACCTCCGCGGATGGCCACCTCCCCCTTATATAGAACTTCGACGGGCTGACTGCACACTTCCCGGGCAGACACACATTCCCAAAATTTCCCCAAAAGCTAACATCGAGAAAGGGTCCCTGACGTCTTACAGTAACGGGGCGAACACATCCCTGTCAAGGCAGTGGAATCTTCTCCCGTACGATTTTCCGTCCATCAGCGTCGTCAGCCAACAGCATCGACTCCCAAAAAGATGTTGGCACGTATCCCCGGTCTAATTTGTCGGTCGTTAGTCTGATTGAACTTCCCTTGATCGTCCTGACCAGCCAATTCCCTAACCTCTTACGAGTATATCAGAGCCGATCAGCGTGAGTGACTTTGGTTTCAGTGCGTTGCAGGCTAACCCAACCCTTCTTGAATTCTTCCGGCCGATCGGCCTGTATGGGCTTCCGCTCGGCTAGTCCCTTAACTGACCACCTCTTGATTTTGACGTCCACCTAAGCGTTGAACTTCCTGGGAGGTGGGCCCTCCTAGATTATCACCGGATCACCTATATAAAAGATATCAGTTGTTCACAATTGTGATTAAACGAAGGCTAGTCCGACTGGATCACCTATCTGGCTGGACGAGCAACACCCTACTGAGCCGAGCGATCTTAGAGAAGAATAGCCTTGAGCGATCGGGCGGAGAATCCTGGCCGAACGGCTCCCCCGCTCGACCTAACAGTGGGACAACTCATCATATCCTTCTGGAAGTTAGTGCCGCTAACAACAGGACATGGTCAATAAGCAAATCGTACAACGAAAGTTTCTACTATCATGTCAAGGATTTGCACATCTTGTTAAGAAATGATATCAGAGACACTTTACTGGCATGTATTTTCATAGGACAGTTGGGAAAATATGCACACGCTTTGAGAAGCGTGTACGTCTGCTACCAGAATACTATATAGGGGGGGTCCATGCACCAATAGAGGTATGCGTTATTTGTGCTTGAGCTCTCATTATTGCTACATTTCTCCGTCATCTTTTTATTATTTTGATAATTGACTTGAGCATCGAAAGGTAACGTTGGGAACTCCTTCCTTGACTCGGCATTAACATTCTTTGTGTTACAGAGCAAAGAGGAATTTTTATATGATCAACTGAAGAGCCACATCCCAACCAACTTAGCTATCTTTTCTGACATGATCAAATTCCATTCAAAATTCTTGCTTTGTTTTGAGAATTATAGTTTAGATTTCCATCTGTTATCAAATGCATATATACTACAAAATTGCATAGAAATAAATTCTATCATTTAAAGAATCACCTCAAGCCTAAATCAAACAAAGGATGAGAGCATGCAACTTTATGTTTAATCAAGCTACACCCACAAAAGATGATGCCAATGTCAGTTGGGGCCACCTGTTTTATCAGGGTTGCCTTGTGCTTATCAGCTACATTGTTTCATGATTTTTAGAGGAATATGACAACATGATTAGTCCACCATATCTGTGTGTTATTTTTTCTTTTTCTTTTGCTCGGAAGAAAGCTTGTTGCTTTTGTAGGCAACAATGGAAACAAAGAAGGCACTCACCATTGCACTAAGCACTGAAAATGACATGCGATGCGATCAGGAGCGATTTAAGAAATTCTGTCAACATTTACTTTGAGGGCTATGACAATTGATAACTGTGTTTTGCTAAAGGTATTGATCTTTAGGAAAATGCAGTCTAAGTTTAGTCAGTGAGCAGATAATGCAGGCTGCAGAACACAGATTTACTCCTGATTCTTGTGTTGGTGGTCCTCTTTCACATAATGCAACATAGTTTACTCGACCATTTTCTTTAGCTTTGGAATATAAACATGATGGTGGGGCGGCAAAAAAGACTACAGAAATCACACGGCAGGTTGAAAGTAAATTTAATGCATGCTAAGGCAAAATGGCTGGTATTCAAATCTAATGATGCTTTAAGAGAAAAGAGAGTGACACAAGTCCTAATGGCTTTGCTTCTTTCTTTTTACTAAGAAAAAACACAAGGTTAAAGTCAGAAAATTACCTTCACTCCTGTTGAGAGTCCTTTGGTGGATCCCTTTCAAAAGTAAAGTGAGAATTGAAGCATCCAGCTGTTTCTAGTAGCAATATGACAGCAAAAGAATTAGTCAAATAAGGGAAATGCAGTCTCTAATTCAAATTCTGTGTATTTGTTAATTTCATAGAAATTTCCAATTGTAAACTCCATGTCCTAATTGAAAGGAAATGTTCTTTTTCTTTTTTAAAGAAAGATGGCAAATTAAAGCCTAGCGTTCCAACTTTTGACTTGGTTTCCCTTCCACTGCATTTCCTCAAATTCTATTTCTTAATTGTTGTCTAGATTTCCTAGTATATGTTCATTTTTAACCTTAGATCTTCTTCAAAGAATTGGGGACAAGGCTGTTGAACATCCATGATCATCAAGTCGAAACAAAAGCCATGTTTGCATATGCAACCTTGTAGAACAGTCTCCAAGGAAAATGTAATAAAATACACTCTGGTTTCTGGAATTCATAAAAAATGATGTCTTACATTCTGGTCAATATGCCAAACAAAATAGTCTATCAAAAAACTAAGCTAGAAATCTGCTCTACTTGATATAGGATAAACACCAAACATTTGGCAAAGTCAAGGAGGCAATAACCACTTGCAGAAGAGATTAAATTAATTGGGCAATTGCCACCAATCACATTGGACCACCCTATTTGTGGGAGAATGACATGCCTATATATTTATTTCAGACCTTCAAGTAATAATACAGCTTTCCTTAGAACAAAACAGAGTGCATCGTTTTCTTTATGATGCTGAAGACAAGCAGAAGTTAGATAACTTAGATGCCAAGTTGGTCAACAGAAATAGAGATTCCTTGGTAGTTGATTCAAAACTATATTTGATAATAAACTGTGAAAAAGAAAAGATTCAACAATGCGATGGATCATTAAATTGTCAACAGGGCATAGGCCATTCGAATCAAATGATTCTAATGAAGAAAGATAATATGGAAAGAAGGGAAGTGCAGCAAGAGATACATGCTTGCTCTAGAGACAAAAAAAGGGTGGTTAATTGATTCTCAAAACTACAGCCTGCTGCCTTGTGTTATAGCATTGAGATTTTTATTAGGTTCAGTTTAGCTTCATGAGATCATATACAAGGACTACTGTTGAAGGGGAAGTTCAATTATTCAAATATAATTATGACAGATCATGAGATGCAGGCATTTGAGAATATACATTTATACAGGTTCTGCCAACGAAAGAATTTCTTGTCGAAATTCTGATTCCTAAATTTTGGTAGTGCCGTAGAGAAAAAGAAAGTTTCACCTGAGATATAAGGCCTAGGCACAAAAAATAAGCTTAGGAATTATTTACATCTCTTTTACATCATTTTCGTTATTTTAATTCAATTCAGAGAATTATTTTTTATTTTTTTATACTTTTTTATTGATAGGCTACGAATTCGGAACAAAAACATAGTTAAAAACTCTTAGAACGAGAGTTCATAGCAAGGAACACATTCTGACCGTGTCCCATGGCACAGTCGTGTTCGAAGATATAGTCTCCGACACGGCCAACATGGCCAAGTTGTGCCCACAGGCACGACCGTGTCGCATTCTTGCCAGATTGGCGTGAAACATCAAACTAAACTTTAAATAGGCATAACTTTTTATTGGTGCAGAGAGCACTAGACGATCAAACCTGTATTTTGATAATGACAAAAGGGATCAAAATTAAGCTGTCTTGTTGTCTAATAAGGTGAACTAAGTGTGTAGGAAAGTTACGTTCTAAGTGATCTTAGGCAAAGGAAAGTCCTAACTGCGGTTAGGCAACGAAGTCCTCATCCGGGGGACTGGGCGAAGTCTTGGCGAGTCGAGAACTTTGAGTGAAATCCTAGAGTCGAGGACTCTAGATGAAAATCTTAGCGGTCACGGATATTAGGTGGAAGACTGGACGGGTCGTCGAACAGTTGTTCAACATGAAGTCCTGAAGTCTCAGGCGCCGAACAAAAATCCAGACGGTCTGGAGGATCGGTCTAATAAAAGATAATTTTTCCTGAGAATAGTAGATAAGGATGTTTTCTCTGAAGAGGGAATAGTAGGCGTCGATCCGACCTAGAGTTTCAGCAAAACTCAAAATCAGGATCGGACCGTTCGAAGACTGTCAAAAATTATCATTATTTAAAAATCATTTGCTTGGACTAAACTTGTTTTGCAAAAATAGAAGTTGACAGAAAATGGTGGCCCGGGCTCCCGGAAGGAGTCTGGGCGCCCGAAGTTGCTCTAGGCAACCTAGGCAACCGAGATGCCTTCACCGAGCAGCAACCCGGGTGAGGTTCAGGCCAAGCCCCCTCGTGGTCCAGGCGCCCGGAGGTGCTCTGAGCTCCCAGACGACCAAAATTCATCTTTTTGCCGAGCTAGAGCACGAGGGTTGGTCGGGTCTATGTCACGGTCAGAGCGCCCGAGGGTGATTCGGGCGCTCGGAAGTGGATAACCTTTGTTGGATCGAGTTTCAACGAGAGCACGTCACGTTAGTACAATCCAGGCGCCCGGGAGACTTCGACCAATGACTCAACAACAACATTCTGAACAACTTTCTCTTCTTCGTGCTGCTCAGAAAATGCCTCCTCAACATCCGAAAACTGCTCCGACGATGACTACGCTGAAGATCTAATCCTCCAAGTCGTCGGTATTATTTTTATTCAAGTTACTTGTGTTCCAATTATAATCATCTATTGTAACTTTCTGATTGATTATTATTTGTCCAACGAAAGGACCCTCACATACAAGCTTAGGAGTAGGAGTCGTCACAGGATCCGAACCAAGTAAATCTTGGTCGAGTTAGCATTGTTCTTTTGTCTCTTTCTTTATTCAGCTGCCTTTACTCTCTTTCTGATTGTTTTAAAACGAACGTAAAAGTCACAAGCGCTATTCACCCCCTCCCCCCTCTAGCGCACATCTCGATCCTACACTTTTAACTCAGGATGAATCAACTAGCTTACAACCTATCAAATCGAAGATAATTCTATGATCTACAAGTTTTGTTTAGGGTGGAACCCGTAAAACCACGTTTGAAGGGCCGAAAACATTGTTTTGGTGGTGTCTTGACAATTTAGAAAGGATTCAACATATTTGGAAGGCTTTGGAGGCTATAAAAGAATTTATAGGGCAATTGTTTAAGGCATGAAGGGGTTCTTCCCTCCATAAGAGGAGGGTTTTCCCGTGACAAGGAGCCTAGGAGTGTCATTTCAAGGAGCTGTCGAAGTTTACATCCACCTAGGAGCCTAGGGGTGTCAAGGAGCGCTCTCTCTCTGTTTTGAGTTGAATGCTTGTTTCATTGTTTTTCGATTGTAACTCTATCTCCATGGAATAGTACTCTAGATTTTAGGACGAGGAAATAACCTAATGTATTGTTAACAATAATTTTATATGTCTATTTATCTTTCTTTATTGCATTAGATATATTTATTTAATGACATGGTTTTATTGCGCATACACGATTATGATACTAACCATTCATCACTATATCTCAAGTGACGCAGAGAATGACTGAAAGGTGAACTCAAATCTTCACCCATAAAAGCCAAGACATGAAGGATTGGTCACAAAAGTAGTCCAAACTTTATGAGGGTACCATTGACTATCATAGAACTTAATGAGTTTATCTCGACTTAGCATCATAAAATAAGGGATGGCATGTAGAGGAACTTTCATGAGAAAGCAATCACTTTAGTAAAGACACATTGAAAGTAGGTATCGTATTTAGATAGATACATCGATATAATTTTAAAAATTTATATTGATACTTCAAAATAGACCATCTGTATACGAATAAATATTAATACGAAAATAAATAATACTCAAGGTCTCAACGGTCATCGGAAGCAAAATTAAAATCCTAAAATTATTCTCTAAAATTTTAAATTTCTTTATTGACTTCTCACACATTTTTTATTTATTTTATTTCTTTTGACGTGCACGATTTTCGCACATCACTATTTCAAAGAGGGCGACGTTTTGTCATATATGACAAAGATGACAACACAATGAAACATCATGAACAGAGGTGCCCACAAAAGTCCAACGTTGAAAGAGAAAAGAACCAGTAAATGCAGCATTGCAATATATCACTATCCTGAATTCCTGATAGTTATATTTGAAGGATGCCTTCTTCAGAAGAGTTTTAAGTCTGACTTTCCATATCAAAACAAGAATGCAAAGTATGACGTTCCAGTTGTGATTACCTTGCCTGATGTAAACTTTAATGTTAGAATAAAAGCAATATTCTAGAGACAACTCCCATCTTGGAGGATAAGAACAAGAGATATGAACAAAGCAGTTGAGAATTTATTGAGGTGTTAAGCTAGCAAAGTTGAATTAAAGGGGAAAAAAAGAAACTAGAAGACAACAGCTCACCCCACGGTGCAATTAAGTCATATATTAACTTGCAATAACTTCTCAAGCGATCGGAGAAATACAAAATGCCATGCTCTTCTATGACAAGATAGCCGAAGATCCAAAGGTAGTGACACCAAAAGAACGATCTTAAAAATCTCCAAATCAGCAACTAGATATATGGTTTACTAGGAGGTCAAATGACCTTATGGTCATACTTGGAAGCAATTTAATTAATCCAGAACAAAGAAAATGCCATAATTATTCCAGAGAGTTTACTTAACTCCTTTATGAAAGCATACTTTTTTTTTACAAATGAAGAACTTTACCGGAGCATTTACCAAATAATGCAGAGCAGAAGCTCCAGTTCTGGCGATGTTAAATACCGCATTAGCCACAGACGTGATATCAACAATTCAGAGTGGAAAGAAGCCCAAGAGCTCTTAATCATTAAGATCAAATGTCATAATTTAAATTCAAAACATCATATGTGATGCGTGATCCAGCAAAAATATGAAGTGAACATATTTATGTTTAAAGGATATAACAAACTGCCAAGCAAGAATGCCATCAGCACCAAAACTTCATAATCGGATACACACTAAGACACACCAAGGCAAAGACAAACATCCTCCTAGGGGACGTTCATCACTTGAATGGATAGCAACTGATCTGACAAAGCAATCACTAAATCACCAGATTGGATCATTCCTCTGGCCTTGAGCAGAGCAAAAGTACGGTTAAGATTACTCTCCATGTCACCAGAGAAACTAAGACGGAAGGGTATTAAACCCCACTGTAGATTCAATCGCCTCCTTACAGATGTTGAGGATGTAAATGCAAAGATTGGACAATCAGGGCGGCACCGTGATAGCAGAGAGGCCATATGACCAGTCGTTGTAAAAACAAAGACTGCATCCACTCCCAAGTTGTTAGCTGAAATCACGATTAACTTGGTCAAAATAAGTAAACAGTGAAAATATGATGGAACTGGGAATGAATATCAGAACCAAAAGTTTAATATCATCAGGTGAGAAATTCCTTAATTCCTGACAAAGTTATCTTGGGTTCGAAAAGTCATCCGTGCAAAGGGTCTATTGACCACTTCAAATAATATCTTCAAAAAAATTCAGGTGGAACTGTTGACACTTGGACCAATGATTAAGTATCACAAGATAGAATTTAATTCCATATGTAGTCTTTAACAGGGAAACTTCTAAATGATTTAGTCAAGGAAAGTTAAACATAACGATGCCAGCTTGAACTGAAAACGATGAAGGGGGAATATAATTCCATATGTAATCTTTAACATGGAAACTTCTAGATGATTTATTCAAAGAAAAGTTCAAACATAATAATGTCAGCTTGAACTGAAAAAGAGAAGCCAATGTGCTCAAAAACTTTCTATTTTGGTGCCTGTACATTTCATTGTTACCTAGTCCTTTTTTGCACTTTTTTTTTCTAGATATAATCAGTTAAATACAATATTGCTCTCCTAATACCATAATCTTGAAAATAACAGGTTAGTGAACCCGTGAATAAGCTAGATGTAGGCCGGCCCATGGAATTTAAGTTTGAATTGTACCAAATTTAATTGGAACTAATAAATAGAGAAAGAGTACCAGAACTTAACATGTGAAACTAAGTTAGGTAAAGAAATTTCCTTCCCAAACCTCCATGTGTACTAACTTGTAATCTCTATATGATAAAAGCATAGAAGAGAAAGAAAACTAAAGCAAGAGAAAAAAATTGATCGAAAAGAGAAATTAATGATTCCAAGCAATCAAGAATTACTATGAAGCAGAGGTAGTTCTGGTAAGTAACAGTCATATTTCAAATGACTAGGATTTCTCATGATCACATGCTACCTGGTCCTTTCCAGCTATCTATGAAAAAAATTGGGGGAATTACTAATTTGAAACTGAACTGAAAGGTTAAGAATGCACGAAACAGAAAAAATTAACCAAATGACAATGAGGTGCATAGTTCATGTCCTAGATTTGTAAACCTATTCCAAAGACAAAAAGAACTAGAACCAAGTAGGCTATGACTGACAATATTTGCACAATTACAGATTTACAATATACAGTTGACAAAACCGAAAAGAACTAGAATCATGTAGATTATGATTAACAATATTTGCAAAATTACATATTTGCACTATGCAGTTGAAAAAGTCAGGTTTGCATAAAACACCTCTTAACAGTGTAAGGTCTATGGAAAGAGTTAATGTGCATGGCCTACCAACAGCATTACTAGAGAGAGTGAGGCAGAAATCATAAATTAAGATGCTTACCCATTTTGGCAGCAGAATTGCAAATTTCCTCGATGATTTTGTCAGAGAAAGAATTTGCAACAATGGGAAGTTCCATAGCCTCATGGCGCTTCTCCTCTCTCCACCATCTTTCAATACGCAGGCTGACACTTCTAAGCACAGCCAATGCCTTATCTGGATATTGGCCCATAGCAGACTCGCCTGAGAGCATCAGAGCATCTGCTCTCTGCCTAACTGCCTCTGAGACATCAGCAACTTCAGCTCTAGTTGGTGTAGGATACTCAATCATGGAATCAAGAAGCTGAGAAGCTACAATTACAGGCTTGTTTAGCTGCCTGCACGTCTTGACTATTCTTTGCTGAGATGAAGGAACTTCTTCCAGTGGAATTTGAGCACCCATATCTCCTCTAGCTACCATTGCCCCATCTGATGCAAGAATAATGGCTTCCAAGTTTTTTAAGGAGTCAGCACTCTCAATTTTTGCAAGGACTGCAATTTCTCTGGAACATAGTTTGAAAGATCGTGTCAAACTGTATCTAAGAGAAACTTACAAGCAGACGAAAAAGGAAGAAAGAATAAACTCATATTTCATTATGTTATGATCAACAGGCAGATAGATTTATATTGTTTTGTTATGAAACTCAACAAGTTGTTGAACTCCCTTAAGGGAAAGTTTTCCCAATTGATCATCCAATCCAAGTAAACAGACATCGTATCATACCTTTTACAACCATAGGCTGATCATGTTAAAGAATATTTTATTCCCTTATCATGAATCATCCCCTCACTGACACTTGAATTATCCAACTGACATATTAGCAACATTAACTTTTAGGAGGCATCATAATCATCCATGATCCATCAGAATTTTAAAGCATGTTTTGGAGAAAATATTACATATGATCATCCACATGTCCAATGGTCTACCACAAATGCACTTGGCATTACTAGGCGGTCTACTTCATGTAATTGATCCACTACACATATGCCAATTGATTAGAATGCCTACATGCTCTTAATTCTTACCCTTTCCATGTTTGAGGTTCTGTTCCATAGAAAAAGGAAATTCAAGGCTAAATTCCTTGGAAGAAACATAAACAAATAGCATAAAAGATGATGGAAAGTAGACTATTAAATTAATTGTTATTTAACCATGAAATCTCTTTAAGTTAAATAGTTCAGAACCATTATAATCTTGGTAAAGGTCATAAAAAATCTGGTTTGTGTTGCAAATTTGAAATATACACTATTTATGAAATTGTACATATAAGAGCTTATAAAATAAAGAACTGAAAAGGATAAGAATAAATAAGGTTTGAAAATAGACCAGCTAAAAAGGGTCTCACTTTTCATAAGGTTTGAAATCTTGAGCCGTACAAGAGTTTCAACATTTAACTAGAGGTAGTAGAATAGTAGGGGTGCAGTGCTGTGTTGGAATGCTAACGATTGGTGTCAATGGCAAATTGAAGGTGAATGCGGGAGAACAAAAAAAAGAAAAGACAACTATGTACCCATAAATTTAAAGTACTATTTCATACCAAAGTTTTATACCAGAGAAAAGACATCTCATAGTGTCTCTAATACAGGAGGATCCGAAGATTTTTATTATTATTTTTAGTAATTTTCATCCTTTTGGTATTTAAAGTATTTTTGACAATTTCTATCTTTTATATTTTTTTTGGATTTTAAATCCGTTTAGATATTTTAGGATTGTGAGCCTATTAATAATTTTTACTTTTTTCTAGAATTTCTTTCCTTTCTTTACAAGATATGAATTGTGGTCTATATGTTAGGATTTCTTATATTAGGATGTGGAGTATATATAAATATATATGAAATAATCATCGATTATTAAATAAAATTTCCTTTTTTTTGAAAAATCTAGAGGACGATAATTTCTCTTTTTATCGTCTCCTCAATTCTCTCATTTTCGTCAGTCCTCAGGATAATCGTTATCCTATTCGGTGGGTTTCGATTAAAGAAGTCGAGCATCAAATCCAATGGAAGATCATGGTTGTGCAAGGTAGGTTTTGATGGAGTCTCGTATCGTGGTCATATCACCCAAGACAAGATTGAGGATTTATAGAGGCAAATCGCAGATTTAACCCAGCATGTCGTAGCGGCGACGTGACATCTTTAAGATCTCAGATCGAAAATTTGAATCTACCTTTAAGAACCCTTATCAGCACGAACATCGTGGTAGGAAGGAGACTTATAGAGGCCTAATTTTTGGATTAATCTGTCCGTATTTTCTAGTACGTTACCACAAAGGGCTTTATTGATTGGATCAACAAAGTGGAGAGAATTTTCTATTATGAAGAAGTTTCAGGTAAAAGTAAAATTAGTTGTCTTCTAGTATTGGCATGGTGGGAGCACTTGCGATGCTTACAAGATCGACAAGGCAAGGCCAAGATCAGAAATTGGGAGAGGATGAAAAAAAAATAAAAGATCACTTTCTTCTCTTTGATTATACTCAAACTTTGTTCTAGGGACGATTAGGTTTTGCCATAGACGACGTAAGCTTCGACGCCAGAGATGACCTCGACAAATTCAAAGATGATTTAGAGGAGAAATTTGACCTAGAAGTTGATGAACCTGACATGCTGCAAGCTGTGGAAGATTGCTATAATTGAAGAGGAATCTCAATCTCAAATTGGAGACGAGGCCGAGGCAACTAATGATCCAATTTATGACGAAGACGAGACCGAGTCAACTAATGTTCTAGTTTATGATGATGAAGGAGGTAATGCCGAAGACAATAGCGAGATCGACCCGCCTGACACCTTCATGGAGGGGATCCAAGAGGAGATCTAAGTTCCACCTCCCGCCTCTGCAAAGCCGAAGGACCGAGGTGACAATTATGATTCGGACAAGGAGGTGTATGCTACAGCCAAAGCTTTGGCCCAATCCTAGAATATTTCAGCCGACGGATGTGGTGCTTGTGTTGCTTCTCTTAGCTTTGACTGGACTTGCTGGATTTATGCAAATAGGACTCAGAGTAAACATAAGGGAGCTGAGAAACTGAATTATGTCTGCCAGCATGTTCTCACAAAATCAGCCCCACACAACTTTGATTATTCCAAGTCAATCTCAGGAAAATCTCATCTATTTCATGATGAAAAATTACCATCCTTCTTCAGAAGGTTGTCATGGTCTCCTCATTGAACCTTTTTAATAATACCTGCATGGGATTGCATTGCATCAGGTGTTGATGGAGCCATGGAGGTGAGCTGGTTATTTGGAAGCTACACCTGACAAATGATAGTCAATCTTGGAAAGTGCACAAGACATTTTTAATTCATCGGAAAGGTGTTCTTGACCTTGAGTGGTCTCCTGATGGAGAAAGTTTGATTTCTGGTTCAGTTGATAATTCTTGCATAATATGGGATGCCAATAAAGGATAGGTCCGTCAAATGCTGGATGCGCATTTGCATTATGTTCAAGGTGTTGCTTGGGATCCTTTCGGACATTATGTTGCTTTGTCAGCATTATGGAAAAGAAAGGATGACCAAAGAGCTTTATCTTATGCTGAGAGGAGTCTTAGGATCGTTTATAGGCATATCTCCAGCCACATTATGAAGGGTAACCTGTATCTGTCATTGAACCGGCCAGATGCTACAATCACTGCTTTCAGAGCAGCTCAAGAATTAAGATCTGATTTTCATTCATACCAAGGTCTAGTCAGTTCATATCTTGCTCTCGCAAAAAACAAGGAGGCATTTTTTACTGCATGGGGAGCAATGAAAATAATAACTCAGTCTGCAAAAGCTCTCAAGTTGGTTGGAGATGTTCATGCTAGCAGTTCTAGTGAGAGAAAGAAGGCAAGAATGTTCGACAAATCTGCTCTACTACTTGAACCTGGCTTTCTAGAAGCTGCGTTAGCATTGGCAGAGTGGCATGTTGTTGATGGACGTCATAAAGATGCCATCTTGAGAGATATGTTAAAGAGGCTACCGAGTTCATCAAAAAGATGTCATTTGAGCCAAACGTTAAGGTGTGGAGATGTCATTTGAGTCAAACGTTAAGGTGTGGAGATGTCATTTGAGTCAAACGTTAAGGTGTGGGGCGCGCTGCTCAATGGAGCAACGGTACATGGTGATGATGAGCTCGGGCATTTTGCCTTTGAACATCTGCTGGAGAGTGAGCTTGGGTGCAAAGGGAACTACCTTCTCATGGTGAATTTGTACTCCAAGGTTGTGAGATGGGAAGAAGTGAGGGAGTCGGTGGAGAAGTGCTTGAGGGATGCGAAGATGGACAAAAACAACGTCCACGATGTCATGCTCATCAACGGATCAACGGGGATTCCCAAAATCCAACAAATGCTAGTAGATTTTATCAATTTAGTGTCAGATGATCTTCCTACTAGGCTACCACCTAACACTACTCTAAATTCGAGGACAAGTTCTTTTAACCCAGGGTGACTGATATTGGAGGATCTGAAGATTTTTTATTATTATTATTTTTGATAATTTTCATCCTTTTGATATTTAAGGTATTTTTGATAATTTCTATCTTTTATATTTTTTTTGGATTTTGAGTCTGTTTAGAAATTTTAGGATTGTGAGTTGGTTAAAAAATTTTCCTTTCTTCTAAAATTTCTTTCTTTTCTTTACAAGATATGAATTGTGATCTATATGTTAGGATTTTTGTCATGTCTTTGTATTTTAGGGTGCGAAGTCTATATAAACATATGTTTAACTGTATGAGGAAATAATCCTCGATTATTAAATAAAATTTCCTTTTTTGGAAAAAATCTAGAGGACTTCTTGTTTTCTCCTCAATTCTCCGTTCGAGGAGTCCGCTCCCTTATAGTAACTTGGAAAGAAATGAGCGAAGAAGTATTAGGTGCTTACTATTCTAGATTATTTTATTTAATCTTTGGCATATTTTATAAAGCACACCCTTGCTATTTTTTCAAAAGTGCACTAGCTTTTGACATGGTTTTTTGTTCAAAAAAACATGCCACATGCTAGTTTGCAAATCAGCTTGAGCGGTCAAAATCACAAATTTACATACAATTAATGTTTAAAATAGCCAAATTAACCATTGCAGCAAAAGGTAAAGTCGTCACTAGCCAAATCAACGATGTAGAATGGAAGGTGGACAAAAACATAGTTTTTGATCAAAATATTCTACAAGTTCATCTACAAATCAATTGCAATAAATTTTGTGCATTTTTGCCATTCAAGAACCGAGTTGTAAATTAGCATGTCAGGTTTAAATCACATTCACCAAACTGATCATATTAGGTTTGGAGATTCTAAAAGATATAACTTTTGTTCGAAAAAAAATGTTGTAAGCTTGATTTGCAAATTTGCTTGCAATACATTCTGTGCATTTTTCATGTAACAAGCTGATTTGCAAAAAAACTTGTGGGGTCAAATATGCAAATTCATGTACAATTGAGGTTAGATATCCCCCGAATAGGCTATATTAGGTTGAAAGTCGCTCAAAATATAAATTTTGACCAAAATAACATGTCACAAGCTAGATTAGCAAATCAGCTTCCTCATTGCATTTTTCTAAGTGTAATTTAGGAATCAAAATAGAGCTGGGGTGTGATTTGGTAAAAGAGATATATCAGGGTGTGATGTGGTAAACTCGCCTAAAGCCTTAAACTGAATGTCTAGAGAAATTGCTGTCATATTTATAATATATTTAAGAGGGCAAAGGGAAAACTACAGAAGACCCTATTTAACATTTTTATATATTTGCTACAAATGGACTTGTAAAATCTAAAAAAGTTCAGGGCATAATATGGCAAGTAGTCCAGCATCTTTAAATCTTTATGGCACGTGGCCACTACCATTAGCAAAATAAGGAGTCATAGAAATAACCTATTTATTAATAGCAGTGTTCGAAATTGCGCCCTAGGCGGCCGCCTAGGCATTGTGCGGTAGGATGCCGCGCCGGAAACCAGCGAGGCGGAAGCCCTAAGCGGCTAGGCCGCCTAGGCGGTCCTCCGCGGGCCTAGCTTTTTAAGGCATGTTAAACCCGTTTTTTAGGTATTTGCCAGGCGTTCGTTTGTTTCATCGCCCCGACTCTTCGTCTTCCCTGATCGCGTTGCTTCCGGTAAGTTTTTTTTTTGTTCATTTATGTTTTTTTGTTTCTCAAATCTTCGTCGCGGCAACACCGGACGCATCGCAAGTGTCAGACGCTGCCTGAAGCGTCGTCGGACGCGCTGTACGCGTCTGGCGTTGCTTCGAGCAACGCCGGTAGAGTCGCGATGCTTCTGGCTGTGCCAAAAGCTTTCCGCGCGACGCTACCGGCGCCGCTTGAAGCAACGCCGGACTTCACCGGGCGCATTGGACTCGTCCGGTGAAGCTTCCGACAGCGCCGGAGCCCTCCCGCGAGCCGCCGGTGGCGGCCTGTGGCGTCCGCGCCGTCGCGCGAGTCGCGAGACTCGCGACAGAGACGCATTTTTAGCGTTTTTTTTTTTTTTTAATATTTTTTAGATTTAATAAATTAAAACAATTCCTAACTCTTAACGTGGATAATTTTAATAATAGGGTTGAGTTCATAAAGCCTAATAAAATTAAGATCTCAATTAAATATATTTAAAATTTATCTTTTTTATAATAAATATTATTAATTTATATAAAATAAATTTAAATATATAAAATTATATATAAAATTCTAATACGTAATAACCATTATTAATTTATATAATCATATTTAAATATATAAATAATATATTTAATTTTTAAAAATAAATAATATTAAATATTAATTTATATATTAACAGATTTAAAAAATTATAATAAATATTATCATTTATCAAATTTAAAAATATAAAATATTTAAAATTAAAAAACATATAATACATATTAATAAATTAATAAATCATATTTAATTATTTATAAATTATAAATGTTATATATTATAAATTTATATTAATCGGATTTATACATATTAAAATTATATTAAAATTTTAAAATTTTTAATAAGTATTATTAATTTATATAAATCATATTTATAAATTTTATATATTATAAATGTATATTAATCGGATTTATAAATATTAATTATTAAAATTTTAAAAATTCTAATAAATATTATTAATTTATATAAATCAGTTTTAAAAATATGAAAATTAAATTAAAATTTTAAAAATTCTAATAAATATTATTAATTTATATATAAGTATATAACAGATTTAATAATATAAAAAATATATTTAAAATTAAATTTATTTAAACAAATATCTAATAAATTTTATTAATTAGATTAAGGTATATAAAAAAATATTCTCAGACTTGTTAATGACTTAATGTTATATTTCATATTTTCATTATTTTGTATTGTATATTTGTATGGTATAATTAAATTTTATTATCATATTATGTCTTGTTATATATAATTTTTTTCCCTTCAGATTATTTGTTATCAATGGCAAGCAATCCATCTTTGACGACATCTGTCACTCAACCCGAATCCGGAATTCTTAGAAGAAAGTCAAATGGCATCGGATGGGAGTTTGGGATATTGATTGATCCTAAGAACCTCGACAAAATTAAATGTAAGTTATGTGGAAAAGCAATGTCAGGAGGAGTGTATAGGATAAAGGAGCACATTGGAAATATACCTGGAAATGTATCTGGTTGTCGAAAAGCATCTCAAGAAGACAAAAATAAGTGCAAACAGACTATTTTAGAAGGGAGGAACAGAAAGAAGAACAAAATAATGGAAGAACAAAGTTGTAGAGCAGAGGTGGCTATTTCCCTAGATGAAGAAGAAGGTCTTGAAATTGAAGGGATGGATGGAGTTAAAAAACCTCTTCCACTTAGCCCCATGGATAGATATGCATCGGCAATTGCTCCAGAAAATGCAGGCTCCAGTGGAAGTAAAGTGCTTCGCCAAAAAAATATAAATGAGGCTCTTTTCAAAGAGAGAACTCAACAAGTTCAACAATATGTTGGGAGATGGGTTTATGAAAATGGAATCTCATTCAATGCTGTCGATAATGATAGCTTCAAGCAACTAATGGAGGCAGTGGGTCAATTTGGACCAGGATTCAAGCCTCCAACTCAATATCAACTTAGGGAGCCACTATTGAAAGCCCAAGTTAAAAGAACAAAACAATTGCTGGAGAAACATGAAGAAGAATGGGCAAAGAATGGATGCTCGATCATGACAGATGCATGGAGTGATAGAAAAAGAAGAAGCATCTTAAATTTATGTGTTAATTGCAAGGAGGGTACTATATTTTTAGAGTCTAAGGAGTCTTCAGAGGAGGCGCATACAGCTGAACTTATTTTTGAGTATGTTGACAAGTGTGTTGAACAAGTAGGAGCTCAGAATATTGTTCAGGTTGTTACAGACAATGCCACCAACAATATGGCTGCAGCTAAATTGATGAGAGAAAAATGACCCGGGATCTTTTGGAGTTCATGTGCAGCTCACACTATTAATCTCATGCTTGAAAGTATTGACAAACTTCCACGATATAAAAAGGTGATTGAGCAATCCAAGGCTTTTACCATTTTCATCTATGCTCACCATAAGACTTTATCATTGATGAGAAGTTTCACGAAGAAGAGAGACATAGTCCGACCAGGAGTTACCAGGTTTGCATCAAATTTCCTCACATTACAAAGTTTGATTGAAAAAAAACTAGTTTAAGGGCCATGTTTAGAAGTGATATGTGAGAGAAATGTAAATAGTCAAAAACAAACAAAGGAAAATTGGCTTACTCTCCAGTGATGAGCATGAGTTTTTGGAATGGTGTGACACTTTGTTTGAAAATATTTGCTCCTTTGGTAAGAGTTCTTCGATTGGTAGATGGAGATAGAAAGTCATCGATGGGGTTTCTATATGGGGAGCTTCTTCAAGCTAAAGAAGATATCAAGGTGGCTCTGAATAACGTGGAATCAAATTATCAGCCTATCATAGTCATTATTGAGTCACAAATGAAGGATACACTTGATACTTCATTGCATACCACTGCATTTTTGTTGAATCCTTATTTTTACTACAAAGATAGTTCTATTGCTCTTTATGAGGAGGTCGCAATGGAGATTTTTGAATGCATGGAAACTTTGCATGCCAATGAGTTAGATCTACAAGATACAATTATTAACAAGGAATTTCCAAAATATAGAAATAAGACTGGGTTATTTGGAAAAACATTAGCAGCAAAAGCATGTGAAAAAAATGATGATACATTTGATCCATGTGCATGGTGGAGTACATACGGTGCTCACACACCTAACTTGCTAAGGATGGCATTGAGGATACTTTCATTAACTACAAGTTCATCTGGGTGTGAAAGAAATTGGAGTTCATTTGAAGGAGTAAGTTTTAAACTTTCAGTCTACTCTTTAATTAAATTAGTTATCATTTTTAACGTCTATACTCTATATTCAGGTACTAACTATAGTATTTACTTTCTCTGTTTTTTTTAGATTCACACAAAGAAAAGAAATAGGTTGGATGCCAACAGGTTGAACAATCTAGTATTTGTCCAATTTAATGCTAGATTGTTAAACAAACAAAAAAGAGAAAAAGAAAGAAATGTTGATGTCCTTCTTGCAAAAGATGCTTCAAATGCACAAGGTTGGATTGTGGATGGTGGGGGAGATGATGAAGTTGAACTAGGTTCCGGGGT
Organism: Zingiber officinale; assembly: GCF_018446385.1. Taxonomy (NCBI): domain Eukaryota; kingdom Viridiplantae; phylum Streptophyta; class Magnoliopsida; order Zingiberales; family Zingiberaceae; genus Zingiber; species Zingiber officinale. The sequence goes on from NC_056001.1 coordinate 5,776,076, forward strand.
CACTTGGTAAATGGTTGATGAAGCAAGTGGAGCAGATGAAAATCTACAACCCCGAAAAAGCTCTAGAGTGAGAAAACTTCATGAAGATGATTTTGAATCCGAAGAAGAAGACGAGGATCACAATAATGATATTGAGTTTGTGTCCGATGAAGAACAAGTTATTGAAAATTATGGAGAAGAAGAAGCAGAATAAATATGAGTCTATGAGATATTATTAGTTGTGTAATTTTGAACTCATTTTGTTAAGACATGATTTATGTTATTTAACAATTATATTTTGCTTAGTGGTTACTAGTTCACAATGCATTGTAATCTTGAATTGAACTATTGCTACCATTTTCCAATGTTCTACTGTTTACTATATGATTATGATAACTTCCTGCATGTTCTATTGTTTAACTGTTTCTTTTACTCATATTTACTAAGCCTAGTATATTTCCTTTGCACAAAACTATTAGTTTTCTTTTATAGTTTTTCATTTTTTGGTATTGGAAAGTATGTATTTATTTAGCATACATAGTTAGATCTTCATTGCTATGAAATTGTTTAAGACAACATTTAGATTTGCATATGACATTGTCCACAGTCCACATGAAACAAGGGATACCGAGGAATCCGCCTAGCGGCGCCTAGTCCCCGCCTAGGCGCTGGCCTGCCGCCCGACTAGCGCCTAGCGAATTTTAGAACCTTGATTAATAGAAATTAAACTAACATGAAATAGTTTGAATCACAACCTCTTATTGTTTTACATAGTCAAAGAGGTCACATCATAGTTTTTTTCAACCTTTGCAACAACATCAAGCCTTTACCCCCACTAAGTGCTAGTATTTTTCAACCTTTCATTATCTTAAAAGCAGATAAATTCTGCACACACACTTCTATGTGACATTTACACAAACCATGGATCTGAACATTACCTCATCATAACATCATTTGTTAAAATTTATCTACCCATTTGTATGTCATAAAAGCCAATGCAGATCTTACATGAAGACATCCTTTTTCTCCATCAAATTCATGGGTGGTTGAATACCCTTGTAAGAATTAGGATTTAGCTAGGAAAATGGAGAGCGGATCAAGAAAGCATACTATCATTCATAATTCTTTTTTTTTTTTTTTTTTTGAGGAGTTTCACCAAATTTAAAATTATCTGTAAAGGTCCCATAATCTAAGAGCTAGTTTGCACATTACCAGCATAACATGTGTTGGAACTGCTCAGAGAAGTTATTAGTATGGTTTTTCTATCATATAAGATTTAGCTTAGGATCACAATGGAAAACTAATTTTTTTCCAGAAGACAACATCAGTGCAATGCTTTAGTAATTGGATTTGAACATGAATATGAAGGTAAAGTAAGAAAACCAGAAGAAGATTTTCTACTTGTCACGGCATCTTGCTGCTATATAGCTTTTGAGATGATTAATAACTTCGGCAGACTTGACAAAAGAAACTGCTATGAAATCTACGCCTTCAGAAATTCCAAAGTCAATATCAAGCCAATCCTGCACATAACAAAAGCATAAGAAGATGCAGTGCAGATTGATAAAAGATCTCAACAAGGTGTACCAATCTATCATCCTAACAGACCACTTGGATTGTTAAATAAACTTAAGCATACTCACATTCATTTAAATTTTAATAGAAAACATATAGCCAGCATAATTTTATTACCTTTTTTTTATTCGCTGTTTGAGTTATAAAAAAAGGCTGACTAGTAAATCCCAACAAAGCAAATGCCATACCAAAGAACAAATATGATGTTCCTGATTTGAGAAAAATGCCACTTATTGATATATTAAAAAAATAAATTCAATATATATATATATATAAAATCTTGATGAATAGAATGAAGATAGATGAAAGTATTAACCTAGTGGGAATAAAAAATCATTCAAAATGTACAAGGAGCATAGGGAAAACCTTAACAAGTCGAGATGAGTTTGCAATAAAAAAGTTCATATAATAAAAAATATTACCCTGTACTCACAAATGGAATAGCATTCAAATAAAGAAGACAAGGCACAGAAGACAGGCTAACAACATTAACAAAAATTAGTTGTCATCTAGTCGCGTCCATTATTGATGAATTCTGCAGAATGACAGTGTTAACATCAAACTAACATGTGGTGCAGAATCTACCTATGATGGTGTTACAGAATATTCTGGATAACAAGTTCATAAATCATTAATTATAGCTAAAAAAATAGAGAATAAAGCAAATACAATAAGTGAATTTCAAAAATAATTAATTATAGCTAAATAGTAGTTGAATAAAGCAAATATAATGAATGCATATTATGAATCAACCTTGGAAGATATTGTAGGAAGCATGGCATTCCGTTCTCGGACTAGCCTACTGTTCCTCCAGAAAGTGAGATTAGCACGTGGTAAGAGCAGTCCAGGATCAATGCAGCGGCACTTTACATCTGGCCCTATTTTCTCAATCACCTCAAATCTCACCATTCCTCCATCCACAAGAAGTAAATCACCAACTCTAACATCTGTATTAGGTGCAAAATCTTTCAGTAGGTCCATGCCCCCCAAAAAAAATGGAAACACCAAAAAAAGAAGAGAGAATTTTCAATCCTCAACCTTCAGCAAAGCCATCATAATTCACAATGATTGTCCTTTCTGGACGTGGTGAATTGAAAGCTCGCACACTGAATGTCCAAATTTCACCATCCTGCATAATATAGTATAATGAGTTTCTGTTTGACATACACGTGGATAAGGATTTCATCTTAGAGAAAAAAAAAACGAGTATACCTAGTACACCCATTAAATATATGCTGAAAATGGTTATTGTATCTCTCTAAGTCTTTCCCTTATCTTGTTCTCTTCCCACCTCAATCTTAAATACTCTGTTACAAACTTCAATCTTTACCTATTTTGAAGCAGATTTATGTCTAAATACTTATATTGCTAACTTCTGTAGTTCTGTGCTTGTTTGGAGAGAACGTGGAGAGGAGGAGGAGGAGAGTGAAGAAGAGAAAGTGGAAGAAAAGAAAGGAAAGTGAAGATAACAAATTCACTTGTTTTGTCCGAGTAAACTAGTTAGATGAACTAAATTGTATTTCTCGTGTTTGATAAGAGCAAATCAAAAGGAGGACTGCTGATCCTCGTTTTTCTGTAATGACCATCAAATTAGTGTTCAGGAATGTAGGAGGATAATATCAGTTTTATCACTTATTTATTGTCCTTTCTTTCCAAATTTTTCTAAGAATAACAGATGACTTCTTCCCCTTTACTTTTTTATTCCTAACCAAACGAGATAAATAACTAATTTTTATTCTCTCCCATGCTATCTTCAGTCCTAGGGGCATTAGCTAATTTTTATAATTATTATATTTTTATTCACCCTTTTTGAATCTACTTTAAGGAAGAAAAAAATAAATATTTCCCTTTTTATTTCTCTTCAACCAAAATGGGGTGTCACCAAACTTCATATGAAGTAATGGAAGAACAATTTGGTCTCTTATAAACAGAATAGACATGAACTCACGAGTGAAAATAAACTATCGGAAACAAAGTAGTCTCACTGCCCAAACCAACCAAGTTTCGGGTTTGCGCATTGTTTCGACGACAAAATGCAGAAGAACATCTTCTCCAACCAAAGAAAGCAAGATCAAGAACCTAACCTCGGCCTTGGCAGAGGCGGCACCACCGAGATCACCCATGTGAATCTCGCTGCCCTCAGTGTCCATCATCACAGCCACGGCAAATCCCTTCTCTTCATTGAGCCGTCGGACCTGACGGATGACCTCGTGGTGCCACTCGTGGGTGCCGTGACACATGTTGATCCGCGCGACATTCATCCCGCCAACGGCGAGCGCCTCGATCTGCTCCGGGGAGCAGGTTGCCGGGCCGATGGTGCACACCAGCTTCGTCCGCCTGGTGCTCCGGAACCCGTTTTCTTTGAGCTCCGACTCGGTGACTTTGTCTACGTCGATGGGCGACGTCGCGGCGCCGTCAAAGGGGATGACGCCAAGATCCGGAGAAACGGAGGAGGCCGCGCGCACAGAGAGCGCATGGAGGCGGCGAGGGCATGGAAAGGAGGGGCGGAGCGAGGGCATGGAAGGAATGGAGGAGGAGAGCTTCGAGGGCATGATCACGGTGGGCCGTGAAGAGAGGAGGCCGAGGGATTGAGCCATCGCTTCCTTGCGTTCTCCTTCAAAGCTGAGAAGGGTTGAGCGAGTTTGGGGTTTTATTCCAAATCGAGGCGTGTTAGGGACGGAGCTCACGAGATGGTTGTTCGCAGTGATCACCCATCATGCCATGGGCAGCATCTACGTTATGGAGGTGTCAATCCCCTTGATAATAGGGCGAATGGTCATATGTTTAGACATCCGGCAACCATCCGATGGTAGAAATCATGAAGCCTGTTTTGTGTAGAACAGGTAATTACCCAGTTCGCTTCATCTGGTCAGTTCGTGGTTGCGAGTCGCTAGATATTTGGAAAAAGGTTGAGCTTGAATTCAAAGTTCTGCTCGAGTCACATCAGTCTCTATGAACGCTAAAACGGACTTATTAAAGAATTACATTGCGATTTTGTGAGTAAATGAATAGAGTAAGGTAGAGAAAAATCCCAATTGAATTTTACTGGACCATAGGCAACTTTGTTTTTTATTTGTTCATTTAATAATAAAAATATATAAATTTAAATACATTAGAGTTTGAATAATAAATTAAACATAAACTCAATTTATTAGTGCTCCATAAATAATTTATAAAATTTCATAATTTTAAAATATTTATGAATTATAATAGGTTAAAAATATAGAAATAATAGGAATTTTATTTATTAAAGAAATATTTTATCTATATAAATACATATTTTATCTAAATTATAAAATAATAATGATATTATCAGCTCAATCCAAACTAAAATTAAACTTGCATTTTTTACATAAATAAATTTAAATAAACTTAATAAATAAATTTGAACACAAAGCTATACAAGGATGAGTAAAAATTGAGTTAATCGAATTAAATTTTAGAATTCGATTTATTTAAAAATTTAGTTTTTTTTTAAAAATAATTAATTTAGTTAATTCGGGTTGATTTTAGTTTTAAAATGTATCATTCAATTAAATTAAATAACCAAATTAATTGAATTTTTGGTTAAATTGAAATTTTTTATCCTATTTTTTAAAATTAAAATTAAATTTTATTTTAAAACTGGTTTTATTTGCAAAAAACTGATTTTTTTTAAAATGATTAATTTATTTTTTAATTAAATTAATTAAGTTTTTATCAGTTTAATTTATTTGTTTTTTAAATTAAGTAGATTTAGTTTATTTAAAAATAATAATTCAATTGAATTTATCATTTCGATTCAGTTTAATTCTATTTTAACCACCCTAGTTAGACAGGAATCAGTTCTTAGGAGGATGATTTGGCCCATTAACAGAAGAGACCTCGGAATGGACATAAAAAAAACCCAATTTTCTTCTTGGACCGTCAATTATCTAACAAACGGGGCGGATTGAAACCCTACTCTTCACATCACTCTCTATATAAGCATAGTGGTCTTCGCGCTGCCGTTCTTGTGTCCTCTTGACGAACCCTAGCTTGTGCTTCCCCTTCCTTCCCCCCGCCGCCGGTCTTCCCTAATGGCCTCCGCCGCTGTGCGCCCCCTAGTCACGGTGCAGCCCCTTGAGGGCGACATGGCCACCGACGCAGCCGTCACCGTCCCCCTGCCTGACGTCTTCAAGGCCCCGATCCGCCCCGATGTCATCCGTTTCGTCCACTCCAACTTGTCAAAAAACAAGCGCCAGCCCTACGCAGTATCCAAGCGTGCCGGTCATCAGACCTCCGCTGAATCCTGGGGAACCGGGCGTGCCGTTTCACGTATCCCTCGAGTTCCAGGTGGCGGTACCCACCGTGCTGGCCAGGGTGCATTCGGCAACATGTGCCGTGGCGGCCGCATGTTCGCCCCCACCAAGATCTGGCGCCGCTGGCACCGACGCGTTAACATCAACATGCGCCGCTACGCTGTTGTTTCGGCCCTTGCTGCCTCTGCCGTCCCATCCCTTGTATTGGCCCGTGGACATCGTATCGAGACCGTTCCTGAGCTCCCACTCGTTGTCTCTGACTCGGCTGAAGGCGTTGAGAAAACATCCGCCGCCATCAAGATCCTCAAGCAGATTGGTGCCTTTCCAGATACCGAGAAAGCTAAGGACAGCCAGAAAATCCGACCCGGCAAGGGTAAGATGCGAAACCGCCGCTATGTTACTCGCAAGGGTCCCTTAATCGTATACGGAACAGAGGGATCAAAGATTGTTAAAGCTTTCCGTAACATTCCTGGTATTGATATTGCTAATGTTGAGCGTCTCAACCTTCTGAAACTGGCACCGGGAGGCCACATTGGAAGGTTCATCATCTGGACCAAATCTGCATTCGCGAAGCTTGATTCTGTATTTGGAAGCCTTGACAAGCCATCTGAAAAGAAGAAGGGATATATTCTGCCCAGGCCAAAGATGTTCAACGCTGATCTTGGAAGAATCATCAACTCTGATGAGGTACAGTCTGTTGTGCGTCCAATCAAGAAGGAAGTGAAGAGGCGCCACTTGAAGAAGAACCCCCTGAAGAATCTCTACACGCTCTTGAAGTTGAACCCTTATGCCAAGACTGCCAGGAGGATGTCCTTGCTTGCTGAAGAGAAGCGCGTCAAAGCCAAAAAGGAGAAGCTTGACAAGAAGAGGAGCAAGCTATCAAAGGTATTTTAATTTGTTTGTTTGGAGTATGCTTCTTGTTTATTCATCTCACATTACCTCTTTTTGTTGGTTTAGGATCATGATTAGTTTTTATAACCAATATATGTTTAGTAATATGGGCGATTTGTTTTTGTTGAACTCTTAATGTTTAAATTAGTTAAAGCAATTAAAATGGATCTAATTAGCTGAGGCTATTGTTGGCTTATTTAAAATGCACATGCATATTGATATGATTTTTCCTAATTGCTTTGGTTTAAATAATGTCGATCATCTGAAGTTTTTTTTTAAATTATACAGAAAATTAATGATATCTGTTTCGAGTCATTTTCAATTTCTAACTCATTGTGGTTCTTCAAATTAGATACTGTAACTGAATATGGATGTTGATCACATACTGGATAATCTTCTCACTAGGATTTGCCTGAAATGAGCATTCTGGAATGCATGTATGTGATATAACAGATGATAAATATAGTAATTGTCTGTTAACATTTTATCTGTTCTGGTTCACTTACACTATTATATAGAAATTTTGAAAGGAAGCATTTTCTTGCATTTCTTTTCTATTACATTTATTACAAAGATGATAATCTTTCAGAACATGATTCCTATAAAGCTGACATCTTTGTTAACTAGTTCTTCATGGGTGTCCTTCATCTAGTTTGAAAAATAGCTATTTTGCATAATGATTTAGCATAAGAACATTCTCTTGGGCTTCGTTTGGTAGGGGTGATAGGATTTGGATTGGGTTGATTAGGATAGGATTGGGGGTAGGATTAATAATCACTCTCCATGCCTAGGTATTGTGAATTCTACCCCTAATTAACCATATCAAATGACATATTAATACCTTTTTGAAATCATAATCCTAATCCTATCACCCCCACCGAACAAAGCCTTGATGCATAGCATGCCATGTTGAAACTGTCTGAATCTTTTTTTGGCTATACTAGTCTTGTCCTACAATCATGCAATAGTTATGAACATTTCATTTTTAGTCATGAAAAAAATGGTAGTCTTTATATCCTTCTATTGTAAGAAATATCCATTTTCTATCTGAATTGCTTAATGGCTTCGACACAAGTTTATTTCACTATTCAAACATGAGTGCTATTTGAATAGAGTGGTAAAATAGTAGTACTTGGTAGGTAAGGGTTGGAACATATGTCTGAAACACAGGAATTATTTCTATAAACTACTTTTGGTCGTCAATTGATAATTTAGATCTTTCATTTTAAGAAATGCTCACTAATGTTCAACTTCTTCAACTGAAATATCGATTTGTCCTTTTGTTTTCCCTCTTTGACCCTATGCAGGAAGAGGCTGCTGCAATCAAGGCTGCCGGACGTGCGTTCTACAAAACTATGATCTCAGACAGCGATTACGCCCAGTTCGACAACTTCTCCAAGTGGCTGGGAGTTAGTCAGTGAGCCCAGAATCGTCTTGGATGAATCTTAGGGCGATAAGAAGGGATACTTGCTTCAGTTTTTGTTGGTTAATTCGTAACTTTGGTTGTGTCATTAAGAACATTCCATGGACGTGGTTAGATGCATGATTTGCACCATAGCGCACGCACTCTGTTTGTTTGCGTCAGACCTAGTTTGATGAGCATGTTATCTTAATTTTTGAATGCATGGATTTTATATGGTCACTTTTATTTTATTCTTTATCGAAACAGACTTATTTTCTTCCATAAGTTAAGAAAAGTAACTATAGTTTTTAAATTCCCAGCATATTCCTTTTTCAAATTACCTTAGCCTAACAAAATTCTATTGTTGTGTGAGAAAATGCGGCAGCGTTACCACGTATTCATTCAAGTACGCGCAAGATCAACACTTAAAAATCAAACAAAATATTATATGTTGGTAGATAAATGTTACTGCTATTGGCTTTTAATTATAAAATAAAATAATAAGTAAATATATATATAAAAAAGTTATAATTTATATAGTTAGATTTTTTTTAATAATCTAATATCGAAACATTCGGCCAGATTAATTCTGGATGTGTACGACTTTCCCCCAATTTTTTCACTGGGTAAGTGTCACTCAAGAGTCGGCTTTCACAAGGATTTCAATCACGACGAACCCATTTCATTTTATTTTTTTTATAAGAATCGAACCTAAACGCTACACCAAGTTTGGGTAGTTGGAAGTCCTTCACGATGTACCTGGCTCGTCATTCCCTCCAATCGGACATGAGGACCGATTAGATATAGTAGGTCTCCTTAGTAAAATAAAAAGTCAAGTGGAGAATGAGTTGTTGATCGTATTTTATCAGGCTAAGTTGATGATAGACTAGTCGAACGACTGTCAATCGGCTTATGGCAGGACCGAGTTATCTATAATATCGTACTCTTTTAAAAATTTGTGTCAGAAAGGACAGAGAATATCAAGCCGGTAAATCGTCTTTTAGAAACTTTCAACCTATCAAGTTACAGAGATTGACGGGCTCATTTAAGTAAATATGTCAAGGACACTTTATGCCCTGTCCTTTCTTAGAAAAGTTTTGAAAAACATGTTGATACTTTAAAATGTGTACATAACACAATAGTGACATTATAAAAAGGATCTTCATCTATAAATGAAGGTATTCGATGCTTCTTATTTGCATACGTTATCTGCTATAGTTTATAGCCACTACTTTCTTCTCCAAAATCGAACACTGACTTGAGAGTTGATGGTCGAAGGGTCAACGCAGAGACTCCTTCCCTGGTCCCGCACTAATACTCCTTATATTGTAGGACAGCACGGAGTCTTCACTGAGTCAGCAACAGACCACGTTCTCAGCTCATCGTCTTCATCAATATATAATTAATTTAAGCTATAGTTATCATATACAAATTATAAATATTAATTTAAAATTGTACCTACAATTGTAACATGATTTACGAATACCTTATGGCCAAACTTTGAAAGAGCTTAGACCTGTTTTTTTTTCCAAATTCCAAATTTCAACATAAATTATAATATAAATTTATTGAACACAAATTGATTTATAAATTAATCTTGCTCTATAGAGCTTAAAAATATAGTAGCCCAAAATAATTGCAAGTTAAGTTTTAAATTTATCTATAGTTAAAAAAAAATCATTATCTTAACTGCTCCCTTAGAATGAGTCTCACGAATATAGAAGAAGGTTCATACAGATACATAAGTATTGATGACATGATGAGATCGACTGACTATCACCCCAAAAAAACTATCCTGATTATTATATCAGAATTATTTTACGTTCACCATCTATATCTTAAGGTCAATTTATCTATACTTAAAAGATTTATATCAAGGGGTAGTGACACTAAACAGTGTTAAAAGATTTCACTATAAAGCTGGAACTCATTTATTGACAATGCAAAAAACCATAAATGGTTAAATGAATATTTTTAAATTTTTAAGGTATTCAAAAAAAGAGAGAATAAAACAAAAAAAAAATAAAAAACATATTTTTATTAAAATTGTCAAAAGATGTCTTTTTTTAAGTTTATCATCAAAAATAATGTTCCATAAGCAATTTACAGAACCGTAAAGAAGCTTTCGAAATATCTAAATAATGTACGTGACTTTGAAAATTATCAAATCACGTATGTCTTTCCCATTATACTCCGAACCAAAAATAAATAATAATAAAAAATCCCGAAGCCGAACGACTTTTTTCTTTCCCCCTTAAAAAAACCCTGGCGCCTGGTGGCTGGTGAAGCCGGAGATCCTTCGCCTGAAAGCCTCCTCCTTGGCCGGCAGCGCTTCATGGGCGTCGATATTCGCATTCGCGTGTGCAAGGGTGGTAAGATCTCCCAAATATATGCTATCCGCCAGAGCATCGCCAAGGCCCTTGTCGTTTACCACCAGAAGTACGTCGACGAGCATCGCCAAGACCTCCCAGATATGCTATTCCGGTTCTACCTCAGGGCGACGGCGACTACCACCGCTACCTTGCTGTGTTCAATATTGGCGGCGACCTGAAGGACGCCCCCGAGTTCATCCTCACCGCCTACTAGTCCGCCTACGTCTTTATTTGTTTCTGCTCCCTTCTGGTTCAGCACAATCGATCGACTGATCGATTGACAAACATTCTGTTCGCGCAATATAAGCTCCCAATCGATTGACCGATCGATTAGACTGTTGTTTATCGCAGCACTCTCCCAATCGATTGATTAATCGATTGGGCTTCAGTTCAATCGATTGGTCACCCTTAACTTGCTTAACTCAAACTCAAGGGCCCTCAATTTCAACATCTGGTCAACCGTGACATGTTAGAACTCCTCATGTCTAGCATCCGGTCAACCTTAACTTGTCGGGACTTCTTCACTAAGTGTCCGGTCAATTATTTGACTCACTTGGACTTTTCTCCTCGTGCTAAGTGTCCGGTCAACCTTGACCCACTTGGACTTATCGTCTAGTGCCAAGTGTCTTGTCCTTCATGACCCACTTGGACTTTCAACAGATGTCCGGTCACCCTTGACCCATTTGGATTTCCTCGTGCCAAGTATCCGGTCAATCGTTTGACTTACTTGGGCTTCCTAATACTAGGTGTCCGGTCAATCTTGACCCACCAAGATCTCCACGTGCATGACTTCACTCACCAGGTCTTTCCATATGCCTAACTTCACTCACTAGGATTTTTCATCTGCCTGACTTCACTCACCGGGACTTTCATCTGCTTCACTCATCAGGATTTTCCAACTGCCTAGCTTCACTCACTAGGTCTTTCACCTGACTTCACTCACTAAGATTTCCAATTGTCTGATTCACTCATCAGGACTTCCACTTGTATAATCTCCAGTTAGGACTTTCCCAGTCAAGTATTCAGTCAACCCTTTGACCTACTTGACTCTTCTTCACATCAGACTAGTCAAACCTTGACCAAAGGGGAATTATTCCAATAATCTCCCCAATGAGACGATTACTCCTATAATCTCCATATATTGTCAAACATCGAAACTCAAAGATCAAGACTCAAGCTTGGGCCAACTCAAGCTTAGTGAACCTGGTCAACCTGACCCAGGGGATATTGTACGAACAAATAAAAGAGGCTATCAGATTTTACTTGATTACAACTGGGAAGGTTATTAATCCAAGGTGTCCAAAATACTAATAAAGTTTTCCTTTGATGTAGATGAAGAAGTCTCTTACATAAGTTGAAGTACGAATATTAAAACAAAAATCAAAGAAGTAATAAGTGTTGTTGCAAAACTATTGTAATTAAAGAAGTAAATCAAAGAAGTAATACTATTTTAATTAAGTTTTAAAATAAGTTTGAAAATAATTTTAATTAAGTTTTAAAAAGATTAAGTTTGAAATTATTTAACTATTTAGTTTAGTTTGAAATTAATTTAATTAAGTTTTAAATTATTTAAGTTTGAATTTTTGAAAAAAGGTTATTCAACCCCTGTTAGATTCAAACTTAGCTTTGGGTTAATCAAACAGACGTCCTAAGAATAAGCTTTCAGTTCAGTGGTGAGGTATATAATCTTCTTGTGTATCAACGGTGAACCACTTGCTGAAGACTTTCCAAACTGTTCCTGTCCAAATAACTTAATACTAAATTTTGGTCTAATTAGCCCATGTTTAACTGGGGTAGCTTCGGTCATATCCACTATGTCTAGTGCACCAGGTAGAATTCCATATTCAGCCTAGACATGCCTTCGACAAAGTTTCCTTGACGTACTATCATCCCAATCCATTCCGGTGTTATGTTGTAGGATTTGGTAAACCTTTTTAAACTAATCATTCTAAGCATAAAGAGAAAATGCATGACATGGCAGATAACTATGTATGATCATGGCAAGTTAAACAATTCAAACAAGTTAAATTATTGTTGTTGTATTGTATTTTATTGGTTTTGTTATTTTTGTTATTATTGTTGTTTTATTATTATTATTATTATTATTATTATTATTTAGTTTCATAATTAAAAGGTACATGATTATAATTAGGTTTGTGGAGATTTTGTTTTAGATTTGGTTTTGATTTATAACTTAAATCTAGATTTTGTGAGTTGATAAAATTATTAATAATATTTTCTAATTTATTAATTTTATTTTTCAAAACATTATTTTGTTTTTTTAATTTTCTAAACTTTGATTTATAGTTTAGTTTCTTATTTTTATTTAAATTTTTTGTTAAATTATGTTTATTGTTATTTAATTCTAGATAATTATTATTTGATTTAAATTCAAATTATCTTGAATAAATAAACTTTGATTAACGAATTGGGATCTTGATTAAGGTATGAGTTGATTCGATCAATTTTAATTACATTTGAATTATTTAATTTTTTATTAATTAAATTAGTTTTGTTAAGTAAGGTATGATTTTCATGCATTTTTAGATTCATAGTACAATTCAAACAAGAAGGATCTAAATCATACAATTTTTCATGTAACATAAATTATTTTACCTTAGTTGCTCCCCCTAAATCCTTGGGTCTACTCTCTGGACATTGAGATTTGTAGTGTCCCATCTTTTTACACTTGAAACATTCGATGTGGTCCTTCCTTTTCCGGACTCTAGGCATCGATTTCTCCTTTGCCTCCAGTTGTGCGAATTGGTTCATCGGACATTTATTTTTGTAGTGCCTTTTTTCACTGCAATTAAAACATGTTATATGTTCTCTAAATTTTGTATTTAAAATATTACCTTTTGAATCCTCATTAGGACTCTCCCCCTTGACCATTGCCGTTTCGAATTCAAGCTCGAGTGTTCGGTCGGACTTGGGTTCAGATCCATCAGCCTCCTCCTCAGCCACGAGAGCGATGAAGCTGATTTGGTCTTGTTCTTCTAGATCTGGTTCTGAGGATAGCTCTTCGGATTCAGATTCGGACTCACTTTCGCCTTGATCTTCTAGCCTCGATGGAATCTCGTGAAGCTTGATCAATTTGGTCCACATCTCAAACGCGTTTTTGTAATCTTCTAATTGACACAAAATTTTGTTAGGCAAAACACTAATTAATATATCTATTACCTTTGTGTTTGCTTGTGAGTTTCGAGAAGATTATCTCAGTGCGATCCAATTGTCAAAACTCTCACTTCCTATGAAAGACTCCATCATTCGCCTCCAGATATTGAAATAAACCTGATCGTACAGTGGAGGTTCATAGATACTTCTCCCTTCTTGGTAGGATGTTGACATTCTTGCAAGAAAATAATAGAAAAAAAAATTCCAAGACTTTCGTCTTGGGATTAGTAGTGCGGGATTAAGAATAAAAAGTATTACTAAAAAAATTTAAAGAAAAGAAAAAAGTTTTAAAAGTTGCTCGGAAAATGGTTAAGTAATTTCATAGTTACCAGGCTCTAATACCAATTGATAGATCGGATTAGTGCGATAGAGGGGGGGTGAATATTGCGCTTTTAAAACTTTTTCTTTAGTCTTTTAAAAACAGAGTCGTGCACAACGGAAAGTAAAAGAATAGACAAGTCTGTTTTACTTCGTTCAGAGCCTAGCTCGACTCCTACTCGAAGGCCCGCGATCCTTGATCGCACCGATGGGCAATCCACTATAATCCTTCTTTCCGACATCCTCAGAAAGAAGTAGATCGTACAAATGAGCAGAGTAAGATAGTAACAGCCTACTATCTTACTTGAATTAAGTACAATGCAAGTTAAACAAATATACCGATTACTTAGATAGAAGATGTAGCTCGATCGGCACTTCTTGGATGGTACAACAACTTGCTTGATGGATGTGTAGAAGAGTAGTAGCACGAACAGTTTTTTCACAGAGATGATATCAGAACCCGTTGCCCAACCATGGACCTGGAGCTTCACTTTTATAAGAATCGTCAATGTTCGGTCGACTGATCCTTGGGTTCGGTCGACCGAACCCGCTCCCTTCCTTCCTGGTTGGAGTCTGACGCTAGCTCGATCTTCTGCATTAACTGGTCATTAAGGGTTCGGTCGACTGATCTCATTTTCCGGTCGACCGAACAGCCTCCTTCCGTGTTCGTCGAGATCTTAAATTAATGCGTCATTAATGTCTTCATTGTTCGGTCGACCGAACCTCATTTTTAGTCGACTGATCATGCTGTGATACCATGTTTGCAAGCCTGAACTGTTTTGCCAAATTTGCATGTTCGGTCGACCGAACCTTTTTCGGTCGACTGATAAAAATCCTTTTCGATCGACTGAACCTCCTGTTCAGTCGACTGAACCCTTGGTCAAATGAAGCTTTCTGAGTGCTAGTCGCGTGGCCGCTAATAGAGCATGATTCTGAGTTCTGAGTCAAAAGTTATGACCCTTTGAAGCTCAAGGGGTCATATGGTTCTGCAACACAAAGTTAGTTCGATATAACAATAATATTCCTGCAAAACAAAGTTAGCACAGTTATAATACATGTGTAGTAATATGCATGAGTATAACAGTTAGGACTGTCTTGATCTCAACTTGGAAACCTTCCCGATTTCTTCAATTAGATCAGCGACCTTAGGTTATTCCCTTTAGGAACCCGACCTCACTGTCGCTCCTCCAGTTGCATACCTCAACTTACCTGCCAAACATTGGTTCTCCAAACATGTTTGAACTTTTGCCTACTCAGTGTCTGATCGCCCGATCCACTAAGACTTTTCCTGCAATACTACATTATCCAACAACAAATACAGAATACAATGGTAAACCTAAACCTAGATTTACCAAGATTCGTTGGTCCGGTCGACCCGATCAACCTTGCTTGGAGTTCACTCCTCCAAGACTTCTCGTTACCTAAGGGTACCACCCCCTAAGATTTACTTCATCTGGCTTCACTCACTAGGACTCAGTATTCGGCTACCCATGGATCAAGTCCTCCAGACTTATCCACCTGGCTTCCACGATATACTAAGATTTTTTCCCTTGCCTAGCCTACAACTAGGACTTCCCTTGATCAAGTTTCATACGTAAACATACTTAAGCATACTTAAACATATTTGTCTGACATTAAAACCTTAGAGGTCGATTGCACCAACACCGAGACCAGTCAACCCAGTGTTGACTTGTCTAGCGCCTTCTCCGATCGTTGGCTTCATCTCCAGTCATTTGGGTGATCCGCGACCTTTAAGAGTTGAGCTTACTCAAACTCATCTTCGGCTTTCTTCTCGAGCAGTCTTTTGCTCCGGCTTCTCGTCCCTCAAAAATGTCGCGCGTATCCTTCTCGCTCTACAGGCATACTCTTCCTCAACTTCTCATCCCTCGGATACACTGAGCTCGTCGACTCGATTCACGTGTCATTCTTCTAGTCCGCCACATCTTCCACTCGACTTCTTACTTTCCTAAGTGTTGGGTTGCAAGGTTGCAAACAAAGTCCCACATTAAAAATACATGGCAAAGATCATAGATTTATAAAGGAAAGATATCTTTATTGGTTTGAAGCTTTTTCGATAGAATCCAAGAGCAAAATCATGAAGGCTTAGACCCAAAGTAGATAATATCATGTTATTATGGAGATATCTAAATTTTTTTTATACTAACAATTGGTATCAGAGTCTGGACTGTCTGAAGGTCTAATCGGTGACTGTGCACAAGAGCTATAGTCTAATTGAGGATGTGAGTAGAATATTGACCTCAAATAAATGAAGTGGGAGCTCCCATGTCTGAATCAAGAGAACCAAATATCATACAGGAAGTCCTGATTGCGGCTAGGCAAGGAAGTCTTAGTAGGTCGAGTGGACAGAGGGGCAAGAAGACCTAGTAGGTCAAGGATCGGACGTGAGGAGTCTATGGTCCTTCATTTGAGGGGGGAATTATTGGGTTGCAAGGTTGCAAACAAAGTCCCACATTGAAAATACATGGAAAAGATTATAGATTTATAAGGGAAATATATCACCATTGGTTTGAGACCTTTTGAGTAGAATCCAGGAGTAAAATCATGACGGCTTAGGCTAAAAGTGAACAATATCATATCATTGTGGAGATATCTAAATTACTTTTGGTCCCAACACTAAGTTCTTGTACACAAGACATCAAATTCGCAAAGTCTAACTTGATTTGGTTGATCACATTAAAACCACCACGAGATACTTATACTTTTGATAATTGTTTGATAAATGTATCATTTTATTCAAATACCAAGACTAATACAACAATTTAGAATAACGCAATACAATAATTTTATACAATCAAATACAAAAATAATTTAGACCAACACAATACAACACAATAATTTTACATAATCCAATTACAATCCAATACAAGAATAATTTAAAACAACACAACACAATAATTTTAAACAATTTAATAACAATCTAATACAAGAACAATGCAATAATTTTACATAATCTATTAATAATCCAATACAAGAATAACATAATACAGTAATTTTAAACAATCCAATACAAGAACTATTGGTGCAAGGAGTACTAGATGATCGAATCTAAGTTTTGATAATGGTAAAGTGTTTAAATTTAAGGTTTGTTGTGTTTCTAACAAGTTTGAATGAGTATGCAGGAAAGTCATAAGTGATTTTAGGCAAAGTAAAAGTCCTAATTGAAGCTAGGCAAAGAAGTCCTAGTGGACACTAGGCAGGTAGAATGTCCTAGTTGCGGCTAGGTGGGGAAGTCCTAGTCTGTGGAACTAAGTGAATTATTGGCAGGATGAAGACGTTGGGCAAAAATCCTAGGGTCGATGGCAGTAGGTGAAAATCTTAGGGGTCGCGGACACTAAGCGAAAGACTGGGCTGGTCGGGGATCGGACGTCCAACGAAAAGTCCTAAGGTCTCGGGTACTGAGCAAAAGTTTAAATGGTCTGGAGAACCAGTTTGGTAAAAGGTAAACTCTCTTGAGATAAGTAGGTAAGAAAGCATTCCTTCTTGAGGGAACAGTATCAGTCCGACCTAGAGTTTCTGTGAATATCAAAATCAGGATCGGACAGTCCAGAAACTATCAAATATTACTATGCTCTACATATTATTACTTGTTGGACTAACTCAATATTGCAGAAAAATAAAGACTGGAAAAAGGGCTCCAAGCACCCGGAGATTGCCTAGGCGCCAAGAGGTACGAGCGTCCGGAGGTGCTCTAAGTGCCCGAAGGTACTCAGGTGCCCGAAGGTACTCCATGTGCCCGAACAAGTGGATAGACACCTGAACGATGACTTGAGGTGGCGCTTATTGGTTGGCTAGCCCATGTCAACTGTCCGAGCACTCGGACCGGTCTGAGCGCCTGGAAATGGATAAACCTTACTGGATGAAGTTTCGACGGGAAAACACCACATCAGTCCCCGTGGGGGCACCCGGACGAGGTCCAGGCGCCCGAGAAAGTACTATAAAAAGGGTTCAAACCAACAGCTTCATCACATTAATGCCAACAAATTTCTCTTTTGCGCGTTGCTCTAAAAATGATTCTACAACGTCGTAACGCTACCCCAACGATCGAAAGTTCAAATCTCCAAATCTTTAGTTATTAGTAACTTTTATATATTCACTTTTACATTTTAATTGAGATATCTTTTGTAATACTTCAAATTGATAGTGAATTTTCCGACGAAAGCGATCAACGATCGCTGGCCTTAGAGTAGGAGTTGTCACAGACTCCGAACCAAGTAAAATCAACTTGTGTCAACTGTTTATTTTCTTTTTTGTTTCTTTGCGTTCTCTCTTGATAGTTTTACTCGAAAAGATGAAAAAAACTATGAGCGTTATTCACCTTCCCTCTAACGCTTTTGATCCAACAAGAACAACACAACACAATAATTTTAAACAATTAAATACAAGAACAAAATAGCCATTTTAAACAATCCACTACAAAGACAACACAACAATTTAGGACAATAACAATCAATAATAACCAGAATTTTGACAAAAAAATTTCATACCAAATAAGTAGATGAAGTATTAATTTACAACAAACAAATGTATTACATCATTAATTTGATATACAAGAAATACAAACAAACTACAAGACATCCACAACAAGGTAGATGATTCATCTACTTTGAATTTACAAAATTTGTCATTGGTACTGTAAACTCTACTCTAAATTTATGATTATCTTTTTACTTAAATTTCTTATTAATATTGTATAAAAGAAGTATAATATATTATATAACGAAAAAACTGTAGTCATTCCTATAGTATTACAAAATTAAAATAGTTATAAAATTATAATGACAATGTACCAATAAAATTTACTAATAATATAATAATTTATTTACGATAATATTTGTTGAGAATAATCTACTTTAGTAGGGGCCCAGTCATCTAAAGGTTGATATTCTTGTAATTGACTGTACAATTTCTTTACTTGATCGATGAAAAATATTTTCAATTTAGAGATATATGAGCATTGGATAGACAAAAAAATTCAGTATATATATACAACAATCAAGTTTGGTAAAATTCAATCACATAACATACTTTTTGTAAAATTAAGTTAAACTAAATTGATGAACTAAGCAAAACAATATGATGGGATACATACGCATCTAAGGGATAAGTTAAAAAAAATATTTCGTTAAAAGATTAGAAGCTAAAAAGTTAGTATAGAAGCTACAAATTTTCAGATATAAATATATTAAATATTACATCAACAAACAATAACTATCATTCTAACAATAACTATCATTCTTTTTATGATCAACATAATAATAATCCATTCAATACGATATAGAACAAATAAATCATTACAATAATCAAAACGTATTGTTTCTATCATTATCAAATTATCAACTTTAGGATCAAAAATTTGAACATGTACAACCCAAATTGAGACAAATTTAGTTTTCAAATATAACTTATACATCGTGACTTGCTAAATGCTTTCAGAAATTAGAGTTTTAACTTTCTCTAAAAGATACAAGAGAAGAACTAGTATATATTAGGAAACAGAGTAAATTCACTAAAAACATTGAGAAGAAAAAGAAAATAATAAATTCTGGTTAAAGCTACTCGGAAGAAAAGAAAAAGAGATGTTGAAATACAGGAGAACACAAAACAAACTGGCCACTGTATGAAGTAGTCAATTCAAGGAATAAATAGTGCTGAGAGGTGGAGAAGAGGAAGAAGTAAAAGAGACAATGGAACTGTAAAACGTAGATGGGAGTTCATGATCCATTGAACTACCCATGAGTTCTCTCTCAAAGAAGAAAAAAACGAAGACTGTCTGACAAGTTGACATGAAAAGAGCAATTGAATATTTAGGTTATGATTACTTGGATGGAAAATGGAGAGAAAGTAAAAAAAGATGTACAATTTGATGGAGCAATTGAATATTTAGGCTATGTTGTAGTTGTCTAAGTTGATTCCATGTGTAGTCTAACTAGTAGAACAAACATTTTTACTTGTACCCAGAAGGAGATTGTTATTCATGTATATAAGCCCCCAACATATTAAGTAATAGTGAACTATAAATGTGCTTGTTAAAGACTAGAATAACTAAAAAATTATTGATGACGAACTACAAACATCATAATGGCGAGTAGTTATGAACAAATTTTCTATTAAAGAAAACTATGATTGATTTGTTAACAAGTCCAATCTAATGTAACAATACCTTCTTGTTCTGCATCTTTGTTTCAACCACCAAAAAGTCTGAAAATGTTGCATTGTAGTGATTGAAAGGAAAACCAAAATTTTCAGCTAATTCATGAACTATATCAGAAAATATGCCCAAATTTTCGAAATCCAGCAAAGGCACTGTCGTATATCTGCCCTCGTAGAATGAGTACATTTCTTCTAAAATGTCTAAGACCTTTGCCTTGTAGCTAAAACAACGAAGGTATCTATCAAAATTGTAAAAAAAAAACACGCCACTGTACAATTGCACGTAGAAAAATAATATGTATAGGAAAAAATCTCAAGATACTCACAAAAGTAAAAATAATGAATTATAAATTTATATGTCTATCCTTGAGATTTTTTTCCTCTGCATATCATTACTCTTGCACATACCAATATATTCAAGGAAAAAATATATAAAATTGAGGATATAGGACAGACCTATACAAGGATATAGTGTAGGATTGTTGCACTAGAGAAGGGATGAATAGTGCTCATGACTTTCACGTTGGCTTAAAAACAATCGAGAGAAAGCGGCAGAATAAAGATAGAAGAAAGAACAATGCTAACACACTAAGATTTACTTGGTTCAGAGCTTATGGTGACTCCTATTCCAAGGCATGCACGTGAGAGTGCTTTCGATGAGCAAATACTAATCAATCGGAAATAGTACAAGTACAGTCTTAAATGATTACAAGTAATTTGAAAATTAAAAAATACCGACAACTTTATAGGATGAAATCTTCAGTAGAATCGTCATCAGAGCTTTTAGGCGTCGTAAAGGCTTTATCAGAGCAGCGCACAGAAGCGGAAGTTGCTTAGAATATTGTATTTTAGCCTCTGGTCGAATGCTGCTTTTATAGGTTGTTCCGGGCCCCTGGATCCTTTCTGGGTGTCTAGACCATGACGTAGGGTCGTCCAATCAACATGCTCCATCGTGGCGAAGAGATGAAGTTTGCGGTTTCGAGCGCCTGGACAAGCTCCAGGTGCCCGGACTACGAAGACACCTCGCCCAGGCATAACCTCTTCGACAAGGTTTCCCGAGCACCCGAACCAACTTTTTCAACCTCCTTATTTTCTGCAAAATAAAGTTAGTCTAGACGATAAACAGTATATATAATATGAATTTGACAGCCTCTGACTGTCCAGTTCTAACTAGGAATGATAATTTTCCCCGCTGGTTCAGGGCCCCGCGGGGAAAACCCGAAATGGGGACGGGGATCCCTCATTTATTCGAGGATGAGGACAGGTTCGGGGCGGGTATGGGGATATTGTCCTCATCCCCGAACCCGCCCCGAAAATAAAAATAAAAATATTATTATTAATATAATAATATTATTTTTAAAAATATTAATAATAATATTGATAATAATATTAATATTAATAGTAAAATAATAATAATATTAAATTAATTTGGGGATGAAAGCGGAGATGGGGATTTGATCCCCGATGGTTCGGATTTGGGGATTCCCCGAACCCGAAAAAGTGGGGATGGGGGTTGGGATGGGGACGGGGATGAAATTCGAGGGCGGGGATGGGAATGGCAAACCCGTCCCCGCCCCACCCCATTGTCATCCCTAGTTTTGACTTTGAGTTTTATTGAAACTGTAGGTCGAACCGATGATTATTGTTCCCTTTTCGAGGAACACGTCCTCACCTATTCCTCTTAAGAGAGTTTATCTTTTGCCAGACCAGTCCTCCAGACCGTTTAGACTTTTACTCAGCGTCCGAGATTTCATGTTTTCATGATGAATGTCCGTTCCAGGACCCGTCTAAACTTCCACCTGGTCCGCGACCACCAGAATTTTCACCTAGAGTTCCCAACTCTAGAATTTCGCCCAAAGTGTTCGACCTGCCAAGACTTAGCTCAGTCCCCCAAACTAAGACTTCGTTGCCCAACACAATCAGGACTTTTTATCTGCCTAGAATCCGCTAGGACTTTTACCTAAGTACACTTAGGACTTTTCTGTAAGCTCAATCATACTTGTTAGATAACAAGTAACTTTAACTTTAGACACTTTATCATAATTAAAATTTATGTTCGATCATATGATGTTCCATGTAGTGACATATAGTTGTGTCCAAGATTTACATAAAAAGAGAAGCAGATGCAACATATAAGTAATTAAGAAATGAAACTGATTTAAACCCCAAAAGATTTCATCCTAAACCCTAAGCTAAAAGTACAATTTTAGCAATAGGAAAAGAAGCCAAACAGAAGGAATAGAGAAAATAGAACATGGGGAGCAAAGAAAAGAAAAGGAGTGGCACATGTTGGCACCACTTGACGAGCACGTGGATCCGCAGAATCTATTGTTACGTCTTTCCAATGAACTTAAGAATGTCAATCTTCTTCCTAAGAATGTCATTCTTCTTCTTGTGATTTGGTAATTACCAAAGTCATGAACCATGATTTAGGTAATAGGCAAAATTGTCTATGCGGTTTGGTAAAAACCTGATGATTTAATTTAGTATCATCGAATTTGGTCCATCTAAATTGAGCAAATTCTAATCAATGTGCAGATTGTAATAGCTATTGCATAGCTACTGTAAATTTATAATTGTTAGTATTCATAACTAATACGATATGTTATTGATTGCAAAGCTATTAACTATAACTATAGTTGCTACACTATTATAACATTTACAATTTATATTTGTTAATCACTGTTGATTTAGTTAAATAGAATTTCACATGTGCATATATTATATAAACTTTGATTAATTATTGCTATATTAAAATGTTGGCCAATGTTGAATTTTGTTGAACACTCTCAACTATGCACAGTTGATATTAAGTTAGGACAGATCTTCGCTAGTATTTGCGAGCTTTATTTATTTAAAAATGATTCTTTTAGAGATTATTTTAAAATTAATGAAAATTTAAAATATAGAGTGTTTAAAAATAGAAGTCAAATATGAATATAAGATAAAATTTGAGTGTTTAATGAATAATTATTTTCAAATTTAATTTTTAGTTAAATGATAATAATATCCTTAAACAATATAGATTAATTTTTTTAATTATCTAAATGTAATTTTGATACACCATTAATAATGTGTTTATATAATTATTATTATATTTTAAATATTGTCTCAAAATTTATCTTTTTATAATATGAATGTTTGAAAAAATATATAAAATTAAAAATTAAAAAAATGACAAAATTGATATGAATACGTAAAAATATGTAAAAAAAATTATGGAAATGTAAATTATATAAAAATATAAAATATTATTTGAAAAACAAATACTTATAATAAAATATAATTAAAATTTTATAAATGATTTGGGAAGTGACATGAATGAGGAAATAAATTATGTCTGATAACAATTATATAAAATGATAAAATTGTTAAAAACATAAATATCAACTTTTTATTTTAAATCATAAAAAATAGAAGCAAGAAAAAATATCATATCCTTACTTTATAGTTTTTAAATAAAAGTTATAGAAAGTAAATATTCAAAAGTACTTTCACGTAGAAATTCTACCAACCACTACCTTAATTGCTCTAACTCAACCCAAAGATATTTTTTTTTATATTATCTATTATTTTAAAAATTATAAAAAAGTTGTTACTATTAAATTTATTACACGTTATTTTTTTTTATAATTTTATTTTGTTACACCCACCTCTTTCATATCCAAATTTCAGAGCATCCATATTAATTTTCCTATTACTATATTTTAAATTTAGGTCAAATGACTCACTTTATTAAATTTAGATAATCACTTTTCACTGCACACTACATCAACTATTCTAAAATTTTCATCATCCTTAATCTTTTATTATTTTCTTCTTTTTCTTCTATTTTTTTATTATTATATTTATGAAATGAATGGAATGAGAGAAATTGAAAAGATTGAGTGGAAGGAGAAACATTAAAAAGAAATATTATTTTATTTTTAGATAGTGATTTCATTTCCTAAATTTAGAAAATTACTATTTATTAAATCTAAATTTAGGGAATAGATAAGATAGTTGATACAAAGGTTCTTAGCTATCCTATCTAAAATTTAAAGTAAAATTTTTTAATAGAGTAGTTGATGTGGATATTCTAACCATCTCTTTTTCTTAGATTCATCCCTAGATGCATCTAGGCAAGGGCGGAGCCACCTTTTGATTTATTCGGACTGTGTACTTGTAAAAGAGGAGAAATGGAACATGAGAAGGATAAGAGTAAAAAAACTAAAATTAATCAAGTAGATCTTAGCCCGGGGCTATTGATGTAAGTCCGGAGGCTATTAGCCCAAATAGGTTCGTCGTTCTGGCTCCGCCATTGCGTCTACTTAATCCACTCCCAAACCTGAATGGGTTGCGCCGCTATTGGGTTCACGTTCTCCTCGGATTCCTATTGCAGTGACCTAGAAGAAAAGCGGCGAAGAAGGAAAGCCAAGAAAAGGAAAAGGTACAATTTAGTTACCGGTTACTAAAGTCGATGAAAGAATGAAATTCTTCCCGAATGTGCACCGTCAGGGAGGGTGTCGGGTCCGCTTCGTAAGTTTAATGCGTACTATAGCTACATCAAAACAATTGAATTCTTACTGACTGCACATAGTAAGGAAGGGTCCAAGGTCCGCTGCATAAGTTTAATGAGTACTATAGCTACAGCAAAGAATGGAATTATTGCCGAATGTACACGGTAAGGAAGGATTCATTTCCCATCTAATTGACTACTGTAGCTGTAAGGAAAGAATGGAATTCATCCCGAATACACACAGTGGGGGGGGTGCAGGCCTACTGTATGAGCTTAATGGGATTCCTTTTGTCTCGGAGAAAGCTCATCCAACTGCCTGTGTACGTCTGGGAGCCAGAGGCTTTAAGAGCAAGAAAGCAGATGTCAATGGTTACAAAGGTATAAACTCTATCTATCTGACCCGAATAAAATATCCGACTCTTTAGTAAAGATGCATTATTTGTAAAATAGACCGGATAATTTTTCACTATTCTTGTTCTCTTACAAAAGACAACGATGTTAACAGCCGACGTTTTTCTCGCCGTTGATTGACATTTCACAGATGCCTCTGATGTGTCTGAACCAATATTAATCGGATCATATCCATTACATCAGCTAAGATTTATATTTACTATATATATATAGTGTTGAACGGAGCGTCAATTTCTATACATTACAAGGAGGGGGCACTTTGAATAAGAAAGGAGATAAAGATTAAAAAAAATCTTTTATTTTTGTTTTTTTTTTTCCAAAAATACGGTAGGATAGTAAGAATATCCATATTAATTATCTTATCTAAAATGTTTATGCTAAAATTTAGATAGAATAGATAAAAAAATTTTATATCAACTACTCTATTCACTTCTTAAATTTTGTATTTATAAATAGTACTTTCTAGATTTAGGGAATAGATTTCATTTCATAAACATTACAAAGGATAAAAAAAAAAGAAAATAGAGGAGTGAAAAAAAATTAAGAAATTTGATATATGATGTAGTGAAATGTGAGTATCCAAATTTAATAAAATAATTTTTTTATCATATATATATATATATATATATATATATATATATATATATATATATAAGGAAGCGTGTGGATGTTCTAAAAGTATCCTATCAGTTTTTGTATAATATTTTTAAAAATTAAAAAAAAAATCATCTACTTTATTAAATTTAGACAATCATTTTTCACCACATATTATATCAATTATCTTAAAAAATTTATTATCTTTATTTTTTTTCTCCATCTTTCATTTTTTTTTAAAATTATTTTCTCTCTATGTAATATCTACTTTTTATTATTTAATTTATTGTCCCCACGGCCTAACACAAATAGTAGAAGTATAATATTTTTGACATAATGACTAGTGATAGATTTTTAAGAAGGATCTATCTTTTTTATTATTATTACTTAATTTTTTTCCTTTATTTTTTTCTCCTCATAAATTAAATGATATTCTAATATTTAAAAAGATAATTTAATTTTTTTAAATTTATAAAAGTAATATTTATAAAATCTAAATTTTAAAAATGAACATGATAACTAATATAAAAAAATAGGTAAAATATAAAATAAATTTTATGTTTAAAAACGTTAATATGGATGATCTAGGGCATAGAATCCATTTAGGCTTCGATTTGAATCTATTTAATGGTAAGCTAGCTAGGTCGCCGCCTTCTGAATGGATCGAACCGACTTGAATACTGGCTTTAAATTTTCTTCTTTTTTTTTTCACTCTGAGGACTCTCTCTCTCTTCTATACAGACAAGAATTTTTCCCTGTAGCTGGTAAAAACCAAATTACTGCGAGGTAACAACGATCGCTAGAAGCTATAAATCCATCTCCACTTCCTCTTGCCGCAACAGAGAACGAGCAACTGATCGTCGCTCTCTCTTCTCCTACCTCGTCTTCAACGATCGTCGCAAGGTCTGTTCTCCTCCTCCTTTATACTCTCTTCAAACAAGCATAGCCACCAAATACAAAATGTACATTTGTCGGTTTCTCTTCGTAGCAATCGAAATCGATGAAGTTCACCGCTAGTTTTTAGCGTCTTAATTCTCTGTTGGTTTCCACAATCCCTAAAACGTATAGGAAACTCGTTTGACAAGTAAAAGTTGCATCTTCCTTTGTTCCAGAATGGCTTTCTCTACCAGCCCCAGGCCGGCACTGCAGCCGAGGTTCATCCAGCACAAAAAGGAGGCCTTTTGGTTCTACCAGCTAGTCTCCGTCGCATACGATCAGATATTCAAGCCGCAGCACTGGAACGAGGACATGAGGGACGATGCCCTGGAGCCGACTGATCTCCGTGATCCGGAGCTGAAGGTCGTCGACGTCGGCGGTGGAACCGGCTTCGCCACATTGGGCATTATCAAGAGCATACACCCTAAGAACGTCACCATTCTCGACCAGTCACCGCACCAACTCGCCAAGGCGAAGCAAAGGGAGGCCCTCAAGGAATGCACCATCATAGAGGGCGACGCCGAGGACCTCCCCTTCCCCACTGACTCCGTCGATCGCTACGTCTCTGCGGGAAGGTACAGCTTCTTCTGTTAATTTTCCAGTGCTACTTAATTCATAACGAGTTTTTCCATACAGTATCGAGTATTGGCCTGATCCTCAACGAGGAATCAAGGAGGCATACAGAGTATTGAAACCAGAGGGGCTCGCCTGCATCATCGGTCCCGTCTACCCAACGTTCTGGCTCTCATGCTTCTTCGCCGACTTGTGGATGCTCTTCCCCAAGGAAGAAGAATACATAGAGTGGTTCGAGAAGGCTGGTTTTAAGGATGTGAAGTTGAAGAGGATTGGCCCCAACTGGTACCGTGGTGCCCGGCGCTTTGGCCTCGTCATCGGGTGCTCGGTCACCGGCGTCAAAAGAGGATCCGGCGATTCACCTCTGCAGGTACTTTTCTTCGCCTGCGACTGATCATTTACGATCGACTAAGCTAACACGGTCGGTTTCTCTCTGTAGCTCGGTCCCAAGGCTGAAGACGTAAACAAGCCAGTGAACCCCTTTGTCTTCCTCCTACGCTTCATTTTAGGTACGATTGCAGCAGCCTATTACGTGCTGGTGCCGATCTACATGTGGGTTATGGATAAAATTGTGCCTGAAGGGCAGGCCTTTTAAGAGCGAAGGCTCATCCTCATCATGATCCTGAAGAAGAATTGTGGTTGAATCACCATTTTAGTTGTTCGTCTCTCTGTTTTGCTTATGTAGTCGTTCATTCGCAGCAGGCAACTTGTTAGAAGAACGCTGCTCTGTCTGTCTGGGAAGTTGCACTGTTTTCCTTTGTAACACTATTATTTGTTGTCTGATCATGTTGTCTTGTCTGTTAACAAATGCTTGTTGAAGATTCATTGTTGCTGAATCTGAATGATGCTTTGTCAACTCATGGCTTGTTTATTTAAGGAGAGTTTGGGAGATCGATTCGATGGATTTAGATGTCCAAATTTAATGACTGAAGATCTCTGTAAGGAAGAAAACAAAATAAAAATTATTTTAAAAAAAAAAGATAAAGCTTCTCCAGGTCCATTTCTCAAGCCTGGTTGCATTCTGACTAGCACAGGCTTCAGTCCTTTTTAGAGAGCACAAGTCTCAATCTTGACCAAGATAAGGCATCAGTGTAGCTGACAAAAGCTGGAGGCCTCTTTCGAATAGAGTTTGTTTATAAGTCTAATGTTTTGGAATTCAAATGAAACTTTTTTTTTCTTTTTCTAAAAAAAATAAATCAAAATGATGTCTTATTTTTTTAAGAAAATCTTTACTTTTAGTATTATTACAACAGTTACCATTAGAATGTATAATAATTACTCGCTACTATGTAATAGATAAGATAATACTATCCTAATATTGTAACCGATATTTAAAAGTTTCTATAACAAATTTAAAATGATTTTGATCATAAAATTTAAATAATTTTGACCAAATTAGTAAAAAATATTTTGATATAATAATATTTGAAATTAAATTTTAAGATTTAAAGTTTACTTATGACTTCTACTAGCTACTTGGTAGTTTTAAAGCCATGTAGTAGTTACTTAGAAGGTAGCTTTTATGATTATTTTAGAGTGATTTTGATCCATTTTAAATAATTTTGATAGAGTATTTTGATATAATAGTATTTAAGATTTAGGATTTAGAGTTTAAAATTTAAAATTTAATTATAATTATATAGCTTCTATGACTATTTTAAAATGATTTGGTTAAAGTATCAATTTTGATCAAATTAATCAAATTATTTTAATATAATAATATTTTATGTATAGTAGTTTGATTAAAATAAAATAATTATTTTTTCATATTATAACAACTCCTGAAATCATAACGGCTATAACAGTACTAAAGTAAAAATATTTTCAAAGAATGAGATGCATTTTCATTTTTTTTTTTTTTTTAAAGACCATCCATCCATCTGACAATTTGATAAATCTATGACATCTTTGGCCAACTTTTTTTAACAAAAACTAAAATTACGTCTCGTTTAAAGGGAGTTCTATATTGATTTATTATTAAAAAGATACTCCATCCTCTATAAAATGATATAATTGTTCTCTACTATAAAGTAAATGCTTATTTTTATTATTATTTTTTTTCCAAATTGACACGTTATAGTGATTACATTCTCGTAGATGTTATAATTGTGTAACGTCTATGGATGCATAACTGCTACAACTAAGTTGTCACACAGTTATAGTAGCTACGGTTTCGTAGCTATTACATTATGGAAAAAAAATTTACAAGAAATTATTTGGAGCTTCTAAAGATAATTTAAATGACACTTTTTTAACTTGAAACTTTGTTATTACGAGTTCCACCTTGTAACAAGTTATAAATATCTTAATAAGTTTCAATTTGATATATTACACGTCATGTGTTTCAATCCGAATTAAAAATTATGACCTCTCAATATTTATCTAGTATAGACATTATATCAACTACGAAATTGTAGCTGTTACAATTGTTTGACAACTTAGTTGTAACAACTATAAAATTATACCTTCTACAACTATGTGACAACTCAATTATAATAGTTATGAAATCGTAATTACTATAACTATAAATTTAATTTTAAAATATTATAATTTTTTATTCAGGTTGAACTACGATACGTATAATATATAAAATCAAAGTTTATTCATATATCTTCGATTTTATATATTATACGTCCTAGTTCAACTCGAGTAAAAAATTATAACCTTTTAAAGTTATCTCCGAGCGCAGGAGTTTAGATTTGTTGAAAATTAGACGGATTAAGGGACCAACTTGTCAGGGATTTACTATTTGGTTATTCTCTCTGTTTGTTGGTAGCGATTTAATTATGTTCGTATAGATCCTTCAATGAACTTACAGATGACAGTGTGAGCTTAAGTACAGATAGTTGCTTCTCGAATTCATTGTTTAATGCTTATACAGCACACTAGTCGAATTCTGACCAACAAACAATAGACATTAAATCAACCAAGTTTAGGTCCCCATGGATTAATATCACTTTAATACCATTAATACTGATCCGGTGATAAGGACGGGGATCCTCGTCGGCGGAAGGTCAGTGGCACGTGGAGGTCAAAGGCCAAGGGATTCAACCAATAAACTCGCCGACCGGACGAAGCAGGCCGATCGACCGGTCACCGGAGGTCGACCGACCGAGAATCCCCGGACCGAATCAAAGATAACCCGACTAGGGGTCGGATTTCCGATGCTCGAGGTAAAAAGACTTCAAGGGTCGAGCGGGCTGTCCGTTCGGCCGGTACACAAGGTAACACAGGCAGGAGCAGTCTCATCCGAGCATATGCCCGATGCAAAAGTGATATGCCTGCCGAGCGGCCGATCCGCTCGGCCCTGGAACAGACAGGGAATGCAAGAGGACAAAGGAGACAGGAGATAACATCATCCTCGAGACACCTGCCGCCGACAAGCAGCAGAGTTGGCGGCCGAACCGTACACAGAATCATACGGTGGAAACTTCCACCGTCACATCCGGGATATGCTCGGACAATTGCGGAATGACGCCAGAGGTACTTTTCTGACACAGGCTCGTTAAGTTATGTTTGGAGAAGCGTGCACGCATCGGGAAGCGTGCCTGCATCACCCGGGGTCCTATATAAAGACCCCCAGACGTCGACGAAGGTATGCACACATCTCTACTGTAGCCTCATTACGCTGCCTCTCTCGTTGCCTGACTTGAGCGTCGGAGGGTCGTCGCCGGGAAACCCCTCCCGGCTCGTCTTCTTTGCAGGTTTGTCGGAGAGCTACACCACCAGTCGGAGATAGCGGAGCGTGCCACGTCCCCAGCGTCCGTCAACTCAGCGCTCGGACAGGATCAAATACTAATATCGCTTTAACATCGATACTCAATATCAGTGAAGTGGATGCATGAATCCGCTGCTTCAAACATTCTTAGATCATATTTAATACCTTTCGATCAAGCTAAACTTCATTTGGATTACGATTTGACAAAAATAGTCAAAGTTAGCTGGTGGGTAGGCATCGTAATCCAAGAATAAAGACATAAGAAAACTATATATATATATATATATATATATATACACCTTTGTCAAATCAAAGTTTGAGTATTGAATGCTTTATTTGCTTTAAAGATAGCTTTTATGTGGTGTTAAGGCAGTAGATCTCATTGCATCGTATCTTCTTTATTAAAATCATGGTTTTCCTATTGTTTCAAGTGTTGAGTCGATTGATTTAATAATTTTTGCCAACCAAATGAAGTTTAACTTGATCGAAAGGTTATTAAATATGATCTATGAATGTTTGAAGCAGCGGATTCATGCATCCACTTCATTGATATTGAGATACCCATGTTAAAGCGATATTAGTATTAATGGTATTAAAGTGATATTAATCCATGGGGACCTAAACTTGGTTGATTTAATGTCTATTGCTTGTTGGGTCAAAATTCGACTAGTGTGATCTATAAACATTTAAACTTAAAATTCAAGAAGCAACTATTTGCGCTTAAACTTGCACTGTTGTGTATGTTCATTGAAGGATATGTAAGAGGTTCCCGGGGCGTAGTACAACAGGGAGCACATAATTTCGCGATCCTTGGAATGTCATAACTTAACGTTAGCGTCTCGATCATGCACTTTCAGCTGTGTATCTATATTTACCTCCCTCCAGATTTATGGGACCGACTCTAGGGAGTCACTAATGTAACGGTTCCACATTCATTGAAGGATATGTAAGAATCATCTCATGCACTGATCATTGCTTGGGCTAGTAATCATCCATAATTAATAAACTATGATTAATAGACTATAAAGGACATTTGGAATGAACATTATCACCTTTTACCATCATTAAGAGATTTGTAAGAACTCTGTGATTTAGCTCTTTTTCAAAAACCACCCTAGAGAAAAACCTATGAGATAACAATTTCACCTTTTTTATTGCCAATTGAAGGATCTATAAGAAAGAAGATAATGAAATCACCACCAACAAACAGAGATAATAACTAAATAGAAAGTCCCTGACCACTTGGTCCCTTAACCCTTATAATTTTCAACAAATCTAAACCCCTATGCTTGTACTTGTTGGGGAATTCCAAAACATGCTAAATAAGATTCATTAAAATCAATAAACAGGTAAATCCATATCTACTATGGTTTGCCTCTGAACTTTCATCTCATTCGGACATACCAAAATTTGTGAACAAGCAGCTACAATTCTACAAACATGCACAGAATAACTTATCCTAGAGCACAATGATTGTACAGAACTATTGCAAAGGAGAAGGAAAAAATGCAGATGATCCAGGCTGTAGTTAGGTGTGCAGCTGCATGGATCTGGTGTATTATGTGTCATGGTTCTTGGCTGTTCACACGTTTATGGAGCTCCAGCATTTCCTGGTGGTTGGGATCTAATGAAAGTGCAGCACGGCAGTCTCGGAGGGCACTGGCAATATCCCCAATATGTTCGTAAAATGCAGCGCGGAGGTGCAAGAGGTGGAGGTCGGCCTTGAAAGCTATAGCTTGAGTCAACTCAGCTATTGCTTCTTTTTCCTTGTGGTTGTCCATCAGCACTGGAGACCATTGATAGATAAGATTCAGATGTGTGAGCAGAATAAGTTAGCACGGTAGGGACACAGAGATACTGGTGATAGAACCCAAAGCGCTATCAATTGCCAATATGACGCAAAAATGAGTGGACGAGCTAGAAACAAAAAATTATGCAAAATAAATGGGACCATGAGGGCAGAATAACGATGAGAATCTTATATCTGAACACAGAAAACAAAACAATATTATTCTTGCTAATTATTCTCACCTATCATTAATTGTTCTTAATCTAAATCAATCTAATATAGATGCTGACTTGCTAAGCAAATTTTCTCTCTCTCTAAATCTCTTGTAATAGTATGAGGCTAAAAAAACTCTCTACAAAATTAATGTGCTGACCACCTTTAGATATTGTCATCTGTCAGTTAATTTACCTATACAAACTAAGCACAGAAATGGTGATGTCTATCTAAATAATGGTTATGTATAAAAACAACAATTGCACAATGGTATTGTTTGGATAAACACAAAAATTAATTGTACTTAAATAAATAAAATGATGTATGCACGTGTGCAGCGCACTTGGTTTAAAGGTCATCACACAACAGTTTAATGTGATTCCTGGATATCTCCTTTTCCTAACAGCCCCGTCGGGACACCTACAGACCAACATCATGTGAGATGAGATACAATCCACCCAAATGGAGCCAACCACCAGTCCTGATCTTCAGTACCCATATCAATGCAAATGCCATTTTTCTTATCTATTGATAAAAAAAAAGTAAATAGCACCATGATTCATATTTGGTCTTGAACAATAAATACCGAACCGGTGATGTGTGTTTCCGGCACAATAGGTTCATTGGTGCCTTGATTTTTGTCATCAAAACATGTCCTCCCTTTAAATCTCTACGAACACCTGTTTAAGATGGTACCTCTTGGTATATAGCACATAAACTAGATGAAGGATGCCACCAAATATGAAGCATGTCAAACATCAATGACAGTTCACACAATGCTAGTACTTTGACTCTCACGTGGTATCATGGAAATATATTCAAAAAGGTCCAATCAATAACCACAAATGTTTTAAAGTCGCCAAGTTATGCTAGAAAAACATTACCTGTTAATTATCAATTAATTGATTAGCCTAGATTTAACAGTTAAATGTTCTTCCACAAGATTTAGCCTTCTTCTTTAACTAAATAATTTATTTACTATCCATTTAGTATTTTTCTTTAGATGCTGATTACTCGTTTCAAGCTAGATAATCACACTAATTCCAAAGATGCATGATGCTTATGGATCAATTTTCTTATTTATTTGTTGTATAAAGATTTTCATAAAGAAAATGTTTGCAAGAGATTTTTTTAAAAAGCAAGATCATAAGAAAAGAAAACAAATGAATGTGGAAGAATCTAACCTGCTGCTCTGTATCTATAAGGATAAACACGCAAAGGATCCAACTGAGTCACCATTTGCAGATCCTCTTTAGTATGTTCACGTTCACAATATTCAGACCTTTTCTCATATGCTGATGCATTGTTTCTAGCCTTCTCTATTAATTTGGTCATTTCCTCATATGCAGCCTTTCTGTCATTCTTAAGGAAATGAACTCGAGCAAGGCCTTGATGTGCCCGAGTGTGCTGGATTTTAAGGGCACTGATGTAACAATCGGCTGCCATATCTATATTCCCAGAGTCAACATATACACTGCCAAGATTGTTCAATGCCTGCAAAATGAGTGAATGAATTAGAAGGGCAATAATAAACCCTGAGTGACTAAATTATTCAATCCATTAAGTGAACAAAAATTTTATTAAAAAATGCTAGATAATTCAGAATACAAGGGTGTTACCTGGCCCTTCCGAAGCCTATCCGAAGGGCACTTTAATGCATCTTCTAGAAGTGAAACAACAGTGGCAGAACACGAAGGATCAAGACTTGAATCTGCCAAAGCATAGGCCTTCAGAAAGAAAGCCTCAAATGATCTTTGAATGGAAATTGACTCCTCAGCTTTACGAAGTCCTTCTTCACAGTGGCCAGTATCATATAATATCCAACCTTCATAAACCAAGCGTTCGTGTTCTGTTGCAGCATGTTGGCGTGCTAGCTGCAAGCTGCGCATTGCAGCCTCAGGGCAGTTCAACCTGATTGATTAGAAATGTGAGTTGGCTATATGAAAGAAATCAAGTTTGCCAGAAAGAGTTATAGAAAATGAGTGAAAATTTAGTTGCAATATTAGATACGAATAACAAAATTTACCTAAGCAGGAGCAAAGACTGCCTGAAGTATAACACTCCTTTTGCAGCATCAGATTCAAGCATCTGATAGATTACTGAAAGGGATCCTATGTCATCTACAGATGACCATCGGTCATATAATTGAAGCCAACAATCTGCAGTAGTCCACTGATCCACATGCTCTGTAACAAGCGTCCGCAGCTGGGAAGCAGGAGCACGTCCTTCAAACATCCGATATTCAGGGGAAAGTGTCAGGATGGCTTGAACATCACAAAGTGCAGATTTATAATCTTCAAGTGCCAGATAGAAGCAAAATCGCAGTTCTAAACATTCTAAAGACAGTTTGAACCCTAATAGCCGATTAATTTCAGCCAGAGCAAGTTTGGCATCTTGTTTTCTCATGAAAGATGCTACTCGATACATGTATGGGTGAGTGAGAGTAGGATCCAATTCTGTCGCCTTATCAAGGTCTTCAAGCTTCCTATCACCTTCACAATATAAAGCTCTCTCCTGATACATCCATCCTAGTGGTTGATAGGAAGATATTACAGAGCTAAGTTTCTCATGAGAAGAAAGCTTGTCACCTCTGATGTAAGCCAATCTAGCCAAACCAGCAACTGAATAGACATGACCAGCAGTCAAAGCAGCACTAAAGTAGTGTTCTGCTTCACTGTACTCTTTTCTCAACAGTTTCACACAGCCAAGCTGATGAAAGGCGAGTTGCTTCTGCCTAGTACTTGCTGCCGATTCCACCAACTTCTCTAAAAAACATACTGTGACATCCGACTTTGGATTGATATTCATCGTGACTTGACATAACAAACAGTATAGTGCAAATGAAGCATGACCAGCCATGGTTGCCCTTTGTTGCTTGTTGACATTCAAGAAGGTTTTGATAACTTGCTCATCATTCAAACATTGAGGAAGTTCTCTCAAAAGCACTTGCAAGCATGAAGCAGCAAGCACGGGAGCATCTTCTTCCATTGCACATTCCATAAGCTCTACAGCATCTTGCCGTGAAGAAACTAATGATGCCAATTGCCTATCACAAGCATCTTTAAGTTTTTCACAACAGAATGTATTAGCAAATACCATGATCTCCAACAATATTTCAACTGACAAATCATCTAAGTGCTCTTCAACACTGAAGTTAGAGACTGCTCTCATTCCTACTGGTGATATGCCATTCTCTGACAAATCAATAACTTCAAGTATTGACTCTGTGAAGGATCCATTCAGCATTGTATTAAATGGAGCGGACAATGCTGCAATTTTCTGTCTCTCACAAGCTATCATCTCACCCCTGATCTGAAAAAATACCATAGTAGAAATCTGATCAATTTGATAACTACATTGACTGATTGTGTCAACAGTCTTAGAAGGAAACTGAGAGGCAACATTCAGAAGTCCAAATTCTTGTGAGCACTTTCCGCAGGAAGCAAGGAGGTCAGAAATAACTTCTTCCCCTTGTTTCTCGTACCGTAACCATGACGCATATATAAGTTTCTCATGAACTGTAGTAGCATTCTGCCAAGCAGAATGAAGACTTCTTTGGAGCAATTTAGCTTCCCCAAGTCCACGAAATACCTGAAACTGGAGCAAATACAGGTTTGACATTTCTTGTGGAGCGCACCCCTCAAGTTCTTCATGGATCTGAGCTAAGACTTCGACATAATCTACAGGCTTGAATAGAGCGAGAACTGGAGGCTCAGCGACTTTAATAAGAGATTCACTGTGTAAAAAAATAGCAATCGAGCATCTTTTTATTATTTAACTAAAAGACAATAAGAATCAATCTAAGAACAACACCAATAGCGAGAGTGACATAGAACACGATCTTACATGGAGGACGGAGAATATGAAGTAGATTTGCAGAGTTTGCCTCTTTCCACCTGAAGCCACGACTGGGGATTAAGAGCGTGAAGTTGTGTCTCTTTGTAGGACTGTGAGAGGAAGAAATTCCTCATTCTGCATAAGTGAGAAAATATTTCCCAGATCTCCACACTATCCGGATTCTATTTACCAAAAACAAGGAAAAGAAGATTGGATAAAATAGGCAAAAGGAAAACCTTTGACCCACTCACGACAAGCTCTATCGAAGAGGACCTCTATCCAACACTCACGAGCTCGAAAATTGAGCACCTACGTCTAACAAGAAAAAAGGGAAAAGTATTCACAATAAAGAAACCCTAGGATTTACAGAACCGAAAAGAAACTAAGGCAAGACGCCAACTTTTCCCTAATCCCAATTACAAACCCTAGTTCATCACCATAAACCGCCTCGAATCCTTAACGCGAAGCGGAAGTTGTCTCCAAGAATAACAAAACGAAGCAAAGATGCCTCTTAGTCGATCTAATTCCCAGCGAAAGAAGAAAAATCAGAGCTTGAATGAAGAAGAACGACGAACAGACAGAGAGGGGCCCCGACTGCCGAACATCCTATGAAACCAGACAGAAACACAGATTTTACGAGATCAATACCCCAAAATGAAGCACCGTTACAGGCAAACAAGAGGCGAATGAAGAGGGGAACCCCACGGACCTTGTTTGGTTCTGACAGCTTCAAGGACACGCTCTCGCGCGCGCAGACCTACAAATATCGAGATCAGAGCCGAATTCAGCGAGGCTGGTGGTGAGAGAAGGGATCCAAGGCCAACCAGCAAATCCCCGATCTGAGCCGAGATTTCGTTGCTGCTTGAGGAAAGAGGAAAAGGTAGCAGCGGCGAGAGTCAGAGAGGGCTAGTGACGAAGGAAAAGATGAATTTATGTTTATATACAAAAATAAAATAAAAACAAAGGCATGCTGGTTTTACATATATACCCTTAAATATATATATAAAATAACATATTCAACCTTGTAAGCAATGATTCTCTTTCCAGAATTCTTAAAATTTTTGATAAACCACAAATACTTTTGAGTAGTCATTTTAAAGTATTTTTCCTTTCCAATAATTTGCTTAAAATAAGTGCAAACAATTGGGAAATATTTTTCAAAAATCGATAATTATTAGATGAAATAAGATTAAGTCAATAAAAATATACAATTTTCAATTTTGCATCAGTTTTGGATAAACTTTATTTTCCACTATATTATTTTGACATCTTATTTAAATTCTGTATTCAATTACAAACCTTCCTATATTAGAATTAAAAAATTAATGAAATAAATAAATTTTATATTTTTTTATCCTATTATAGAAAATGTTAAATTATCAACGACAAAGTATTATTTTTTATATATTCAAATAACAAACTAAACTAATAACAACACAGTAATGTAATTATTTATAATCAAGGGTGGCCTTCAAATTTATATATATAATTAATTATTATCTTAAATTCAATATCAAAATATTATTAGAATCACCGTTTAGGTATGATTTATTGTCATGATAATTTAAGTTTGATCCGTATTAGTTTTAAAAATTAAAAAGATACCCTTTATTTTTAATGTTGTCAAGGTGTTTCATTTTAAAAATATTTTTATTTCAGTATTATTAAAGGCTATAAGTATAACCAGTAGAATATAAAATAAAATTATTTTTAAATTTATCAAAATTATTATAAATGAAGTTTTATTATACTAAAATATTCTTTATCAATTTTAAATCACTTTAAATTAATCAAATTTACTTCAATATTAAAATTATTTTAGAAATTATGTTCACTTTAAATTAAAAGAATATCTTTTGGTAAAGAAAAAATCAAATCTGTTTACTTTAACAATAACCGTAATAACAATTATTTTCAAATTTAAATAATATATTTAAATGAGGTGTTTTTTTTAATAATAATGCAAATAAAATATGCTCTTTTAGTTTTTATCTTAAATCATAAATAAAAAAAATGCCTCGACGATGAGTCCTTGTTAGCCGACTCAGTTTCTACCAACACTTCACATGGACACTTTTTTTATTTAATTAATTTTCTCCGTCGTTTAATTTATTTTGTCCGCAGTCCACGTCATTGATAATGAAACAAAACTATAAAAAATGATAATGATAATTACGAAATCATGCACAAAATGCGGATATGGCACGGACCAAACCACGCACCTCATTTAATTTTGGATAGCACATCGCTATTTCTGATCGCTTTGGTTGGCTTGCCCTTGTCCATGAGGTTTTTTCGAGTACGTCAATTTTGTAATTTAATGTCCAATATTTGGGAAACATATCACTCTATCTCAATTTTTTTTTTAATGTTCTGCCAACATGTTCATCATCGTATCCGTGCCGCTATGCAAGACTGGACCAATTCTCTGGTCCGTAGAGATTTGACCAACTCATGGTTCATTCAATCTTTGTATTGGTGAGGGGTAATGATTCCCCATCTGTTAACGAGGGGTAAATGACCCTCCATCTATTAGCAGATGGGGGTCATTATCTCCCACCAATCCCCTTGTCCCGGTCCAGGAGCGGATTAGGACAAGGGGACCAGAGGATCCTGTCTTCATACAAGGTACCCACGAGCCACTGTTAATTGCACGTTGCCACGTGGGTTGCACGTGACAACTCAATCACCGACGTGTGCATATATATATATATATATATATTTTTTTTTTATCCTGTCTGAAAATGGTGAAGAACGTTGATTGAGGTATGACTCCTCGATTGACTTCGTGAAGACTTGGCTTCAAACTGTAACACGAAAAACGTGAGTGCTAGGTCAGGAAAGGAGTCTCCGATATTGGCTCTCCAACGCTCAAGTCAATCAGCAGAACAGTAGAAGAAGATGGAGCAACTGCACCAAAAGCACTAGCATGAATAATAAATAGCACATACCTCTATCGGTGCATGGACCCCCTTTATATAGTTTTACAGTAGGCGACGTGCATACTCCTCAAGGCACGGATACGTTTTTCCAACCGTCTTATGAAAGAACATGTCAGAAAAGAGTCTCTAACACCATATACCTTATCAAGATATGCAAATTTCTGACATGATCGTAGAAACTTTTGTCGTACGATTTGCCTGTTGAGCATGCCCTGTTGTCAGCAGCATTACCTCCCAAAGAGATATTATGAGATATGGAAGGGCCCCATTATTCGGCCGAGCGGGATAAGCTGCTCAACTGAGACTCTCCACCCGGTCGATCTCAGCTATTCTTCTTCATTGTAGTTTAGTTCGATCGATTATCTCTAACTCGACTGGACATGAGTTCCGGTTAGGTCAATACTCATTTGGTCAGTTGTGTGTCATCTGATGCTCTTTCTATATGCCCCTGTTCGGAGAGCGATCTACTTCAATTGACTTCTAGTCGATCGGGCCCTTCAAGCCCGATCGGCAGCTGAAGTTGACCTCCAGCCGACCTACTTTTGGTGTACTTGTTGGTTCTCTAATGTTGACCATCTTGACTTTGACTTCTACGTTGATCTTAACTTTGACTTCCACGTCGACTGTTATCTCTACTTTGGACCTGCACTTGATGAGTCCCTATCGTCATCGCATTATATAATCCTTGCACTTGATGGGTCCTTATTGTGACCGCATTATATAATCCTTGCAACATTTTTCATTGGAGTAGGTGTTGGTCATAATAATAAATCGACTTGATGATGTTGAAGTGAGCTTCGTTTTTCCCTACAATGACCATAATTTTCTTAATTAGTTTTAAATAAAATAAAAGCGAAGTGGTTAAAGGCCAAGGTGGTTGGATTATGTGGTTTTGATGTACATTAAAGTAAATTAGGTAGACCAGAACCCTAACTAACATGCAATGCCTTGTCCCAATGATTAGTAGAGTTGTAGTTGGTGACCGAAATTAAGTTTGTGGGTTTTTTTTTAAAGAATAATGTATTATCTATGATTAAAAATGGCTAAAATTAATTATTTAATAAATGTTTGGTTTAGTCAAGGAAAATAATGACTGTGATTAAAATTCTAATTGCATATAACGGCAGAGCTGAAGGCTTGTTTCTCAAACGAATAGATAAATTAACATGAGTTGATAGATACAGTCTTATTTATTTTATTTATCTATGAAAAAAAAAAATGAAAAATGAAGTGATAGGACTAACTGTTCGTTTGTTCTATTTAACTCGTCTGGCATGTGCTTCATTTATCTAACTCACTTAGCTTGCTCAATTTGATTTGTTTGTTCAATCCACTGACGAGATTTTAAAGTTGAAATTCGACACGTCTAAATATATATTCTTTTATATCTTAGCTATCTATATTAATGGTTAGTAATTATTCGTAATTTACCTCCTTTATATTGGACTAAGGATGAGTTGACGAGGTTGAGGGCGAGTGAATCATCTTTTGTCACATGTCTAAGACCCATCTAGTCTCTTCAAGGCGGTACGGTGGTTAAAACATGGAGTATTAGCACGTGAGATCTTGGAGTCAAAACTCGGTGCGTCCGAGCATACTTTCCCTCATACCTTGTCCACATGCACTAATGACTAGTAGTCATCCGTGATTTACCTCCTCTGTGTTGGTCTAGGGACGGATTGGCGGGGGTGCTGGGGGCGAGTGAATCACCTTTTGTCACATGTTTAGACTCATCTAGGTCTCCTCGGAGCGGTGCGGTGGTTGAAATATGAGGTGTTGCCACATGAAGTATTGGGGTCGAAACTCGACACGTTCGATCATGCCTTCCCTCATGCCTTGGCCACCTACAATAATGGCTAGTAGCAACATGTGATTTACCTCCTCCATGTTAGCCTAGGGACGAATTGGTAGGAGACACTAGGGGCGAGCGAATCACCTTTTGCCACATGTTCAGACTCATCTAGCCCCCGGGGTTATGGTACAGTAGCAGAGTATCCAGATTGTCGCTCAGGTACCCGCGGTTCAATCCCCAACTATGATAAATTTGTAGAATTTTTTTCTCCAAATATAGCACGCAACCAAAGGATGCTAGACTTTTGGGCCGCCCACCGCGAACGCTTCCCGATTTACCGTGGTGGCTGATGGAAAATTTTCATCGAACCGGGCCAGTCACCCCAGGACTAGCTGGGTTTATCATATGTTCAGACCCATCTAGTCCCCGAGCATGATTGAGTTGGCTAGTACATGGTAGAGTTGCTACCATATGATAAGGATTTGAATCTCGACAAAGCCCAGAAAAACAATTCCTCCCCGTACTGGCTAATTACAATTTCTCGATTTACCTCCTCACATATGGTTGGGAGGTCGACCATATAGGACCACTAGGATGACAAATTCTACTTTTTTACTACTATGTTCAGACCTATCTAGTCTCAAAAGTTTGTTCAGATCACTTAGCTCGGTTGACATGTTCAAAAGGCAAGATCAACTTGGCCTATTTAATTGTCCCACTCGATGCTTCTTGTCTAATCAATTTGTCCGACTCACGTCAATAGATTAGCCCCAACTCTTCCAATCAAATTATGCTTGACCAATCTTACTAAGTATTCTAATCTTATTTGAAATCAGGAGAGATGACATTCTGAATAAATGTCTCTATTGTTGACTGAGAGAAGATTTTAAGCTAGAGAAAATGAGGAAAACTGAGGCTTCCTTGCTATGCATAATAGAGAGAGTAAACAGAACGTTAGAGCAAGAAGTAGGGACGGGGTCCCTGGCGCAAAACCTTCGGCCCTCAAGTCACTACAGTGACCAAGTGAAAGTTAGAGAAGATGAACAGTAGTATGTGTGATGTTAAGTATATAAAATATATTGTGTAAGTAAAAAATGTTGGAACCCCAAGGTGTTTTGATGTGATTAAACAAGCTAAGTTAGGTCCTGCGTTTGTTTAACCCTTGTGTCTAAGTGTGCAGAAACTTAGGAACACAGGAAGTCGAGCGGAAGACGCGGCTAGCGAGAAGGACGGCACGAGAGAGAGCCGACGAGCTCGGTGCGTCTGAGGGACGAGGTGTCCGCGTAAGAGTACACCGGTGGACGAGAAGAGCGTGCGCGACGCTCGAGAGACGAGAAACCGGGAAGGAAGGCTGCTCGAGGAGAAGGCCGGAACATGGGTTCGGGTGAGCCCTATTCCGGAAGGCCGAGATCACCCAAGGTAGCGGAGCCGGAGCGAACAGACCCGGACCAAGACTGGGACTTAACGGAGAAGTGATCCCGGACAAAAAGTCAACCGCAGTTGACTTTTTGCTCCGGGGCGCCCGGAGCATGATTTTGACCAGAATCGCGATTTTCGCAATCTGACCGTTGGGGGATAAAGTTTATCCCCCCCGGGGGCGCCCGGAACCACTTTCAGGCGCCCGGACCAGTACTATAAATAAAGTACTGATCCATACTGATCCGGTGGTAAGGACGGGGGACCCTCATGGGCGGAGGGTCAAAGGCACGTGAAGTTCAACCCCAAGTTCGCGCCGAACAGAAGCATGCTGAGCCGAACGGAAGCATGCTGGGCCGGCTGAGCCGAACGGAAGCATGCTGAGCCGAACGGAAGCATGCCGAGCCGGACGGAAGCATGCCGAGCCGAACGGAAGCATGCTGAGCCGAACGGCCGAACGGAAGCATGCCGGGCCGAACGGAAGCATGCCGGGCCGAACGGAAGGATGTCGGGCCGAACGGAAGCATGCTGGGCCGAACGGAAGCATGCCGGGCCGAACGGAAGGATGCCGGGCCGAACGGAAGCATGCTGAGCCGAACGGAAGCATGCTGAGCAGTTTGCCCGCTCGGCCAGGATGTCAGGCTATGAGAGCCAAGCACGCGACGACCCTGAACCTTCCCGGATCGGCGAGCACCTACGCCAGATCAAAGGCGAATGTTCTGGCTGAGCGGCTTGATGGTTGATCTGGGAAGAGGAAGTCAAAAGGCATGGGACAGTAGGGACGTCATCTTAGTAACTCCTGTTGCTGACAATAGGCATGTTCGAGGACTAGGCCATACTCCGTATCGTACGACAAAGGATTCGGCTGTCCCATCAAAGAGACGCTCAGACTGTAACAGTATGGCGTTAGACATGCTCTTCTGAAAAGCCCATGCTGCGGTATGGTATAGGACACGTGTGCACCTCGGTTTGTATGCACCAAGCTCCCGTAGCCCTATATAAGGGTCCTCACACTTCGCCGGAGGTACGCCTTCTCTGATATTGGGAGCCACTTCTTTGCTGTCCGCTTGCCTGACTTGAGCGTCGGAGGGTCGCCGCGGGGAACCCCTTCCCGGCCCGACTTCTGTGCAGGTTCGTCGGAGCTTTGGAGGCCTACGCCATCGATTAGGAGAGCGACACGTTCCCAGCGTCCTTTGGTTCGGCGATTCGGACAGGATCACATACATTAAATGTAACTACTTGTAATTCAGTGCTTTCATTTGTGTTATTTCCTTCTGTGCTTTCAACGCTGTAAGAGGCTACTCCGCCCAGAGGAGAATCAATTAGTGCGTCTTCTTTGCCTTGGATTAGCAATCCTCTGATTGCAAACCAAGTAATTCCTCTGTGTCTATTTTCTGTTTTAATTAGTCTCTGCCTTTTTAATTACAAGTTCTTTTAAGTTAGTTGAATATCCGAGAAGGGTTTTTGGTTTTATTTTGTAGGGCAATTCACCCCTCCCCTCTTGCCGGCCTCCAAAGGGACCAACAAGTGGTATCAGAGCCGAGTACGCTTCAGGAGGACTAACCGTCGATCGAAGCAACAAGATGGCCGGACCAAGCATCGTTCCACCAAA
Organism: Zingiber officinale; assembly: GCF_018446385.1. Lineage (NCBI taxonomy): Eukaryota > Viridiplantae > Streptophyta > Magnoliopsida > Zingiberales > Zingiberaceae > Zingiber > Zingiber officinale. The sequence goes on from NC_056001.1 coordinate 5,820,569, forward strand.
ATTCGAGGGGAACTTCGCAGACTGGAAGCGTCGTATAGAGGTATTCCTAAAAACAGATTTTGAAATTCGGTTTATTATGAAATATGGTTTTGTAGCTCCAATAGATAAAGATGGAAAAGACAAAGAAGAGATCGATTGGACAAAGAAGGAGCAGAATGAGTCGGTAGCAAACAGCCGTGCGGAACATCAGCTGCTGAGCGTGTTACCGCCTCAAGAGGTCAACCGCATCGGAAACTATGCATCTGCTAAAGAACTTTGGGAGAAGTTCTTGGAACTCCATGAAGGAACGTCTGAAGCAAAGCTCGCTAGAAGGGACATCCTCCGCAACAAACTGATGAACATCCGTCTGGAGAAAGGTGAGAAAGTAGCTGGTTTACACGCAAAGGTAAAAGAACTAGTTACTGGTCTCGAGAACCTCGGTGAAACGGTAACAAACCGGGACACTATACGCTACGCGCTCAACGCATTTCCAAGAACTCTGGAATGGACATCAATCGTCGACGCCTACTACATCTCAAAAGACCTGGAGGTAAGCACTTTAGAAGAGTTGTTTTCTACTCTTGAATTGCATGAAACCAGGTATGCAGGAACGACAAAGGATACAACCCAGACTATGGCGCTAAACGCAACCTAGAAGGATGAACTCGAGTCAGACTCCGAAGACGATCAAGAAGCATACATGGTAAGAAATTTTAAAAAGTTTTTTAGATTTAATAAATTTAAAATGCAGAATAAAAGGAATCAAAAAGGTGGAAGAAAGGTGCGGTGCTACTAGTGTCAGAAGGAGGGACACCTAAGAGAAGACTGCCCAGAACTCAAAAAGGCTAAAAGGAAGTCTCCCAAGAAACACAACCTAAAAGCAACTTGGGACGACACTTCTTCATCCGAATCAGAAGCTCAAGAATATGCCGGAATAGCACTAATGGCAAGCTACGATAGACAAAGTATATCAGAACCTAGCATCGATGAAGGGGGAGCGACCTCAGATGAAAGTAGTGAAGTAGGGGGAGATTCAGGCTTCAAGTCCGACATGGTAAGTGAGGTATGCCTCTTACCCCCTGATCAGCTTTACTCTGGTATCAAAGTTATGACTAAATCTATGTATAAATTAGAAAATAAAAATGCCAAATTAGAAAATGAAATTTTAGAAACAAAGAGAATTTTGGCAAAATCATGTCTTATAGAGGATTTTGAAAAATTGAAAATTGAAAATGAAAAACTAAAAGAAGAAATAGAAAGATTGAAAAAATCTAATGGTTCAAATATTCCTACTTTTAGAAATTTAAATTGGTATTATAGATTTCATCAAAGTCAAATTAGAAATATATCAAAAATCTATATACCTAGGAAATACTTGGTTAATCCTGTAGGTAGGAACCTTTACTGGATTCCAAAAACCTGTTTAACTTAAAATTAAAGTCAGACTTAGCATTTTCAGCAAGGAAATTAAACAACTAATTTCTTTATGAGGCTTTGTCTAAAGAAGTGGTTGTTGCTCCAATAACCAAGAAGGCCTAGTGCCTCGCCACGACCTGGAAGCCAACTATCGAAATGAAAAGTTTAATTGACTAACTGAAAAAGGATTAATTTAAATTACTTAATGCTTTAAAAGAGTTATTCAATTTGTGTTAGAAAAACTTTCTAACTTAACTTAGAAACTTTTTATTATCTTAGAAATTTTTCATGAAAATTGACTTAGAATTTTTTTTTTAAAGGTTAACTTAATTTTTTTTTTTAAAAAAAAAATTGCCTTATCATTTTTTTTAAAAATTGACTTAGAATTGTTTCTTATGAATATTCACTTAGAATTTTTTTAAAAATTAGAAAAAATATTTTTTTTCAAACGAAAAATTCTGAAGAGTGTCTTTACTAAATATTTTACACTTAAAAGTTCTTGTTTGAATTTACCTTAGACTTGTTTATAACCCCAATTTTTATGTGATCAAAGGGGGAGAAGTATGTTAAGTCTAGGGGAAGGTACTATAATTTTTCAATTGAAAAATATTTGGACTTATTTTAATATAAATTGTTTTTATTGCATATGGTTACCCTAACTTAACTTGGGTTGCTCACATCAAAAAGGGGAGATTGTTGGAACCCCAAGGTGTTTTGATGTGATTAAACAAGCTAAGTTAGGTCCTGCGTTTGTTTAACCCTTGTGTCTAAGTGTGCAGGAGCTTAGGAACACAGGAAGTCGAGCGGAAGACGCGGCTAGCGAGAAGGACGGCACGGGAGAGAGCCGACGGGCTCGGTGTGTCTGAGGGACGAGGTGTCCGCGGAAGAGTACACCGGTGGACGAGAAGAGCGTGCGCGACGCTCGAGGGACGAGAAACCGGGAAGGAAGGCTGCTCGAGGAGAAGGCCAGAACATGGGTTCGGGTGAGCCCTATTCCGGAAGGCCGAGATCACCCAAGCTAGCGGAGCCGGAGCGAACAGACCCGGACCAAGACTGGGACTTAACGGAGAAATGATCCCGGACAAAAAGTCAACCATAGTTGACTTTTTGCTCCGGGGCGCCGGGAGCATGATTTTGACCAGAATCGCAATTTTCGCAATCTGACCGTTGGGGGATAAAGTTTATCCCCCCGGGGGCGCCCGAAACCACTTTCAGGCGCCCGGACCAGTACTATAAATAAAGTACTGATCCATACATTAAATGCAACTACTTGTAATTCAGTGCTTTCATTTGTGTTATTTCCTTCTGTGCTTTCAACGCTGTAAGAGGCTACTCCGCCCAGAGGAGAATCAATTAGTGCGCCTTCGTTGCCTTGGATTAGCAATCCTCTGATTGCAAACCAAGTAATTCCTCTGTGTCTATTTTCTGTTTTAATTAGTCTTTGCCTTTTTAATTACAAGTTCTTTTAAGTTAGTTGAATATCCGAGAAGGGTTTTTGGTTTTATTTTGTAGGGCAATTCACCCCTCCCCTCTTGCCGGCCTCCAAAGGGACCAACAAAAAATACGAGCATACCTCGCCAACAGAGAGAACTCATTTCTATATCATCTCTCATAACCTCTGTAATAATAAAGCGATAAGAAATATTTATATCAGAATATGTCAGGTGATGGAAGATGTATAACTTGGTAAATGCACAGTCATCCTCTAAGAAATCTTTCGTTACCAGTATATGAATCCTCTCTTATAACCTTCGCCATTAATGATGTAGTTAAGAGAATATGCAATCAGGGTATGCCAAATAATAGAAGGGGTATAGTCACCTCTTGAGGAAGGTTCCTTCATTGCCTATATATGTTAGGGTAGCGGAATATTTTCTGATAAGTAGTTATTATTCTATGAAGGGTTGTTATGATTCTCTGACAATATTGTCCCCTGGAGGTAGCTTGACTGAATCTTTTAGTCGGTCGCCTGTACACTGTGATACTTGTATTTGAAGAGCAAGGAGCTAAGCCCCAGAAGATATGATCGACACTTTGTACTAACTGGCCATAATCTTGGAAGTACGATTGACTATTGGACCAACTGGTTTATAAACTGATATTGTAACAATGACAAATTACAGTAATGACAGAGTGAGGAGCTATATCCTATATACTCGATCAACTTTAGGGTCATTTAGGCATAATCTGTATATCCTGGCCTTAAGCAAAGCAATTAGTCTCTCGAGTCTGAACGGTTCATTGGCCGACCGACTCTATACTAAGAGTCTTGCTCCAGGAATAGGGAGTTGGGTCTCATAAGTTTGACCGACTTTTGATTCGATCGGCTATATGATGAATGTGTGGACATAAGTGAAGTACTAGATCCCTCCAGTCCGATCGACTCTTAAGTCGGTCGTCCTCATATTGAGGGCTTAAGCACTGATGAGTGAGGAACTAATTTCTATTGAGAGTGACACTCTGGCTGTCATCTCATTTTGACTTTAACTGTCACTTAATCTTGACTTTGACTGTCACATCACCTTTGAGACCGCTTGCAACATGCCATATCACTAGCCTTGCCGAGTGGATGATCTATCCATATATATCTTTCATGTTTCTTCCGACTCAGGGCTTTGTACTTTTGTCACAAAATCAACTAAAGCTTAATCTTTGATGACCACTTGGGGGTTGATATTGTATGTCATACTCACTAAACTCTATGATCTATTTGATTAACCTCCCTAAAGCTTCCAGGTTGGTGAGCACCCGACCCAAGGTGTTATTAGTTAGTAAGAGATAGGATGAAACAAGAAAATATAGGTGTAATCTCCGAGCAGCTATGACTAACCCATATGTCAATTTTTCAAGAGCAGTGTAGCGGCAATCAACATCCTTCAATAAATGACTTAAAAAGCATACAGACTGTTGCTCCTTTACCTCTTGTCATACTCACACTGATCTAAGGACATTCTCATTAGCTGACAAGTACACCAACAAAGATTCACCAGCTATTGGTTTGGCAAGTATATGCTTGACAGCTAAATAATTTTTCAATTCCTCCAAAGCTTTGTCGGACTCAGCATCCCATTAAAATTTGATTGTTGGGCGGAGTATCTTGAAGAAGGGAAAGCTCCAGTCGGCCTATCTCAATATGAACTGAGATAGAGCAGTGATCCTCTCAGTCAGACATTGTGCTTCCTTAAGATTATGCAGGGAAGTCATGTCTTAGAGAGTCTATACTTTACTTGGATTAGCTTCGATTCCCCGCTCTATCATTATATAGCACAAGAAGCATCCACTTTTAGCTCCTAACAGACACTTGCTAGGATTGAGCTTGAGTTTGTATTTCCTTAATGTTTGGCAAATCTCATGTATGTCGGCGCAGAGATCAGTTTCTCAGAGAGATTTGATAAGAATATCATTCCCATAAACCTCCATATTTCATCCGATCTACTTTTGGAATATCTTGTTCATGAGTCGTTGGTAGGATGCTCCAGTATTCTTTAGTCCGAATGATATAATATTATAACAGTAAGTTCCTTCAGCAGTTATGAAGCTAGCCTTTTCTTGATCCTCTTTGGCAAGTCAGACCTGATGGTAGCCCTGGTACGCATCCAACATGCATATCAGTTCACAGTTGGATGTTGAGTCCACCACTTGGTCGATGCGAAATAGGGGATATTAATCTTTGTGGCATGTCTTATTTAGATATCTGAAATCAATATAGACTCACCATTTGTTTCCTGGCTTGGACACCAGGAGCATATTGACCAACAAACTAGGGAAGTGTACTTCCCGAATGTATCGGCCTCTAGTAATTTATCCCCTTTGCCTGGATAATTTTATTTTGTTCAACTCCGAAGTCCTGCTTCCTTTGTTTAACTAGTCAGGCGCTTGGGAGGACGTGGAGCACATGTTCCATAACGACTGGTGCTATACCTGTGATTTCCTTGGGCGTCTAAGCAAAGACGTCGTTATTTCGCGTTAGGCACGTGACCAACCCTCTTTAAGTTTTGGGGCCAGGTCGAATGTTATTTGAGTAGTAGCCTTCGATTGGCCAGGTTGAATTTGTACCACTTCTTTTTCTTCATAAATGAGTATAGGAGGTGCTTCACGAATGGTATTGACCTTCATCTGTTGACTTTTTTTAGTTGTATTAGCCTCGGTCTTGATGATATCAACACAACACTTACATGTCACTAGTTGATTTCCTTTGACTTCCCCGACCTAATCATCCACGAAAAATTTGATCTTCTAGCAGAAAATCTAAACAACCGCCTAAAACTCATTTAAGGTCGTCCGACCCAATATTACGTTGTATGTTGAGGACACATCCACCACTATGAAAGTCGACAGATGCGTCCTTATTAGGGGCTCTTTCCCTAAGGATATGACCAACTTAATTTGACTTAGCGGCTAAACCTCATTGTATGTGAATCCATATAAAAGAGTCATCATGGGTTAGAACTCGCTATTATCAAATTGTAGCTGCTTAAATGCCTTCTTGAAGATACTATTGACTGAGATATTTGTGTCAACAAAAGTGCAATGTATGTTATAATTATCCATAACAGTCTTAATAATCAATGCATCATCGTGGGGTACTTCCACCCCCTCTAAATCCTTGGGTCCAAAACTAATCTTGGGTCGTTGTGTGGCTATAGTGGACAACATAGATCTCCAGTGGGCGGGCGTGTGATTTTCTCATCTAATTGGAATCTTTATCGGTCAGACCTCCTGGGATCATGTCAATATGATAATATCCTCCTAAGCGACATTATTAGGATTTTCTTCTTGTCGCGCTGGAGGATACTCCTACTCCACTCGAGCGGGGGTCTAAGCCTAGTTATCCCACCGTTGGAGTGTTCTTTGGTGTCACTCGGCGCCGGTCTGTTCAAACACTGGTAGCAACGACGGTTGGGAGACGGTGAACATTAGTGGAATTGCTGGTTAATCGTTAGACATTTTTCTTGATTGTAATGGTAACAATTTTGATTATTGTGTGTCTTTGACCGATGATAGGTACAAACTTTGGAGCCCAACTAGGGCGCTCAGGAAATCTTATCCGCTTGGCTTCTACTTGCTCTATAGTTTGAGGTCATTACTCCTGATGATAAGGATGAGGCCCCACTAGGGGCCCTTTGTGTGGAAGAGGAGGGGTAGGAGCTCGACGCTCCGAAGCTGATACTGGAGCCGGTGTGGTGACCTCCTTCTTCCGGGTGGACTGTGCTTATTCTACATTAATGTACTTAGTAGCTTTTCCAAGCAGGTGATCGAAGTCCCTTGGCGACTTTTTAATTAGAGAGAGAAAAAACTCACTATTTGTGAGCCCTTGAGAGAAGACACTCACTAGAATCTCCGGGGTGGCTGAAAGAATGTCCATGACCACTTGGTTGAAGTTTTTGATGTAAACCCTCAATGTATCCTTGGGCCCCTGTTTGAGAGAAAATAAGCTTAATGAAGTTTTATGGTACCTACAGCTACTGGTGAAGTGGTGAAGGAAAGGCTTATGTAAATCCTTGAAGCATCAGATAGACTCGATTGGAAGCTGGTTGAACCATTTCTGTGCCAAGCCAAAGAGTGTGGTGAGAAACACTTGACACTTCATCCCATTCGTATACAAGTGTAGGATGGCTACATTTTCGAACTTGAGGAGGTGTCCTTCTGGGTCGATTGCGCCTCCATACTCTCCTATCATCAGGGGTTGGAAGTGGTTCGACAACCTATCCTCCAATATTTTTAGGAGAACGACATGCTTATTCACTCAGGAGAATCGCTGATCATAGGAGCTTTCCCTTTTCAGATATCCCGAGCAGGTATGTTCTCAGAAGATGATCCTTGAGGTCTTTATACTCGGCCAGCGCCTTCAAAGGGTGTACAAAACAAGGCCCAATGATGTGGTATCGGTGACAGGGGTATAGTCGACAAGCTAATCAGTTGCACGGGTACTTGCAGGAACCCAGTTGGCCCTTCTACACGTGTCCTTAGCTCAGCATGTGGCCTTGTCACTGATAGGGCTGAATCATTTGGCAAGGGATGCTTCGCTATCGCTTGTTATTGCTGCATCAATTTTTATACTCACACAACTATGAGTAATTCCAAATCTTCTTGCGATAGAGTGACGGTTATGAGTCGTCCAACTTCTTCCATCTCCTTATTTCAGATTCATGCGAAAGTTCTCATAGACAACGTCAAATTTGATTCTATCTGAAATCATGAAAGATGACGCGCTGGCTAGGTGGCTCTGTTGTCGACTGGGAGAAGAATTCAAGCTGGAGACAAGGACAAAAGTTGAGCCTTCCTTTATGTATACAATAGAGAGAGTTGACAAAACATTAGAACAAGAACCAAGGAAGGAGTTCTTGGTGTAGGCTCTCCGACGCTCATGTCAGTACTCTGATCGAGCGAAAGTTGGAGAAGATGAACAATAGTATGCGTGTGTGTGACGTAAAGTATATAAAATGTATTGTGTAAGTGAAAATATGAGTGCACCTCGCCAACAGAGAGAACCACTTTTTATATCACCTCCTATAATCTCCTTAATAATGAGGGTATAGAAAATATTTATGTTAGAATATATCGAGTGATGGAAGTTTGAGAGATGCACAGTCTATTGGACCGATATTCACGCGAGAGAGGGGGTGAATCATGTGGTTTTCAAAAACTTGTTTTATCGTTTAAAAAATTACACGAGTACGCACAACGAAAAATATGAATGAAGTCAAAAGACACAAAGGAACACAGGCGGTTTTACTTGGTTTAGAGCTTTTGACGACTCCTACTCCAAAGTCAGGTCCCGCGGATCGATCGATAGGTAATTCACTAAAAATCTCTTCCGATATCTCCGGAAGAGGGAATCGAGTACAAATAAGATCGGAGAAGTGCAACAGACTGCACTTCCCGTTTGTAGAATTTAAGTACAAAAATAAAATTTGTTACCGACACTTAAGGGTCGAAATGAGAGTGCTCGTGTATCATTGTCAGTCTACCGCTCGCGATTGGAAGTCCTCAGAATAGTCGTCGGGCACGGTAGCTTTGCAGCAGAGTCGTAGCAGAAGCCTGGAGTAGCCGGAAGCTCAATTGGATGCGCAGTGGCTCGTATATCAGTTCTTTGGGCGAGTGCCTTAAATAGAGCATGGAATGCACCTTCCATAGCTATTGAAGGCACATCTAATGGGTCAAATTTGATCTCGAGTTTTTTTATAGCTTATCGCTGAAGAGGTTAATTTTTATCCTTCAGAAGGCACCTTCTATAGCCATGGAAGACGCCTTCCATGGCTATAGAAGGTGCCTTCCGCAGGAGCCTGACATGGCTATAGAAGGCACCTTTCGCAGGATAAAAGTTGACCTCTTCAGCGATAAGCTCTAGAAAAACTCGGGATCAAATTTGACCCATTAGAGGTACCAGCTATGGAAGGCACCTTCAAGCAGTGAAAGTGCCTTCGGACATTGTTCATCTGAAGACAAATTTTCTTCTTTGTCCTGCAAAATAATGTTAGTCTTGCAACACAAGTATTAGCGTAATAATAACTAATAATAAAGAGTAGTAATTAGTTTCTGTCTTCCCAGGACCAGGAACTAGTCAAGGTTTCAGATTAGTGAACCGAAATGGATCTAACCTAGATGACGCCTACTGTCCCTCAATCGGGGCGCGTCTTCACAAGGTCACTCTCCTCCAGTGACTTACATTAACTTACCAACTTGCCAATTGTCGTGTCCGCAAACCCAACTAGACTTCCTTGCCAAATATTCGGTCAGCTCGTCGACCTATCTAAATTTTGCACCAGCTATCCGGTAGGCCTGTCGACCTAGCTAAACTTTGCACTAGCTATCCAGTCGGCCTGTTAACCAAGTTGAACTTCTTTTCAGATATTTGGTCGGCCCATTGACCTATTTTCATACCAGATATCTGATCAGTTCGTTGACCTATCTAGACTTCGTATTAAATATCCGGTCGACCCGTTGGTTTTTTTGGTTAAGCTCTTGCACACTTGGTAAGATGGTTAGATCACAATAAAACTTAACTTAACTTACTTGTCATCCATCAAAACATAAGTTAGATCGTTATTGTAGACTGCACCAACACAATCATCCTCTGAGGAATCTTCCGTTAACGGTATATGAATCGCCTCTATAAATTCCTTTATCAATGTGGTAGTTAAGAGAATATGCTGTCAAGATATGTCAGACGATGGAAGGGATATAGTCATTTCTTGAGGAAAGTTCCATTGATTGTATATGTAATGGCAGCAGAATATTCTTTGGCAAGTGGCTGTAATTCTCTAAAGGGTTGCTATGATTCTTTGACAATATTGTCTCCTGGAGGTAGCTCGACCAGATCTTTTAGTCGGCCGCCTATACACTGTGATACCTGTATTTGAAAAGCGAGGTGCCAAGCCCTAGAAGATCCGATCAGCACTTTGTACCGACCGACCATAGTCTTGGAAGTATGATCGACTATTGGATCGACCAGTTTATATACTGAGATTGTAGCAATGACAGATTGCAGTAATGACAGACTAGTGCAGAGCTGGATCCTATATGCTCCACCAGCTTTGGGGTCATTCAAGCTTAATCTGTATATCCTGGCCTTGAGCAGAGCAATTAGTCTCTCAAGTCCGATCGACTCATTGGTCTACCAGCTCTATACTGAGAGTCATGCTCCAAGAATAGAGAGTTGGGTCCAATAAGTTGTAAGTACTCCGTTGTAGTTTTGATGTGATCAACTAAGTCAAGTTAGGTCCTATTGTGTTTTTATATCCTTATGTCTAAGTGTGCATGAACTTAGGAGCACAGGAAGTCACACGAAAGACGTAGCTAGTAAGAAGGACGACACGGGAGAGAGTCGACGGACTCGGTACCTCGAAGGGACAAGGCGATGCGAAAGAGTACGCTGGCGGACGAGGAGGAGACGCGTGACGTTTTCGAGGAACGAGAAGCTGGAGCGGAAGGTTGCTCAAGAAGATCGAAAGATAGGTTCGGGAGAGCCCTATTCCGAATGGCTGAAATCACCCAAGCGAGCGGATCTAGAGCGGAAGACCTGGAAGAAAAGTCAACTAGAGATTGACTGTGCTCCGAGCGCCTTGACCGCCCATACCTAGGGCACCCTATGCTTGTGCCCTGGTCAAGTCGGTTCAGCCCAAGCCGAGCGCCCAAAGCTGGTTCAGGCGCCCAGACTAGAAACTTTATCGAAATGCCAACTATTACGATCCATTACGATGGGGATAAAATTCTATCCCCCTCCAAGCGCATGGAAACCTCCCAGGTGCTCCAATCAGGGCTATAGATACAGTCATGATCCTAGAAGCCAGATACAACACTTGCAATCAATCCTAATTGAGTTTAGCTTGGTAGTTGTGAGATTTGATAGCTGTAAGAGGCTTCTTCGCTTGAAGAAGACATTAGTAAGCTTTTAAACATCTTGGATTAGCAATCCCCTGATTACAAATTAAGTAAATTATTGTGTCTTTTTTTTTGTCTATTATTCAATTTCTTTTTATACAAGTGCTTTATTTCCAAAGTTTCGAGAAAGATGTTTGTTTTTATTATGTAGGACTATTTACCCCCTCTAGCCGGTAGCCAAGGGACCAAAAGTGGTATGAGAGTGAGGATGCTTCAGAAGGACTAACCGCTGATCGAAGCACAAGAGATTGTCAGACTGAGTATCTACCCATCGAACTTTGAGGGGAAATTCATGAACTGGAAGAAAAAGATGGAGGTATTCTTTAAGACAGATTTTGATTTATTACTAATTATGAAATTTAATTTTATAGCACCAGAGGGCAAAGAATAATACCAATGGACGAAAAAGGAGCAAGTCGACTTCGTGGCATATGGCAAAGCAGAGTTTCATTTGCTTAACATTTTACCACCTCAAGAAGTCAACTGGATCGGAGCCTACGAGTCAACCAAGGAGCTCTGGAAGAAATTCTTGGAACTACACGAAGGGACCTCGGAGGTAAGACTAGCGAGACGAGATCTGCTCCGGAACGAGATCAGCAACCTCCGATTAGAAGAAGGTGAAACCATTGCACACCTTCACTTAAAGATCAACGAACTTATTACTGGACTCATGAATCTCAAAGAAAATGTAACCAATCGAGATTTGCTAAGGTACGCGCTTAACGTCTTTCCTAAGACTTCTGAATGAGTATCCTTAGTAGATGCATATTACATCTCTAAGGATATAGAGGTAAGTACTTTAGAAGAGTTATTTTCTATATTTGAAGTTCATGAAATTAGATGCGCAAATCTGAAGAAGAGCCCAAGCGCAACATTGCCTTAAAGGCAAAAATGGATTAACTAGAATATGAAACTTCTCTCGATGATGATGATGAAACGATATTCATGGTAAGGAAATTTAAAAAGTTATCTAAAACTAATAAATTTAATCAAGTGCATGATAAAAGAGCAAGGACAAGGACAAATGACTAGTCCAGACAAATCATCGAAATCTAAAGGTGACGTGGGACAATACGTCTTCCGAGTTAGAGAACGAAGCCATCACCGGACTTACGCTAGTGGCAAGTCACCAAGAAGATGAAGACAGAGCAAGCTCATCTAAAATGAGTATCAAGAGCATCGATGAAGGGGGAGTAACATCAAAAGGATGCAGGACTTCAAGGGGAGCTTCAGATTACGAGATCGACAAGGCAAGTCAGGTACGATCTCTACCTCTTGTTATTTCAGTTTATAAAAATATTATCGAAAAATGCATGTAAATTAGAAAAAGAAAATGAAGAGTTAAAATTAACCTTAGCAACAACTTGTCGACTAGAGATTTTTGACAAGATAAAAATTAAAAATTAAAAATAGAAATAGAGAATCTAATGAATTCCGCATGTTTGAATATAACTATTTCTAACTTAAAAAATTATCAAGAATTAAAATGACACTTTAGATATCATAAGGGTCAAATCAAAAAATTGTCAACAAAATATATCCCTAAGAAATTTTTGATTAACCCAGTTGGAAGGAACCTATATTGGATTTCAAAATCATGCTTATATTGAAAAATCATTATGTATATTTTATTTTTAATTTGATTTCATATTGTTACTTAGAATTATCAAATAAATTATTTTGCATAATTTCTGTTAGAAATTAATTAAAATTAAATCTTTTTAAGAACAAAAATTTTATTACTCATCTATAGAAAAAATTTGAATTTTTTGATCGTTGTATTATTTTTCTATGAATTTTTTAACAAAATTTGTATTCTTAGATTAAAAAATATCTTACAGTGTTATTTTTTATAAAAAAAAATTTCTGAAAAATTTTATCCTTTTCTTTATCTAAGGAAATTTTCTTAAAATTGTATAACTATTGGTGAATTTTCTATGAATTATTTATCTAAATATAATTTTTTAACATTAAAATTTTTTAAAAATTTAATTCTTTAAAATTTATTTTTTTCTGAAAAATTACTTACTATTATACATTCTTGAAAAATATTTTATGACTTTTCGAAGTTAATAACTATTTTTAATTATATTTTAAAAAAATTTGTATTTATACCGAAAAGAATTTTTTTCACTTAAAATAATTTTAATCTTTTGTGAAAAAATTTATATCTGCTTAAATACATTTTTTCAACCGTTATAAAACTTTCAGAAGTTTTCAAGTCTAAAACACTTTTTAAATTATCTTTTTTTTTAAAAATAAATTAGAAAAAATTATGTCTTTATCCAAAATTTAAAAGTTCATTTTTTTTATATTAGTTCACATTTTTTTATCTTTTTCAAAGTCATATTCTTGCTTTACCTCTATTTTTCTTGTGATCAAAATGAGAGAATTAAATATTAAGTCTAGGAGAGGGTAACATTATTTTTTTTTACATATTATTAAAAATTATAAAATTTATATTTATTACTTTACTGTTATTTATGTTTGATTTACATTATCTTAACTGTTAGTATTAGCCCTGGTACCAATTATGAGATGATTGTAAAAGGCTTATTTTTGTATCATATTTCTTTATTAATAAAACGTAAAGTTGGTTATTATATTTATTTCAAATCAGTACCGATTGAATAAGTATAATAATGACCTTGGGTAGTATGTTCTTATCTACAGCATATCAATTAGTTGAATTGATAGTGAGATATTGTAGATATACATAGAACATTACTCTTAACTATTCCTAGTCAAACATTAATATACAAAGACAATATTAATGCATTGAGACTAGCATGTAGGTCAACGGATGATTTGATCTCACAAGTCATAGATATGAGATATCAGGTTGACACATAGGTATATATTAGAGAATATATACTGAATGACCCGACATAAGAATGTTTCATGAATTGTTATATGAGTATCATAAACATTCTCATGTGACTATTGGTATGAATATTTCTTAGACCTAAAGTCACTACGGTTCCCTAAATAAGGAGTTATGTGCTTTGGTATCCACAAACATCACCTGTAACAATGTGGACAATAAAGTCGATCACTGGGTATGCAATGAATTATGCGTAGGGATGTGAGTGATATAGATGAGATCTATCCCTTCCATATGACGGAAGCGATATCTGTGGGCCCCTTGATTAGTAGGACACAAGAAAGCATGACCATGCACAAATGAATCAATATGAGATATTGAGCTTATTTGATTGAGTGTGTCTACTTAGAGATCAAGAAACATAAACATTGATAAGAGGATGACACGGTCTATGCCTCATTGATCAATCTAGATATCAAAGATAGAGGGACCAAGTCATACAAGATAATAGGTACAGACAAGTTATGTTGGATCTCGACTTTCTCGTCACTTGGATAACAATGATGCATTGCTAGATGTCACTCATTGCTTATGTATCTAAATGTTGATTTGGATACATTGCCAACGTTACGAGAACATATTAGGTCACACACAAAGAACAAGTAGATTTGGAGATAGGTTCATATGATGAGTCATTGGATTAAGTCTAATCCGAATTGGACTTATTGAGTTAGACTCAATTGGATCTAATTATTGGATTAAGTTCAATTCAAACTAGACTTGAGGAGTCAATTCAAATTAATGAAATAGTGATTCATTGAATTTGAAATTGCATAAGATTAATTGAGCAAGACTCGATTGAATTAGACTTGAGTTAGACTCAAGTGAGAATTAATGGAGATTAATTAATTAAATTTTCAAAATTTAATGAGTCATTCAATTTTCGAAATTGAATTTAAAATGAAGAGTTTCAACTGTGATCCTTAATGGAGAGTGAATGCTCATTAAGGCACATTAATTGAATTAATGTTCATTAAGTGTTTTCATTAGATGAAAATACTTAAGCATTTTTCCTCTCATTTTTTTGTAGACTTCTTCATTATCCTTCCTCTTCTCTAATCCTCTTGGACAAAATTACCTTGCTTGGTTGCTAGCACAACCTTAGGTAATTTTCTCAATTTTTGTGAGTTTGTGAGACAAATGGAGATACTTATTCGTGTGGATACCGTAGAGGCGTGAACGTGTGATCGTGCTGAGATCCAAGTTATCTGGAGTCCGTGAGCACGCATCAAAGGTATACTATCATGTTGTTGTTCAAATCTTAGTATATTTTCTTTCCCTTTGCTTGGATCTTTTGGAAGAACTAGAAGTTTTCCACTACGCTTAAGCATGTTTAACGCCCTAGTTCTTTACATTAACTTGGGTTGCTCACATCAAAAAGGGAGAGATTATAAGTACCGTGGTAATTTTGATATGATCAACCAAGGCAAGTTAGGCCTGTTGTGTTTTGATATTATTGTGTCTAAGTGTGAAAGAACTTAAGAGCACAAGAAGTCAAGCGAAAGATGTAGCTAACGAGAAGGACGACATGGAAGAGAGTCGACGGGCTTGGTGCGGCAAAGTACACTGACGGACGAGAAGGAGGCGCCCAAGTGTGCGAAGATGGAGCGGAAGACCTGAAGGAGAAAAGTCAACCAGAGGTTGACTGTGCTCTGAGCGCCCGAATCGGCCGGACCCAGGGCACCCCAGGCTCGCGCCCTGGTCTAGCTGATTCAGCTCGGTCCGGGTGTCCAGAGCGGGTACAGGCGCCAGGGACAAAAACTTTATCGAAATGCCAGTTGTCGCGATCCGTTGCGACGAGAATAAAATTTTATCCCCCTCCAAACGCCTGGAACCCTTCCAGGTGTCCTGATTAGGACAATAAATACAATCCTAATCCCAGAAGTTGGATACAATACTTATAATTGATCCTAATTGAGTTTAGTTTTGTAGTTGTAAGCTTTGACTACTGTAAAAGGCTTCTTCATCTGAAGGAGACATTAGTAAGCTTTCAAACGTCTTGAATTAACAATCCCCTGTAAATTGTTATGTCTCTTTTGTAGGACCGTTAGATTCGATAGAGGGGGGGGGGGTGAATATCGATTCGAAAAAACAAGAGTTTAAACGCAGCGGAAAAGTATAATAGACACAATGGTTTTACTTCGTTCGGAGCCTGTGATGACTCCTACTCGAAGGCTCGTGGTCCTTGACCACTTTCGTTGGGCAATCACTAGCAATTCGGAATAATAATTACAAAAGAACCGTACAGGGAATGCTAATGAAAAAAAACAAATACCGACAAAAGGGAAAAGAACGGAGCGTAGTGTCGGAGCTTTGTTGGCGTCGCACTGAGCGTCGAGCAGCAAGACCAGCAGTAGAAGAGTTCTCAGCTTCTTTTATATGCTGTTCCGGGCGCCTGGATTCCTTCCGGGCGCCTGGAGTGTGACGTAACTGCTCAAACCAAGATGCTCCACGTGGCGACGACTTGGCTGGATAAAATTCGCCTTCCGGGCGCCCGGATCCCCTCCGGGTGGCAGGACCACCTTGTTCCAGAAAACTCCCTTTTCCTGCAAAACAAAGTTAGTCCGAGGCAAATGTATATCCTGTAAAACAGATTGTCAGCACAGTTAAGGTTCAACAGATAATTAAAAAGAGTATGACTTAGATTCCGTCTTTCCGAGACCGGAATCTAGTCACGATCTCGACTTAGATATCCGAAATGGATCTAAGTCGGATCGACGCCTAATGTTCCCTTCCCGGGAACGCGTCCTCACAGTCACTCCCTTCCAGTGACTTACCTTGCCAGACGTCCGGCCAGCCCGTCGACCTGTCTGGACTTCGCCAGCGTCCGGTCGGACCGTCGACCGCTGACTTCTCGCCAGCTATCCGGTCACCCGTCGACCTAGCGGACTTCTCCTACACGGTCAGTCAAACTGTTGACTTCGCAACCTATCTGACAACCCGTCGACCTAGCTGGACTTTTCCTGTACACTTGATCAAAGTGTCAGACAACAACACAACTAACTTAACCTATTTGTCATTCATCAAAACCTGGGTTAGACCGTTAGTGCTACCCGCACCAACAATCTCCCCCTTTTTGATGGAATGACAACCTGGTTAAGTTAGTGAAAACATATGCGAGAAAACAACATGCATTTATGTGGTTTTAAAGTTTGTTAGTTTGTATTTTCAAATTGGTTTAGCTAACTTAACCACCTAACCCTCCTCCCCCTTTGGCATTCATAAAAAAAAATGAACAAAGGTAAATAATCATAGTGAAGAGTTACTGTAGTAGGTAATCAAATTTTGAAAGATAGCTAAGTTTGGTTCAAAATTTGAAAGATAAAAGTGCAATTTTTAACACCATGTTAAAACAATAATCAAGTTGACTTGGGGTAGACAAGTTGAGTTTTGAAAAGTTAAAGTTAATCAAGTTTAACTTTTCAAGCGTGTAGAAATTTTCAAGACAGGTTTTTCAAATTTACTCTTTATGTTTAAGTAACATTTAATTTTCAAAAAGGTAAATTTTTCAACTTCGATTTAAAACAAAACAAAAATTAAACTTTTCAAGAAATAAAATTTTGCCAAAATTAATTTTTAAGGCTAATTTTGGAAATAGTTAATTTTTCAAATCAGGTTTGAAAATTAGGTGGGATTAAACTTTCACATTTTTCAAATACTTAGTTAAATTTAACTTTTTGTAAATCAAGTTCAAACATAGGTTAGGTTTTAAAAGACATTTTTCAAACATACAAAATTTGAGTTTATTCTCCCCCTGAACTTGATACTTACTCTAACCAGCTGTCTAACCAATTAGCTACTAACTGACTATCAGAAGATAGTAGCTTTCACTTGGTTAGTCAGATTAAGTTAATTATAACCAGTCAGTGTTTGACTTGACTAATGAACTTTAATCTGATTAATATCTGAATTGTATTTAACGTCCAAACTTATGCTGATGCACTGGAATAAGCATCTTAAGTCTAGACAGTTGGCCTATGCATCTCACCCCTTTCTATGTTTGTCAAACACAAGCAAGGTAAACCTAGGGTGTTGGTGAGATGCTCAAAAACTAGTCCTATGGGTACATGCTTTCTAAGGATTCAAAACTAGTCTAAGGCCAAAACTATTTTTGAAAGTCTAAAAATGGAAAGTTTGAAAACAAATAAATTTGACTTATAATTTGATAAAATCATTTTTGAATGTATTTTTGAAAGATCCTAGTCTATTAAGCACATCCCTAATTTTCGTCGTAAGTTGCTAAATTCACTTTCAAGGAGAGGTTTTGTAAAAATGTCAGCTAAATTTGATTTGGACTCAATGTACTTGAGTTCAATATCGCCTTTGGTAACATGATCCCTGATAAAGTGGTGTCTAATTTCAATATGTTTGGTTCTTGAATGATGCACAGGATTTTTGGTTAAGTTAATTGAACTTATATTGTCAATTAATACTTTTACATTTGTGATATTTAAGTTGAAATCTTTTAGAGTATGCATCATCCATAATATTTGTGCAACACATTCGCCTATAGCTATGTATTCTGACTCAGTTGTAGACAGAGCAACACAATGTTGCTTTCTACTAAACCAGCTAACAAGTGATGCACCTAATAATTGGCATCCACCACTTGTGCTTTTGCGGTCTAATTTGCATCCAGCATAATCTGAGTCAGAATACCCTATTAGTTCAAAATTATTTGTCCTAGGATACCAGATTCCTACATTTGTTGTTCCTTTAAGATATCTAAAAATTCTTTTAACCTGTGTCAAATGGGATTCCTTAGCACAAGTTTGGTACTAACTGCAAATAAAATATCAGGTCGGCTTGCAGTTAAGTACAGTAGGCTACCTATTGCACTTCTATAATATTTTAAATCAATTGGTTTTCCATTTGGGTCACTATCTAAGATTGTGTTTACAGCCATCGGTGTTTTTATTTCTTTTGTATTTTCCATTCCAAATTTTTTAAGTAATTCTTTGGTGTATTTATGTTGAGAAATATAGTTTCCTTCATTTGTTTGTTTGATTTGTAATCCTAAGAAATAGGTTAGTTTTCCCACTAAGCTCATTTCAAATTCTTTTTCCATTAGATTAATAAATTCTTCTAAAAATTCTGAATTTGTTGAGCCAAATATTATGTCATCTACGTATATTTATGCAATAAAAATGTTTGTATTTAATGATTTAACAAACAAGGTTGGGTCAATTTGACCTTGTTTGAATCCTTTAGATGTTAGGTAAGATGTTAGCCTCTCATACCACGCCCTGGGTGCTTGTTTAAGTCCATATAGGGCTTTCTTTAATTTGAAAACATAATCAGGGTGTTCTAAGCTTTCAAAACCAGGAGGCTGACCTACATAAACTTCTTCTTTGATTAGTCCATTAAGAAAGGCAGACTTAACATCCATTTGGTATAGTTTAAATCCCTTATGGGCTGCATAACTTAGTAACATTCTAATGGATTCTAATCTGGCTACTGGGGCATATGTTTCATCATAGTCAAGTCCTTCAACTTGACTAAATCCTTTGGTAACCAGCCTAGCCTTATTTCTAGTAATTTCCCCAGTTTCACTTAGTTTGTTTCTGAATACCCATTTTGTTTCTATTATTTTCTTATTCTTAGGTGGTGGAACTAGGTCCCAGACCTCATTACGCTCAAATTGGGCTAGTTCTTCTTGCATAGCTATTATCCAATCTGGGTCTAGTAGGGATTCATCCACAGTTTTGGGTTCAATTTTTGAGATTAATGAAATTTGACTTAGGTTTGTAAAGGATGATCTGGTTTGAACTCTTAAGTCTGGGTCACCGATTATTTGATCAATTGGATGATTTGGGTTAACCCTTATTGTTCTAGGAGGTTGATTCTCTTGATGTTGTTCCTCTTCTTCATGACTTAGAGTTTGGTTGGTTTCTGGAACAAACTCAGGTGTTTGTGTAGATCCTATGTCTTGTCTAGTTTCTTCAAACTTTACATTAGTAGTTTCTTCAATTTTTAAGGTAACCTTATTGTAAATTCTGTAGTCTCTACTATTTAGGGAATATCCTACAAAAATTCCATTTTCAATTTTAGAGGTGAATTTTCCTAAGTGTTCTCTTGTATTTAAGATGAAAACTGGGCACCCAAATACCTTAAAATATTTTATATTTGGTTGTTTATTATAAAATAGTTCGAAGAACGTTTTGTTATGAGTTTTATTTATTGTTGTTCTGTTTTGTACATAGCAGGCTGTACTAACGGCTTCTGCCCAAAAGTATTTAGGTAGGTTATACTCATTTAACATTGTTCTAGAAGCTTCAAGTAAGGTTCTATTTTTTCTTTCTACAATTCCATTTTGTTGGGGAGTTTTAGGGCATGAGAACTCATGATGGTAACCGTTTTCTAGACAAAAACTGTTAAAGTGGTGATTTTTAAATTCTCCCCCGTTGTCACTCCTAATTCTTTTAATTTTAATATCTTTTTCGTTTTCAATCTGTTTGCGAAAATTTGAAAAAATTTCAAAAGTTTCATCTTTATGTTTTAAGAATTTGACCCAAGTAAACCTAAAATAATCGTCTATAATTACTAAGCAATATAAGTTTCCATTTATAGATTTGACTCCATGGGAGTCAAAAAGGTCTAAATGTAGAAGTTCTAAGATTGAGGTAGTTTGTGGTTGATTTGTTTGTTTGTGGGTTGATTTAGTTTGTTTGCCTTGTTGACAAGCATTACATATGGTTGAATCTAAGTTAGGTAACTTTGGTAAGCCTTTTACAAGTCCATTTAGTTTACTTATATTTCTAAAGTTGGTGTGAGACATCCTCCTATGCCATAACCAAGTTTCTTCTTTTTGTGTTAAATAACACTTAATGGAAGAAATGGTTAAGTTGATGACATAGATGTTGTCTTTTCTACAACCTTTTAGGCTTATGGTAGGATTATCTAGATGTTTGATTGAGCATCCTGTAGATAGAAACTTGACCTTATACCTAGTATCACACAATTGACTTATATTTAGAAGATTATATTTAAAGTTTTCAACAAGTAAGACATTTGAAATTATAAAGTCTAATTTTAATTCAATATTACCTATACCAATTACCTTGAGTTTGCCGTTGTTTCCAAAGGCAACTCTTCCTAGGCTTTTGTAAGTGAGTTGAGTGAACTTGGTATGATCTCCAGTCATATATTTGGAGCAACCACTGTCCAAAATCCACTTGGTTTCCTACAGTAAGTAGGATTTTGAAGTTAGTCTTTTGAGCATGCATTGATTTAAGTTTAAAATTAAGATTTTGAAAATAATTTTTAAGTTTAAAATTAAAATTTTGAAATTAATTTTTTAAGTTAAAATTAAAATTTTGAAAAAAATTTGAAATTAATTTTTAAGTTTAAAATTTTGAAAAAAAATTTGAAATTAATTTTTAAGTTAAAATTAAAATTTTGAAATTAAATTAAAATTAAAAATTTGAAATTAATTTTTTAAGTTAAAATTAAAATTTTGAAATTAATTTTTAAGTTAAAATTAAAATTTTGAAATTAATTTTTAAGTTAAAATTAAAAATTTTGAAATTAATTTTTAAGTTAAAATTAAAATTTTGAAATTAATTTTTAAGTTAAAATTAAAATTTTGAAATTAATTTTTAAGTTAAAATTAAAATTTTGAAATTAATTTTTGAGTTAAAATTAAAATTTTGAAATTAATTTTTAAAGTTTAAAATTAAAATTTTGAAATTAATTTTTAAGTTTAAATTAAAATTTTGAAATTAATTTTTAAGTTAAAATTAAAAATTTTGAAATTAAATTCTTAAGTTAAAATTAAAATTAAAAATTTTGAAATTAATTTTTAAGTTAAAATTAAAATTTTAAAATTAATTTTTAAGTTAAAATTAAAAATTTTGAAATTAATTTTTAAGTTAAAATTAAAATTTTGAAATTAATTTTTTAAGCCTTATTCATCTCACCCGAACTATATTATCAATCAGGGAATCCTATGATTTTGTGAGATGAAATTGGTTTGATTACAGACTTTTGGTTTAACTTGTGTTAGATTCAGACTTAGCTTTGGTTTCCACAAATAGGCATTGTTCGGATAAACTTCTAAGCTTGGTGAGTCACAAGGACATCATTAGAAGTAACCAACCTTTCGAGGTTTTCCGAATAGTCCTATCCACGGAACTTAGTACTAAATCTTGGTCTAACTGGTTAGGATTCGTTTAAGGGTAGCTTCGGTCAGTTCCACTTGGCCAAATGCACCAGATCGAAGTCATATCTTTCTAGACATGCGATGCCCAAGCTTCCCTAACGTACTATCATCCAAAAAATTTCACCAGTACCATGATTCAAGTTAAACTTAGTCTCTTTTTAACTAATCCTAATTACCCTGCCGGGTTAGTTAGTTTTGGGTTACCCTGTCGGGTAAGTTAGGCCTCCCCCTGAATTATTAGCCATTAATTTAAGTTTTAATTTTAGGCTTGTGTCGATTCTTTTTATAGTTATAGTTAACTTGGTGATAATTTTGTTGTTTCTTAAACTGTTTAGATTTTGAATTTGATTTAGGTTTGTACTTTGGATTTTGGTTTGGTTTATTTAATTTTATATAATGTATTTTTTTTCTTTAGGTATATAATATTGATTAAGTCCTACTTGCGTGGTCAGACACGCTTTCGGAACCCAAGCTAGATTGGTTGACTTGTATTGGGTTAATAATGATTTGAAAGTTTTATTTGAATTCGACTTATATCCTAGTCCGGTTTTATTGTAACATGCTTTTTGATTATTTAGGATTAAGTCTAGATTTTTTGATCTTGTTGTAAATTTTTCTAGCATTTCTTTTAAATTTTTAACATCATTTTTTAACGATAGATTTTCCTCTTCAAGTGTTAGATCTTGAGTTGGATTCGAATTTTTTAATTGTTCCTTGAGGTTTTGATTTTCCTCAAGAAGTGATTTGTTTTCATTTTCTAATTTAGTTAATTTACTATTTAAACAGGAAATAATTCTAAAAAAAAATTTGTTTAAATTAAAGTATACCTCATTCGGGCCTTCGGAAACGAGTACGGACTCGTGGCTCTGTCTTCATCTTCCGACTCGTTATCTGTTTCGGCTTCGCGGGCCATCAGTGCGAGGTGGCTCTGATGTTTCTGCTCTTCTTCCTCCGATTCGTCCGAGGAGTCGTCCCACGTTGCTTTGAGTGCCTCCTTTCTTGTTGGCTTTGGTTTGTCGAACTTTAGTTTTGGACATTCGTTCTTGTAATGTCCCTTTTTGTTGCAGCCGTAGCAAGTCACGTTCTTTTGTTCGAGGGAGAGCTCTTTGAAGATCCTTTTGCTGAAGCTCCTCTTTGTCCCGGTGAACATTTTTCTTACCAAGTTCACCGGTGTTCTTCGTCTTCAGAATCTTGATCGAGTCTTCTTCAAGTTCAGCTTGCTTTTCTTTTCTTTGGAGGAACCTGCAAATAGTGCTATACCTTTCTCGGCTCCAAGATTAGTTTGTTCGCGTAATTCTAATTCACAAAACAGTCTAATTTTAAGTTAGAAAGATTCTTAGAAATTTTGTAGGCATCCACTATTGATGCCCACAAACTATTACGTGGAAAAGCGCTTAAAGCGTACCTTATTAAGTCTCTGCTCTCCATTTGGTGGCCTATTGCATGAAGCCCGGTTGAGGATGTCCTTGATCCTCGTGTAGTTGATTCGTTGTTTCTCCTTCCGCATTTTTATATTAAAATTTTATTTAGAGGTGTCTCGCTTTGTTACCTTAGCGTCGCTCGTTCCTTCGCAGTTCGATCAACTTGTCCCATAGCTCTTTAGCGTTTTGTGTGGACCGACTGCTGTATTCTTCTCTTGTCAACTGCACCGTAGAGTGTTGATCGCTTTATTTTCTGCTGATGCTTTTTCTTGAGATCTGCTGTCTAGTCTTCGGATCCACTAGATTCCCGTTGTCCACTGGAATTTTGTAGGGTTTCGTAATGCTCATCCACGGTCAAGTCTGTTTGAGGTAGACCTCCATGCGCTTCTTCCAAGAAGGGAAGTCGTCCCCGTTGAAGAGTGGAGGTCGAGCGGAATCCTTCTTGTTGGGACATTCTATGCACAAAAATAAAAATCCCAAGACTTGGTCTTGGATTAGTAGGGAAGAGAAAATAAAAAAATCTAGATTCGTGTTGCACTAATTTAAATTGATTAGTGAAATATTAAGTTAACGAAACACCGCTTTTAAAATTAATTATTAAAAAATCACCTTCCTCGATTGGTGGTTGCACCAAATCGAGCGACCGCCTCCGATACCACTTGTAGGACCGTTAGATTCGATAGAGGGGGTGAATATCGATTCGAAAAACAAGAGTTTAAACGCAGGAAAAGTAAAATAGACACAATGGTTTTACTTGTTCGAGCCCTGTGACGACTCCTACTCAAGGCCCGTGGTCCTTGACCACTTTCGTTGGGCAATCACTAGCAATTCGGAATAATAATTACAAAAGAACCGTATAGGAATGCTAATGAAAAACAAATACCGACAAAAGGAAAAGAACGGAGCGTAGTGTCGGAGCTTTGTTAGGCCGACCGAGCGTCGAAAGCAAGACCAAGATGAAGAGTTCTCGCCGATTGATTTTTGAAGCTCCCGCCGGGGCTTCTTTTATATAATGGCACCGGATTCCTTCCGGCACTGAGTGTGACGAATCGCTCAAACCAAGATGCTCCACGTGGCGACGACTTGGCTGGATAAAATTCGCCTTCCGCGCCCGGATCCCCTCCGGGTGGGACCACCTTGTTCCAGAAAACTCCCTTTTCCGAGGCAAATGTATATCCTGTAAAATAGATTGTTCGCACAGTTAAGGTTCAACAGATAATAAAAGAGTATGACTTAGATTCCGTCTTTCCGAGACCGGAATCTAGTCACGATCTCGACTTAGATATCCGAAATGGATCTAAGTCGGATCGACGCCTAATGTTCCCTTCCCGGAACGCCCCTCACCTCACCCTTCCAAAGGACTTACCTTGCTACCCGGACGTCCGGCCACCGCCGTCTGGACTTCTCGCCAAGCGTCCGGTCACCCGTCGACCGCTTGGACTTGCCAGCTATCCGGGTCGACCTAGTTGGACTTCTCGCTGTCAGGGCCAGTCGACCGCTTGGACTTCTCGCCACTATCCGGCCACCCGATTACTTAAATTTTCCGAGATCTCACAGTCGACCTAGCTGGACTTTTCCTGCACACTTGATCAAAGTGTCAGACAACAACACAACTAACTTAACCTATTTGTCATTCATCAAAACCTGGGTTAGACCGTTAGTGCTACCCGCACCAACATCTTTTTCTTGTCTATTAATCAATTTTTTTTTTATATAAGTGTTTTATTTCCAAAGTTTTAAGAAAGGTGTTGTTTTTATTGTACAAGACTATTCACCACCCATCTCTAATCGACAGCGAAGGGACCAACATAAGTCTTATCGACTTATGGTCCGATCAGCTATATGTTGATTGTCTAGACATAAGTGGAGCACTAGAACCCTCCCATCCGACCAACTCTTAGGTCAGTCGTCCTCATATCGAGGGCCTGAGCAGGGGCGCAGCTATATAAGGCTCAGGGGGTGCGGTGGGGAAAAAAAAATAAAAATGTATAGTCATAAATTTTGAAACTTTCTCGTCTTTTTAGTAAAAAATTTCAATTAAAACCCTTTCAACTTAACCCATTTTCCTCTTTTCTCAAGTCAAAATTTTTTTATCCATTTTTCTTCTTCCTCCTCTAATCCCGAACTTTTATTTTCCTCTTTTCATTTTTTTTCTTCTTATAATTTCTTTCATATTCTTTTTTCTAACTCTAATTTTACCCACAAAATCTTTCGCGACATGTCACTACCGTTATAGCCCAAGTCACTATCGTCGGACATCGATTGCTACCATCGTCACTGTCATTTGTTGCATGGTCGTTGTCTTCACTTGGCTAACATCGTCGCTTCGCTCATGCTCCATAAAAAATTACCTTTTAATTGAGATGAAATTTATTTAATTGATTCTTTCACTTAGCCGACACCATTGTTTGCTGCCAACATCACTGTCATCGTTCACCGACTCCATCGCTTTGACCCTCCTGAGTGAAAATCCTAACTACACCGCTTCCTGAGCATTGAGGAGTGATGAGCTAGTCCATGTTGAAAGTGACATTTTAGTTACTATCTAAGTTTAATGTTAATTGTCATCTCATCTTAATTTTGACTGTTACATAACCTTTGAATCCACTCACAACATACCATATTCCATATACTTGACCAAATTGGCAGCTTGGTTAATCCATATCCCGAACTGCCTAACTCACCCAATTCAATCCATCCATTTAACTTACTCAGCCTAACTAAACTACCAAACTCACCTAGACCAAACCATTGTTTTGGGTTACTTTATAAGTCCAAGGTGAATACTGTTTTATAAGGAATCATTGCAGTGGACCAGAGTAGTGAATTCATTCATCTAATTTTGAATAATAATAACAATAGTGCATGGTCCATATCGAGATCTTGATCAAAGTGGCTTCTTTTTTTGTGAGCTCTACTACTACTACTACATTAGAGTTCTTATGGGTGGTCCTAGTTGATCGAGGCTAACTTCAACTGTACATTAGGAGGTGGATGAGGGACCTGATCGATCGTGCATATAATTTTCATACTTCCTCTCTTTTGAGCAGTTAGCTCGCGGTCCAAGCACCCCTTCTCCTTTCCAAAAGTGTTTTAAAGTGTTTGTGTTGGTTTAATAAGATAATTGAATTAAATCAAACCTAAAATAAATTAATTATTAAAATAATTATTTAAGTTTGATTTAATTATTTACATTTTAAATTTATTTAGTTAATTATTAAATTTAATAATATAAATTTATTTTTTTATTTTTATTTATTTAACATATTAATAAATCGTTATTCATAGGATACATGTGTTTAAATTTATTTATTTCGTTTAATAATTTATTTAAATTTATTTATTTAATTAATCTTTCTTTATGCATTAAACGAAGGACTCGTATGACCGTCCAATCGAAAAACTGCGGCTCAGAATCGTTGGATCTGTTATTAATCCTCTGCGCGTTCTATTCCAGCCATGTAATATATCTTGCGGTGGTTTTTTTCCATTCAGAAGCGGCCCCACAACAAAATCGAATGCACATAGTTTTCCTGTTTTCTGTGTTGAGTAAAACAGGAACTCGCGATCGATGCGCCGGTTCTAAATATCGCTCCGCCCAAATTTTGAACCTTCGCGCCGAGGACGACAGCGAAACTTTTGATCGATCGGCCGGCGGCAGGAAACCTAGATGAAGCGTCCAGACTCATGAATTTTTGCCCCGGAATATGTGGAAGTGGGAGATCCCGGGGTTTTCGAAGGCAGGGGACTCGGAGTCCGGCACGCAGCCACTCTACTCGAGGATGCACGGGAGCTCTGATCTCCGCCGAGCTCGTCATGCGCCTCCGTCGACGCTGTTGTCCGTCCCATCTCTCGATTCCTTGTCTCGTCGAGCGCCGTATTGGAAGTTTTATGTGTTCATCCTCGTCCTCCCATTTATTAGTAATCTTCGAAATCTTGCACTCAGGTTACTTATTTACTTAGTTCCCTTGTAATGCTCTGTTCTTACATCGTTTGCCTAAGGATTTTAGCTTGTAATTCCTTGAAAAGACTCGGTAGAAATAGTTTTGACAAATATTTGCTGTTGAGAATTCCAGTGCTACTTTTCTTAGTATATTAATTTAAAAAAATATAACTGATCCGGTTTGAAATCGATGGAGATGACATGTTAGACCGATAGCTCTGTCGTTTGTTGATTGGGAGGAGATTCTGAGATGGAGAAAAGACAACACTTAATACTTCTTCCTGCACACACCGCAAAGAGATCAACGGGAAACGTTAGAGCAAGAATTAGGAATGGGGTCCCTGGTACATGCACTCTGACGCTCAAGTCAGTACAGCAGCCGAGCGAAAAGTCGAGAAGAAAATGAACAATAGAACAATAATGTTGATATTATAGGGATCTTATGCGTAAAACAATAACACACGTAGCAAAAAAAGGAATTTTTCAAAGATCCAAGCAAATATCGTATACTACGTTTTCCTACTCTATTAGATAGAATAGTTACCTTTAATGCGTGAACAATACTTCTAATAGCAACTTTGATTCGAATGCAGATCTCAGTGTGATCAATTGGCTGCACCTCTTCGGTATCCACACGAACAAGCTCCTTGTTTGTCGCACGAACTTATTATCAAAGAAGAACCACCTTTTGAGTGCTAGCAACAAAGAGGGGTTCAACCATGATGCAGCGATAAAAGGGGTCCACCAAGCGCGGGTCAAATACAGAGATAGCAGTCGACGTGGAAGTCAAAGTTCAGGTGGTCAACGTGGTCGACGGTGGTCAACGATCCCACCAAAGTTGTCAGATCGAAAATCAACTCCAATCGCCGATTGAGCCTGAAGTGTCTGATCTGCCAAGCGGCTTGTTTAAGCGGATCACCCGTTTGACCAGGAGCACTACGACAAGAACATCAGATGCTCATCACGGATCATAGGAACGCTAAGGTGACCTGAGCGATGGTTTGGTTGGGTGAAAACAATCTACTGAGCCGAGGGATTATAGAGAAGAACGTTTGAGGTTGACGGGGCAGGGATCTCCGGCCGAGCTGCTCCCCCGCTCTGCCAAACAGTGGGACCCCTCCCATATTTCTCAATATCTCTTTGGGATGTAATGCCGCTGATAACAGGGCATGGTCAACAGACAAATCGTACAATGAAAACTTCTACAGTCATGTCAGGGATTTACATGTCCTGTTAAGGTATAGTGTCAAAAATATTTTTCTGACATATCCTTGCATAGGGTCATTGGAAAAATGTGCTCGTACCTTGAGGAGCGTGCAAGTCGTCTATTGTAGTACTATATAAAGGAGAGTCTATGCATCGGCAGAGGTATGTGCTATTCACTATTCACGCTTGTGCTTTCACTGTTGTTATGCTGCTCCGTTTTCTACTGTTCTGATGACTGACTTGAGCATCGGAGGGTCAATGCTGGAGACTCTTTCCCTGGTCCGACACTGATGTTTCTTGTGTTGCAGAGCGGAGCGAAGTCTTCACGCGGTCAACCGAGGAGTCACATCCTCAGCAAGCCTTCTTCACATTTGTGGATAGGATTAGGCCAAATGAGAGAAAACTAAAAGGTTCACAGAAGCAAAAAAATGCATTACAAATTTTTTTTTATATTCATCCAATAAATACCAAGGGTTTTTGCCCTTTAATTTTTCTTCTTTAATGTATGATTAATCCAAATTAATTATCATTATTCTTCTTTAATGAATGGATTAAATTGAATCTAACTCAGATTAGACTTAA
This sequence comes from Zingiber officinale, assembly GCF_018446385.1. Taxonomy (NCBI): domain Eukaryota; kingdom Viridiplantae; phylum Streptophyta; class Magnoliopsida; order Zingiberales; family Zingiberaceae; genus Zingiber; species Zingiber officinale. The sequence continues at coordinate 5,849,545 of NC_056001.1, forward strand.
TCCAACCTAATGAGTCTAATTCAGATTGGACTCAATCTAATGATTAGATTTATTTGAGTCTAATTCGAATTAGACTTAACTCAATAATCTTGAGGCTCATAATAATTTAGTGAAACTAAATTAAACCTATGTTCAAATTAACATGTTCTTTGTGTGTGAATCAATAAATTCTCGTAATGTTGACAGTGTCTCTAAAACCATTTAGATACACAAGCAATGATTGTCACCTAACAATGTATCATTGCTACCTAAGTTACGAGAATGTCGAGATCTGACCTAACTTTTCTGTATCTATTATTTTGTATAACTTGGCCCTTCTGTCCTTGATATCTAGATCGTATCATCTTCTTATCAATTTTTGTATTTCTTCATCTCTAAATAAATATACTCAATTAAATAAGTTCAATATCTCATATTGACTAATTTGAGCATGACCATATATTCTTGTGTCCTACTTAATCAAAGGGCTCACAGATATCACTTCCGTCATATGAAAGGGATAAATTTTATCTACATCACTCACATTTCTCCGCATAACTTATTACATACCCAGTGATCGACTTTATAGTCCACCTTGTTACAAGTGATATTTGCTAATACCAAAGTGCATAACTTCTTATATAGGGAACTATTGTGACTTTACGTTTAAGGACTATTTATATCAATAGTCATTATGAGAATGTTTATGATACTCATATAACGATTTATGAAATATTTTCATGACGGGTCAATTTAGTACATATTCTTTAATATATACTAATGTGTCAACTTAATATTATATATATATATATATATATATATATATATATATATATACATACACACACACAGCTTCCCACTATCAATTTCAACCAATTGATATGTTGTAGACTAGAACATACTACTCTAATATATTATTAAATTTATTCATCTGACACGATATGAAGTAAATATAATAACAATGACCTTTGCCTTTTATTAATGAAATATGATATAATATGTTCTAAGTTAATCAACTCTTGATTGACTCTTAGGGCTTACACTAATAGATGTATGTGTGCGCGTGTAGCCTCACGTACCTAGCTTACGTAGAGGACTCTCTTTTTATATCATTTCTCATAATCTCCTCAATAATGAGGCGGCAGAAATGTCTGGTGTCAGAGTATGTCGAATGGTGGAGTATGTACAATAGCTCTCCTCCAGGTGGAGGAAAGTTTTGTTGCGGGTACATGTCAGAGTAGTGAAACATTCACAAATTATTGTGATTCTCTAATAATGTTGTCTCCTAGAGGAGATCCGATCGATTCTGGGGTTGGGCGGATGTGGGCTTGGAGTTGCGTCCAGGAGAGATGAGAAATTGAATTTGGAGGTCCGATCGGCTCTGGAGCCAGGCGAATATATGCTGGGACCTGTGCCCTGAGTAAAGAGGAACTGAGTCTGGATGTTCGACCGGCTTTGGAGCCGGATGGATGTATGTTGGGGGTTGCGCCCAAGAGAGATGAAGAACTGAGTTTGGATGTCTAACCGGCTTTGAGACTGGACGGCTATAGCTTGAGAGTCATGCCCAAGGAGTGGGGAACTAGATCCCGAATGTTCGATCGGCTCTAGGGCCGGACAGACATAATATATTTGACTGGCCTTGGGGTCGATCGGATTTATTCTACGAGCTCTATCTAGGTGAAGACTGATAATAGATGTATGTGTGCGCGTGTAGCCTCACGTACCTAGCTTACGTAGAGGACTCTCTTTTTATATCGTTTCTCATAACCTCCGCAATAATGAAGTGGCAGAGAATGTTTGGTGTCAGAGTATGTCGGATGGTGGAGTATGTACAATAGCTCTCCTCCAGGTGGAGGAAGGTTTTGTTGCGGGTACATGTCAAAGTAGTGAAACATTTACAAATTATTGTGATTCTCTAATAATGTTATCTCCTAGAGGAGATCCGATCGGTCCTGGGGTTGGGCGGATGTGGGCTTGGAGCTGCGCCCAGGAGAGATGAGGAATTGAATTTGGAGGTCCGACTGGCTCTGGAGTCGGGCGAATATATGCTGGGAGTTGCGCCCTAAGCAAAAAGGAACTGAGTCTGGATGTCCGACCGACTCTAGGCCCAATGGATGTATGTTGGGGGTTGCACCCAAGAGAGATGAAGAACTGAGTCTGGATGTCTGACAGACTTTGAGACCGGGCGGCTATAGCTTGGGGGGTCATGCCCAAGGAGTGGAGAGATGAGTCCCGAATGTTCGATTGGCTTTAGGGCTGAGCAGACATAATATGTTTGACCGGCCATGGGGTCGATCGGATTTATTCTAGGAGCTCTATCCAAGAGAAGTGGTTCGTTCAATCACGTACATCCTGATTTAAACTGCCACATCATCTTAACTTCGACTCCAACTTTAGAGACCCTACCTCATTCGCCGCATCAGTAACCAAGATAGCATCTATTATTAAGAATTAAACTGTTGTAGTTTCAATTTTTCTGTGCCTGCATTTGAGACGACTTTTGCTTATGGGTTTTTCATGTGAGAATTCAAACAGAAACGCCTCAAGGAAAGTTGAACTTTCAAAGTTGAAAGCTCTATAAATTACATATTTAGAAAACCACTTCTCAAGGTTTCCTTATAAGAGATTGCTTATAAGAAAACATGCTTCTTCTAGGAGATTAATGTGTCAGTGACTGACCATAAAACCTAAGGCCAATATCATTTATCTAACTTCAACTACCTTGGCATATTTTTTTGGTTTGGTTGGCGCAATTGTTGTCTGATATCTAGAAGATCTACAATGGAGGATGGGACAGAAGCCCTAATGGGTTTGGTCCCTCCATTCAGAAACACTAGTACTAGTCTTTCACTCTCAAAAACTTTCTATCAAGACTTCATAATAGACAGTGAGGAATTTATCCTTAAAATTAAACAGTGTTTTGCTTACAGCATAGATTTGAAGAAATCAAGCACAGCAAGGTTTTGCCGCCACATTACTTCAGGGTAACACTGGCATTTTGTTTGTGGCCTTGATAGTAGCTTTAGAAAATGAGGATCTTTTTCTTCTATCATTCTTCTTCTTCTTCTTCATTGTTGCTGAACTCAATTCTACTCTATTATTTTTGCTTTCATCTCAGTTTAATTATTCTCACCATAGTATTCTACATTATTATACCTTATTTTGCACAATATGGTTAATTTTTAGATTAGTGATAATATATCATGCAGTATGGCATGTCTGAAAAAAAATAAAGGAAAGATTCAGTCAAAGGTTTCCTCCCACAAATGACACTGCACACTTCACTTTATCCAATTAGCAGACAGTACTGGCAGAAGCTGTAAGACCCACATCACATGAAAACCAGAAATAATAACAAAAAAACAAACAAACAAAGTTCCCTTCCTAATCTCATAATGACAATGCAAACCCAACTTGAATAATTATACAATCTCGATTCCCAGGGAGGAATCTACTACAGGCAGCAATTTGTATTGGTCAATCATGTTCACGAGAGGTGCTTCTTGTCATTGACGATGTTTAGAAGGCGATACACACCTCGAGTCCACATATCGTACTCCCTCAAGCTCCGGCATTCGAATTCTATGACTCGTTGCTCGGCCGTCCGCAGCCCAAAGTAGCGGCGCAGCTCACCGCCTTCGAGCAAGTGCCGGCCGGGCCAGGCTTGAATGTCCTTGCACACATCTACGATAACATCTGCGAGAGGGAAAAAAAACTCCATGTGAATTGGAACAGAGGGTCTCAAATAGCGCGCGCAGCACTCACTTTTCTTCTTCTTGGTGAAAGTCCCTGCAACGTGCTTGCTCTTCATCTTAAGCATAACCTACACCGCGTACAACAGAACTATATAACTCCGACTGAATTGATTGGATTATGAAATAGTGTCAATTAACGATGCTCAAATTACCTGACCCATTTTGTTGATGTAAACTGAGACGACCTTCCAATGCAGTGCGCCTGCAAAATTGGGAGTGTTGGAAATGGAAGTTACAAATGGCAGATAGGGTTTTGGATGCCTGACCTTTCCGTGTTCGTTTGAGGAGCTCGGTCCCTCGAGCAAGGAGCTCTTGGCTACAGAGCCCTAAGAAGTTCTCCTCGGGAACAAACTCGTCGGCGAAGCTGCTGCCGTTGTTATCTAACTCTTTATCTTGTTTACAATGGCGATGGTTGTGGTGGTTCGCCACCGCGCTCCGCTCGACTGGTATCACGGCCGCAATGTTCCACACCTCCTTCAGCGCTCTCGCCTTCAGCGTGGCTGCGCCTCTCAGCGCTGCAAGAGAACAAGAACTCACTCCTATTAAAACAAAAATGGCAAGGTATGCACAAGTGTTAATATACTTTACCCGTCGCAGCGGCGGCCGTGAGAGTGACTATATCGCCTGGAGTCCTGACGTTGACGGCGGAACTCACCACGGATGCCAATTGCTCACGCTCGGCCCCCATGCTCTCGGCGGCCTCGACGCACTGAGCGGCGACGAGGGTGGCCGCGGAGGCCACCGCCATGTCAGTTCTAGCGGCCCGGTCGTCCTTGCCGGAGCCAGACGCTCCGGCGGTGGCAGCGGCAATTGCAGCGATGGCAGCCGCCACCCCGGCCACCGAGATTACAGCGTGGAGCTGTGCATTGTGGGCTCGGGTTTCCTCTTTCTTCTTCTCCTTCCTGTCCTTCAGCCACCTCCCCACCGTCTTGCTGGTGCCTCTGTAAGGTTGGGGCTTGAGCGCGTTACCACCAGTAGCGCAATACTGCAATAAAATCGTGACAAATTTTGAGTGGAAATTTGAATATCTAAATAGAAAAGGTAAAAAAAAAAAAACTAGTGCTGGTAACAACACAAGCAACAGAGTAGAATTAAGGGCGTGGTGGTTCTTGCAGGACTAGCATTTTGGACAGGACTGCGAGAATGTAACGTGCCGAGTACTAATCATGCATGGCCGGAAGCAAACCCTGCGAGGTTGTTTTTTTAGTCGTTTTCCTGAGCAGAGCTGCTTTAATCAGGACTGAAGGGGGAGGAGCCGACAAGCTCTGCAGACGGAACCAGAGCTTCTTTGATCTCAAACAAAAACCAGCAGGCTCAGCAGAGCAAGAAGACAAAAGAAGTGATCACAGTCAAATACGCGGGTAAAATTTAACTCGAATCGTGCCCAATAAAATAATCATTAGATGCTCTTATCGTATTTTCTATCTGCACTGAGAGAAAGAGAAAGTAGAGCTTTGTCAGCTGGTCATTACACTCTCCACTAACTATCTCTCCAGTTTACGAGGAAGACATTGTTTTCTATTAAAAAATATCGATATTATCAGTCCCTAAGCGATGAACTGGAGTGCAGCAGCGCCAGCTGCGACGAAGTCGAGAGTTTCTGAAAAGATAGAGAGAATGAGGGATGACCTTGACGTCGTCCATGTCGGAGGGGGAGACCGGAGGGCTATCGGAGAGTGATCCACCGCCGTTCAGAGGCCCGCTGCTGTGAGATAGCCGACCTGATGTGAGAGGCGATACTTCCTGCCGTGGCAACACAAAAAAAAAAAAAGGATACAAAAACTGAGGATTAGAACCGGAATCATCAAACTTGGACTTTAGCCAAGAGGCGAAACAAATCCACGAAAGAGCAAGGAGGGAGCAATCGATAAAACAGATGAAAAAACAGAAAAATCTTCTAAATTTGCAGAAGTTATTGGACATTTCTCAGATTTACTTGAGAACCGATGTGCTGCGACTCAAAACATCAGAATTTGAGAAAGCAAACAAGAAATCCAGCAGCAAAAAGGGATTTTTTCCGAAGAAGAAGAAGAAAAAGAACATAATCTCGGAGCCGGCGGCTCACCGACTGCGACATGATCCGCTCCATGACGAGCTGTGAGGTGGCGGAGGAAGCGAAGGAGAAGGGGTTCCCTATGACCGTCGACGCAGGAGCGCCGGTTTCCTCAACCTCCCCCGCAACGTCCTCTGGGATCGCAGCGGTTGGCAGGAAGGGAGGCAGCGGCGGTGGAGGTGGCGCAAGGGCCTTGGAGGCCTCCAGCGAGGAGGCGGTCCACGAACGGGAGAGGAACTCCATGGGAAGCTCCGGGGGTCGGGGCAGCTCCGGAAGCCTAGTCTCGCCGGATTCCTCCATCGCCGCCGGCAATGGGGCAGTTGCCGTCTTGCAGAAGGAGTAGTGTGGCTTGCTTTCAAAGACCCGTCTTTTAGATGGGCGCTTTTATAGAAAGAACATAAATGTTACAAGTTGATTAAATTTCTCTGTGCCAGGTTTGTAAACAGAACAAAATACTAAAGAAACTTCCAATCAAAGTTTTAAAATTTAGAAGAAATAGCAGTAAATCACTAAAATAAATTTGAGGTTCAATACATCTAAATAGCTCTATTTTGTGGGGTGGGAGGATGACCCCACAAGCAGCATCACTTGGGTTTGATTGTCCTATGAATTGATTCTCTAGCCCGATTAGAATTCAAATGCCTGGCCCCGCCATCAAAATTGACTAGTTTGGTCCACTCAAGACAAAAACAGAATACATTGAGTAAACCATATGGCATACAAAATAGTCCATCACGTCTCTGTACCAACAATACTATCGAGATGGTTGGTGTCATCCTGACGAACTACAAACTCAATTGCTTGTTGGTCATGAGCAATAATCTAGTGTTTCTAAGCCAATATCGCTAGTTGAATTCTTACTCCATCGAAATGATGATAAAGATCATTGGACAACGTGAATTAAGCACTAACCATCACTCCGACGCGTCGTACGACGGTCAAGTGGACCCGCGCGACCACGACACGGCGAGTGGCGCAGTTGTGCTTCCCCTGTTGGGCTCCACCTACCTGGCGTCTATGGCTGCACCACTTCCTGTCCAAATCCTCCACCTGCCGTGCGTCTTGTGCCCTGTTTGGGATAAGCACTCTCTTGCTTGAGGCGCATCCTGTGTGGCTTGGAGTTTGGTCCCCGTAGATAATTCCTGGTGATTCCAGCTTTTTACCTTTTGATTTTAAACTCTCCTTATGTGGATTCTGAACTTTTACCATCTCCATCGATGATAGTTATCTTTTCCCTGTCTAAGGGAAGAATATTTCTTTCACTGCTGCTAACAGCCACTGTAGTTTTATCTTTACCGAAGCATTTCAGCTAGTTTTATTAATATTTGTTTCTCTTCGTTTGAGGGAACAAGAAAAGTAACATGGGGAGAGGAGAGAATCCATTGAAAATTGGGGAGAGGACAATGGATGATTGCAACGAGCCTCCGCGAGTGAGTTTTTTTTCTTACGCCATGATGTGCCGATCACTCGCAAGCCACGGGAGGCAGGTGGTCGTCAATCCTTACAGCTGCAGAAAAGGATTGGGAAACACCCAAAGTGAACTCTTTGAGAGACTGACAGAGGGTGAAATAACATGAGCAAGAAGGATAATGAAAATTACATCCCTAAAGCAGAGGAAAAGAGGAAAAGGGAAGTTGATGGTTGTTCGAGAATTCTGAAGGCTTAAATTTAAGCCAGTGAGTGGATTGGTTTGGAGAGATTGTGGAGACAAAAGGTATCTGGCGACCATGATGAGCCTGCTCAAGGTAGGTCCTGTCTTCTGAAAAAATATGTCAAGTAAAAAAAGAAGAATCACAGGTTCCACTCGCTCGCTGCCACAGAGAATGTTGCGACAGGATTACGAGCACACCCCTTGACCTCCACTGTCTTTTCTGTTGGCGAGGACAATGAATACAGACGGGTAAATACCACGGATGGAACCATCAAATCCTTGTCAATTCTTTAATGATGCTAAGGCAGCTCAGTTCGCAGCACAAGGGATGTTTCAACAGGTAATGGTGGAATTAATGGAAGGGACATCAACTGATAGACTTTCATTTTTGTTTCCCACCATCTCCTTGGGGGTGGATGGGAGCCACTTGCCACGCCCAAGCTTCGACACGACCCCAGTGAGAGGGGATATCAATTCATGGTAGATATGAGATCGAGCTCCAATATTAGACTCAGTGGGGGTGTGGCCATGGATGGGCTGCTACTCACTATCACCTGTGTGATGGGAACAATGTGGCACCCTTTGTCAAGGTAGAATACCAGACTTGTGGTAACAACACAAACGCATGCCGAAGAGAGTGAGTTCGTGTTCAGGGAAGGTGCAGCTGCCAATCACCATCACATGCAGGGAAAAGACTACTAATTAGTAATGATTCAAATCCGTGCTAGAGCTTTGGAGGCGTATACTAAAGATTGATGCCAAAAGTGGGCATTGGAAGCAGTGACTGAAACAGTGAACAAGGTGAGATCCATCAAGATCTAAAGTGACCCAGTTTTGAGTAACGGAGTTGGCCTTTACTTCACCATCTCTGCTTTGCTCTTCCAGTTTGCCCTAGTCACTATTATATCGAATTTTACAATCTAGGGGCTCCATTTGCATGATTGGCGTGCAGGCACAACTTACGAGCTTTTCAAATGTCAAACCGACGAACTAACAGGTTATTTTTTTTTAGTTGCATCTTTATATCCGACGACAAACAGATGAACACTAATTCCCTAATTGGAGAAAAATCAGGCTATTTATTCATCAGAGTTTGTCTGATTCAAACAAAGAATTCATGGAGCGATCGATAGAAGCATCATCTAAACTCAGAGGACCACAACAAAGGATCACATCAAGGTCATGTGATCCTGTCTAACCACAGTTTTTTGATCCAAGAACCAACGTAACTCTCCCGATTCAACAATATAAACAGCTGGTAGCAATCAGTCGGTCACAGATGGCCCATCATCTCGGACATCACTCCCTCACCTAACAGTAAATGTTAAGCTACAGGAACACCCAGATGGCATCAAGTAAACGAGTAGCAATAGGGCCATGTAAAAGTTAAAAGAGAGGATTAAAAAAAAAAAGAGAGAGAAGCAGGAGGGCATGGGAAGGAAAGGAGAAAGTGAAACAAGCAGGAAGCAGAAGCAAGCAGCAGATATCACTGATCAAGCCTGTGCCGTTTGAAAGCTGTCCATCTCCGTCGCTTGCATACGCCGTCGCAAAGACCGATAAAGCAAAAGGTGGTAAAAAAAGTGTACAAGGGCAGTGGCGAGGACTGAATAAAGAGGAGACAGACAAATAACAAGGCTGATATTGTTCTGCAGCACTGCCTTAGCGACGCAGATCCCATCAAAATAAAGAAACGGATGGGGCAGCAGATCCGGCGATGGGCATCGGGTCGCCATCCTCTTCAAAGAGGACGTCCCTACGCAGCAGTAGGGATTTTTATGAAACAGGGAGATAAATAGGGAGTTGAATGGTGCAGTAAACGACTGTTCAATTCTAGACCGATGATCATGGAGATGTAGTACGAACAACTATACGAGCCACAGGAAAGAGACTTAATGCAGCGTCCGGCGCAAGCGATTAGGATATTTAATGTGACACGATCGATTCACATTAAATGTAACGTGACTGAATGTTTTTATTACGTCTCATCCTCAAACAATTGATACTTAATGCCTTAGACCTAAATAAATAAGATCCTAAATAAATTGAACTAAACTCTCAAAAATTTAAATTTATTTAATAAAATAATCGAGTCAAAATTAAGTCGAATTTAAAAAGAATCAAATCCTTCAAATGATTGTTTAAATTTATTTTGATTTATTTTTTTTATAAGTTTGAATTTGATTTGAATTTGACTCGTTTAGATATTATCAAATTCTCAATTTAAACTTAGCTTGAGCTTAGTTCAAATTTTATTCGTTTAGATGTTATCAAGTTCTAAATTTAAGTTTGTTTAATTATTTAAAATTTTTACTTATTTGATTTGATTATTGAACTTAATAATTTAAATTTATTTATTTAACATATTGATAAGAATTTTATTAATGAACATAATTTGTGAATGTTATTCAGAATATTAATGAGCTAAACATATACGTGTTCAAATTTGATTGTTTAGTTGAATGAATTGTTCAAACTTATTTATTTAATTGATCTCATGTATATTTAACGAACATAAATAAGTTCTTATCAAAATGAATATCAAATTTATTCATGAATGTTTGATTCATTTAAAGTGTTTTAAATAAGTAAAAAAATAAGTGAAAATTGCAAATCATTCTTAAATTTAACGACTTTTTAAAAATACCCTAAAAACATGTTTAAAATGTCAAAACAAAATGATTTAATGCCTTGCCGTCAGTTAATATGTCACCAATTATTGAAATTATGAGTGCACAATTGATACTTATGAATTTATGTAGTTATGATTGAAACAAAAAATATTAGCAGGATGAGTTGCTTCCCAGGCTAGTAATGGGGTTTGACATATTTCAATAACAAATAATTATAAAACTAATATAAACATTTGATCAAAATATTCTGAACCAAATCTAAAATGCATTTACGAAAGATGGAATGAAGATTGAGAATATCCAATTATATAAATGGACACAAATAAACTCATTTTCAGAGATAAGTAATATGACGCAATATAAAATTACTTTTGAAATATAATTATTTTATTATATTTTATTAAAAAAGGTGATACTATTTATCTATTATATAATTGATTGACATAAGAGCGAGACAAATTATAATTGACATGATGGAAACAACTTTAGCCACTATAATTATACTATGAATAAACAATCTCCAACCCAGCTACATGATTAAAATTTTTTTTTTATAAAGCTAACACCTAGAGACAATGTATTTAGTAAAAAAAAATTCAAGATTTTAATGCTGACGTTGAAATTCAAGATCAATAGAAAATTTTCCTTATTTATATTTTCCACTCGCACCATTTTTCCAGCTATCAGCAAGTCTGGAATCCACTCCCACCTTGGCTTGTAGCGACATGGAGAAGGATTCTCAGCGAAATCCTGATATAGCAGAATTCATAACTCCCTCAAATGTTTCCATGATTATTGTCTAAAGTTACTGTTGTCCTTCAATTATAGTAAAAGATGATTACACTCGTATCAAATGGATTAGAAAATAAGATGATTAGAGTGTGAAAGGTTTTTTTTCTAGCCATTGATGCTTCAATGATGATTTACAATACACCAAGTATAGAAATTAAGAAAGGAAAAAATTAATCTTCAAATTGATACGGAATATAAAGTCTTATATAGTTAAGTTAAGAAATCCTGAACTCTATAAAAAAATAAAAAAGTCCAAATTGTTCTAAAAAATATAAACAAATAAATAAATAATCTAACATTTCCCCTCAAATTCATGATGCTACAGCTAGAAGCATTGAGAGTTTGTCAGATAAGACGAAAACGTGAAACGGAATGTGCCTTGGTAAACATATCAGCAATTTGTAACTTTGAAGGAACAAAAGGCAATGTGATGGTGTCAATCTGAATATGATGACAAGTAATGTGATAATCAATTTAAATATATTTCATCTCCTTATGAAAAATTGAATTACGTATAATTTGAATAACACTCTGATTATCACAATATAACGAAGTAGGTTGATGAAGAGAGACACCCATATTCACAAGCAACCAACGCAACCAAATTATTTCACAAGTAGTTGAGGTCATGACATGATACTCAGCTTCTGTGGAAAATTTAGAAATAACATATTACTTTTTACTCCTCCAAGAAATGAGGGAATCACCAAGAAAAATGTAAAAGCCAGTGGTAGATTTGTCATCCGTAAGATCATCAGCCTAATCCGCATCAGAGTATGCACGCCGCTCAAGAGATGAAGTAGAAGGAAATAAAAGACTTTGAAATTGAGTGTCCCGAAGATACCTGAGAATACGAAGAACAACAACCCAATGAGCTATAGTTGGTGCAATAATAAATTGACTAACCACATGAACAACATACATAATATTTGGACGAGTCACGGTAAGATAAACCAAGCTTCCAACAATAGTTATGTACAAACTAGGATCCGACAAAGGTGAGCCATCAGATGGAGAATATCGAGCATTAGTCTCAATAGGAGCATCAACAACTCTATTATCAGTAAGACGAGCACGCTCAAACAGATTAGATATATACTTTGACTGAGATAAAAGATAATCTTTCGGGAAATAAGCAACCTCAATGCCCAGAAAGTAGCATAGTATACTCAAGTCATTCATAGCAAAATAATGAGTCAATTCAGACTTCAAGGAAGCAATTCCATCAGAATCATCACCAGTAATAATCATGCCATCAACATATAATGATAAAAGAATACGACTTGTACTCGTATATCTGACAAACAATGCTGAATCATGATTATTTGGATGAAAACCAAACGAAGTAATCACTGTAGAGAACTTCTCAAACCAAGCACGAGGTGCTTGTTTGAGACCATAAAGCACTTTACGAAGCTTGTAAACTTCACCAAGTTTGTGTGAAATACCAGGAGGAGTTGCCATATAAACTTCTTCATGAAGATCACCATTTAGAAATGCATTCTTGACATCCATCTGAGATATTCTCCATCGACAAATAGAAGTAACAGCAATCAGAGTACAAACAGTTGTCATTTTTACAACAGGAGCAAATGTTTCTTCATAATCCATGTCATACTCCTGAGAATAATCTTTAGCAATAAGACGAGCTTTGTATCGTTCAATAGATCCATCAGATTTAGTTTTGATCTTATATATCTAACGAGAACCAATAGTATGTTTTCCTGGTGGCAATAAAATCAAATTCCATGTATGACTCTGATGCAAAGCAATTAGTTCCTCAGCCATAGCACTCTGCCAAAGTGGGTTACAAACAACTTATCTATAGGATTCAGGCTTAGAAAGATAATGAATAGATACAATAAATGAAGCAAATGAATGAGAATAACAAGAGTAAGCAAAATCTGGTAGTTTAGTACACTTACGAACACGAGTGGATTGACGATGGTAGAGAGAAGAATCATCCGCAATCTCAGGAGATAATTGGATAGTGGCAGAGGGAGGAACATGTGGAGCGGATATCTCGGAAATCAAAGTACCAGATTCAGTTGAACTACTAGTAGGATTTGTGGGTGAATCTTCTTCAGTATCGGTATTGAAAGGATTAATGCAAAGCATATCTAACTTTGTCATATTATGCGAACTAGCCGGAATAGAAAAGAAAGGAATATGCTCAAGAAACATAATATGATGAGAGACATATAATTTTTGACTAATGAGATCAAAACAACGATATCCTTTTTGACTAACACTATAACCCAGAAAGACACAAAGAGCAGCCCGAGAGACTAACTTATTACGCTCTGCATGTGGACGGAGGATAAAATAAGTACAACCAAAAACACGCAAAGAGGATTAGACAGGAGCATACCCGTATAAGTTTTTAAAAGGTGACAAACCTGAATGGTACGAGGTTGGAATTCTATTAATGACATGAGCAGTAGTAAGAATTGCTTCCCCCAAAAGGCACTATGAACACTGGCAGACAATAAAAATGAACGGGCTATTTCAACAAGATATTCATGTTTCCGTTCAGCCACGTCATTTTGTTCAGGAGTATTTGTACACGAGGTTTGATGAATAGTACCATCAGAAGCAAGTAAATGTGAAAATTGATTCGAAGTGTATTCACCCCCAAATCACAACGAAAACACTTTATGCCACTAGAATGTTAAGTTTTCACAAGAGCTCTAAAGTTATTAAAAATTGTAAGATAATAAAATCTATGTTTCATAAGATAAACTTAAGAGTAACGAGTGCAATCATCAATAAACGAAACATAATACCTTGACCCCCCCTTTTGTAGGAATAGGAGAGGATCCCCACACATCAGAATGGATAAGATCAAATGAAGCAGAAGAAAAAGAAAGACATTTAGAAAATGGTAAAGTAGAAAATTAGCCAGTTTACAACCACTACAATCAGAAATATCAGAACTTTTTAAATGTCCTCATGCTCCTGTAGAGGTTAAAAACTGCAAACGAGACGTTGAAACATAACCTAAGGGAGAGTGCCACAAATAAAATTAGAAGATGAACGACTCAGATAAAAAGATGATAAATCCATACTCAAAGCTACAACTTCTGATAATTTGAGTTGATTTAAAACATAGAGTCCTCCTTGCTTATGACCTGTTCCAATCGACCTCTGAGATTACGGACCTTGAACATAACAATTGGATGAAGAAAAAGAGACTAGATATCCAGACTCACATAATTGACTAACAAAAATAAGATTTAAAGTAAGACTTGAAATATAATAAACATTAGTAAAAGATAAAAAAAAATATAACAATTGAACCAATACCTATTAATGACATAGGAGCACCATTAACAGTCACAATAGATATAGATGATTGGGAGAAAAAGAAACAAAAGATGACAAATTGAATGACATATGATGAGAGACACTAGAGTCCAAAATCCACATGGATAAAGATATACTTGAAATACCATACGACGACAAACCTATATGAGAGGAAGTTGACACGATAGAGGATTGTGAAATAAGAAACTGTTGAAACCGCTCAAACATATATGAATCAGATTTCTATGAAGCATCTGCACGACCAGGTATGATGACATAATGAATAATTCTCAGAATAATCAAACTGTAAGGATACATATTTGTATGATCTGCAAAAATTGATGTCAGGATGATCCGTGGTCACACAAAGAATTTGAAGCAGAAAAGGATGTCAAATGCAGAAATCAGTAGCACAGGACGTCGGTGTCAAAATCAATAGAAAAGGACGTCAGTGCCGAAATCGGCAACATAGGACTTCGACATCGAAACCAGTAGAAAAGAGCGTCGACGTTCAAATTTACAACACAGGACATCGGTGCCGAAATCGGTAGAAAATAGCATCGGTGCCAAAATCGGTAGAAAATAATGTTGGTGCCAAAATCGGTAGGACAGGACGTCGACGCTGAAATCGACAGAAAATAAATGTCGGTGACGAAATCAACAGTAGTAGGACAGAAAATAGATGTCGACGTCGAAATCAATAGCAGCAATAGGAGACGACAACGGCAATAGGAAGCGATAATAGGAGGTGGTAGAAAAAATTAAGTCAAAGAAGGAGAACCGCGCTCTAATACCATGTAGAAATTAAGAGAAGAAAAAATTAATCATATTATTAGATCTTTAAATTGATATAGAGTATAAGGTCTTATATAGTTAAGTTAAGAAATCTTAAATTTTATAAAAAAAAAAAAAAAAAAAATTTTTTTCAAATTATCCTAAAAACTATAAATAAATAAATATATAATCTAACTTGGAACGTGGAGCAACATATAGAAATGTGTCCTGAAAAGGCATGAGAGGGTTAAGGATATCAATTTATATAATGTTTCAACATTTCCATCTTTCAATTCAACCGAGCGTCATCGTTCAGTTTACACACTTGTTATCATTATTTTAAATAAGAAATCCATTTCCAACAGGCTCGATGAAACCTTGAGTACGACATATAACAAGGCACATAATGAAACGTTCATATTTCAAGAATAATATCCAATAACATTACAAGGATAACTACACATATATATTCACTGAACAATTTATTTCGAAAACAATTGAATATAACCAAAAATTTGACCTTAACAAAAGATTTAAATCTTATGCACTGCAACAAAAAAAACAAAACAAGTATTGAAAGTTTTAAAATATATTTTACAGCTCTTTCTTGCAAAAGAGTGCTTGTTAATCCCAAATATATTTTTGTTGATATTTATTTTTCTAAAAAAAAAGGCATGTGTAGCATAATTGATGTCTGCCCGTTGTCTGCAATGAATTTCAATATATTATCGGAAATTAAAAAACACCATTAATCAATAAAAGTAGTTAAGCTGGTGCCTAGTGTCAGATTACTAAACTTACCCCTCCGGACCTCGAAGCTTCAGGTCGTTGATACTCTCATGTAGGGCAATCTATCAACAAATAGTCCATCAGACCTGAAATGGAAGCATATACTCCTCCAGCTTTTTATTAAACTCATTTGTATTTTTTTGAGTGACTTTTCCTTCTTCCCCAATTCAGTTCCTCAAGAACGAACACTGGTTTGGATTTGCTCAAATCCAATCACTTACTCGGCTGTCTTTTACTTTTGAATCATCATTTAAAACACTGCAGACATGGCCATGCACAACTTTTCTTTGCGTCTGCCTATAAAGAGGGCTTTAGGCATACAGACTGAGCTTGAAATGCATCTGATCCTTTGTTGGCCAACTTCCTTGTCTCTCAAATCAATTCATAGGGACCTTTCAAACAGGAGAATTGATAAGGCAGGTTCTCCAAGCAATGGAATAAAAGGTATCCTCATTAGTGGCGGTTAGTTTATCACAAATCTATGATGTGTATATTGTTGTTGTGCAGGACAATCACTCTTTCAACCCTTTTTCATCTGCTTCAACAATCTCTGGCTCTTTGAAGGGTGATAGAAGGCTAGTCATTCATCAACTTGAAATTAGTCATTCATCAACTTTGCACTTAAATTAGCAAATATCCTTATGACCAATGATAACTCAACAAAAACAATAGCTGAGTTCACTCAGGAATTTATATGAAAAAAACATGAGCATGGATTAAACCTATAGGACAATGTCATGTAACCAATGAGCACATCACAACTAAACAAAGAAAAATTAATCAACCAATGTTTATTGGCAATATAAGTACTAAACAATCTCAAACTGAACATTCATAGAAGCGAAACTAAATGATAAGCTCTAAAATCAATGTTAGAGTTACCACATCAGTAAGGAAAACTACATTTATCTCGATACAAGCAATCAAGAATTTAGTATGAGCAATGTATTAAACATAAGGAAGACTAACAGCCAATAGATCAAATTTCAGATAAGAAAATTAAATAAAAAATTGATCACTCAATCAAATCAATAAAACTAGTTAGTCAAATCTCAAAATACAAGATCCAGTTATAAAACGATTGATCACTTTCAACAACTTGAGTCATATATCATATATCAACTACTTAAATCATGGATTGTAGATCATAGATGGTATATATTAAATCGACCCAGATTTCACAAAGAACTCAATGACTCATAGTCAGCATGGGGTTCAAGGAATCAATAAAAGGTGGAATAGATACAGAACCACAAACAAAATTGCTACCGACGATAAAATCAACAGCACTATCTCTTATAAGCTGTAGTACATCATCACCTCACCACATCTTCGAATTAGGTGTATTGGACAAATCACAAAACCAACCCTACTACTTCAAGGTTCAATCACCAACTACCACAATTCAAAAGACATTAAATCAGTATCTTCCAACCTAAACTGCTATCTTTACAATCATTTCAAAGATTTTCTAATGTTACTCAAAACATACCAACATAATATTCTTGGATTTATAGCATCAAGTCCACTAGCACCACACTACACTAGATAAACAAGCACCTCACTAATCAATACATAAAACCGATTGAACCATATAGTATGTCATACAACTAAATCAATTCATAGGTCAATTCGACATTAATAATATCAACTCAAACTTAAAAATGTCAACCCACATAATATAAGATGAATAAATGCCTACACCCCAAAAGAAAAAGTCAGGATTCAAAACATCATGACACTCTCATTTTTACCCTAAAAAATATCAACCCATATAATATCCTATGAATACGTTTCTACACCCCATGAAAATAAGTCAGCATTCAAACCATCAAATCACTCCTATTTTATCCTCTAGATGCTCTTCAAACAACACCTTCTTATGCTATGAGGATTCCTGACTATAAGCTTCAATAAACAATTGATAATCTCACCAAGGGTTAACTCTATCCACAAGTAGATATCACCTAGACACATGTAATCTTGACGAAACTACTACTAAATTAATAATATTGGTGTAAACATGACAAAATTAGTCATATCCAATATAAATTGACATGAGTTTCATCTAACTCCAAGCATTTAGATTATATAGTTAGGTAATATCTACCTAAGCTACATAGAAGTTTGTTGAAAAATAACTCCATTTGAGTAAAATATTATTGTGAAAATTTAACAAATTTTCCCGGCTATATTTTGGATTCATTCATTAAACATTTGTCATAGTTTTAACGTTGACTAACAACCTAACACAACCCTCCTCCTTTATCCGAGCTTGGGATGGATGAGTAGAAAATGAGAGTTATAGAGCTGAGGATATTAAGGTGGATATGTGGACATACAAGAATGGACAGAATAAGAAATGAGAACATTGGAAAAAAAGTCGAAGTTGCATTTATTGAGGAAAACTCCGAGAGACATGTTTAAGATGGTACATACATGTACTTAGACGACCAATAAGCGATGTGAAACTATGACAAACACACATATCAAACGAGGAAGAGTAAAACCAAAAAAGACTTGGTTAGCAACAATAAGATAAGATAAAATTTATTTAAGTATAGATGATGATATAATAGAAGATAGAGCTCAATGGTGTAAAAGGATCTTTATAGCCGACCTCACCTAGTGGAATAAGGCTTGATTGCTGTTATTGTTGCCGCCAACTATGTTTTATTCATGTTATATCAGAAAGATTTAGCAAACAAGGAGAAATCAATTGCCGACATGGTACTATATACATTGGGATCAGGTACCGCCTCACTATGAGATGTTTTTAAACTAGAGAATCCTGTGCTCAATGAAAGTAACCCCTAGATTTATTTCGAGTTCAACAAATACACGATCGCCTTCCATTGCAGTGACGACAAAGGAGCAATTTAAGCTTCTTGAGGTCGATCATAGAAAACCCAGGAGACGAAAATGTAATGAAAAAAAAAATCAAAGTAACAAGTGGAAATGCCATAATCCTATATGTCACTGCTCCTCAATAAAACCATCCCAGAATGAATAACAAAAAAAGAAATATTACGAAGAGAACTAACCTTGAGCATTAATCGGTGGAGTACATAAGAAGTTCCTCTTCACTTTTTGATAGAAGCCTATATTTTCTCAACAACCCCTAAATGCACTAAGCGATGGTTCACATCACTCTGAAAGGAAGGAACAAGGAAAAGAAAACGAAGACTCGACAAGAGTACGATGAATCGCTTGGCTTCATCTGAGAAACGATTGTCCATCGATCTCTCAAGTTGGCTTCGACAAAATCGACAAATCGCTTAAGTAAAGAATAAGACGAGCGAGCTCTAAATGATAACAATAATGGGAAAGCTTATTAAAACATCTTCAAAAGTTAGAGTTTTAAATAAGCTTCTTTGTGATTCAATTCATAACATGAGTTATATGGTTTTATGTATATTGCATCAATTTTGAGACAAAAGAACAGGTTTAAATTTTTACTACTGCTCTTAAACTACAAACCTCAAACCTCATTTTTACAATGATTCAAGGCTTTTTATTCATCTTTTTAGATTTTACAAACCTCTCACCCCTTGCATTGGAGATGCCCTAAAAGGAAACCCTAGCATAAGCAGTTAGATGGTATCTATAGAAGCACGATGGCCAAACCAAGCACAAATTAGTACCAAGTCGAATAGTAATAGAACTGTCACTGCTCCTTGATAAAAACTTGATCCCAAAACGAATAACAAAACCCGAAAGATTACGAAGAGAACTGACCTCGAACAATGATCAATGGAGTACAATAGATGTTTCACTTTTCGATCCCAAAACGAATAACAAAATAGGAAAATGTATCATCGCTTTTTGATCCCAAAATGTATAACAAAAACGAATAACAATAGAATAATTCGCATCACTTCGCCTAGAAATCGCAACTTCGTGTCGGCAATTTCCTCCCAACTGGTTGTTGAATGATTGCTGCGTGAACCAGCAACCGAATCGTACATTGACGATTGCCTCTGTATTGCGTGCTGTCAACCACGTCGGACCACCGACAACCACCAACATCGGAAAGCATCTACGACTGGCTCTTCGTAGTAGAGATGGTCGTAAACACTGGCAACCAAGCCAGGAAGTGTTGCGCAAAGAAGGGGGCAAACACGTCTCAACCTCTAATGCGGAAGAAGAGGAAGAGAGAAAGATATCACGCGAAGCAACAAGACAAAAACACACAAAAGGAGAGGAGCAAACACAAGAAAGGATAAGAAGAAGAGGAAGAAAAGTTATCATGGTTCGACGGCGTGCCTACTCTACAAAAACGGTCGAAACTTTATTAGAATTCTCTCTACACAAGAAAATAATATTGCATGATTCTTGTGATTGCTGTTGTACAATAAGTTTACAATGATCCCTATAAATAATGCATAAACCCTAGACCCGGTAAAATCATAATTAAATTTTGTTTTGAAAAATCACAATAGAATTCTGTTATGAAAAACTATAACAGAATTCTGTTATATAAAATCGTAATAGAATTTTATTACGAAAAACCTTAACAGATTTTTCATCCATAACATCCATCGCATTGGCCTTCATTCAAATATAAGTCACCCGTCAACAATCTCCACCTTGGCGAATATTCACTCCTTCGAAGAACACGAGTATCTGAATAAAGCTTCATTTGGATTTCTGGATATGGGTTTCCTTCCTCTAACATATAGAGATATGGATTAAATTCAAGCAATGCTTAAACTTCTCTGTGGTCACTAGCTTTGTCAGCATATCTGCAATATTGTCTGCAGTCTGAACATTCTCAAATTGAATTTTTTCAGAAATAATCAACTCTTTGATCTTGTGAAACCTCACATCAATATGCTTGGTTCTCGCATGATATACCTGATTTTTCGCCAAATAGATAACACTCTGATTATCGCATAATAACTTGACTCCATCTTGTTGAACCTCCAATTCTCTAACCAACCTTGTAAACCATAAAGCTTCTTTCGCTGCTTCAGCTATTGCCATGTACTCCGACTCTGTAGTAGACAATACAATAATAGATTGTATCATAGATTTTCAACAAATATGTCCTCCTGCCACAATGAACATGTATCATATAGTAGATCTTCTGTTATCTAAATCTCCTATATAGTCCACATCTACGTACCAGAAACTGAAAGATCTCCTACAGAACATGATGTCATAATCAGTTATATTTCTCAAGTATCTGAAAATTCACTTCACTGCATCCCAATGTAGTCGACTAGGATTTGAGAGAAACTTGCTTACTATACTAATTTCTTGCGCCAAATCTGGTCTTGTGCAAACCATGGCATACATTAGACAACCAACTATACTAGCATAAGGAACCTTTGACATTTCTTAGATCTCATCATTCGTCTTTAGACAATGTGTACTAGATAACTTGAAGTGATGTGCCAGGGGTGTGCTTACCGGCTTTGCATTCTTCATGTTGAATATATCCAACACCTTCTCCACATAGCTACGTTGAGACAATCATAATCTCCCTGCAACTCTATCCCTATGAATCTCCATCCCAAGAATCTTCTTGGTCTCTCTCAAATCTTTCATGTCAAATTCCTTGCCCAGTAGTCTCTTCAATTTGTCAACCTCTTTTATCTTCTTCACAACAATGAGCATGTCAACTACGTATAGTTTTAAGAAAACCAGTGATTTATCTTTAAGACTCTTCATATATATGCAGTAGTCATACTCATATCTCATATATCCGTTTTGAATTATGTATGAATCAAAATATTTGTACCATTGCCTAGGAGATTATTTCAATCCATAGAGCGATTTTCTTCAACTTACAAATCAACCGCTCTTGTTCGGACTGACTAAATCCCTCAGGTTATGACACAAAAATTTGCTCCTATAAATTTTTATGAAAAAATGTCGTCTTTACATCCATTTGCTCCAACTGTAAATCGTGATGTGCCACTAAAGCCAACACCGCTCTAATTAACGTATGTCTTACCACTGGAGAGAAAAAAATTTCATAGTCAATCCCCTTTCACTGTGAATATCCCTTTGCTACCAATCGAACCTTGAACTTCACTTCTTCTCCCTCTGACATTGCTTCTTTATTCTTGAATATCCACTTGCACCCTATAGCTTTTTCTCTTTTAGAAGTTCCACTAGATCCCACGTTTGATTCTTATGCAACGACTCTACCTCCTCTGTTATAGCACCCGTCCACTTGTCCTTCTCAGAGCTATGTATCGCCTCTTGAAAGGACACAGGATCTATTCTACTAGTGATAAGTACATAAGATACCAAGTCTTCGAATCTGTATCTGGTGGGTGATTTTACGACGTCTCGTTTTGCCACTAGTTATAGTGTGATGCTTCGTGTGCTCTGAGCTAGAACCATCTGAGTCACGAGTCTTTAGCTCCACCTACACATGCAACATCTTTCTCCATGTTGCTCTATGATGTTCCTTTCTTTCTTCCTGAGTACACCATAACATAACTTTCTCGTCAAATACTACATCTCTGCTGATCACCACATTGTTTGCCTTAGGATCCTAAAGCTTGAAGTTTTTAACTCCTTTCTAATACCCCCAAAAAATGCACTGCTTTTCCTTTTAGTGCTGCCCTTGGTGATCTATTAATGAGATAACATGTCATGTTAACCGCTTCCACCCAGAAATTCTTTGCAAACCCTGCATTTAGCTTGAGACATCTTGTCTTCTCAATGATTATCCTGTTTAACTTTTCCGTCATCCCGTTCTGCTGAGGTGTCTTGCGAATCGAGAAATGCCTCATTATCCTATGCTGCTTATAAAATTCCTAAAACTTTAAATCTGTGTACTCAGTCTCATTATCTAAGGCATTTGATCTTCCTTCCGGTCTGGTTCTCCATTTTAGTTTTTCATAGTTTAAACTTTACAAAAGTTTTCGACTTGTGACGTATAAAGTATACCCAGACCTTTCGCGAGAAATCATCAGTAAAACTCACAAAATACAAGTGCCCTCCACATGATGCTACACTAGTTGGTCCCTAGAGATCCGTATGTACATAGTCCAAAATTCCCTTCGTCTTATTTGTTGCCGTCTTGAATTGCATTTTGCTCTGTTTCCCCAAAACATAGAATTTGCATAATTCAAGCTTGCACATCTTGACACCCTTCAACAAATCGATCTCTTGTGAAGTTCTAGCATCATACATTTACCTATATGCCCTAGCCATATATGCCACAAGATAGTACTATATGATTCAGACTCCACCGAGGAGACTCCACTTATAATTGTAGTCCCTATTAACTTGTAAATATTTCCTACTACCTTTTGTCCTTTTATTATTGTCAAAGCTCCCTTGTTGACCTTCATCACCCCGCTCACTGATTTATAATTGTAACCAATATCATCCATGTTGGTTGGTCCTAGGAAGGTCATACCGGTTCCACTGTACAAAAATTTTATACAAGTGTCAACATTTCCTAACAACCTATTGTGTTCTTTAGAAATTAAATTAGGAATCACAAACGAAACTTAACATTATTGATTCCAAATTTAACTTATCTGTTCTTAATGGTTTAGACTTGGATTGCAAACGATGCTTAACATTATTAATCCAAATCCACCTATGTTATAAATTCAATTAAATATTAATTTTTAAAATTGGCTTCCAGGATTGCATGGCGAGGCACTAGTCCTTCTTGGTTATGGGATCATCCGCCACCACCTAGACAAAACCTTTTAAAGAAATCTAATATTTAATTTCCTTATATAACTCTAGGTTTAACCATAAGGAACAATCGAATCACAAATTCGAAAAACCAAAAAACACAACTTCAAATTACAAATATGAAAATCTAGAATCATATGCCTCTTGTGTTTAGAATTCATACAAAGAAAAACTAACATGATGCGGAAAATAATTACTAGTTATACCTTTCTTTGTATGCAACGACCTCTTGATCTTCTGCCATATTCCTCGCCTCCTCTTGGACGTCGTGTGGGCGACGAACCTCCAAGATGAACACCACCCAAAAGCTCCTCCTCCTTCTCTAAGTTTCGGCCACAACCACCACCAAGGAACAAAAGAGAGCAAGGAGAAAGGAAAGGGGAGAGAGGTCGACCACAAGAGAGAGCACAAGCAAGAGAATAAGAATTGATGCAATCCCTACTTCTCCTCTTCTTCTCCTTCTCTTTGTATCCGGCCACACAAAGCAACCACAAGAGGTGGCCGACCCTAGCATGAAGAGAAGTAAGGGCCGGCCCTTAGGAGAAGACTAGAGAGAAGAGAGAAAAGAATAGAATACCTCATGAGGCCTATCCTCCCCTTCTTTTATAATACTTGTCCAAGATAAATAAGGAAAGATTTTTACAAAAAATTAAAATCTTCCTCTTGATTTCCTTTCCCCCTTTTATTTTTCCTTTTCTCCTCTTTTATACTCTTAATGGCCGGCCCCTTGCTTGAACACCAAGCAAGGGTGGTCGGCCACATCATCATGAAGAGATTTTTTTTTTTTATAAAATTTTATAAAAGAAGGAGTCCTCTTATAAAATTTTACAAGCTCTCTTTCCTTTTGTGGATGTTAAAAAAGGAAAGTTTTAAAAATTAAAATCAAGTTTTAAAATTTAAAACTTCTCTTCTAAAATTTTCTTTTTTAACATGGTTACAAAAAGAAAAATTTTAAATTTAAAACTCTCTTTTTTAAAACCATGTGGATGGTTTAAAAAAGGAAAGTTTTAAAAACTTTTAAAACTTTCTTTTAAATCATGTGACCTAATTTAAATAAGGAAAGTTTTTGTAAATTTAAAATCCCTCTTTTAAAACTTGTAGATGTCTACAAAGATAAGATTTTAAAAATTCAAAACACTCCCTAAACTTTGAATATAGTGGTCGACCCCCTTCTTGCTTGGGCACCAAGCAAGGGGCCGACCCCTTTATGGAGGAAGTGACCGGCCCCAGGGCTTGGTCACCAAGCCATGGGTCGACCCCCTCTTGGACACCAAGATGAGCTTTTCATGAGTAGATATGAGGCATTAATGAGGCTACAACGGGGACCTAGAGGAGAAATTAGTTTTGACCTCCCGATGAGCTCGAGTATCCCGTGTTCGCCCCGAACACACAACTCAAGTTCATCAATAATAACTCATTCTACTATAGAGTTATTATTGTACTACCGCACCAATCCCAAATTACATTATGAGATCCTTCTTATCATGAGTGTGTTAATTTCCCTGTGTTTAAGATGTCGGATGTCCACTAATTAATTGAGTTACTGACAACTCATTTTAATTAATATCTTAGTCCAAGAGTAGTACCACTCAACCTTATTGTCATGTCGGACTAAGTCTACCTGCAGGGTTTAACATGACAATCCTTATGAGTTTCTCTTGGGGACATTATCAACCTAGATTACTAGGACACAATTTCCTTCTATAATCAACAACACACGCTATAGGTAATATCATTTTTCAACTTATCGAGTCTAGTGATTTATCGAGCTAAACCTCACCCTTTGATAAGTCAAAGAAATAAATACTAAATATATGTGCTTGTTATTATATTAGGATTAAGAGCACATACTTCTATAGTAACAGAGGTATTGTTCTTTTATCTAGTCAGTAAAAAAAACTACCTCAAATTGTCCTGCTCAATACACTCAAAGTGTGCTAGTGTAATTTTATAGTTAAGATAAACTAATACCAAATTACACTATGACTATTCCAATGGTTTGTTCCTATCCATCTTAGTCGTGAGCTACTATTTATAATTTATAAAGAACCGATAACATGATCTTCTGTGTGTAACACCACACACCATGTTATCTACAATATAAATTAATTGAACAACTACACTTAGCATATAAATGTAAATATTGACCAATGTGATTCTTAAATGTTTATACAAAAAGCTAAACTTTTAGTATACACTTAACAATCCAGTGTGCCTAGTGAGATCAAGTTCTTCCTTAGCTCTGGTATATATCTAACATCACATAGTCTGATCACACCATCAAGCATCTCGATTCTGACATTCTCTATGGCGATAACTCTATATGACATATCATTTCCCATTAACACTGAACCAGAATCCACTGCCCTATATGTGTCAAACCACTCCTTTTTTGGAGTCATGTGATATGAGCATGCAGAGTCTAAGATCTATGTATCCATCAGCTACTCTGAATTTGACATAACTGATACCATATCTCCATTACCACTCTCTGAATTTTCCTCTTCAACTATATTTGCAGACTTTGTCAAACTACCTTTGTTCTATGCAACATATTTCTTTATCTCTAGACAATCTCTCTTGATATGACCTTTGCCTCCACACTTATAGAACGCAATCACCTTTTCCTTTCTCGACTTAGAACGAGTCTTGTTGTTGTTGTCAGATCCATGTCGAGATTTACTCCTATCACGCTCTTGGTTGTTATTTACCACAAGTCATCCTCCTTGAGAAACTTCATCACTTATTTTCTCCCTTTAGTGAAAACCTAGCAATGCACCTGTGATCTCCAATTTAAGAGTTTCCTTACCCCACATCAAAGTAGTAGCTAAATTCTCGTACGTAGGAGATGAAGGTAGAGAATTCAACAACATCAGGGTCTTGTCTTCGTGTTCAATTTTCACATCAACTCGCTTCAGATCACTTACAATCTGGTTGAATACATTGATGTACTGGCTTAGATCGGTTCCTTCTGTCATCTTCAGCTCGAATAATTTATGCTTGAGATACAGCTTTTTTGTCAATTACATTAGCATATACCAGCTTTCCAGCTTTTTGCCAAACTGCCACCAGTGACTCCTCATCCATGACATGGTACATCACATCATTCGTAAGACAAAACCTGATTGTTGTCACTGCCTTCGCCTGAAGTTCTTTCTATTATGATCTCTCCATATTTTCTGGTTTCCTTTCTCCTAGCACCTTCACTATACCTTATTACACCAACAAGTCCTTAACTCTTCTCTGCCATAATCCAAAGTTTTCAATTCCATCAAACTTCATCATATCAAACTTCGCAGAAGTCATCCCCGACATGTTGAAGAAATCTGCCAAAAACCTGTAGTTCTGATACTAATTGTTGCGGAAAGAAGGGGGCAAACACCTCTCAACCGCTAATGCGGAAGAAGAGGAAGAGAGAAAGAGATCGCACGGAGCAACAAGACAAAGACTCACAAAATGAGAGGAGCAAACACGAGGAAGGAGAAGAAGAAGAGGAAGAAAAATTATCTTGATTCGGTAACGTGCCTACTCCATAAAAACGACCGAAGCTTTATTATAATTTTCTCTATACAAGAGAATCAGATTTCATTTTTAGGGAAAGTAAATGTATTATACTCCCAAAATAATGAGATACAATCATATGATGTCTACAAAAGTATATAACAGATTTATGACTTTGTAAGATAATCATTAAACAAATCAGCATGCCCAAAATATCTCACATCAGGCCTCACCTTATGTCCACATAGTACCAAACACAACTTGGACTATGTAAGACATCCAAACACATTACAAGTCATTGTTGCACTGTGCAGCCGAAACCTATTACAGCACAATCAAGCTCAAAAATATCGAGCCTAAACAATACCTCGTATTACAAAAGGATCACTTGATATCTACAAAGCACCAAACATGAACTTGGACTCTGTGAAATATCTTTTCAAAATAAGGTAAAATATTCTCAATAAACTGACTCATATTATGTATATTCCATATGAGATAAATCATGGAAGTTAGATCAAGATGCCTCGCTTTCATTTGTCGCCCCTCACCTTTATAGTGTTGTTGAAATGTATCAATAAAAAAAGTCATGTTGGTGATCTCAAAAGTGATGTCCATCCATGTCTTGACTTTATCAAGTAGGGGCTTGCCAATGTCACGATCAAAGAAAATATGAGCATTGGATTTGTCTTGTTGACGGCATAACACACATGCCTTGTTTGATTCATATGAGATGGTGTTCGTCGTTCTTAGTCTTCCATGAGCAAGTAACCAAGTTGTAAATCTATGTTTGGGCAGAATATATGATTTCCATATCACCGAAAACTAATCAACTTTAGGCATCCTTAGCCGGAAAAATTCGTATGCCATAGCCGATCTTTTTTTCTCGCCTTCACAAACTAATCAATCATTTTCATGTTTGCCTCACCTACAGATGTAGTTCATTGCAAAATTTCATCACAAATATGAAGTAAACGTTTAATAAGTCGGGAGTCCGAATGCTTACTCCTCTATTGCCAAAAATCCACATTCTGAAGGTAGTGGTGATGAACCCATCACACCCAAAGAGACTCCCTTTGGTTTTGAATATTCCATAAGAATCCGAAAAAGGAGAGTCATATTCCATGCTTGTAAATCACGTAAATCATATCCTCCTTCCTCTCTGGGTAGACATATTGTAGCCCAAGAGATCGGGGGATATTTTGTTGACCATACCAAAGAGCGGGAGATGCCATAAATTTTATCAATAACTCCACTTGATATTGGTAGGATAAACAACAAAAAACATTCAACTCCTTGAAGTACCAATCTTACAAGTTCCAACCTACCAGCATGAGAAAGAGTGTGCTTCAGCTAAGATACAACCTTCCTTGTAATTGAGTCAAGAAGTGCCCCATAGTTTGCAATCCTCAATTTTACCGTTGCCAATGGAATACCAAGATATCAAAAGGGGAAAGTGCCTTGTTGAAAATCGGTTATGTGTAATAGCTCCTCCTTTAGTTGATCATTGACCCCAGCCATGTAGATGTTGGATTTTAGAGGATTTGCTCGAAACCCGCTTTATCGCTAAAAATCATTAAACAATCCATAATGAGATTAAGAGTAGAAACATCCACTCTCTCAAACAATAAAAGGTCATCGACATTGTTGGTTAGTCCTAGAAAAACGTACCGGTTCGACTGTACAAAATTTTTTTGTACAAGTGTCGAACCTTTCCTTAATAACCTATTATGTTCTTTAGAAGTTAAATTAGGAATCGCAGACGGAACTTAACATCATTGATTCCAAATTTACTTATATGTTCTTAATGGTTTAGATTTGAATCGCAAGCGGAACTTAACACTATTGATTCAAATCCACCTATGTTATTAATTTCATTAAATATTAATCTCCAAAATTGGCTTCCAGGACTGCATGGCGAGGCACATGGCCTTCTTGGATATTGGAGCAACCACCACCGCCTAGACAAAGCCTTTTAAGGAAAGTTAATATTCAATTTCCTTAAATAACTCTAGGTTAACCAAAAAGAACAATCAAATCACAAATTCGAAAAAGAAGAAAACACAAACTCGAAAAACTAGATCTAATGCCTCTTGTGTTTGGAATTCTTACAAAAAGAAATAACTAGCATGATGCGGAAAATAATTGCTAATTATACCTTCTCTTTGTAAACTAATGACCTCGAGATCTTCTGCCGTATTCCTCGCCTCGCCTTGGACGTCGTGTGGGCGACGATCCTCCAAGATGAACACCACCCAAAAGCTTTGTTCCTCTTCCTCTAAAATCCGACCACCACCACCACCAAGGAGAAGAGAGCAAAGGGAAAAGGAGAAGAGAGAGGGTCGGCCACCACCAAGAGAGACTCCTCCAAGAGAATAAAAATTGTGTCTCATGAAGCCTCCTCGCCCCTTCTTTTATAATACTTGCCCAAGGCAAATAAGAGAAGATTTTTTACAAAAATTAAAATCTTCCAAGAGTTTTTCCTTTTTCCTTTTATTTTTCCTTTTCTTTCCTCTTGATTGAATCAATCACCAAATTAGTTGAATGATGATTTTATTTTTTTTTGTTTTGGCCAGCCACATTGCTTGGGCACCAAGCAAGGGTGGCCGACCCCTATAAGAGGAAGGAAATAATTTTTTTTATAAAATTTTAAAAGAAGAAAAACTCTTATAAAATTTTACAAGCTCTCTTTCCTAAAGTAGGAGTTCAAAAATGAAAGTTCTAAAAATAAAAACCATGTTTTAAAATTTAAAACTTCTCTTATAAAATTTTCTTTTTTAACATGGTAATAGAAAATTTAAATTTTAAAACTTATCTTCTTTTTTTTCTTAAACCATGAGGATGGTTAAAAAAGGAAAGTTTTAAAATCTTTTAAAAATTTTTTTAAAACATGTGACCTAATTCAAATAAGGAAAGTTTTTGAAATTAAAATCTCTCTTTTAAAACTTATAGTTTTCTACAAAGAGAAGATTTAAAAAATTCAAAACACCCCTCCTTGTTTGAATTATTGTGGCCAGCCCCTACATGCTTGGTCACCAAGCAAAGGACCAACCCCTATAGAAGAGGATGTGGCCAGCCCTTGCTTGGTCACCAAGCATTGGACCGACCCCCATCTTGGACACCAAAATGGACTTATATTTGGATGGACTTGAGACTGAGGCTACGACAAGGACCTAGAGGAGAAATTGATTTTGGCCTTCCGATGAGCTTGAGTATCCCGTGTTCGCCTCAAACACACAACTCAAGTTTATCGATAATAACTCATTCCACTAGAGAGTTATTATCGCACTACCGCACCAATCCCAAATTACATTATGGGCTCCTTTTTATCATTAGTGTGTTAGTCTCCCTATGTTTAAGATAACGAATGCCCACTAATTAAGTAAGTTATTGACAACTCACTTAATTAATATCTAGCTCCAAGAGTAGTACCACTCAACTTCATTGTCATGTCGGACTAAGTCCACCTGCAGGGTTTAACATGACAATCCTTATGAGCTCCTCTTGGGGGCATTCTCAACCTAGATAACTAGGACACAGATTCCTTCTATAATCAACAACACACACTATAAGTAATATAATTTCCCAACTTATCGGGCATATTGATTTATCGAGCTAAACCTCACCCTTTGATAAATCAAAGAAATAAATATTAAATATATGTGCTTGTTATTATATTAGGATTAAGAGCACACACTTCCATAATAACTAAGGTCTAGTTCTTTTACTAAGTCAGTACAAAAAAAACTTACTTAAAATGGTCCTACTCAATACACTTAGAGTGTACCAGTGTAATTTATTAATCAAGATAAACTAATACTTAATTACACTACGACTATTCCGATGGTTTGTTCCTTTCCATCTTAGTCGTGAGCAACTGTTTATAATTTATAAAGAACCGACAACATGATCTTCTGTGTGTGACACCACACACCATGTTATTTACTTATATAAATTAATTGAACAATTACATTTAACAAATAAATGTAGATATTGACCAATGTGATTCTTTTATTTCAACAAATAAATGTTTACAAAAGCTAGACTTTTAGTATACACTCTAATAGGCATATGCAAGATGTGTGAGTTTTCTACTTCTTGGCATTTTGGATGATAATGAAAATCATCTAATCTTGAGATATCTTTCATAGAGCGTGAAAAAACTTCTAAACATAGTCTAAACAACAAAGGAAAAATGGGGTCACCTTCTCTCAAGCCTCTTCTTCCACTAAAGAAACCATGCAATCCACCATTTAGACTAACGGAGTAAGAAATCGTAGTTACACACTCCCTTATCCTTCCACAAAATTGTTGAGAAAAAACAAAACCAACAAGTGTAGACATAAGAAAACCCCAATGAACCGTATCAAAAGCCTTCCGTAAATTAACCTTGAGTATACACCTTGGAGAAATCTGTTTGCGAGCATACTTTTTCAATAATTCTTGGGCTAAGAAAATTTAATCACCTATGGACCGGCCTTTGATGAAAGCCACTTGAGCTGGATCCAACAAGATATCCATAACTTTCACCAATCTTGCCGCCAATACTTTGGAGATGACCTTATAGAAAATTGTACAACATGAAATAGGTATAAAATCTGAAACCCTTGGAGTATAATCAGATTTAGGGATGAGGGTTATTAATGTATGATTCCATTGCTTGAGAAGGTGACCATTAATGAAAAATTCCTTCACCGTCATGATGAAATCAGCCCTTATTGTGCCTCAAGCCGCCGTGAAAAATTTTGCATTATAGCCATCCAGACCGAGAGCTTTATCGGCACCAATATCAAATAAGGTCTTCTTTATTTCTTCCTCTGTGATTGGAGACTCTAGGGTTCAGGTTTGAGCTTGAGACAATCAATTCCCATTCAAGAAAGAAACATCAATGGGTGAGCTTTGACCGACCTCACCCAAGAGGCTTTGAAAAAATTCTACAAACTCTTCGGCAACTTCATCCAAACTAGTTGTCTATTACCCGGATTGTTTAGTGAGTGTAATAATAGCATCTCTTGTTGTTGCACTTTACCAAGTTGTGATAAAATTTGGTGCATTGATCACTATTCTTGAGGTGAATACTCTTGGCATGTTGTTGATAGAAAAATTTTTCCGCCTCCGCTAGCATAATTGTTTTCTTTCTTATTGTTCCATAATCACTTGGGGGCTCTTCGCCATTAAGAAGGGCTCTTTAAACATCCTCTAACATTAATTTTGCTCTTGCGGCTTGCTCCTTAATATGTTGAAAGTGAAGCTTATCAAGTTCCCTTAGCTTGTATTTCAACTGTGAAAGTTTTGTCTTGAGAGAGAATTGTGCATTGCCATAGATTGGTTCCTCCCATGTATTTGCCACCAAGCCTTTGAAACCATCATATAATGTTCACATATTGTAAATTTTGAAAGGCCTATTGGATCATCTCTCCCTTGCATGTATCGAAACTATGCTACAAGAGTAATTCGATTGACATCTGGGAGGAGTAAATTCCACATAACTGTCATAATCCGCAACAAGCCATTGTGAATTCATCATAGCACAATCTAGCTTGCAAGAAACCCTTCCATTCGTCCATGTTAAGTAACACCCAATAGAGCAAAGATCAACCAAGCCACAAGTATGAACAAAATACTCCAAATCATGCATCTCATAATTAGAACCCGATTCCCCACCTTCTTTGTCTTGAAGTGCCAAATGTGAGTTAAAATCTCCCATAATGAGCCAAGGATCCGTAATCATTTCTCTAAGGAGCGCGAGAGAAGTCCATAAAGGTTATCTTGTTATGATAGAATGAAAATCATATACAAATGTCACCAAGGAAATCCAAACCATAATAGAACAACGAACATGACAATGTATATATTGATCCGTTGTAGCAAGAATATCTAAAGTGGCCCTGTGCATATCCCAAAAAAACAAAATATGACCTTTATTAGAATAAATGGAATTGTTTGTCATCCTTATACCTGAGAACTTTCTTTGCATGATGGTATTTAGAGAATCTTCATTGAGCTTGGTTTCGATAAGTGTCATAACTTATACTTGTGAAAGCCTCTAATGTTCTATGCGGCCACCTTCATTGACCACCTTGGCGGGCTGCTCGTGCCCAAAGTTGCCTCTTGCTTCTTGGTGCCAGCATCACTTTCTTTGTGGCTCCTTTTATGTCTCCATCTGTGGTTGAGGTAGTAGCTGTAGGTATGGAGGAGAAAGAAGATTTAGTAGATGCATATGACAATGTTCCAATTGATGTCGTGGATGATGAAGAGGAGCTCCCCCTACTGAATGTTGTTGTCTGTTGCACACCCAACGACTACCAAAGTTCTTCAACTGCCCTTGTGTTGACAAAAGGTGGATAATTTGCAACGTCATCTTTGGAAGCAAACTCAACAACTCCTTAAATACTAATGTGGTCAACATGAAATTCATCATGGTCAACAGCTTGGACACCAATGTGGTCAATATCATCTTGGACGTGAACATTCTGGAAATCCATGGTATGGTCAACAACTTCATGAATTTTAGAATTTTGGAATTCCATGTTTTTAGTAGCTTCTCCTTGGACACCAACGCCTTCAACATCTTGGTCAACAACTTGGTCTCCGACATGATCACCAACGTCCTTACCATTTTAGACTTCAACATTGTGGTCAACATCACTTTGAAGTCCAACTTGGTCAACAGCATGATCACCAACGTCTTCAACATTTTGGGCTTCAACATTGTGGTCAACATCACCTTGAAGTCCAACTTGGTCAACAACACCTTGGACTCCAACGCCTTGAACTTCAAAAGCAACTTCCACATTCTGTGTTTGTTGCGCCGACCTCCATTATTTCTTCGAACGACTTTTCTACCTCGTTCTTGTTCTCCCTCGTCCCCTTATTGATTGCGACCTTGGCCTCCATTGTCGTTGCTCATTGGCACCATTTTACACATTATCTTTTGACCGATTTGCTTGCTGTCTCGCTATGCCATCACTTCGACGACAAGTGTCCAAATGATGACTCAATCTTTTACACACTTCGTAGAAATCCGGTAAGCTTTCATAAATGATACGGAGGTCAACTTGAACATCAGTAGACAAAGTGATGGGAACCTCATACACTCTCTCTCCAATGGCTGGAATTTCCACCAAGAGTCTAGCATACTCCAAATAGTCCCTTGTACGCATCAAGTTATCGATGTATAACAGTTTTCTAACCTCCGAACCAATCATGCTTAACACCTTTTGCGTCCAACAATCCGGCGGCAGCCTATGGATTTGAATCCAAGCAGGAATAAAGTGGCAGTCTTCATTAAAGAGAAAACACCTTGGCATAATCTTCAAAAAAATAGGAATACCAAAGAAAAAATATGACCCTCCCTGCAGAACCTTTCATGATCTTCTTTCGTGTCAAAGCGGTAAACCATCCACCCATTTCTGCGCAAGAAATATGTGTGATTAATCTTCCAGAAGCACCAATAATTCTTACGACATCTATCCCAAGGGGCCAACCCATGAAGCAACCACCAGATGGAACCCCATTGCATCTTCAACGTCATCTATGTCACGTAGTCAAAAGTAAGTCTTTCTCCCTTAGCTTCATATTGGTCCAGCGACATGACGAGCTTCCTCTTCCGATTTCTTTGAAAAGATTGGCCCAAGACTTCTTTTGCTGAGGTTGCTTGTCCCCTCCATGTTTATTAACCCTGTTGCATTCTTTCATCAAACTATTTGTTGTCAGAGGTTGTTGTTCCTACAGTGACTCCCCCACCACCTTCAGAGATGGTGATTGTGGCACTCCTTGAGCTTGTCATAGGGGAGGGAGGGGAGGAAACTCCGACGTCCCATGTGGCAAGTTAGCCACATCAACTACATGATCCACCTCAACTTAACATTCCACCGTGCCTGGCATCAACCGCACCAACCACCTGAGATGAAATGCCAACATTCAGAGTCACGTCATCACCTTTTTCATACCGCACTCTGATATTTCCATATTGTCAAATTTTGATTCTTCAAATGAGATCTTTGTATGATTTTCTCTCAAGAGAGAATATTTTAAACCTTATTTTTTTTACCCATTGACAAGTGTCCATGTGCAACCTCAATCAAAAGTCAAAGATTGCAACCAAACCTTCCAAATTTCCAAATATGCAACAAATCACAAATCCTTCCAATTAATCACTGTATAAAAATGGAAAAACAACATGCATGCATCCAACAAATTCAAATCAACGTCCAAGTAACCAGTGGAACACGCCAAGAGCAAAATCAAATTCAAAATGCCACCTATTACTTCCAAATCAAAAGAACTTCAATCAATCCATGCCGAGACTAAATTAGAATGTCACCAAATACTTCCAATTGAGAAGAACTCCAACTATAGACAATATTCATTGAAATTATTATCCATTAATGTTGAATAATTAGCTTAAGAGATTCCTTCTTCGGAGCTTATCAATCGAAAAATGCACAGATTTTGAAAACGTCGGCGAACCTCCAGTGATGTGTGAAGCAATATGAATTTAACTAATCACATCCTTCCTTTGAGCACCAGGACAAAGGAGGGAAAAGGGGAGAGGGAGAAAATCGAAGAAAATCAAAAGAAAACCGAAGTAGAAGAGGAGGGGATAGGAACAGGTTTACCGAGAAGTTGGATGGTAAATCGATAAGAAGATGACCCCTACGCCGGAGAAGAACATTCCGATATAGCCAGTAGAATATCCTCTATGTACCCTCCAACTCCACCCAAGAACCTCCAAAGAGATGTCATCCACCACAAGTGGACGACCACCACCAAGAGGAAGAGAAAAACCGAAGAGAGTCCTTCCAATGTCATCGGAGAAAGAGCCTAGAAATCACTCACCTCACTGTGTGGAAGATGATCAAAAATCCTAGAGAGAAGTTGGAGTTTCTCTCTCTAGGAAGTGAACACCCATGATTGAGAGTGATTGACTGAGAGCTCCGAGCTCTTTCATGATTGAGAGTTACTCTTTCACGATTCTATAGGTGACTGAGTGCTCGTTCACGGAAATAGAAAAAAAAATGGAATCGCCACATTAGCGGCCCCCCTAGAGTCAGTCCCACGAATACGGAGTGAGGTAAATGCAGGTGCACAGCTGAAAGCGCATGGCCGGGATGCTAACCCCAGATAACGACACCCAGAGGATCAACTGAGAGCTCTTTCACGGTGGCAAAAGGCGAATACGCCCGCCCCCAGCGCCCCCGCCAACTCGTCCCAGGGCCAACACGGAGGAGGTAAATCACGGGTGACTACTAGCCTTTGGAATAGTGACTAACACATAAGGGAGGTATTTATCTCGACTTTGCCGAGATTCGAACCCCATACCTCATGGTGGCAACACCTCATGTGCTAGCCACTAGATCATCCCGAGGGGACAATTGAGAGCTCTTTCACGGTGGCAAAAGGCGAATACGCTCGCCCCCAGCGCCTCCGTCAACTCGCCCCAGGGCCAACACAAAGGAAGTAAATCACGGACGGCTACTAGCCTTTGGAATAGTGATTAGCACATAAGAGAGGTATTTACCTTGACTTTATCGAGATTTGAATCTCAGACCTCATGTGTTAGCCACTAGACCGTCCTGAGGGGACAATTGAGAGCTCTTTCACATAAATAGGTACATTTATATAAAATTGATATGGGAGATAAAAACTCACAAATCAAATCTCGAAACATACATGATAATTAGAAGTTCATCGTCTATAAGTGAGGTAACTCCTTTATTATCACTAAATTCACTTATATCATCATATGCACTTAACTTCCCTCTCACCATCATGCTTCACGTGGGACAATCCACAAGCAAAAATAAAGTCAAACCAATTTCCAATCACACACACACAACATCATACAAATACCATTACATGCACTACATGCATTACAACACGATGGATAGTTGGTGTGGCAGTAGGTGTGACAATCAAACATGAACAGCAAGCATGAATACTCAGTCATGAAGAGCACAGACAGCAAATGAAGCATCAAAAGCATGGACAGCAAGCGGAACATCAAAAGCACGGACTAAATCTGCCTGAGGTGACCAAGGTTGTCATCCCGTTATAGATTGTCACCCCACTTTTAGCAAGTGGTCAGCTATCAACAGATTTGTCATGTCTCTATCGCGAGTCGTTTGCTGCAGACTAGATAGACCCTTATGGTAGATCTATGAAACCTCTTGGGCTTTTTGGCAAAGCCCCAGTCATCAACGAATTTGACGTTGTCTTTACCGCGAACCGTTTGTTGTAGACTAGATAGATTGTTATGGTGGATCTATTCATCCTCTTAGATTTTTTTGACAAAACTCCAGTCATAATGGATTTGTCGTTGTCCTTACCGTGAGCCGTTTGCAGTGGACTAGATAGATCAATTCTGATGAATCTATTCACCATCCACTCTCATACCTCCCAACTCACATCCCCTCATCATAAGAAATGTGTACAAAATACATGCCCTCACCACACACAGTAGGATCCCTAATTGTACAAGTTCATCTCACCCCCCAATCACAAGATACACATAAAGTCCACATTTGACTCACATGCATACACTCAAGTCCATAACTTGATTTGCATGTACACACATAAGCCATGAAAAATATGGACATCACACACACAGTCCACATTTGACTCACATGCATGCACTCAAATCCATAACTTGACTTGCATGTACACACACAAGCTATGAAAGACACGGACAACAAATGTAGCTTCAAAACCATGGACTATAGGTGGAGCATCAAAAACATAGACATCAAACTCCTCACGGGCAGCAACGTAGAATGCCCCTTCAACTTTTGCATAAGTCCACAAAACGATAAACGTGAATTTGGATCTTGCGCAACATCCTATCAATATCATGGACCATCCCCTCATAGCGACATCTGTTACGGGCTTCCCACAGAACATAAATCATACTAGAAACTCCAAGATACCTCGCATTCATTCTCCGGCTCGCACCTCTATAGTGTTGGTCAAGAATGTGAAATAACTCCTCTATTGAACTAACGTCATGATTTATCTCTAACCATCTCTACACCTTGATCCAAAGAGTACATGTGATAGGACACTCAAAGAACAAGTGATCATTCGACTCATCTTGACATTGGCAAAGCATACGAGTCTTGTTCTTCACATAAGACATTATGTCCATTGTTTGTAGCTTCCCATGAGCAAGTAACCATAGAATGAATTGATGCTTCGGTATAATTTTTGGCTTCCAAACCAATGATGCCCATGTCATCTCAGGATCTCTCGGCATAAAGAAATCGTATGCATTTGTAGTACCACTTTTTCCTCCCGCAACCACTCACCCATCAACAAGTTCGCCTCACAATTTTCTATTTGTAGCCCTTCGAATTTTGTTTCGAATGTCCACAAGCCATTTAATAAGAGGAGAGTCCAAAGGTTTGATCTCCCATTGTCAAAAATTAGTACCCTTGAGATAATGATGGTGCACCCATCTTACCCATAGTGAATCCACATTAGTTTGGATCTCCCATAGTGTCTTGCTAAGAAGTGCTTCGTTCCATGCATGTAGGTCTCGTAGTCCATAACCACCATCATGTCAAGAAAGACACATAGTGACCCAAGAAATAGGAGGATGTTTTGAAGATCACACAAAGGTACGACATATTACTTTGATCTTTTCAATGACACCGCCGGGAATAGGGAGCATGGAAAGCCAATAACACTTAACATCTTGAAGCACCGTCTTCACCAACTCCAAATGCCCCGCATAAGATAAAGTATGCTTTGGCCAAGAATTAATCTTCCTTGTAATAGTATCAAGTAATGGTCCATAGTTTGCAATCCGCAACTTCTCCGCCGCTAGTGGAATCCCCAAGTATTGGAATGGAAATGTTCCTTCTTGGAACCCAATAAGTTGGAGCAATCGGTCCTTCATTCTATCATCAATCTCGGCCATATACATATGAGACTTCAATGAATTAGCCTGAAGTCTTGCTTCATTGCCAAAAACCTCCAAACAATCCGTCAATACTTTTATCGAGGACTCATCAACTCGTGCAAACAACATCAAATCATTGGCATATGCAAGATGTGTGATGCCAACCTCTTTACACATAGGATGGAGGTGAAAGGAGGGCAACAAGGAGGCATCCTGCAACCTACGTGATAATACTTTGATGCACAACCCAAAAAGTAGTGGAGATAGGGGTCACCTTACCTTAGACCGCGACACCCACTAAAGAATCCATAGATGCCACCATTTAGAGAAATAGAATAGGAGGTCGTAGTTACACACTCCCTAATCCATCGACAATATCGTTGGGGAAAATCAAAACCAACGAGGGCACCCATGAGGAAATCCCAATCTACTGTATCAAATGCCTTCTGCAAGTCAACCTTGATCATATATCTTGGAAAAATTCTTTTGGGTGCATACTTCCGTAGCAACTCCTGTGTGAGATTAATGTTATCACCAATAGATTGTCCTTTCACAAAAGTCGCTTGCGCCGGATCCAACAAGTCCCCCAAAGCTTCTGCTAATCGATCGGCCAGTACCTTTGCAATGACCCTGTAGAACACATTGCAACAAGAGATAGGTCGGTAATATGAAACTCTCGGGGTATGGTTTGCCTTTGGCAGCAAAGATATTAATGAATGGTTCCATTGTTTGAGTAGTTCGTCGCTCTAAAAAAATTCTTGAACGACTACGATAAGCTCCGGCCCAACAATATCCCAAGACGAGGTGAAAAATTTTGCTTCATATCCATCTGGACCTGGTGCTTTATCACTCCCAATGTCGTATAAGGCTGCTTTAATTTCCTCCACCTCCACCGGCCTGATTAAGTCCTCAGATTGACCATGAGTAAGTTTTCTTCCAGGAAATTCACCGCTGTCCATGGGGTCACACACCACCTTTTTTCCAAGTAAATCATGAAAAAATCCCACAAATTCATCCGCCACTTCACCTAAGTTTGATGTTGCTCCTCATTTCACTTTGTGAGTGTGATAATGACTTGTCTCTTGTTGTTTCGCTTCACTACATCATGGAAGAATTTAGTACACTTATCAGAGCTTCTTAAGTAAATATTCTTCGCATGTTGTTGATAAAATTATTTCTCAGCCTCCGCAAGTAGAGTGACATTCCTCCGTATATGATCATAATCAATGGAAATAATACCTCCTACTATGACCCCTTTATGTATCTCCTCGAAATCCACATTTGCTCTCTTTGCCTTCTCCGAAATGCCCAAAATTATTTTTATTAAACTCCCTCAATCTTTTCTTCAAACAAGTCAACTTCACTTTAAGAATGAATTGAGCATTCCCAATAATCGGGGTGACCATGAGTCTATCACAAGCTCGGTGTAACCTTCATTTAGTGACCACATATTAAGGAACTTGAAAGGTCGATTTGGAGGTCGATCCTTCGCTAGAGTGTGCACTAAGGTGCAAAAGTGGTCCGAGAGACACTCGGGCACCGTAAACTCCACATAAGCATCGAAATCTACCAATAACCAAAAAGAATTCACTAAAACTCTATCCAATTTACAATAAATCGTACCATTGGTCCAACTGAGCCAACATCCAATGGAGCGAAGATTCACAAACCGCATACTTGAATAAAAACTTAGAAATCCCGCATTTCATAATTGGTGACCGGAGAACCCCCTTGTCTATCCAATGTCGATATAATAAAATTAAAATCACCAAGAATTAACTATGGTTCCGAAATGGACTCCCCAAGATCCGTAAGAGCCTCCCATAACGGTCTCCGAGCAATAATAGAATGAAGTCCATAAATAAATGTCACTAAGAAGTCCCTCTCGGAAATCCGACACCGAACCCAACAATGAATGAATTGTTCGGTCATTGAGAGCACATCCATATCAACTTTGTGTACATCTCAAAGAAGCAGTATACGACCATGATTAGACATATCAAAATTATGATCATGCCCCATACCTGAAAATCACCGACGCATAATAGGGTCAAGATAATTGTCGTCCAACTTCGTCTCCAATAATGTCATCACTTGAATATCTTTCTGTTTGAGGAGGTTGTGCACCGCCCATGTTTTAGGGACTTGTGAAAGCCCCTAATGTTCCATGTGGCTACCTTCATTTTACACCTCCTGGTCGGGCTACTCGGGCCCATAGTTGTCATCCACTCTGTGGGGGCATTGTACTGCCAATCACTTCCTTGTTCTTGCCTTTATTACATGTGGAATCAACTTGAGAGGATGCTGAAGAAGATGATCCCAGTGTCACTGATACAGCCGGAGATGATTCTGCCGAGGATTGATTTGCATCACTACTAGCCATTTGGGACCGATGATCCGCTGTAGAGGAAGAGGCCTCCTTGCTACTTGAAGCCTCCAGTATAGCAGACAACTCCTCTTTCGCATTCGACACATGATGTACTTGTTGTGCACCCACCTCTTCATGATATAGGGGAGGTTCAATCGCCACGGGCTTAGGACTATGCACCACCACAATTGCCAATTCATTCTGTGTCGCCGGTTCCTCCACATTTTGCGATTGTTGGTTGGTTTGTCTTACCTGACTTTTGTATCTTGGTTGCGATCTCCTTCTCTCCCAGTGACCCGCTGATTTGGACCTCGACCTTCTTGCACGAGCCGCATTCATATTTGATTGAGATGCACCCTTACAGTCCTCCTTTTGATGACCAATCTTCTTACAAACTTCACAATATTCAGGCAACATTTCATAAACAATCTTGAGGTCAACTTGTGCTCCAATAGGTAATGTGATTGACACCTCATAAATTCTATCGCCAATGATCGGAACCTCTACCAAGAGGCGAGCATACTCCAGCCGCTCCCTTGATCACATCAAGTTATCAATGTATGGAGGCTTCCTTATCTCTGAACTGTGGCCAATAATTTGGTGGTAACCCATGGATTTGAATCCAAGTTGGAACTAACCGACCATCCTCATGGAAGAGAAAACACTTTGGCATAAGCTTCAAGAAAATGGGAACTCTAAAAGCAAAATAAGGTCCACCTTGCAATACACCATCTCGATACTTTTTTGTATCAAAACGGTAGACCACCCACCGACTTTTGTGCATAAAAAATTTGTAGGGAACCCTCCATTGATTGGCCATCGCATAGACTCCATTTCTTCTTAGATGTTGGCCCATGAAACAACCAACAAGGCAAAACCCCATGGTGTCTTCAGTGCCATCGATATCATCATAGTCGAAAGATAGCCTCTCGTCTTTAGCTTCATATTGCTCCAGAGACACACTTGATGTTGGCTTCCAGTTGTTTCTGAATAAGCTTGCCCAAGTCTTCTTCTTTTGCGTCGCCTGTGCCGGTTGGGTAGGCGGAACAACATCCTTTTAATTATCACCATCTCCAGCCCCTGGAATTGGATTCGGCGTCACCCCCTCCATTGGTGCAACCTCATTCACGTTAATAGTCTCACCAACAACCTCCAGCTTTCCATGTTCATCCACCTCAGCACTATTTTTGAGATTAGAAGCCTTATCATCAGAAACATCCTTCACAGATTGGTCTACCTCACTAGAACGAGAGTCCACGTCCACTTCATGAAATCCATTGGCTGCCAAGTTGACCGCTTCAATATGGCTAAATCTTTGCTCTTCATATGAGACAATTTGCAATTCACGTGCTTACTCAAGAGATAGTACCTAAGTCCTTTTTCTTCTTTCCCATTGTGGAAAGTTGACACCTAAACACCTTCAAGAAAACTAGCTTCCCAAATAAAAGTCACCGAATAAAGATTTAACGTTGAAACTAGGAAAGTGGCCCATCCAAGATTTGCCAATCAATGAAAAGATATTTGGCAATTAATTAATGCAATGAATGCAAATTAATGAAAATATTTGCTGTTGAAAACTTTCCTTTTTGGCAAAACTTGGCCGGAGATTACATCCACCTGAGTTCATCGTCGGAAAAAGCTGCTACCATAAATCACCAACCACTTTTAACTCTAGAACCGAGAGTGACTCTGGTGTTCCTACCAACCTCCAATCAACTTCTCTCTAGAAATTCTAGAGAGGGAGGAGAGCATCTCTTTCTAGACCAAAGGGTGACTCATTAAGGACTACTGAGAGCTCTTTCACAACTGAGAGTTTTTTCATGATGACAACACCTTATATGTTAGCCACTAGATTGTCCTGAGGAGACACTAAGAGCTCATTCACGTGGCAAAAAGGTGAAATCGCTCGCCCCCAGCGCCCTCGCCGCACCCGACCCCAGATTGAGAGCTCTTTCACAGTGGCAAAAGGCAAATGCGCTCGCCCCAGCGCCCTCGCCGACCTGTCCCAGGGCCAACACGGAGGAGGTAAATCACGGGCGACTACTAGCCTTTGGAATAGTGACTAGCACATAAGGGAGACATTTACCTCGATTTTACCGAGATTCGAACCCCAGACCTCATGGTGGTAACACCTCATGCGCTAGCCACTAGACCCATCCGAGGGAACTCTTTCACTGTGGCAAAAAAAGGCGAATACGCTCACCCCCAGCGCCCCCGTCAACCCGTCCCAAGGCAACACGGAGGAGGTAAATCACGGGCGACTACTAGCCTTTGGAATAGAGACTAGCATATAAGGAAGGTATTTACCTCGACTTTGCCGAGATTCGAACCACAGACCTTATTGTGGCAACACCTCATGTGCTAGCCACTAGACCCATCCGAGGAGACACTCTTTCACGTGTGGCATAAAGGC
Source organism: Zingiber officinale (assembly GCF_018446385.1). Taxonomy (NCBI): domain Eukaryota; kingdom Viridiplantae; phylum Streptophyta; class Magnoliopsida; order Zingiberales; family Zingiberaceae; genus Zingiber; species Zingiber officinale. The sequence continues at coordinate 5,893,132 of NC_056001.1, forward strand.
GATTCGCTCGCCCCCAACGCCCCCGTCAACCCGTCCCTAGGCCAACACGGAGAAGGTAAATCACGGGTGGCTACTAGCCATTTGTTGGAGTGTATACTAAAAGCCTAGCTTTTGGTATAAACATTTATCTAGAAATAAGAATCACATTGGTCAAATGTCTACATTTATGATAAATGTAGTTGTTCAAATTAATTTATATTGTAGATGACATGGTGTGTGGTGTCACACACAGAAGATCATGTTATCAGTACCTTATAAATTATAAACAGTAGCTCACGACCATGATGGAAAGGAACAAACCATTGGAAGGTCGTAGTGTAATTAGGTATTAGTTTATCTTGACTATATAATTACACTAGTACACTCAGAGTGTATTGAGTAGGACCATTTGAGGTCGTTTCTTTTATACTGACTTTATAAAGAAACAAAGACCTCGGTTATTATGGAAGTGTGTGCTCTTAATCCTAATGTAATAACAAGCACATATATTTGATATTTATTTCTTTAATTTATCAATGGGTGAGATTTAGTTCGTTGAATCAATAAACCCGATAAGTTGGGAAATGGTATCACTTATAGTGTGTGTTGTTGATTATAGAAGGAAATTATGTCCTAGAGATACTAGGTTGATAATGTCCTCAAGAGGAGCTCATAAAGATTGTCATGTTAAACCCTGCAGGTGGACTTAGTCCGACATGATAATAAGGTTGAGTGGTACTACTCTTGGACTTAGATATTAATTAAATGAGTTGTCAGTAACTCACTTAATTAGTGGACATTTGATATCTTAAACACAGGGAGACTAACACACTCATAATAAGAAGGAGCCCAAAAATGTAATTTGGGATTGGTGCGGTAGTTCAATGATAGTTCTCTAGTGGAATGAATTATCATTGATAAAATTAAGTTGTGTGTTCGGGGCGAACACGGGATGCTTAATTTTATCGGAAGACCAAAACCAATTCCTCCTCTCGGTCCCTATCGTAGCCTCTTATTTATAGAGTTCTATACTCACCTATACCCACATTCTAAACCTACCCAATAGGGGTCGGCCAAGCTAGCTTGGGAACAAGCTAGGGTCGGCCTAGGTATAAAATTGGGTGGCCGGCCCTAGCTTGAACCCAAGCTAGTAGGGCCGGCCAAACTAAATTAAAAAAGAAATTTAATTTTAATTTTTATGTGGAAGATATAATTTAAAGAGAATTAAAATTAAAATATCTCTCTTGTAATAGATCTACAAAAGATTAAAGAAAAAGATTAGATCTCTTTCCTTATTTGTAGATTGGAGAGATGTTTTATTTTCTCTTTAAATATTATCCACATGTTGATAAAATTAAAATTATAGAAATTTCCTTTTTATCAACCATGAAGGGATTTTGAAGAGAAATTAAATTTACAAGAACAAATAAGGAAATTTTTGTTGATTGGAAATTTTTTCTTCTCTTTAAATTGTGGCCGGCCATATGAATTTAATGGGGAGTTTTTATTAATTCCTCATTAATTCATATTAAGGAAAGCTATTGATATTATTTTTAATAAGTTTCCTTAATTGTCAAGGCCAAGGATTATAAAAGAGGGGTTAAGGTGCCTTGAAGAGAGACAACATAATATTTTTCTCTCCCTCTTTTCTTCTTCTTGTGGCCGGCCCTAGCCTTTCTCCTTTCTTCTCTTTTGGTGGCCGAACCATACATCTCTTGGAGCTCTTGTTGGTGGCTGGACCTAGGAAGGAGAAGAAGAAAGAGGAGGAAGCCTCATCTTGAAGATCCTTTGGAGCATTGGTGGTGATCAAGTTCTTCTTCCTTGGAGGTGGTTCTTCTTGTGGCCGAACCTTGCTTGGAGAAGAAGAAGGTGCGTGGTGGTTTCTCGTCTCGGAAGATCGTTGCCCACACAACGTCCGAGGTTAGAAGAGGAATACGGTAGAAGATCAAGAGGTTTTTCTACAAGGTATAACTAGTAAATTTTATTTCCGCATCATGCTAGTTATTTATGGAAATAATACCAAATACAAGAGGCTTCCGTTCTAGAATTTCGAATATGTTTTTTCGAAGTTGTGTTTTTTTGTTTCTTTCTTTTCCTTGTGATTTGATTGTTCTCTTTGGTTAACCTAAAGTTATTTTAGGAAATTAAATATTAGCTTTCTATTAAAGGTTTTGTCTAGTCGGTGGTGGTTGCTCCCATATCCAAGAAGGCCATGTGCCTCGCCACGTCAGTACTGGGAACCTTTTATGGAAATTAATATTTAATGGAATTAATAACTTAAGGAGACTTGGGTCGAACGTGTTAAGTTCCGCAGGAGATCCAAGTCAAAACCTAAAAGAACAAATAGATTAAGTTTTGGATCAAACGTGTTAAGTTCCGCGGGCGATCCAAAATTTAATTTAAAAGAACACATGGTAGCTAGGAAAAGGTTCAGACCTTTGTACAAAATTTTTTTACAGTGGAACCTATAGGTTTTCCGAGTAGCAACCAACACCATTAGTGCAAATGACCAAGACATGGGAGAGGTTATGCTCGGTCACGCCGAGTTTCGACCCCAAAACCTCATGTGGCAACACTCCATGTCTTAACCATCGCACCGCCCCGAGGGGACAGAGGAGACACTCTTTCACTATTCTATGGGTGGTGGTAGAGAGAACCATATTATATGATTCTTATGATTATTGTCGTACAATAGGTTTATAATTATCCTTATAAATAATGTATAAACCTCATACCTTGTAAAATCATAACATAATTTTATTATGAAAAATTATAATAAAATTTTATTATAAAAATCGTAATAAAATTTTATTATATAAAATTATAACAGATTTAGATTTTTATTATGAAACATTTTAATAAAATTTTCTTCCCATAGTATCTATCTATCGCATTAATTTTCATCATATGAATCATCTGTCTATCGAAAGAAAGATGTTGGCATCCGTTGCCGGCCAACACTAGTAACAGTGCTCGATGGTCGGCGGTTGGCAGTTGTAGCCAAAATCTCGCCGCTGCATTGGGCGAAAGAAGTACAGCATCGGCGAAAAAGGTGGGCGTGGGCATTTGTGCGTTCGTGTGCATGGATAAGAAATTGAGGATAAGTGTTTTGATTTTAGAAAATCAACTTTTTTTAAAAAAAACATGAGCAGTGTTTTCTCAAATGAAGAATCGGAAAAAAATAAACTGTGAGTTAATTTTTTTTAAAAAAGGGTCATTTTTCCCTTAGTTCTTGAACTGGTCTGATTCAAGCCGAATGAATTTAAATTAGATTGATCCGATTAAATCCAGATTTGATTTAAATATTAATTTAATTAGACTATTTTATTTCAATTATATTTTGATTTGAATTAAATCATTAGTTGATTTAATCGAACCAGTTTGATCAAACTAAAGTCAATTTTAGTTGATTTGATTAAATATGCTTAGACAAGAACAACATAGGTAAGATATCCTAGTTTAATTAGATTAGTTTTAACGAGAACAATAGACTAAACTTAGGATCAGGATTCTCAATCGAATGATCCAATGTGTTAGTCCAGTGTATATTTTATGCATGTGTGAGAATTGAAATGAACTAGTTTTGTTAGTGGTATATCAATTTTACACTGACATTATTATTTTTCAATTCTAGATGTTACTGATGATATGCACGATAACTCATCGCGATGTGCGAAGAAATGAGCTATGAGAGGAGATTCAGGAGATTGAGTATGACCCATTTCATGCAGTCAGATGACATATTGGATGATTTGATCAATTGTTCTGGAAACTTGAAAAGGAAGAGTTTCACATCCTCGATAATTACAAGACATGGGCTTTGATTCGTTCACTGTGGTGGAATTCAAAGGTGGTAGCACACCATATATAGGAGCTCACTGAAGGGCGAATCTCATATGCACAGTTGTGTGTCGAACTACTTCACCCTGAGTTTCTAGAGGATCCTGAAGAATATGAGGAGGATCCAGAGGAAGATCTTGAAGAAGTTGAAGAGGATCAAAGGAAGATCCTAAAGAATATGAGGAGGATTCTAAAGAAGGTTCGATGATAGACTAAATTGAAAAATCCTAAAGTTGATTTACCCGAGATTGCCTCAAATGAGTCCAGGTTGAAAGGGATTGAGTTGACCACTGCATTGATGTTTGTCCTGGTAGAAGTGGTGTTACCCTATCTAGTTTATTAGATTTCTATCATTATGTACAAAAAATATTAGTTCATTTAGTTTATGAGTCGTGTAATAATTTCTGTCGTTATGTATGAACAGAGTTATTTTTATGTTATGTATTAACAAACTTAAAAATGATTAGTTCATGTTTAATTTAATGATTTGTTCATTCTATGATTAGTTCATTTGTTGGATGTGTTTAATAATATCTATCAATGTTGATTTGACTAGTCATACAAATAATGAGTGAAAACGTAATTACCACTTAATTTTGTACATCAACTCAAATTAATATTGAATCAATCATAAATTACATGCATATAAATTACATTAAATACTAAATAATGTATTTATTTATGTTAGATCATGATAATTAAAAGCATCAATTAAATGAATATATTAGTTAAAGAGAATGTATTAGGTGTTCATGCTAAGATCAATTTATCTATATATGAGTATTGTCTTATTGAAAAAATAATTTAGTAAAATTATTAGAGCTAAATCATTATTATAATTAATTTATTCATATATGGGAATTCGTATTTTATTACATTTATTAATGATTTCATTTTCAAGAGATTGCCTCGCTTCGACAGATCCTGTAAATTTTTACAGTTTAAGAATTTCAATATTAATATTTTTATACTTTAATTTTTATGAAGTCGTGGTCTTAATTGATACGAGGACGATTTATCTCAGATCTAACATCCGCAAAATAGTTGCCGTGATGTACAGTAAAATTGATCTTAGAAAATGAAATAATTTTTTTTTTCTAAAAACAAAAAAAAGGAAAGAGAGAGTGATTTTTATTTTTATTTTGACTGTGTTCACTTTAACGAAGAGAAAAATACAGGAAAGAAGGCAGTGAAAAGAAAGGCGAGGAAACTCGAGTCAACAGTTTGTTTTTCTTTTTTGTTCATTGACCAAATCCATTTGCATTTGTACGGTTTCCTCATCGGAGTGGCCAGTATTATCGTCTTCACTTGCCACTATTATCATCCTCTCATTCATCTTGCTCATCACGGTCAATAACTAAATACTTGTTCAGTGTTTCTTTTTCATGGAAACGAAGATGTTCTTGTTGCTTCTTCCTCATCTTTCTACCATAACACGCTCAGTAGTCATACATAAACTCACATCTTTTAACTATCGCAAGTAGAATTATTTTTTGTAAGAAATACATTTGATCCTGCGAGGAAGCAGTGTTAATGGTTATTCGTTAAAAAGAGAAGTCTGCTTTCTCTGTAACTGTTCCATGCATTGAGCAGGGAAGACAAGACTGACCGTGGGCAGCAAATGAGAAAGCAGAGCGACTGAAAACTGGGACCGGCGAGGTTGGGCAGTTTGTTTATTGGGGGAAGTAAAAAGCCTCGAGATAAGTGGGGGTCTGGAGGTCCGGGAGAAGCGAGGGCGAGGAGAGAGAAAAACGGGCTATAAGGTTTGCGCTACTTCGCGTCTCTTCCAAGTTGGACGCTTCGCTGTGACTCTGTGACTCTGAGAGCAGTGTCTTTTGAGTGTGCGTGCTCGCTTCCTTCCATTGCCTCCTCATTTCGCTGTTGTTCCGTGTCCAAAATATCTTCTTTTTTCCCCCTACCTCTCCATTGCGCTTGGACGGTAGCCAGCGGCTTTGGATCGAGTTTGTGCTGCGAAGACGAGGTTGCCCAATTTCACTTATTAGGCTTTGTCGTGGCGTTTCTCTTCGGCCTCTTGTTCTTCTCCACTGGCATGCTCTAAGCTTTCCCCTTTCTCCGACTTCGTATTCCTGAACTGGAAAGATCGGTTTTACCGCTCTTCAGCATTCAGCGGGGAAGGAAACCATCTGCGACGGGTGCATGAAGGACTGCCGAAACAATGAAAGATGAAAACTCAAAGAAAAGCAAGGTTTCCTTACTCGTATATTTGATCTTTAGCATTCTTCCTGATTTTGGTTATCCAGATTTCTGAGTTAGTCTCTTTTTTTTAAAAAAAAAAAAAAAAAAAATCTTGTTCGGAGAAGTCATCATGGTCCAAGACAGTTCGAAAATGGTTCAACATCAAAAACAACCCTGGGGACTTCCAGGCTGATGATGATGTATTTGGAAGAGGTTGGCTTAATTGTATCTGTTCTAACATTTTTCTGCCTACTATGGTGCTTAAGTCGAATATATGGTATTCTCTTATGATCACTTGCCTTGTTGGTGAGTAGACTTTTGTTCAACTACTCATTGTAGTCTCCTTGTTAGGTGCGCAGTGCTTCCTTTGATGTTCTTTAGCTGTGCATAAATACATAAAAACTCTTGGGAATAATAGCACACAATTCGCATCTTCTTTTCTTGTTATTGATTTTTTTTCTTTATTCGTTATTCTGCATGCTCATCACAAGGTGATGGAGAATGGAGGACCAACTTCATGGAGAGGGACACAAGCACAGTGAAGAAAAGCAGGACAGGTATAAAGTGTTGTGGCTTGTCTTGTTCAAAACTTTGGACAAAATTACGACATCTGCTTGCTTTAAAAATTCCTTTCTCAGTATTGTTCTTTTCTGGGGTTTCAGAGAGGCTGTATGAGAAGAACACAAATCATGTTCGGCGAGGAAGATTTGATGTTGATGCTGCTCATGTTACAGATGTGAAGGACTACAAGTAACCTATTTTGGCTCCTCACAGATTTTGCTTTCTGACTTTTGACATTTTTTCATGGAACTTCAATATGACCAGTGATTGATAAATATGGTTTATAGGATTTTTGTATCGACATGGAATGTTGGTGGGAAGTCCCCGACAAAAAATTTGAATCTTGAGGAATGGATCCATACTTCACCTCCTGCAGATATATATGTTTTAGGGTCCATTTCTGCACTTTGCTCAGTTGAAATTTATCGTTTTGATATATATGCATGATTATATAAAGGTAGAAAATTATTAGATGTAGATCTAATCAACTTAAATATTTTTTACTTGTCAGATTTCAAGAGATTGTTCCTCTTAATGCTGGAAATGTTCTTGGTTCAGAAGACAATATTCCAGCAAAGAAATGGTTAGCACTAATTAGGAGGACACTAAACACTCTTCCTAGCACGAATGGTTGTGGCGAAGGCTGTGGTTTACCATCCCCCGTTCCAAATCCACTAGTGGAGATGGATGCTGATTTTGAGGGGTCTTCGATAAGGCAGATGAACTCATCATTCTTCCATCGACGGTCATTTCATTCCATGAGTCGTAGTTCAAGAATAGACAATGATGTCATGGTAATGCAACCAAGGCTGGATCGAAGATTCAGTGTTTGTGATCGGGTGAGCATCAAGAGTAGACCAAGTAACTTTGATCCATATTTTAACTTTGGAGCTTCACCCTATGATGAGGTAGTTGCGGGAGAAATATCATCTTACTCTGATTTTTGCTCGCCAATGTCATATTCTTGTGGTGTTCCACGGCATATGGAAGAAAGGGATAGATTTTCAGTTCTCTCTAGGTATCTGTTTCAACAATTCCATTTGGTTCTGTTCTCAGTGGGTAACCATCATGAGTCTTTCGTAAATTCTAATTCTTCTTTGCTTCAGTTCTAGGTACTGCTTGGTTGCAAGTAAGCAGATGGTAGGCATATTTCTGACAATTTGGGTGCAAAGTGAAATTAGAAGCAACATAAAGAACTTGAAGGTATCCTGCATCGGGAGGGGATTAATGGGCTATCTTGGAAACAAGGTAATTGCTTGAGTTCACATTTTGTCTCATATTTTAGAAAACACATGCTACATTCTTTGTGTTAGAAGTGAAATCTTTGTCCTACACCTTCCATTTATCTGAAAAACATTTGTAACTATTTTTTTCCCCTCTTTTCTAACATCTATGTAATCCTTACTGAGCTTGTCCTAATAGAATGTTCACCTCTACCTGTAGGGTTCAATCGCAATTAGCATGTTATTGCACCGAACAAGCTTTTGCTTCATCTGTACTCACCTAACCTCGGGAGAGAAAGAAGGGGATGAACTACGGAGGAACTCAGACGTGATTGAGATATTAAGGAAAACAAAATTTCCTCGGGTGCACAAAGCATTCAACGAAATGTCTCCTGAAACAATCCTTGATCATGAGTAAGATTGATGTTCACAATTTGCTCATATTTCTCTGATATTAACAAAAGGAATGAATCTATGATCATAATTCTCTCATTTCTTTTCTTTTGTTAGTCGCATCATGTGGCTTGGTGACTTGAACTACCGTATTGCTCTATCATATCAGCTAGCAAAAGCACTAGTTGAGATGCACAACTGGAGAGCATTATTGGAAAAGGATCAGGTGGTTTGTCCATCCTTTTCCTAAGTATCATTTAAACGTTGTGATAACTGCCTAGTGTTTCTCCGTGTTGCTTTTGACATATAGATCTTTCAAAAGTATGAAAATCTCTTGGGGCATTAAGAACATAATGCTTCTCTAGATGCTCCCCAAAGAGGCAAAAAAAAAAAAAAATCCTTTGTGACATAGGGAAAAGCCAAGATTCTTCTATTCTTCTTTATGTTCTCTCAAACTACTATACTAGTCCCAAACTCTAATTATTTTTCCCTTCAAGAATAGCTTCGGATAGAGCAAAGGTGTGGACGAGTTTTTGAAGGATGGAAGGAAGGAGGGATATTCTTTCCTCCCACCTACAAATATTCAAACAACTCCGACAGATATGCTGGTGAAGACATGCATCGAAAAGAGAAGAGGCGAACACCTGCTTGGTAGAGTCCTAAAAAATGCACTTTTCTTAAATTGGTCTAACTCTAAATAATATTGTTCTCTTTTTTTGATCTAGGTGTGACCGTATCTTGTGGTATGGCCAAGGTCTTACTCAGCTAGCTTATTTACATGGAGAGTCTAGATTTTCGGATCATAGACCAGTATACAGTATTTTCAATGCAGAGGTTGAAATAATAAATTACAACAGAATCAAGAGCATGGGTTGTAGCTCTCGAATAGAGGTGGAAGAGCTACTACCATACTCACATGGTTTCACAGAGAATTATTATTGAAGTGTCTGCGCAAATTCTAAACAAAGGTCCTAGGCTTTTTCCTGTATTTATTAACCTTCTCTCGTATGCATAAATCAGAGTGAAACATCTGATACTGATGGTCAGTTTACCTTTTAAATGTTATTTATCTTAAACGAATGCAGGGTTGTTCTGCACTCAGGCCCCAACAATGAGCTTCCAAATTTGTGGACCCAGCATCAAGCAAAGAAAATAGGTGCTTATTTTTTATAATTCAACAGATCAAAACTCAGAATTCCATAATGATTTATTTTGTTTAAATTCGAAAAGTTGACATTACCTCGTCCTACAACCATATTTTACAAACTACTTTAAAGGTAACTATTTGATCTTTTGTTTGATCTTATCTGAAAAAACTAGTGTCAGCAGTATTTACTAAGTTCATTTTGCTTGTTGGACGACCAGGAACTATAGACATGTTTCAGACACCGGATAACCAGATTTAGCTGACCAAAGATGAGCAAATAAATACCACTACAAGTGCCTTTCGCAAAAGACATCAGCCACTCAGGAACTGCCAAGCTTGTTTGTTAGTATTGTCCAAGTTTTGATGTCTGGAAGAGTGTAGGGAAATTTTTTTTTCCCTTGTATTGTGGAGGCACTCATTGTCATTTGGATAAAGGAATGTATCATTTGTGTTCATAGAGCATACTTAGGGAGTTGACTGAAGAAGTTTTTGTCATTGATGATCAATGGTGGTTGCTTTCTTTTGCTGTTGCTTTTTTTTTTTAATTGGAATAGGCAAAAGCGTGAAGTGATGATGACAGATTTGGTTGGCATAGTTGCGGACATCAGCTTTGGGAACCTTAAAAAATTGTCTGGAGGAATTGGAAATCTGTATTAAATTGTAGTGTGGTGCTTTTTGACCTTACCTCATGATACGGTCGAATGGCCAAGAGTGGGGTACCTGAAAAAACAAACGGTAAAAACTGAAATGTAGATGAAGAAAGGGGAAAATATAAAAGCTTTTTTTAGTCAGCAAGCAAACGCTCTCTTTGGGGGAAAAAAATACATATCTAAAAGTCCATGAGGATCTTAAACAGTAAGCTAAAAGGCAAAAAAATATACAAAACAGATAAAAAGAAATGGAAGATGAGAGTTTCTTTTAGGTAAAAAGGAGACTCTTCGCTTTCCTTTTATGTTCAAACAGCAGTACCTTAATCTTACGCGAGTTTACGTAGATGGCCGAGGAAGTCTTCTGGTGAGCTCAGGCACCCACTGCTGCACACTTCATTACGACTTTACACCTCCAAATTGACTAACGAAATAACCTCGGACGACTAAAGTGCAGACACTGCAACTCATACAAAAAAAGACTAAGTGTACATCGGCAAGGTAAGTAGTTAATTTCTTGTACGAAGTTACGAAGGGTGACGACGACGTCAAGCTGAGCAGCCTGCTCAGGGAGCGAGGCGAGGTGTCGCACGTACGTAACGCGCAGAGCCAAGCGATCGCGATTTTGGTGCAAGAGTAACAACTGTTGGATGGTTTCAGACAGGGCTTCTTCAAATGTGAAGTCGGCACGGAGACTTAAGACAAAAATTTTTGTCGTTGAAAAATATTCTTTTTTTTTAAAAATTATTTTTGACGTCATGATCTACAAGTTGCCCTGACATGCATGCATCATATATGTGGCGTGTGTATCAAGTTGTCAGACGCACTGTGCTGGACACCTTTCAGTGTTACGAGAAATACCTTTCCTACAGTGAGAAATAATGAAGGATCTCTCGACCTTTGTGTCTTAGCATATGCCATCCGTCATGACTGCATCCAACAGTCATGGAACGGTATTTTTTTGTTTAGCAACTCAGGTGTCCCACGCCCTGTGGGCCCGTGTCTACTACCAAAGACTACGGAGTACAAACGGCCCGGTCTCTTAACAAGCCCTCGCTGCGCCAGATGCTGCTGCGAAATCTAATAATTCATAATGAAAGATTGAGCACAATGGTCAACGTAGGCGGCCAACTAAAAATCTAATTGTCCGAAGAACTTCCGTTTCTTTTGACACCCATCAAGGAACAAAAAAATCAGATGGAACAATCCAAGGCCGTGGAATTTCCGCTCGTCGCTCTCCGGCCGTTCGTTCTCGCCGACGCCGACTCCCTGATGACGTGGGCTTCCGACGCCCGCGTCACCCTCTTCCAGCGCCGCCACCCCCTCACCGCCGTCGACGACGCCCGCCGCTACATCGCCGACCACATCCTCCCCCACCCCTTCTACCGCGCCATCTGCCTCGGCGCCAGCGGGCGCCCCGTCGGCTCCATCTCGGTCCAGCGGTCCAACGAGCCCCACCGGGCCTCCGTGGGCTACCGCGTGGCCCACGATTTCTGGGGCCGCGGGATCGCCACGGCCGCGCTCAGGGCGGTGACGCCGGCCGTGTTCGAGGCCTGGCCGGAGCTGGAAAGGCTGGAGGCGGTGGCGGACGTGGAGAACCCGGCGTCTCAGCGGGTGCTGGAGAAGGCCGGGTTCCACAGGGAGGGCGTGTTGCGGAAGTACGTGATGTTGAAGGGCGAGAGCAGGGACATGGTGATGTACAGCTTCTTGGCTAGCGATCTCTCCAAGCTCTGCTCTGATGCCAGAGTGAAATGAATCATGCACCTGGAACATTATAGAATTTTATTCGGTTTGGCGAATAAAATCTTATTGACTTTCGTGTTCGTCCTTGATTTGGGAACAATCACTAGACATTTTACACTCTTAAGGCACTTTTCAAAATTGTCGGATCTTAGTATTAATCTCAACCTCTAATTGGTCTATCGTCAGGATTAGTTATACTTAAATCCAATTAATTATAGTTAAGATAACAAAAAGGATAAATATATATATATATATATATATATATATATATATTTTTTTATGAATCACTTTTTTTTTTTTTTTTTGATAATAATGAAAAAATACGAGGCTTTTTTATTCTATTTTATTTTGTGCTTAAAAATATTTAAAATACGCTGACTTTTCCTGCTGGGTCATAATCCGATTATAATTCGTCGATCAATTTGCCAATTCGACGGCGATGGCGAGGGAAATAAACTGGAAGTGAAACGCTCCAAAAATATTAATGCACGATCGGAAAAATAAAATAAAATAAAATAAAAACCGGAAAATCTAGTCGTTTAAAAAGTCTCGAAAGCACGGTAACCACCCCAATCTCCTCCACGGACCTATTCGGCCCTGCGAGCTCCCCCCTCTTCGTCTCCGCCTCGATCTCGCCTCTCCAACCCTAATCCGACCGCGAAGATCCATTTGCCGCCCTCAATTTCTGTCCCCATTCCGCTCCGATTTCTCGAGAACCCCATCTCAGTTTGAGGTATGCCGGATCCCGCTCTTCCGATCCGCTGCTTCCTTGGGGGTTTCGATCTTTCATTCCTTTTTTGTCATATTACTCTTGTTCTAGGGTAAGAGTCGCGTTCCTCTTTCGTCTGCATCCCATCGGGATTCGTGGGGAGTCAGCACCCCTTATTCTTTGTCTCTCGACGCGGTTTATCGCCTTGGGTTCGCAGTGATTGTTGTTAGGTGGAGGATTAGGGTTTTTTGGCATGACCTCGATGGAGAAGGAGAGGATCGCGGTGAAGAAGATTAAAGGAAATGGAGTCTTAGCTATGAAAAAGGCTGATGAATCGATTAGGGAGAAAAAGCGGAGATTGATTTTGAGTGATTCCGAGTCGGACTCGGATGATTTTTTGGTTTCTTCAATTCAGGCGGATCGCGGAGGGGCTCAAAATGGAGACATCTCGGTCCGTGGTGAAGGCAATGAGGTGGATCCGATGAAGGAAAAGGCGGACGTGGAGAACAGAAAAAAAGATTTGAGGTCAGATGTCGTAAAACAAAATGAAGATGTCGCAGTTACTGATAAGAAAGGAGTTGCTGAGGCAGAGCTCGCCAGAAAGAGCATGCGAGAATCAGCCGATGCTGAGTTTCCTTCAACAAAATTGAAAGAGTCTTGGGAACTAGAAAGAAGGAAACGATCTCTAATTGGAGGTAGCGAAGTCAAAACTTCTATTTCACACACTGTGGATGATGAAGAAAGAATAAATGAAGACGAAGATGTTGGTTCTAAAACCCTAATCCCTGCACAAAGGAAGAAGGGTAGGGTGATAGAGAACCAAGCACTGTCAAATTCACAAAAAAATGGAAAGCTGGCAACTGAAAAGCTCAAGTTGATAGAATCATCAGACAACGAGAGACTTCATATGATGGATAGAAGAAGCAATGCTGCTGGCGACAGGCGAGCAAAGATTGGGATTTCACGATCCAAAGATGGGATACTGATGGAGGAAAGGAAAGCTGGTGTCTTGAGAGTTCTACCAAGTAACAAGAAAGTAGATGGGCTTGAGAACCATTCGAAAAGGAAATACGAGGACATCTCTAAAGACATAAACGCAAGTAGTGTTGCTACCTATGGCGCAGTAAAACAACCATCTCTTTCCCATTGTAGAAGGTTTGATGGTAATTCAAGCCTAGGGGCTACAGTCAGTAGAAATGAAACGAGGAAGCCAAAAAAAGACGTCCTTGAAAAAAGTGAATTCAGTGAGCCAGAAACAGAACAGAAGATTGTTTCTCCTAAAAGAGAAACCAAGGATAGAACTGATATTTCAAAAAGCGAGACTGGTTTGAGAACAAAGAGCAGCTGCAGGGCAGGAACTTCTTTTAAGACAAAACAATTTTCCAAGGATGCAACTGTATCTCGCAGTACTGAGAAGCAGAAACTTAGAGATCAGATAAAAGGCATACTTCTTAATGCTGGTTGGACAATAGATCTGAGACCGAGAAGAGGCAGAAAGTACGAGGATTCTGTTTACATACCTCCTGAAGGCCATGGTGGTTATTGGTCAATCACAAAAGCTTATGCAGTGTATCAGGAAAGACTAAACAGAAAGGGTAATGTGGAAGGTGAGATCTCCCGTGGTGGAAACTCTAGAACATCTTCTACATGTAACTCAATTGTACCTCTGGAGTCCCTTGATTTACTGAAGAGAGTTGTTGTTAACAAGAGAAGAAGGGCAGAAGAGTCAGAAGAAGATGAAAAAAACAAAAGGAACAAGGTGAAGAGAAAATATGACAAGAGACATTTTATAGATCAGGATACAAAGGGTAAGCTGGCTTCGAACTCAATGTTTTCTGTTAGTACCACATCTCGCAAGAATCTTCACCAACGGAGAAGCAAACAGAGAGGGCGTGCCCTGTTGGTTCGTGGTAGTAACCAGGAATCAGAAGCTGACGATGATGATTATGTACCATATGTCTGGAAAAGGACAGTTCTTTCATGGATGATAGATATGGGTGTCTTGCCTATAAATGGAAAAGTGAAGTATATGAACCAGCTAAAGACAAAAACAAAGTTGAAAGGCCAAATAACTCGGCAAGGAATTAATTGTAGCTGTTGCAGTAAAAGTTTTCCTGTATCCAAGTTTGAGCTTCATGCTGGTAGCAGAGTTGTGCAGCTGCAGCCGATGCAAAATATATTTTTGGAGGATGGAGAAACATCCCTGTTCAATTGTCAGATTGAGGCATGGAAAAAGCAGGATGAATCTGAAAGGAGAGGATTCTACACTATCGATGTAACAGGTGATGATCCCAATGATGATACTTGTGGTATCTGCAGTGATGGTGGGTCCTTGATCTGTTGTGATGGTTGCCCGTCAACATTTCATCTGAGTTGTTTGGGCATTGAGGTGCGTCACACGGAATATCACTTAATTTTTGGAACTCCTTATCATATTTCTTTCATATGACAAATATAAAGGTGATAGAAATGGATATCATTACCCTTTTTTGTCATACACGCATATTCTTTCATCTCCATGGCCATTATATTGGCGGATTCTAAAAAGTATGTTGATGGAAAAGTCTTTTTGCAAAATCATCGATTTCTATTACCACAGCCAAGGTTTAAGTTTTGTAACTTTCCTGGTTATTTCATATGCATGAATCCACCTCTTTTTGCTGAATTTTCTCTCATTGTAAGTTCAGTCCTCCTAATATCTTTGTCCTTTGGTTTCATTATTCGTGGTGTTTCACTTTCGTTGTATTTTGTTTCCAGAAGCTTCCTCCTGGAGATTGGCACTGTACAAACTGCTGTTGCAGGTATTGTGGGAGGATCTCTACTGATCCCAGTGGAGAATCTGATGCAACAGTTTCCTTAATTCTTTCTTGCCACCAGTGTGAGGCAAAATGTATGAATCCTTAAGTTACTTTCCAAATACATTGTCTCCATGTTTTCTAGAATTCTTGGCGTCACGTATATTTGATTTTGCAGACCATGAAGATTGCATTCCCGACAAAGAATCTATTTCTGCCACTTCCAAGAAGTCAACAATTTCTTTTTGTGGTCAAAGTTGTAGAAAGGTACAAATGGATCCTTTTTTGGTTTTGTTTGACCATCTCATGTGAGTTCAAGTTCAATTATCTCCCTTGTTGGATTTTTTAAATTATTCCTAGAATAGTTTAGATAAATCAACTTACCAAGTTTTTGTGTGCTTTTTTGATAACTTTGTTACATCAAATGCCTATTTGGTTTGGTTTCATTTCATGCACATTGAGTTATATTGTATTAGGAACAAACATGGGATGGATTTGATATACTAGAAGGTTGTTAGATAAGCATATGATGTTTCTTCCATTTGTAAGAATTCACTTTTTCTGAATAATGCATATGAATTCCTTCTAGTCCCATTTTGTCTTGAAGTAAACATATTTCATGATCAAAACATGGGATCATCCTTGTATGTGAAGACTAGTGTATTAGTATCCTTATGCTTCTTAAGTGGAGAAACGTCCATAGAATATCTGTTTATAAATAAATTTTATATTGCAGATCTTTGCAGACTATTATGTTCAAGATGTAGGAACCTAGGGAAAAAAATTATCTTCTTAATATTTAGGTATTAGTTGATTTTCTTACTGAAGGTTTCAAAGCACAATGTTCATGTATTGTGACAGGTTTTAAATTTTGAATAATATGTCTAAGATCCATTTAGATGACCCAAATAATTGGGATTAACATGGCTCAATGATCATGCTGATCAGGTTCAATTTCTTGGATGCTATCATCTATTCTTTAGGCACTAAGTAAAACATTGACTTTTCTTGCAAAGAACAATCATTCAAAAATTCAAAATCTTTAAGTAGCAAAAGTTATGAAGATGATTTTTTAAAGTCTTCTAAAGCTTAAATCTTGAAGTCTTGACTGTCAAAATATGTGTTTCTTTTGGTCCAAGCAGAGCTATAGTAATTCTAATTACTGCAGATTTTCAGAGGATTACAGAAGATTCTTGGGACTAAAAATGAGATTGAAGCAGGATTCTCATGGAGTATTGTTAGACGTTTTGACGAGGATTCCTCTATATCCCCAATAAGGTCACGCCAGATGGTTGAATGCAATTCAATGATTGCTGTTTCCCTTGCAGTTATGGATGAGTGCTTTCTTCCAATTGTTGACCAGAGAAGTGGCATTAACCTTATTCATAATGTTGTGTACAATTGTGGGTAAGTGTCTATCATAATTTGTTTTTCTGAACTTCACACACTATTTGTTAACTAACAATGGTCTATATATATTTCTGGGTAAGGGGTCTGAAGATATTGTCAATATCCTGGAACAACCAGATTGAGATCAGAGTGGACTAAGTTTCCGCTGTTGGAGATGATCCAGAATGGAACTTATATTAACTTGAAGTTCCTTTTATACTATTTTTGCTGACTCTTTATCTTTCCTATTAATGACTTTCTAATGCTCTCGCTGAGTCTTTATTTTCCCTGCTCTCGCTGACTCTTTATCTTCCTAGTGTATATTTGGATGTAGATTTATGGATTAATTGCGTAGTATTTATGGATGTAGATTGGGGGTTTGTCTAAGAAAAGAGGGCATTGATCCCGGGCCAAATGGATCAGGCTCACCCAATTGGCATAATGGGCCTATCTTTGGTTGGTGAAATCTAGATGGGGCGTGCCTCCGACCGGCTTGAGTCTGTAGAGAGGCATCTTATACCAATCTGGGCGTCACATAACCTGTCAGAAGGCTACATCCAACCGGTTAACACACGGTCGAGAGGACCAATGGATATCCAGTATGTAGGAGCGAGGAGTATCTGGCCTAGAAACACCCGATCGAGCATGGTGCCTCAGCCAGGCAATGCCCAATCGAACAAACCTATGGGGAGTCAATTGGGCAAGGTCCGATTGGTTGGATCGGACAAGCCATACGCTGACCAGTTAGAAGTTTGCTTCTCCTATCGCGGCTGATTAGGATAAGTTATCTTCATCTTTACTTTGATCTCCATCCAAGTGCATATCTTGACCTTTGGGGGGACATGTGGAGGCTCCTCCTATTCCGACACATCACAGGCCTCCTCGTCAAGTTCAGTCGAAGGAGGTGGAAGCCCGATCGACTGGATGAGTCGAGTTAGTCAATGGTCACCTCAATGATGCCATGCGGGAGGGGTGTGAATCTCTTGTATTTATGAGAAGCATGTGTTGAGAGATTGTGTATTAATGAGGCGTCAACTAATCATAGGTCCTGGATTGGGCGTAGGGCATGTCGCCGTTGTTCTTTTCCAAAGTCGCGTCGGATTATGTGATTGGATGGAATAATTACGTTTAACTAGGGTAATGATTTGCAAGGATTTTCTTAATTTTTGTGCCCGATCGGATGACATAGAAATAATCCCGCCTCTTTTCCTGTTTATTCGTCTTCTGCCTTGCTCCTACTTCGGGCCATTGCGTCCGACGATCTTTCGTAAGTCCCCTCCGTTTGCCTTTTGATCCTTTTTTCGTCCTTAATCCATGGCCCATGGCCACCTTCTCTCTCCCAATATGAGTAGACTCATTCGTCCCTCACCGGAGAGGCCCGCACTGAAATGCGGCTATCTTTCGACATTTCAACTGACCATTAGATTCATATACTGAATACGGATCAAGTGCCATACATGCCTCCTCTGGATTTCCTCACCTTTTCTGTTCAATTAGAAAGTGGTCTTCGTTTTCCAATCCGTAAATTTTTAGGGAAGTATTGGAGTATTTTTTAGATTCCTCTCCATCAGTTAGCTCCAAATGCTTTTAAGATCCTAAGCAGGATAGCGGTGATCTTCAGACTTTACCAAATATGACCCCCATTTTTTTTCATTATTTTTATCATCCAAAATGGACGGAGCTTGGGGCTTTCCACTTCATGGCCTTGGACGAGTTTCCCTCGTCTCACAAGGGGTGGAAAAGTCAGTTTTTTTACATAAAACCACCAACTCCCTTTACTTTCTTGATCGACTAGCAAGTAGAACTGCCAAACCCACTGTCACTCGGACAATACAAGAAGGATTCTGAGTATAGGAGGGCCCTGGAGCTGCTGACCAACATGTGCTTCAATGCGATCAAGATAATTGAGAACGAGAGCTTATCGTACCGTGCTTGACTGAGCTCGAATGTCGCCGATCTAGAGATGTCGCTCAGTAAGTCCTACAGTATAACTTCCTTCTATGAATAATAATGCTCCTTTTTTGATGTAGGTGTCACTATGTTGAATTTTTCGATAAACAAGCAAGTGAAGTGGGACCGAGCGACCCTACAAGCACTCCTGATGCCGGAAGTTTCTGAAGATGCTGCAAACGACGCAGAGAATGAAGCTGAGCTGCCTCCCTCCCAATCTCCAATGGGTATCGGATTTGAGGGAGAATTGTCTAGCCGAGTGGGGGAAATCAGGGAGAGTTCCCAAGAAGCACTCGGTCGTTCGGTCGGATCCGTGGAAGCTGTGCCACCATCTCCTCATCTCTCGGATGTGACAATGGAGACCCTACTTCAATCTATTGAGGCAATGTTGCCGATCAAGGAGATCGTTGAAGGTACTGAAGAGACTGCCTAAGTGTCTACCCCTCAAGCTCCTGCTCAACAGAAGAAACGCAAGCACCGAGCGTCTTCTAGTCGGAGGGGCACGACAGCCGAGTCACATGCCCTTCCCTCGGAGTCTATTAGTGTGCTGGGAGAAATGCTGGTGGATCTCCACGACGAAGTTCTCCGCAGTCGGGTTCACCCAGGCCGAGCATGTCGGTCGGAGTGCAACAAGAGATGCCGACAATGACCCGCCCGATGGTCTATTGGATCCGTCGGAGGGGAGGTTGCTCTCGAGCTGGTCAAGACATCTACAGAGTTAAAAGTAGTGGCCACCTTCACTAGGGTGCTGCTCGGGTAATGCTTAGCGGTGGAGAACACATGCCGAGCCAATGGCTATGATAAAGGAAAGTGGGTACGTCGAGGAGCTGAAGCCATTGGATACGATTGAGATCAGCCGCTATGCGAATGCCTCCATGCTCAAGGTATATAACCCGATTGAAAAAATATAGTTCACGATTTACCTTTGATGCTAATTTAGGTGCCCTGTTATGGTCGGAGCACCTCAAAATTCATAATCGGGTGCCCCATCTAATGAAGCAGATCAGGTTGCTACAACAACGAGTGAAGGCTTTGGAAGCCAAACTGGCTACACCTACCCGAGCGGCAGAAGAGGTGAAAGTCGAGGTAGCTCAATCCCGAGAGCAGTCCCAACTGTAGGCGAGTTTGTCAACTCGCCTGTGAGAAGAACTTGAAGTGGCCCGGGCGAACATTGTTGCTGTAGAGGCTGAATTGGAGGCGGCCAACCTCAAGGAGGAGGAACTTCTGCAAACGTGGATCACACCGTTGGAGGCAGATCGGAGCGCTTGACTGCATAAGTGGGACTGCAAGAGGCTTGAATCAGACATCATGAGGAGTAAATTGCTGGTCTGGGCAAGCAAGTGACCGACCTACGGGAGCACTTGACTTGGGCAATCGAGAGCACCAAGACGCTGAGAGAGCAAGCAAATGAGGCTATTCAGAGTCAAGGAGCGACGATCGTACAACTGGAGCTTGTGAAGGCGGAGTTGGTGGCTTATAACAAGAAGAGCAGCAGGTGAAATTCAAGGATGATTTCCCGTAGTCAATAGGAATATTTCGATCTGGCGTCCAAAAATGGAAGTGAATGTAACAAGGATTTGAAAGCGTAGTCCAACAAGTTTTCAAGGCCGGGTATTTTCCGCTCGGTACCTACCTCCTTGGACTTCCTCGACCCACAAAAGGTGTGGGAGGATTTGCCCTACTAGGAGAAGGCAGATAAATGAAGGGGCACTCTTATTTTTCTTTGTAGTTGGCTGAGAGACCTTATGTTGTAGAAATGAAACTACTTCTATATTTTTTTATTTTTGTGTATGTACTGATGGGAGGTGTAATTGTTCACTGTCCGGAGATGGCCCGATCAAGTAGCCGTTAGGAGCGTTCTGATCGAAAATTGTTGAGCTGTTCCGATCGTGAAATATTTGGGAGAAATTCGGAGAGAGCTCGACCGGGCGATCATCAGAGGCTTACCGATCGAGAATCGTTGAGTTGTTCGAATCGCGAAATACTTGTGAATTTAGTTTAGCTTCCACTTGGGGAAGCTAAGCTTTCAGACCTTTTGGTTAGCTCTCGCTCAATGAGATAAGCCCCTTCGGACCTTTATTAGTGGACGTTATTAGCCCACGCTTGGGGGAGGTTGAACCCTTTCAGACCTTTGATTAGCTTTCGATCAGGAAGGCTAAGCCTTTTCGGACTTCTAGTTAGTTGACTTTATTAGCTCCCGTTTGGCGAGGCTGAGCCTTTTCGGACCTTTGATTAGCTTCCGCTTGAAAAGGATGAGCCCTTTCAAACCTTTGGTTAGCTCTCGCTCGGAGAGGTTGAGCCCTTTTCATACTTTTGGTTGGCTCCCACTCGGAGAGGTTGAAACTTTTCAGACTTTTGGTTAGTTGACTGTATTAGCTCTCGCTTGGGGAGGTTGGGTCTTTTCGGACCTTTGATTAGCTCCCGCTCAGGGAAGCTGGGCCCTTTCAGACCTTTGGTTAGCTCATGCTCGAGGAGGCTGAGCCTTTTCGGACCTTTGGTTAGCTTCCGCTTAGGGAGGTTGAGTCTTTTCGGACCTTCGATTAGTTGATTTTATTAGCTCCTGCTTGGAGTGGTTGAGCCCTTTCAGACCTTTGATTAGTTGACTTTTGAACCTTTTCAGACTTTTGGTTAGTTGACTGTATTAGCTCTCGCTTAGGGAGGCTAGCCTTTTCGGATCTTTGATTAGCTCCCGCTCAAGGAAGCTGAGCCTTTTCAGACCTTTGGTTAGCTCCTGCTCGAGGAGGCTGAGCCTTTTCGGACCTTTGGTTAACTTCCGCTTAGGGAGGTTTAGCCTTTTCGGACCTTCGATTAGTTGATTTTATTAGCTCCTGCTTGGAGTGGTTGAGCCCTTTCAGACCTTTGATTAGTTGACTTTATTATCTCTCACTCGGGGAGGTTGACCCCTTTCGGACCTTTGGTTAGTGGAATTTCATTCATTCGAGATGGAGTGACGATCACCTTGAGCTTTTCTTTATAAAATGTGTATGTACATGGCAGTTGCAGTTAGAGCAAAATCAAAATGTAAGGATATTTATTGGGTCTATAGGGTTGTAAGTGGTTAGCACTCTATGGTCGATCCAACTTCTTTCCATTTAAATCTTTGTATGGATATTTATTGGGTCTATAGGGTTGTAAGTGGTTAGCACTCTATGGTCGATCCAACTTCTTTCCATTCAAATCTTGCAGATAATAGCTCTCGGAGTTTAGCTTGCAGATAACTCGGTAGGAACCTCCTCATTATCTCTCGAGCTTGTTGACATTGTTGACCGGTGTGACTTTTTGCCATACGAAGTTGCCTACTTTGAATGATTAGGAAATGACTCTTTTGTTGTACGTTTGCCTCATCGTCTGTCGATAGGCCATAAGCCGGGCGGCAACTCTCTCTGATTTCAATTACGAGGTCAAGGTCGAGAAGTCAACAATGAGCATTGTTTTTATCCTAATAGATATGTCGTTGAACGAATTCTTCGCTCACCTTAACCGGAACCACGACCTCTTCTCCATAAACTAAGTGAAAAGGAGTTTGACCGGTGCTTTCTCTCGGGGTGGTCCGATATACCTAGAGGATACTTGGTAGTTCTTCAACCCAACTATCTTTCACATGATCCAGTTTGACTTTGGAACCGTGAATGATTTCCCGGTTGACCACTTGTGCATGTCCATTACTTTGGGGGTAAGCTACTGATGTGAAGGCTTGTTGAATGCCAAATCCTTCGTACCATTCCTTGAGCTTGCGACCCTAAAACTGCCTGTCGTTATTGAATGCCAACTTGTGCAGAATTTCGAACCGACAAACAATATTTTGTTAGAAAACTTTCATTACTGCTTCTTCAGTTATTTAGGCCAATGCTTCAGCCTCAATCCACTTGGAAAAATAGTCGACAATAACTAAAAGAAATTTCTTGTGTTGTAGCCCTACTGGAACGGTCCCATATATCTATCCCCCCATTGATCGAAGGGGTAGGAGACGGTGGATGTTTTAAGAAGCTCGATTGAACAATGGGAAAGATGTTGATGCATCTGGCAATGCTCACACATAGTTACAAACTTGGTGGTATTCGCTTGTAGGGTTGGCAAAAAATAATCGGTCGACAAAACTTCCTCAGCGAACATCCGACCCCTATATGATTGCCGCAGATGCTTTCATGAATTTGCCACATGACATAATCAGTGTCATCATGCCCAAGACACTTAAGGAGGGGGTGAGAGAAGGCTCGCCAGTATAGATGATCATCGATAAGAGTGAATTAAAGGGCCCTTTTTAATAACCAAGCTTGATTTGAATTGGTAGGAAAAACGCCATGCGGGAGGAAAAAAATGAGAAAAGCTCTCCATTCAGTGGGTTCTTCTCTGTCGGCTTCCTTGTCAATATGAGCAATGAACATTATGTGAGAGATTGAGACATCCAGAGTCCAGGTGGCTAAGACACTTGTCATTTTGGCGAGCTCATTAGCCTTAAATGTATTCGACCGGGGTATCTCCTAGAGAGTCACTTACTGAAAATTGGCTCTCAATCGATCAAAGGCTTCTATATAATGTTTCAGCTGATCATTCTTGATTTCAAAGCTCCCTTTTATTTGTTGAGAAGCCAACAATGAATATGCGTGGATGATGACTCTAGAAGCGTCCACACGCTTAGCCACTTGAAGATCGGCGAGTAAGGCTTTGTACTCAGCCTTATTATTGGAAGCCTAGACAAGTGTAAAACATCCTTTCGAGGAGAGATCAATAATATCCCAACCCCACTATTCTGTCGGGTGGAGTCATCTACATATATCTTCCAAGTGCCTTCTAAGTCGCGATTGGTTGCCTCTACTATAAAATCTGCCAGGGCTTAAGTTTTGATGGTTGTCCAGGATTGATATTGAAATGTCATATTCGATGAGTTTTGTTGTCCACTTAATTAGCCGCTCGGAGTCCTCTGGGTTCATTAATACACGTACCAAATGGTTGTTGGTGAGGACGGTAATTGGATGGACAAAAAATAGGATATTAACCGCCGAGCCGTTAAGACTAATCCGAAGGCCAGCTTTTCCGAAGTAAAATACCGTCTCCACATTTATCAATAAATGCCTGAAGAAAAAGATAGGGTGTTGTGTGTTATTCTCTTCTCATAGTAAGGCTGAGTTGATCGCTTGCTTAGCTGTTGATAAATATAATAATAATTTTTCCGCTGTAATCGTCTTGAAGAGGGTTGGCAGACTGGATAAATACTCTTTGAGCTCAGCGAAGGCTTGATCGTTTTTTTCGTCCCACTCGAATTTAGAAGCTTTGTGAAGAATTTTGAAGAATGGAATACTTCGGTCAGCCGACTAGGAGATAAATCGAGAAAGTGCTATGATACGGTCGATCAACCTCCGTGCTTCTCGGAGATTGCGAGGAGGGGGCATCTTTTGGAGCACTTGAACCTTCTCCGAATTGACTTCAATTTCTCGTTCAATCATCATGTATTCGATTAATGTCCGCTTTTTATGCCAAAAAGACATTTACTCGGATTCAGTTTGAGCTCATACTTCCTTGTGGTGCTGCATGTTTCTTCAATATTAGTTATTAAATCTCTAGTTTACTCGGTTTTAATGAGAATATAATCAACATAAACTTCTACATTCCTACCGATCTGGTGCCTAAACACCCGATCCATCAGTCGTTGATAAGTAGCTCTTGCATTTTTCAAGTCGAACGACACAACCTTATAACAAAAAGTTCTGTGTGCGGTGATGAAATTAACATTTTCTTGATTCTCCGGGGTCGAGGGACTTGATGATAGTCTTGGTAAGCATCCAACATACAAATGAACTCGCATACTAAGGTAGAATCAACTAGTTGATCGATGCGAGGGAGGGGATAACAATCCTTCGGGCAAACTTTGTTGAAATTCCGAAAATTGATACACACCCCCCATTTTCCTCCATGCTTAAAAAGTAAGACAACATTAGTGAGCCAAGTTGGGAACTGTACTTCCCGAATGTGGCTCGTCTCCAAGAGCTTAGTAACCTCCACTCAGATTATCTTATCTTGATCTGTCCTGAAATGTCTTCGTTTTTTTCTTGACCGGCCAGGAATCAGGAAGAATGTTAAGTCGGTGCATCATCAGAGCTGGAGAAATGCCGGTGATTTCTTTTGCCGACTAGGCAAAGACGTCATGGTTTGTGGAGATACAAGCCACCAACTTTTGTTTCAAGTTAGGGTGACGATCTGCAACTATCCGGGTGGTCCCGTTTTCCCGCTCAAGATGAATCTAGACCTCTTCCTGCTTTTCTTATGGTCAGTAAGATTTTTCATTATCTGCCGCTCAGGCGATAGAAACGTCAAAAACAACTTGCAATGTTTCCTAAACTTTTCGAACTTTGTGAGAGTTAGTTCGGACAACGTCAACATAACACTTCCAGGAAGTTAACTGATCTCCCTTGACCTCCCCAACCCGATCACCTATTGGGAACTTAATTTTATGATAAAATGTGGAAACTATCGCTCGGAAAGTATTTAGCGCCGGTCTTCTCAGTACAGTATTGTAAGAGGAAGAAGTATTTACCACCATAAAAGGCATCTGTGTGGTTCTCTCCAGAGGTTCTTCTCCGAGTGATAGGGAGAGGTAGAGCTAGCCGAGCGGCTGCACTTGAGGCCTAGTGAAGCTGAATAAGGGAGTGGTCATGGGTTGTAACTCCTCATCATCAACTTGTATGTGATCGAGAGCTTTTTTGGAAGATGATGTTAATCGAGCTATATTTACAAAGACCCTTTTTACATTATAATTAGCAATCAAAATTTGAATTACCAGGGCGTCTTCATGAGGGCAATCAACTCCTTCTAAGTCTTTTGGCTCGAAGCTTACGGAGGAACTGACTCTTTGCTCTCTCAACTGATCCCAATAGAATAATTTTCTAGTTGATGAATGTGGGTTTTTCGGACCCGAAATGAATTTCCGTTAGTTGATCCTTCAGAAATTGTGCCAACAGTTCCCTTGAGGGGGCCTTGGCTTTGGCCTTGTCTTTGTCTTTTCTCTTGGAGGCGTTGATGCTTTTCGTTGCCACTTGGGAGGCGTCCGAGAATGCCTGTCCGATCGGTAATCTTCATTGTTGAGGTGATCCGTTCGGGGAGTAGTGGGATGACAAGGTTCACGAGAACGATGCCTTCGATTAAGCGAGCGCCGATCAACAACCCTTTGAATGTGGTTAGCATAATTGTAGCATTCCTTGGTTGCATGACCCCTGATTGGTGATAAGTACAAAAACGATCCATCGTCTTAGGGCGCCACCTACCGGAGCTGTGGTTTGGTTGAGCAACAACTTCTACCGTTTAAATTGCCTTTTTCCCTCGACGATGCATCGACTGGTGATAATTTGGTTGGGATTCTCTCGCTCACAAGGGAAGAGGGGGTGTCTTCCGCTCTAAGTGAGGGATGAGAGCACTTAGAACTCCAAGATCCTTCCTCTAAGCGAATTGGATTTTTTCCACGGACCAAGTAGATTGTCAAAACTAGTTAGGGGTTTTCTTACCAAGGATTTGAAGAAGTCCCCTTCTACTAGGCTTTGAGAAAAGGATCAATATCTCAGAAGTCGCCGAATATCTTGACTCATCTAATTGAAACGTTGAATATAATCTTTGAAAGTTTCCTTA
The DNA here is from genome assembly GCF_018446385.1 of Zingiber officinale. NCBI lineage: Eukaryota > Viridiplantae > Streptophyta > Magnoliopsida > Zingiberales > Zingiberaceae > Zingiber > Zingiber officinale. The sequence continues at coordinate 5,919,321 of NC_056001.1, forward strand.
GGCTTCTACTCGAGAGCGAATAAATTCAACGACATCTTGTGATTCTGAAGTCGCCGAATGAGTGAACAAAGGCTGCAAGGAGTTAGGTGAAACACCTTTGAGCTGAGCCCGAGGTGTGGTTAGAGGCACTCGACATTTCACGTCATCAAAATATTGATGTAATAAGGCGATATTTTCAAACTTGCATACATGGTCTTCTGGATCAGTAGTACCACTATATTCGTCGATCATCGGTAGTCAATAATGATGAGGCAACAGATCTTTCAGAATGCTTTGGCAAAAAGGAGAACTATTATGGCTCTTCGGTCAATTGACAGATGACGCTTTGCCCTGAGCGAGTTCTTAGGACTGTATGTTCGGCGGCCCTCCCGATGTCATACATCTGAGTATCTTGGTTCAGGTATACATTCCAGATGGTGCCAATTTGATCCTATGCCAAGACCTCGGAGGATGATCTACCGGTGAACTGACAGATGTGTTGACAGTTGTCGTTGGAACCGTAAGGAGAGGGAGATCGGGGGGAGATATCACCATCACCTAGAGCACCTGTAGATGAGAAAAGGCAGAAGAGGAGAGTTAGAATGGCGCCAAGATGCTCAGCGTTGCCACTCCGATGTTCAAGTAAGAGACGGTGAGAACATGGAGAAATATGCAGAACATGGAGAAATATGCAAAGAAGATGAATAAAGGAGAACTCTTGGATCAAAGAAAAAATCTCCCCTCCCATGGATGGTGAAGTCCCTGTTATCTTCCCTATTAATGGTTTTCTAATGCTCTTGCTGACTCTTTATCTTCCTTGTTGCTGCTGACTCTTTATCTTCCTAGTGTATTAATGGCTTGTATTAATTGTGTATTATTTACGGATGTGGATTGGGGGCCAAATGGATGAGGCCCACCCAATTGGCATAATGGGCCTATCTTTGGTTGGTGAAATCCAGATGGGGCGCACCTCCGACCGGCTTGAGTCTGTAGAGAGGCGTCTTATAGCCTTCTCTGCGTCGCAAAACCGGTTAGAAGGTTACCTCAGTCAATTTGATTGTCTGGTTTTTGCGAGTGCATTTGTTATTTGCAATTGCAATTCTTTATATGGCTAGTTTTGCACAAAATCTGGAACACCATCCTGGAATTGTGTTCCTTATTTGGTAATTTTAAGTATTTTTTTAAATAAAGTATTTATGACATTTATGATTTTTTTATTGTTGAAAGCTGAGTTAACTGACAACATTATGTCACTTCTAATCCTAGTTAAAATTACTCAATAGGGTGTTAAGGAGATTTGATTTATAAGGCTTTTGTTTTTCAATATTGGAATCAAAACAAAGAGTATGCAGAAAATAAAGTATCTATGACATTTATGATTTTATTTATGGTTGAAAGCTGAGTAACTGACAACATTATGTCACTTCTAATCCTAGTTAAAATTACTCAATTGGGTGTTAAGGAGATTTGATTTATAAGGCTTTTTTTCGATATTGGAATCAAAACAAAGAGGCAAATGTTTCATCCACAAAAAGTTAAAAATAGTGGTATACTGGTGTTTCTTTTTTGATACTTGCATGTTAGAAAAATAACTTGTGACCAATTCAAGTCATGTCTATCATGTCTTAAATCTAACTGAAAATGGAATTGCTGAATTGAAGTTTGTGGATCAGTAGCAACCCACTAGATGCTCCAAATAAAATATTTGCTATAAGTGTTATTTGCAGTTACTAACCAAATGACCAAACATTGGTGTTATACCCTGTTATGAAGTTCATTTTTTGTTCTTCATTCTCTACGTAGTACAATACTTACTATGATTTTGGTTTGAATGCATTTCTCATAACTATTGTCTTTGGTTTCCTGTGTAGATCAAATTTCAGTAGGTTGAACTATAGAGGCTTTTACACTTTTATTTTGGAACGAAAGGATGAAATTATTTCTGTAGCATCAGTCAGGTGAGCATTTTTCTATTCTCTTAAATTGCTGATTTTTTTATTTTCGGCATAATTACCACCTGATGTAGCCTTCTCTCAAACAAGTTTCCATGAAAATTTCATTGGGCCTATGATGTATTGACTTAAATTTATTGTTTCTGTTGGGTGATAGGCTGTTGAATTGACTATGATTCTTTGTCCTTCTCACATTTGTTAAATGAAAAATCTCATTTCTAGTGGCTGGAGTAATGAAAAATCTCAATTCTAGTGTGAGTCGTAGTAATGGCCATTATTTTCCCAACCTGCTAGCTGAATTGATTCGATTGATTTGTGAAGAAATTTCTAATCATCATATCCTTAGCTATAAGCGCTTGACTTTTTTTTGCATTGGAAGGTCACCATCATTACTGAGCTGTACAAGTCCCTTTTATATTTGGTGTCAACAACATGCCCTCCATTAACTTTTTTATTGCATTTCTTAAACTTCTCTTTGCCTCTTGCAAAAAGCAGGGTAAGGTTGCGTACAATGGATCCTTCCCCGGGTCCCCGCATAGCGGGAGCTTCGTGCACCGAACTGCCCTTTTTCTTAAAGTTCTCTTTGGTTTCCCTCTACACCTTACAACTTTAATTCCTATAGATTTGTCTTTGGACGTGCTCATATCATCTTAACCAATTTTCTCTAATTTTATTATCTATTGTAACTATACCTATCTTTCCTATTCATTTATGAATATTAAGTTTCCACTGTATTGATGCACTACTTTAAGATTACTATCTATACTATGTTCCTGATCTGCAAACATACTACCTTTTTTGCCTCTTCTTATCTTCCCTTCTTTTTTTCTTTCCATGTCCCTGTTATCTGCTCATATTAGTTATCATGATATTTCTAACCAGAGTTCAGCCAATGAAATATAGTATTATGCTTAGCTAACCCTTCAACTTTCCATTTTACTTTCATCTGATTGCAATAGATGTTACCTATCTAATACAAGCTGTCATTGGTCATGAAATATAGTGTTATGGTTTACTCTTCTTTCTCTTTCCTCCAGGGTTTTGTTGTTCCTTCTTGTTTCCTTGTGGCCTGGTGGGGATTGATTCATTTTGTTGATCTATCAAAAAATCTGGTGATATTTAGGTGTTTTGAGATCCAACCTGACCAGTTTAATTGAATGTTTGTCCTAGAGAAACAGGTTTTTAACCCAACTGTGATATATTGGTAAATCTGACTACTGATTGGCTTGTCAATAGTTGACCTAACTACTTTTTGATCTTACCAAGATAGCATGGCTAATCTTGGCCAAAGATGATTTGTTAAAGTGCATTCTAAAATTTAGGTTTTTTTTAACTAGGTGATTATATAGTTATGTTTCAGATTCCATTTAGCATCATCATTATGTTCTGTTTGCTAAAATCTTGATACTGATTTATGTTGATTCTATTGTGTTAAACAGAATTCATGGAACCAGGCTTGCAGAAATGCCTTTCATTGGGACAAGAAATATGTATAGACGACAAGGCATGTGCCGTCGTCTTCTTAGTGGAATTGAATCTGTAAGTTCTTTCTCTAGCATCTTTTTTAAGTAAAAGATAAAAAAAAATGTATATGTTGTTCCACTTGGTTTTTAATTTTTACCCTTCATAAATTCTCAAATTATCATTTTATTCTTTTTACCTTTTTATAAATTCTTTTACCTCTTGATTATAACTTAGTATGATGATGCAGTCTGCTTAATTGTTTGTATTCATGGTATATATTGGTTACGAGTCTTACAATTTTCAGTTGTTTGTCTGCTTAAACAATTAAATTAGAAGAGATCTCAATTATTGTTTGTGTCAGGCGTTGATCTACTAAATTGATCACCTTCATCTCATCTCATGCATGTGTAACTGCATGATATGATTTGTAGGCCATGCATATATGTACATGTGCAGCACTCAAATCAAACTTGTAAATATCTCTTATACCAGTAAAAGCAGAATTAGTTTTGAGCGCTTGTTAGTTTTCATCGACTATGATAAGTAACAGAGAGGATAAAATGCACAAGTTGTTAAGTAAATAAAAGTGCTTGAGATGACATGACTTACATAATGTAGACGAAGAAATTTAAAAAAGGCTGGTCCTAATATGGTGCCCATAAGTATTTCAATTGTTACCTTAAGCACCGTGGGCATTGAAGATGCATAGTTGCAAACTTTTAATATGGCGCTAAGCCTCGTCTCAGGAAAGAAAGAAGACAGTCAATGGACAAGATGATTACTAATTAGCTGGCAATATATTGATATAAGTTGATGGTACTATCCAAACTTTTAGGTGTGCATATGATATTTGTGTGTTTGCCATTTGGTGTTATTTTGTGAAATAGGGTTATCTTGCAGTTACACATTGTCAAAGACACTTTCAGCAATGACTTATTGGAGTCCTTTCCTTTTGGGATGTTGACACTTCCACCTATGTGTTTGTAAATATGCAGTGTTTCCTTTTTCATGATTTTTGCAGTATTGTGCTATTGCATTGGTGTTAGTTTTCCTCTCTTGTTTTGGAGGCCAGATCCCCTGGTCCACAAAAAAGTGGACCAAGGGATGGACCACTTGCAATTGCGGCCGAATTGTGGCCACGATTCGGCCGCAATCCCTCCTTAGATTCACCTTCCCAGGTTATAGTTTGGATTATAGTTTGGGTTCGAGCGTGTGGCCGGAGGTTGCTGGTGGGTGGTGGGCAAGTGGCCAGGTTACTCAGGGGCGGCCATCTGCCCCGACCCAAACTATGACCTGGGGGACGGTGAACCCAGAGAGGGATCACAACCAATTGCGACCGGACCGCGGTCACGATTTGACCGTAATTGTAAGTGATCCATCCCTGATCCACTTTTTTGTGGACTAGAGGATCTGGTCTGCTCGTTTTATCTTTCTTTTATAAAAAAGTTTAGCTCAATCTTTTATTTCTGAAATTTTCAATTGACTAATTTATTTTGTCTATTTGCATTAATTTGTTTTCATTTTCAGGCTCTCTCTTCTCTTAATGTTGAAAAGCTGATTATACCTGCAATTTCTGAATTAAAAGACACATGGATTAATGCTTTTGGCTTCAAGCCTCTCGAGCCTTCTGAAAAATTAGAAGTTAGGTCCATAAACATATTGGTTTTTCCTGGTACCGGTTCATTACAGAAGCCTCTTCTGAAAAATCATTCTTCTAAATATTATAATAGTCCTACTGATGGAGGTTAGCATGTTGGATGTTATTGACATTGTTTAATTGATATTTCTCTCTGTGTTTAACACGTGTGTTGTTTATGCAGTTGGAGTGTTTGAACATGTCATCAAGCATCATTATGAGACAAAGGCAGCTTGTGATTCTTCTGATCTCTCTGCTGCTGAAGCGAACCTCCCAAACTTGGTTAAGACCATGAATGATTGCAGAAATAAAGCCGAATATGAAGGAGAGAATCTTTTACCTTCTAGAATTTCAGATGAGTCTGCAGATTCTAATATCAGATATTCACTGAAGAATGCTGATGTTGTGTGCACTAACACTTCTCTTGAGGAATGTTCAACAAGTTCTCATGATGAAGATAAATCTCAGATGGATCTCACATCTGATAAGAAAACTGGGCTCATTGGCATTACATCAGATAATATGGAGAAAAAATGATAGCAGTTGAATGTGTCCATCTCCCAGCAAGAAGGTGACATTTTTTCCAAGCAAACCCCTCTGCTTGCCAAAGTCCAGGATAATCTTTACCTAGTATACTTCACACTTAGTGGAAGATTGTGCAACATACATGCGAGTATCTTTGTGGTTGCCAATATTTGTACCTCCACGTTTAATAATGAGGTTAGAGAGAGCATTGAACCTCCCATATGTTTCTTGGAATCCATCATTACTTTGGTTAAGAAACTAATTGAATCAGCAGAAATTAACTTTGAATCAGCAGAAATTAACTTTGAAACTCTGCCCAGCACCGTAATCCTACTTATCGTGGATCTACTTTTGATATAATATGTAATGAGAAGTTTCAGCAATCTAATATGTGATGAGAAATTTCATGCTGAATACTCAGATGTTATATTCATGCTCAGCAAAGAACCAATGCAGAGCATCCATAAGGTGAAAGCTGAAGATGCTGTTCTGGACCCTGAATTTTCTTCAAATGGTGAGGTTTCTGAATCTTGTACTTTTGAGGTCATCAGTAGGTATAATAGCGATGATGCTGTGAAAGAATTTTGTATTCCATACTCATGTGGTACATTTCTCAATACTAATGAAAACTCAAAAAGTTTTCCGTACAACAAAATTGATGTCTGATATATTCACTAAATAACGGTACTGGTGCAAGTGAGTAAAACTTATCTTCCACTAAGTGTTGTAAGATACAAAATCCGAGCGCACAGGTATAGCTTGCTCTCGCAAGTAGATTCAGATACATATGATGTCTGCCTTAATTTAAAGCCATCCAATGTGGTTCCTGATGTTGCTTTGGCTAAGTCCCGCCATGCTAATGTTGCAAATACTTCTTATAGTGGAAAATATGAGGCGACTTGCTGGACATATTCTTGATTTTTGTTCATGCACTGTTCATGATGCTTCTGATGTTCTTTGATTTTAAAGAGGTTTGATAATGCTCCTGAATCTTCTTCATAGTGCACCCTGTGGGAAGTCCAATGTATCTGTTATAGGGATGTATTTGCTTGGGGAAGATTGAAAGGTTGTGGAGATACCAGTTGCCACCTCTGATTTGGTGAGAAAGATGATGTTAATTTCTCTTGCAAATAGTAAAGACTAATATCATCAAGCTTCTAAGGTATTGCTTTATGCCTCTTGATGAAGCATTTTTGAACGTGGTCAACATCATGGAGGTTGTTGAACTTCATAATGTTTGATGTTCTCTAGAAAAATGCTCAGTATTGATCGTACGTTGGGCTGAGCGTGCTGATCGATAATTTGGTGCTAGCACTTCTGGATGGTGCAATATTGAGTTTGTACCAGAAGTACAAAAGGAAGAATGATATTAGCTTAACTTTGGGTAAGTACACTTTATTTACTTAATATTAACTTTGTTTTTATTCATCTGGAACCTTTTGTTACGTGGTCCAAATAATTTCAAAATTGTTGTTAAATTTTTGTAGATATTTTAATAATCTGTTTTGCTGTTGGTTGATGACTATTTCCTAGTTCTTCATATATTAAGTAATGTGAACTTGGCCTCGGCACCATCATAAGCTTGTTCTCACCTTATTTTTGATGTTACTTCAGAATATCTTAACTTTATTATCTTTAATAAACATCTTGAATGCATTAGCTTCAATTTTATAGTCTCCTACTTGGTTATTTTAATTTATTTACAGATTCTGTACAACATTTGTGAGCTTGGCCTCAGCACCGTCACCTGTGTTCTCACCTTACGTTTGATAGTTTTCAAAATGTCCCAACTTGTTATCTTTAAATAAACATCTCGAATGTATTTGCTTCAGCTTTATAGTCTCCTTTTTTGGTTTTATTAATTTATTTTCAATATCTGTAGAACATTTGCCTGAAACCCATTATTAAGTAATTTATTTGCAATGTGCATTAGGGCCTTCCTATTTTTTCCCTGCATAGGATTTGTTTTACAGGGTTCTTAATGCAACAAACGTAGCATTGCCTTATAGTTGCCTGTTGCATTAGAAAGTATAGCTTCTCCTTTATGTTCCAGTTGAATTCCTAATTTTGGATGTGGTTAAATATTTTTGTGAATTATCAATGGTGGTGGTTTTATATCAAATGGGTGATAAATTCTCTTTACTTCTGAATGTTGTAACCCAATTTCTTATCCCCTGCATTTTCTTGTGTCAAGCAGGCGCTCAATATTGCCAATGCAATTTTTTGACACATGGATTATTGACTATTACTAGCGGCATATTCAGGCGGATGATGAAGCTCCATGTATTGCTGGCTGGAAGAGGCTTCTCGTGTAGGGATGATGAAGCTCCATGTATTGCTGGCTGGAAGAGGCTTCTCGTGTAGGGATGATGAAGCTCCATGTATTGCTGGCTGGAAGAGGCTTCTCGTGTAGGGATGACAAATACGGAAAGATGTCTCATTTTCTGTAGGAATTTGGTCATCCATCGGTTAGATCCTAATGACACACATTTGTGGTATTCAATCCATTCATTCTGTAGAGTTTACAGCCTTTTGATGCATTTGTTGGGGCGCCTTGCATCTACACTATTTGAAACAACATTTTAAACTGGCCATGGTTTTTCATAGGCAGTCTAAAGTATGTTCTCGTAAGTTTTGATAACATACTTAGCAAATGAATATTATTTTGATCAGTGGATTTTATGATTGTTTTCCACATGCCCTTTGTCATTCAATCTCATTGGCGTTCTTTTGTGGGCGCTAAGGCACTGATCATATATCATGTAAAAAAGGCTAATTTTTAGTTTAATATTTTTCTTTTGTATTTATGTGTGCAGGCCCATAATGGTAGGATTTATTCAAGCTAGTTCAATATCGCGGACGATAAATTAGATAAATATTTTTAAAAGCAATTAAACCTATTTGTAATTTGTTTATATCTATTATAAGGATTTGAAGGCTGGTTTCTAGTTTTGTTAATCCGTTCTTTTCTGCTCCTTTATGTCACAAATGGTGGGTGACTCTTAGGAACCCCTTTTCTTTGTAATTGAGATACTGCTTTGCAGATGGACCATCTGCTTCGCCGTCGCAGAGAGAGAGAGAGGAACGTCGATGGGAAGCAGAGGATCATGTTCACCCTCACCTTCATCGAGTGTATCGCTCACCGCTTCGCCAACATTGCCGACACGATATGAACAAAAGGTTCTTCTTTTATGAAGTACAAAATTGGTGTCTTCTAAGCGCGTTTATATTTGATATTTTGAGCTAAGTTTTGGCGAATGTTCATTCAAGATGATCCCGATATTTGGAATTCAATGTTTTATCGGCGCCCTTCTTCCTGATTTGTTTATTTGAAACTCTACCGATGCGTTTCTCCGCAAGTTGTTCATTCTATTACGAGTATCCGCGTGTTGTCTAATATTTGTCGAAAGAAATTGCCAACACTTTATTTTAATGCTCCAAGTTGAACTTCGCTTAAACTATCCAATTGAATTTGCCTTGTGTGCTATCTTCTTCTAGGATCTAATCGACATGCGCAACATGTTGTAGTGCTGGTGAGCTATCTGCTGCTGAACTCAAACGTTTTGTAGGCCTGGGAAAGACTGTTGATGTCTCGAAGAAGCGATGAACTCAAACGTCTCTTCGAGTCCTTCATGTTCCGCGTTAGTAGTCCAATTGTTTGGTTGTGCATTGACCGCAATTTCATGTCTGTCGGTCTTTGGATTCATTTCAATCTGCTTTACTAGAGCACACTATTAATAAAAAATTGTATTAATAATTTTACATTTGTTAGAAGTGTTGAATCTATCAAATTGAACTGAGTTGTGTTTACACCGCGAGAGTATGAATTTTGAGGTATGCACTACATCCTCACCTTCCTTTAATTCCAAAAAAAAAATAGTGGAAGTCAAGAATGTGATTCTATGATGATTTGGAGTCAAATAGTTATCTTAAAGGATGATTAATTATCGAATGCTTGTCCACTGCACTTCGCAAGGATGATTAAAGGATGTCTGTGCTATTGACGAGGATGAAGATGGTTAAATCAAGGAGGCAAGAATTAGCATTATAAGTATTTTACATTTGTCTATTTTAATAGTCTATCTTCTTAATTTCCTCCAAAAGTAGTTTCATCTTCACGACGAAGCTCGTGGTGCTGATATTTCCATGGCTGAATGATTCAAACAACCGCCGACAATAATTGCAAGAAATTGTTGGAGAAGTAATAGGAAAATGGTGTTAATATTGGAGGCCCATGGATGTGTAGATAAGGTCACGCAATAATGCATGGACAACATATGGAACATGTGACATTTATATGAATTTGGCGAGCTTAATTTCCTGGCAAGTTATTCGCAAACCTTTGACTTGTCACCAAACTTTCATCAGCAATAGGTGGCAGCCATGTGTTGGGTCTGTTTGTTTTATTATTTATTACTTTTCTGAGAAAATCTTGCGTTATCTTGTATTTACATTCCAGGATTAGATTTTTAATTCATGGCATGGGCCCTTGTTCATTGACTAATTGTACATTGCCACGCATTTATTGATGAAGACTTTTGAGCTGTTGCTAATCGTTCTGCCATAATTACCCAACTCCCCAAGTGCTAAACCTTCTTCCCTCTTGTTTCAGAACCAGTCACACACCATTTTCAGATCTGCACTGCCTAATTCGATATTGCGAAAATTCCATAAGCAGTTTGGTTCGCACTTGGCTTTGGTAAGAACCCATGCACTGATTTAGAGCAAAACTGTTAAGCTATGTAAGAATCTTCGCTTTTTGTGATTTTGAAGTTGTGGAATATTGATAAAGAAAAGATGAATGCATTAGCTGCAACAAGTAGAAATTTCAAGCAGGCTGCCAAGCTACTGGGCTTGGACTCTAAGCTGGAGAAAAGTCTGCTTATTCCATTCAGAGAAATAAAAGTAAGGAAGCTATGATACGATCACAATTTTTGTCTGCTGAACAAATTTTGTACCAGTTCCTTTTATCTGAACTTATGTTTATGCCTCCCCCAAAAAAAAAATCCAGCCATGTTGGCTTGGTCCTACTTTCAAGGTTCCACACTAAGTTACACTTCTTCAACAATTTGTTCTGGAGAGGCACTAATTTGTGCGTATAAAGTTCTAGCTTTGTTTGCATATCTGGATTAAAGGCATTGTCCTATCTGACATAAAATATCTATTTCTAGAAAGGTTTTCTTTTATTAAACCTTTTTTCTCTCTAGTATCTGACCCCAAGCCTTATGGATCAATGCTGTCGCCTACCATTATATCTGTACTATCCTTTATACTTTAGCTGATGCCAAACTAGCAACATCAGTATTATCTACAATCTTATGTAAGTCAACTTATTGAAATGATTATAATGACTGATTTCAAATTTTTAAGTAATTTATCTTTTTCTGTTAAATTAGAAAACTAATGCTGAACATGTTGATCTTTGACAATAAGCATTCACCTGTTTGACCTATCATTTCCTTTGATGGCTATTATTTAGTGAATTCAACACTTATCTTCTGGAACAAAGAGGATAATACTGCGAACACTGTGTTATTTGTTTGACCACCTCCAATTTCAATGCAGGTTGAGTGCACAATCCCAAAAGATGATGGTACTTTAGTGTCATTTGTCGGATTCAGAGTGCAGCATGATAATGCCAGAGGCCCTATGAAGGGAGGTATCAGATACCACCATGAGGTGGGTGTTCAAGCCAAGCTCTCATATTCATCCCTTTTGTTTCCCTGCCAAATTAATTGATTTGCATAATGATATCAGAGGTCACTTTCTGGAAAAATTCATTAGAAGCTTGATTAACATTGGTCTCAGAGGGTTGGTCGTCCTGTGATCCATTTTCAAAAATATAAAGGAGAAAGTATTTTCACTAACTGCTGCCAAGAACATTACACTACTCCTTTGAACTCATTATGGAATACCGATTTTTAGCAATTGTTTTTACTTTTTAGGATTATCCTTAATGGCATACTGCAGGTAATCTTGCTGCATACCTAGATAAATTATAATTATTTTCACTTGTTTAACCTATTTAAAATACTGAGTTAGTTTACTTGTTCATAGAAGAGGAAATGCAAAGTGTTTTTTTACTTATCTGAGAATTTCATCTTGGTGTATTTCTTCGCTGTAAGGATGTTGCTATTCTTTTGAATTACTATACTTGAACATACGAAAAATTCGAATGAATGTATATATACTTGTGGGCAATAACTCCATTCTCATTTTAAATTTTACTAGTTTAATATACTGATTTATCTTACTCACTGAGTAACTGTAGTTACTGCTTATAGATACATTCCGGCAGATGTTGTCACATCATTTCTTATTTAATTTGACATGATACTATAGGTTGATCCAGATGAGGTCAATGCTTTGGCACAATTGATGACTTGGAAAACGGCTGTAGCAAATATTCCATATGGAGGTGCTAAAGGTGGAATCGGGTGCACTCCGGGGAAACTTAGTAAATCTGAACTTGAGAGACTTACTAGAGTTTTCACTCAGAAGATACATGATTTGATTGGCATTCACACAGATGTTCCAGCACCTGATATGGGGACTAATTCACAGGTTAATTTAATCTAATTTCTTTTTCATTTTCTGGAGCTAATCGATAATATACTATACATGTGTACCAGTCTAATTGTTGTATGTGGGAGTGCCTACAGACAATGGCTTGGATACTGGACGAGTACTCAAAGTTTCATGGTTATTCACCAGCAGTTGTTACTGGAAAACCTGTTGTAAGTTCACTAAAGTGACACCACAATCGCAGAGTTTCTAAATATAAATTTTAAGTGTCTATTATGTTGCAAATACACTGCCTATATTCTTGTTAACTGCAAAAATGTATCAGTACTAATAGCTTTTTTATCTAATCGCCATATATCACTGTCATCACAAACTGTGTTTGTCCTAACTATTTAGGTCAGCTATACGAATCTTATCTCTCTATTTGGATTCTATGCGAGGCTATCACTTGTAATAGTCATTCCAATTAAGTCATTTTATTACATTGACTACTATTTTCTTGTATGTGAACTTGCTACTGGTTTTACTTGAGTTTCTCAACAATCAAGTCAAAGCTATCCTATCACATACATCAAATAAAGGTTTGGGAATTAAAACCCGAGGGAAGTTAAAGGACTGGTGATTTCTTGTATCTATTTCTATTCAGTGGGCATCTTTCTGGGCAAGTGGAAAGGAAGGAGTTATTCTATAAATAATGATAAGATGGTTGAAATGATGAAATAAATCCAGAAAGTAGTATTTTCAATGGTTAATGTGGACTTTCATGTTCAATGCTCAATATGAAATGAATTCAGTTATTTCATTCTTGACTTTATGTGTTACTAATGCTTTTCAGGGAAATACAATTTCTTGTTTTAAACTTTGTAAACTAATCAATTCTAAAGTAATTTCTTCATTGTGTTTCTTAAAGCATAAGTGAAAAAACTGTCATTTCAAAATTCAGATACTGTATAGTTTATTATTACCTTGTGATATGAAGAATTTTCTTTTCCTTTAGGATCTTGGAGGATCTCTTGGTAGAGAAGCAGCTACTGGAAGGGGGGTGCTGTTTGCCACAGAAGTTCTACTAGAGGAGCATGGAAAGAAGCTTGAAGATCAGCGCTTTGTGATACAGGTAAAGCTATGCCTTTTTTGTATAGCTCTTACAAGTTGCAGTAACAACTAGATGATAGTTGCTACTGCAACTTCTCTACGCGCCTAGTTGCTAATTTTGAGTTTCACAAATCAATTGTCAAAGCTAAAGTTAATTAGAAGGAAATTTTTAATTATATAAAATAAGAAATTTTAAAGAAATTATTGTGATCTTCGATCCCTCTTTAAATAAAAAGAATTTTATCAAATAGACAGAAGGTCTGCAATGTTTGATGGACCAGATTGTCATAGAGACTAAAGAGAACGTCAAAAAAACTGGTGAATTCATGGGAAAATTATTGGTTTGGATCTTAAGGCATATGGAAAATAGACCATTGATAATAATTAGGTTTAGCACCTAGATATAACAAAATGAAGTTCAAAGATTTTTGGGAGCTATAGTCTGCTAAATAGCAATCTAGTTCCTGTTGACTAAAGTAAAAAATTTGTTTTGCCTTTTGTACCTGAAAAAAGAACCATAAAGTGGAGCCATAATTGATATACTAGAATTGCCTTTTGTTTCTGTAACTATGGAATTAAAATACAACTAACACCGTTGGTAAAGCAGCTCTCTCGAGCGAAGCTTGTTTCAAATGTTGAGCTTTAGGTACTGGCATTCTTTGGATGATTTGTAACTTAGGATTTAAGTTTAGTGCCCTATTTTTAGCCCCGCAAGTAGTATAGTAATATGAACTATAATTCAAACATAGCATCATGTAAATCAGAAAAGAAATGAATAAAGATCTATGAAATTATACGTTAGAACATAATCTGTTATTACTTTTGTTGATGATTTGTTTGTTTGTGGTCATTTCTGTCATATATATCATTATCCACATTTGCTTGAAATTTTCAAAATCTCATTATTCTTAATACATGAACAGATGGGCTTACCTTTCTTGCTCTTACATACAGTTTTACTTGTTCATATCTTTTTCTTTTTGCTTTGATCATCATAATGAATTTCGCTCTCAGTTTGGTGTTTCAATGTCATTTTTTGATTCATAAATCATTAAAATTGAATCATACTATACAATCGACACATTTTTCTGTTGGGGCTAGGATAATGTACTAGTTCAGATTGTGAAACCATTACCAATCCGTTTCGCTAACTTATTTATTGATGAAGATCTCGTTGTCTTCAAATTCAGGGCTTTGGTAATGTTGGATCATGGGCAGCCCAACTCATTAGTGAAGCTGGTGGTCAGGTGATTGCTGTTAGTGATGTCACTGGGGCAATCAAGAACAATAAAGGTCTGAACATAAAAGAATTGCTAAAACATTCATCAGAGAATCATGGAATTAGAGGCTTCACTGGTGGAGAACCCATCGATCCAGGTTCTTTGCTAATTGAAGACTGTGATGTTCTCATCCCTGCAGCACTTGGTGGTGTGATTAACAGGTTTTTTATCATTTGATTCTTTCTGTAAATTGTTCTACCTTATAATCTACTATTAGTAGTTTTAAGAAACATCTGAGATCACTGGGAATAAATTAGATTGTTTCTTCTCCTTGGAAGTTTTCTGATCTGAGAAACTTTTTCTTCTTTTGTCAATCCTAAGGGAAAATGCGAATGACATAAAGGCCAAATTCATTGTTGAGGCTGCAAATCATCCAACAGATCCTGAAGCTGATGAGGTGATACCCAAGTTTTAATCCTCTCATTGGACAAAAGCATAGTTGCTGGTATAGCCAGCTAGTTAACTTTTTGCCTCCTGTTTTAGATCTTATCAAAGAAAGGTGTCGTCATTCTTCCAGATATATATGCGAACTCTGGCGGAGTTACTGTCAGTTATTTTGAGTGGGTTCAGGTTAGTTGTTAGTTCCAGTCCTCTTCATACTCCATGCTTAACTTGTAACAAATCCAATTCACAGATTTCATGTGCAGCCAATTGATGGATATCATGCTCTCTTTTCTCTAAAAATACAGAAGGGGTGTGGATAAATAAACATTAGTTATCATCCTTAAAATTTGCATCCGACAAAGTTCTAAAAGAGTTTGATTTTTTTTTTCTTTTTCCATTCCCTTTTCAGAATATCCAAGGATTCATGTGGGATGAAGAGAAGGTGAATGCTGAACTCAGAACATACATTATCAGAGCCTTCAACAATATGAAGGAGATGTGCAAGACCTACAACTGTGATCTACGCATGGGAGCTTTTACTCTTGGAGTCAACCGAGTTGCACGAGCAACTGTTCTTCGAGGATGGGAAGCTTGATTGCTAAGCTTTTGTGTTGCCTTGTTGCAGCAAAATGATAACTCAGTACAAGAAATAAGTTATCTGCTGAAACAACTGATTTTAAATAATACCCGAGGTTGAGTTTGTTTGATGAGCATCAATCGTAAGCAATGTGGTTTGCAAAAATGAACTTGTTTTTCAGAGAGGCTAACAAAAATAAAGATCTAGACATAAATGAAAACACATAATTGTTGAAGGAACTCTGGTATATATGTCCATTCTAATACCATCCACTTTGTGCTTATTTGTTTGGCCCAAAAGAACAGCCTTTAAGTGTAATTGATTGTCACTTTCCAATTTTTCCAGGCTTTTATATTCCTTTTTAAATGCACTGCTGGTGGTAGATCAAGTGCCATTGTGGTCTCCACTCTCCTCCACGCTTCTTATCCATTATTGAAGACTTTGATGTGATAGCAAGGATGTACATGGACGATTAAAAGTCTTGCTATTAGAGAATTTTCTCCACGACAACTCTACGTGAATGCTATTAGTCTTGCTATTAGATGTCTAATTTTTCCTATACATATATCTTATCATAGAACCAATACTACTGATAACTTGGAGTGAGCGATAATTGTATACCAGTATAAATGAAATGAAAGGAGCATCATGCACTCAATAGTATGAGAAGTTTAAGTTTGTTTCTATTCATCTGTACTCAATAATTGTTATTAAATCAAAAGAACCAAAAATGACTTGAATTTTATTAGTTTTTGACAAGAAACTTTCACACTGAAGAGTATAAAACACTAGTAATGCTATATTTGTTTTTCATTTTCCAATGACTTCGTGTGAAGATGATTAGTGTGGAGAAATCCACATCCACATTGCTTTATAATAAGTTAATATAAAATATTGTATAAAATGTATTTTAAATTTTTGTTTCTTTAGAAAAACAGAAATTGTAAGCTGCTTATTTTTATCCGTTAAGTAAATTTAAAAGAACAGCAAAATCTTTTCCGATTTTGGAAATGATCTTTGTGCTAAAGGAAAGAAAGCAAAACAGAAACCATCCACCCGGGATGTTTACCAGACTAATGATTAGCCAATTTCCACGGAATCGAAGAGGGTCCCACGACGGTGCAGTCTTTTAGGCATAGTGTATCGAACTGGGTCAATGGGTAGATTCCAAGAGTGGGTTGAGTTAGATCGGGCTCAAGCGAAAGCTGTGAGTATTTGATCAGCTCCACTTCGAGACCAAAACCCTCCTTTTTTTCCCCCCTCCTGTGGCGGCGCTCACCTCCTTCCTTTTCCTAGGGTTATCCTCCTCCGTCTCTGCCCTCTCCAGGGTCTGGGCCATCTGATCCTCCCGGAACAGCTCGCTTCTTCGATCCCGTGGTCTACCTGCAGATCCGCTGATGGCGACCGTGGCTCTTCCCACTCCCGCCGACCGTATCCTGCCTGACAAGTGAATCGATTTAGTGTTACCTTACCTCATGTGATCCGTTTGTTTTGTTGTTTTGTTGCTAGTTTTTTATTTAAAAATTCGATTTTGCTTCTCTGCGTTGTTTATTTAGGTTTTTGTCTGCGTTATTGTTGAATCGGAGGCCTCAATTATGATAAAGTTGAACGGTGGTATCCTGGGGTGGTTGTTTTTCCTAGTGTAAGGGATTTTTGTCATGTGTTTTATTATGTTAATCCTGCGAAGGAATAACTTTTAAGGTGATCTATGGTTTCTATTTCGTTGATATTCCTATTCACAATCTGAAACTTGTTATGAAATCAACTTTTTTTTTATGTGATTCGTACTGGGTTGAGTTCTATAACTATTGGGTCATACCTTGTCAATTTTTGTTTGTTCTTTAACCTGTGTCTCAGAATCTGCAGATCTTATGCAAAAGTTATCTCTGGACTCTACAATTAAAAATGACAACGCTTCGGAAGTTACAAAGGTACTTTTTTTTAGTTTGTTAGCTAAATTATTATTGGTGTTTTTTCTGTCTTTTTCTTTTGAAGGGAGAATAATGTGAATTAGGATTTTATTTGAATAGATTAATTATCAATTGACTTTATTTGTTTCTATGAAGACTTCAGGAGTTCAGTATGGTGTAGTCAATGGCAGGGAACCAATTGCTCCTATCCCAGCATATGAGCGATCTCTGACTCCTTTACTTCAAGACCATATGGATGCGAGCATGTGTTACTTACCAAATGGATACAATTCATCTTTGTACTATGGAGGTTAGATGTGAATACAATGGATGACCTTAGAAGCCTAATCAATCTTTATCATTTTTATGTTTTAGTTTTTAGCCAAATTAATTGGATCCATGTTTTTTAAACTTGTTTGATGCTTTTTATTAGCAACTATCAATGTAATTATTTCAGGCTGCTTGCTCTGATTACAAGAATCTTTAGTTTTCTTAGGACCATTGTGTTTCTTGAGGAGTGACATAATGTTTGTCAACAATTCAGGTTATGATGGTTCGATGACAGAGTGGGAGGATTATCCTAGATATGTTAACCCTGATGGAGTGGAGTTACCACCACTTGTAAGTTGTTGTCTACTCTCCTTTCTATTTTTCAGTATTAATTGTGCATTTTCATTTTTATGATCTGCTTATCAACTATTTGATCAATTAATTTTTAAATTATAATTAAATACATTATTTGCATGTGTTACATTTGTGCTTTGTGTTTTTGTTATGTTAATATTTTGATATCATTCTGGTCATTGGCAGGGAGTTTATGGGGATATGTACCATCACGGATATGGTTATGCTCCATATAGTCCGTATCCTTCTCCTGGTTCCCCAGCACCAACTATGGGGCACAATAATC